>NC_141774.1:2282500-3652500 GCF_051362555.1 Lingula anatina | reverse complement strand
TATAATGAGGAGCTTTATAGCTGCATGAAAAAATGTGATAATAAATCGCCCTAGTTTATATTTACGCGAACATTAAAAAGGTACAGATCGAGTGTTAGACAAGTGTGCTTGGGATAGAGTTTGAAAAAATCCCTGTGGACGTATGTTATTGACGGTTCTGTCCGAAATCATTTGTGATATAGAGAAACAGTGATGAGCAGCACGTGTCATCTCTAAGTTCTAGGAAAGTGACAGCTCTGACATTGCACGTTGACAGCATAATTAGGAGAAAATAAACAACGAACAGTAGGTCAGTAGAGTTTACACCGTTACACTAACAAAAGAAAACAAATAAAAGCAAAAAGCACTGCAGTGTTTAGAAAAACTCAGATCAGTACTTTTTCTGACTACACTTGCTCTAATATATTACAGTCATTATAACTCCTAGTCAACCACACTTTCGTCCGAAAAACTTTAAAAAGGCACCTGTACTAATACAACAGGTTAAACGGCCAAATTGAAAGCCATCAAAAATTACCTTCCCGACCCCACTGTGACCAACGTCTTTCCGTCCATTTAGCAACTTTTCAAGACTTTAAGCAGAATGGAATCACGCAAGGTCAAAGAGGACAAGCAAACGTTATGGCAATAACAAGAGCACATTGTTAAGTCTCATGTACGGTCATTGCATTCATGGAGAGAGAACGGGTGGATAAAATAACGCCCCGGTAAGACATTGTTCTTATCTTTCATTTCAACTCGTATCCAATTGCGGTTTCTTTGTAAAGGGTCCACGCCCTAGGTTCCTACGGTAAGTATTAGATTTCTGAAAAGTATTGTCATTTATATTGACCAACTAATGCCCCAGAATGAGTAAGACACTATATACCCTATTTTGCATATACTTTTGCATAGAAACAAAGACTTACTGGTATATCGTACACTAAGAAAAGCGTTAACATTTCTTTTAATCAGCAGCTATTATTGTAAGTGTTAATCACAGCACTTTCCTCGGGGAATTTTAGGAGTAACCGTCTCCATATTAGCTGTTGATCGAAGAAAATGACTGCCTTGTTTTTAGTGCCTGAAAACAGCTGAATGTTTTTTTCGGATCGTGCCCTAAACGTAAGGTCAGAAAGCTTCCTCTATAGTTACATGTCTGGTGCTTTTCATAACCCTTTCGAATTTGACCCATAATTGATTAAGAATCCACAAATTCCACTGCTATCTGTACTGCTTTACACCATTTCTAAATATTGCACAGTGCTGCACTGTAATTTGTTTCTCTTAATTCGACTTGTCTATGTATTATAAATGAGAGAACGCTTTCACACGCAAATCTACTATTTGGGCACCATTGCATACAACAGATGGCAAGATCCACCTTTGTATGATAACAAACATTACCTGTTAGCTGCTTATTGAACTTTGAACAAACTCACGGGGACGTCATCTATCTTTGTCCAATAATCTTCCTTTCGCGAGCCACCGTGCACACTGAGAGGAACTGCTGTATATTGCAATCAGTTTCTAAACGTTCCCATATGACATGTGCGATGCACTTTTGAATGTAATTATGTTCTGATATTCCGTTTCTGGCGCCCTGATTAATAGACCAAGTCCAATGTCTCCCAACGATGTTCAGCTCAGAATATGGCAAGCGTCGACTCTACAGTTGTCTATGTAGTAAGGAGCCTCCAAGCATATGTGCCAGTCAACGCCATTACAAGCACACGTAAACAATCACCCATTAGCGCCCTCAAGTGCGCCTTCAGCTTACTAATACAAACAAAACAGCTTTCGAGAGATCAACTGCTGTTGATCAACTGATTTCGACACCTTTACTATACTCGAACCACATCTTATTCCAAACAAATGCTACTAGTGTTGTGCACACATAATGTTGTTTTAAGTATCGGCATTTTACTGGGCTATTTCCGATCAGCTTTGCCTACAACAAATGTCATTATAATGATCACACTGCCCTAACAGATCACCTAAGCGTTCATTCATATTGCACTGTACGCTATGCATAAATTGAAAGTTCAACTAATTTTAAATGCCTGCTAAATACCAAACGCCTGGGCAACGTCGACCCGAAAAATAACCCAGTAGCTGTATCTCAAGTACCTGTATCATCATTTTACTATATAGCTTTTACTATGCTCAACATAGAGTAAATATCAAAATGCCGCTTGGTTCAAAGTGCGACCTGGATAGAAACTTAGAGAGACAGCGACACCTTGAACCACATACTATGGGTGGCTTACATTAAGTTAATCAATGTTGTCTTCTACAGTTAATTGTACCTAAAAGCTATGACAGTGCTTATATTTCTTCTGTTCTCAAGGGGAATATGCACTACGGAAATGACATTTCAAGTTCGTGACTTCAGTAGTTTGCACTTGTATTACGTTTAGGAAATCTTCCAACAGCCGAGATTTGAACTAATGGCACGCTTTCAAATTGCTCAGCCAACTTTCTGACAGACATAGACATTACAGATGGCTAGATAGTTCCATTTTACTGAACGTACGTCAATCGGCTTTCACCCCGTCTTCATCCTTTAAAAACCCCACCCTTAACACATTTCCCATCTAAGAGATGCCTTGACCACATGTCTGGAAAAACCACATGGTACGATGAACTCAGCGCCGCCAAAATACCCTATCTCCGCTCTGAAGTGTCAAGTATCATAGGTAACTAACGTATGTACGATTATATCATCTCTAACATTTAAAGATTGAATGTCATTCAGCTTCCAGTGCCGCCAACCCATACCATACATACAAACATACATACATATTCCCTGTGCTATCACCATCTACTTAGACCCCACCTTTAGACAAGTCATAAACTACAACCATCAGATACAGGGTACCTACCTTTAGAAAAGTCATAAACTACCACTATCAGATACAGGGTACCTACCTTTAGAAAAGTCATAAACTACCACTATCAGATACAGGGTGCCTCCCTTTAGAAAAGTCATAAACTACCACTATCAGATCCAGGATGCCGAGGAAAGGAAGGCGAACACGCCACCCACCTTGCCCGCAGCCGCAAAGATTTGCTGTGTGATAATTATTACATAAAACGGGCGTTTTTTTATCCTTCCGGTCTGACTTTCCTCCCTCGGAAGGGAAGGAGATTCGCTATTTTGGGGGGAAGAGAAATAGTCCGGTGGCTTAAGGAAAAAATCGTGACACGGCGGATAAAAGCACCAAATTTTGCATGTGGGTACCTTTTGACATTCTAAATCAAATTAGGGCCGTAGCCCACGGAAAAAATTTACCGTTTGGCCAAAAAATCCAAAATGGCCGCCAATATATTGAATTCTTTAGAAATATGTACATACCTATGTTGATTTTTATCAAATAAATTATTTTCTCAGAGTTTTCCACACCCTTATTACCCATTTTATTCATATAAGTCAGATAGCAAACAAGTTCCTTTGGACTTTTTGAAAAAATCCAAGATGGCTGTCATTTGCCATAGAAACAGCCATAGGAATACTAGTGCACAACTATTACCAGCTAGAACGATACGTTGTCCACTATCAAATTAAGTCTGTATCTCAGATCTTTGTTACCCACATAACATGTTTGTGGTGAGTAACTATGAAGTGTTCTTGGGCATTTTGGAAAATCCAAGATGGCTGCCATGTGCCACAGGAATTCTAGTATACGGGGGATTCAACTAATGGCAACTGGAAAGAGTAGTTTTTCACTATCAAATTAAGCTGGTTTCTGAGTGTTTTCCACATCTTTTCTACCCACACAATATGTATGTGGTGAGTAACTAACAGTATTCTAGGGCATTTTGAGAAAATCCAAGATGGCCGTCATATGTAATAGGAATACTTTTAGTATTACAAAGGGTTGGAACTAACGCCAGCTAATTTACTATCAAATTCAGTTTATTTTTTAGTGTTTTACACATCATTATTACACTGTGATACATATCTAGCAGGTAATAAATGTGCATATTTGATCATTTTGAGAAAACCCAAGATGGCCGTCACTGGCCATAGGAATACTTCTGGAATTACAACTGCACATCCATGGCTTTTCATCTACTACCAGGGTGAATTTGTGTTTGCTTATCAAGTTTTGCCCATCCTTATTAGTCCTATGATATATATCTGGTGGTTAAATAGTGTGCATCCTTGGATATACTGAGAAAAAGATACGTACAATTTAACATAGGAATACTAATGGGTGGGTTTCCATTGCTGCTAATGAGGCATATGGTTCATTATACTGTTATTTTTCCATGGGTTTGTTTTAAAAATAATTTATGTTTTTCATTCCATTTATTATTACCACTATGATGTATACCTGGTCTGTAGCATGTGTGTATCTTTGGGTATTCTGAAAAAATTCAAGATGTCTGCCTTTTGTCATTAGAATATTCGAACACATAATTAAATAATGCTAGAGATACACTGAGTACGATTTAAATGTAGTTAACTTTGGGTCGTTTTTAAATGTTTTTCATATCCTATTTATCCTTATGAAAGACTCTGTGTGTTTTGAAAGTGTATGTATCCTTGAGTATTATTCGGAGAAACCCCAAGATAGCTGCCAGTTGTCATAGGAATATATCATTCAAATGCACATAGGTGTCATGTTTAAACATGTTGACATCCTTATTAACCTGACTCTTTATAAATCTGGTGTGTAGCAAGTGTACATCTTGAGTATTTGAGAAAATTCAAGATTGCTGCAATTCACAATAGGAATAGTACAGTCAACTACTGCCAGAGAGACATCGGGTTCAATATAAAATGAATTTTGTTTCTCGGTATTTCCCACATTCTTTTTGGACTTTTAGACACTATCTGGTGGGTAACAAGTGTATACCCTTAAGTATTTTGAAAAAATATCATGATTACCCTCATTTGCCTTAGAAGTGCCTATAAAATCTAATGCACCAGTTTTCCTATGGGGAAATGAAGGCCATCTTGGATTTCCCCAAAATGATAAAATATGGACATTAATTACCTATCAGATATGTATCATGGGATAATAATACTAAAAAAACAGAATAACAACTGAATTCAGCTTCATTTTATTTGTAAGCCTATCTCTCGCAGGTATTAACTGAACCCCACCTTCTATGGCTAATGGCAGCCATTTTGTTTTGTTTTGTTTTCAAAAAGGATACACATAACATTCTCATCACATATGTATTATGTGAATTAAAAAGATGTGGAAAATACTCAGAAACAAACCTAATTTATCAATTAATATTATATCTCCATGGCAGAAGAAGTCCTATGTGTATACTAGTATTCCTTTGATATGGGGGCCATCTTGGATTTTTCTCGAATTGCCTGTGAATAAAGGTTAGTTACTCACCACAAATATATTATTTGTGTAATAAGAAACAAAATAAATTAGATAGTGGGCGATGCATCTTCCTAGTTGGCATTAACCCTTGTACATGTTCTAGTATTCCTATGCCATACGGCGGCCATCTTGGATTTTTCAATAAGTCCAAGGCCACTAGTTTCTTATCTGACACATATGCATAATATGGGTAATAAGGATGTGGAAAACATTGAGAAAATACTTAATTTGATAAAAATCAACATAGATATGTACATATTTCTACAAATTTTCACAAATTGGCGGCCATTTTGGATTTTTGGCCAAACGGTAAATTCTTTCCGTGGGCTACGGCTCTAATTTGATTTAGTATGTCAAAAGGTACACAAATGCAAAATTTGGTGCTTTTATCCGCTGTGTCACGATTTGGCCATTTTTTTGCCCTAAGCAACCGGACTAAAAGAGGGCGGTCTACGTACCTGTGGAGCTGCTCTAATTGACAGTTCTGGGCAGTTCCCGCGCACATCTTACCGCCCAAGGCTCAGTGATCCCTACATAGGTTATTTCAAAGCAGCATCAATCTTTGTCCATCATATGATTTGCATGCACTTGGTTGCACTTGTCAGATTTGATCGCTAAAGACGTGATGGTATTCCCTAAACACCTTTCTTAGTAATGAGTTTAACTTTTGCATACACAGATGCACATAAAAATGAATACTTAATAAATAATACATGTACATAGCTTTAATGCATTCATGGAAACACCAAAATTATATTATATTATATTATATTATATTATATTATATTATATTATATTATATTATATTATATTCCCCTGGTGCGGCGTCCGTTGAACGGAAGGCGTTCGTGTCAATGCATTTGGGAACATCTCAGACCGCCTTAATTAATGCAAAACAATACAAAATGCAAAACGAAATAATCATGTTACAGTAGATGGCTCAGTAGCTATAACCCTATTGGGACACTTTTGAGAAACGGTCTGGACAAACATGAAATCGCTGATCAACCATAAGGGAAATGAAACGGTGTGGAAGTGCTGATGTTCGGAACCATCACAACCATGTATATGATGGCAAACTTTTACTGCCCCGACACAACGCCAAGATGGAGCCTACATAAAGGTCTTTTAAGACGATGGCTACTTAATTATCCAGTCCCATCATGTATTGGTCATGGAATCAACACACAGTTGCTACAAGGTACATCAAATAACTGGAGCACATCAGGCACCGATGTTAACGTCCGCAGAACCACATTTAGCCCAGGTTCTGCCCACACGGGACCCAAGTGGCCATTAACCTTGGGAACGATTGCAAGACGGTGTATCAATCTCTGCCAAACACATTTTACTGCGGTACATCCACCGGAAACTATTGACCTCCCAATAGATCCCGCCGATGGCAGAGTGTTTTATCAAATGTTGACTCTACATGTATTACCTGCCTACGCCTGTCGAATGATATGTGTCCGAATAAATAACACTTATTTGTTCTCCTGTTTTTTTATTCATTTATTTATTTATTTATTTATTTATATATTTATTTTGAAAGGAAAACGTGAAGATGTGAGGATATGGGTTTTACCTAATCCGTATCAAAATGATGACTTTAAATACTAACCTGTGTTTGATGTCAAAGAAAGTATTAACTATAGAGCTCTTTTTACATGAAAACGAAATGTTTCGTGATAAAAATTATTGTATCAACGATTTGCAATCAAAGCAAATGCAATTATCAAGCAGTGATGTCGCATATGCTTGGCATGAAACACTTCGTATTTTAATTATCCTTTCTACAAAAGTGAAAATAATGGTCGATAATACTTTTTAAAAAGCTTCCGACATTCCAGTAGGCCTACAGGCCGCACACGGTCCAAGACGGCAGCTGGGCATGCTGACTTGGAGGTGATTCCAGACCATCAGAAATGCCACGGTGCTGATTTACCTTTATTACCTGACAACAAGTTCAATCGACCTTATAACACACACCTGTCCTGAATCTTACCTACCTCCCTGGGGAGCACGGAACACAGGTTAAAGCATATACGGCGACCAGAATCTACAGTCACAGTTACCAGATCTGGCGTGACCAGGTCTTCTCCACCCCCTGATGCAAACTCAACAGCTGTATATATATCTATATACTCGGTCATTGCATGTATTTCTTATTTGATATTGTTATATATATATATATATATATATATAACAATATCATGTGCTCAACTAAGCAGGAAAACTAAGCAGAAAGACAACAGGTGTTGTGTTTATCACGCAAAGTATGGTGTTATCTGTGTTATCTATGACCCACTGACCCAGTGTGAGTACTGACATGTTGACCTCCCTGACCGGAAGTGACCACTCCATCCTTCAAGACTTCCGGCATGCTTAAAAGATTAGGCCAGCAAACCGGGTTCTCTGTAAACAAGGAATTGGCAAACGGGCGCTTAATTAAAGTTGCCATGGTAACTCAGGTAATGGTAGAGTCTAAAGACTATTAAGGCAGCGTCAAGAGGACCGGTAATCCTCTGTGGCGTCGTTCTTGGAAAAACGAGGAGGCTGATATCAGTCTTTTGTCGGGAATTTATCATACCTTGGAAATCTTCAAAAGGCAAAGATAATCATCATTATTTTTGTGTGAGCTTTAGAGAGTGATTTCTACCTACTACCGCGACATTTTAGATTTTTCTTTGAGATATGCACAGCTTCTTACTACAGAACTAGATTTTCCAAAAATATTATTTTTGACAGTTGAGATTGGCGCTTAAGGGATATGGTCCATTCTTCAGAAATTTATTTTTACATACATTTTCTCTAATCTCTAATTCTCTTTATATCCTAGCTGTTGATTTCGTAGAAATCTATTGTATGACTTTGTGTAATGTTGATTATTTATTTTCTCTTTTGGGAGAAACGTAAAAGGTATTCATAGAGAAAAGTAGGGACATGTACATCCTCGTTCTGCATATACTCATAACGTGTTGTTTTTAATAAAATACAAAACGAACAAAAAATGACCTGGGCTCCGTATCTCGAAAGGTTCGCTATGTTGCGCACGTGCGCAAGCGTCTCGATTCCATTACTCGCCCATACTCGTCCCATATAATACATTGTAGCCTCTATTTGATATAGCGATTCGCAATACGCGATGCTTTCGAGATACGGGGCCCTGAATTTGTTCACACGGATATCAACTTTGCCTCCTTTTGTCATTTTTCTGGAGCATTGTGTTTGTTTATCGTATCGTTTTCTAGACCCAACCTTTTTGCAATTAAAGGTAATTTAAACTGTGTTTAAGAGCTGCTCATACCATGCAAATTAATTTAAAACTCACTCTATTGTGATCCAGAATGGACAGTCAGCTTTGAGACGTGTACTTAAAGGGATAATAACTCTTCGTATGAGATCTATATTTTACAATAAAAACATTGTAAACAACTCATATAAATTAAATATATTCTGTTTTACCACAAAAACCGGTAGTTATAGCTATTATTCTGATATCTGAGCTTGTCATCGGACCACGTGACCTACAAAGATGGGTATACTCTGTAATAATCTCTTAAGAGACTATAACAAAAAAATACATTTTTTAGAAAAAAAACAGGGACTATCTTTGAATGAAATTACATTTGATAGAAATAGATTCATTATCCATTGGTAAGTAAAGGAAATTGTTGTTTACTCCAGGAAAATTCATTTTTTGGCCAAAACGAACACTTATTATCCATTTAAGTATGTGGTCATTGTTTGATAACGGACACTTTGAAAACAACAGACAAACAATGGAAACAAAAAAAACTACTGCTGGTCAACCGCCGACTGGTTCTCAGAGCAAATTATTGCCTTGAAGACTTATATTTCGTGACATTTATTTCTTTTTTGCGGAAGCCATGATACTTTGTATGCATGCAACCCTATACAGTTGCTTGCCTTCTTTCCTGACATTACGCTTAGACGAAATTCGAGTTAAGAGTGCCAAGCTGCGTTCTTGTAATCACATCAACCATGAGGGATCTTCATTGTAGACTCGCGTTGAAGACGAAACCGCTCTACCGATACTGTACTAAATTGTTATCGGTTGGAAGCACTTTTTGTACTGACTGAAAACCAGTGACATTTCTTCTGTTACAAGTAATATGCATTTGCATAGGTATTTTGTATGCTCCGATAGCGCAGAAAGTGAATTTCCCAACCTTTCTGTCGCGAGGCGTATGTGAATTGCGTGAATTTCCACACATTTACATCTGTTTAGGAATAACAGACATTGAAAAGATATTCTGTTTGTTCTTTTACTTTCAAACATCTGCCGTGTCATATTCCTGAGACAATTTTCACAAAAAATAGCAAAGATAACGTCTGGCAGCTGTGCCATAGGGTTGTAATATTCATTACCTTGAGTGTTAAAAGAACTGATCTTGTACAGTTATGGTTGAAGTATAGCACCATGCACATATCCGTCTACTGCCAATATACTATTGATATAATTACAGCAACAAAAAAAAAACATCATCATTAACAACAACAACAACAACAGCAGCAATGATAATAATTATGTTATGATAATGATGATGATGATATCTGTTCGATGATGATGGTGATGTTGATGATGATTATGATATCTGTTTGTAAAAAGCACATTTGATACAAGAGCTAACACAAATTTACACTGTTATGCAGTAAATGATAGGTATACGGGAAAAAGAAGATTATTAAGCATGTACTAATAAAGAAAGAAAAAGTGCACATAAACATTTCATTCACTGGCGGTGTCATGGTATTGTCACACAGGTCTGGTGACGTGGGCCGTATGCGCCGTCAGTCTCTTCCCCGTGATCGCATATATTGCCAAAATAGTTTATATTTTACTAAAACTTCTAGGAACATGTTTTCACCTGGTCGATCTCGTGAACCTCGAAAGATGCCGCTGTCTGGACATTGAAGTCTACTGGGATGCTTCTACCTGATACGGAATTTTTTTAATGTAACAAAATTTTGTTACGTTTTTCGTTAAATCTGTCTGATCCCTCAGTGAAACAATTGTACAAAATAGTAAAAATTTTGAACATAATATTTATGTATGAGTCCACACAGTCCATGATTTCTTCTTCGATATACCCTGTTTTCTATAATCTGTTCCAATGTTTCATATACCTCCCACTTGTTTTATCCTCTTTTCTTTTCTGTCAAAATAAATCCAATACGCCGAACGTTCATATTGACCACAAATACCCTTCATTAAGGACAAATCATCAAAATTACCTGCGTATTCAACAGCTTTTAACACATTTGTCAACCTAGGGAACAACTGTAATTAATTGTACGACTGTGGCCGGCGGAAACTACCACAATTAATCTGCTTCAGTACCGACTAATCCCTTTTATACCAGGCCTTTACCCGGCTTTTAGTTACTAATTGATTTTCCTGTCCTTTTGAGGAACTTGGGTAAGTGCAAGACAAAAATCTTTATCAGAATAACACTCCCACGGTCCATTTTCTAAATTATAGACATTTTCTAAATAATAGAAACTGAACTAGTCAATATTGGACCTGCATAGACCACATTTTCAATCCAAAGCATACATGTACAAATCTGTTTGACAAGACCAGCACTGGCATCAAATCAGAGCAGAAACCCCTGAAACCCAGCTGCCTAAATTGGTGTTATTTCAGATTATGTACACTTTTTTATATTTCTCTTTGTCAGATTACCCTTCGTTAACGTCAAAACATTAAGGTAATAGCAATTTCAATAATCGAGATAAATCATCGGAATGAAATCCATTAACTGATAGAGCATTCAGTTAATGGCTGTCAGCCGAGCGGGCACGAAAGTTAATTACCCCCTTACAGCTTGTAGTAGGCGGGACGGACATTTAAGCCGGATTATCTGACAGTAATCCATAGTGAGACTCCCCGCGGGGATAGATCTATCTAAAAGCTCTGGGAATACGCCCTTAAATATCACAAATAATATTTAATACTTGCACAGATATAGGCTCTGGTAAAGCATGCGATGCATGTCTATGTATTCTTGCATTGGTGCTAGTCTACAATAAACCAGACATGTCTATGTATTCTTGCATTGGTGCTAGTCTACAATAAACCAGACATGTCTATGTATTCTTCCATTGGTGCTAGTCTACAATAAACCAGACATGTCTATGTATTCTTGCATTGGTGCTAGTCTACAATAAACCAGACATGTCTATGTATTCTTGCACTGGTGCTAGTCTACAATAAACCAGACATGTCTATGTATTCTTGCACTGGTGCTAGTCTACAATAAACCAGACATGTCTATGTATTCTTGCACTGGTGCTAGTCTACAATAAACCAGACATGTCTATGTATTCTTGCACTGGTGCTAGTCTACAATAAACCAGACATGTCTATGTATTCTTGCACTGGTGCTAGTCTACAATAAACCAGACATGTCTATGTATTCTTGCACTGGTGCTAGTCTACAATAAACCAGACATGTCTATGTATTCTTGCACTGGTGCTAGTCTACAATAAACCAGACATGTCTATGTATTCTTGCACTGGTGCTAGTCTACAATAAACCAGACATGTCTATGTATTCTTGCACTGGTGCTAGTCTACAATAAACCAGACATGTCTATGTATTCTTGCACTGGTGCTAGTCTACAATAAACCAGACATGTCTATGTATTCTTGCACTGGTGCTAGTCTACAATAAACCAGACATGTCTATGTATTCTTGCACTGGTGCTAGTCTACAATAAACCAGACATGTCTATGTATTCTTCCATTGGTGCTAGTCTTGCATTGGTGCTAGTCTACAATAAACCAGACATGTCTATGTATTCTTGCATTGGTGCTAGTCGACAACATGAATGCTTAAGCTATCAATAAACCAGACAATCACCTTTATCTGTTTGTGACAAGATATCAGAGATCTCTCAAGAAGAGTTCCAGATGATGACATCTTCCATAAAGAACGCTTCAGGTAATCTGGTCAAGTAGGAAATGTAACCTGTTCGTGGAAAAGGATTAATTGGCTTTCCGTTTAAAATCAACTAAATGATACACTGTGTAGATTGATCACAGAAAAATAGGCATAAAAACCAAAGCGACGCTTGGTTTCTTCGTATCATTCGTATCATCAGCTGAAGACAGCTTAGAAACCTGTGGTGTGTGTACTGACATTTGTTTTCAAGTCGTGGAATCGCTCAAAGGTGGAATCAATGCGAGAATTATTTGAACGTACATTAAATTGTTCAGAACGTACCAATGTTCTCATTAAATTCTGCCTTTCATACTGTGTTGCGTATGTGATCATCCGTCTGAGTGTACAAATGTGTGTGCGCGCGTGCATGTGTGTGAGTGACAGAAATATAACCCAGGAAATAAACAATTATTCACATCATTTTAGTTTCTCAATATAAAAAAAAAGGTTTCTAAAAACCATATATCGGATAAGTGGAAGTAGAAAACATGAACCGTTTTTTCCAGATCGATTTTACCCGCAAATTATGAAAAAAAAAAACACACTAAAACGTCTTTTCCATGCTCTATGCTTGCCTAATGACAGTAACTTTCCATCAGATATGACATTTACAGAACCTTAATTAAATCAAGCTCTGTGATGGCTGTCGTGTTCTTGACTTATTGAATTGCCGAGCATCACATAATTTTATAGCTGTCGTAGATGAATCGCATATCAAGTCAAAGGCTGCGTCTCTATTTCGAAGATGTACGTCGAATATACGTGGCAGCGCAGAATTGTTGACAGGGATTTTTTTCCACAGAATGGGCTTAGTTTTCTACATTTCTTCTATAGCGCACAATGGCAACATGACCTTCACCTTTGGCAGTCATCCGGACCGTTGTTATCCGAACACGCTTTCCGTGTCATCATCGTCCCGATCGAAACACATTACCTATTACCACGTGTCTCAGCCCTTAACAACCTTTTAGCGTGATCTCAATTTCCAATCGTTTTCGAAAAAGGTGAAGTGTAAAACGCGTTTCACCTCATCAGAATGAAGTTTAAATGTTTTCAATACGGCGTATTGTACATGTATGTCGATAAATGGTTTCTTCACAATACGTTAAAGGCAAAACCCGTACCCATTCTTTCATACCAGTATCATACACAAAATGAATATGAATGCTCGGTGCGTATCGACTCTTATGCTTAGCGATTCAGACATTCTGAGACGCAATAATGAGCGCCTTGAGAAGTCCCAAATTGAGACAAGAGCAGACACCACGATGCGCATTCCATATTGGGAAAATGTCTGGGAAATGTGCACGGAAAGAACGCATCAAGTACTTGCATAGAATATGTCATACAACTTCAAGGCTCTTTTATATAACTGAAACACCTGATCCATGAAAAACACATTGTCTTCGAAGTCATATATATATTCTTTCAGGGAACCACTTGCACATATTCATGAGCGCATGAAGAACAGCAAACTAACAGATCCGCAGATTAAATATGGCTACTTATTTGAATGCTTGTTGCATAATCCCCGCTGGGAATCTATTCAGTGTCTAATCGGGAATTAAGAGGCAAGCTTTTTAGTGGGTCGCCATATTTGATCCGCCGATCTGTTAGTCCGCTGTTCTGAATACGCTCTGTAACAAGCTAAATAATCAATTCAGATTGTCCGCCCACATAATGTCATTCGATGTCTCCAGACGTAGGTCTTTATTTCCTAACGACCCTTCTTCGTCCCAGAAGTCCCCTTCAGTCCCAGCTGGCCTTTCAGTCTCGTTCACGGCACAGGTCAGCTATATTCAGCACGACTTGGGACTGCCAGGGCGCCGTTCTCCAATTGCTTTATGTTATCATTCACGACCCCAGGCAATGCACAATAATAAGGACAATTAGGAAGAGGTTCCTCTGGTTTACAAAATTATTCATATTCTGCACAACTTTGATGCGGCAAGGAAAACGCTGCAATTTGCAAAGCAAATGAGATGATTGGTTTAAACATGTTACAGAAGTCGACACTGGCGAATGCTTCTTCCGTTGACTCCAAGGAGTATATTACGTAATGTCGCTTACCTATCAAAAGTTGCTTCAAATTACAAGAATCTGATGCTACAATACTGAGAATATTTATTATTTTTAATATTATTATTATTATTATTATTATTATTATTATTATTATACTGTACGCAGTTAACACGCGTATGCTTACTTCAAGCGTTACAAGCAGACGCTATTTAGTAAATTACCGTTCTTCTGCCCTACGGTTCACTTTATTGCAATCCATCAAAAGCTGAGGCAAATTACAATTATTTCATGCGATATCCTTACACCATGCACAATACAGCGTATAATACACGCAAGAAGAATAAGCAAGTGCTGTATTGAAAATGACTCTGTTTCCGCATCATGTACAAGTGTTGAGTGTTAATCCATCAGAAGTGTCGCAATTTGCAAGAACGCTTTTAGGCGATAATTTCCGACTCCTTATGGCTGTCGGGGTTACATGGTTTCTTGGTGAAAGAAGGATAGGCGTAAGACAAAACAATGAGTCGCTAGCCAGTGTCACAGTTGAGGAATTCAGATCTTACGCAAAAATAGGTAAATATGCAGACACAGTTTGCAGTCCTGTATCCTAAATGGAATTAAATTAATTTCGGGCAATTAGCAGTTTTCTGTGGAACTCAAACTGTTGATTTGGATGGGCACAGGTATAAAGTTCACATTTCTTTTGGCTTTGAGGAAGAGGTGGGGCGGTCCACCAACCACCCCCACCCCCTCACCCCACCACCCTCACCCCACCCCCACACCCCTAGCTACCCAGATTGCAGAATTTCATATAGCTAAAAAGCGAGCACAATTTTATAGTACAGTTCAATATGAAAGCTAAACACCTCGGAGCTTAAGGATCGACATTTTGCTGTCTTTTGTCCTTTTGTTGAGTCTCTCAGTATGTCACTCACTTAGTTAAAAAAAACCATACCATTGTTTCTCTACACTTCATAATGGAGAACCAATTGTGTAACTACAAACATGCAAAATATAGAGGCCGCTATCATTATAATCTTCATTATTATTATTATTATTATTATTATTATTATTATTATTATATGAGACACAGACACACGATGTTAACTCTGTTCCCTCTCTGCAGTCTTGCTCTGAATGCTCTCTTATAAACCTAGAAACAACTGAGATACCGCATACGTTAAAGGCAATTGTCCACAAGGATTCTTAGAAACCCACAATTCAAAGACAATTTTTGTCAGTTTCGGCCACCGCCGACCACAAAAGAGGAAAGTAATATTAGAGAAAACAGACGTGAGATGAATAGCTAAATGTTGCTAGTGACTTACCTGTTACAAGAGCATCAACATCTGCAAATGTAGAAAAACGCCAATGTCGGTGTCACAGCGTTCCTAGATCTTAGCCAAAAGAAAAGAGATCGAATTTTCCAACTGACTTCGGTAACGATCTCACAGAAGTGAACTCACAGTAGTCTGAGCACAAGCGCTAGACCGCAAGTGAGACAATTATAAGTAAGGTTCTGGCGCATGTGGTAATCCCTCTTCTGGCAGCGGCAGTTGTCTTATTCCGAGGATGAATACAGATTTCAGGAATCAGGTGTTTCCAATGTTAAGCTCATCTCAGGCGGCTGTAAAATTATGTCCGATAAAGCAAATACAGCTCTTTTCGCAATTCCCTATATTCAACAATAAACTTCATCAACCTCCAGTTTCATCTGCCGTTCTAGCATAAAGTGAAACCAAATTAAGTTAAATAGTTGGAACAACCTCTCTTGGAGAGCAACACGTTGCTGGTCTAGGACGATAATGTTCCCAGACCTATGAAGGCTGTGCATTGTCGTTCACAGTAAATCCCTATATCCCACCACAAGCTTATAACAGCTCTGGTTTTGTATTGGCTAATATCACAGCATCTATCGGGTTGCAAGACGTACTCCGTCTATCATTTGCTTGTTAATATATCTATAACCGCAGCAGGGTAACCTCGACCCTATATATGCCAACGATGATGACTGTCTTATTCTCGTTAACTACGCACGGTTGCCGCTGTAGCATTTCTTTGGCCGTTGCGGCGCGGCAGGTCTATATGCAGTGTCATTAATTCATGCCATTGCTGAATATTTGCGCCCATTGAATATGACGTATTGTAAAAAATATGTAACTAGTTTAAACCGGGACATGTTCAACGTACATTTTTAATAACGATAATGACATGTACCATAACATATATATTACGAGGACGACAGTTAAATTAGAAGCCAATGCCACGGTTTATTTAATATGATATTAGATAAACAGATAAATCCCAATATATTTTCAGTTAGAATGCAATAAGGATGTACACAGAAGACAAACTGACATATCTCTGTTATTGAAAAGATACCATCAGATAATACAAGTCAAGCCTGGTTCTTATAGAGTTCTTATCCAGTACTCTACTGCCTCTCAGTGCGGTTTACAATGACAAATATGCCTTGCAATGACAGATATGGCATATCTTTTTGTCCCGATTCAGACTGGCTGTAGACGTTTTCACTTCCTAGGGGAGGATACAACAGTATGAGGAAATGAAAACTAGCATAGAAATAAAATCTTTCGCTGCAAGACTAAACAGTTTACTCCTGCTTCAACCCCAAAATACTGGGGGTCGAGCAGGGGGACAATAGGTACAACTTCTGAAAAACTGGTATTGTCACGGACGGGTCGAACCCACGTCCTCCCGCTCCAAAACGGACACTCTGACTACAAGAAATCCGTCCCATATTAAAACGTTAAGCGTGAGAATTTGTCATACAAAAGTAAGTTCTTGTAAGTTCTTGTCAACTAAAAACAATACAGGTCCGCTGTTTTAACATGACAAAACACAGAGTTTACTGCCAATAAATCACGGTACCCTCTATTTCAGCACAAATCTTTGCCTCCTGGTCTTTAAAAATTGTTCAATTTGGAAAATATTCGCAAACCTTGCATTATGCCTTCAAACTCTAAAATAGCCACTTTGTGAGACTGAATATGTCACGACCGAGGATTCAGATTTCAGACAATTATGGCGTCGTTCATCACGGCGGCGTCTCCAGGGAGGCAACTGAAAAGCACGCAGTCCCCAAGGATCGGTAATTATGCTGTTCTTCAACTCACAATAGAGACGGTGTGCTTTGTTCTTGTTAAACAGGGAATTTATGTTCGAACAAAATATCGCTGTTATTTGATTGAAATTTTGATATGGTCAGCGCCATGAACTTTTTTTAAATATTTTAATTTAAAAAGTGTCAAGTAATGTTCGAAGGTCTCGTCATTATTTTGTCCTGGCAAAAGAAAAAAACATTATTTCAGTGCAAGTAAACAAACTGAAGTTACAGGCTACGTATGTCTATGTGTTATTCATGTGAATATCGGTCCCTGCTATTTGACCGAATGGACTGACCTTACTCAAGTCATGTCCTCGTTACCAGGAAACATTAACCGCAATGTCCTTTGCCATTCGTTCGGGTCTTATTACTACTGGTAGCACAAATATGCTATATTTTAAAACTGATACTAAAAAACGATTTTTTCCAAGATCATTTGCCTCGCCTAAGATCACGCCGTTTTAGCGAGTTTTACCAAATTGTAGTGCAATCAAATTAAAATATCGTCTGGTAAAAGTGCATTGACTTGTCATCCTCTCTCATATGTCACCGTGCCATCCACAGTTAATAGCATCATCTCCTTTCCCGAAACCCATTTTCCACGCAATTTTTTCTCTGTATTTCTTTTAATTTGTGAACCTAATAATAACACGGCGACAACTCTCATGCCTCATAATAGCGCCCTTACGAATAAAATAGCTTGAAAGTAATTGAGTATGTCACGCGCGGAAATGGAAATTTCCAAACAAGCAACCTGTCGTCTGCGTGAAAATGTGACTTCAGAATTTTCAATCCGAAAATGGAAGAACGGAAGAAAAAAAGAAAACCTTTGTAATGAAAAGTCAGTTTTATGTGCTATATAGCGTTCATCAAACCCACGTTACTTAGTTTTAAAAGAAATTCAAACCTTTAACTTCTCTTTTACACAAAATGCTGTGGTTCTCTATAAGAAATGGTGAAATCTTTATTTGAGCCTTCTGGCTAGATTTTTTCAATAAACATTATTTTAAAACAATAATCGTACATGTGTCTTATGCATAGTGTCCTTGTCTTCTTGGCAATTTCATATGTGACAAGAGATTGGTAATTTTACAGACTTCGTTACAAGCACGGATAGGTTTATATGTAGAGAAGGGAAAAAGAGAAGAGGAGGTGAGGGAAAATACTCCTTTGCTCGTGGAAAACTCCCATGTACACCGCGGCGTTTAATATATATTTAACAACGACTACACTACAATCAGGAAATCAGACTAGCCGTTGACATGGTATGTGAGGCGTGGCAACCTGCATACATAACCCCATGCCATTACAATCCGACCATCGCTTCTGCTCTCAATAAAATATTCTTCTGTGGTGTTTTAAACCTCCCTTTACACTGGACGGCGTCCTTGCTGCGTCTTTTGTCCCACCATGAAAACAGGCATGGCTGTGGTCGTAGAAAAGAGGCATAAGCATCGCTTTGGTTGTAGAATGTATGCTCAATAATCGGCCAGTTGTAGGCACGTGAAGTATTATTTTTTTACTCGCAACTGGCCTTTTACGGGACGCAGAAAGGAAGCCGTCCAAAAGTTTACTCTCTTGCCTCTAGAAGTCTGTTACAAAAATGTTACCCCACGGTGTGACTATGTATAGTATTTTAGTTGTACCCTGATACCAAAGGGTAGCAGTAGATACTGTCGCTAAGCACTTCATCACTCAAGGGCGAAGTTTAGTTCACGTTTTAAATTGGAAGATTTGAATGCATCAGAAGTCTATTAACAATATTTTATATATTTTATATCTCAATATTTTATATCTCTTTTGTGTATCTCTGCGTACATCTACTGTATATAGTACATGCTTATGTTTCATTTAAGCTCACCAAAGACAGAAAACAAATCGGTATCATATATCACTCAAGGGCGAAGTTCAGTTGTCGTATTAATGGTCTATTGTCAATATTTTATGCTGTATTTTTATATACATCCACTGTATACAGAATATGAAAATCTTACGCTCATCAAAATCAGAAAACAGCGAACATATAACGTTTTGACAAGAAGAGTTAAAGGGTAGATTTTTCACTTTTCATAGAAAATAATCATGAAAAAGAAATTGTCACTTAGACTGAGATGGTTTTTTATCAACGGTGCGCGCGGGCGTGTGGCTGCAATACCGCTGCATAGTATTATAGTATTCATTTTTCTCATCTATCTCGTTACTTTTCTCCACAGGAAACACTCTGACCTTGCCTGGTTTAGATAATGCTGTTTAAGGTAACACTGACGACAAAACCCTAATTGTTACCACTCCGGTTTCTTTTACTTGAATGAAAAATAATGATCAATGCTTTTATTAATTTTTTTTTCGCTTCCAATCCTAAAGGGTAGGTGTGGTTTCATTTTACCATATTGTGGTAAAACACGTACGGGGTGCTCAGTGTTGTATGTGGGAGGCTCGGAAGACAGGCCCGTAGCCAGGAAATTCAAAAGGGGGGTTCTTTTTCTGAAAAAGTGGACCTTTTATAATGAAACTTATGTGAACCTAGATGAAATTTTACCCAAAATGGACCTTTTCCGACAAAAGGGGCGGTTCTTTCGAACCCCCCGAACCCCTCCCCCCCCCCCCCCCCCCTGGCTACGGGCCTGGAAGAGTTGAAGTTTCAAATTTTGCAAAGCAGATTACTTCTGCGTTTAGAACTATACGGTTTATTTGCATGATTGCAAGACAATTTTTCCGAACAACTTGGCTACACAGGTCCTTTGTACAATGTATAGAGCTAAGTTTTTTCCCACAAAAGGTCTCATTTACATGTGCCAAATGGGGTGTAATTGCTCGTATGACATAGCAACTGGCGCCACCATTACTTTATTCAAGGATGTTAACAGCAACCTTTTATCGACTTTGTTATGTACTGTCAGGAAATTAAGGTACCAAATTATGTCAAAAATGAGAGAGAGAGAGAGAGAGAGAGAGAGAGAGGAGGGGGGATCCAACGGTTTGAGCCAGAGCAAAATTTCTCAAATATATTATTACCACGTGATCAGATTATCGAGAGAAAATTGAATCGCTCTTTAACGCCATCATTAGGGTTTATTGACGACGCGTTTAATCTGAATTGTGTGATGAGATGATAATTAATCAATCTGACAGAAAATCAATTATAACAAAATCGAATTGAAAGGCAGTTTGTCGAGATCCTTCTTTTACGGCCGTGCTTCGCTTTTTTCTTTTTTTTTCAACAAGATGACACTTTTTTGTGCTTTCTCCTTTTTAAATAAGCAGAAGCAAAAGGAAAAGCACAACTTAAATTTGAAATTAGCATTGGTTCTCCAAAAGCTAGTTCAATTTCAATAAATTTAAAAGTACAGCCTGGAAGTAATGATTCGATCACGCTCAACGTTCCCGTCACGCTGCATCGTTCTCTCCTTTGCGGATCCACATCCTTAACGAATGGCGCCTGAGGGACTTCGTAGCAATACTGATTACACAGAAAATACTTATTATGCCAAATCATTGCAGCAAATTGGACACGAAATTGATGTTCATGGATTGAGATCAGGTTTAACCAAATCAGTCTTAGCTCAAACCCATAGTAGTAAAAAATTGATTGTCACTCAATTCAGAACGTGTTGTCTCTCTCTGAGTGGTTTTGTTGCAGTGAAGACAACAATAGTATCCACGTTTCAGCGGGTAAACCTACTTTTAGAATGCAAACGATTGTAACAAAACCAATTATGTCCATTGCCAGAGCGCATAATGGCCATTGTTTGAAGTGATATGCCATTAACGAGGCTAGTCACTCTTTGGTGTGGCTTTCTATGTTACCAAAAGCCCTCTTAGCTGTTACAAAATTAGCCAAATAGGGTAACAAGAGAGAAGTTAAAATCTAACATATTTCCTGTTATATATTACTTCTTTGCACTAGACTCGACCAGCAGTTGGGCTTACATGTGTGTTTTCATTTGGCTGGCTTATAATGAGAACGTTCTGATGGAAAAACTGTCACTATGCGAGTGTTGCGTACTCGTCATCTTATCCACAATTGGCCTTTTCAAGGACGTGAATTGAACAGATGTCCTTAGCCTTTTGCAACTAGGTGACTACATGTACATTTCATTGTTTACTGAGAGCAAGCTCTCTGGTAAACAAAAGAAGTCAACATGTAGTCATCTAGCTGCAGAAAGCCTATTGCCTTGAGCAAATGGTACCCTCTACCAGGGCCGCAGTTATTATTGTGGACATTTTTGGCTGAATCAGACATATCTGTGAATATCTGTGGAAAATCAATCTGTCGCCCTGGTAGAGGGTAAGCAAATGGTATGTACATGAACTTTGACGCTTTATTAATAACCAGAACATGGAAGTTGATCTACAAATAATTCCATGATCAGAGTCACCATGAACCATAGAATGAGAGTTAGAAAATTATGCTTGGCGGAGGGGACGTTGCTGAAGAACTACGATACATGCAAATAGGGTTGTTAATGCCGCCTGTGGAATTCATCTAGAAGATGACTGAAAAAAAGTAAGAGACTGTTGGACTAAGAGGAAACAAAAATGTGCTTACACTTTATACACATCACCAAAATAGCTCTTTATCAAAAATGGGGGGAGGGGGGCAACCGCATCCGCATCCCCCCCCCCAACACCCCACGGCGCTAAGCACTGACTTGAGAGTGAACTGTAGGTTTATTAGGGTTGAAACTATCATTGCCCAGTCTATTCCTAGAAATTCTGTTCTTTCTTTCTTTCTTTCTTTCTTTCTTTTTTTATTTATTTATTGTCAACACAAATGCGTCTTGAACTATCTCTTTTGTTTCAGCCACAGAAGCCGTGTACTTGTGTCTTAGGGATGTTTTGCTAACCAACAGTATGCTCCGGGTAAGTTTCACCCAAACTTGACGCCAAAAATAATAATAATAATAATAATAATAATAATAATAATAATAATATTTATTTCTTATATAGCGCATTCCATTTTTTACATTTCAATGCACTTTACAAATAATTAAAAAAGTCTAAAAATAACAATACTAAAATATTTTAACATTTACTGATAAAATTAATTAAAGAAAGCAGAGAAAATATATTGATATAACTTTAAAATACTACTAAAATTAACCCAAGCTCACTCTTAATAAATGATAAACAACTAAAAGGTTTAAAGGAACATTAACCATAAAATGAGTTTTAAGACAGGCTTTAAAAGTATTATAGTCACTTTCAGCTCTGATACTAAAAGGCAATTTGTTCCACAATTTTGGAGCATAAACAGTAAAAGCCCGGTCTCCATAGAATTTGTTGCATTTTCTGTCTATTTCACAGTGATTTTAAACGCCTTATAAACGGATTAGACGTTTATTAGCACTACCTGCAGATCTTTTAGCACTAACCCCATATAAACTTTATAACTCACTAATTATCCACCACATCGTACAATTATTTAGCACCAACAAAACAATACCTAGCACTAACACTCATCCATTCTGGTAGTGCTGGTTAAGTTGTGGGTTATGTGGTTAATATGGGTGTTAGTGCTAAAAGATCTGTAGCTAGTGTTATTAAACGCCTTAACCGTTTATAAGACCTAATAATGACAAGAGGAATTGAACGCAATCCCTGACACCCTACATATCCAAAACGTTCTGGCACACCTCTTGATAGTTTGAATAAAGCAGAGGGGCAATTACCCACCGATATGTTTTCATACAAAAATGTTAGGATAAGTTTTGTTTTGATCTTTTCCCAGGAATCGAAAATATTAGAGGACATGGCTGCTATATGAGTTGTTTTGGTTTGTTATTACTCCATAGAATGTTTAATTGATGGCAGACTTTCAAAAAAAAAAATACAGTGAATGGATCGAGACATGTTGTTTATGTTGTAAAACTAACATATTACATCCTGCTTAAGGTATCGCATTAGTTAGTCTAAGCCACTCTTAGCGGGTTTTGATTGCAATAAACTTCCCCCGGGTCACACCACAGGGCCAATTAATCAATCCATTTTGTCTTTCTTTTAAGAAAAGTGCATTATTTGCTTGAATTACATCATGTGTATCTAGCGATTCAATTGCAATCAACTCTGTTCATTGGAACTGTTCTAAAAAGGTTGCTTGTTCAAATCATCTGGGTTGATGCAACAGTGCTCTAACCTCAGCTCTCCTAGACAGATCTGCAGCATTGTACACCGTGGGCGGATAGCACCATTAGCCTAATTGAAACAGCACAGCGTTGTGAGACATCTTGTCTTTTTGTTGTGTTTTACAGAATTGAGACATCTCCCCGTGGAATATGTAATTGCTTTAAATGCGTTTTAGCACCAGCTGAAGAGGAAAATCTGGGAATGGATAGGTCGGCTTGGTTCATTTGCAATTTAAATTTGATGAAAAAAGTAGGGTGCAATATTCCAGCATATACCATTGGCACCTTTCCCCTCATCTATCTAGCTGGTACATAATTCAAATCATAACAAATCTTTCTAAGGTGTCAGATGCTTTTAACATTCATATTTATCTCATGATATCAAACCCACCTTTTTCGATGTCTTATCATCTGACTGACTGTCTTTATAGGAGCAAAGCAAGCAAATCATAGGTGTGTGTGTGAGGGGGGGGGGGGGGGTACAATTTAGAAAATAAATTCGCAGTTCCTCCCCCCCTCCCCTTATACTGCATTTCTGAGTATTCATGGGTGTTGAAAAATATGCTCCCCTTTTACTCCCCTTGTGTATTTGATTCAATTAACTCTACTTGCATCTAATGAATGTCAAGGACTTCTCTTGACCACAGAGGTCTTTCTATCCGCGCTGATACCCTAAATCCTCTTGCTACTGCCTGATTGCCTACAAGACCTTTTCAGGGCCAGTCGTTCAGTTCTTTGCTTTCTCAGCTGTCTGCACAATGATTTTCAATAGGACCCCAGTGCTGAAATAATAATAATAATAATAATAATAATAATAATAATAATAATAATAATAAATTATTTGAGGCACAACCCACAAATTATATTAAATTATTCAAAAGACTGACAATAAAAAGAACATTCGCCAGATTGAAAAAAACTTAAATATCTTAAAATTCTCCTTCTTCGTAAACATCTTTGAAATTAAAGCGTGTTTTCAGAAAAGTTATCAAAGTGTTAACAATTTTGCCTGTCATTATGGAGATCTTCTAAAGTTCCAGGCGGCATTGCCAGTGTAACGCAAAAAAAAAAGAGAGAATAAATGTTATCATTCCTGATATCTTGATTCCCCTAGTGATGATTCCTGTATTTGATATAAGATTCCTTTGCATTGGAGAGAATTCTCACGAAACTCAGACTCAAATGTTAGGGCTCTAATAACAGTGTTTAGACGCATATAAAAAAGAAAAAAAAACAGATCATGGCAAGTATAAAACGTCGTCCATCCGTCAAAACATTTTCCCTCCCGTGATATACAATTCGTCCTGACAGATAAGTGTTAGATTGTATTCAGAACAGATGATCCGTACACTAAGGCTTCATTCACATGCAATGTCTATTTTCTAAATTCTATTTTCTATTCGCGGTATGTCTTATGATCACGGTCTGTGCCCTGAATATCCCGCGGCGTAATTACTGGCAGCGCCAGTAATTACGCTGCGGGATATTCAGGGCACAGACCGTGATCATAAGATAGCGCGAATAGAAAATAGAAATTAGAAAATAGACATTGCATGTGAACGAAGCCTAACTGATCCCCCGACTAAACGGATTAAATCCCGGCTCAGAGGTTTAATTGCTAGGCCTCTGCAGCGACGGCACGTGTGAAGGCGGGGGACAGTCAGGGAAGTAGCGGCATCGCTTTTAAGTGGGGTCGGCCATATTTAGTCGGCGGATCAGTTAGTTGGCACTCGGAACTACTCGGATGTCTCCGTACTCGACAATGACCTCGGACGTAATACGGAGGCAGCCATATTTGATTGTTGATTGTTGGGAAGGAACTACTTTCAACCTCGCGCTAATTTAAACCTAATTCTTTCAACGCCTGTATCTATTTATCTTTTAAATCAAAGTCAATCTTAGTGCATTGTTTGGCAAACTGTAAAGCATCATAAAAAGCAGGGGTATTGACAGCCATCTTTATGAGCGTAATGATCGATTGAGTGAGAAGGCATTTCCGGCGGACAAAATGCATGGATTTGGTGCATATTTCTCCGCCTATCACATCCGAGGTTAGTATGGAGCTTGCGGAATTGGCCGAGGATTGCCGATTGGTTAGTTGGCGGATAATCTGTTCTGAATGCGGCCTTATACAAGGCTTACCATGCGATGGCTGCTTACTTTAACAAACAGCATACAGATAATCCGTCAATGTTGGGTATAGATTGTCAATGTTGGGTGTTGATACTCAATCAACGTTGGGTAAAGACTGACCACACTTCTCGTTTGAAATAGAGTACTCTTACGGTAACTGTGTATTGCTTTTTATACGCCTCATACATGCGCTACAACATTTCAGCAGATTTTTAATTGTAAGACTGGATTCAGGACAAATCAGAAAGAAAAACTTTATTCAACCTGATTTTCGTGGGGGGTCTGTATGTTATCTCCCTTCACATTAACTGGACAGAATTCGATTTGCAGCTGCCGATAGTTTCCACTGTTATTGATATAGTATGTGCTGTTCGTGCACTGTAACACTTCTAAAGAAAATTTCAATTTAATAGGTTGATACAATTGATACACGATAAATTAACCCCGCCCCCCCCCCCCAAAAAAAGTAAAAATCTCTCTCTCTCTCTCTCTCTCTCTCTCTCTCTCTCTCTCTCTATACTGAAACAGTGCAAAAAGGTCTGAAGAGTCAGCCTTCACTCAGTGATTGAAGTCATCTGATACCTTGAACATTATTCTCTGATAAAGTCACTTACATCTATCCGTCTACAACATACAATGGAGACATACAATACAGTGCCTTGATTCTGATGGGTATGTTTGTAGGCCTCTTTCAAGGACTTCTAGGCGGGTGCAGAGCTAATGATTGCCTTTCGAGGCAAGTATGCATACGCACACATGTGTATATATATATGTGCACAACTTGGCATGAAAACAATGATGCTCCGGTTTGGGTGCTGTTTGGAGTTTTGAGGTGACGCGTTTGATGCGGTTGGTGTCTGGGTTAACGTGTTTGGTCGCGGTTTGGTTTGGGTGGGCAAAACGTAGCCTAGGCACCTTAGGATTTCAAGACGCTCCACTTTCCAGGACGCAACTTTCATAAAATTGTATTTTGGGGGCATTTTTCCGGTGTATTTGGTTGCTTCCGTCAGGTCGAATCCTTCATTTAGATTAAAGTAGAGTACCGATTGCACCTCTGTTTTCCAAAGGAACCCCCGACCCCCCCCCCCCCAACATCCCCCTGTGCTGTGAGGAGTTTCAAAGTGTATGCAATAATAAACCGATACCATGTGATACTTGAGCGTTAAAATGGTGTTCATTTAGAATGTCATTTCTTTAAACACTGAAAGCCTTGAATGTCTATTGAGACAAATTGCGTAGCCAGCAAAGTGCGTGTTTAACTGTAATATGACAGCAAGTTTGTCCTTGTCTTTATCTTTTGTTATAACTGCCTTCCGGTTCAAACTGTATAAGGTTTCAGTGAAATTTACCTGCGTCTCGTTGGCGTTAAGGCATCGTTTATTGGCAAAGTAAAAAGCTACTTAGTTTACAAATCAAAGCCAACAGTTAGATAGCTAACAGACTAATACAAGAACCACGACATTAAAAACCTGTCTGCCTATTATCTTTTATCTTTTAACAACAAAGACCAAGGAGAAGAAGATTTTTTTCCAAAAATTACGTGTTTTCAGGACCTAATGATACTTTTTAGATTTCTCTGCGTATTCCAACTCTCACTCCCCGTTCTCCGTGCTCTGGGATAATGAGGTACAACCGAGGAGTGTTAATAAGTGTTTACAGATAGGGCAGCAAGCAGAAACATATTATTATTATTATTATTATTATTATTATTATTATTATTATTATTATTATTATCCAGTAGCAAAACAGGATACAAACTTACAATTTTTGGCTTATAAGTCACACGGACACACAAACACTAATACATTTACATACTTGCACTCTCTCTCAGTATAAAAAGATTGTACAATCACAGTAGTGCATATAAGGGTAGAAATAGAGATTCACAATTTATGTTGTTAACCTTACAATTGAAATACTAAGAGGTATATCCTTAGATGGTTACTTGTTATTGTAATATACGATCAATATTTTCCATTTTTCTTTTAACATGTCGTTTATTGACGGTATAATTATATAAAGAATATAAACAAATATTTCTGCAGTATTTAAAATATTGTCTAGTTCCTTTCTATGTTGGGGGTTCTGTTATCGTTCTACATATGCTCACATATTTCCTAATTATTAAGATAGGTAGATAAAAAGCGTTTATAGCATTGGGTTGCACAAGCTCAAATATAAAAATCTCAGGATTTCTCTCAATGACCACACCTAATTATCTTTTACGATACAAATGACACACGTCCGGTTGGGGGTGGGGTGGGGAAGGGGGGGTGGCTAGTCCTATGATGCAACGCATTAATTAAGCGATAATGACGCTACTAAGTCCACATATTTTGCCCAAATTGCCCTTAATGCTGTCCTTACCCTATATCTGTAAACATGGAAAGTTTGGTTGAGATTGCGAAATGAAAAAAAAAACATAATTACGGACATGAAATATAAGTTAATACGTTCGTGTGCGTGTATTAGCACTCGCATGTGAGCTCGAGAGAACGAGTGTCTGTGGGCGTGCTTGTCCTCGTACTTTTAAAAACCAATTTAACGTTCCTTAAAACAAAGCTCTGAGGGTTTATTCATTTCTCTCTCCGATGTCTTTCTGAAAGGCTAAAGAGACGCTATAAAATCTGTCAATTCACTAAATTGATTGAAAGTCTCTAAAACTCCTTTCTATCATTTACTTAATGCCTCTTGAGGAGAAACAATCATACACACAGCTCACAGCGAGTTTGACTACTTCATTAAGCAAAGGACCCATGGAGCTTAAGAACTTGACAAGTAGCTCTCTCCCTCTGGGAAGAATCTTTTCCGAGCAATACCAAAAGCGTCATGCTTAGTTAATCACGTGGGCTAACGTGTACTTTGGACGCATGAAACGAATTATTCGTTCAAGTGCGTATATTTCCCAATTGTGAACAACATTGCCATAGGGACCCTCAGAAAGTATTCTTATCCCATTATAATTGAAATGAACTTTACAAAATTCTAGAAAGGATTTGGTTTTCCTGGATTTTTAATGGAAAATTCAATAATCGAAGGTTTAAACGTATAGCTTGTAGCTTTCGGGAAGAAAGCGCGCCCTATACCTAGGAGAGCGAGCTGAGATAAGAGAACTATACCGCCTTCGAGACTGTCAGAAAGTATTTTATCCCATAATAATTGAGAAGGTTTGCATAAAATCCTAGAAAGAATTTGGTTTTCTTGCCTTTTTAGGACAATTTCAATGATTTTATGGCAAGGTTGTTGCTTTCAATAAGGAAAGGTTTTATTACCTATATGAGAGAGCGCTGAAAGGACATTTAAAAAAATCTCCACTCTCAGGAGAGTCCTGAAATGCCTCGTCTGCTCTTCTTCGTGCCGAAATTTCAGTCCTGTTTATTATATAGACAGACAAGTGTGCTTTTTCAGAGATAAGACTGCCCCCTTTGAGACTATCTCAAATTATTTCTCATCCAAAAGGCTAATGTAGTTAACGCACCGTGTTCAATACTTTGGATTGTTAAGGGGGATTAAAATTACATCGAATGTGGGCTCGCGAACACGTTTATCTTTTTCGGTCATCTTTACCTTTGAGAGTACAAAAAATGACCTTATCTCAAAAGACAAAACGAATTCAAACAAGTTTGGTATATAGGCCTATCATGCAAATTACTTTGTGCTTGGTTTCTCACGCAGGATAAATGTTTGCCTTTCAGGACGATTTTTTAATTCACCAAATTATGGTAGACGAGATTTACTTGTTGATGTGTTGGCACATCGTTCAGTCAGAGTCAGAAAGGTTTCATTTATGATAGATCCTGAAATTTGATTTACCTGTTGATCCAGTGAAACTATTTTCACAGTACGGAGGAGGTCGGGGGGGGGGGGGGGGGGGGTAATAAAGATCAGGTCCGATTTCAGTAACGTAGATTCACCCTGAATTTCAGAGATAACCTGAAACAATCCTCTTCACTAAAGCATACCCTTGCCATTTCAAGTTTCCTGAAATTTTTATATGCTCTGGGTGCGTGGATTGGGCAGGCGGTGTAATATAAAAATATAGACTTATCAATAAAACTTGTCCGTTAGCCCCAATAAACCGAAAGTTAAATGGAGCTTTCTTTTTCTTTGCCGAAAGCGTACAGATACAGATACGTAACGGCATAGATTCATTTGTAACATATTCATTTTCAGTGCGTCGTAATCATTAATAAATTACACATCTTACACCCCATTCTCATAGATTAGATCGACCTACATTGGATCGACCTAACTCCCTGGGGGTTCACGCTAAATAGCTGTCAGCCGGGCGGACACGAAAGTTAATTACCCCTTAAAGCTTGTAGTAGGCGGGGACGGACACTTAAAGGGGCCCGCACACGGTGAGCATTCGGCGCGCGCCACTTGCGCTGCGCCAGATGCTCGCGCTCCTCAGCTCCCCGCAAACGATGCGCTCTTTGCTCAGCAGAGATGCCTCCCGGCCTGCCCCTAGCGGACGCACTGTGAACTGTGGGATCATGTGTTTAAGGAAACATTACATATTGTTGTTTTTTCTGATAGTAATGGATAATGGTGACCACGTTAATCAATCAGACTAACTATAACTGTGTACATTTTTGTTGACTTCGCTGGGGGCTGCCATTTTTGTTTGTTTCCGGCTACTGGCACATGCGCATTGTTAGCATGGCGTGAGCAATCGGCGCTTGCACCCCGCACACGGTGAGACATTTGTCTCAAGAGACCAAAAAAATCAAACACGTGAGAAATTTTGCTCAGCCGCGCGTGAGGCAAAAATCTCACCAAAATACCCCCGCACACGATGAGAAAACGGCGCAGCGCAAGTGGCGCGCGCCAAATGCTCACCGTGTGCGGGCCCCTTAAGGGGGATTATCTGACAGTAATCTAGTGAGACTCCCCGCGGTGATAGATCGATCTAAAAGTTGTGAGAACAGAGCCTTAAACAACAAAGAACCGTTTTAAATATTTTGACGGATGCTTGCAGTTTACATCTCCACAAATATAAATACATTTGAGCACAGCCTTGAACTAGTTGAAACATTGCCGGTGTAACGTAACAGAGAATCTTCCATGATAGAGTCCGCTTGTCATTCCCTTGTACAGGTAAGCCGATCACCCTAGATTTTTACCCGCATAGGTCAGGTTAAACCTAACCATTATAACTAAATGGAGGGGAACTCTCTGTTACACCGGTCCCTATTCAGGCCCACGTTATATATGCAGGTTCTCAACTGTCCTCACTACGCGATCGTCACCATAATAATTTAACGAAGCAACTGCATTTAGTGGCATGCAACGTGTAAGATATAAACAGGATGTAAAGGTTTTTATTCTAAATTTAAATCTATTTTAAATCTATTCTAAATGCTCTAAATTCGAATTGTCGTAGAAGGGAATGCGAGTAACCAGGCTCTCATCTTTCCTGTGAAGAAACAAAGAGAAAAAAAGTTGGTGATTGTGAGAAAGCAATTGGAATTCGTGTATGTGTTTTGATAACTTCTGTGTGGATTTCCTGTTGCTTTTATATGTTGACTACTTGTTAATTTTTATATGAAATTATTTTTCATTTTAGTTTCTATGTTGCTTCATGTGCATAATATGATAATCACTCGGTCTACAATAGATACAATACAATAGAAGTTGCACATGTTTTACAACATTTTATTTTTCTAATAAAAAGGGGATAGCTAACAAACTTCCCGGTTTAGCTTGGACATAATAACGTTATTATGTCCAAGGGTTTAGTAAAAGGGCATTACTAAATTCGCAATTAGCCTGCTCCACCCACGACCCACTCTCCGTCATACAGCCTCGCAGTGAAAATCGTTCGCCTGCTACAATCTCCCGGTCTCCAGTAGCAATGGGAGAAGTTTGTACTACTTCAAAACAATGCGGTTCAAGAGATAATGTTTCTTGTTCAAATCAACTAACATTATCTTAGAAATTAACTTAATTACATTTGGGGATATATGGCGGACACGCCTGTTTATCAATTCTATTATAGAAACCAACGGTTAAAATTATTTTATCTCCCTAGTTTTAATTTTTAGCATATCATTTAAATAATAAAACCACAGCACTGAGTCTAAAAACCACAGAGAGCGACTTTAAAATAATACACTAATCTTCCATAATGAAAGAAGATCGAAATCGTATAGAGACTTTTAAAGGAATTTAATAAACGATCAGATTATAAGGTCTAAAAAGTGTTGTGTTTCTTGTCAGAAAAAAAGAGAGAAGAAAATGGTGCGGTGGTGCATTTTTTCCTCTTTCTTTTCTATTTTTATCATAAACATTCAGTCTAGTTCCTCACAATTCAGGTAACGTCTTGGATGTTGTCCTAAATGATTGATTATCTAAACTTTTATTCATTAAAAATAATAGAGAAAATATAAGAACAGGTAAAATGAAATAAAAATAAACACGTTAACTTATCAGCACCAGCATAATAGGGGCAGCCGCAAAATACTACAAGCTCAGCTGTACGTTCTTCAATGTTAGTTAACGCTACGCGTTCATGATATGAGAAATTTGCGTAGGTCGTGGTGAGGGGTTTCAAGTGACGCGCGTGGCTACAAGAAACATTATGCCTTTTTTCCCCGACTTCAAATGCTTTTTTTTTCAAATTTTGGTAAATTTAGTTAATATATTTAATGGTTTAAGTATTAAATATAATAGAAAAATAATCATCAATCATATTTATTAACAAATAATTTGTTATGTTTAATATTTATTTTCTAGAAATTTCATTTATTTTCATATTCTCATCTGGTAATATAACAACGTTTATGATAGGCTTTAGGAACCTAGGTGGTTGATTTACGACTAACATTAGGCTTGCGTTAATGTCACTAATATGCCCTTTTGAAATATCTTAGATGTCGGTACGAATCGTCCCCTTTCTAGTGCTCACACTGTATCTGTTTCAACCACAACCACATGCACAGTTATCTAAAGGAAAGAAAATTTCGCGTTATTCATCTTTTGTCTAGTACCTTTCATTTTTCTTTTCTTACTAAATACGTTTGGAACGGTATACCAACTAAACCTACCGCCCATTCAAAATAAGTGCCTCCTGTTTATTTTAAAAGCTTCTAGCACGTCTATGAAATGTTGGAATCTTTCAAAATATAGAATAAATAAAAATGATAAATTAGGACAAAACATGGATAAAAATATATAGCAGATGACGACGGCAATTTTATAATAATATACAGGGAACAGGGACAAAAATTGCTTGGTAATGCCTCATTTTGCATTTGCAAGGCCCAATGATATACTGGTACATGATATTTGTCTGTCATCACATTAATTTGAAAGACATTCTCATACAAGCATTAACCTGTATACGTTACTTGGACATTTGCTAGCTTGTTTGTGGCTTTCACGGGAAGCGCACAGCCAAGCAAGACATCTTGAGGAAGGTATTCAGTTTGAAGTAATAGATCTCAAACTTGTTGGGGGTTTTCACTTCAGCGGGTAACCGGTGAACTAGATCGACGATCACGCTGAGAGGTTGATACAGGTAAACGTAAAACGTCATTTTTATATCCATGTTTAAACTGGCTGATCGAGAATGTGTGTGTTTGTCGTGGTGGTGGTGATGGGGGGGGGGGGGGCCTTCAGATGTAGGCCTACATGTACCACCAAATTCTTCCTCCCGTCTCCCTCTTGTATATAGTGCAAGTTTGTTCAATTGGGGTGGCTGGTTTATAAGAAATTAAAATTTTATGTTAGGAATTTTTTCTATCCTTTCTATGTCTGATATCTATATGTACGAATGAGTTGTGTGTGTGTCCGTTTTCAATGTATCCAAGCCGACTGGGTGGCAATTTGCACTAGTGATAGTGCATAAAACTTCCATATAACTGACAACAGCAAACATCAATTTTACAAAACGTCATCTCTTTGAAATGATAAAACTGATGGAAGCGAGGTAAATCAATCAAACCTTCACTTACCAAACACAAAAGATCCTTTCAAATTGTATTAAAATTTTAATTAAAATGGATTAATATTTCCGAAGTGCAGTGTCAGCTTTTATGTCAACGGCATCTATCTACCTTTCTCTTTAAAAACTCAGGACGCCGTTTCAAATTGTTATAATATAATTATATACTAGAAGTCACAAAAAGGGCATTTCGAATTAAACGTATACTGTAACTTTTTTGTGTGACGGGATATAAAGTCGGATATAAAGTCAGCGGATTTAGAGGGGTCGGTGGGGTCCTTACCCTCCCCCCTTTTCGATTTCTGGTCCACTCTTGAAATAAGAATTTGGCTAGCTTAATCATAGGTGTAAACCGTACCAAATGGCACCGTTCGCCCTCTTAAGTACCCAAACTTTTCGGGGCCCTTCAACAGGCCCCTAACCCCACGCTAATATGAACTGCTCCATGGATAAGTATATACTGGAAATAAACTATTTTCTTTGCGCTGAAGGATGCGTCATTTTAAATTGTTCAAATATTTGTTTGCAATCATGTTAACGTGAAAGATACATTGACAGAACAGCGGCAAGCTTTAAATGCGGTACTTGAACACTTGTTAGATCGTACCCGTGGCTTAGACAGACAAGTTCTCAACATGCAGTCATGATCACTTTTAACAAAGATCTAAAACTAAGTGGGCAGAGTCACCTCAGGAGGTATATATATATATAGACACAAATTTATTTTTAAACCTTCATGACCTGTCCCCATCATCTAGTACCGCGGTATGGAAGGATAAATTGCAAGAAATAAAATATATCTAGATATACTTCCATGTTCCAATGAAGCGAGTGTTACACGTGAAAGATCTAAATGGTATCATAATTCCTGCAGTCAGTAAACGGCACAGTTAACATAATGAGCAAAAAAATTAAACTTAAGAAACATTTTTCCGTCGGTGACTGTCAAGAAAATTCCCAGGCACCGACTTGTAGTACTCTATATTGTGATGAAATGAGCGATAAAGGTGCTGATGCCTGCTCTGTTGATGGAGATATATTACAGTTTCACTTCTAAAAACACTGGCGTAACGGCGTAACGTCATTAGCTTGTATGAGTAACAGCATATTATCTCATGTATTTGCGCATTATCTGAATGGTAGAGGAAAAAATCCTAAAGTATCGACCCCCCCCCCACACACACACACACACTTGACAACCAATGTGCTCTAAATGGGGTAGTTCCATATATTTATTTACATGGCACTTAGTTGATTTATTTGCTTATTCGTTCATTATTTTTAAAAAGTGAACTGTTGGTTGCACCTCTTATTCCAGGATGTCTGACTACTCCAAATGGCTCATGTATGCTGGTGCTGCTTGTGCCATCGGCTTGAGTCTAGCAGTGGGATACTGGAGAGGTATTTTAACATGAATAATTTTGTTTTACACAAGGAGAATCACGTACAAATCACACAAACCCGCGATAGGAATATATAAATGACTAGGTCAGATGACAAAAAAAAAAAAAAAATGAAGTTTTTGGTTGCTGTAATATGATGGCTCTTTACTGAGTCCAACGTGCCGGACTCTATTCAGGAGAGAGACAACAACAATGCGTCTGACTTCTACGAAAGTTTATTGTGAAGTGCTAGGCTTGTATATACATGTACATTAAAAAGTATGAGGAACACCTGTTTACTTTAACAATGGCTGAGAACTGTCATCAAGTGTAATCTGTAGGTGACCAAGGGTCATTCAAAGAATGCCACTAATGGAAGCTTGTGAACTTTGATGACATTTACCAAAAACAAGAAGATAATGTTACATCTCCCTTTCTTCAATCAAATGTCCTGGGTGTTAACAGTCATAGTCTTGGTGAAATATCCCTGCACTGGCAATATGTGCTTGTTAGTCCTGCCTGTCAGATATGTGTATCCAATAGTGAACATATACTGTCATTGAAAAAATTCTTGATAAAGTTAAGTTCATATCCTTTTGTCCAAGGGTAATTTCCTCTAAAGTCTTTTATATCACTTTGCAAAAATTACATAGATTCTATAATTTTTTGTTTGCAAACTCTGCCAGCTCGTGTTACATAGGGCTGGGGCGAATGACATTCATCTTTCTGAGGGGTTGATTTGACTTTAACTGGGGACTTAACTGGGGCATTTACAGCAGGCTTTGGGTGATCTGCTAGAATTTTAAGATCACTGGATTTATTAACCAGATTCTCAGTGCAAATAGGCACTTGAGGGTCAGTGTCATGAGGAACATTGGGCTCTTTTGTTTTGAGAATATGACGCCTGTTACGTCGATATATACCACCATTAGGAGCTTGTAAAACAAATGAATTTTCATTCACCTTATCAATGACATCGGCAAGTTTCCATAACTTGTCATTTCGCTGAAATCTGACTGACTCACCTACAGTTATAGGGGGAAGGGGTCGGGAACCATGGTCATAAAATTTCTTCTGCTTTTGACGACTTGAATCTATCTTATGTTTGACCTTTCCAGGATCAATGAACTGGGGACACAACTGTTGATTGGTGGCAGGTAAAACAGAACGCAACTGCCGTCCTTGTAATAACTGCGCTGGGGAGTATCCGATGTCAAGGGGGGACACCCTGTATTCCAATAAGGCCAAATTAGGGTCAGATTTATCAGACTTTGACTTTTCAAACAGTCTCTTTACAATTTGGACATATTTCTCAGCTAGTCCGTTGGACTGAGGGTAATTGGGGCTGGAGGTCACATGTTTGAAATCATATTGCTTAGAGAAATCAGTGAACTCCTGAGAGGCGTACTGAGGACCATTGTCTGAAATGACAGTTTCTGGGATTCCAAATCTAGCAAATATAACCTTTAACTTGCTGATTACTTGATAACTTTGAGTAGAGGTAAGTTGAGCTACCTCAAAGTATCGACTGTAATAATCAACTACAACTATAAAATCCTTTCCATCCCATGTAAACAAGTCAGTGGCAACTGTTTGCCAGGGGTAATCAGGGATGGGGTGTGGCTGCAAAGGTTGTTTAGGGTTGTTATTTCTCTGCATGAGACAAATGGGGCACTTGGAAACAAAATCATTAATGTCACCTGACATGCCTGGCCAAAAAATTGCTGATCTGGCTCGTTTTTGGCATTTCTCTATTCCTTTGTGACCTGTGTGTATAGAATGCAGCATTTTCACCCTTAGTTTCTGGGGTACGATAACCTTTTGACCTTTGAGCAGTAGGCCATCAATGTAAGACAATTCGTCTCTGTGATTCCAAAATTCTATAATCTCAGAGGGGCAATCACTCCTTTTAACAGGCCAACCATTTAAAACGGTTTTGCGCAAAGTCTGAAACTGTTCAGTTTGTTCAGTTTCTTGACGAATTTCGTCTAACTTTCTATCACTAATAGGAATTTTTGAGAGCACTGCATGTACGTGTGCATCCATTCCTTTAGCGAGCTCTGGGTAGGTGTCTTTTACAAAATTGCGAGACAATGTGTCTGCAAGTGGTATCTGTGTACCTGGTTTGTAAATTACCTCCAGATCGTATCGCTGTAATTGTAACAGCATTCTCTGCAAGCGTGGAGGGGCTGTATTCAAGGGCTTCTTGAATATAGGAATTAAAGGTTTGTGGTCTGTCTCCACTACTACTTTACGGCCATAAACGTATTGGTGAAATCTCTTACACCCAAAAACTATCCCAAACATTTCTTTTTCTATTTGGGCATAGTTGATTTCTGATGTATTGAGAGCTTTGGATGCATAAGCTATGGGTTTTCCATCCTGCAACAGTGCAGCACCTAAACCATACTTAGAGGCATCAGTCTGTAAGGTAGTGACCTGGCTGGGGTCAAAATACGTTAACGTAGGACTTGGGGCCGCTGTGATTACCTCTTTTACTTCATTCAGAGCTTTCTCATGCTCATCGATCCAATGAAAAATCATGTCTTTTGCAAGTAACTTGCGAAGGGGGCTGGTAATCTCTGAAAGGTTGGGAGCAAATTTAGCTAGGTATGTCACCATACCCAGAAAAGTCTCTAACTCTTTCTTATTAGTCGGGGCTTTCATCTCCCTAATTGCTTTGACCTTTTCCGGGTCAGGCTCTAAGCCTTTTGATGTGATAATGTGACCAAAATATTTTACTTTAGTCACGCCGATTTCCATTTTTTCTCTGTTGAGTTTGATCCCACACTCACGTGACCTTTGTAAAACATTACACAGATTTCGGTCATGCTGTTCTCTGTTTTTTCCAAACACTATGATGTCATCTACTAAGGCTATTACACCGTTTAGACCCTCAAAATTTTCGTCTACCCTTCTCTGAAACTCATCCTGCGACGATCTCAAACCAAAAGGCAGTCGCAGATATCTGTATCTACCAAATGGCGTATTAAACGTCGTAAGGTATGAGGATTCTGTGGATAGTTTAATTGTCCAATACCCTGACCTGGCATCCAACTTACTGAAGTATTGAGCACCTGCTAACTGGGGTAATACTTCTTCTAATGTTCTAGGGGGGTAATGGGGTCTCAAAATAGCTCTATTTAGGTCTTTGGGATCCAGGCACACACGTACCTTACCTGAGCTTGATTCAGGCTTCTCAACAATCACTAGAGAATTTACCCATTCTGTGGGCTCTGTGACTTTACAAATCACGTCAAGCTTCTCCATACGCTCAAGTTCATTTTTGAGCTTTTCATGAAGTGCATGCGGCACTTTGCGAGGGGGGTGAACAACAGGAATTACATCGGGATCAGTGTGAATTACACATTCACCTGGGAACAATCCTATACCCTCGAATACGTCTTTGTATTCATGCAATATTTGGTCTTTACCAAACTCGGATTTGTTCAGATTTTGGCTGGGTTTACTAGAATCTCTTTTTCCGACCAGCTCTCGCTTCACATCAGCATCTACATCGCAAGCATACACTAACTTAATCAGGCACAAGTCCATACATGCTTTCAAACCAAGTATCGGTGAAGATTCTGTATCAACGACGTGAAACAGAAGGCCAATGGACTTTTTCTTATACTGACAAGTGAAATTTGCAGACCCTAAGTTTTTTAGTGAGTGACCATTATAAGCAGTAAGCTTCTGACTAGGAGGTTTCAGGTCGTCTACATGACCAATTGAGTCAAACACATGCTTGGGTAAAATATTCACTTGAGAACCTGTGTCAATCTTAAACTTAACATTGATCTTTGCTGGACCAATTTCTACACGGCAAAATGCTTGATCTAAACCCTCTGACGTGTCAATACTATCTACAATAAATTGTGAATCTGAATCAGAATCAGAATCGGGCTGATCTGGCAAAGCTTGCAACTCATTAACATGTTTTTTAGCAATACTTTTGCGACATTTTTTAGCAAAGTGATTGAATTTCTTACAGTTATTACACTGTTTACCCTTAGCCGGACATCTATCAGTCTTGGCATGCTGGTAGCCACAATTGTCACACTCATGTCTGTCCTGCTTTTGCTGTTTCTTCTGTCTGTTCACATGTCTCCAGTTGCCTGTACGTGGAGGTTGTTTCTTAATGCTGCTGACCTCTTTTCCCATTGTCTTGAGTTGTTCCATTGAATACTCGTACGACTGGGCTATCTGCACGGCTTTGTCGAGTGTCAGCTTGTCACCTTCATTTATGAGTTTTTCCCTCACTTTCTCTGATGAAGTACCAAATACGATCCTGTCTCGGATCATCTCTTCTGCATTTGTGTATGCACAGTCAACAGCAAGTGTCCGCAAACGAGTAATAAATTGTTCAACGGTAGATGCACCTTGAGTTTCATTGTTAAACTTGAACCGCGCGAAGATGGGATTCAGTTTCGGCTGCACATGGGCTTTAAAACGGTCATAATATGACTGCAGCTTGTCTGGTTCGTCCAGATTTGTCCAAGTTGACTTTATTTCTCTCCCCTTGTCTCCTATCCATAACAAGAGATAAGTCACCTTCACTTTCTCTTCCTTTTCCTTTAGTGGCCCATTAAAAATAAGTTCCACAAGACTATGGAATTTTTTCCACTGTTCAGGAAGATTAGACGCACTCCAGTCCATGGAAGGTGTTGGGATACCAGTGAGTTCCATGCTAACAGTTAACACAATGTTAAAACTGCCACGGATCGTCACTGTTGCCTATGTCTGGCAACCACTTCTGACACCATGTAATATGATGGCTCTTTACTGAGTCCAACGTGCCGGACTCTATTCAGGAGAGAGACAACAACAATGCGTCTGACTTCTACGAAAGTTTATTGTGAAGTGCTAGGCTTGTATATACATGTACATTAAAAAGTATGAGGAACACCTGTTTACTTTAACAATGGCTGAGAACTGTCATCAAGTGTAATCTGTAGGTGACCAAGGGTCATTCAAAGAATGCCACTAATGGAAGCTTGTGAACTTTGATGACATTTACCAAAAACAAGAAGATAATGTTACAGTTGCCTCTCTGATTTAGTATAAAAGTGCGATGTCATATAGACGTGATATCTTCCCGTGTTTTGGACACACACACACGCCTCACAGCAGTAATGTTAGTTTATATGGATAATTGGCATAGGACGACGCGGAGCTTCTCTTACCTCTATTGCACTTCGCAGAGCTTACCTTCTGGCTTTACTAAACACTTTTCTTTGATTTCCTACAATTAATATAAATTCATTTGATATGGAAGTTACAAACATACAAAATCGGAACTTAAAAAGGGGCCCTTGTTTATGCTTTAAGACTGAAAATTCGCTTTTCCGTTTTCAGGTCGCATGTCTTTACAACCCGATATAATCGTGGAAAGTCTCGTCAGTTTACGCAAGTCCCATCTTCATAAAGATAAAGTGATAAAATATATTGAAAACAATTCATTACGTCTTCTCCAAGTACAGCGGAAATTGATTGAGGTGCGGAATTTTTTATTTTTTTTATTTAAAGATGCTAATTTCTTTACCATTTACCACTCTTTCTGAAATTCATTTTTGCTTTTAAACATGGGTAAATCACGTTTTGAAATGTTCTTTTTTTTAAATTGTGAGAATCAGGTATCTCTATCTTTTTTTTTTCTTCATTTCAGAATTTAAATATTAAATTTGATCATGATGCCCAAATGACTTCGCTCGTGCCACGTATAATTCTGATTCATATCTATTTTAGGTAACAATGAAACACCCAAGTCGCATAATGCTGGGCAGCACAGATGAACTACAACTTTTGCAAAATTTAGTTTCTCTAATAAAAGGAAGGAAAACATTGGACATTGGTAAATTTTAATTCCCTTATTTTTCAATATTTTCTTTCTTTGGTTGACCATTGGATACTAAATTGTATTATCTAATCTATCTTTTGGGGTATATAACGGTCATTGTTTTGAATTTCTGGCAATCGTAAAGATATGGATTTTAAAACACCAGAAAACATATTGAAACGATCGCGAATGAGGTTTCTTTCTCTTTTTTAGGAGTGTTCACAGGTTATAGTGCATAGGCTATAGCACTAGTACTTCCTGAAGATGGAAAGGTAGTGGCCTGTGATGTCAGTGAGGAATTCGCAAGAATAGGGAAACCATTTTGGAAAGAGGTTGGGTAGACCGCATGCTAATCTTGAACAAACAATTCCATGCGCGGACACATACAAACACCCACACACACACATTTGCGTGCACGAGCAAAATGGAAATAGCGTCTGCTGTTTTTTTTTACTGTTTTGGGGAAAGACACGAAAGAGCCTTTTATAATATTAACACTCAAAATTTGAAAAACAGGAAAGAGGGATAAACTTGATTGTCATAATTTTTTTAATGCTTTCAAAATGCGGTAGATGTTCTATCCCGTACGTTTTAGGAAAATCTAAATGAATTTCAGGAGTTGTAGTCATTAACAACGCGTAGTAAATGTGCCTTTTAAGAAATCTTAGTGTTTGATATTCTGTTTGTTTAGTGATTCTCGTGATACCAGTTTTAGATTTTTGTCACAGTTTAATTCACACCCAATTGTCCAATCAATTCCATTTTATTTACGATTAGCTCAGGAAGTAAAACTTGCAACCTTATTTTTGTTCTAGGCAGGAATAGATCACAAAATTGACCTCAGGATTGCACCAGCTCTGGAAACTCTACGTAAGTTTGAGAAGAAATGCGTAAAAATACGAAAAAAATTGTAAGTACTATTTTTCAGATTTGTTGAGAATGACCCAGATCCAGCTATTATGAACATCCGAGTTAAAGGTTCGCATTATACCTACGAAAACGTGTTGATGATTAAATTTGTGGTAGGCCTATATTGCGAGTTCGCCGCAATTTTTTATCATAGAATTTGAAATCTCTATAAACTTTATTCCATGTAGGTCATAATATTTCACAAAAGAACTTCAAAACATACAGTAACGCATCCATAACATTTACGTATACACGCGAACTGCCCGACTTACGATTCACCGAAACTTATCCCCAACGTAACTCGGAGTTACAACAAAAAGACATTACTGAATGCGATAATTCATGGGTATAGAGACCTGATTTGACTTTTAGTTTTAAAGGTTGTCAAATAGACTTGAACTTGCAGTTGTAATATTAATTTTAGAGAAGTTGGTGGATGCAGGAGAAAGTGGAACATTTGATTTTGCCTTCATTGATGCTGATAAAGAAAACTACCTGAAATACTATAAACTTTGTATGACCTTGGTGCGGTCTGGTGGGATTATTGCTATCGATAACGTATGTATGATTTTTTTTTTTTTTTTTGGTTAGTCAAATCCATAAAATGCTGGGACGCAATACAACTTGACCAGCAAAATGAAATAAAGAGCTTTTGCTATTTCAAGAAAAATCCTTTCAAGTCACTCGTTTTAATAATGTGTTTTCCTCACATTGAAATCTTTTAGTTTTGACTGGATGTTGCATCTTGTCATCTTTTTTATCCAAGCTTTTCAAATACTCTTGAGTTGATTAATTAGCTTAATAACATACAATAATGTTTCACAGGTTTTACTGGGAGACAGTGTTGCAGATCCTGAAATAGTACACGCAAAGACACTGGCGATACGTGAGCTGAATCAATACGTTTATGCTGACCAGCGTGTGAACATCAGCATGTTAAATATCGCAGATGGTGTGACTCTGTGTTTTAAGAAATAATAGATTAACTTTGAACATCAGTTGCCATATCTTGCTGCTTTGCCTTTTGCGTTTTGTAGTTGAGGCTATTTTTAAGATAAGATATGGGAGTGAACGACAATTCTACAGTCAGTAAATTGTTTCTTATGTGGATTGAACATGATTATGTTTTTGATGACGTCAGGGAGGTAATTATGTAGTTTTATCACATCGCAAATCGCCAAATATAAGATCTTATTCTATGCCAACTATATAACAATATAAATATATTTCATGTATCTACCGCTCAGTGTGATAACAGAGCGAGTGCACAAGTTACCCGCTGAGGTAAAAACACCCAGTTTGAGATTTTATTTAAAACAGGCTTTGTTTCTGTCTATGTCTCTGTTACGATCTAGCAACAGTAGCAAGAGTTTGGGTGGAGTCATACTCCCAAAATTGACAGCAGATACCTATACAAATACGGAATTTCGTACGAAGATGCCCCGAACGTACTATAAAGTATCTTAAAATACGATATGTACAGAAAGTTACACAATAGCTCCCAAACCGCTCAAGGAGGTAACGTGGAAATAATAGTTTTATAGTAGTTTATACCCGCAGGAATACAAGAAGATTACACGAAGTTACAGACCATTGTGCTTTCTAGTGGTGCTCAGGAGTGACTGACAGGAAGATGCTCTGAGGTTTGCTTGATATATATCCGATATATCCCTGTAGTCATGAGAAAATGCCTCTCGGAATAAACGCTGTGAGTGCCACAGGTGGTCTAGCGTCCATTTCGAGATCCATTCTCTCGTGTCTGACGATATTCATCAGTCGTTTGTTATAGTAACAAAAATCTTTCTTTTTTACTGAAATTATAAATGCGACTTTTATCACAATTGTGTTGGAAAAGATGAGATAGATGGACAATTTATCCATTCAAGAATGCAACTTTGGCTGGTCGTAAGCAAAGGACTATGAAGTGGACATAATGGCAGATGTCGGCTGTGCGTGTATATTTCACCAAACACAGCAGTGCAAGCGGTCACGCTGCTGTTCTATGCTATTTGGGTTTATTCAGTGGACCAGATACATTTTTGGGTCGTGTTTTCTAGCAAATTACATATGCAATTATTAACCAAAAGAAAGAGGCAATCAGTATTATTTTGTTTGGAAAACTTATGGACAGTTTGATCAAGTAAGTGCTGCATTTGGAATAGTTCTATCTTCTATGCAGTGTTTCACTAGACAATGCTGACGGGAGTGAACCCCAGCAACAGACTGCGGGTGAAATGAACAAATTGGTTTTCTGCACTCACGAGTTATTGTATACATTATTGTAGCTGGCGACAATTTGTGCAGGGCGACAATTTGTGCCGTCACATATGTATCTATAGGGACGAATATTTTATTGAGACGTTTATCTATATGGCGGACCCCATAATTTCCTTCTTAAATTACTGCCCTGTGATTTACAACAACATGTACATCTGCCTTCCTGGTACATCCACGATGCATATACCGGGCAAGGCTTCACCTTTTCGGGGTCATGTCGATACTCCCCCGCACCGTTACTCCCCCGCACCGATACTCCCCCGCACCGATACCCCCCCCCCCCCCCGCACTGTTACTCCCCCGCACCGATAATCCCCCTCAGTATCGAAGCAATGGTGTGGGGGAGTATCGGTGCGGTGATGTATCGGTGCGGGGACGTATAAGCATGTTACCTCGTTTTCAGTGTATGACACTGTACACTCTTGAGTATGCACGCGGTTTATAAAAAAGTCACTATCTTTTATATAGAAAGGGGCCGAGGATAGTGTTTTGGTGGGGTGGTGAATTCCTTCTTCAAGATTGGATATTTACCTCGTTATGATTAAACTTTTTCAGTTAATTAGCAGTAATACTCGTATAATATATATAAAAAGAATATATTCAAGGGAACATTCAATGAAATACTTCTTTCTTGTGGTGTTTTTAAAATTATTTCTTCTGTTAGAGTATTAACACTTTATTACTTATTCCAGTATCAATATGTATATATTCACGCGGCATAAAAATGGGCGCCCTCCCCCCCCCCCCTACACACACACACACACACACACACACACACACACACATCCAGCTCTAATCTAACGTGACAGGAAAAAGTGACGGATTAAGCTCTCTCTCCCCCCCCCCCCTCCTCATCCACCCAACCCTATCGTTTGCTGGTTCATATCCCTCATTTCTCCACAGCGAAACAGGTTAACGCGGTCTGCAACATTTTAGGGAGAGACAGATGAAATATAGATTCTGTCATAATGTCTGCAAAGTTTTAGTTGAAAATCTGACAAAGTTGATTAGTTTTAGCCTTTAAAAATGTTCCATTATACTGTGCTTGAAGTGGTTCCAAGAGTCCCAAATATTTTACTGGCATCTTGATAATTTTTCTCTTGCGTGCTCCCCCCCCCCCAAAAAAAAAAACCGTCCATACACAAAAATCGATAATCGTATGGCATTTTTATACAGGCAATTGACCTACTTTCGGCAAGAGCAGGTATTAGCGCTTTTTAACAATTTTATGACTTGGGCGTGGAAACGTGATTTACGTCTGTGTTATTAAAGTTTATTTTACAATGATGTGATTAATAAACAGCGCGTGTCGATCAGATCTTTCAAAGTTTTTTTAGCATAAAGGGGCACTGCGCTTCAAGGATAACGGGAAATGTGTACGCAACTCAAAATCAAGAAAAATACTGCATTTTTCTCTTGTATGCATATTATATTGCCTTGAGTTATAAACTGGCCGGAAGTGATATTTATCTCTGTAACGAGACGTTGCAAACGAAGTTGTCAGCAGGAAAGGCTACATGCTTTAGAATTTAGGGACATTTTTAAAAAATACCAAAAAAAAAAAAAATCACTCTCCAGAAATAGGAGAAAGTTATCAGAAGTAGATTAAAATATTTTAATAAATATTTTAAATTTAAGATTATTAAATTTAGCCTGTAAAAGTACAAAGCTGAAAATGATTTGAACTTGCACTTTTGAAAGCTATTGAACAAAATGTTACGTGAACCAAAGCAAATTGTCTGATTTTCTTATACCTACTTCTACACTCACAAATGAATGACATCCAAAGAAAACGGTGTTTGCACTGACCAAGACCCCAGCCAACTATATGGCGTCACTCTCAAACAGGATTTATTTAATAAAATAACTTCATTTTCACTTGCACATTGTATTTCTACAATATTGTTTTTAATTTTATTTTTATTTGATGGAGGTCTTATCTTGGCTTGAAAAGGAAAAAAGTCCTATTTGCTTGTCTTGATCGCCTTGGTTAGATTTGGTGCAAGTTTTCGGTACATGAAGGTTGGCGATGTGCTGTTTCCACGGGCATTTCACACATTTAATAGATTTTAAACTGGTAAAGTAAAATGGGTGCTAGTATAATACTTGTGTTGAAGGAATGTACATCTCTTGGCCTGAAAGTGGTTTAAAGTTGATTGGAATTGCAACTAAATTGTTATTCAAGAGGATTTCATGTGCTGTGTTTCTTTTCAAACAGTCACAATGTAGATGTTGATAACTAAATTAATTTTTTAATACATTTTCATTTTCAGTGGTTTTTTTTTAATTTGGAGGGAATACTTGGTAATTGAAGGAAAAATGATTATAAGTTAAGACTTATTAAGATAAAAAATACCTGTTAATCTATTAAAGATAATATTAACTTCATTTTCATTGTTACATATCATCAACACATGAAAAGAGTTTTAAACAGTTCATTGAGTGATATCAAAATGAGTAAAAACAGAAATATATTGTTTTAAACAAAAGAAATGATTTTATTTTTTGTTATGGAAATAACAATGTGCAGCAATACTGTAGCTTACTCAAAGCAGCCAGGTTTTGCTTTAAAAATAATAACATATCTAAAACAAGGCAATTATTTTTTAGGATTTAGTAACAAAATTTGTAATTATTTCTTTGTAAATCTGAAAATCTTATTTATCTTCAACAATCTGCTGATAAAAAATAATTAAAAATTAATAAATGCAGAATCTCAAATTCTAAGGTCCCCTTATTTGAAACAATAATCAATAATAAAAGGCCAATAGCAATTCAAAATGATGCTGTACCATACTGACATGCCATATTAACAGATTAATACAGGCGCGGATCCAGAGTTATTTTCTGACAGTCTTCCAATTTATCTTTGTTGATCCATCCTCCATTTTTGACCGTCTTCTGACAGAAAAAAAATAGATACCTGTCAATGTAAACTTGAAAATCTGACCGTCTTCCGGAAGACCCAGAAGACGCCCTAAATCCGCCCCTGTAATATGCCTCTGGTTTACAATATACTCGTATAATCACCACCTTTTCTAAATTCTACTTGAAGCTAGAACAAAGGGGGTTAATCTCTTCATCTGATTGCATTTAGCAAGTTTCCCTGTTGAGTTGGATCAATCTACATATAGACTGAAAGTTTGGGAAAGAGCCTGAAGAGGTAGTTAACTTTTTCCAGGTTACAATTAGAATATGTAGTTATCACTTAACAACTAGAGGATCAGAGAGGCGATACCGCCTCCGAATATTGTACCACCAGCTGGAGCAAGCGCATTCGTATAGACCCCCCACATATACAAAATAAGGAACACAGCCACCAGTCTTGTGCTTGCCAAGCTGTAAAAATTCAGTCAACAAGAATTTTCAAAATATGCAAAAAATATATATATAACTAAAAATGGTACAATCAAAGTTAAGTTCATCGTAAGGTAGGTCAAAGGTCAATTCCAAGGTCACAGTAAATTGCCAGTATATGACTTCCTATTCTAGTTCAATAGTAACTATGGGCCTATCTCTGCCAGGTTTGGAGTTAAAAGAAAAAGAAATTAGCAGAGTTCAGTTCATGATAATAAGTGGGTCAAAGGTCAATTTCAAGGTCACACTTAGATTGCCAGTATATGACTTCCTATTCACGTTCAATAGTAACTATGGACCTATGGACCTATCTCTGCCAGTTTTGGAGATAAAGGAGAAGCAAAATATGCAAAGTTCAGTTCATGGTGAAAAGTAGGTCAAAGGTCAATTTTAAGGTCACATTTAGATTGCCAGTATATGACTTCCTATTCATCTTCAATAGAGACTATGGACCTATCTCTGCCAGTTTTGGAGATAAAAGGGAAGCAAAATTTGCAAAGTTCAGTTCATGGTGAAAAGTAGGTCAAAGGTCAATTTTAAGGTCACATTTAGATTGCCAGTATATGACTTCCTATTCAACTTCAATAGTAACTATGGACCTATCTCTGCCAGTTTTGGAGATAAAAGGGAAGCAAAATTTGTAAAGTTCAATTCATGGTGAAAAGTAGGTCAAAGGTCAATTTTAAGGTCACATTTAGATTGCCAGTATATGACTTCCTATTCAACTTCAATAGTAACTATGGACCTATCTCTGCCAGTTTTGGAGATAAAAGGGAAGCAAAATTTGCAAAGTTCAGTTCATGGTGAAAAGTAGGTCAAAGGTCAATTTTAAGGTCACATTTAGATTGCCAGTATATGACTTCCTATTCAAGTTCAATAGAAACTATGGACCTTTCTCTGCCAGTTTTGGAGATAAAAGGGAAGCAAAATTTGCAAAGTTCAGTTCATGGTGAAAAGTAGGTCAAAGGTCAATTTTAAGGTCACATTTAGATTGCCAGTATATGACTTCCTATTCAACTTCAATAGTAACTATGGACCTATCTCTGCCAGTTTTGGAGATATAAGGGACTAAATGTTATAATTTTGGAGTTACCATAATGTGCCATAAATTTCCTACAGAAAAAATTAATTAAAATAAAGAAAAGGTCATTTTGGTCAAAATTCTTGAAATGGGAGGTGCTCTGAAGTTCCAGATGTTCAAATTTGATGAAATAATGTCATTTTTGACCACAAGTTGTCTGCTTTGCCAAGCCTTATGTTTTATTTTTCCGGAGTTCAAAATTTATTATCCATTACCGTACTGCACATTTTGCTTTCACCACCAATATGTACTTTTTGATACAGCGTAACTCGAAAACGGTATGGAATACAAAAAAACGGAGACCACCTCCAGTGTTGGGCTTTACATGCTCTACAAAATGCAAAAAAGAATGGGTGTCTAGCATTAACGGTTCCAAAATTAGAGACAGTTTTAAGTTTCGATATCTTATGGCCGCTACTCCCGTGAAAATGCACCGATTGACCCCAAATTCACGGAGATGAAAGATGACCCAAAGGGTAACAATTTCCATTAATATTATTAGTTAAGTCTGTGTGGTATCTGAATAAGGCCGCAAATAATTTTTTTTTCGGCAAAAATTTTGTTTTTTTGAAAATTTTGGCCTGTTTGACCTTGAAATAAAGGTCAAAGGTCAAATCCAAGGGCATATATGAAATCTACACATATGACTTTTGGAAAGCTGTCTGTAGAAATTTTTCCCATAATTCCTTCCGTAGGGGAGATAATTAGCATTTAATTTTGCCATTTTTGGACAAGGGTGCATTGCAATGAGTGCCACACCTAGACCCCAATACCAACAAAGCCCAAATTTTACGTGGAACGAGTTGAGATTATAGGTGACCTAAATCCAAGAGATGGGTATGGAGGCCCTTACCGTCTAGGAGGAGAAGCGGTAACGGTGACTTGGCGGCGGAGCCGCAGGAGCCGGCGGAGCCGCAGGAGCCGGCGGAACATACGGGTCGGGACTAAAACCATGTGTACCGCCAGCGCCTACGCTGGTGGTACAATGATAATTATTTCATGTATGTTATCCTCTGCCCATTTCAGAGAGACTAAAGACCACAAGGTCAGTGCTTTTTAATTTTCCAACCACGTTTTAAAGTAGAGATCTCACATTTCAGGGATATGCAGTGTAAATGCTAGGCCTGCCTCCACTGATTGCTCTGGTCAACTGTGATATATCTCCTCATCATCTTCTTATATATATTATATATAATCACTCAAATGTACTATACTTATATATATCATCATTTCAAAATATCACCATATGCTAAAAACATCTGAGTTCTTCTAAAATATTTTGTTGCTTTACCACAGCCCCCACTGAACAATATTAGTTCTATAAAATCAAACAATACTGGTTATATAAAATCAAGTTAGTAAACTTTACTTCCTAATCAATTTTAAGTTAACATCAAAGGGAAGATGAGAAATGCTTTAGAAAGAACAACAGAAATTTCTCACTTCTAACATTCTGTGAACAGTGTACTTCGAGGGAAGATGCCTCTTTAAGGATCCCTGAACCAAAGAACAGACTGGCACATTTTGGAGTTCTCATAATTCAACATTATTTTACTTTAGATTATCTCTGAGCTAATATTTTCAGCTTTTAAAGTTACATATAAAGTTAAATCTTTTCCACTGAACCATACCAAATGCCATCATATAGTTTCAAATAGCAGAACTTGAAGATATACCAAAAGGCATCATCTCAAACTCCCCGAATAACAATATTTGAACTGACATTTCGCTTTTTCTTCTGTGCAATATATAACCCTTGGTCATTTCCACCTTTCATTTGAATATTTGTTTTTGAGTGAGCAGCAGTTATGCCTCTTATATTACTGCTTCATTTCTGATTTGGCAGACTTTGATGAACTAGTAGAAAAGATTAATAGGTCAAGTCCCTGTCCAGAAATCTAAAGATGGTGCAGTTTTTTGTTTTATTTTTAGTTATTTTCTTGCTGATCAAGTAATTATTTTGGTTTATCTTGTTACATGTACACTTTATTTGAGTCGTATTAGAGGTAAATAGGAGTGATTCTTGTGCGTTACAGGAAATCTTTGCTCACTCCATATATAACTTAAAGCTTTCCTCCACACCCAATTATATTTCACTGTCTTTAAGTGTTACTTGCATAGTGCATCTGGAAAAAACAGTTTTCAACTTATTTTCAGTATACCAGTATAACACCCCATTTCCATAGATTTTTAGATCGATCTATCCCGGTAGGGAGTCTCACTAGATTACTGTCAGCTTGGCCGGCTTATGTGTCTGTCCCGCCTACTAAAAGCTGTAAGGGGGTAATTAACTATGGTGCCCGCTCGGCTGACTGCAATTTAGCGTGAACTCCCAGGGAGTTAGGTCAATCTAAATCTTAATCTTTAGATCGATCTAAATCTCTGGGAAAGCACCCTAAGTTATAGTACTCAAATCAATATTCTAATACTGAAATAAGTGCAAGTGTCTTAATCATTCATTCAGTCTTTTTTTAAGAGAAAATAAATTTCTTCGAATGAAAAAAAAAAAATGATAAGCATCTCATATATGTCTTTCCTGAGATTTGAGTGCAGAAATATCCCTGTCCATGAAAATCAACAGTCACTTCCTTCACAATCACAACCATCTCATCTGGCACAATCATGACTGTCTCAGCTACCACAATTTCTTCTACAGCTATAACTTGGACATCTTCTTTTTGTAGGAATCATTTAAATTTTCAAAACTTCCATGTTTTCCTGCTCCTTCCATAAACCTTTGAGCACCTACAGAGTGAAATGAAATCATTTTCAACTGCAATTATGTAAGTCTCTCTCTCTGTATGTGTGTGTGCGAGTGTGTGTGTGTATGTGTGTGTGCAAGTGTGTTGTTCAATTTAATAGTCTACATTTCTAAGTGTAATCAAATGCGTGTGTACATATCTAAAAGTCTACATTTCCAAGTGTAATCAAACAGCCTATAGAGAAAGTCGAAAATTAGGATGGTCATCCCATCTTCAATGTCAACATCCCTTTAACCCAATTTGTTTTCCATGCATTTCTATTTTACTTGTCCAAATTAACAGAGAAATGAACATACCTTTTATTGCCTCATGGTTGATAACCCCACTCCCGTTGTAATACTCAAACTGCACCGCATCGAAGAACCTCTTGGCATCGAATGTCGCATGGTGTGCAGACTGTCTGTCTGCTATCATGCACTCCTGGGGGTAACCCGCTATCTGCTGAGCAAGATCTACGGCAGCTTCCAGAGCTAGGGGAAAAAGGCACAACGTTAATAACTGAACCAGATGGCAGTACTCCAGTTTACAACTTTTACAGTTATATAAAACTATTCCGTTTTCAACAGCCATTTTAAAAACACACTGATTCCAGCAGTTTGATAAATACAAAATATAGAATGGAAACATGACCGACTGACACATAAAAATTACCCAAAAATGACAACGCAGATGTCATTTCATCAAAAGTTTCGTAAAAAATACAGTTTCACCCATTCAATTGTCAATTTATCTTTTGAAAACTCCTTTATTTTCAGGTTAAAATGAATGTCATAAATATGCTAGACTTTACAGTTATAGTTGCTCCTTCAACAAAAAATATCAGATGTGATACTATCATAATAGATCTGAATTCATTAACAGGGAGAGAGAGAATGTGTGTAATGTGTGTGAGAGAGAAAGAAAGAGAGAGAGGAGGAAGGGAAGAAAAACAGCAAAACTACAGGTTACAAATTTAAAAACCATAACTACAAATGTCCATAACAACTAAATGGTGTTCTTTCATCCTCACCTTTCCCATTCTGTACCAGTCTGTTGGCCAGTCCTATGTTGTACGCCTCTGTCGCAGGACATGGCCGCCCTGTCAAGATGAGGTCCATTGCTCTGGAGAACCCGACCAACTGGGGAAGACGCACAGTGCCACCATCTATCAGTGGAACACCTAAAATAAATAACAAAACACTGCAATACAAAACAGCTATAACCTTCTCCTGAAATTTCCATACACAAGGACAGAGATAGGCTAAAGAAACCCACAACAGGTGCAGTTATGTGATAAAATGGCCATACATCAAGTCTTCAGTACATCAAAAATACCCAAGACAAGTACCAAGAAATGAATGAAATGCAGTCAAATGGAACTAACATTCATATACTAATTATGCCATAAAATACAATTACACTGTACTGTATTGTCCCACCAGGGAGATTAACCTCATTCTAGCTGGAAGAGCCGTATGAGGCAGGTCAGGAGTAAAACAATGTGTACTGCCAGCACTTACACTGGTGACACAAACTAGCAGTTCACTGACCACATAGATCATTTGACTTACCAAATCGTCTACAATAGACTCCAAACACAGCAGAATGGTCCACGATTCTGAGATCACACATCATGGCTAACTCCATGCCTCCAGCCACAGCAAAGCCTTCCACGGCTGCTATCACAGGCTTGGTCAATACCATACGACTTGGACCCTGAAGACAGCATAACAAGTAGCTAATATCACGTCCCCTTACTGTACTAACATAACATATTAATTTAAACTTTTGTCATTATAATTATTTAATTTGCTGGAGGTAAACAACATTTTCAATACTATATGCATTGTTACCATGGGTGCGGTTTTGTTTACAGTAATTTGTTTACTATGCTGTTACCATGGGTCCTGTGCCTCTACTCTCAGGGTCAGGTAAAAGCTGCTGGGGGTCACGCTGGGACACCTCCTCTAGGTCTGCACCAGCACAGAAGTGACCACCTAGGACAGAAAACCAAAACTGTGAGGCAATGACTTCATTTGACATAAATATGGTGGCCAATGAAACAGAAATGGTATTTTATACAAACATAATTTAATTAAAAGTTGGTCAATGAAATAGAATATGGTATTTTATGCACAGGGTTGACAAAATGCCCTGTAATTTTAAATTAATTAAAATATTTATTTTTGCTCAAATTATTTCTTCTAAGGTTTTAAAACCAATTTTTAATCTCCAGTAACCAAGGATTCAGTAGTGGTAGACGTACATGTAGATCTTTCACAAAAATGAGAGTATTGAATCCATTAAAAAAGTGAAAAATGGCAAAGGTTGCCAACAATGTGACACATACAGTTGCTATAAAATGAAATAAAAATAGTTTCTTTCAGTTAACATAGAGATCCTGCCAATCCTATATAGTTTAGTGATTATAGAGACATTTTCATCTGGGAATGGAAAACCAAACTCTTAATGCATGCAATGTTTTTCAATAAGAGAGCACAGATATTTTGAAACATGGGCAATCCAACTCTCTTTGGATTTCTTTATCACTGATTTCCACATGTATACCTATTTTTATATCATTCTTTAATATTTTTTTAATATTGCAGGAGAGAGTAAGAGAGTTGCCAACTTTCAAAATTTGAAAAAATAACATATAAAAGAAAAATAATTTTATGAACTTCCTACCACGGCCATGAAGAACAGCCACACGAGCGCTGTCATCATTCAGGAATGCATCCATTGCTCTGGTCAGCTGACTTGCCATTTTGGCATTGACGGCATTTCGCTTTTCTGGCCGATTGAGGTGAATAATGACCACTGGACCTCGTCTCTCTGTCTCTATGAAATTAGAGCCTGGAAAAAAGGAATAACAATTCATTAATATTTCAGTATCTTTTCTCTTTCACCCAATTACTAGGGCAAGGCACAACATGCCAAATACTTAATTTGACTTCAAACGGCTAAAGAAAATTCTTTTTAAAAGTGCATTGTTTTCCTTGAAATTTCCTCTTCGCACACAAAGAGGACAGTCACTGTTTTTTTTTCATAGCCACATAGTAGAATTTTTGTGCATAGTTAACAGCTGCCTCTCCTATAAGTATTTCTCTCCACACGCTCCTCTTCACCTCTCCTCCAATCCCATCTATTGCTCCCTTCCCGTGTGCAGTTGCAAAAAAACTCCAGTCACATGAACAACTAAAATTCTCCTCATGAAAAAGAAGGTTGCTGAAATTGTTTTTGTTTTTACACTGTGAACCTGCACAGTGCACGTGTTTAATTTCCCAAGGCAGTTTTCTACTAATAGTAATGTCATCTATGATGCTCTTATTAAAGCTTAAACACTGTTTGTCATGTCTGAGCTCATCTGAAACTATAGTGTAGGATCTCCCTAACGAAAAAGTCCTATAGGATCCTATAAAATCCTATAGGATCCTATAAAAAGTCCTATAGGATCCTATAAAATCCTATAGGATCCTATAGGAAATTGGAGGTTTGAGTTGTCATCTGGTCTGTAATAGACAATGGCAGTGAATACAGTTACTTGCTCAAAGCACCAATTTGCAGACATTATTTCTCCTTGCTGCTAAATAGCATAATTTTCTGCAAAATCTTCATGAAGAATAATATGTCCTGGTTTCAGAGTACACTTGAGTTGCTGCCTTTTTGTATCGTATTCATGGCCAGAGAGTTGTTGCAGTTGCTGATAAAGTTCACATTTTGCTGATTCTAAATCACCTTGGATGGGCGTCCTCTGCACCTTTCCAGTGGTTGTTCTCCACTGATAGTAGAGAATTTCTCGTGATAAGTCTGCTTCCTCAAAAAAGTCATCTAACAGCTCTACACAACACAAGTGATAGTTGCTTGACGACACTGTTGTGTTGATGTCTTCCAAAGCGTATGAGAAAGAACATCCTCACACTTGAAGGGAAATGATGGTACAGCGCGGTGAATGGCAGTGATGAGAAGGGAAGCATTTTCTTGACATTTGCACGCACACGCTTCATGATCATTTTCAGTCAGTGGGAGAATACATGGTGGTCTTGGCTCTGAAAATTTGGACTTCCCCACTGGATGATCTGGGTGTTAGCTAGGGTAGATGTCATGGGCTTCATGATGTTCATAATCATTATTCTTTTCTGCTTTCTTACTTTTCCATACGGCAGTTTCACAGTGATACAATCCTTTCCTGGGCACATTCTGCTGACATCATCCCATAGGTAAAAGTTTTGAATGTTGGCCAGTTTCCTCTGAGAGCTTGTTCGTTCTTTCCTTTCTTTCCAGATTATTGTCATAGAGTCTCCTTTTAATAAACTCAATATATTTGAAAAGTAAAATTATTTGCTATGTTTAATAATTATGTATTTATTTGCATAATTTGGGGAGTCAGCTTGTTCATTAAACACCTGCTTTCTCTTAGGTGTCATTTCTTAGTAGATTTTAGCTAATACTGTGGCATATATGTCCCTCACAGATAATTTTGGTACCTGTTGTTTGAAGTTTTCTCAGTAATTACGAAAGATAAAAACTTTTTACTTCATATTCTCCTCAAACATGATGTGTGTCAACAACATATAAAAATTTTGACTAATAACATTTCAGAGGGTTATTAAATCAAAATTAATAAACTGTTTTGGAAGGACATTACAATATTAAACCCATTATTCCAGATAAAAGTGTGAATAAAGTCACAATTAATCATCAAAACCTACAATTTCTTTTGGATTCTGGTGTCTAGTGATGTCTAGTTTCAAAATTAATAAGTTTTGTAAGTATTATTATTATTAAATATTCTACTTATTTATTTATTTTGAAATTTTAAGGTCTGCAGACCAAATACCACGTAATGGCCATGTTTTAGTCATATTTAAACCATCTGGAGTAAAAGGCAGTGATTAAGCTGAGTGAAAAATTGCTAGCTCTACCCCAGCATCAAAACATTTCATGGAAATGTACAAGTGCAAAGATGGCATATTATTTATGACAGTAGGTACAAATGTTGTGAGTCACGAAAGTGGCTGATTTTTTTTTTTTACCTGTAATAGTGTATGATGTTCAAATTTTTTTTTAATAAACAAAACTCATGGGGAACCTCTGAATACCTCAAATAATATATACCAATGTTATTACTTTTTTTTCAATATTTATCATTTTGCAATTATAAACAAAGTGCCTGATACAATTTGCTTCTCAGATTTTTTTTATTTTATGTCATGTTATGAGAAATAGCAATGATGCGAAAAATTTTAATGCAGTGTTTCATAACATAAAAATGTCAAAGTAACATATTCTAAACTAATGGACCTTGTCCTGGTTAAGTCAACTGTGACTCTAGTCAACTTCTAGAGCCTACACTGATATGTCAGGTGTCTTGCCTGTCCTGTAGATCAAATAAACCATTCTGATGATCATGAATAAACAAGCACTGGCACATTTCTGGGTTAAAAGTTACACCAGACATTATTGCCAATAGTCAACCTATAGCACATATCATAACAGTGAAATATGTTTTAACATGAACTCTAATATATATATATATATATATATATATATATATATATATATATATATATATATGTGGCCTTATGTCCCACGCGGGACGAAGAGCAATGATGATGATGATGATATATATATATATATATATACATATATATCATACCAGATGAACTTTCTAGGTTGTTTTATATCTGGACCAGCTATTTACTAGAACTTTATCACTCCATTTCATCTAAAGTGCACATCATTATAGCCATTTGGAATACATGTCCTAATTCCAGTATGGACCATTTTTATTTTTTCAGATTTCAGCTGTCAAGACCTATATAACAACAGCAGGATTGCTTTAAGACTGACAGCATTTTAAGTTATTAAAGTGTCATATTTCTCAATGCTGTCCATGTTGGCAACAAAGCAGGTTAAGGAAAATGAACATCATTAAACTTAAGTCATATGAAATGCCCTAATTCCAGAATAGACTGTTTTTTTTTCTTCTTTTTCTTTTTTTTCTTTTTGGATTTCAGCTGTCAAGAACTATATAACAACAGCAGTTTCCCTAAGAATGATGGCATCTTAAGCTATTAAAACATGTCATCTTTCTCAGTGCTGTCCATGTTGACCAAAAAGCAGGTTAATCAATTCTACCTTGGTCATGCAATTTAACAATTTTCAAAAAAAATTCCCCAGGGCATAACTAATGTTTGTTTAAAATTCCATATACAGTTTGAGTTATATGGTAAGGATATATGATACTGACTTGATCTTTTCAAAGGTGAAAATTGTGAATTTTACAGACATTGTCTTATTTAAAGGTCATAATTTCACAAAACAATCTTGAGTGGAGGAAACAAAAATAAACAAACAGGCTACTGTATATAAGTACTACTGTATTCTATGCAATAAAAATCCCACAAATATGCTTAACAGGAATATAAATCTTTATAATTATGTACCCTAATCACTGATAATTTTGACAAGGTTCAGTCATTACTGAATAAGTTTTAAGAGCTTGGAATCTCATATCATTGGGGACTTCCACCAAAATAATCAACAAAATGGAATTAAAAAATATTTTTTTCTCAGCGTTTAAGTACCTAGCACCCTGGTATCATAGTTTTACACCATCCTTTACACCATCCACTTAGTATAAATACATCAATCAGCCCAAGAGACTGAAAGCATATCATTGCAAGTCACCATATAACCAAGGTGTTAACATGACCCACATATCAATAACAAACACACTTACCATCATCTTCAAGTCCATCTTTCCTGGAGAGAGGAAAGAAACAGTCCCCTATCTCAAACCTCTTCATGGTAAATATAAGTGACCAAAATACTAGCAATGAGAGGCAAGCCGGATCTGTGCACTCATATTAAATAACCATAAAATGTTGACTGGTCTATGCACTCCGCTGACAGCTACCATAAATAATTACAGCCGGGAGGCGGGCTTTTCTGACAGATATTCCTGATATGGAATTTTCCGCTTCGAGAAAATATAATAGGGTATTTTCCAACAAAGGAATTTAGACAATTTAAGCTACATGTATTTCCATATGATTTTCACCATAGTGGTCTCAGAATCTGAATTTTTTGGTATCAATCAGTTTTCGTTCTCAAAATCTCTCTTGATGAAATTTTGGCAACAGATGTGTAGACAACAACATATAATGATAAATGCACCAGGCGATGACTAAGCTATCTTCCGGGTGAATTTTCTCCGCAATTAATGTGTTTGTCCTCACATCTAAGGTGAACCAACTCAAGCTCATGCAGCCAACCCTTCCAAAAGACAATACAAAGTGAGTCTGTGACTTTTTAAAGTTGTCATGAAATCATGTCACACAAGGAATTCTTCTATATAAATTATAGTATTTCTTCAAGCAAATCTGCTTTAAATCTCCACCTCCTTTGAATGAACTTCTGCCACAAAAATGTCTCCCTAATTCAGCCGCATGCCTAGTATAGTCATCAGTTAGTGTGTCCTCAATCAATAAAACTGCGAGGACCCTGTACTGGCCCACTTCCCGCTCAATCCAATACATGCAAACCTCATTACATAACAGTCCTAGAATACACAAACTCAGATTATATAACTTTCAGACTTAATTTGACAAGTGCCCTGAAACTGGCATAGTGCACTTTCAAATGCAGTAGTAATATTGTATTATATAGTAGAAATCTCAACTTAAATCTATTAAAACTCCAGACAGTCTATATGGAATGTGATCTACAGTTTGTAGATTGTTATCCCAAATCATTTACAATAGGACATTATGGCATGTTTGTGTACGGGATTCTTGGTCACCAACAAAAGGGTCACTTTTCACTTCTGCCCTGGATATATATCACAAAAGGGACCTGGCAAAAGATGGCCACTTTAAATGCAGGGGGAGGGGGATGGAGTACCTTCAGCTTTCATCAGCTTATTTTTTAACCTTTTGCAGGGAGAAGTGAATTTTAATAAGTGGGAAATAAAACCTTAACTTGAGAACAAAATTTTTGTTATGGGGGGTTTGAGCCACATGTACCTCCCCTCCCCCTCAGCTTTCATCACTTTCTTTTTTGATCTTTGCTTGTAGAAATTTTAATAGACAGCAAGTAAAAATATTTTAAGTTCAAACTAAAAACAATAATTTTTTGATCTTTTTTGTTACAGGTGAATTTCTGATTCTTTTATCTAAGTTTTTAAAAACTTTTTTTGTTTAGAGTAGAATTCAATATTTTGTTGAATGGACATACTACCGTCTTCATTTATATTTTGTCTCCACTTAGTGAATATAATATTATTTATACATATCTAAGAATTTGTCTCTTTGTTTATTAATTGTAACTATCTGGATATATCAGAAGGCAATTCAACTAATTTAAAGTGCATAAAAATCACCCTGGCTTGTATGTTTTTCAATCCACAGAAAGAAAGTAAAAAAATAATCTTATTAAATCAGTTCCATAAATAACAGCCTTAAAAAAAACACAGAAGCACCATTTGTCACCAATCTGTTAAAATCTGTTCAAGAGCCCAAAGGAGATAGAGAACAGTGTGTTAGGTGTGATATTGTTCTGAAAACCTCTCCTCTACCACAGTTCATCTCTGTATGGTAGAATACTGGTTGTGACATGACCAACAACTTAACACTGCTGACCAGGAAAAAGAGACAGTGTTTGAAAATAACACATAACCTTATGACCAATAATGCACTGGAGTTCTGCCAAAATTTCACTGCACAACCAAAAACTCATGCAATTATCATACAAAGAATCCTTTATGCACATATTCTAAGGGCCCATTCCCATAGATTTTAGATCAATCTATCCCCGTGGGGAGTCTCACTAGATTACTGTCAGATAATCCGGCTTAAATGTCTGCCCCGCTTACTACAAGCTGTAAGGGGGTAATTAACTTTCGTGCCCGCTCGGCTGACAGCTATTTAGCGTGAACCCCCAGGGAGTTAGGTCGATCTAGTTGGATCGATCTAATCTCTGGGAATGGGGTCTAAGATACCGGGGTCCCCTAACTTGACAGCATTGCACAATTGCAACCGAGCACAAGCGTCTCTATTCCACAACTCGCCCATACTCGCCCCACACAATACACTTTAGCTTCTATGTGATATTGTTATTCACAATACACGATGCCTTTGAGTTACGGGACCCTGATCAGAAATTTTTTATGCGTTACAAAGGGTTAAATTACCATTTATAACCATTTTTTTATTTTTTACTCCACAATGCACATATCACCTGACCACATCTTTTCATCAGACAATCCTAGCAGTGATGTTTGCACATATATCTTAAAAATATGCAATTCTCACTTATGTCAAACACCTCAACTACATGTATAACAATATATTTTTTTCAATAATATTTTTTCAAAACTTCATCATCTTAGTCACTACTTTAAGGTGCCCATCTGATGGGGGAAAAGTGTTTAGAAAAACTCTTTCCTTAAAAGAATCACAGGGCCAGACACTTTTCACTGTGCACGAAGATAAACAGTTAGGGAATGCCCACAATGAATTCGGAAAACGAAAGATAGGCCAACATATATAGATAATCGTGATTGCATTATGTTGAAGTATCATAATGCCGACCCTTCAAACCAATCAAAGCAACAGAAAGTGGGTTACCACTTTTACTATAATGGCACAAGGAAAATATAACTTTCTGTGTTACTAGTTCACATTATTTACAAATGTTTATCAGCGTCAATGCCATCTTCATCTTCTGATCCAGATTTGTTAGTGCAATAATTGCAACCACAAACATCAGTGCATGACAATTTATATGCACGACATGAACAGCTTTTGGAAGCACATTTAGAAGCTGAACATTTGCAACTAACGGATAGGAAAACACTTTCAGGGGCTGGGTCCTGCGTCGTCCACTTTACTTCAAGGCCTGCGTAATACACAGTTTTCAGGTTTTCTCCATTCAGATGTTGTGGGTGTTTCCTCTCTGTGGAGGCTGCGTCAGTTTCTGATGATGTCATCCCTTCAAATAAACTTTCTAATCTCTCTTCTATATTACCAGCTTCAAGGGGTCCTAGGTATACCAAAGTACTACTGGACTTTGATGATAATGTGTGGAATGTAAGCTGAGGAAAGTTGGTCATGAGACGAGATTTTAACTGGCTACTTCTGAAATTACAAAAGAAATTAACTTTACAGAAAGATGGAAAGTAAAATACCTAAATCTAATACCAAACAGTCTGCATTTATGCTCAGTTGACTTCCATAACAAAACGAATATCTATCATACTCTTGTGATATTTACTAACATATAGGCTAATAGAATACCTACTGAATTAATATAAAACCATAAAAACTCCCTAGTGAATCATAAGCCAACTTAAGTTAACTTAAATTGTGGTGATATCCGACTTACCTGTAGTCGGATGCATCTACAGACTCAAATTTCATGACATAATTCTTGAAATAATGTAGCAGTTGCGTCATCCTTAGCACCGCCTGACCTTCAATAATTCTTTTTTGCACAACTTCTTTGCAAAAGTGCTGATATGACTTTGTGTATGGATGTCTTTCTCTGAAAATATAAAAAAATATGTAACAGTGTCATTATAAAAGTTTTAACTTTCTAAAAGCACATTTCTTTTTCATATGAAATCAAGCAAATAGGGTTTTAAAGGAATTCCAACCTTTATATTCCTAAATTATTTTCAGAATAAACAAATGCCCAGGTTTACTTGCACTCAACTCTGAGCTGTTCAATGTTTAAATGAAAAATTCAGAAAAAAAAGTAATTCATACATACACAGTGGCTGTTTCTGCCGTGTCCTGCTTTACAGGACGAGTATATTCTTTATAACACGAGTGGTGGTACCGGACCCCAATAGCCGCACAATCTTTATCCCTTATATGCATCAAGATGCTTTCATCTTTTTTTCTCTCTGCTGTTTTCCTTAAAGAGCCTGCAAAACAGAACATTAACAATTTTTTTTTTACCTGATGTATTTCATAACCAGTGTAACTACCACAATCAATAATAAATTCACTAAAATCAGTATTTGATTCAGAAATGTAACAAAGTGATATTCCAGCCAGTCATAACCATTTCCACTAATATAATCTAACACCCCATTTCCATAGATTAGATCGACCTACTTTAGATCGACCTAACTCCCTGGGGGTTCATGCTAAATAGCTGTCAGCCGGGCGGACACGAAAGTTAATTACCCTCTTACAGCTTGTAGTAGGCGGGACGGACATTTAAGTCGGATTATCTGAAAGTAATCTAGTGAGACTCCCCGCGGGGATAGATCGATCTAAAATCTATGGGAATAGAGCCTAAATTAATGAAATGTGACCAAAGAAATATTAGCTTACCACCATCAAGAGTTTCTGCACAGGATAACCTGTCCCTTTCTCTCTTCCCTCGTACCTTGATGTATCTATCCTTCTTTTTACAAATAATGCAGATGGGCGGCAGCACTGGTGACTTTGACATGCCAAGCCCTGAGACTGATCTCAACATCTTCGGAGATGGACCTTGTATTTTGGGACGAGTTGTACTACTGGTAGATGGATCTGTAAAACAAGCAAAATGAAATTTTACATTTTCATCCCGTACATACAAGTTCATTATAATGTGACAGATACTGACTACTATAGAAACAACTTTATCCAAGCAGGTCTTTTACAAAGATATGTAAAAACAGCAATGTGCTCAAAATTCAGTTATAAAAACAGTTGCCTTGTGCAAATAAAAAGACAGCAGTGAATAGTTATACGAATATCAAACAAAATCACCTGGATACACAAATGTTTCAGCAAATACACAGCAGACCACAAATTTACAAGTATTTTGTATTTCTTGATTGATGCAAGTGCAATTGTAACAATATATACCATCACTATGATTTAACTATAAATACTTATATAAGACAACAACCAGAGTCACGTAGCATGTGAGTTTATATATCACAAGATTGACACTAAGTGATATGAACAACTAATTACATATATCCTCATGATTCAATGAAAGGGCATAGGGTAGGTATAACTTTCAACATAACAGAGGCCCAGCATGTTTTATAAGGAACTCGGCTATGACAAACTTCAGGCAAATGAGACCCACTGTTTAATACTTGTTACAACAAAGACAAATTAATCAAGCTTATAGATCTAATATGTAATAAGGAGCCAACTAGCACTCTGCTGCTCAGGTTTATATAAAATGCCTTGAATAAAAGTATCTCTTCTCTTAACTGAACTACATGTACACTCAAGGAAAAAAGAAATGCAACACTCAGTTTTGGGAGTTTTGGGAGGGGGGGGGTGCAGAATAATTTTATTTTTGAGATCCGCCGGTTTTACATGAACCTTACATCCATTTCTAATCCACAGGCCAACTTTTTTGGCGTTTACACATTTTTGAGTCCAATAACACTACCAAACAATAGGGCAGCCCCCCCCCCCCCCCCCCCCCCCCAAACCAAAAGTGCATCATACTGTCGATATTCAGTAGGGGTAGTAACTATCGTTACTATCTTATTCAACAGAGAATAAAGTTGCTTCAAATCTTAAATCCCCTATAACCATTAACAAATAAAATATTAATAAATGTTTTAATCATTTTCTTTCTTCAAATCCTTTTTATCACTCACCCTTTATTTACTATTATTATGTAACATCAGACAAGTACAATGTAAACATCACACGATCAGGGCTCATTTAAAGACACATTGCAATATGCTGAGTTAATTACCTTCTTCAGCAGGTCTGCCTTGTTTCTCAGCTTTCTCATATTTCTTTGCGACCAGATATAGCCTTTTCTTGTTTGTTAGCTTTCTGTAGCATGAATAGTGGTATCATGGTTTGGGTTCCATATCGTCGGATCCTTTGTCTTAGACTGCATTCCCATAGATTTAGATCAATCCATCTAGATCGGCCTAACTCCCTGGGGGTTCACACTAAATTGATGTCAGCCGAGCGCCTAGGAAGTTAATTACCCCCTTACAGTTTTTAGTAGGCGGGACAGATGCTTAAGCTGGCTAAGCTGACAGTAATCTAGTGAGACTCCCCACAGGGATAGATCGATCTAAAATCTGTGGGAATGGGGTCTAAATCTGCACGGATCAACTGAACAGCAGCGGCTTCTCTGTCACCAAATTTCCGCCATTGTTTAGCTGCGATTCTAAAAGTTTCCCAGTAAACAGTCTCTAAGCAACCTTCTACTGCGTACAACAAAAAAGATGTGAAGTAGGCGAAGATTCCACTTCTTCCTCAGAATCTCCATTAGAGTCAGTCATGCTTCTTTGTTAACATTGGAAGACTTGGTGGGAAGGTCATCTGACCCCCTTTCCATTGCTGTAATTGGTTTAAAGGGTCAAACGACAGGGCCATTCATTTTGGTATTTCGATAAAATACAATCGCAATTATCTATAAGTTGGCACATCTTTCTTTTTCCAAATTTATTGTGGGCATTCTTTAACTGTTTATCTTTGTACACAGTGAAAAGTGTCTGGCCTTTAATCCTTTTAACTTTTTAAGGCAATAAAACAATAAAGCATCGTGGGTGGGCGCCTATTTTCAGAACTTTTGTATATAACACCCTGAGCAATAATAACAAAATATTGCATTAGGAAACATTAAAATCTGTTTCAACAAAAAGCCTACTGGCTGAAGCAACCATTGTGCTCACCTTTGCATATTAATATCATACATCATGATTAATGGTGCATCTAAAGCTATTTGACATGTTCAAATCTTTCACACTAAATAATACTTAAAGCATATCATGGCAACCCCCCCCCCCTCCCAAAAAAAAAAACAATAGTAATAAAATATTTGCACATAAATTTTCAAATTTCTTTCTGTGCTATGTGATAATTAACCCCAGGCATTTGCAACAAATCTCATTACAATGATTATGCTATTCCATGCACAGCACTAATACAAATGCATTACTAAGAGACTATTCCCACAGATATTTAGATCGATCTATCCCCCTGGGGAGTCTCACTAGATTGCTGTCAGCTTAAGCCTTAACCATCTTTAAATGTCTGTCCTGCCTACTAAAAGCTGTAATTAATTTTTGTGCATGCTAGGCTCCCGGAAGCTGACAGCAATTTAGCGTGAACCCCCCAAGGGAGTTAGGTCGATCCAGATGGATCGATCGAAATCTGTGGGAACCCAGTCTAAGTCATTTGGTTGCCTTTTAATAATGTGTATTAGTACTAGTAGTTTTTTTTTTTCTGGCATGTAGGCTCGATGTGAGTTGTAGAGCTGAATTTGGAAGATTTCCAATCTATTCTGATGTTGCAAAACAGACAGACTGAAAGAGCTGCCTTCCAACAGATTGGTCAAGAACATTTATGAACAGGATCAAAAAGAAAAAGAACCCTGTTGGTCTGAATCAATAACAACATTTATGTTGGGGTCTGGGTCATAAAACTGATACACAAATACCAGATAATTTTGAAAACCTAAGAGATGCTATCAACAATAAAATTGAGGAACTAGTTTAGAAAGACCTGGAAAGTGATGACTACAGTAAACTTAGGACATAAAGATTACTTTAAAAAACTTAGATATAATATACACCCCTGGAAAATCTCTCTTAATTAAAGTCACACCATCAGAAATAAAGATTATTGCAAAAATGCGGATTAGTGACCACAACTTAGAAATTGAACAGGGTCGCTATACTTCTCCTAAAACCCCTACTCAAAATCGTAAGTGTCCCCACTGTAATGAAATTGAAACAGAAATCCACTTTCTACTGAAATGTGAAGAACATAGTGACGGAAGAAGTATACTCATGATACCTCCTGAGCAAAAAACAGATCAGGAAAAACTTCAGTGGCTGCTCAGTCCAAAATGTGAATCATGCTTGAGAGCCTTATATCTGTATATAACTGAAAGTTTGAAAAAACGATACACCCATCAATAGCAATTATATAGTCGTTTTATTCTGTACATGTGCTGCTTCCCAGTAATCATTCCATAAGTACTAGTATTTGTATAGATTTGTATAGCTGTTATAAAGTTGTTATGATTAGAGTAGAGATAAAGTTGTTATGATTAGAGAAGAGAACCTGTAAAATGTAACTTGTACACATAAAGATTATTATTATTATATATAAGAAACTAGTGATTTATGTGTTACAGAACATAATACTAGCCATGTAACTTTAATATTTTACAGCTTGAAAGGATGATTTTGTTTAGCAAATGATTTTGAGATGATATGGCCCTTCTAATGATCTTAATATCATAGTTTACGTAAAATATAAATCATTTAGAGAAAAAAAACTACTAGTATGCAGCTATAGACCTGTTATTGATACGGACTCGAAAGGACAGTGGGTCCAACCTTTCCTAATGTTTCCTGACATGCAAGTTGACTAAAGGTGTAGAAAGCTGACTTTAGGTGCATTCATACAGGACTTAACTTAAACCTTGCGTCTAGTCAAAAAACTAAAAACAGGTGCTCAATTGCAATAGAATTGCATCCTCTGAATTATCCAAATCTAGCCTTGTGTCATTAAGTGATACCTGAGGCAACTGCCTATCTAAAAAGACACTGTCCCAGTAAAAATGTTTCATTTTCACAGAACACCATTTTAGACACCATTTTTGCCCAAATACTAATATTGGTAAGTCTTTGGGACAGACTGCAAAACTGTCATTTATTCACTAATACCCCATTCACACTAGCACTTTTAACCGCGGTCAAGGCCTGACCTCGGTCCTATCACGGTTAACTTTTTTAATGTGGACAGCCGACGTAGCCCTGACCGCGGTCGAAATAAACCCAGATCGGGAGGTGGGTATAATCGGAGTAAACTCCTGACCGGATGACCGGATGTCTACATATAAAGCCCACGCGCACAAGTGTATCGTCATTTGAGCTCCCGTCATGTTTCACAGATTCTAGTAAGAGCGCATGCTGAGATTCTATGGCTACTGATCGCTGCCGGTGTCAGTGTGAACGCGGTTTGGTTGACCGCGGTTTAATCGGAGTAAACTCGACCGCGGTTAACGTTCTAATGTGAATGGCCTATAAGTTTAACTTGATGTAAACACAGCTTAGAGTTAACTAGTGCAACATTTTATTCTGGATGAAGATAAGGACCATTTACTAGTACTGTAAGGCAATATAAATTCGTTTCTTCATGCACAGTTACACAGTACAAGTAGATATGCTGTTCTAGTTAACAATTTGATACAGCAGAGATGAAGGTGGACCTTTTATAAAAATCCAGAAAAATAAAATCAGGTGTGCAGTTATAGGTATGGTAGCTAGCTAGGTCATAGAATGTGGTTGGGTGAGGGGTGCATAAATACAACAGCCAAATATCTGGATGAATCTGGATAGTTTGGATGTGCCACATATATATATATATATATATATGTTATTATTATTATTAATATTATAAACTCAACATGAACTGTACTTAGATTGGTGTTTATCTTGAATAGTCAATTTAAGATCATAATACCTAGCTTTGAAACTTGAAAGGTGATAAGGAGTCATCCCTATTACTACTTATGTACTCAACTCACCTGAACTGTCTGCCATTGCTTGACTGTATGACATCAAACAGAATATTAAAGATAGCAGTCACGAACTAAACAGGTAACGGAGTTGCCTGCTCCAAGCTTGCAGAGCTAGAATATACTATATCTTTTAAACCCTGAAACAAAATAAAACGGACACATATTTATTTGGCAAGTCAATAAAAATATAAATGAGGAAACAAACTCTGAATTAAGAAATTAACATCAAATATAAATAAATTAATTAATTAACTGACTATAATCAAATATATTTAGTAATTTCAATCTGGAATTGGGCACAACTTTTAGTTATGTACTTCCTAAGCCATATAGCATCAATGGCAACAATAAGGCATTATTCAATAAGAAAACTTGCATCAGCTTGACCTTGGATAATGTTTTGTTCGTCCAATGGCTTGACCGTCGCCTATCCCCCCCCCCCCCCCCCCAAACTCATCTCTCGTCTTTTTCTTGCAGGTGTCCTACGTATCTATGTAAATTCAGCGTATTCTTAAACTCACCGATATGTTTTTCTTCTCCAAGCAGTCTACATCGACAGCAGTTATTGCGAGTACACAAAGCACGCAGGAGACATGTGGACACTGCGGCAGACAGATACTAACAGATTTGACCGTACATGACCTGTCTGCTCCGTCTTTGTCATAGGACTTTCCGCCGCATAGCCTCATTCCTGATGTTTACAATATGGTAAATCGTTATGCTTAGGACGTTCATTTTCTAAACGAGGTTATTGCGTGGAGACGAAATGTGTGAAAGTTCAAGGGATATTTTGTATAGCTATCTTTTTTTCAAACATTACCTCTAATCGTTATAAATTCAGCATCAATATTTGGTACAATCTTAGTTGTTGTTTAACTTGGTGGTAAACTGAAAAAAGTTGCTGCTATCACGAGGACGAGAGCATCATAGGCTACAGTAGGTCAAAATGGCGGATACAGCGAGAGCTCTTCACATCTTCGGAGAAAGAACCACGGGAGAGTCGATACGGACTCAAAATGGTTAGCAGCAATATTCGAGATTAAAAGAGAGATATATGTAGTTACCTAATTGTTTGCTAGTGTTGCACTGCGTTCTTCTCTTCATACATAATTATACTTGAAACGTTGAGCACGTGCGCGCGACAGCGTGATTTTCATATTTAATGATATGACTGTAGTTACCTGTCAAAATAATCAGTAACTGCATTCCCTGAAACTACTAATTATTCGCTGTAATCATGGCGACGATTAAAAATAATTGCCTGCAAGGTATAAAATTGAAAGCAAGATGTGTATTTTAATTATTGAATTTGTAGCATTGCATCTATTTCGACTTTGTTGAGACTCGACCGTGTAACCAAGGCATCAAGTTTAGCTCTCTGTGTTCTTAGTGTATGCTGAAAAATGACAAATAGGCACATTTATGGAAAATTTTATCATTCTTTTCTCCAAAGCATCTAATCAGTATGTGTTTTTTTTTTTCAGTGATGGCAGCCTCAGCTATTGCTAACATAGTAAAGAGCAGTCTGGGTCCCGTGGGACTGGACAAAATGTTGGTGGATGACGTGGGGGTGAGTATTGGTTTCCACACCTCCCTAGTGCCTTAACTGCCAGTAAACTATACGGTTTATTCATGCATTAATTCAGACTATCGAACCTTTAGACTATGAACCTTCAGACTTATATTACAGCCCTGCTGAGATCACAAAAAAAAAAAAAAAAGCCCCAGCCTGCGGCATTCAGACTTACTGCTATATATGAAAGTTTGCAGGTCTCATCATAGTCCCAAGATGCATGTTTTAAAAAAGACAATAAAAATGTTAAATTTTAAATTGTTGTTTTTCTTTTATCAAGAGCTTATAAAATATGTGGGTATTACCTCCAATATTTCTGTGACTGTCAGTCACCATCATCAGAAAAAGAAAAGCAATAATTTAAATTGATACATATAGAGCTAATGAAACTGTCCTCTCATAATAAATATGGTTACACTAGGTTAGTGTCCTGATTCAAAAAAACAGAAAAGTAAACATGCAAATGGTTAAACTGTTATTTAGAAATTGGAACACTTGGCAGCTATTTAAATGAGTCATCCCCCTGCAAGTCATCATTAAGATATTTATTGATGAATAACATTGTTGCCTCTCATTTGCATTGTTTACTTATATATTGATTTTGTTTCTAGGATGTGACAATCACCAATGATGGAGCTACAATACTCAAACTTCTGGAAGTAGAACACCCAGCCGCCAAGATCCTCTGTGAACTGGCAGATCTCCAGGACCAGGAAGTCGGGGATGGAACCACTTCTGTGGTAATTGCCTCTTCTTAAGAAATTTTGTCTAAAAAGTTGGTCTTGACTCTTTAAGTGCAAAGCTTCCAAAGTGGTGCTATACCCGTAATATGCATACTGTAACCAAATATTTTAAAATGTCAACATTCTGATTGTCTTGTAGGGCATAGTTAGCCCCCCCCTCCCCACACACACAAACACACGCGCATGCATGCGCACACACAAACATATAGAATTAGACAACAATCAGAAGGTTTATCATAATCAATCAGGTTTTGTTAAACATATCATGACTTCACAATCAATCCTTCCAGTTAATGGTCATCTTTAAAGTCTTAATTAGTACATTTGGTTTGAAAATGTCTCAACTGAATAACAACACAACATATTTCATAACTGTGGGATCAACAGAATATTGCTGCACCCCATTCAACTTGCTGTGTTACTGCGCCTGTTGTAATCACAGTATATACACTGGGGAAGATGAACATGGTGCTTAGATCTAAGATCTACATTTATTTCAGTGTATGATCTTCTACCTGTGCCCTCACATTGTTCTAGGATAGAAATTAACACAAGCTACTTTGAAAATTAACAGAAGCAGTTTGAAAATGTTTTGCTTTATGAGAAAATTGTGGTCTTATCTTTTCTATGTCCTGTCTATATTTCAGCTACTTTGAAGTTTTGCATATGTATGATTAATACTGATATATTTATCACCATAAATCATGCTATTTTAGTGAATAAGGATAGTATAAGTGGCTTTAGAAATCTTTGGGTATAGTATCAGGGTATAAAATGAAAAAAGAATTTTGCAGTATTCACTTCATAACTAACTAATAAGTTAATTTTGTAATTTTTATTGGAATGGAAAGTATCACCCTGCCCTACAACCATATTCAGCAACATATTTCATGTCTTGTCCAACTTGGATTTAGAAGTGCAAAATTTCATTAACAGCCCTTGAAATTTTTGTTCTCTACAGGTCATTATAGCAGCTGAACTACTGAAGAATGCAGATGAACTAGTAAAGAATAAGATCCACCCTACGTCTATTATTAGTGGATACAGACTGGCCTGCAAGTAAGTAGCTTAGTCTTAACACTGAGCCAAATCAGGTGTATTCCCCCTCTGATAGTATGAGAAAAAAAGATCATTATCATGATGATAAATAGACATTTTTTCTCTAGTAGATGTGTTAATCTTTTTTTCTTTAAGTTGAGAGAAAAAAACTTGACATATAATGGTAACAGAAGAGAATCTACCAATGAAAATACTGAACAAATGCAGTTATATAATGCATTTTTTCTCTCCAGGGAAGCCTGCAAGTACATACAGGAGCACCTGATGTTGAATACAGACGAATTGGGGCGTGAGTGCATTGTGAACGCAGCCAAGACCAGCATGTCTAGTAAATTAATAGGAGCGTATCCTTTTATGTTACAGCGTTAATCTTTACCTAATCATGATCTTCCTATTTGCTTTTTATGTACAGACACAGATGTGTCTGTACATATAGCCATCATCTGCGTCTGTCGTCGCCGTCGTCGCCGTCGCCGTGCACTTTTACCGATAACACGATAAGTGGAAAACCATTTTGCCTTTTGATTTGAAACTTGCAGAACTGATGAATATTCATAATACGCAGGTCAAGTTCGAAAATCAGCATGATCGGGTCACTCTTAGGGAATTTATGCTGTTTTTTCACTTTTTTCAACATATATGCAGCACCGATAACACGATAAGTGGAAAACCATTTTACCTTTTGACTTGAAACTTACAGAACTGATGAATATTCATAATACACGGGTCAAGTTCGAAAATCAGCATGATCGGGTCACTTTTAGGGAATTTATGCTGTTTTTTCACTTTTTTCAGCATATATGCAGCACCGATAACATGATAAGTGGAAAACCATTTTACCTTTTGACACTAAACTTACAGAACTGATGAATATTCATAATACGCAGGTCAAGTTCGAAAATCAGCATGATTGGGCTATTTTGAGGGAATTTATGCTGTTTTTTCACTATTTTCAATATAAATGCAACACTGATAACACAATATAAGAAAAACGGATTGGCCAATTGTAATTATACTCACAGGAGTGGTCAATCTTACTAAAACGCAGGTTGAGTTCGAAAATCAGCATAATCGGGCCATTATTTTAGAAGTTATACTGTTTTTTTCACATTTCCTCAGATTCAATTCTTAAGCATGTTAACAGTCTCATTATTTAACTAATAAGATGCCTAAAAGTGTTTGTTTGATATTTCCTGCATCTTTACAACATTGTTAGTTGATTATGTAAAAAACATGGTAAACTTGTTATCATGTATTGTGTAATAAAGTGTCAAAAATGGAAATAAACTCATATCATTGCAGTTCTATTGCACTGTTCTATTGATACTTTTCCCATCTCATCAATTTTCTTCATTGGTCATATAAAAATGGCAGTAAACTGTTTATTTTGTTTTATGTTAAAATAGTGTTAAAAATGGAAATAAACCCATTTCAGAACAGTGCTGTCTTGTTTACATTTTGGCATTTTCAATATGTGACTTTAAAGTTCCATGGGCCTGAAGACTTTTGCTAGTCACATTTTCTGAATAACCATGATACTAATATTTTATAATTAAAAATTGATGGTCATTATGCTGCAAAACAATATGTAATGTTGCATCAAAATTTGAAGAAACCCCTTTTTTGGGCACTGCTCCCATGATGACCATTTAAGGAGAATCATGTCAATTACTGATCTCAAACTTACAGGAAAGAAACATGGGTCTAAAGTACAGCTTCAGTAGACAATGCAGTCTGTTTGGTAAATTTTTCTGGCAATTAAACAGTTTTTTGTGAAAATTTAATTTTTTACTTATTGGCATTTCCAAGATGTGACTTAGAACCTCCACGGGCTTGAAGACCCATGCTAGTCACATTTTCTTAAAATCCATGACAGGTATAATTTATTATGAAAAATGGATGGTTATTATGCTGTAAAACATTATGTAATATTGCATCAAAATTTGAAGAAACCCCTATTTTGGGCACTGCTCCCATGATGACCATTTAATGAAAGTCATGTCACTTACTGTTCTCAAACTTACAGGAAAAAAACATGGGACTAAAATACAGCTTCAGTAGGCAATGCAGTCTGTTTGGTAAATTTTTCTGGTAGTTAAGCAGTTTTTTTGTGAAAATGTAATTTTTCACATATTGGCATTTTCAATGTATGACTTAGAACCTCCACGGGCTTGAAGACCCATGCTAGTCACATTTTCTGAAAATTCATGACACTTATATTTTATTATTAAAAATCGATGGTCATTATGCCGTTAAGCATTATGTAATGTTGCATCAAAATAGAAGAAAACACAATTTTGGGTGCTGCTGCCTTGATGACCATTATGGGAAAACTGTGTTACTTATGACTGTCAAACTTTCAAAAAAGAAACACAGGACTAAAATGCAGCCTGAGTTGGAAAAGCAGTCTAATTGGCTTCTTTTTCTGGAAGCTATACATTTTAGTGTAATATTCATTATCTTTTTGGCATATTCATTGTGGGACTCAGAGCTCCCATGGACATGAAGCCGAATGGTAATCATATTTTCTACATGTCCATCCTATTTATAGTCAATAAACAAAAATTGGTGATAATTATTCTCTAATTTATTATGTAATGTTACATCAAAATTGACAACAATCTTTTTGCACTGCTACTGCAAACATTATGAAAAGAAAACTGTGCTACTTATTATCATTTTTAACTTACAAGTACGATTTTTAGGATTGGCCTTCAGCTCATATGAGAAAACCAGCTCTATTGGATTATCATTTTTATTGAATTTATGCATTTTTTGTGAAATTTTCATTTTTCTCATTCTGGCACTTTCTAAGTATAAACTTGAACTCCGATGGGCCTGAAGCCTTATGCTTTTAATTTCGTCTGTGTTACCTGTTGTGCATAAGTTGATGTTGACTGTGCAGTTAAACATAATGTATTATTGCATCAGGATTGGTAGTCTCCTATTTTGGGCATTATGGTTTTGTGCTTTTCTTAAAGTGTGACTTATGGGCCGAAAGACCTTTGAGTGGGTCAGTCTGTAAATTACCCTTGGGTATCACTAGATTAATTTCAGAGTTATAAAGTCATTTGCCTTAATAGGCCATTAAATGAGATTACATAAAGCACACTTGTTGATATTTCCCTGTAAACTCCCAAAGGTAAAGCTCTCTGCTAGATTAATAATAAGGAAGCAGTGATAATTATGCAGGTAAATTTTGTTTAATATTGCAAATAAGTTTTAAATTATATATATATATATATATATATATATATATATATATATATATATATATATATATATATATATATATATATCAAACTGGAAGATTAAAAGTTTGAATAGCATCTTCATTGGAATTATATTTACCTCAAGCTCTGCCAAGGAGGTCATATTTTCACCCTTGTTTGTCTGTCATCCACATAACACAAAAAGTTATGGACTGATTTTGCAGAAATTTTCAGGAACTGCCGGAAGTGGGCCAAAGAGGACAATGATTAATTTTTGGTGGTGGTCTGGAACAATAATCAATCAATTATCAATAATAATCAACAATTGCTGCCTTGGCAGAGGTCTGCACTCTCAAAGTGCTTTTCTAGCTTTGTTATGTTTTCCTTTATAATTTTTTCTCAAACACTTGCATTTGTGACTTTTAACTCTCATCTGCCTGGGGCTCTGCACATTTTCTGTATTTCCACATAAGCAGTTGTATTGTTTTTTATGTCTTTAAACATTATGTAATATTATTTTATGCACTGTCATCATTTTTCAAATATTGAGAGTTTCATAGTGTGAATTTGAACTCTCATGGTCCTGAAACTGTAATTTTATTGAAGGGGTGGACCATCTTCTGGGTCTTCCTGAAGACAGTCAGGTTATTAAGTTTATATTGACTGGTATCTATTTTTTTCTGTTGGAAGACCATCAAAATGGAGGATGGATCAACATAGATACTTTGTAATACTGTCAGAAAATATCTCTGGGTCCGCTCCTGTTATTGACCATGTTACCTGTTGTGCAAGATTAAAATTCAGTGTTGACTGACAGTGCTATTATAAGCATTATTTATTATTGCATCAAAATTGACAAAATGACCTATTTTGCATCTTTATTTCCTGTTTTTTGTCTGTACATTTGACAGCTTTGCTGCCTTGTTTATTTATTATGTGTGTGCTGTGATTGGTAACACTTTCTTGGTTTGAGCATATTTTCTTAGTTATCCAGTTAAATTATATTTGAGAATATGTAGATATAGAAATCAGAATGTCCCTGAATTGTAGTAAGTAAGGTCCAAAATTTTATTAATACATACATTTTTTGTATTCCTAAATTACTGTTTATGTGTAGTTTTATTAGCCACTTCCTTAACCCCCTCTCTCAGTGACTCTGAATTCTTTGCCAATATGGTGGTGGATGCTGCCATGGCTATCAAGATGGGCGACCCCAAGGGAGGGTTCCGCTACCCAATCAAAGCTGTGAATATCCTGAAGGCCCATGGCCGCAGCGCCAGGGAGAGTGTCATGGTACCTGGCTACGCACTGAACTGTACGGTGGCATCGCAAGGTGAGTGGGCTGGTCTCATTTTCACAAAAAACTTAAGTCAGTTCCCTTAGGATTTCCATGAGAGTGCCGTTACACTGTTCCTGATAGGGTAAGATGTGCCCATGTAGCCTTGGTAATTAAGTTCTTAGCCAGGAAACCTGACTTTAGTTCTTTTTTTTTTTGTACCTGGATTAGAGGTAACAATATTCTGATCCCGTTTACATTATGCCTACCAGAGGGCACTGGTGGTAGCACCTCTGAGTGGAACTGATTTCTCAACCTCTCTTCTAAACTATTCCAGCTAACATATGATGATTATCAAACAACAGCCAAAATACTTTCAAGCCTTGAGATTACAGTATGAAAGTATTTTTGCTTGTGTTTGATTTTCATCATACATGATCCAACTACCAAGCTAATGAACATTTTTGCTTATTCCAGCCATGCCTAAGAAAATAACGGGCGCCAAAATTGCCTTCCTGGACTTTGGTTTGATGAAGGCTAAGATGAAGATGGGAGTGCAGGTAGTTGTAGATGATCCTGCTAAGTTAGAAGATATTAGGAAGAGGTGAGTCCAGTGATGGGAATGTAGAAAATTAAAGGGATAACAACTCTTCATATCTTCTAGTCTCAAAAATAAAGTGACAAAAGAACTATCAAAACTAGAAAATGTGTAATCTTGAAAACACTTTAGCTGTATCTTCTCTCTGTATCTTCTAGTCTAAGAAATAAAGTTACAAATGAACTATCAAAACTAGAAAATGTGTAATCTTGAAAACACTTTAGCCAATGAAATAAGTAAGGCAATTTCTTTGCATGTGCTCTCATATTGTTTTGTTTTATTAATTGATTAATTCATTTTCCAATATTAAGCAGTGTAATCTTCTCTTTCCAGGGAGTCTGACATTACCAAAGAACGCGTCCAGAAGATCTTGTCTACTGGGGCTAACGTTGTCCTCACCACCGGTGGTATAGACGACCTGTGCCTCAAATACTTTGTGGAGGCTGGAGCCATTGGGGTCCGCAGGTGTAAAAAGGTGGATCTGAAGAGAATTGCCAAGGCAACTGGAGGTAAGGAGCAGTGATTTGTGTGCCTGTATGAGAGAGAGAGAGGTGGGCAAGTTGGACTTGGGATAAATTTCTTATTCATATTACACATTAATTTATTTCAATTTATTTTTTTATTTCTTATTTTACCTGAACAACAAATGGCAGAGACATATGCTTTGATCTGTACATAAAACAACTTATTTACTTAGATCAGTTATGTATTTGTTCCTGTATTTCCCAGTAATTCTCAGCATTCAACAAGTTGATTACTTTTCTCCAGGTACTCTAGTCTTGACGCTAGCTAACATGGAAGGGGAAGAGTCTTTTGAGGTGTCTTCCCTAGGTTACGCTGAAGAAGTCGTCCAGGAGAGAATTTGTGATGATGAACTCATTCTGATTAAGGGGTAAGCAGTTGGCAGTGACTGCCGTTTTGCTCACTAACACACTTGCGTCCCCCCCCCCCCTCTTCTGTCCCCACACCCTTATTGGGCGCAAAAATGTTAATGAGAAAACAATCTCTACCTTCTGATGAACTTGTTGATATTTGGATACAAATTCCCATGATTTTGCTACCATGCTGAAAACGCTAGCGTGAGTAGTTATACGCGTGGGAGACAGCAAACTGGACTTGAACTGTATTCCATGTTGTCTTTTCTTGATGCATGGGAATGATTTCAACTCGGACAGTCTAAGATATAACTCATTAAAAGATTATCTGTCAACTTGATGTGATGTGCAATTTATCTTATCTTTTTTTTTATATACATAAATAGACCAAGATTAAAAGATGTTTGACATATTTTACAAGCATTAGAGTTGTATTATGATTATTATCGACATATGATGTGCCCATAAAGTTTTCCATTTCAAAGTAAGGGAGGTTTTAGGGTGATGAAAGAATAGTTATCAGTCTTTTTTTCCTGAATAATCCTGTATGTTAATTTCTTATAATTTCGTATAATTTCTTGTATTAATAAGGTTTTGATATTTTTAAATATATATCTTAAACCTTCCACATATATTTTAACTTGTACTACTTCTTCAGACCAAAGGCTCGCAGTGCGTCATCCATTGTGTTGCGCGGCGCCAATGATTTCTACGTGGACGAGATGGAGCGTTCTGTGCATGACGCACTATGTGTGGTGAAGCGTGTGTTGGAGTCTAAAAGTGTTGTTCCTGGTGGTGGCGCTGTGGAAGCTGCCTTATCTATATATTTAGAGAATTTAGCTACTTCACTGGTAAGTGAACATGAGCGAAGAGACTTTTTCCTTACTCTCTTGGATCTGTTTAAGATTTGATGATGGGAAAACATTGCTTATTTTTTAAACCTTCCATGTTTTTGTAGACCATCTTTAAGTCACAGTCTGTCCATATTTTGTGATGATAAATAAACAACTTTTTGCACAATTTTAAAGATGTAAAATGTATTAAGTTTCACAACTTTGATCATATCTGTTATTTGCAGAGAATGTATTTTTTTGTTGTTACTTAGATATGGTGATTAAGAGTCTACTTATTTATAAAATTTCATTACCAAAAAATTACATTTTCAGCAAAGAAATGTCAAATAGATTAAACGTCATATATTTTGTTTTAAGCCAGTTGAAATTTTTGGCTGTAACTGTTAGAATAAATTATCTAACCCATAGCAAAAAAGGAAATGTTACACTAGAATGAATCTGGAACGTCTGTGATCTTATACTGTTTTTCTATCTGCAGAGCTCCAGAGAGCAGTTAGCGATAGCAGAGTTTGCGCAGGCCTTGCTGGTGATTCCCAAGCAACTGGCTGTGAATGCCGCCAAGGATTCCACGGATCTCGTAGCCAAACTTAGGGCATATCATAACACATCACAGACTAAAGTGGAACACAGAGACTTGAAGTGGTGAGTTCACAGAAGAACGGAATTTTGTCAAATACCGATTTTGTTACTGGAATTGAAAGATAAGGGGTTTGCATTTATACGATTGCAGTGAAAAGAAGTTTGTGTATTAAGTCATAAAACAAGTTTTTAGGTTTTTCAAAATTGGTCAATGGCTTGTGAATAGGAATTTTTTTTTGCCAGGGAAAATTTATGAAATAAGACTAATTAATAACATTTTGTTTACTTTTGAGGAAAGCGTGACATGTTTTTTTTGAAAACTTCTATCTTCTAAGTCTGTTGGAAAGTGATCATGAAATTTCATTTCCAGGTATTTATGACCTGTCAGGGAGGTTGTTGTTGTCTTTGTTGGTTTGTCACTTTAAAGCCCCACTTAAAAAGTTAGACATTTTGATTAAACTTTTTAGGATAGGTCAGAAATGCACAGGCTTAGAATTGATAAGATTTTGGTGGGGATCCACTATTCATTAATAATAATTAAATTGAGCTGCTCCTTCTAGTTCTTTTCTAGTTGTTTACAAGTAAATAAATTTCATTCAAATGTTTCTTCAATTCTTTTTCTTGTAGGGTGGGACTGGACCTCTACGAAGGCGTGGTACGTGATAACAAGCGCGCTGGAGTCCTGGAGCCCGCCATGTCCAAAATCAAGAGCCTTAAGTTCGCCACGGAGGCGGCCATTACTATATTGAGAATAGATGACATGATCAAGCTAGCCCCAGAACAGAGAGAGGGAGGACCTTCGTACCAAGATGCTCTAAATGCTGGCACGCTAGATGGTTAAATTGACATTAAGATGTTAAATTATGTATAACATACATACATCCAAATTGGGACGATTCTTCCACAATTTTGACCTTCAGAGATTTAGTCTGTTCTAAGAACTCATTCTGATTAAGGGGTAAGACAGTAGTCCGTTTTAAGAAAGTGTGTTGGGTTGAATGAAACGTGCAGTTGGTATAAGATCAAACAGAAGTCAAAGATCCAAATGCAGTTGCCTCATTGTGACTCGGATGTTAAGAAAAGTCGTTTTTAACGATCAAGATGATTCCATTGGCATTTGTCTGAGGCGATGTTATTGACATTGTGAAAAAAATTCTGCAGTCTACTTTTGTTTACAAGTATCTTCTACTTAAGATGTTTAACAAACTTTCCAGTTAATTAATTTTGAAGGATGTTGAATATTTTTTGCCTTTATACAAAATGCTTATTTTGCTCTCATTATGCTAAATTGTCTAGATAACATGCATGCCTGCTATTGTACCAGTCAGAACAAGAAAAGAATTTGGTCGTGTCTGTTTGCCCGTAGTGATTGAAACAATCTCAAAACTGAGAAGTTATCGAAGTGTTATTTATGTTTGAAGTTTTCTTGTAGTAGCCTGTAATTTTAGCAAAATTTGAAGTCTTCTTTTTCCAGAGATTACTTCAAGGGTGTTTTTTTTTTTTTTTATATATATATACATATACTGAAGTGCGATTATTGTACACATTTTGTTATATATATATACAGACAAACGACTGTTTTGTAATAAAATTGAAAGTATATTTTGCCTTGCGTTTATTAAAAATCCACTGGTGAACAAAGAATACAGTTATTTTAAATCTTAATAATGCCAAACAAGTTCCTCAAAGTTTACACTAAAGATTATGAAGCACTTCCTAATTATCTGTTAACTTTAATATACAAATGGTGACTTTACTCTTGCCTAACAATTAACCGTTGACATAAGGTTACTTAACTTTAATAATTAAATCTTAAATAACAGATAAATCAGAAGCTAAATTTAATAAACTTAATTTGACTTCTTAATTATGCGAAACATGGCATAAAAATTGACAATAGAGAGATGGTATTAACTTTATAAATTCATATTCTATACCTATCCCAACTTCAATACACGCGTCCCATCTCTGAAATCAAATGTATATATGTGCATAGCAATGCAGTGAATTCCTTTACGTAACAATGCAAAGCATCTGAGTTTGTCTAGTTTCTGTTCTTTGTACAACATGGTTTTTATTTCAACAATCTGTACCAAAAGGAATGCCAAGATAAGGGAAAGTGATTATAATCCTGGGATTTTCCAGGAATTATTTCACTCTCACAGTAAAGATGATAAAAACTTTCCAGAAGAGTCCTGAACACCCGAAGAATTCACCATCACATTCATGTACAAAGAATGCAATAAGCTGAAATCTCACACGGAGCATTTAATTAAATTTAATAAATGTGATCATAATGAAAAAAATATCAAAATTTCCCATTATCATTACTTGTAGCTAGTGTAGGATTAGTATAAAATGACCTCCACAATGAAATTGGGATATTTTCACCAAGACGTGAATGAAGACTATGGTAGATAAAGTAATATCCGTAATCCATATAAAATTATTTAAAAAAAGTAAATAAATAAAATATGATTACGTCACATGACAGCCTAAGCTTGATATTAAAATACCATACACCAGGGAGAATGAAAATTCAAACAAGAAAGGTATTGAGACGTATGATATGTCTCTGGAGAAGAAGAGTGCTTGTACAAAGAAAGGTGGAGAAGGGTCTGAGCCTGACCAAGTCTTGGAGTACCGAGACACTTACTAACACAAACATTTGTGCGTTTGGGAGAATGAAGGAAAGAAATCTGGCAGCATAGTCTATCAAAGAGAGCTACAGGTTCCATAGAAGAAAAAAAGATCATGAAAAGAAATCCACCCAAATTGACCTTTACTGTCAGTTCAAGAAGTTTTAAAATTGTTTCTCTTTCCAACACCACACTGTACCAACAGATATTAACTACTATTTACATTTCATAATGATACTATTTGCTAGACTACCAATTAGTTCATAAATATCTCTTTAGACCACGGTGGAAGTCAAGAACAAAAGACTCGGACGTGGTGTAACTCGCGTAACCACACTTCTCGCATGAATGCGTTATAACCCGCTAATAGACCCGTGGTCTAAATAAGATAGATCCCTCGTCAGCGAGGGTTATGTGACATCCACTCGTGCTTCGCACTCGTGTATGCCACATAACCTTCGCTGACTCGGGGTCTATCTATTACTTAAATCATGATGAACCCTTTCAATTCATCAAGATGGCAATCTAGAAGACTTGGGCATGATTGTTTAAACCTCAGACAGAAAAGGACATTTGACCAAGATGAACTGACATCTCTGCACAGCAGTATCAGCTCGCATGTGCAGATGCTAGAACAAGTTATGGTTAAATTTATGTCCTAACATCAGTATAAGACGACTGATATTTGTAATGCAGTGCCAAACAGGTGGAAGTTTTCAGAGAGTTGATGAGAAAGCAATACTTGGTTGCAGCAAAAGCAGTGTCTTATGAAAAGACAATTTATTAAAACTAACAATTACATGCTTTGTGAAATGTAAGGGCCTCTGTTTGGCAAATGGACCCTCACAATACAAAAAATATGCTGTAGAAACTGAGTTATCTAAATACATTTGGAACTTAAAAGAAAATAACACCCAGCATGGCATTAGATGGGACATCATAAAGAAATCAGCGCCGCAATAGAGAAATCAGCACCTATGCAACTTTTGCCTGGACGAAAAACTGTTAATAATGATAACACCAGATACTCTGAATAAAAGAACTGAAATAATTACCATGTGTCGGCATAAGGTGACGTAACTAATACGGCGTGCGACCCAAGTGTCGTCACTCCGTGTACGTTAAACGGCTAATAAAACCATTTTCAAATAAACCTCCTGACGATCGTGACACTCGGAGTCGCAGTTATTACATGTCTCTTGTTTATTTATTTATTAATTTGAATTGTGTGTAAATATATATATATATATAAAGTTAGCTACAGCTGCATGGATAATATTGCCCAAATTATTAAAACTAAGAACAACAGTTTGATGAATAATTCTAGGGTTGTAGATAATGTATCAGATGTAATAACTTGTAACTGGAGGATAAAAAGCGAATGCCCAATGAATGGCAAATGTCTAGAAAAAAAGTAGTTTATAAGGCAACTGTGATAAGCAAAAGCGAAACAAAAGAATACACTGGTATATGTGAATGTGAATTTAAATATAGATACAATAACCATAAGACCTCTTTCAACTGCTCATCCAAACGTCACCACACCTCTTTGAGCAGCTATATTTGGACTCTTAAGGACAAAAAAATCAACTATGGGCTGAAATGGTCAATACTAAAGAAAGCTTGACCATATTCAAACATAACCAAACGGTGTCAGCTCTGCCTGTGGGAAAAGTTCTACATCATTACTTTGGAAAGAAAACGCTGAACTCTAAAAATGAACTCGTCAGCAAACGCCGACACTCTAAGAAATACTTATTGAATAACATTGACTATGTGTACTAATTTTGAAAAGTTGCTTATGTAGTCACATTATTTTATTATGTAATGTAACCACATTCTTTTGTCACATATATATATATATATATATATATATATATATATATATATATATTAGACCCAAACAGCTAGAAAGGGAAATTAAAGAAAAATTCTCCATTAATAATTATAAATTAAGTTTTAACCTACATTAAACAGGTAATAGCAGATCCTAAAACTTTGGTAAAAGCAACGATCAAATATCCATTGTCAGCGACACCACACTGAGTCTTTATGACATCACTTAGCAATCAAAATAAACAAACCCCCTGAAGATGCAATGAAACCGATCGGGGTAAAATAACTGCTGTTCTTTATTTCTCTCTGTCACATATATATTTTAATATATATATATAAGGAATTAAAAGGAGTTACCCTGGAGCAGTGCCTTTAAGCAAAAGGCAAGCTGTCCAGTTTTTTTGCTAAGCAGCTAGGAAAGGAAGATGCTCCGTCTAAGCCAACTATAATACTCAGTTCCCACAGAGTTTAGCCAATGGCAGAAATCTGCCCTCTCTGTGTGCTTTCTATGGTTATTTTTAAAATTTTACATCAATCTATTTACTCATGCAGCAATTCTAGAAAATTGAAGCAAACATCTCATCCATTTTGATATCAAGTGCAACAACGTCAGACTTCCACTTCTGAACCAGAAGAGATTGAGGCGAGAAATGGGACCTCCAGAATTGATCTCAGAAATGTGACCTACATTGTGCGTGTGATATCTCATCACCAGCAACCGCACTATTGGAAGGCAGGGGCCGGTTTCACAAAGCAGTAGTTAGTTAGAACAACTAACTACTGAACTACCTCGCTAACGAGCAAACTTAGCGATTTTCGAGGGGTGTTTCACGAAGCAGTAGTTAACTCATCGCTAAGTTCAGTCGTAAAGTTCGGTCGTTAGTTCTCTCGTTACTCACCGTAGTCTCGAAACAGTCTACCGGAAGTGGAACTCTTGCGTAAAAGTGTCGCGAAAGCACTAACTCTCCAATTTCCGGCGGCTGGAAATGCATAAGAACGTCTGCTTTGAGGTCGTCGTAAAGGATCTCCACCACCTTTTAGCCGCTCTTTTTGTCACAGCTAGGCGCAACCTCTCGTAAATTGCATCATCGCGTGTATATTCTAATAGATTCTGCCTTTCATGAAAACGTCGTAGTCTACGTTGCCGTCTGGGGGTACGGATAGCAAAAAAAGGTCGTCGCCATATTGGATACAAAGACAAACGACAGACAATGGTAACTAAGCAACCTTTTTATTTCACTCATTACGCATGCGTACGATGAAACTCTAGAGTTAGCGACTGGTCTGACCAGTCGCTAAATATCCATGGTAACAACGACACAATAAAGAGCGAGAGAACTAGCGACTGCTTCGTGAAACGGCACTATAACTAGCGAGAGGCTAACTACCGATCGCTAACTAACTACTGCTTTGTGAAACCGGCCCCAGATTCACAAAAAAACCAATGATCTACACTAACAGTGTAGTGTAAGAAAAAAGAAGAGGAATCTTAAAATCATCATACATGAAATGCATTCAACCAAACAAATACACACAACCTTTATCAAGGTCACTGCGTGAGTTGACTGCTGGATATAAGAATAATGTCCCCTATGATACCACCATCAAGAACAGAGAAATATAGACAGCTTTTATCAGGAAAGACTGAAAAAGACTTCGGCAACACCATTTTAGCTGCCTGTCCCAATCATATCGGCCTGTGGAGACAAGAGCATGGAAGAACACAAAACAAATGTGTAACCATGTCACATTCAGCAGTGAGTGGGGTGGGGTTGGGTGGAGTACGAGGGGGAAGCTGAGCAATATCGGAAGGAATGCCAGAACTAAAGAGCTATTGCGATAGGACATCCCATCAATAGTGCTGCACGTTTATTTAATTGCTCTGTTCATACATGAACGTCTTGCTATTAAGGGGGTTCAATGTAAGGTAGGAAAACCTAAGACACCACTGCTCTTAGCAGGGTACGATAGTCATGTGCTCAAATTGCTTGAGAGAAAAAAAAACAAAAAAAAACGAATATCCCAAGTTTTGCTTTTTGAAATTCAAAGACATGCATAAAAAATCATGTTGAAATATAATCAATTAATTTTCAATTACAAAAATGTGTTATAATAAAAGCTGTTTGAAGAGTGAAAATTTAATGGTGAACAAGCTGTTTAACACCCATAACTGCACTGCGTATAAAGTTAAGGACATGAAGAAAATTATGAACAGTCATAATAGTTCAGTGCTGACAAATTGAACCCAGACCAGACTGAATTGCCCCAAGTGTCAGGGCTACTGTGAAGCTAAATTGTTGACTGTTCAAAGCTGTTCACGGGCTTCAACAGTTTTGCTGACATGGGTTATATATGAAATCAAGATCGAGCTGACAATCTAGAACCAATTAAGGGTAGATTGAATAAGTACAGCTCAAATATACAGTTACTGTAATACTAATCATCATAAGCTAATCCTAGATACCATCAAATCTTCCAATGTTTATATTACCACAGAAATTGCTTTGTCACTGTTCCCGTAAGAAAGCAAACAGCCAATTTTTCAGTCTTTTTCATCCATCTATTTCTATATGAAGTTGACCAAGGAAAAAAAATGCTGTGACAGTTTACCACTTTCTATGCCCAGCATTCCAGGACTTTCGCCGAGTTGGCTGAGAGGAAAGACTAACACTCCAATACAGCAATGTGAGGCAAACCCCAAAATCGAGAAAGAAACATTCAGCGATGCAACCCACCATGCAGCAAAAACACCAAAGCTATAATGAACGTCGCTTAGACATTCCTACATCTGAGAAAAAATTCACTTTCCATTCCTGAATGATGGATCGACATTAAATAAAGCATTCAACCAACACAACTAATATACAGTACAGTATATCTCATTACAAATGATAATGGTTAATTTTTATAAAACAACACCCCCATAAACAGGGGAAAAGAAAAGAAAAACAAAAATGAATACTAGAACTGCACATTTGCAAATGCACACATCATATACTATAGTGATACTAAACTTCTTGAAGTAAAAGTATACATGTAACAGACTATTTTCAAATGTCATCTAAACAACAACTCTCCATCAAATTTTATCTTCTGAAGCAACAATTCTTTCTACCCATAGGTTATTTTTTCCATGTGTGGCTGGTTTTTCTTACATGTATCAATGGAACCGATAGTTTTCCCCAGGCCTCTTCAGGTGCAGCTTTCATCTTCACCTACACCATAAACAAAATATAAGTTCTTTTAATGTTCAAAAAAATATTTCAAAAAATACTCTGTGACTTTTCCTTTTCATATTATTCCAAAGTAAAGTGACAATAACTGAGGAGTAAAACATGATACTAGTATTATACTTATACTGTAGTTGACTGTTGTGAATTAATTCCATCAAATGTTGAGCATTATCCATGACCTCCCACCCAGGAATTCAAGAAAATGGTTGGAGTCTAATTGTGAAGCTTTTAAAAAACATATAATATGTCACTGAAACTGAAACCAGCCACCTTTTTATTCTGTTTGCCAGTAAATATATTACAGTGTCAGCTTTTGAACAACTTGCTGATCAAAATGACATCTACAGTTACCTTTTTTCGAATCCATATTTTTTGTCTTGAGACATCCAATAACTCCGTGTTGTGACATCAATTTACAACATTCTACACCAGTTTGGCACAGCAATGGAGGTCAGTTGCTGAGGGGGAAGAAAGAGAATGACTTTGGGTCATCCTTTGATCACTGGGCTTGAAGATCTTGACCAATCTAACTGTTCACCGTGAAAAAAAAATACTTTCTGCATCTCTAGCTGACTTCTAATATATCTGTGTTGTTTACGAGTAGTTTTGGGCAGCATTTCTATTGGCATATCTTTCAATCAACTTTTTACTTGGAAAATGGAGTTTAAATAGTCAAATAGCAAATTTACAGCAGGCCTGATATTTTGCTAAGGAGTATATGCCGTTTAATGCTTTGAGGGCAAAGATAATAGTAGATTATATTATTTATACCTCTCTTTTTCATCTATATAACTATGACAAAAAAAACACCAGCTGCTACTGCCTGCCACTCTACTATATGAGACCCCGGACTTGTGTCATCTGAAAGACAGATTGAAAGAAACTTGTCTATATATAATTTTAAATAAGACAAAAATAATTAATTACAGTACAACATATAAAATAATAACAAAATCATTACATGTACACGTACGTAAGTCAATATGATGTCAATATAAATACTGCACTGGATATTACACTGGAAAAAAATCAGTAGGGATTTTTGGCAAAAGCGACGGATTTAGTTTTGGAATTAGAATTATTAATAATATAATAATCAATATTTTAACAAAAGTTTACAATACAACTGAAAAATTAAGGCAAATTAAGATCCGTTGTGATTACACTGTACACATGGAAAATAAATGGAAATAAATGCATTTTGTTTACAAACACTCTCATCAAGTAAAATGATCATAGCACCTTACATTGGGTCACTGCGTCCTGTAGTAAAGCACCGTGCCTCTGAAAATTCTTGATGAAACTGGCAGCAAAATACTTAGTATAGTTCTAATTTTCTCTAGTTTACAATCCGATCATTCAATATCATCATGATGATGATGAGAGTTGTTCCACACCACACAGCGGCACAAACCAAAACTTTTAGGAAAAAACGCGCTCGACAACAGTTCACGTTTTGCGCTCCGACGCTGTTTGCTCCTCCTCGAGGAACTCGAGAGACATTTCATTTTTCGCGCCAAAAACCTCGCTTTCGAACTGGCGCCATGACCCATATTTTGTTTATTTTGTTTATGGAGACCGCGGAGAACGTAGAGGAGGAGACATTGTCATTGACGAAAAGTCTACAAATATGATGTGTCGAAAAACGTCAAACGTGTGATCTCACGTAGCAGGTTTTCAAGTCTATGAACCGACCAGTATTGGCTTTAAATCAAAGTCATTAGTATCAGAAAAAGTCGGTTTGTTTTCGCTGAATATTTCAGTTATTTGCCAAGATGGCGGACGACCCAGACACTGAAAGCAGTTTGAGGCATGCCAGCTCTATTATTGTGAAAACTGCAGATGGAGATCGCGAGATACAGCTGCTGTTTGGAGATATTACCAAACTTTCGGTACAAGAGAAAGTAGACGTTATAATGGTGTCAGCGTTTCCAGGTAAGAAGAATCAGCGAGAATCTTTGAATAGAAAACAAGTCTGGAAATGTTTCCTTGATCGATCAATTTAATTTGCCATGAAACGAATTATGAAACATACCCACATTATTATGCTATCGTGCCAAAAGATCTAATCAAAATCAAGTTGGTATTTTTGAACGAATTTCGTTAAAAAAAAAAAAAAAAACGCCAGATAACTTCTGCCCCATCATCCATAGTTTACCATTAAAATTATATAATATACATGACGTCATGTACAGTATATGTGAGATAAATTAAGATAATATGTTCTTGTCATATTCATATCAAGTCTAAAATGAAAATCACCGTGATCTGTTAATAAAATTACAATTTCTGCAAGTAGAAGTAAGTTTAAAAGTTACATAAAGTGATACTTTAAGTACTGTAAATTATGCTGAAGTGTTATAAATTCATACTGTTGTTGGATATTAAAGAACTAACTTTGATGTATGTAGACGATGCTTGCTTGACCAAATCTGCTGAACAAAACATGTTGATTTAGAGGGTAATCCAAAAATACCAGCCTGGGGTAGCACTAGCAATTTGTTCCCCTTAGCCAAATGACCACTTTTTTGTCAGTTTGTTATCCAAATGGTTTTAATTCGACTAAAATGAGCCAAATCAAGCCCATTTTGTTATACCAATTTAAGTTGGTTTTAGCATTTGGCTAAATTGCCGAGTGTTAGCACTGCCACTACCCCAGCCAGTTCAAAGGTCTGGCTCCTTATTTCATCTAGTTATGTCACATCACAATTCCCAAGGACTTGAAGTATACTATACTATAACGTACTGTATCGTATGTGACAATATCTCCCTATACATTCCAGGCGACTACATCCCGTGCAGAAGATCGCTGATAGGAGCACTGAAGCGTAACCTGGATATCAGCGTTAAAGACTTGGCCAGAGATAAAGAGGAGGATCTGCGCGCTAATTTCCACTGTTGGTGGTCTAAGTTGCTCCCGTCACACCTACCATACAGGTATTATGGGAATGAACATTTATGGAAATTATGAGATAATACAAGAGAATGTCTTTTTGAGAGGGTTTTGTTGGGGTCTCAGTCATCATCATCATCATCACCATCAAGTGTCAGACCTTGTGCAGGCATGGACAATCATGATCCTCCAGTTTACTAGTACTTTATTTTCAATAGATTGCATGACCTCGTTATTTTACAGTTGTTGATTTGTGGGGAAAGCATTTAGACTGTCAATGCATGATGTTCTTTGTCTTCCTGTACTTCTTCCTTTAATTTTCCCACAGAGTACCAGGTTTTTCTATTCCATCTGTTACTGCAAAATAGGTAATAGGTTTATGCTTACTTTTTACGCTCCTGCTTATACATGAAGTTATAACGTGTGTCCACCCATGCAGTTGAATCGTTCATAGCCTTGTTCATATAATACTGCGCATAACCACTCTGCGTACATCTGGTGCATTTACACCGTCTTTTCTGATGGTATGACCCAGAGATTTCATTTATCTTTTTCTGATTGTTTTCATTAGTGAGCATTGTATTCCTTGTTGTAACATTTCTTCATTGGCCTTTCTTTCTTTCCAAGATATTCTCAAGAAATCATGAAAGAATGATACAATAGGTGGAGGTTAGATTGGTGAGTGCCAGTGAATACTGCACTTCTGTGGCTCCAACCTGGGTGACTGTAGATTTCAATAAATTTAATGTTTAAAATTGGGAGGGATACAGAACTGAAAATGATAAGAATTGCTATAAAAATATGAAGAATATAATATTTGTTTGATGTTGTAGAGTGGCTAACTCTGCATTGGAAAAGTCTTCATTTTTAATATAATTATTTTTAATGATATATTTATATTTATTTATTTATATAATAAAAATTTAGATCCATGTCTTATTCCTGTCGTAATGTGGCATGGATATTTTCCTTTTATAGTGACCATTTATTTATTGATCTTTACATTTCAGGAGATTACTGTGTTTTGAGCGTACCATGAAAAGTACGGGTCACCCGGCGGCGTTGGTTGGGGACGTCTTTAGATGTCTGGTGGCCGTGTTTAACAACAAGGAAAGCACTGTGATAGCTCCACTACTGGCATCTGGAGTCCAGGTAACACACACATTGGACTAACTAGTACGCGGGTCAAATATGGCAACCAACTAAAAAACTTGCTGTCTAAGCTGCTAAAGGACCATGAAGAGATTACCCGTCAGGAAGTATTCAAGTGGGTCGGCCATATTTGACCCCCGGAGTAGTAAGCCCACTGTTCTGAATACAGCCATATAAACACAACTACATGTACAAGGGCGGCTCCAGAGATATTTTCTGACAGTCTTCTAAATTATCTTTGGCAATCCATCATCCATTCATGACCAAACTCCGACAGAAAAAATTAGATCCCTGTCAATGTTAACTTAAAAATCTGACCGTTTTCCAGAAGATCCGTGAGACAGCCTTAATCTGCCCCTGTCATAAACACATGCACGTACACATGCAGATTCCAAGCTACATTGAAACAAAATTGATATTTGTATTGTTATATGAATTTTAAATAATATATACATATTATCCCCCCCTGGCACCTGGAGATGGTGACTCCTTTCACGTATGGAGATTCCTCAAAAGATTTAAACATTTGAAAAAATTTTAAGAAAGTTAATATAAGATCCCAACCCCCTCCCCCTCTCCCAAGCAAAGTCCTGGATCTGTAACTGCCTCTCTAATCCTGTTGTTTTTATTTAGCCTCCAATGACATTTTTATTGCCTATGGTTTTAATTCTGCAGATTCAACTGTTATTCTTCACTTCTTATATTCACTGAATTAAGTTTTGATATCTTTATGAATGTAGACAGTATATTTGAACATATTCATCTTTCCCCAATGACACTCATTTCAGAGCTTTGATCCCAAAATGATGTTGAAAGCCATGCTAGATGCGGCTGTCAACTGGATAAAGGCGGGACTCCCCATGTCCTGCCTAAAGCTGGTGGTATTTGCCCACCGTCCTGACGAGATTAACCTGGAGAAACATGAACTGTGGAACGTATTTGAGAACATGAAGAAGAAGTATGAGACAGTTACGATGATGCCAGAGGTAATGGGACAGTTTTCCTGGACTGCAGGGGGCTTTTCTCATTATTACTGATTGACTTATATATACCAGTGCAAATAAAAGTCTCAGGCCGCAAAAACTCCATGTTTCCCTACGGAAAAGAGCGAGTCATTACCATAATTTTATCCCAATAGTTTTCTCCCTATTCCTATAACATCATTGTCAAGAGCTTTATAATATTTTTTGTCTCTTTTACAAGGAGCCCCAGATCAGGTATGACATCTATCTGTCCTACTCCATAGAAGATGAAGACAAAGTCAAGCAGATAGAGGGAGTGCTGAAGGAAGAAAAGAAAGATATCCGTATATTTTCTCAGGTGCAGGCGCTCCGTGAGGACCAGGTTTGGCAGCAGGAGATCTACGAGGTCATGATAACCTGTGTAAGGTAAATGGAGTGGAAAGTGTAAAGTTTTGGGTTTGGACCTTTTTGTCCTTATCATGTGGATGCTAACACTGAAATCATACTTTGATCCGTTTTTACGAAAGTCTCAATATATGTGGCTTGTTTCTTAGAATTTGACATCTATTTTGAAGTAATAATTTGGAGAAAACATTTCACTGCTCAGTAATTTATCTTGAAGTTCATGTTGTAAGTGATAACTTTTTCATATGACTAAGTATCAACAGTATGTTTATAATGTACATAATAATTTGGAAATCTGATTTAGTTCATGTACAGTTTCAAGAATTTCAAAATAACTGGAAGAACTCTCTTTGTGATTTCGATATTTACTCAGATTTGTCTCTGAATGGCACAGGTATGTGTTGTCATGATTTGTAGAAGAAATCCTAGTTATGTCTGACTTCAGTAAAATAAACTCTCATTGTCTCTTGTGTGAAAAATTTAGGGCTAGAATGTCCACCCACTGGTAAAAGCATGTTTAGTTTCTTCAAAAATGAATTTTTTTATCTTGATCTTTTATGTCTCTGTGTAGAGTGGTGACATTCTTGAGCCCAGCATTCCTGGCGTCTCCGGAATGTTTGGAGAAGTACAACCTGGCCGTCTGCTGCAACAGGAAGACAGCACGCCACCTGTTGGCTCCTTTCTACATCGAGTCCATACCAACCTTCCCCACGTACATGTGCCTGGTGCAGTACATGGACTTCAGGTAGGATTGCTGTATACACACACACACACACACACACACACACACACACACACACGCATGCACGTGTGCCTGGTGCAGTATGTGCTCTTCAGGTAGGATTGCTGTGTTGTGGGGAAATTTTTTTTTTTTTTTTTTTTTTTTTTTTTTTTTTTTTTTTTTTTTTTTTTTTTTTGAGGAATTTGTGTGAGTGTGTGTGTTACCTGTGACATTTTGAAATAGGTATTTTTTGGCTTTAAAGACATTTATGTTTTTAAAGATATATATTTTACTTGTGTTGTTTGGCTGTTTAACTTAAATAGGTACCCATTCTTTTATGACACACTAATGTCAGGGAAAGCAAAATGATTGTTCTCTTTTATTTGTACCTTTTTTTACATCACTTAAGGTATAAGTAAATGAGACTTTTTGTGTTTGTTCCATTTGTTCATGGATTCATTCATTCAGTTTGATGTCCAATATTTCAAACTGGGACAAAGTAACCCTAAGCAAAATGAAAAGTTTGTGGCAACAAGTTCACAAGAAAAATTTGAATTGTTGGTAATTTGTGGCAAATTTGCAAGGAGGAATTGCAGTTTGCAGCAAATTTGCTGCAGGCCTGATAATTTGCTAAGAGAATATGTAAATTTAATATATCGACTTTTTCTCATATTACCATTGATGAAAATGCTTAAAAATGACATGAATTTTGTGATAAATTTTAGGACCATTGACACCAAGCCTCAGAGTGTGGTCCAAGGCTGTAAAACATTTGTCAGTCTCCTCTCAGCAAAGGATATCACAGGGCAGCAAAACCACCAGCAAGCCCATACTAATTACGGTAATAGTTGACATATATTGGAAGTTGGGATAAATGTGACCACCAAGCTACAAATGTTGTAGACGAAAAGTGATTAGTATATTAATTGTGCATCTGTTGGTAAAGCAGCCGAAGAAATGATAGCTTTTGTTTTGAAAAATATTCATGTGTTGAAAAATATTCACAATGCTGTTGGTAGAATGAGAAGTTCATCAGATGTTAGTTTTGCCCTTTTCAACACAGTGCAGCAAACTTCAATGTTCTCACTTTGGTAACATGGTAGACTGGAGTGAGTAAATTAAAAAAAGCAGCTTTAGTTGTAAACAAGTCTGGATGAGATTTAGAAGAAACTCAACAGGACTGAATTTCTTAAAAAGCACAGAATAACTCACCTTATCTTTATGAATAGTATAAATATTTATAGTCACAATAAACTGTTTTATTAGCATGATAACTTTACTGGGCACAAGTTTTAGATTACATTGTTTTTGATTGTTCTGTGTTTTACATTTGCTTAAAAAATGGAATATCTAGAAGAGTTTTTTACACAATTTCAGATTACGATGTGTTTATCTCCTACTCACACAAGAACACAGACAAAGCCAAGTTTTTCTTGAACACCCTCACAAGACTGAATCCTCATCTGAGAATATTTTATGACAGGAACGAACTAAAAGCCGGTATGTTTTGAATGGTGTTATTTGGGTTCATAATGATATATATATATGTATTATTCAGAAATAGAATCACTTGAGTTGGCAGGGTTTATGGAACGTACATAGTACATGAATCACAAGTAGATTTTACCTACAGCTAGTTGCCAAGTGGTGTATGTGTCTTTTTAACTAAGAGCATTGTCGGGAGGAAAAGGGGGACACAACAACTGTCACTTCCACTTCAGAAAGTCGTAGTTCTCAGACAAGAGCGAGAGAGAGACAAGAATTGTTCAGTTCTAGCTCAAAAAGTCATAGTTATTTTATTGAAATTTTCAGAAGACTATATAATACAAGTGAAGTGTAAACATAATTTTGTCATGCATGCCATTTCTTTTAGCAAGTGAGAAATACTGTGAGGCAGACTTACCATGCACTCAAATATAAACATACATCAAGATATTGTTTCTATAAAAGTATTTGAGGAAAGCACCTCCACAGTGACTCATCTTACACCCAAAAACTTTACTCTATCACATTTTACTTCGTCACTTATTGTGACTTAAAAACCCAAGCATAGTGTAACAATTGTTCATGCGTAATGCACATGTATGTTAGATGCAACGCTTCTGGAGCTTACTTTTTCTTGAAACTTTAAAAATTTTTAGCTAATTTAACAAAAAAATTGGTGATAAGTTGGCAATAATATTTGCCTAATTCATTCACGTTTTCTTTATGTCCCACTTTGTTAATAATTAAGGCAATTTTGTTATTACTGTTGGTTTATACTGAGTTTAACTATTATTAATTAAAAATACATTATTATTATTATTATAACTTCCAGGCACGTCATGGCAGCAGATGTTGTATCACTCAGTGGATGGGTCAAAGTGTGTCATTGCTCTGTTCTCTCCCACCTACCTCAGCTCAGCTGTGTGTACTGAAGAGTATAACCTGGCCTTGTTAAAACATATGGGAGAGGTGGGTGTGCCTGTATAACTCCTCCCCCCCTCCCCCCCCCCTTACAGACAAACAAACACACGCATGCACGCACACACATATGCACACATACACAGTAATATGTTTAACAACAAAAGAGAACTTAAGAGAAGTGAAGTGGTACCATGCCTAAAAGTCTACTTTCACTATCTACAAACAGTGGTGAATAGTGACAGAATTCATATGTTAGCTATAATATACCTGTAGTGAGTTTTATAGCAATACTTATTACCATATTGGATTGTTTTATTTGTGTAGTCATTTGAAGGCCAGCTGATCCCTGTACTCATTGAACCAGTTGATTGTTTTATTTGTGTAGACATTTGACGGGCAGCTGATCCCTGTTCTCATTGAACCAGTTGGGGAGGTCCCAAAGACCCACAGTTCTGTAAAGGCAATAGATGCTATGGGCGACGCCTTCCAATCTGTTGCCATAGCAATATGCAAATCAGTTGTGTCATGGCTGAAGACAGAGGAAATGAATGATCTGGTCTTCAACAAAGTGTCGGTGGGTATTTTCTTTCTTTGTTTATTTCTTTATTTATTTATTTTATGTTCTTTATTTAATTCTTATATTTCAAACAGAATAATTAAGAACACCTTAAGATATTTCTTCACTATTCCTATATTTAGTGTATGTTGGTGCTGTCTTTTGATTAACAGTGACTTAGGAAAAAAAGTGTAATATACATAGGATTTATTTGCCAGCTGTTCCAATTTTGGGGGCCTTTAACTTTTTATCTGAACATTTGGTTGTAGGAAAAATTTTATTGTTGGTGTCTTCCATTCAACATTTTACAGGTAATCCACATGAACTAGAACTAGATCTTTGAGGTGTCATCATCATATAAGTAAGTAATTTAATGACATAATACATGTTTAACAGTACATCAGATTTAGCATTTTCGTGCTGTTTCAGGTACCACTGAATGTTTCAAAGATACTTGAGACGCGCAGACTGCACTACTTCAAGGAAAGACTAGAACTTTATAACAATCAAACAAAGGCTAAATATAATGAGAAAAGTGAGCAACCACAGTCAGATTCCAAAGAAAATGACCCACCTAAGGCAGAAAAAACATCGCCTGAGGAAGCAGCAGCTGTGGGGATAGATGTGGCGCTCAGTTATACTGAATCTGAGGAGCAATATGGGCAAGCATTGAAAAAGATGCTGCACCTGAAGGCGCCTTGGGTCAAGGTCAGTAAAAAGAGCCAATCAAAAGCTGAAGGCAGTGCAAGTGCGGAACTGTCAGCCATTGACTCTGCCAAAGTTGTTGTAACCTTTTTATCACCTTCCTATCTCGAATCCAGCATCCAAGTGGAAGAACTCCAGCTTGCTTTGTTCCGTCAAAGAGCAGCCAAAGAAGCTCATATTCTATATCCGATCCATATTTTACCATTACCCAGGAAGCCATGCTATCTTCATGTTGTGCCGTGTGAGCTTGCGCTGTACGATTTTCTTTGGCGAAACCAGCTTGAAAAGAAAATGAAAAGGAATGACTATGGTATGATTGATTGGGATGCCTCTGTTCCGTACTTTGGCCTTGACCTTCAGACGGTGGAGAGATACGTGAAAGGCAAGAACCCACTGAAGAGAGTTGCAGACGAAGAAATGCTGGCTCTTTCCCTGGCCTGTAATGACATTGTTGACATACTGTCACAAAAGAGGTAAATTATTCAATATTTACAAACTTTTCACATCATGTTGTATACTTTAGCGATGTAGTTGTATGGGTTCACAGTGAGAGATTTACAATTTATGAAATATCCTGGCTGTGTGTTACGTTCACAACAGAGGACCAACAGATGTACAGATCAAATATGACTCACTAAAAAGCTTGCCACTTGATTCTCGATTAGACACTGAATAGATTCCCTGCAGGGATTATGCAACAAGCAATCAAGTGAGTCAGCCATATGAGATCGGCAGATCTGTAAGTTTGCTGTTGTGAACACGCTCTTAGTCTGCAGGTTTTACATTGCCAATAAACTTAACAGCAGGAAGCAGATTTGTGAAGTTCTTGTTTAAGGGAGTTAATCCCACAAGAGCATAATTATGTTTGGACCTTTCACAGATCTGTACCTGTACAGATTGTATCACTTAAGGTAGTGTCCTTATGCTACACTGCGCAACAACACCATGCATTAATGTCTTTTTGTTGCACATTTGCATCAGCAGCTAGTGCTGGCAATCTAGCAATACAAATGGGGTTTTATTTAAAAACAGTTTGCATGGGAACCTATTAGTTTTTCTAAACTATGGCTACCATATGTACTGATGACCAGGAGATGTGGACTATGAAGTTCAACGCACTTCATCTCTGAAGAAAATTGAAAATTTATGCAAAAACAATTAAATTTCCCATATAGTGCTAAAGAAATTGAATCCAAAACTCAAATCATCACAGTAATAAAACTTAAATGGGTACCTATCAATTTTTAGATCATAACAAGGATGCAATTTTGCCAACAATGCATTTACAAAATATATAAGAATTATCTATCAAACAGAAATATCATTAGATCATTACCTTAAGTGTACTGTAATGTAAAAAGGGTCTCAGATCTGGAGTGGGTAGAAAAGTGGTACAAGATCTCTTGTGCCTCAGCCATTCACAGAGCTTAAAGAAATAGATAAAAATCTATTGACATTGATTTGATGGGAAATGTATTGCTCTTTATAAAATTTTGAATTTATTATTATTTATTATGTATTCTTTTAGATTCCTGTGGGTCGTGCTTATTAATAAATCCAAAAAGGCTGTACTAATTTTTTTAATTTAGCTATATTCTTTACCTCTTTATTATTTGTAGTACTGGTCAGACACATCCAGTTATTGCCAACATCACTCAGTTAGATATGGAAAATGTGGACACTCTGAAGAATACAGTGCATGACAAAATACCACAGGAAATGGTAAGCAACAACACGCTGTATTAACCTTTCTTTATATGAATAATTGCATGATTATAGATCCACAGACTTCAAGGAATAGTACATCTGTTTTTGATACATATCTGTTATTTGATCAGCCTAAATGATAAGGTCTATCAGTATGAATTGGTTCTAGTCCAATGCATTTTCTTCTCAGTAAGATGAAAGTACCTGTATTGTCCCAAAGTGCTCATATATACTCTAACATGAAAGTGACCATATCTGTTCTAACATGAAAGTGTTTATACCTCTTCTAACATGAATTGTAACTTCTCTTTCAAGAAAGTGCCCATATATTGATTTTTTTCTGTCATGAAAGTGCCCATATCTTCCTTAACTCAAAATTGTCCAGAAATTTCCTAAAAAAGCACCCATATTTTTCCATTACACCAAAGTGCCCATACTTACACTGACACAAAACTTAAACTTGACTAACATGAAAGGGTCCACATATTCCCCCACGTGAAAGTGCTTATGTCTTCACATATCTTAATTGTTGTATAATTCCTGTCCCCAGATAATGAAGGAGATCCCAGTAATGGCCGAACCAGAGAACAACACAGAGAAGAAGGTGCACTTCAAGTCCGCAGCAACAGCAGTAGATGTGGTCACCACGGCAACCAAGAAATCAAGAACCTGCTGCGTCTCATAATTTGTTAGTCATATGGGTGATAGGTGTGGTTACATTGGAGATAGGTATGTTCTTCTTAGAAAGGCGTGACTTGGACAGCAGCCTCTTAAGTGGAAGGGGAGGGGCTGTGGGGATAAAAGAAATTCACGGGACTATTGTGAACCAGCAGATAAGAGCAGTAATACATCCACAGGGATGTAAAATTTGTTTTTGTTTCAAATTGCTTATTTTACTATGGTAAGAACAGAGGATCTGCAGAGCTGAAGGAGAGGACACATTTCAAATGCAGGTGCAGATATAGAGATATTTCCTGATAATCTTCTTAATTATCTGTGTTGATCCGTCCTCCATTTTTGACCGTCTTCTACTGATGAAATTAGATGCTCATCAATGTAAACATAAAATTCTGGAAGACCCAGAAGATGGCCTCCATCTGCCCCTGAGATGTGCCCTCTGCTGGATCTGCAGCTGTCTTAAGCTGTTCTCACCACATACATCAGCTGTCAACCTTCTGACCACCATCAGCCAGAACAGTTTGTGTGTGTGTGTGTGTGTGTGTGACCTAGATAGCAGTCATTGGTTGTTCCTGAAAGATGGATCTATTTGTTTAATATGATTGCCACTTCACACATGGGTTTAGATAGCATACTGTGAAAGGCTACTGTGCGAAACTACAAAAAATGAACGTCATTTTTGTTGTTGTTGTTGCGTTAATGCATACGTACTGTTTTTGTTGCATATTTTATTTCATTGAACAAAAGGATGATTTTGTTTTGATGAGAACAGTGGGTTTCTAGCCTTTTGCCTTCTGTTGCCCTTTTCTACATTGTCGTACTGAACCACAAAATCTGCTCCCCTCTTACAGTTATATTGACAGCACCTGATAGTGCAAAAGGGGCCAAAAATCTCACTTTGTTCCTGTCATGGAACAACGTCACAAGGACTTGTCTGTTTCTTTTTATTGCTGTAACAGTGAAAAAATTCTCCCTTCCCTCTTATGTCTTCTTGTTTGAGTCTGGTTATTTGATACCTCAGAATATTTCCAACTACAGCATTGACTCTTTCAGTCCCCTCTTGGTCATTTAAAAGATATGATACTGGGTCTTCTAATCTTCTCCTTTGAGGTAGCCACACGCTAGTGTCTTGTTGTTAAAGTCTTGTCATTTGATACCTCAAAACAGAGTCAAGAGGAACAATAAAAAATACAGTATTAACTGCCTACACTAGTCGGCTGGATTTGGTCTTAAAGTGCAATTTAAGTTCACAAGTGATCTTACATGAGTCTATCTGCATCTATTAGGCTATTGGAATAGGTGTTGTTGTCAGATGTATCTGGTAAAAGGTCAAAACCTCTTAAGTCAGTTCTATTAACAGTAATATCAGCAGTTGTAAAACCATTTCCTGTGTAGAAATGACCTAAAAAAAATCTTCTACCATCTTGACTTTAAAGATTAATATTAACAGGATTTTCACTATTCTGATAATTTTCCTCATCCCTTGTGGGTAATTGTTTTTTTTTTTTTTTTTTTTTTTTTAAGTCAATTTACGTCTGTAGGACTCAAAATCAATGATTGTTCACAGCATTCTAAAAGTCTATCTGCATCTATTAGGCTATTGGAATAGGTGTTGTTGTCAGATGTATCTGGTAAAAGGTCAAAACCTATTAAGTCAGTGAAATCTAAAAGTGAAATAAAATCATCTAACCTTCTCACTTCTGTTAAGTTATTATCCATTTATTTCCGAGTTTAAATGATCCTTTTCATAGATGAGTTTGTTCACTACGAAGAGAATTTCTTTTTTTCTATTTTTCAAGAAGAAATGGAAATTTTTAATATTTATTCTAAAATAAAGTGTTTTAAGTGTTTGTATTCTAAATGGCATGTAACGAGCAGCAACTCAGATACTGAGTAACACCATAACAGTTACTCACAATTTCAGAAGATAATTTTTTTAGAGGGTAGAGAGACACTACCTTTCATCTTTGTCATGTTACATTACCTGTAAAAGCAGCTGGTAACGTAATTTTGCCAAGTCCGGTTTGCTGTGGTAACGGAATTTTGTTGTGACTAATTTACATGATGGGGCATGACTGCACATATTAGGCAGATGATTGTATGGTTATGACCTAACAGGACTTATTACTTTAAAGACTATTGTGCAGATTTATTGATAGATAAAAATTGATGTAAAACGAAATGACATTAAATTGTATGCATAGTTTTATTGAAATACGCACATTATGTACAATGATGCAGTTATACTATAAATTATTAAAAATTGCTTAGTAACCACATGGAAGCGTGTGAATGCCGTCTGGCATTAAAGCTCTCTTTGTGTAGACCATTCTATAGGTCTTTTCTTCTAACTTTGAAGTGAGGTCCTTAGTTGTAACGTTACGCCTTATATTATGATTCATCACAGTTACTTTTTCTGGGCCTTCTTTGTGCACCATGTTCTTCAAAGTTTCAAAGTTAACTATTTGTGAGGTGGTGTAATTTAGACTGATGCCGCACATTCGCTTGTGGGCGCGACCTCCCTATCGATACAATGCTTACACACCTTGTGTGCGACCACTAAATTTGCCCTATGATCGCCATTCCCTTTTTGCATTGCTTCAAAATCAAAGAATACGTAGGGCATGGCTTTTTCGACTTTTCTCTTTTTCTTTGCAGATCTAGAGGTGCTAGATTCACCTTGTGCAGGATCATTTTTACTTTGCAAGGGTTGCATGTAGCACGTCAAAATAATTTCTCCCATCTTCTGTTTGGATGTAGATTGGAAAAATTATGGTTTCCATAGGTATCACTGACTGTTAAATCCAAAATAATTGGATTGTGTTCTAATCCAAGCGGAACTTCTATTTCTGCTAGAAATAACATCAGCAGTTGTATTATTATTTCCTCTGTACGTATGACAAAGAAATAATTTCTCCCATCTTCTGTTGTGATGTAGATTGGGAAAATCATGGTTTGCATAGGTATCACTTACTGTTAAATCCAAAATAATTGGATTGTGTTCTAATCCATACGGAACTTCTAATTCTGCCAGAAATAACATCAGCAGTTGTACTTTTATTTCCTCTGTAGGTTTGACAAAGAAATAATTTTTCCCCTCTTCTGTTTGGATGTAGATTGGGAAAACCATGGTTTGCATAGGTATCACTTACTGTTTAATCCAAAATAATTGGATTTTGTTCCGCACCCAACGGAACTTCCAGTTCTATTAACAGTAATACCAGCAGTTGTAAAACCATTTCCTGTGTAGAAATGACCTAAAAAAAATCTTCTACCATCTTGACTTTAAAGATTAATATTAACAGGATTTTCACTATTCTGATAATTTTCCTCATCCCTTGTGGGTAATTGTTTTTTTTTTTTTTTTTTTTTTTTTTTAAGTCAATTTACGTCTGTAGGACTCAAAATCAATGATTGTTCACAGCATTCTAAAAGTCTATCTGCATCTATTAGGCTATTGGAATAGGTGTTGTTGTCAGATGTATCTGGTAAAAGGTCAAAACCTATTAAGTCAGTGAAATCTGAAAGTGAAATAAAATCATCTAACCTTCTCACTTCTGTTAAGTTATTATCCATTTATTTCCAAGTTTAAATGATCCTTTTCATAGATGAGTTTGTTCACTACGAAGAGAATTTCTTTTTTTCTATTTTTCAAGAAGAAATGGAAATTTTTAATATTTATTCTAAAATAAAGTGTTTTAAGTGTTTGTATTCTAAATGGCATGTAACAAGCAGCAACTCAGATACTGAGTAACACCATAACAGTTACTCACAATTTCAGAAGATAATTTTTTTAGAGGGTAGAGAGACACTACCTTTCATCTTTGTCATGTTACATTACCTGTAAAAGCAGCTGGTAACGTAATTTTGCCAAGTCCGGTTTGCTGTGGTAACGGAATTTTGTTGTGACTAATTTACATGATGGGGCATGACTGCACATATTAGGCAGATGATTGTATGGTTATGACCTAACAGGACTTATTACTTTAAAGACTATTGTGCAGATTTATTGATAGATAAAAATTGATGTAAAACGAAATGACATTAAATTGTATGCATAGTTTTATTGAAATACGCACATTATGTACAATGATGCAGTTATACTATAAATTATTAAAAATTGCTTAGTAACCACATGGAAGCGTGTGAATGCCGTCTGGCATTAAAGCTCTCTTTGTGTAGACCATTCTATAGGTCTTTTCTTCTAACTTTGAAGTGAGGTCCTTAGTTGTAACGTTACGCCTTATATTATGATTCATCACAGTTACTTTTTCTGGGCCTTCTTTGTGCACCATGTTCTTCAAAGTTTCAAAGTTAACTATTTGTGAGGTGGTGTAATTTAGACTGATGCCGCACATTCGCTTGTGGGCGCGACCTCCCTATCGATACAATGCTTACACACCTTGTGTGCGACCACTAAATTTGCCTTATGATCGCCATTCCCTTTTTGCATTGCTTCAAAATCAAAGAATACGTAGGGCATGGCTTTTTCGACTTTTCTCTTTTTCTTTGCAGATCTAGAGGTGCTAGATTCACCTTGTGCAGGATCATTTTTACTTTGCAAGGGTTGCATGTAGCACGTCAAAATAATTTCTCCCATCTTCTGTTTGGATGTAGATTGGAAAAATTATGGTTTCCATAGGTATCACTGACTGTTAAATCCAAAATAATTGGATTGTGTTCTAATCCAAGCGGAACTTCTATTTCTGCTAGAAATAACATCAGCAGTTGTATTATTATTTCCTCTGTACGTATGACAAAGAAATAATTTCTCCCATCTTCTGTTGTGATGTAGATTGGGAAAATCATGGTTTGCATAGGTATCACTTACTGTTAAATCCAAAATAATTGGATTGTGTTCTAATCCATACGGAACTTCTAATTCTGCTAGAAATAGCATCAGCAGTTGTACTTTTATTTCCTCTGTAGGTTTGACAAAGAAATAATTTTTCCCCTCTTCTGTTTGGATGTAGATTGGGAAAACCATGGTTTGCATAGGTATCACTTACTGTTTAATCCAAAATAATTGGATTTTGTTCCGCACCCAACGGAACTTCCAGTTCTATTAACAGTAATATCAGCAGTTGTAAAACCATTTCCTGTGTAGAAATGACCTAAAAAAAATCTTCTACCATCTTGACTTTAAAGATTAATATTAACAGGATTTTCACTATTCTGATAATTTTCCTCATCCCTTGTGGGTAATTGTTTTTTTTTTTTTTTTTTTTAAGTCAATTTACGTCTGTAGGACTCAAAATCAATGATTGTTCACAGCATTCTAAAAGTCTATCTGCATCTATTAGGCTATTGGAATAGGTGTTGTTGTCAGATGTATCTGGTAAAAGGTCAAAACCTATTAAGTCAGTGAAATCTAAAAGTGAAATAAAATCATCTAACCTTCTCACTTCTGTTAAGTTATTATCCATTTATTTCCGAGTTTAAATGATCCTTTTCATAGATGAGTTTGTTCACTACGAAGAGAATTTCTTTTTTTCTATTTTTCAAGAAGAAATGGAAATTTTTAATATTTATTCTAAAATAAAGTGTTTTAAGTGTTTGTATTCTAAATGGCATGTAACGAGCAGCAACTCAGATACTGAGTAACACCATAACAGTTACTCACAATTTCAGAAGATAATTTTTTTAGAGGGTAGAGAGACACTACCTTTCATCTTTGTCATGTTACATTACCTGTAAAAGCAGCGTGTAACGTAATTTTGCCAAGTCCGGTTTGCTGTGGTAACGGAATTTTGTTGTGACTAATTTACATGATGGGGCATGACTGCACATATTAGGCAGATGATTGTATGGTTATGACCTAACAGGACTTATAACTTTAAAGACTATTGTGCAGATTTATTGATAGATAAAAATTGATGTAAAACGAAATGACATTAAATTGTATGCATAGTTTTATTGAAATACGTACATTATGTACAATGATGCAGTTATACTATAAATTATCTAAAATTGCTTAGTAACCATATGGAAGCGTGTGAATGCCGTCTGGCATTAAAGCTCTCTTTGTGTAGACCATTCTATAGGTCTTTTCTTCTAACTTTGAAGTGAGGTCCTTAGTTGTAACGTTACGCCTTATATTATGATTGATCACAGTTACTTTTTCTGGGCCTTCTTTGTGCACCATGTTCTTCAAAGTTTCAAAGTTAACTATTTGTGAGGTGGTGTAATTTAGACTGATGCCGCACATTCGCTTGTGGGCGCGACCTCCCTATCGATACAATGCTTACACACCTTGTGTGCGACCACTAAATTTGCCTTATGATCGCCATTCCCTTTTTGCATTGCTTCAAAATCAAAGAATACGTAGGGCATGGCTTTTTCGACTTTTCTCTTTTTCTTTGCAGATCTAGAGGTGCTAGATTCACCTTGTGCAGGATCATTTTTACTTTGCAAGGGTTGCATGTAGCCCAAGTGTCCTTGTTTTACACGTGCTTTGCACATAGTGCAACTATATGTGAAGCAAATGTGATCTTCTTCAGTTTTAACCACAAATTTGCTGCACTTCTTGCAAGTAAAAAAAAAAGTGTTGCAGGTTGACTTCCCATTCTCCACATGTTTATGATACTCAAAACATGCGTGGGAAAGAAAAGCCCTGTTGCAGTCTTCACTGCGCGTCCAATTTTCAAAAACACAATCGGTGCCCTTTCTACAATACCTGCATTTGTTTGCACAAAGATGATCGGTTATACTCTCGTACCCTACATTACAGGAGACGCAATAATACAAACGCGACATGAAACCTTTGATGGAGGTGATCATGCTGCTATAACAACAGCTAATCCCCTAGCTAGACAAAGTTCATCACTATTACGAATGGTTACGACCGATTTTTTATTTTTCAAGAAAGAATGCACCTCCATAGAACCTCTACGTCTGTTACAGGAGACGAGGCCTGGTTGTGGCATAGCTATGTGACATATACTTAATATCACTTTGCTGTCTAACCTGAAATCTCCGTGACTTTGCAACACACACATCAATGCAGCCAAAAATAGGTCTGCTGATAATTCTGACACGCCCACAAAGGGAGTACCCACAGGGTGTTCTAAAGTGTCACTCTGAAGGACTACCCTGATTAAATCGTGACCTTGAAATCCAGCCGTTATCTCAGAGAAAATACTGTCAAAAACTGCATGCTCTATTGGCACTGCAAAAGTAACAGGCACCCTATCTAGGGGATTGAACCCTAAACGATAATCTCGACAAGTAGTGCGGAATTTCTGAACCTAATGTTCGCCTATGCTTTTCAACACAGTAATCTCGAGGGCTTAAGTGTTCCCGCTTTATAGCATCACCACGTGACAAAAAATCATCATCGTAGTCATCCTCCCTTCCCCATAACTGTGAAAACGAATTGTTTTCCTCATCTTCCTGTCCATCACCCCCTTGTAAATAGGAATTGTTTCTTTCAGTCATGGTCAACACAATTAAATATGAAATCTGGTCTTATTCCCTTGTAAAAATACTACCACAGTACCACTGCAATCTCAACTAAAGCAAAGAATAATCAATGAAAAGATTGCACAGGCAAATTGTGTTTTTCATACGCACTCACTGGCAAAATTCACAAAAACATTCTTCTCTAATATCTGCTAGGTTATCCAGTACAAGATCCATGAAAAATACCCTGTGATCGGGCATATCTCTTTTTTTTTTTCTTCTTCTACTTCTAAGGGTATTGGATTGACTAGTAATTTGCATGGCCAATCAAGAAAGCTAGGAATTCAACCTTCTTCTTTTGTATAAGGCATGCTCGGCCTTATCCCCCACCCCTACATCCAATTCTACATGTCCATCATCCGTTCTAAATAATCAAATCATTATAAAAAAGACTTCAATCTTATTATTTTATTTGCCTTTATATTGATAATGTATCTTGTATTTCAACCAATCAAACTAATTTTTATATTATAATGTAATTATTTCAACCTGTCAAACTTCTTCTTATATTGTGATACAATTACTTTATCCAATCAAATGTGTTTTTCTGTTGTACATCTTTACATACATTATCTTAATGCAAATCTTAATTGTTATCCTGTTCACATCCACAATGCTAATTGTCTTTTACTGTCCAGTGTTCATTGTGGGTTGCGTTTGACACAGACTGTCTCACGCGCATCTTAGGCAAATCTTGCAAGGACAGTGTCAGGGACTAACACATGGTTAAGATCTTCCACATCTTTGCGAAAATCTTCCAGCAACGCAGCTGTCATGATGATGGAAAGGATATACGGATTTTCTGGCTGATTCAATTTTTGCTTCACCAGTTTGTAGGCCTTCAGTATTGCCCCATGGCTCACAGCAGCTTTTGCCCTGGTGAAGTAGATGTGTACAGAAACCGCCCAGTCTGCCATGCATCCATCCATGTGATGCTTTTGGGGTCCGTGATCGGCTCTACATCCAGTGCAGAACCATAGTTGCATGGCCAGTAATTCTTTCACAATGAACTTCATAGATGAGATGAACTAACGCTATGTCTGCTTCTATATCGTTCTCCGCTTAGTAACCATATGGAAGTGTGTGAATGCTGTCTGGCATTAAAGCTCTCTTTGTGTAGACCATTCTATAGGTCTTTTCTTCTAACTTTGAAGTGAGGTCCTTAGTTGTAACGTTACACCTTATGATTCGTCACAGTTACTTTTTCTTGGCCTTCTTTGTGCACCATGTTCTTCAAAGTTTCAAAGTTAACTATTTGTGAGGTGGTGTAATTTAGACTGATGCCGCACATTCGCTTGTGGGCGTGACCTCCCTATCGATACAATGCTTACACATCTTGTGTGCGACCACTAAATTTGCCTTATGATCGCCATTCCCTTTTTGCATTGCTTCAAAATCAAAGAATATGTAGGGCATGGTTTTATCGACTTTTCTCTTTTTCTTTGCAGATCTAGAGGTGCTAGATTCACCTTGTGCAGGATCATTTTTACTTTGCAAGGGTTGCATGTGGCACAAGTGTCCTTGTTTTACACATGCTTTGCACATAGTGCAACTATATGTGAAGCAAATGTGATCTTCTTCAGTTTTAACCACAAATTTGCTGCACTTCTTGCAAGTAAAAAAAAAGTGTTGCAGGTTGACTTCCCATTCTCCACATGTTTATGATACTCAAAACATGCGTGGGAAAGAAAAGCCCTGTTGCAGTCTTCACTGCGCGTCCAATTTTCAAAAACACAATCGGTGCCCTTTCTACAATACCTGCATTTGTTTGCACAAAGATGATCGGTTATGCTCTCGTACCCTACATTACAGGAGACGCAATAATACAAACGCGACATGAAACCTTTGATGGAGGTGATCATGCTGCTATAACAACAGCTAATCCCCTAGCTAGACAAAGTTCATCACTATTACGAATGGTTGACCGATTTTTTTTTTTTTTCAAGAACGAATGCACCTCCATAGAACCTCTACGTCTGTTACAGGAGACGAGGCCTGGTTGTGACATAGCTATGTGACATATACTTAATATCACTTTGCTGTCTAACCTGAAATCTCCGTGACTTTGCAACACACACATCAATGCAGCCAAAAATAGGTCTGCTGATAATTCTGACACGCCCACAAAGGGAGTGGACACAGGGTGTTCTAAAGTGTCACTCTGAAGGACTACCCTGATTAAATCGTGACCTTGAAATCCAGCCGTTATCTCAGAGAAAATACTGTCAAAAACTGCATGCTCTATTGGCACTGCAAAAGTAAATCCACTAAAACATTTTTCTCTAATATCTGCTAGGTTATCCAGTACAAGATTCGTTAAAAATAACCAGTGATCGGACATATCTCTTTTTCTCCTTCTACTTCTAAGGGTATTGGATTGACTAGTAATTTGCATGGCCAATTAAGAAAGCTCAGAGTGCAACCTTCTTCTTTTGCACAAGGCATGCTCGACCTTATCCCCCACCCCTGCATCTGATTTTAGATGTCCATCATCAATTCTAGATAATCAAATCATTATAAAAAAGCACTTCAGTCTTATTATTTTATTTGCTTTCATATTGATAATGTATCTTGTATTTCAACCAATCAAACTAATTCTTATATTATAATGTTATTATTTTAACCAGTCAAGCTTCTTCTTATATTGTGATACAATTACTTTATCCAATCAAATGTCTTTTTCTGTTGTACATCTTTACATACATTATCTTAATGCAAATCTTAATTTTTATTCAGTTCACATCCACAATGCTAATTGTCCTTTACTGTCCAGTGTTCATTGTGGGTTGCGTTTGACACAGACTATCTCACACGCATCGTAGGCAAATCTTGCAAGGACAGTGTCAGGGACTAACACATGGTTTGGATCTTCCACATCTTTGCGAAAATCTTCCAGCAACGCAGCAGTCATGATGATGGAAAGGATGTACAGATTTTCTGGCTAATTCAATTTTTGCTTCACCAGTTTGTAGGCCTTCAGTATTTCCCCATGGCTCACAGCAGCTTTTGCCCTGGTGAAGTAGATGTGTACCGAAACCGCCCAGTCTGCCATGCATCCATCCATGTGATGCTTTTGGGGTCCGTGATCGGCTATACATCCAGTGCAGAACCTTCGTCACATGGCCAGTAATTCTTTCACAATGAACTTCATAGATGGGACAAACTAACGCTACGTCTGCTTCTATGTCGTTCTCTGCCCCGACCATTTTATCATCGCCCATTTTTGACTGGGCACTGGTCGATGTCGGAGGGATTACGCCCAATGCCTCATTTATTTCAGGTTCTTTGGTCAGCAATGCCTCCCATGTACTTTTATCAAGTGTTACATCGTATATATTGGAGCATAAGCTTGACTTACTGGTTGGTAAACAATCTTCAGCAGCCATTCCTCCTCCTCGATGTTGTACATCACCCAAATGCCATGGTTTTCTCCCACCTGCTGGTCTGTTTCAGTGTCTTCTGTCATAGCAGCTTGAACAACAGGTACAATCTGTTGGAAATCTTGCTATGCCTCTCTCAACAGTCGAATCTTGTTTAATATATGTAATTCGCTGAAGACAATCTAAGCAACCCCCTGTTTGCTTTGGCATACAGTGCCCATGATATCATCACTAAGTTTGAAGAATTGAGACATTATTATGAGGGTTTAAAAACCATGAGTATATATAATACCGGTCACGTGTGCTTTCTTGCGCTTGGCGAAAGCAAGAGGCAGAACACCAGCTTAGGAGAGAGAGAGAACAGCTTTATTCAACCAAACTGCAAATCAACTCTTTACTGCTGCTTCGAGCGAGTCACTCTGTACTCATCTGCTAGTATCAGTGCAAGAGCTAGCAACAATCTGATTCTTGGTAACCAGCATGTTACTTCTTATACTTTTAATTTGTGTGGGAGTAGATTTAGAACTCAATTGGTCAATTGACCACCGGAAGAACATCATTTCCTATAGTAATAAACTGATGGACATTAGATGACCAATAGCTAGATGAATGGTTAGAAATCAGAAGACTAGTCATAAATCAGAGCCAATAATGACCATACGATATTGGTGGTCAAAACGTATCTAAATTACTTGGAAACAGTTGGTGATTCATAAATAGAGTGAACTAAACAAGCATTCTTTATGACTTCAATCTGAGACTTCAGCTATTACCACATAATTACATAAACTTTAAAAATTTGCTTTTTGACAAATTTGCATTATGACAACTGTCCCATTTTATCTATAATTCTTTGATATCTTTAAGCATATCATTGATATTTGATATTAAAATTTCTGAGGGAGCTAATCCCCCCCCCTCTCTGCCCACAGTCTTAGGCAGACATGCAGCTCGCCTCTGTTCAAAATAGGCTTGCTGATATCCAACCCACACTTTGCGTGTTTTTGTACTGGCTCTAGCCCTGCAAAGCCCAGGGAACCAAAACGCTGTCAAAAAAAAAAAAAAAAAAAAATTCCAGGACTGTTATCGGAACATTTCGGGTCTATAAATATACTTTTTGCATTTATTTTGGATTATTGCACTCATTGACCCCAATTTAAGAAATGTTGCACATATGCAACACTGGGCTTTAGTGATAATAAAGGATATTTATTGACCTATTTAATATGTTCCTAAAATACAATTCACAACAAGCAGTTATATGTCTCCAAGTGAATACTGCAAAGCGCCTTAAATCTCTGATCTTTTCTCTGTTCATTATGTAACATGCAAATGGTTCTAGATGAGGCTTATACAGAAGCAGTTCCTATCACTATTGAAGCAAGTTGGTCAGGTCTGTTGACAGAGAGCACATTTTTCCCGATCACTTTATCATAGGACACATTAACATCATGAGTTTCAATCTAGTCGCCCACTTCTATGTTAGTAGTCGCAGCATTATTCCACAAGTTGACATTGACTATACCCTCGTTGTCCTCTAATTGAATTCTCCTAAGTTTTCAAGCATTTTGTAAATGACCCTGTAAATATTACTTAATATTTTAAAATTGAAAAGAGTGGATACAGAAGTTGAATAAAACGATATTTAAAAAAATAGTAACTGCATGATAACTGGAGAAAAAGTTGATGTTTTCTCCAGTCTTTGAGGTGTTTTCCCTTCGGCGCCTGACGCAAATAGTTTCTTCTGTACAGCTATTCTTGTGTTTGCTGCTGGACGACTCCAATTCTCCGGTTGTTCACTTTGCATCGGTAGAGCCAGGACCGGTTTCTTCCTCCACCACTTATTTTAACGATGACAACGCTCTGGATTCCTCAATCATTTTTTCATCGCTCTTATTCTCCGTATTTATCACAGGTGTAATTATGTTCTTTTCACTGTTTACGGTGTGATTTCCAGAAACTTTCCATCCTCACGTTGACTTTACCATAGAACATTCCCTTATTAGGCAATGTCTAAGAGCCTTGTTTTCTCCTAAAAATTTTCAAAAAAACTATTTTAATTATTTTAATTTGTTGACTCTTGATGAAACTTAACTTACACTCAATACCACTCTGATTTTCCTTTTATTACCAATTGTAATTAGTGTAAGTGTAAGTCATTAACTTTACAACACATAGTCATTGAATGCAAAAAGAGGTGCATATACCATCTCTAAGACCTGTAGGGCTATCAATACAAGTTCACATATACAACATATCAATGCCCCCCATGAACTTGTTGTACTCTTCTTCGATCCTTGGACGATCAGTATCAATGTATTGACAGTCTCTTTTGCTCCACCGCCAAGTTTTGCCAATAAGGTCCACTGCAACATACGCCAATATAAGGGGCACAACCTTGTTGTCATGCCATCTTACACATGCAGCATTTTGCATGCCAGAGGCAGCAAGAACTGGTACTGTCGAATCTCTTTTGATTAGCCCCTTTATTCTGACAAATCATATCCTGTTCATACCATTCTTTTTGTACCCATTCTTTTAAACACCCAAGTTACTAGTAAGCATGTGTCCAGTGAAATAAAAGGTGCACAAAACAGTAAGATTTGTCAAAACAACAACAACAACAAAAAAAAAAAACCAGCAACTGTAGTTAAGTATGGTAGCCTTGCACTAACTGCTGTGGCTTGTGATGGGTGTGGCTTGTGATGGGTGTGGTTTGTAATGGGTGTGCCTTGTGATGGGTGTGCCTTGTGATGGGTGTGGCTGCTTGGAACTGGTATGGGTGTCTCTGGTGAGTTCAGCTTACTAACCTAGATGTTTTTGGTTGAACCAATAAGGTTGACCTATTTTTATTATAACTTAAGACATGGATAGGTGTGAAGGCTGACATATTTTTCAATCTCCTAATTTAAGACATTTGTGACTTAAATCAATGTCATTGGTAGTACCAAGAAGGCTGGCCTTCTTTTCATTTAAATATAACTTAAGACTTGGATATGTGTGATTTAGATAAATGTCTTCAGTTGTACCAAGAAGGCTGACCTATTTTTTCATCTAAATGTAACATAATACATGGATATGTGTGACTTAGATAAAGGTCATTTGTTGTACCAAGAAGGTTGACCTATTTTTCAATCTGATTGTACCTTAAGACATGGATATGTGTGACTTAGACAATTGCTTCTACCAAAATGGCTTGTCTTTTTATGACATATATAGTTACCAGTGAGTTGGTTGACAGTGTTTAATATCTCAGTTGCAATAAGTAGAAATGATTGAAAATTGTGAATAACATGTGTTCCTTATAAAAGTTTTCAATGTTTTTGTTGAGAATGTTTTTGTTACTTGTATTTTAATGACTATCAAGACTTAGGTAATGATTTTTGCAAAGTTATATAAGAGTGGTTTTGTTTTACATCTGTATGTACTTTTTAAGGGCATGTTTATTTTCAAAATGGAGAGCAGAATGTGAAAATATATTTTCTCATAATATTTTTATCTTTTTAAATTCTATAAGTTTTAGCTATATTTCATTCTGTGAAATATTCTGTGATATTTCTGTGCATTATGTGATATTGATAAAGTCATTCCTTTTATATGTTTATGCTTACTATGTGAATATTCATAAATGTTGTGTAAGTTAAATATTACTAGTAATTAAAGAAATTAAAAAAATCTTGAAAATGAGTAGTTGTCCTTTAATGATCATAGATTTTTGAAACCCCACTTGAAGATTCTATCCAATTAAGGACCCAAAACGGACTTGGGTGTTCTGAATTGAAGTAATATCATGATTGAAAATTTCACTGATTAAGGATTGCATACTTAGTACCCACCAAAAATATATGGATTGCTGGTAGCTCTTAAACAAAACGTGCTAGAATTAATTCAAAGTGCCCACCCAGGCCCCTCCCCAGACGGGTGTGTTTTGCTTTTCTCTCCAGGAAGGCATGAAGTCGAAAATCGTTGCTCGGACTTAAGTCAAATTAAAGCCCTTTTAAAATTTTATATTTGATCCATGAATCCTTAGATCCTTGGATCCTCTGTCCTGAATGGACATTAAAATAACTCGAGTCATTCGACTGCGTGATTTACACTAAGGCTCTGTTCTCACAACTTTTAGATCGATCTATCACCGCGGGGAGTCTCACTAGATTACTGTCAGATAATCCGCCTTAAGTGTCCGTCCCCGCCTACTACAATCTGTAAGGGGTAATTAACTTTCGTGTCCGCCCGGCTGACAGCTATTTAGCGTGAACCCCCAGGGAGTTAGGTCGATCCAATGTAGGTCGATCTAATCTATGAGAATGGGGTGATACTCTCAACATAGGCCTATACCGAATAAGACCATCTCACTCTTTTCATTTTATCAAAAGTATGCGAGCAGAAGAATTGGAATTTTAGTCAGTCAAGCAACTTAAATTACTGAAAAAAAAATAATTGCTAGATGCATCTGTTCTGACAAAACAAGAAAAAAAAACGGACCACACTTTACACCTTCGTTACTGTCGCTAGCAGTGCATCTCTCATTCTCCAATAGATTTAGTCAATTTTATTAATGTAGAAAGATTGCATCTTGCCAAGATGTAGGTTGTCTAACGTCTCAGAAAATGTCTGGAATGTGTATTTCAAATAACGCAATAAAAAGCTTGCTGCTACTTTCGTGGCGTCGCCCGGTGTCATGTACCAGAAAGTCCCCCGTGACAGAGAGTCCGCTTCCCATTACTTTGTACAGGTGAGCCTCGCCCTTGATTTTGACCCACTTAGGTCAAACTAACCCTAACCATTGTAACTATATGGAGGGCGGACTTTCTGTCACACGGACCCTCAGTTTCGTGACACCGGCATTAAAAAAAAGAAATAAAATGCGTGACTTCCTATAATGAAGGTCATATTTTAGTTCTTTGGTATTATTGTAATATTTAAACCAGTAAAAATCGTCGACTCAAGTACGTCCATAAATAGCAAGACAATATGGTGACAGGGAACGTTAAAATGTTTTACACGAAACACGTACGGCAACACTGCTTTCTTTTTTGGAAGTAATTTGCAAAATCTTCGTTAGCAGGCACTGCGAAAAATGTACTTGAAGTTGAGTACACGCCGTATCAGTAGAATAAAGGTGCATCCCGTAATACCCCGTTGACGCAGTCTAATATTTGCTGGCATTAGAACCGTGCTAATATCGCACAAAAACGTTGTTTTTTTTTTTTTTTTTTTAATATTTCGTTACCCAAAACTTCGTTACTGAATATGAAAACTATGCATGCTGGCGAGACGTGAGTCAGAAAATATCTGCATGATTTCACATGTCCTAGACCTAGATCGGTCGCTTCATTTTTGCATCTTGATGTGTTGATGTGTTTTAAAGCGCCAGTGGCGGGTTTAGAGGAGGGGGGTCAGGTGGCCCTAACCCCCCACCCTCCCCTTCGGTTTCTGAAAAATATAGCACACCCATATTCCCCTCTTGAAATTAGAATTTGACTAGCTAAATCATACTTCTAAACCGTACCAAAGGGCACTGTTTGCTCTCCAAAACACTTTATTTTTTGTCGGGGCCGTTGAGCAGGCCCCAAACCCCACACCAATGGCGCGATGGTCGGCTTCGCATCCGAGGCCTGTCGCTCCGAATCCTCTTCAAGTAGGCCTAATCCCGGGGGCGTTCTGAACTATTTCATCCACGCTTTACTGCAGTAAAATAAACTAACAAAATAGTTACAGGAGCAAGGTTTGTTTGTTAAATAGGAACGGACGACGCACAAAAAGTAAATGTCTAGAGAGTTGTTGACAGTAATATTTTTGTTTACAGTTATATTTTTGTTTCCCATCCACTTATTATCACAGGTCCTTGCTAACATTTAGCCCCGCATCAAAAATTAAACCACTTACCTCCACCACAACACGAATGTCACCTTTAATGGAGATGAATTAGTATCGTTTTTATTTATTTATTTATTTATTTTGCAGAAAGTAGACTTTGACAGTAAAATAATCTGTCAATATTCTATACATAATTCAAAAACATTTTTTCTTTCTTCTTCCTCGCACATACTGGGGGACATAGTTGTATTAATTTTGAAATGGCCTATGCGCTACCTCCAGAATAACATCAAATGTCATACTTCTTTACGAAATAGTTTGTAATATAGTGTCGTATTAGACACGCTGAAGGTTCAGAAAGAGAAGTAGTATTGGAAACAGGTTGTATATATTCTCTTGATATATTTTGCAAAAAAATTATTATCCTAACTTCAGATTTTAGCGCTCTCTTTCGGCGTACTCACTGATTCACAGCGAGAGAAATCACAGTGCGCGATGATTGACGTTTGTTTATATAACCTGCCAATCAAACTGTTATTATTTGACAGCAACTATCAAAACTAACTGAATTTGATTGGCACCTTGTCAATCAAAGGGTGTAGGAAGCTTGAACTAAACGTGTTCGACGACTATAGTGATCCATCGTGTAATTATTGTGATTGACGTTTGTTTATATAACCTGCCAATCAAGCTGTTATTACTTGACAGCAGCTATCAAAACTAATGAATTTGATTGGCATCTTGTCAATCAAAGGATATAGGGGTTTTTACATGTTCGGAGAGAAGAGTGTAGTAATTGTGTTTGACGTTTGTTTAAAAAACTCATTCTTAGTCGTGTGCGCTTCACAGCTTCCATCAAAGCTGAATTAGCCTGTTTGAATTTGATTCATACCTGTCTATAACAATACATGTCGTAACATTCTGGAGGTAGGAGACATTTTTATTTATTTATTTTTATTTTATCTATTTATTCATTCATTTTTGCAGCGCGTTAAAAAACGTCGGGTTCTTTACTTCAACCGAGAGATTACACGGAATTTAACAACGTGAAAGAGTCCCGGGTTCTTTCACAGGCGTTTTAATTGTACTAAAAACTAGTTGTCGTTTTTTTTTCTGGATATGATGTAAAATGACTATACATGAATTAACGTTGTTGTCGATGTTTGTTGCTCCATAATCCTTTCTTTGCTGCTCGTACGAAATCAGAACTTTGTATTCGAACTGAACATATTACTTTAATCATACTCATGTTCTTTTAGACCTAATGAATATTTTTGGATCATTTTTAAAAAACGAATGGTATAAAAAGTAAAACCTTGTCATTTTTTCATGAGGTACGGAGAGAAAAAATGCCGAGATGATGTTAGTGACCAGGTAAAATTAAAAACTACCGGTTTTGTTCGTTCCTTATAAAGGGCTGGGGCAATAAGTAGCCCGTCTCTGTATATTGACATGAGCGTGCGTGAAAACTGTTCGCGCATTGCGAATAGCGATCGCAATGCGGGATGCTTTCGAGTTACGGGGCCCTGGTTCACCTTTTGTAAATATAAATTTATTTCCTCCAATTGTAAATAAAAATATTACATGATTTAGGTGGCGTCCGAAATATAATAACTTGACCATGGTAACGAAGACGTCTATTTAAATGATTCCAGATTTATTTTTACAAAGGTGCAGCGAGTGTCAGAAAAAGGAGGATCAAAGACCACTTGGAGAAAAATATCATTTATATAACAAATCAAATTTTACCATAAACAAACGCCAGTCTCAGTTAACACTCAGATCATAACTAAAACTGTCGAAGAGGAAATTCGTCGAAGAGAGCCACGGCCCCCAGAAGTATAAATTGGAGCGGGAGAATGCAAGGGAACTCTTTCTTTGAGTAGTTAGAAATATGTATATTATCACCAGCTGGTGAAACACTACATGTATTTCGGTCTAATTTTATCACAGGTGAGGTGAAAATAACTTAGCTTAAGATTTGGTCATTAGAGAAAAAAACTCACATGATGAACTTCTGAGAGCTGTCTGAAATAGAAATTAAAAAACCAAGTTTTCAGCTAACCGTATTTACACCTGAACAAAGTTGACCAACCATGCCAGGTTAGGAATGGGAGGAAAAAATGTCAAGTTCGAACACATGCTCATTCGCCGCCAGTTTTAACTCGACTGCTGGGATTATGTTATGGGCAGTCGCACTTGCCAATACTTCCATGTACCAGTGAATAACAAGTTATATCATGTACGAATGGTAACATTTCAAGTGGTCAATACTTTTCCACATACACGTCTTCAACACATATCATACATCACATGATTATTTGACATGCCAGTGCAACACTAAAAGGACATTCAATTTTATCTTTTAAAAGAAATGAAATTTAAAGCGATGCATGTATTTTATTTCCTCGAGAAATGATATTTTGACATGGGGGGGGGGGCGGTCCATATCTAATAAATAACTCTTTATACGCGGTAATAGTGTGACGTTTGTCTTGTCTCAACATGGTTGTGACGTCTACCACAGAATTGATGGAAATGTCCTAGATGTGACAAGCCGTGTTCATAGAAAGTTAATTTTCAGATAACTGTTTAGTCTGCAATAAAAATGAGAAATATAAATCATACATTAAATTATTAGAAACGAGATAAATAAGCATGCTCTTTAAAAGTCAAAATAAAGTCAACTGGTAATTTACTGCATTTGGATATCAGAGAAATTAAAAACATGCAGTCACATATATGATCCCTGAATTTGACAGTTTTTTTATTTCTACAACTATGAATTGCAAAACCTTGTCATTTTAAACTTGTTTTTAAAGTAGTCATTGTAAATGACGTCAAATTTTACAAACATGATGTCTACCACATTCAACAAGGACATCCTTTTTCAAATGAGAGTTAAAGAAATTACATTGTGTAGTTTAATACCAGTGGCGGATTTAGGGGGGGGGGTCAGTGCGGGCCCTGACCTCCCTCCTCCCCCCTTCGATTTCTGAAAAAAAAATCACACCAATGGCCGCCTTTTGAAATTAGAATTTTGACTAGCTGAATAATTGCATAAACTGTACCAAATGGCAACGTTCGCTTTCTGAAATACAGGACAGGGACCATCCGTGCAAACTGAAGCACGCGAGCTACAGTGGGATAATGCTCGCCTGCCACGCCGGCAGTCCGGGTTTGATTCCCAACCGATGCAAAATCTGTTAAACCGACATCAATTTGGAAAAAAAATGTTGTGCATGAACCCTGTCTTGAGAAACGCATTCTTTTTTACATTTGGGAGTTTCCTGGGTAGAATATTTTATGGTACGGCAGCTTTGGAATTTTTCTCAAATGAATTACTGGGTGACAGGCTTTTTCAATGATGTGCTTTTATAACTGCTCTTTAATAACTACAGGAAACTTGTTGTTTGTTCTTTAAAACGCTTGTAAAAGACCCACCTTCCGTTTCTGAAAAATATATCGTACCAACATTCCCCTCTTGAAATTAGAATTTTGACTAGCTAAATCATAGTTCTAAACCGTACAAACGTGCACTGTTTGCTCTCCAAAAAATTCGGGGTCCTTCAGCAGGGCCTGAAGCCCACACCAAGGGCGCTATGGTCGGCTTAACATCAGAGGCCTGTCGTTCCGCCCCCTCCCCCCTTCAAATAATCCTCGATACATATGCTATCGATACATACGTTACCAAGTTGAGTGTAGATTGTTGTTGTTGTTTTTTAGATTGTCATAAAGAGTTTAATATCCTTCGATACATACATTTCCTTTGTTTTTAATAATTGTTAGCTGCTTTCAACTTATGGTGAGACAACACCTATTTTTTTTACTGTATATTAGGTTACAATTAAATAGAAACGGGACAAAAGATGGAAGTCGTCTTGTTGTCTTTGTAAAAAATATCCACGTGACACATGAAATTAGAATTTTGAATTGCTGAATCATAGTTCGAAACCGTATCAAATGGCGCCGTTCGCCCTCTAAAATACCAAAAATTTTCGGACCCCTTCAGCGGACCCCGAGCCCCACGCCAATTTTTTTTTTTTTTTTTTTTGGGGGGGGGGGGGGCGTTTCGCATCCGCGGACCCCCCCCTCCCCCCTTCAAACAATCCTGGATCCGCCCCTGGGTGCAATTACATAGAAGGTACCAAAAATAAAGCTTAGTTAGTTTGTGACCCACCCTAAATGAATGGCTTAATTTTTTGACCCACCCCTTTAAGTAGACCAAGAGAAATGTTACCCCCCACACACACACACACACACACACACTTTCTCCAGCCCCACCCCGTACTTTATGTTGATCATCATCATTATCCCGATCCTCCCCATATCGAAGATTGTCGGCACACTCCATGGACCAAGCCCCTCTACTTCTTTCTATCAACTGCCGTCCACGTGACCTCTGTTAAACTTTTCTTGTCCATTTGTATGTTGGTTTTCCATCCAAACCTTGGCCAGTCACGTTTTCTCTTTATTGGGATGTTTAGAAATGTTGATGTAAACAACTCTAATTTTTCCAATCGCAACTCAATAAAATAAAGACTCGATAAGCACCTCAACATTAGGAATCGTTCATTTATAAAAAGAAAAAAGGATATAGTAAAGTAACAGTGTGTAGAGGGTAAACGTTGTCTGGATAGGGCATAGGCCTACACGTAAAACACATTGGAGTACATGTATTTGGGGGGGGGGGGGGGGGGGGGGGGGGGGGAGGCTTGCACTCAGACCCTTATGGCTGTTACTAAATTCATCCCAGGAGCGAGTCGAGCAATGATTCGTAATTAGAAAAAAAACTCTTGAGGAATAATTGATTTAGTAGCTTCAATTTTATTTTACTATTATTAATATTATCAATCAATTTAATATCAAAATACAGATTAATCAAGATCACCTTTGAAATTTCTGGTCTGAGCATCACTTCCTGTCAGCTTTATTACTAAAGACAATCTAATTTGCATATAAGAGAAAAAAGCCGTTTTTATCTTATGTCGGGTCCTTTACATATTTTTTTCATTGTTTTTAAAAAGGATTGTTCCTTTTTCACTGACACATTTATAGATATTTTATCAATATGTGAAATTTATTCATTATATAATCATAAAAACAACATATTCCAGACGTGTATGACGTAATCTCTCCCAAGTCATAAAAGTAGTAAAATAGTAAAATAGCGCTGACTGGTGAAGTAGGTCAATTGCCTGTGTTATTCTCCCATACGATTATTGATTTTTTCTGACGTGGGACATTTTAGGGGGAGGATGAAGAGAGAGAGAGGGGTCAAATAACCAAAAATATTTGGAATGCCTAGAAGAACTAAAAGCAGGATATACTGCAAATTTAAGCAAAGTTTTAAAAAACAAGATCCATTTATTCAATTTCAGCGAGTACAAGTTTACAGATATTATGAGATCTTTATATTTCATCTGCCTCTCCCTAAAATGGCGCTGACCGCGTTAACTCTTCCGCTCCCGGGAAACGCAGAGAATCCAGCGCCTAGTGGCAGCATAAGACCCGACAACGATAGTGGATATACGTACACAGTAGCTGGGTGGGTTAGGAGGGGGTTAACCCCCCCCCCCCCCCCCCCCCCCCCCCCCCAAAAAAAAAAACACACACCCCCCCCCCCCCCCCCAAAAAAAAAAAAACACACAGACACACACACACACACACATTTCCAACCACGTCAGTATTCAGCGGAGAGAGTGTGGTGGACTAACATTATACTTTCCCTCAGCTCGAGGGCGTAAATGCAGAAGTACAGCTATGTGCTAGCAGCACTATTTCTACCCGGCAACCCAAGTCTCTACTTGAGAACAATGAGTGGGTCACTCGTAGTGGACAGTGGTCAACACGTCAGGAAGACAGCCCTAGGGACACTCAGGTAAACTGATTAGAGATGTGGTCAGCAGTGAACTCAATGCAATGGTCAGTATATATTACTGTCACTGTCAGTGGATATATCAGGATTATTTGAAGGGGGTCCGCGGATGCAAAGCCTATCCTTGGCGTGGGCATCGAGCCCCGAAAAATTTTGGTATTTTAGAGGGCGAGCAGTGCCATTTGATACAGATTAGAACTATGATTCATGATTAATGATTCAGCTAGTCAAAATTCTAATTTCAAGAGGGAACCAGAAATCGTAGTGGGGTGGGGGGGGGGGGGGGGGGACAGGACCCCCCTGACCCCCCCCCTCTAAACCTGCCACTGTTACTTAATATTATTATTATATATAGATCTATTTGGTATCAATGCTATGTTTATGTATATCCATATCTTTCTGGGATCAGGCATGGGGTTTCTGTCACCAGATTTCTGTCAAAAAGTCGTTATCCCTTTATGTAGTAATACACATTATGGAAAAGTGATTGTGATTTTGCTGGTAAACAAAGTAGTTTAAAGTAATATTGCATTAAAACTGACAACAAACCTGATTTGTAGACTATTATAATTATTATTATCTGTTTTATGACTGTATACAGATAAGCATTTGGCAATCACATCTGATGATACACACATTTTTACATGCTGTAATGTAGAAAATCCTAATAAATCAATTGAAAATCTGTCTAGGTGTACTGATGATCTACGAGGGTGGTTGATAAGAAATAAGTTGAAAATCAATGATGGAAAATCTGAACTTTTAGTTGTAACCCAGCCACATAATCAGAAAATATCAGAAAAAAATTGAACTCAAAATTGGATCCAGTATCATAAAGCCAACAACCCATGCTAAATTTTTTTTTTTTTTAGGTAGAACACTTTCTATGAATAAGCAAATTGCTAGCATATGTAAGTCAGCAGTATATAACATTAGGAACATAGGTGCAATTCGTAATCTCCTATCTGACTCTGCTGCAGCTACAGTTGCAAATTGTTTAGTAACATCTAGATTGGATTATTGTAATTCTATTTTATATGGTTGTCCAAAAAACCAGATTAAAAGACTACAGCATATTCAGAACATCTCAGCTAGATTGTTAACCCGTACATCCATGAGTAACCACATCACCCCAGTTTTAAAAAAGTTACATTGTCTACCTCTGCAAGCCAGGATTTTATTTTAATTTCTAGTCTTTGTTCATGATGCTTTTTACAAAGTTGCACCAATCTACTAAAGTGAATTAGACACTCACTATGTTCCTGCGATAAACCTGCAGTCTGTAGACAAATTGTTACTTAAGCCGGTAAAAATGCACCTAAAAACTTATGGTGACATTTCTTTTAAATCAGCAGGTCCAAAGGAATGGAATTTATTACCACTGGAAATTCGATCAATTGAGTCTACCAAACATTTAAAAAAAGAATTAAAGACATACCTATTCAGGAAATTTTTTGATGAATCGTCTTTTAAATTGATTTTACAAATTTTACAGTAATTGCATTTTTGCACTATAAGAAATAAGGCTGCTATACCTATAATCCTTTCTGTGTGCAAATAAGGCTTTTTTTTTATCTAGAATTGATTATTTTTTCTTAACAAATATATTTTAGTTATGTACTGTAAGTGCTTTTATGTGAGAATCCGTATGTTTTATCTAGAATTCTCTTTTTTTTTTTTTTTGTCGTTAAGTTCTTTTATCTATTCCTAATAATTGATTTCTTAAGTGATTGTTCTATGTATATTTAAAGTCTTCTAAACATGTTATAATGGATTTTAGACTCAAAATAAATTTATTATTATTATTATTATTGTTATTATTATTATTATATTTAACAGTTTTGTTGCCTTGTTTTCACAATGCTTGTCATTCAGTTAAAAGCAAGGTCATACTTTTTTTAACAAAAATCAAATGTCTCTTCTTTGAACTTTGCTGTTGCTAATTAAACCTCTGCAGTTCATACACCCTATTTTAATGTTTGTCATATACATTACACAACATACAATGCAACATATATACAATCGGTCAAAGTTATGGGGGATCGAAGAAAATCATATTGGTCATTTTACCACTGTATAACACCAGATAGAACTTTGCTTCACATTGGTTTCTTTTGTTGTGTTAAAAGAATGCGCATTTAAGTAACAATAATGGCTCTTTTATAATGGGAAGACCGTGGAAATTGTGATGTCAAACTGTTGCTGACTTGCTGTTGTATTATACATAGGACCATTCAGAATGAGAAGAGCCGAGTGCTAGCCAGGCCATATGACCTAAATATGGCAGACCTACATGAAAGGAAGACCGCTTAATCCTGTAATGGTCTCTCTACCTCTTACACGCCTCCCCACACATCGTCTCTGCAGGGCCACAGTAATTTAATCTCAGTTCAATTCAACCAGTTGCAATTGCATTATGGGAATACATTGAGCATTGTGACATCAACAATTGCAGTTGCATGATGGGAATACATTGAGCTTTGTGACATCAGTTGCAGTTGCATTATGTGAATACATTGAGCTTTTTGACATCAACAATTGCATTATTGGATATACATTGAGCATTGTGACATCAACAATTGTGGTTACATTATGGGAATACATTGAGCATTTGTGACATCAACAATTGCAGATGCATTATGGGAATACATTGAGCATTTTGACATCAACAATTGTGGTTACATTATGGGAATACATTGGGCATTGTGACATCAACAATTGTGGTTTCATTATGGGAATACATTGAGCATTGTGACATCAACAATTGCAGTTGCATTATGGGAATACATTGAGCATTGTGACATCAACAATTGCAGTTGCATTATGGGAATACATTGAGCATTGTGACATCAACAATTGCAGTTGCATTATGGGAATACATTGACCATTTTAACATCAACAACTGCTGCTGTATTTTGGTAAGAGATTGAACATTGTGACATCAGCAAGTGGTGTTATATATTATTGGGAATTCATTGCTTTTTCACTTGCTTAGTACATTATTCAATCAGATTGTTTCTTTGAATTTATTATTTTTACTGTTTTATGTACAGGCACCTTGGGCCTGTATATGTAGCCATCACTTGCATCTGTTGTTGTTGTCCCCAACATTTCTGTTGTCGCTGTACACTTTCAGTGTCAAGATGATAAGTGGAAAACTGGTAGATCTATTGTCTTCAAACATGCAGAACTGATGAACATTTGTGATTTACAGGCAGAATTCAAAAATCAGCATGATCTCACCGATATTTTCAAAAATTAACATTTTTTTTTTCACTTTTTCTCAGCATGTATGCAATACAGGCAACACATTTCAAGGAAAACTGACAGGCCTTTTGTTTTCAAACTTGCAGGAGTGACCATTGTTACTAGAATACAGGTTGAATCTGAAAATCCACTTATTCAAACTATTCTTCTGGAAGTAATGCTGATATTTTTTTTCAGTATTTTTCATGCTGTATGCACATTGTATGCTGACAACACATTTCAAGGAAAACCAATAATATTTTCTTCAAACCTTCAGAAGTGATCAGTATTATTGTTTTTTTTTTTTTTTATTTTATTTTATTTATTTATTTATTTTTTTTTTTTTTTGCATATATTATAATATGTGCTATACAGATTACATATTCCAAGGAAAATTGGCAGGCTTGTTGTCTTCAAACTTACAGGACTGATCAATAGTATTAATATACAGGTTGTTTCTGAAAATCAGCTTGATGGGACCATTTTTCTTGATTTTATGCTCTTTTTGTTTTATTTTTCAGCATATAATACATGGAATAAAGATGACACCTTCCATATAAAACTTACAGGACTGATGAATTTGACTTACACCCCATTTCCATAGATTAGATCGACCTACTTTAGATCGACCTAACTCCCTGGGGGTTCACGCTAAATAGCTGTCAGCCGGGCGGACACGAAAGTTAATTATCCCCTTACAGCTTGTAGTAGGCGGGACGGACATTTAAGTCGGATTATCTGAAAGTAATCTAGTGAGACTCCCCGCGGGGATGGATCGATCTAAAATCTATGGGAATAGAGCCTTAGATACAGGTTGAATTTCAAAACCAGCTTCATCAGAGTTTATTAATGTTATGCTGTTTTTTTCTTTCAGTATGTATCATTCTTACATGTACCAGTATATATATATCAAGTGAATATAACTGATACATTACACAATTGAAAAGTGCTCTACCCATGGTGACGGACCGTGGAGAGCTAGTATAGAAAGACAAAAAATGAAGAAGGTTAATCTGTTCTCTCCATTATAATTAACATAAGACCCTATAGCTGTTTTGGCCCGGAGGCCTCGTCAGGGGCGCAAACAGATCAAAATACAAGAAAACGGTCAATGTGACACGTCGCTCAAAATATACACGTGTGACGTTAGCGCTTCATCACGCATACAGGTAAAAAAGGAATGTGGTTACGTTACATAATAAAAAAATGTGATTATATAAGTTACTTTTCAAAATCAGTGCATATAATCAATGTTTTCAGCAAGTATTTTCTGGAGTGTCGGCATTTACTGACGAGTTCATTTTTAGAGTTCAACTTTTTCTGTCTTTCTGCAGTAATGATGTAAAACTTTTACCACAGGCAGAGCTGACACCGTATATGTATATATGTTGACCAATGCATCTGTAGAATTTACATTTCATATTTTACCAGCATAAGAGTTTATTTTATTATCTTAGCAATGGAGGTTAGGTAAAACTGTAGTCTTAATTATGCCATCATTTAAACCGTCCAAAATGTCTGGTGGTGGTGTAAAACAGTGTTTGCTACTCCTAGAAGAGCAGGTGATCTTTCAGTTTCTGGGTAATGCTTTCAAAACATATTCAGATTTCATATTTCGTCGTTGGCCACTTAAGCATATTGTTGCACTTGCCACATTTTATTAAAAATTTAATGAGCACAGTTAAATCATTGGAGTCACTTTATGTTATTTCTCCAATGTAAGATGGTAAGGTGCATGTGACTGAGGATTAGCTTCACTGACTATCTCACTAGTACATGCATGCGCATGGGCATTCGCAGGGGGGGTCAATGGGGTCACTTGTGCCCCCCTCCCCCTCTCCTGGAATTTTGGCGGGCACATTAATTGTGGGTATACAGCCAATCATTATCTCCCCCTTCAATGACTTTGAGCCCCCCCCCCCCCCCCCCACTCCGCCCTGGAAAATTTTCTGCAGACGTCCATGTACACGCGTAAACATTGTTTCCCATTAGGTATGAAATGGCAAGTTTACAGGCATGACATGGAAGCCATCAGCACTTAGTATGCTGCAGCTGTCATTACTGGTACTGGTTCAAAGGGCTAATATACAGATTACATTTTTAAAAGAAGCTTCATGGTTTCTGTTTCGCTAAAGTTTTCCCTTGTTGTATATAAGTGGTTTTCCTCAGAATTAATATATTAAGCATGTCAATTAACAGCCTCATTATTGAATTAATTAGATGGGTAAAAGTGTTATTTTGACATTTTCTGCATTGTGGTACATTGTTGTACATATTTAGTTGATCATATTAAAATAATGGTAAACCTGTTATCATGTATTGTGCAGTACTTAAAGTGTCAAAAATGGGAGATAAACCCATGTCATTGCCATTTGTCAGATGATTTCACTATGTTCAAAATATCAGAATGGAGCAAATTTGACATTTAAAAATGTTCTATTGCTATTTTTCCTATCTCAGCAATTTTTTTAATTGATCATATGAAGATGACATTAAATTGTTTATTTTGTATTATGTAAAAAAAAAGTGTAGAAAATGGAAATAAACTTATTTCAGTGTAGTTATCTCTTGTCTGTACAGTTGGCAATTTTGCTGCCTGGTTTTAGCACTGTTGAAAAAGATTTTTATTTTGGGTGTTTGTATATTTATTAGTACCACCAGGGTGTACACTGGGGGTACTCATGGTTGTAGTCCTGGCCTGTATCGTACGGCTCTGCTGGCTCCGTGAGCTCCGCTGGCTCTGCAGGGTGGCGTGGGATACAAGTCACCTTTACTGCTTTTCCTCCTAGACCGCAAGGACCTGTGTCTCTACTGGCAATATAACTGTGACCTTGAAATTGACCTTTGACTTACATTTCATGACAAACTGTTTTCTGGCCTTTATATCTCCAAAACTGGCAAAGATATGCCCATAGTTACTATTGAACTTGAATAGGAAGTCATGTACTGGCAATTTAACTGTGACTTTGAAATTGACCTTTGACCTTCTTTTTACCATGAACTGAACTTTGCAAATTTTCCATCCCTTGTATTTCAAAAACTGGCAGAGATGGGCCTATTTCTTTTTTCAACATATATTTAACACTGATTACGCATTCCAAGGAAAACTGACAATCCTATTAATTGTCTAGAAAATTGGCTTGATTGGACAATTTTTATAAAAGTTGTGCTGTTTTTTTTTTTTTTTTTTTTTTTTTTTTTTTGAGGGGGGGGCACATTTCTTGTCTTGTTTATTGCATTTTGTAGAGCTTAATTGTCAAACACAGCACTTTGTTTTTGGTTTTCAGTACGAGTGTGCTTACTCCAGCTGATGGTACAATATCCGGAGGCAGTTTCGCCTCTCTGATCCTCTAGTTAACTTTGCTGTCTAGTTTCAATTATTTTCTTTCATGACAAACGCAAATAAGTTTTAATTTTTTATTTCTTTGATTTTTAGTGTATGGAAAAGGATGTGATACTGGGTATAATACCGTATATTGTTGAAACGGGGGAAGATGGACTTAGAGAACTGATATGATGCACTGTAAGATGTGCTATCCAGGAAGATTGCAGCTTCATTCAGTCCCCCATACTACTGTTATCTGATGTGCTTTACAAAGTGTAGCTGCCCAAACCATCTCAGAACTTTTAACCACTGTATAACCTAGAGAATAGTTCAAGGTTATGAGGGAAGACAGGTAAGAAAATTATTTTGGTCACTTTACCACTTTATAATACAAGATAAAACTTTGCTACATATTGTATTCAATTTAATATCTCTTGTTGTTGGAAATTTATTGAGCATTTAAACAACAGCAATTGCTGATGTATTATGGGAATTAAAACATTGAACTCTGCTATCAAGTCTTGCTTTTGTATTATGGTTAGACATTAAACATTGTGACATCAACAATTGCTGTTGTATTATGGGAAGACATTGAACATTGTGACATCAACAATTGCTGTTGTATTATGGGAAGACATTGAAAATTGTGACATCAACAATTGCTGTTGTATTATGGTAAGACATTGAACATTGTGACATCAACAATTGCTGTTGTATTATGGTAAGACATTGAACATTGTGACATCAACAATTGCTGTTGTATCATGGTAAGACATTGAAACATTGTGACATCAACAATTGCTGTTTATTATGGAAAGACATTGAACATTGTGACATCATTAATTGCTGTTGTATTATGGGAAGACATTGAACATTGTGACATCAACAATTGCTGTTGTATTATGGGAAGACATTGAACATTGTGACATCAACAATTGCTGTTTATTATGGAAAGACATTGAACATTGTGACATCAACAATTGCTGTTGTATTATGGGAAGACATTGAACATTGTGACATCAACAATTGCTGTTTATTATGGAAAGACATTGAACATTGTGACATCAACAATTGCTGTTGTATTATGGAAAGACATTGAACATTGTGACATCAACAATTGCTGTTGTATTGTGGTTAGACATTAAACATTGGGACATCAACAATTGCTGTTGTATTATTGAAAGACATTGAACATGTGACATCCACAATTACTGTTGTATTATGGGAAGCAGTAGGCAAATACAAAATTGCATGTCTCTGTAAGACTATTAACCCCCTCACTCTCAGCTAAACATTTTCAAATGTAATAACTTTATTGTACCAACAGTGTAGGTGCTGGCGGTACAAATGGTTTTAGTCCTGTCCGGATCGTTCCGCCGGCTCTGCCGGCTCCTGCGGCTCCGCTGTGTAATAACCAGTCGGTGGTTATACACTTTCTTTAAGTTACTTTTTTACCAATAAGTCAGCCGAGACAGGCGGGTATAGTTTTCTGCTACATGATTTATTCAACCAACTGAAGACTCAGGTCTCTTCTACCATCTCTCTCTCTGTGGTATCTATAACTATCTCTAACTCTCTCAGTCTGTAAGTCTATCTCAGTGGCTAAGTCACTGCCTTTATACTCTATCTTAATTTGCATTTCAAATTAGCTTTCGTAACTGTCATGAAACATATCATGCCTATGTACATTAACTTAATTGTAGATACATTTAAATTAAATCTTGATTTGCATTTTAAATGAACTTCTCTTAAACTTCCATGCAACATGTCATGTCTATGTATATTTGAATAATTAAAACGTACAAATATATACATATCTGATGTATGCAAATTTAGAAGACTCAGTTCTAATTAACGGATCACTACACATATATCTCCCTTTTTTACCGAAAAAAATTAAGAAACTTAATTTTTTTTTTTAAACCTATTTCACTGACACCTATTTATACACTGTAATTAATAGACTGTTAAGCTATAATACAAAGTACATGAACATCTTCTAATCAAATTTAACCAATTTTTAACAATTTAAACAATAATATAACAACTATAGCTTCACATAAGCATTTAAGGACTTTTATACATACTTTAGCTTTGCATAGACATACACACATATTTAAAAATAAAAATCTTACTGCCTTACATCTTTTACTTAAATCAGTCAATAGATAGTACACATTTCACAACATAAAAACTGGTGCATGCATTTTAAAAAAATTGGATGCAAATAAAGGAAAGTACCACATATAAAAATTAACAGAAAATTTCATGAAAATCAATCTTAGGACAATTTAGTTGCCTTATTGAAAAAAATCCAGTGAAGTTGATACCTCCATTTTTTTATACATTGAATAAAAGAAAAAATAATTATTAAAAAATTACTCATGGACAACTTACTTATTAGAAAAATGCCTTATTTTGCAATGAGGTGGGTACCTCCATTTCTCTATACCTTTCAAGTGAGGTTTTTCAGTTCTTTCTAAAACATCAAACAAGTCATTCGTTTTCTTCCCTTGTTTTTCATTTCTGTCTTTATCCTTGTAATAAGCAGGTATATTCAAATTCACCATATCATTGTCCCTTTCCTCAGTACGCAGATCATTCTCTTCCTTCACTTGTTCGTCATTTTCTTCATTGTCCTCATGGTAACACACATTTTCAAACAGCTTGGCCTTATCATTGTCCGTTTCCCCAACATGCATTTTTTCCTTTTCCATTACTTGATCATCATTTCCGTCATTGTCCTCATAGTATCTCTTTTGCTCAATCTTTTCCTTCTTTGTTCGTCATTTTCTTCGTTGTCTTCCTGGTAATTAACACTCATTTTCAATCAGTTTGGTCTTATTGGTGGCCATTTCTTCAACACGCAGCATTTCGACATCAGGGGTTTTCATCATCTTCTCACAGGGAAACTTCATCTTATCATCAGTAGACTTCAACAGTTCAGCATCACTGGGCCACAACCTCTCTTCACCAGGGAACAGCAACATTTCTGCATCAGGGGAATTTAATACATCAGAATCACCACTGGTCATAAAGGGTTTCAAAATCTCATATTCGGGAGATTTTGCTTCGTCAGCAACGTCACTGACCACATTATTGTTGCCTCCATCGGGGAGCTGCAACATCTCGGCACCAGGGAATTCATCTTTTGGAGATTTGTTAGCAACACCGCTGACCACAATCTCATTGCTCTGGATCCTCTCTCCAACTTCTTTACATGTTACGGTATCTTCACCACAGCTGTCATCATCCATTTCCCTTCTCTGCCCCGCTTCCATCTGAATGCTACGTATTATTGCTTCGAAAGATAGTTCGTTTCTGTTGTCAAACTCTGTTGTTTCTTTTTTCATAACTTCCCACAGATTTGCAAGGGAATTTGACAATAAAAGTGCATCTTCTTTGCTAGTTTCCTGCGTCTTCAGAACACTACTGATTCCACCCAGACAATCTAACAGCCTGCTGTAGATGTCTGGGTCTTCATACTGGTCCTCGTCTTCATACAGCATCTTGACTATAAACTGCCTTTCTGTCTCAGCTGCTTAAGGTGAAACCTGGGAGCTCACCATTTGTAATAACCGGTCGGTGGTTATACACTTTCTTTAAGTTACTTTTTCACCAATAAGTCAGCCGAGACAGGCAGGTATAGTTTTCTGTTACATGGTTTATTCAAGCGCCTGAAGACTCAGGTCTCTTCTACCGTATCTATAACTATCTCTCTCTCTCTGTCAGTCTGTAAGTCTATCTCAGTGGCTAAGTCACTGCCTTTATACTCTATCTTAATTTGCATTTCAAATTAGCTTTCGTAACTGTCATGAAACATATCATGCCTATGTACATTAACTTAATTGTAGATACATTTAAATTAAATCTTGATTTGCATTTTAAATGAACTTCTCTTAAACTTCCATGCAACATGTCATGTCTATGTATATTTGAATAATTAAAACGTACAAATATATACATATCTGATGTATGCAAATTTAGAAGACTCAGTTCTAATTAACGGATCACTACAGCCGGCATGTTACCGTTACCGCTTCTCCTCCTAGACGGTAAGGGCCTCCGTACCTATCTCTGAAAACTGTGTCTAATTCGGGAACCGTTAATGCTAGAGACCCATTCTTTTTTGCATTTTGTAGAGCATGTAAAGCCCAACACTGGAGGTGGTCTCCGTTTTTTTGTATTCCATACGGTTTTCGAGTTATGCTGTATCAAAAAGTACATTTTGGTGGTGAAAGCAAAATGTGCAGTACAGTAATGGATAATAAATTTTGAACCCCGGAAAAATAAAACATAAGGCTTGGCGAGGCAGACAACTTGTGTTCAAAAATGACATTATTTCATCAAATTTGAACATTTGGAACTTCAGAGCACCTCCCATTTCAAGAATTTTGACCAAAATGACCTTTTCTTTATTTTAATTTTTTCTGTAGGAAATTTATGGCACATTATTGTAACTCCAAAATTATAACATTTAGCCCCTTATATCTCCAAAACTGGCATAGATAGGTCCATTGTTACTATTGAAGTTGAATAGGAAGTCATATACTGGCAATCTAAATGTGACCTTGAAATTGACCTTTGACCTACTTTTAACCATGAACTGAACTTGGCAAATTTTGGTTCCCTTTTATCTCCAAAACTGACAGAGATAGGTCCATAGTTGCTATTGAACTTGAATAGGAAGTCATATACTGACAATCTAAATGTGACCTTAAAATTGACCTTTGACCTATCTTTTACCATGAACTTAACTTTGCAAATTTTGGTTCCCTTTTATCTCCAAAACTGGCAAAGATACGCGCATAGTTACTATTGAATTTGAATAAGAAGTCACATACTGGCAATCTTAGTGTGACCTTGAAATTGACCTTTGACCTACTTTTTATCATGAATTGAAGTTTACAAATTTTGGTTCCCTTTTATCTCCAAAACTAGCAGAGATAGGTCCATAGTTGCTATTGAACTTGAATAGGAAGTCATATACTGAAAATTTACTGTGACCTTGAAATTGACCTTTGACCTACCTTACTATGAACTTAACTTTGATTGTACCATTTTTAGTTATATATTTTTTTTGCATTTTTTGAGAATTCTTGTTGATTGCATTTTTTACAGCTTGTCAAGCACAAGACTGGTGGTGGTGTCCCTTTTTTGTGTGTGGGGGGTCTATACCATCGCGCTTACTCCAGCTGGTGGTACAATATTCGGAGGCGGTATCGCCTCTCTGATCCTCTAGTTTGTTTTAATATTTATTCAACTGAACTTGCTAGGGGGCAATTAATTATTATTTAGCAGGTTCAGTAGGTGTAGACATCTAAGCTGAAAGCAACTGAGCGAGAAACCCTTTGGAGTTGGACTGATTCTGATGGATCGATCTAAGTAGGGGAACCCAGTCTTCATATTTGCTATGTCTAAAGGTTGATGTACTAATAGATAATATTTTCTCCTATTACATGAATTAATATTATTGAATCAATATTATATAACCTATATTTGGGTTTTATATAAATATGATGATGGTTTACTCAAACTGCCAATGTTAATGAATGGTTGTGTTCAGTTGATAGATTTAAATATTGAAAGAATACAGACAAAGTAATATTGATGACTGGCCAGAAAATTAAACCAAACCGACCTAAAAGATTTGGAACAATGAAAAACAAAAATTCACTTCTATTATAGACAGACCATACCTGTTGAGGTGAAATATCTGATTTTTTCAAAGAATTTACCATCTCTCCTGCCTATAGATAAATCTGCTTCATATAGCACAGAAGATATTTGTTTGATGCGTGTCTTTGTGTGTATATATTCTGATCTCTATGGGCTCTCACAGACACCATGGGTCAACTTAGAGTGATCCAACTCTGTGCCTAGACTCTTGCAAAGTGCAATCAGCTTAATTGACTGAAGCGCCTCCGCAGGCATTGAATAGAATACAAAATAACTGCTGATTATGCAAGTATGTTGGAAACAAGAGGAGGCATGTCATTCATTTAAGCTGTTTGCACTCAGCAAGAGTCCCTGCAAATCTAAGATCAATGTCAGATTTGTTTTTTAGTTGTTTTTTTCATTTCAGAATTTCTTGCGGAAGTAGTGAGCAAGGACCAGAAATTATGGGTAGTTACTAAGCCTCTGGACTCCATCGTTGATCATCTGGATCTGTTGTCATGGAGATCAGAGTGACAGACATACTCCAGACCATATGGTACCACAGCTAAGGTAAAACTACTCCCTGTGGTTTTCTTTATATATTTATTTTTTATTTACCAAAACAATTAAAGACAGCAGTTCCATCATCTGCGTAGTGAACAATAAAAAAAAGTGTCATGTTTTGCTTACTAAAATGATTCCTGCAGTTGGGTATTTAACATATTCTTTTACAGTGTAATAATATCTTTATTTCAAGACATATTGATCAATTAAAGCAATGGGTATCTTCTGAAAGAATATTGTGAAAATTTTCCAGATTCATCAACAGAAAAGCAGCCTGGGAGCCCACCTTCTTATCAATGTGACAGCAAGGACAAATCTGGTTCAGTTCATCAAATACAAGTCTTGACCAGTAGATTAAATTAGACCCATTCCCATACCTAGATCGATCTAGCAGGATCGACCCATCCCTGAGGGAATTCTCACTAAATTTGAGTTCAGATTAAGCAGCTTAGATATCTGGCACACCTACTAAACTGTATGAGTGCTAATGCGTTTAATTCTAAAAAATAAAAGATAATATACATATCGTAATTTTGATGTGATGAAAAACTCGAAAACTGGATTAGGAAAGACAAGGGAGCCAAGGTTCAGATTTATGCATCAGGTATTATTTTCGGAAATGATGATAAGTAAATAAATCTTGTAATTTCTCAGGTAAAATAATACATTTACAGAAAATCAAAAAAATGGAGGGCATCTATAATTTAGTGACATCGAATTTTTTCTGAACAAAAATATAATGCTTTGCTTGTCTATATATGTATTTATTCTATACAGTAGTTACATGTAGCACACAATAAAGTGGCATGGTAGGGTATATGGATATGAATGTATGTTTTTGAGAAATGTGTATGTGAGAAGTGATTTGTATTGTACTGCACATTTTAATGCTTATTTCTTAAGTTTTATTAAAGAAGATATACATTCTATTTCGAAATATACATCTTTAATAATCCTTACATAGAATACATGTGTAAATGTTTGTACCATGTATAGTTTATTTCTTTTAAGATTAATTATTAAATGTAAAATTTAAATAAAATAAATTTAGAAAAAGAATTTACTTTAACATTTTTAAACGTAAATCAGAAGTCAAATATTGGTGTATTGGATGAAATAATTATTAAAGTGCTTCATTTATTATAAATAAAAGTCAAGTTCTGGCTTCTTGCCTGACGTCCGAAATGCCTTTAAATAAGAATTGCTATTATTATTATTATTATTATTATTCTGCTTTTTCAAACTTTTTCACTTAAAGGGTCCCATTGGGTATACGTACATGTACTGTATTTTTGAATTTGTTACCTGTGTAAGCCACTTTTTATTTCCCCGAGATGCGTGAAATGTTCATATCATTTAGAGTGGTCTGTGAAGCACCCCATTCACGTGACTTGTGAATGTACCTTTTTATTCTTTGCCCTTTGTGAAACGAAGTATTATACTCGTCGATTCGTGATTATCAAGATTTTCGATTTGCATTATCAGTGAGATATGATTCAAGTTTGATTTACTGTGATTTGTACACACACACACCAATGGTAACCTCAATCAAAGAAAGAAAAAACTAATTTGTTTACAAAAACTAATGTTTTATTGTAAAATTAAGGGAATGACATTCTGAAGGTTTTCAACTGGCTGCTACAGAGGCGATAACAGTTCTGCACTGACGATCATAAAAAAGTAAAAGATGAAAATATTAGCAATTCAGTTTTCCTTCATTCTGTATTAGCTGTAAAAAGATGTTGACGGTACCACCAGCTCCCGACTGCTATGATATAATTACTAATTTTACCAGCTAATTGATATTGTTTTAATATATCCTCTAAAAAACTGAAAGAAAATCCGCCCCATTACTATGAGAGGAAGATCCAAAATTAAGGGTGGGTGGCTGGGTGAAAAGACGAGTGTCCACGTACTGGGAACAGAAGGCGACAATTTCCAAAAAAGTTACATTTTTTAATAAAAAATGAGATTGAACTAAATTATTTACTGTATAAAAGTTTAAAAAGCGAATTTGCAACGACTGCAGACTCAAAAGTAAAAGACGAAAAACGAACAAGGGCAAAAGACTGCATTTTCGCTAAGGCATACACTGGAGAATACTCGTACTTTACTCTTATTGAACTTTAATTCTTTTTCATCCTCTTTTTTTGGCTAAACTATCTGCCACTGTGAAGAATATTTTAAGTGAACAACCTTTGTTCAGAAGTGAAATGTGCCACAGGCTGCGGTGTCTTGTTATGACTGTCTCAACCATGATTGTGACGAACTCCACAAAAACCACACAATTGTGTTAGTGAAGACAACGTGAGACGGGGCTGGGGGAATAAAGATGTTTCTTCGAGTAATAATTCATGACTCGTTACTTGTACTGCACGTTAGATGAAAAAAAAAGAAAGTGTTATGACGGACTCAAGCAAATTGTTACTGTGCCTGGGTCGCGGATTGCTCGGTGATTCGAGGGGGTGGGGGGAGGAGGAGTAAAGAGTCAGCCCATGTAGGCCTATCAGGAAAGTATACCACTCCGCTGAAACTGTGTTACAGCATGCACGCACGCACACAAACACCCACGCACACACACACACACACACACACACACACACACACACACACTGAAAGCTGGTTTTGTTCTATTAACAACCAGATGGAAAAGAGCTGATCTTTGTGTGCAGTTCATTCGTCTGACCAGAAGCTCCAGCTTAGAAATGAAGTAATTGTTTCGATTTTTATTCATGTCTCGGCCAAATCTACTCTTATTAGCCTTGAACTCTTTTTCATCCCCTTCTCTTATTTATTTATTTATTTATTTATTTATTTATTTATTGCTAATCTATCTGCCACTGTAAATTTTTTAAAGTAAACAATCTCTGTTCATAAGGGAAATGTACCGCAGGCTGTTATGTTTTGATTTTGATGCTGGCTCAACCATAATTGTGACGGACAAATACAGGGCAGCTGCCCCCCCTGGGATTTGAGGTGCAAAAAAAATAATCGCAAAAGTGAAAAAAAATAATTGCAAAGTTGGTATCAATTCTGTGAGAAAATGCACTCATGGCCACTAGACAATCATTCAACAATCTGTTAACAAAGGTGTACTGTTTTTAGCCAACTCAGTTCATGCCAAAAAGCTCACCCTCCCTTAGGGAGCTATCCCCCAGGCTGTTATCAGGTTATTGTTTACCCTGAATGTTTGAAATGAAGTCCAATTGGCGTGTTGTGTTGAAAAAATGACTGTACTTATGGCAAAATGAACCCACAATTTCTGACTTCTGATTGAGCAATAAATAACAGTTAAAATGCACCAGAATGCAGTATTATACATACACTTTTTAAAAATTTTCCACACCGTGGGAAGGGGACAACCCCTCCCACACCCTCCCCCCTCGGGGGTTTCGCCCCCTCGTGTCCGCTTACTGCCCCCCCCCCCCCGGCATTTTGCTCAGGCTACGGCCCTGAAATATCACCCAATTGTGTTAGTGAAGACATAACGCGAGACAGGGAGGGGGGGATGTTCTTAAGTAATGAAATAATAATTCATGGGTACTATTGGAAGACTATTTTAGTTAAGAGTAAATGTCGTGAAACTTACATATACAGTACTGCACGGTAGATTAAACGGCAATGTGATGAAACCAGCCTTCGACAAAATATCCAGTGTTATGAGGAAAGTGTGCGGTGTGGGTTGTGTGTGTGGGGGGGGGGGGTCAAATATGACAACAGATAAAGGTGTGAGGTAATTTGTGAAAATTGAGTTTCGGATGTGCTTGAGTACGTGTATTGATACCCTTCAACATGGATGAAGCGTACCCTCGCGTATATTAGTCAGGAACGCCAGCATCAGGACACATCCTGACATAGGGACACAACTGGTTAATTCTCCACCTTCATAGAACATTTGCCCTCCCGAACTTGTCCCAGTAACGAGAAAATCCTCCAACAAGCTGTACACCGATACAATCATTGCGGTCCAAGCTGTCCGTCTTAGAGCAGGACGCCTTGAATGCCATGCTTCTTCCATGAGGATCGTGACCAATTTTCGATGGCGTCATGGCGTCCTGAGTAAATGTCACTTGGACTTCGTCTTCTCTGAACAACAAGCAACATTCCAGCAGGTAAGAGGATTAAAGACGCCTGGTTGTGTCAGAGACTCTGTGGCAAAGACAACGTTCCTGTAAGAGGGACACGTACAGTCGCTATTCAAAAAATGCCCCTATACCATCTTTATCCGCCCTATCTTGATTCTTGCCTCTTTTCGCCCTACAAAGTAATTCAGGGTAGTATAGATACGCCAGGCTACCATGCACTTACTCATTTCCGTTTTATTCGTATTTAAAAATTAACCCATTGAGTAGATTGCACTGTAATGTAATCTCTTTCAAATTTCACATGAGAAAGAATCAAGATTATTTTAATATAGTAATTACGTACATTAATAGTTTTTTATCTACTTTACATAAATATTTTTCTACGTATTTTTGATGTGTAAACATACACTAGTAGTATTAAAAGTAGCACAGATACTCAACGTTTACACGCAACATCAAGACCCGAGTAAATCATTATTATAGTAAAGTCACAGGAAATAATGTAACGAAGGGGGAATACTGAGGGAGAAGTCATACATATAAACTCTCTGAAGTATCTGGTAACAGTTTTTCGAAAAAAGATTAGTATGGACAAACTTTAAAATTCAAGTCATATGTTAAAGATTCATATGCCCTATATAATACGTGCTTAATAAATAGAAAAGATTAACAGAACATCTGCAGTTTATTTCACTCTGTTCATTTGGGTATATATTTATCTTTTCAATTGATTTAATTCTTTAATAATGTGTCTACGTGAATCGATGATGAGTTCTTCGGCAAATATAACAAAGGCGCCCACGGACTTCAGGAATAGGGCGCACAAAATATATCCGACCAACGATACATAACGTTTTACTAAAATCTTACATGTGACGCCAATGCCATATTAATATTTTAATGAGATGGTCAAAATACCGAAATCAAGTGAGCCATATGCAACGCCCGCGTCAAGCCAGAACACGTTCGCCGTTCTCTACCCGTTCAATGCCCCTTGCCGTAAAAGTCTTTACTACTGCATACAAATTAACACAGGCGGATGCTCATTCCATTGCAATAAATGAAGAGCAAAATTAAGGACTGAAAATATATCTCTGAGATACATGTAGAGATGTATGAGATATTTGTATAGGAAAATTAAATAAGTCATTGGCAGTGATGACATGCTATTTAAACTTGAAATTAAAGGCCATCACTTGTACTGAAGGGTAGATAAAAAAAATTAGTGATATGATGGACTCAAGCAAACTGTAACTGTACCTAGGACGCAGATTGGTCGGTGCTTGGCCCGGGAGGGGGCAAAGTGTCAGTAGATGTGTCAGGAAAGTTTACGGCTCCGATAAAAAGTGTGTTACAGCATACACGCATACACACACACACACACACACACACACTCATACACACTGAAGGCTGATTTTGTTGTATTTGAAACCAAATGGAAGAGCGCAGTGGTAAATACATTTGCGTTGTGCTGGTTAATTCGCGGGTTATGTGTTATAGATGGGTGTTAGAGCTAAAAGATCTGCGGGGAGGGTAAGTTAACGCCTAGAATCCGTTGATAAGGCCTGGCAGCTCCTGCTTTTAAACGAAGTGATTATTTTATAACGTCTTTGCTAAATCTACTTTACTCGTATTGGCCTTTAACTCTTTGTCATTCCCCTTTTTAGCTAATCTATCTGCCACTGTGAAGTGAACAACCTTTGTTCATAAGAAAAATGTGCATATAAGTTTTATGACGCTGTCTCAACCATGATTGTGACGAACTCCACAAAAATCACACAATTGTGTTAGTGAAGACAGCGTGAGACGCTTACGGGGCTGGGGGAGTAAAGATGTTATTCAAGTAATAAATCATGGATAGTTTTGGAAAGCTATTTTAGTTTAAGAGTTAATGTCGTGAATCTAAAATATACTATACTATACTGTAGGTACGTCTCGACATATACCTCTTGACAAATAACGACACCCGGCACTGTAAACCCATAAATGTACTGATAAATGCACGTGCCGACAGAATAATAGCCTAGAGTCTGCTTTTGAAAATGGAGCTTCTTAAAAATTATAGAAATCACAACCCAGAGAGTACATGGTATCTGATAACATAACAGTATTAGTCTACTGAAACACGTACTGAAACATCAGTGGTTGTCATAGGTAAATGTTCTGACAAGCTCACCTTATTTACTTGTTATTTAATAAAGATTATTTCTTGTGATTAAACAGCAATTACCATTATTTGAGGGTCATGGGGAAGACACATTTACCATGTTTTACCCTCAGTAACTAAATTTTGATAACTAAATTAAAACTTCGCCTTGATATCTATTATAGAAAGCATTATATTTACCCTCGACCTTGAAGTTTGATACAGTTTACCATACAAACATTGACAGCGTTGCTACATGTAGCTCTCTAATGTTACTTCCATCTTTAGTCAGATTTGTGCTGTGTGAAAAATAAACATACGGAGATATTTGGGTCCTAAACATATACCAGTATCTTTAAACACATAATTTGATCATATAAAATTGGAAATTTACCTTTCACAAAATGCGTCCTTTCTCTGAAATACTATACTGGTAGAGACTGAGAACATTGCGTTTTTCAGGCGTATGGGCTGGTAGTTTAATTTGATGCTTGGGAGGGGGAAAACATCTTCAACTTTGCAAAAGTGAACTTCTAAGAGTAGGTACTGTAGCTGAATTTTCGTTCGCAAAGGTAATTAAAACATTTGGAAGTATTGTTCGTACTCTGGTTATCACAGCCCGATACAAGGTATTTTGCTTACCCTTGAAAGACACTTTTTACCTCCCAAGATGCGTGAAACGTTCATTTTATTTAGCGTGAAGCACCCCATTCCTGTGACTCGTACATGCGGCTTTTTACTCTCCGTTATTCGTGAAACAAAGTCATTATATTTATGCACGGTGATACGTGATTCGTGATTTTTGACGCGCATTTTTCAATGAAATACATGTATGAGTATAGTTTTATTTACTGTGATTTGTGAATTAATGATTTTATTTCCCGTGAATTGTGATCCCCCCCCCCCCCCCCCTCGGTGGTGCCCTCTCATACGGCAGCTGGGCTGTATCCTCCCGAGACAGGTGAGAATATTTACACCTAGTCTGAGTCAGTAAAAAAAACGCATCTTGTCTTCTCTAACACAACCCAGCACAGGTGATTTTTTTTCGGGAGGGGGGGAGTGAAACATAGCCAAATAATTTGACATCAAACCTAATGGTTGATAAGATGTAATTATTTTTGCCATTATGATGGTAGAAAGCCTAAATCACCATCACGGGATTAAGACCCCTAGCGCCATATCAAATAACAAAAAAATATTTTAAATCGAAACTTGCGTTCAAAAAGCGGGTGCCCTTGTACATTATTATGTAATACAGGTGAGCATTTCGGTGAGAGGTGTTCAGGTTGGACCAAGGTCAGTAGAAGATGGAGAAGACAGAGGTTCTTGGTATGTTGTTGCAATTTCCACATGTAGGCAACACATTTAGCACAGAAAATGACAGGAAGTTGTCGTAGTATTGTATAGGTGATATAAGATAATGCTGTGTATTTTGTGTTGACGACAATTGCCCAAATGATGCTTTTCGCACTAGGACATTTTAGTCCTTATGACTGTGGGAACATTGCACTTATGTCCAATCCACTCTCCATTAGAATTTCAAAATCAGCTCAAAGTTTGAATGATTTATTTTCTGTAATTTCAGAGAAGGAACGCACTTGCTAATGAGGAAGTGAGAGGCTTATTGCAGCTGTCCAAAGGTCTGAACAAGTCCTCGACAAATAAGACGACTGGACAGGTATCTACACTATCTTAATTGTTTTATTGGCGAGATCATTGACCTGTTTTCAAAGTATCAAAAATTTCTTGTATATGAAAGTAAACTTCAAACAAACAAATGCACGTTCAGTAACAAGATGTTGTACTATTGTGTCATTGCATTCCTGGAAACGACGGGACCAGGTTGGGGAGGTGAGGGATGGGGACGGGACCAGGTTGGGGAGGTGAGGGGTGGGGACGGGACCAGGTTGGGGAGGTGAGGGGTGGGTGGGGGGTGGTCGGGGGTACAGTGTCCCTCTCTTAGTTTAAGAGATATCCCTTTTCCCTCCCAAAATAACAAATCAAAATAAAAACAAGAACAAATCAAAAGCGCAAAAAATGTACATGGCACGAAACTAGACGAAATACAGCTGATGTATCCTCGCCCCCCGCCGCCTGAAAACCCTGGCTTGGTCAGTGAAAACGTGCCTAAGGTCTTTTTTAGATCCTGTCAATTTTATACTAATTGGGCCCATCTGCCAAATGTTTTCATTCACTGAATTTCATTTCCGTGAATATTTCCGTAATTCGGGCACCTGGTCCTTTCATACCGCATCTTACATATGAATGCAAAGAAGTATGTTGTCATTAAACAGTGTGCACAGGGTAGAAAAGAATAGGAATGGCACAATAATGTTTTGTTAACATAATCCCTTGTGTTCCAAAATAGCATGCTGTAAAGATATACACACACTGCTTCTTCAAACCGTGTCGTGAATGTGATTTTCCTCTTTTATTTCAGTGGCTCCCAACTGCTGTTTACCGGGTGATTGGATGCGTCGCTGATCAAAGACATCATATTCATGTTGGACATCGCCTACGCCCATGCCAAGATTGTCTCGCTTCTTGAAGTTTGTCTTGTAGTTTATTTGCAGGGTTGACATTTTATATGAAATGTAATCTTTGCCTTGGACAGTAATATTCTGCATAAAATTTGTATAAAATAATTGTTGTACGCAGCAAAAATTTTTAACGAAACTTCTGATCAAGGAAAAAAAAAGAAATGAATGACGTCGACCCTGCATGTCGCTGGTTATATATGATACATTCTTTCTAAATCGTAGTACAGTACTCTATCCGCTCATATCGTTTCAATGAATTTTATTTATTATGTATATTTATTATTGTGTCGGAAGTAAGTACCCATCAATTCTCAAACAAAAATACGGTACTTTTTGGAGTTCACTTTTAACAAAGTAATTTTAATGCAAAAAGTATTTTGCTGAAATGATCGATGAAAACAGAAATGATAGTTATCAAATATTATTATTATTATTATTATTATTATTATTATAAGGCGATTTTTAGGTAGAGCACTGTGCCAGTGCTATTGTTTTTCAAGTTGAAGGTAAAATTGTCTGTGGGCAAATCTTCAGTTAGTCACTTAGCTGTGCATTTGAGGATATTTGAAATATTTCTTTTGAATTAAATTGAATTGAATTCTGAGATTCCGATAAGAAAAATATCTCAACTTCATTACATGAAACTTTTGAGACACAAACGGTTTCATACAATAACCGTTAAGTTTGAAAAATGAACAAGTTGTTAATTTAGAATAACTTACAAACACTGTTCTTCAAGTTATAATGCTTTGGAAATTACAGCGTTAGGAAAATGATAAATTTGTCCACGTGATTGCAGAATTGCCCATGTATAAGAAACGATCCTTCTTTAAATTGCGGACATACGTTTGTGACACATGTTAAGAATGAACTTACTTTGGTTTCGGTGTTTTGATATTTTTGTCTGATCAGTGACAGGTACACATGTACTGTGCTGGGAGGGGTCTAAAACAATGTTAACAAAATGAAACCAGGAGAGAAATAGGGATTTTCACGAAATTACTGCGCATTCGTTATTGCAGTAGGGGAATATATGTTACCAACGTGATAAAAACTGCCCGTGCTGAGGGCCACCCAAATTTATCAGCATTGCATGAGCTCATTTGTGTGTTGTTCTACTTTTTGCCAATATCGCAAAGCAGAAATGTAAGTGCTCCCCTGGAAAACGTCTTTGTTCATATGCATAAAAATATTTATTATTAATTGATATTTCTTTGGTTGTGATTGAGGGGTGATTGAGAGAAAAAGGTCTGATTAGATGCCAGTCTCGCGCGTCCTGTTGGGGTATTTTTGCTAAGTGTTTCTTGATCACTGAGCACCGGAGACCAGAGTAAGGGTGTTAGCATTTGTGTATAAATGAATTTTAAGTCACCGTTTTTCTTTCTGCGTAATCTTTTCAGTTTTGTTTGTATATTTTTCTTAAATTGTCATGACTAGAATAAGCTTGGAAATTGACCATGTCTTTATGCCGTTCCTGATTCGCATGTGTGCAAATTTAAGTTTTCGCTCAAAGTCGTGCCATTAACCTACCAATATATGGATGTAATGATATGAAAACAAAACGTAAAACACTCGATTCTTAAAAATGACCATTTTTGACTACCTTTTTCTGTGCGAGAATCACTACGACGGCATAGAACAAGGTGTGCGTGAGTGCACGTGCACGTGAGGGGGAGACGCCTATGTGAGATTATATGCATTTAGGAATTTCGATATCATTCACACCACTGAAATTGGACACTTTGCTCCTCAATGGAATTAGTAATCAATTATTAACGTCAACTTTGAACAAAATTTGACAAGTACGATATGATTTCATTTTATATACCACTCCTGGTCATTTTTTATATGAATTTTGTTTTAGTAAGAATTATGTCGAAATCCTCTTTTATATAAATAAATAGAATTTGTTTGAGCTGCAATTTCCAAAGTGCATAAAATCCTTCATATGTGTTAGTTAGTCTACTATCAGGTAGACTTCTTGTATTGTTTTTGTAAAAGCATAATTTAAAGAATTTTTTAGAAATTTGACACTATTGTAATGGTTGCTATCAACGTAGAAAAAATGTAACTTCACGTATTTTGTTTTGTATAAAACTTCGTTGAAATTACTTGGAATTTGTTGAAACAATAAATAATGAAAATAATGTACATATATTTGTATGTTGAATTTCCTTTCATTTTTCACCTACTTTCCCCTTTAACTCTCGTTCTCTAGTTCACATGTCTTACCTATAGAGCCTCTTGTATTAGTTTACCTTGATTATTTGAATATTTTTTTGCAAAAGGTAATTTGCTGGGACCCAGAAGCGCCAGGTTTCGAACTTGGGACTTTTTGACTCAGAGGCAAGCGCGTTACCTACTCCTCTAACTGTTCCCACCCACCCTCCGCGAGAAGACTTTCCTCTTATAGTAACCAAAGGGAAATTTCTGTAAAGCCCCTTGAAAAGTATTCAATGATTTACAAGTACCCGAACCAAGAAACGAACCCAAACCCGAGGGGTACCACTAAGTCAAAGAAATTATTGTAGTAACCAAAGTAAAATTCTAAAAAAATCGTAATACATTAAAGAAATTTTAGAAACGTAAGACAAGTTTGAAGCCCAACCCCAGGTTGCCGCTGAGAAACGCAACCGTCAAAGAAATAACTAAGACATTTTGTATATTTGGAAAGTCTTTATTTAGTGCCAAACAACTATGTATTAATATTTAAGTATTTCATTGTAAAACTACCAAGTTTAAGAACACTTAAATCACTACTTAATCACTTTGAATATCTGTAAGACATGCATATAAGACAAAGTTATACCTCAAAGGTGTAACATATACAACAAATGTATTACATTTCACTAATAAATGGTCAACTTAACTACTCGTTCATGGTTTGGTGTTATCAATATCTACAAGCATTTCTAAAAAAATAGAACAAATTTGAGAAATTGACAGTAATCAAAAAGATATAAAGCAGTTCATCAATTATTACACAAAATGTGTGCGTCACTGACTAATAAGATCAATAACTTGTGGCTGTTTCTATATTTACATGATGTATTTGATTAATTATTACCATAGCATAAAACATGGAAAAGGAACAGATCATGAAAATCGCTGTCGGGAAAATATATCAGTAAATTGTTTAACTTCCAAATGATCTTTCTAAACACTCACTTTTGTCAAATGAAAAAATTGTAAAACTGAGCTATTTAAGCTTTTCTGGACAATCAAAAGTTTCCATATTTATGCGTAATTTATTCGCACGACAACGTAACGCCAAGTCACCACTCGTTACCTTGCTGGTACTTTCGCCCTAAAAAGTTCGGAAACATCGTTATTTTGAATAGTTATAAAATAACCATGTTTAGTTACGGTAAATATTTTAACCAAATATTGTTGGTTAATGAACCCACAATTTGTTAATCTTTATTTACACAGGTAATTTTCCCAACACATTACATTTTTTTATTATTATTGAAAAACAATTTCACGTTTCCGAACTTTCTTGGTCGCGTGTATCATAACCAACAATCTCCAAGGGCCGCTGATTTCATGTGCGCTTTTCTCTGACGCATGCAGGTCAGAAAAGTCCCATCGTTTAACTAGAAACATATCTGTGAAAACGTGTATCTAGTGAAAAACCAATCTGTGGCCCTGGTAGAGGGTAATCATTATTGTAGTACCATTTAACAAAGGCCACGGCGGCAAACTTGAAGGTCTTACGAGAATAGAGCACGTTGAAAGGCATAAGGGGCAGATATCTTTACTAAAATAAACCAAACCTGTATCTGACGACCACGCAGTCTTAGACATGCCATGTTTCTAGTACCCAATGCTTTATTTTAAAGGTATCAACATGATGTATCAACAGAACGATTAACATTTGTTTGAAACAGTATTTTGCGCTATCAGTTCGCCCCCTATGCCTTGAAGGGTTTACATTGTTGGCCAGTGAACCCACAATTTTTAAAGCTCCCGTCATACAAAAATCTGTACAGTGTAGCTATAATTCAACTCATATATTCAACGGACTGAAATAGTACAACTGGACTAGTGAAATCGTGCCGAAGTTAGAAGTGTAATACTTATACAGTGTACCTACTGTCTGTTATGCTTTTATTTCGACCTCCAACCGCTTACTACAAATATTTACATGTCAGTAAATGGGAATTTATATGGGAGATTCCACAGCATTTCCCCTTTTTTGTCTGCTTCTTGTAAATATACTCCTTGTACGTCTTCAACTGACGATACTTTTTCTACCAACGAAGTTCGAAATAATTGTCATTTTCATAGGACGTTATAAGGTGAAGTAATGGAGGAAGCAAAATGTTGTGGGGGGAAAACACTTGGGAGTGGTCAAGCCATTTTTATGCATGCACGCGTCACAGTACTTCTTATAAAATAAATTACAAATAAGTGAACATTAAATCCCTAACACTGATACAATAAAACGTTATACTGAATAGGTTGAAACATAAATATTCGTATACTTAGTTTCCAGACCGCCTCGCATCCACTCCCTGATCACGTAAGGTGTAACAACTCTTCCCAGAGTAGGTTCAATTTGCTTTATGGGGGAGGGGCTAAAGCTTTTCAGTCCAACCCTCACCCTTATCTGACGAACAAAACTTGATTAAAAATTTACTAAAATCAAAATGCATATATATAGTGCATTTGTGTTAAATATATTTAAAAAAGAAACCAGAAGAAAACACCCAAAATGAAATATTATTATGTAGGTCAATGGCGATTCTAAATTGGTCCACTGCTTTTATCTGAACAGTTTTCTCCATGTTTGACAAACTGGGCAGTACTATAACGCCACCTGGAGGAAAATATGATCGTCTCTGTTGCAATAAGTACCTACCACATTATGATATCAACATACTACATGTAGCTGTATATGATATCTACGTCTTTGTATGTCCACACATGAATCTACAGTGTATGCACAGGTGTATGTGAGCAAAAAACTAATAAGGTTGGTTTTTAAACGTTAGACCTACATCTGTGTTTCAGTCTAGAAATAGCAACTTGATTATGATTGAGGTAAGCTTATCTGTTGAATGTGTGTAATTGAAGTGAATTTTTGAGAAGTGAAAACAAGACTTAAAAGACTGGCAAGTTCCGATGATAAAAACAGTCAAATGTTAATAATAATGACATAACAAGTCCAATGGTTGTGACATTTGTACAACTGAAGCTTAACAACTGTATAAATCTGAGATAAGCTTATCAGTTGATTGTGTATCACGAAAAAGATTTTTTGGACAATATATTTCATTATTACATTTAAAAACTGGCAAATCACATGGCTTACAATAGTTAAGCATTAATAATTTTGACAAATCTAGTCCATTATTTGTGATACTTGTACAAATGCTGCTTAACAGCAACAGGAATGTGATAACTCATCAGTTACACTGTGTGATTACTGATGACTGTGTAACTGCATATTTTTAAAACATTTTAAAAGAGTGAAAATTACATTTAAAAAACTGCTAAATTCAACAGATTAAAATAGGTAAACGTTAATAACTCAGTTCAGTTCATGGTAAAAAGTAGGTCTAGGGTCAAGTTCAAGGTCAAAGTTAGATTGCCAATGTATGACTATGGGCATATCTCTGCCAGTTTTGGAGATATATTGATGGAAAACTTGCAAAGTTCAGTTCATGGTGAAAAGTGGGCAAAAGTAAATTTCAAGGTCATATATTGCCAGTATATTACTTCCTGTTCAAGTTGAATAGTAACTTTGGGCATGTATCTGGCAGTTTTGGAGATATAAGGGACAAAAAAGTTGCACAGTTCAGTTCATGGTGAAAAGTAGGTCAGAGGTCAAATTCAAGGTGACAGATTGCCAGTATGTGACTTCCTATTCAAGTTTTATAGTAACTGTGGGCATAATTCAGGCAGTTTTGGAATATAAGGGACAGAGAGGTGTAAAGTTCAGTTCAAATTGAAAATTAGGTCAAAGGTCAATCTCAAGGTGACAGATTGCAAGTCTATGACTTCCTATTGAAGGTCTATAGTAACTATGGGGGTACCTCTAATTTTGGAGTTATTTCACATTTTATTTTCACCAATGGATATTGCAACATTGTACTTTCTGATATGGTGCAACTCGTTTACCATATGGCAAACAAAAACAGACACCATCCCCAGTGTTGTGCTTGACAAGATCTATAAAATGCACTAAACAAAAGGTTTCTAGCATTTATGGTTCCAGGATTAGAGATTGCAGTCAAGAAATCTGGCTGCTTCTCCCATAAAAATGCACCAACTGACCTCAAACTCACGAAGATGAAAGATAACCCTAAGGGTAATACCTGCCCATAATTTTATAGGATAGGTCTGTGTAGATTCAGAAAATCAGCATGAATGAAAAAAATTTTAAAGAAAATTTTGGCCCATTTAACCTTAAATGGGCATATTTCAAATCCCACATACCACTTTCAGTCATCCATAGAAACTTTCTGCAATGCCTTCAGTTTGGGAGATATTTTGCATTTCATTTTGCAAATTTTGGACAAGGGTGCAATGTGACGAACACCACACCTACACCCCAGCACCGTGCACCCAAAATTCACATAGATCAAGTTGAGATTATATCTGACCTACATACAAGAGATGGATACATGGTCTCTTACAGTTTATGAGGAGAAGCAGTAACAGGTGGCAGAGCACAATGTGCAATAAGACTTAAAATGTATCAAAATTACCATCATGAATATAATTAAATATTAACAATTTTGTCAATTATATTTTATTTCTTTTTAATTTTGAAAAAATGACATTTGACAACTGCAGATATCTGCGATAAGCTTATCAGTTGACTGTGTGTAACAGAAGTGCAGCCTATTGGCAATTTATATGAGAAGAGTGAGAATTATTGAAAACAAATATTTTAATACGCCAATATATCATATATATCATTCAATATATGATTCAGTCTCCAAAGAAACATCAAATGTGATAATTTGTTTGCTTGTGTAGAGGTGACAAATTGTCCAGAAATGTGACCTAGAAAACAACATATACCCATTCAAGACTTCTTACTACCAATACCAGGTGCAGATTCCTCCTTACAATCAGTTTCTGGAATCGGGGTTTAGCACACCATTTGACAAAATATATTTGAAAAAAGTGTAAATTAAATATTAAAAAGTGATAAATTTCCCAGATTAAAATAGTTAAACATAAATACTTTTGATACAGTTTAGCTAAATAGATGACTGTGTTTAATAAAAAGGATATTTTCAGTCAATATATTTGAGAAGCTGAAAATAACATTGAAAAAAATGCCAAATTCGATAACTTAAAATAGTTAAACATTAATAATGTTGGCAAATCTACTCCAATACTTGTGAAATTTGTACAAATCATGCTTAACATCTAAAAAATCTGTGGAAAGCACATCAGTTGACAATGTCAAATGAAAAAGATTTTTTCAGAACATATATTTTTGAGAAAACTGAAAATGACATTGAAAAGACTGCCAAATTCCATGACTTACAATAGTTAAACATTAATAATTTTGACAAATCTGGTCCAATCTTTGTGAAATTTGTACAAATGATGCATAACAACAATAATAACTTCATCAGTTGACTGGGTCCTATGAAGAAAATTTTTTCAGACAATATAATTGAGAAAAATTAATATTACATTAAAAAAGCTGGCAATTTTCATGGTATAAAATAGTTAAATGTTAATAGTTTTGACAAATCTAGTCCAATATTTTTGAAATTTGGATAGATGATGCATAACAACAATAAAATTCTGTGATAAGCTCATCAGTTGACTGTGTCTCATTAAAAATATTTTTTTGGACAATAAATAAATCTTGTCTAATATTTGTGAAATTTGGATAGATGATGCATAACAATAATAAAAATCTGTGATAAGCTCATCAGTTGACTGTGTCTCATGAAAAACATTTTTCAGAGCATATAAATGTGAGAAAACTGAAAATGACATTGAAAAGACTGCAAAATGCCGTGCCTTAAAATAGTTAAACGTTAATAATTTTCACAAATCTTGTTCAATATTTGTGAAATTTGAACAGATGATGCATAACAACAATAAAAATCTGTGATAAGCTCATCAGTTGACTGTGACCCATGAAAAAGAATTTTCAGAGCATATAAATGTGAGAAAACTGAAAATGACATTGCAAAGACTGCCAAATTCCATGGCTTAAAATAGTTAAACGTTAATAATTTTCACAAATCTTGTCTAATATTTGTGAAATTTGGATAGATGATGCATAACAACAATAAAATTCTGTGATAAGCTCATCAGTTGACTGTGTCTCATTAAAAAGATTTTTTTGGACAATAAATAAAGCTCATCAGTTGACTGTGTCTCATTAAAAATATTTTTTTGGACAATAAATTTGAGAAAATTGAAAATGACACTGAGAAGACTGCAAAAGGCGGTGCCTTAAAATAGTTAAACGTTAATAATTTTCACAAAACTTGTTCAGTATTTGTTAAATTTGGAGAGATGATGCTTAACAATAACAAAAATCTGTGATAAGTTTAACAGTTGACAGTGTGTGATAGAATTGTAGTTGTTTGACATTTTGTATGCGAAGAGTGAGAATTATCTACAATATTTTTTTTTCAATTTCACAACATCTAATTAGACTCACATTAAACATCAAATATTATGATTTGAATTTGTTTGTGTAAGAGGTGACAAATTACCCATAATTTTCCTCTGGAAAAGAATATATACCCATTTAAGACATCTCCTTACTACCAATACCAGATGCAGATTCCTCCTTGCAATCGGTTTCTGGAATCGGGTTTAGCACACCATTTGACAATGTCTTTAAGCTTGCCATATACCATCTATTGTACACATGGATGAGACATAGCATTGCTCTTGCTGTTTTCTTTTTCTGTCTGTTTTTTCTATAGGAATTAGCCCTGACCAGACAGGAAGAATCAGTTCACCAAAAAAGTCATCATGCTGTATGGAAAAGGTCACCTGGAAAAAGAACAATATGTTTGATAAAAGTGAAAATTAAATTCTAAAAATTGACAAATTTCCCACACTAAAATAGTTGAACAATAATTTTGATAAACTTAACCTAAACAGTTGACTATGTCTAATAAAAAGGATATTTTCAGAACATATAAATTTGAGAAATAATGCAAATGACATTGAAAAGACTGCCAAATGCGGTGCCTTAAAATAGTTAAATGTTAATAATTTTCACAAATCTTGTCCAATATTTGTGGAATTTGGAGAGATGATGCATAACAATAATAAAAAACTGTGATAAGCTCATTAGTTGACTGTGACCCATGAAAAACATTTTTCAGAGCAAATAAATGTGAGAAAACTGAAAATGGCACTGAAAAGACTGCCAAATTCTATGGTACAAAATAGTTAAACGTTAATAATTTTCACAAATCTTGTCTAATATTTGTGAAATTTGGATAGATAATGCATAACAACAATAAAAATCTGTGATAAGCTCATCAGTTGACTGTGTCTCATGAAAAAGTTTTTTTTGGACAATAAAATTGAGAAAACTGAAAATGTCACTGAAACGACTGCCAAATTCCATGGCTTTAAATAGTTAAACGTTAATAATTTTCACAAATCTTGTCTAATATTTGTGAAATTTGGACAGATGATGCATAACAACAATAAAAATCTGTGATTAGCTCATCAGTTGACTGTGTCTCATGAAAAACATTTTTCAGAGCATATAAATGTGAGAAAACTGAAAATGACATTGCAAAGACTGCCAAATTCCATGGCTTAAAATAGTTAAACGTTAATAATTTTCACAAATCTTGTCTAATATTTGTGAAATTTGGATAGATGATGCATAACAATAATAAAAATCTGTGATAAGCTCATCAGTTGACTGTGTCTCATGAAAAACATTTTTCAGAGCATATAAATGTGAGAAAACTGAAAATGACATTGAAAAGACTGCAAAATGCGGTGCCTTAAAATAGTTAAACGTTAATAATTTTCACAAATCTTGTTCAATATTTGTGAAATTTGAACAGATGATGCATAACAACAAAAAAAATCTGTGATAAGCTCATCAGTTGACTGTGACCCATGAAAAAGAATTTTCAGAGCATATAAATGTGAGAAAACTGAAAATGACATTGCAAAGACTGCCAAATTCCATGGCTTAAAATAGTTAAACGTTAATAATTTTCACAAATCTTGTCTAATATTTGTGAAATTTGGATAGATGATGCATAACAACAATAAAATTCTGTGATAAGCTCATCAGTTGACTGTGTCTCATTAAAAAGATTTTTTTGGACAATAAATTTGAGAAAATTGAAAATGACACTGAGAAGACTGCAAAAGGCTTAAAATAGTTAAAGGTTAATAATTTTCACAAAACTTGTTCAATATTTGTGAAATTTGGAGAGATGATGCTTAACAATAACAAAAATCTGTGATAAGCTTAACAGTTGACAGTGTGTGATAGAATTGTAGTTGTTTGACATTTTGTATGCGAAGAGTGAGAATTATCTACAATATTTTTTTTTCAATTTCACAACATCTAAGTAGACTCACATTAAACATCAAATATTATGATTTTAGTTTGTTTGTGTAAGAGGTGACAAATTAACAATAATTTTCCTCTGAAAAAGAATATATACCCATTTAAGACATCTCCTTACTACCAATACCAGATGCAGATTCCTCCTTACAATCGGTTTCTGGAATTGAGGTTTAGCACACCATTTGACAATGTCCTAAAGCTTGCCATATACCATCTATTGTACACATGGAGGAGACATAGCATTGCTCTTGCTGTTGTCTTTTGCTGTCTGTTTTTTCTATAGGAATTAGCCCTGACCAGACAGGAAAAATCAGTTCACCAAAAAAGCCATCACGCTGTATGGAAAAGGTCACCTGGAAAAATAACAATATGTTTGATAAAAGTGAAAATTAAATTCTAAAAATTGATAAATTTCCCACACTAAAATAGTTGAACAATAATTTTGATAAACTTAACCTAAACAGTTGACTATGTCTAATAAAAAGGATATTTTCAGAACATATAAATTTGAGAAATACTGAAAATGCTATTGAAAAGACTGCCAAATGTGGTGCCTTAAAATAGTTAAACGTTAATAATTTTCACAAATCTTGTCTAATATTTGTGAAATTTGGATAGATAATGCATAACAACAATAAAAATCTGTGATAAGCTCATCAGTTGACTGTGTCTCATGAAAAAGTTTTTTTTGGACAATAAAATTGAGAAAACTGAAAATGTCACTGAAACGACTGCCAAATTCCATGGCTTAAAATAGTTAAACGTTAATAATTTTTACAAATCTTGTCTAATATTTGTGAAATTTGGATAGATGATGCATAACAATGATAAAAATCTGTGATAAGCTCATCAGTTGACTGTGTCTCATGAAAAACATTTTTCAGAGCATATAAATGTGAGAAAACTGAAAATGACATTGAAAAGACTGCAAAATGCGGTGCCTTAAAATAGTTAAACGTTAATAATTTTCACAAATCTTGTTCAATATTTGTGAAATTTGAACAGATGATGCATAACAACAATAAAAATCTGTGATAAGCTCATCAGTTGACTGTGACCCATGTAAAAGAATTTTCAGAGCATATAAATGTGAGAAAACTGAAAATGACATTGCAAAGACTGCCAAATTCCATGGCTTAAAATAGTTAAACGTTAATAATTTTCACAAATCTTGTCTAATATTTGTGAAATTTGGATAGATGATGCATAACAACAATAAAATTCTGTGATAAGCTCATCAGTTGACTGTGTCTCATTAAAAAGATTTTTTTGGACAATAAATTTGAGAAAATTGAAAATGACACTGAGAAGACTGCAAAAGGCTTAAAATAGTTAAAGGTTAATAATTTTCACAAAACTTGTTCAATATTTGTGAAATTTGGAGAGATGATGCTTAACAATAACAAAAATCTGTGATAAGCTTAACAGTTGACAGTGTGTGATAGAATTGTAGTTGTTTGACATTTTGTATGCGAAGAGTGAGAATTATCTACAATATTTTTTTTTCAATTTCACAACATCTAAGTAGACTCACATTAAACATCAAATATTATGATTTGAGTTTGTTTGTGTAAGAGGTGACAAATTAACAATAATTTTCCTCTGAAAAAGAATATATACCCATTTAAGACATCTCCTTACTACCAATACCAGATGCAGATTCCTCCTTACAATCGGTTTCTGGAATTGAGGTTTAGCACACCATTTGACAATGTCCTAAAGCTTGCCATATACCATCTATTGTACACATGGAGGAGACATAGCATTGCTCTTGCTGTTGTCTTTTGCTGTCTGTTTTTTCTATAGGAATTAGCCCTGACCAGACAGGAAGAATCAGTTCACCAAAAAAGCCATCGCGCTGTATGGAAAAGGTCACCTGGAAAAATAACAATATGTTTGATAAAAGTGAAAATTAAATTCTAAAAATTGACAAATTTCCCACACTAAAATAGTTGAACAATAATTTTGATAAACTTAACCTAAATAGTTGAATATGTCTAATAAAAAGGATATTTTCAGAACATATAAATTTGAGAAATACTGCAAATGACATTGAAAAGAATGCCAAATGCGGTGCCTTCAAATAGTTAAATGTAAATAATTTTCACAAATCTTGTCTAATATTTGTGAAATTTGGACAGATGATGCATAACAACAGTAAAAATCTGTGATTAGCTTATCAGTTGACTGTGTCTCATGAAAAAGTTTTTTTTGGACAATAAAATTGAGAAAACTGAAAATGTCACTGAAACGACTGCCAAAATCCATGACTTGAAATAGTTAAACGTTAATAATTTTCACAAATCTTGTCTAATATTTGTGAAATTTGGATAGATGATGCATAACATTAATAAAAATCTGTGATAAGCTCATCAGTTGACTGTGTCTCATGAAAAACATTTTTCAGAGCATATAAATGTGAGAAAACTGAAAATGACATTGCAAAGACTGCCAAATTCCATGGCTTAAAATAGTTAAACGTTAATAATTTTCACAAATCTTGTCTAATATTTGTGAAATTTGGATAGATGATGCATAACAACAATAAAATTCTGTGATAAGCTCATCAGTTGACTGTGTCTCATTAAAAAGATTTTTTTGGACAATAAATTTGAGAAAATTGAAAATGACACTGAGAAGACTGCAAAAGGCGGTGCCTTAAAATAGTTAAATGTTAATAATTTTCACAAAACTTGTTCAATATTTGTGAAATTTGGAGAGATGATGCTTAACAATAACAAAAATCTGTGATAAGCTTAACAGTTGACAGTGTGTGATAGAATTGTAGTTGTTTGACATTTTGTATGCGAAGAGTGAGAATTATCTACAATATTTTTTTTCAATTTCACAACATCTAAGTAGACTCACATTAAACATCAAATATTATGATTTGAGTTTGTTTGTGTAAGAGGTGACAAATTAACAATAATTTTCCTCTGAAAAAGAATATATACCCATTTAAGACATCTCCTTACTACCAATACCAGATGCAGATTCCTCCTTACAATCGGTTTCTGGAATTGAGGTTTAGCACACCATTTGACAATGTCCTAAAGCTTGCCATATACCATCTATTGTACACATGGATGAGACATAGCATTGCTCTTGCTGTTGTCTTTTGCTGTCTGTTTTTTCTATAGGAATTAGCCCTGACCAGACAGGAAAAATCAGTTCACCAAAAAAGCCATCACGCTGTATGGAAAAGGTCACCTGGAAAAATAACAATATGTTTGATAAAAGTGAAAATTAAATTCTAAAAATTGATAAATTTCCCACACTAAAATAGTTGAACAATAATTTTGATAAACTTAACCTAAACAGTTGACTATGTCTAATAAAAAGGATATTTTCAGAACATATAAATTTGAGAAATACTGAAAATGCTATTGAAAAGACTGCCAAATGTGGTGCCTTAAAATAGTTAAATGTTAATAATTTTCACAAATCTTGTCCAATATTTGTGGAATTTGGAGAGATGATGCTTAACAATAATAAAAATCTGTAATAAGCTCATCAGTTGACTGTGTCTCATGAAAAACATTTTTCAGAGCATATAAATGTGAGAAAACTGAAAATGACATTGAAAAGACTGCAAAATTCCATGGCTTAAAATAGTTAAATGTTAATAATTTTCACAAATCTTGTCTAATATTTGTGAAATTTGGATAGATGATGCATAACAACAATAAAATTCTGTGATAAGCTCATCAGTTGACTGTGTCTCATTAAAAATATTTTTTTGGACAATAAATTTGAGAAAATTGAAAATGACACTGAGAAGACTGCAAAAGGCGGTGCCTTAAAATAGTTAAACGTTAATAATTTTCACAAAACTTGTTCAGTATTTGTGAAATTTGGAGAGATGATGCTTAACAATAACAAGAATCTGTGATAAGTTTAACAGTTGACAGTGTGTGATAGAATTGTAGTTGTTTGACATTTTGTATGCGAAGAGTGAGAATTATCTACAATATTTTTTTTTCAATTTCAATACATCTAATTAGACTCACATTAAACATCAAATATTATGATTTGAGTTTGTTTGTGTAAGAGGTGACAAATTACCCATAATTTTCCTCTGGAAAAGAATATATACCCATTTAAGACATCTCCTTACTTCCAATACCAGATGCAGATTCCTCCTTACAATCGGTTTCTGGAATAGGGTTTAGCACACCATTTGACAATGTCCTAAAGCTTGCCATATACCATCTATTGTACACATGGAGGAGACATAGCATTGCTCTTGCTGTTTTCTTTTGCTGTCTGTTTTTTCTATAGGAATTAGCCCTGACCAGACAGGAAGAATCAGTTCACCAAAAAAGCCATCGCGCTGTATGGAAAAGGTCACCTGGAAAAATAACAATATGTTTGATAAAAGTGAAAATTAAATTCTAAAAATTGACAAATTTCCCACACTAAAATAGTTGAACAATAATTTTGATAAACTTAACCTAAATAGTTGAATATGTCAATAAAAAGGATATTTTCAGAACATATAAATTTGAGAAATACTGCAAATGACATTGAAAAGACTGCCAAATGCGGTGCCTTCAAATAGTTAAATGTTAATAATTTTCACAAATCTTGTCTAATATTTGTGAAATTTGGATAGATGATGCATAACAACAATAAAAATCTGTGATTAGCTCATCAGTTGACTGTGTCTCATGAAAAAGTTTTTTTTGGACAATAAAATTGAGAAAACTGAAAATGTCACTGAAACGACTGCCAAAATCCATGACTTGAAATAGTTAAACGTTAATAATTTTCACAAATCTTGTCTAATATTTGTTAAATTTGGATAGGTGATGCATAACATTAATAAAAATCTGTGATAAGCTCAACAGTTGACTGTGTCTCATGAAAAACATTTTTCAGAGCATATAAATGTGAGAAAACTGAAAATGACATTGCAAAGACTGCCAAATTCCATGGCTTAAAATAGTTCAACGTTAATAATTTTCACAAATCTTGTCTAATATTTGTGAAATTTGGATAGATGATGCATAACAACAATAAAATTCTGTGATAAGCTCATCAGTTGACTGTGTCTCATTAAAAAGATTTTTTTGGACAATAAATTTGAGAAAATTGAAAATGACACTGAGAAGACTGCAAAAGGCGGTGCCTTAAAATAGTTAAATGTTAATAATTTTCACAAAACTTGTTCAATATTTGTGAAATTTGGAGAGATGATGCTTAACAATAACAAAAATCTGTGATAAGCTTAACAGTTGACAGTGTGTGATAGAATTGTAGTTGTTTGACATTTTGTATGCGAAGAGTGAGAATTATCTACAATATTTTTTTTTCAATTTCACAACATCTAATTAGTCTCACATTAAACATCAAATATTATGATTTGAGTTTGTTTGTGTAAGAGGTGACAAATTACCCATAATTTTCCTCTGGAAAAGAATATATACCCATTGAAGACATCTCCTTACTACCAATACCAGATGCAGATTCCTCCTTACAATCGGTTTCTGGAATAGGGTTTAGCACACCATTTGATAATGTCCTAAAGCTTGCCATAAACCATCTATTGTACACATGGATGAGACATAGCATTGCTCTTGCTGTTGTCTTTTGCTGTCTGTTTTTTCTATAGGAATTAGCCCTGACCAGACAGGAAAAATCAGTTCACCAAAAAAGCCATCACGCTGTATGGAAAAGGTCACCTGGAAAAATAACAATATGTTTGATAAAAGTGAAAATTAAATTCTAAAAATTGACAAATTTCCCACACTAAAATAGTTGAACAATAATTTTGATAAACTTAACCTAAACAGTTGACTATGTCTAATAAAAAGGATATTTTCAGAACATATAAATTTGAGAAATACTGAAAATGACATTGAAAAGACTGCCAAATGCAGTGCCTTAAAATAGTTAAATGTTAATAATTTTCACAAATCTTGTCCAATATTTGTGGAATTTGGGGAGATGATGCATAACAATAATAAAAATCTGTGATAAGCTCATCAGTTGACTGTGACCCATGAAAAACATTTTTCAGAGCAAATAAATGTGAGAAAACTGAAAATGGCACTGAAAAGACTGCCAAATTCTATGGTACAAAATAGTTAAACGTTAATAATTTTCACAAATCTTGTCTAATATTTGTGAAATTTGGATAGATAATGCATAACAACAATAAAAATCTGTGATAAGCTCATCAGTTGACTGTGTCTCATGAAAAAGTTTTTTTTGGACAATAAAATTGAGAAAACTGAAAATGTCACTGACACGACTGCCAAAATCCATGGCTTAAAATAGTTAAATGTTAATAATTTTCACAAAACTTGTCTAATATTTGTGAAATTTGGACAGATGATGCATAACAATAATAAAAATCTGTGATAAGCTCATCAGTTGACTGTGTCTCATGAAAAACATTTTTCAGACCATATAAATGTGAGAAAACTGAAAATGACATTGCAAAGACTGCCAAATTCCATGGCTTAAAATAGTTAAACGTTGATAATTTTCACAAATCTTGTCTAATATTTGTGAAATTTGGATAGATGATGCATAACAACAATAAAATTCTGTGATTAGCTCATCAAATGACTGTGTCTCATGAAAAAGTTTTTTTTGGACAATAAAATTGAGAAAACTGAAAATGTCACTGAAACGACTGCCAAATTCCATGGCTTAAAATAGTTAAACGTTAATAATTTTTACAAATCTTGTCTAATATTTGTGAAATTTGGATAGATGATGCATAACAATAATAAAAATCTGTGATAAGCTCATCAGTTGACTGTGTCTCATGAAAAACATTTTTCAGAGCATATAAATGTGAGAAAACTGAAAATGACATTGAAAAGACTGCCAAATTCCATGGCTTAAAATAGTTAAACGTTAATAATTTTCACAAATATTGTCTAATATTTGTGAAATTTGGATAGATGATGCATAACAACAATAAAATTCTGTGATAAGCTCATCAGTTGACTGTGTCTCATTAAAAAGATTTTTTTGGACAATAAATAAAGCTCATCAGTTGACTGTGTCTCATTAAAAATATTTTTTTGGACAATAAATTTGAGAAAATTGAAAATGACACTGAGAAGACTGCAAAAGGCGGTGCCTTTAAATAGTTAAACGTTAATAATTTTCACAAAACTTGTTCAGTATTTGTGAAATTTGGAGAGATGATGCTTAACAATAACAAAAATCTGTGATAAGTTTAACAGCTGACAGTGTGTGATAGAATTGTAGTTGTTTGACATTTTGTATGCGAAGAGTGAGAATTATCTACAATATTTTTTTTTCAATTTCACAACATCTAATTAGACTCACATTAAACATCAAATATTATGATTTGAGTTTGTTTGTGTAAGAGGTGACAAATTACCCATAATTTTCCTCTGGAAAAGAATATATACCCATTTAAGACATCTCCTTACTACCAATACCAGATGCAGATTCCTCCTTACAATCGGTTTCTGGAATAGGGTTTAGCACACCATTTGACAATGTCCTAAAGCTTGCCATATACCATGTATTGTACACATGGATGAGACATAGCATTGCTCTTGCTGTTTTCTTTTGCTGTCTGTTTTTTCTATAGGAATTAGCCCTGACCAGACAGGAAGAATCAGTTCACCAAAAAAGTCATCATGCTGTATGGAAAAGGTCACCTGGAAAAAGAACAATATGTTTGATAAAAGTGAAAATTAAATTCTAAAAATTGACAAATTTCCCACACTAAAATAGTTGAACAATAATTTTGATAAACTTAACCTAAACAGTTGACTGTGTCTAATAAAAATGATATTTTCAGAACATATAAATTTGAGAAATACTGAAAATGACATTGAAAAGACTGCCAAATGCGGTGCCTTAAAATAGTTAAATGTTAATAATTTTCACAAATCTTGTCCAATATTTGTGGAATTTTGAGAGATGATGCTTAACAATAATAAAAATCTATGATAAGCTCATCAATTGACTGTGATCCATGAAAAACATTTTTCAGAGCATACAAATGTGAGAAAACTGAAAATGACATTGAAAAGACTGCCAAATTCCATGGCTTAAAATAGTTAAATGTTAGTAATTTTCACAAATCTTGTCTAATATTTGTGAAATTTGGATAGATGATGCATAACAACAATAAAAATCTGTGATTAGCTCATCAGTTGACGGTGTCTCATGAAAAAGTTTTTTTTTTGGACAATAAAATTGAGAAAACTGAAAATGTCACTGAAACGACTGCCAAATTCTATGGTGTAAAATAGTTAAACGTTAATGATTTTCACAAATCTTGTCTTATATTTGTGAAATTTGGATAGATGATGCATAACAACAATGAAAATCTGTGATTAGCTCATCAGTTGACTGTGTCTCATGAAAAAGTTTTTTTTGGACAATAAAATTGAGAAAACTGAAAATGTCACTGAAACGACTGCCAAAATCCATGCCTTAAAATAGTTAAACGTAAATAATTTTCACAAATCTTGTTCAACATTTGTGAAATTTGAACAGATGATGCATAACAACAATAAAAATCTGTGATAAGCTCATCAGTTGACTGTGACCCATGAAAAAGAATTTTCAGAGCATATAAATGTGAGAAAACTGAAAATGACATTGCAAAGACTGCCAAATTCCATGGCTTAAAATAGTTAAACGTTAATAATTTTCACAAATCTTGTCTAATATTTGTGAAATTTGAATAGATGATGCATAACAACAATAAAATTCTGTGATAAGCTCATCAGTTGACTGTGTCTCATTAAAAAGATTTTTTGGGACAATAAATTTGAGAAAATTGAAAATGACACTGAGAAGACTGCAAAAGGCGGTGCCTTAAAATAGTTAAACGTTAATAATTTTCACAAAACTTGTTCAGTATTTGTGAAATTTGGAGAGATGATGCTTAACAATAACAAAAATCTGTGATAAGTTTAACAGTTGACAGTGTGTGATAGAAATGTAGTTGTTTGACATTTTGTATGCGAAGAGTGAGAATTATCTACAATATTTTTTTCTTCAATTTCACAACATCTAATTAGACTCACATTAAACATCAAATATTATGATTTGAGTTTGTTTGTGTAAGAGGTGACAAATTACCCATAATTTTCCTCTGGAAAAGAATATATACCCATTTAAGACATCTCCTTACAACCAATACCAGATGCAGATTCCTCCTTACAATTGGTTTCTCGAATAGGGTTTAGCACACCATTTGACAATGTCCTAAAGCTTGCCATATACCATGTATTGTACACATGGATGAGACATAGCATTGCTCTTGCTGTTTTCTTTTGCTGTCTGTTTTTTCTATAGGAATTAGCCCTGACCAGACAGGAAGAATCAGTTCACCAAAAAAGTCATCATGCTGTATGGAAAAGGTCACCTGGAAAAATAACAATATGTTTGATAAAAGTGAAAATTAAATTCTAAAAATTGACAAATTTCCCACACTAAAATAGTTGAACAATAAATTTGATAAACTTAACCTAAATAGTTGAATATGTCTAATAAAAAGGATATTTTCAGAACATATAAATTTGAGAAATACTGAAAATGACATTGAAAAGACTGCCATATTCCATGGCTTAAAATAGTTAAATGTTAATAATTTTCACAAATCTTGTCTAATATTTGTGAAATTTGGATAGATGATGCATAACAACAATAAAAATCTGTGATTAGCTAATCAGTTGACTGTGTCTCATGAAAAAGTTTTTTTTTTTGGACAATAAAATTGAGAAAACTGAATATGTCACTGAAACGACTGCCAAAATCCATGGCTTAAAATAGTAAAAACATTAATAATTTTCACAAATCTTGTCTAATATTTGTGAAATTTGGATAGATGATGCATAACAATAATAAAAATCTGTGATAAGCTCATCAGTTGACTGTGTCTCATGAAAAACATTTTTCAGAGCATATAAATTGGAGAAAAATGAAAATGACATTGGAAAGACTGCCAAATTCCATGGCTTAAAATAGTTAAACGTTAATAATTTTCACAAATCTTGTCTAATATTTGTGAAATTTGGAAAGATGATGCATAACAACAATAAAATTCTGTGATAAGCTCATCAGTTGACTGTGTCTCATTAAAAATCTTTTTTTGGACAATAAATTTGAGAAAATTGAAAATGACACTGAGAAGACTGCAAAAGGCGGTGCCTTAAAATAGTTAAACGTTAATAATTTTCACAAAACTTGTTCAGTATTTGTGAAATTTGGAGAGATGATGCTTAGCAATAACAAAAATCTGTGATATTCTTAACAGTTGACTGTGTGTGACAGAATTGTAGTTGTTTGACATTTTGTATGCGAAGAGTGAGAATTATCTACAATATTTTTTTTTTCAATTTCACAACATCTAATTAGACTCACATTAAACATCAAATCTTATGATTTGAGTTTGTTTGTGTAAGAGGTGACAAATTACCCATAATTTTCCTCTGGAAAAGAATATATACCCATTGAAGACATCTCCTTACTACCAATACCAGATGCAGATTCCTCCTTACAATCGGTTTCTGGAATAGGGTTTAGCACACCATTTGACAATGTCCTAAAGCTTGCCATATACCATCTATTGTACACATGGATGAGACATAGCATTGCTCTTGCTGTTGTCTTTTGCTGTCTGTTTTTTCTATAGGAATTAGCCCTGACCAGACAGGAAGAATCAGTTCACCAAAAAAGCCATCACGCTGTATGGAAAAGGTCACCTGGAAAAATAACAATATGTTTGATAAAAGTGAAAATTAAATTCTAAAAAATTGACAAATTTCCCACACTAAAATAGTTGAACAATAAATTTGATAAACTTCACCTAAATAGTTGAATATGTCTAATAAAAAGGATATTTTCAGAACATATAAATTTGAGAAATACTGAAAATGACATTGAAAAGACTGCCAAATTCCATAGCTTAAAATAGTTAAATGTTAATAATTTTCACAAATCTTGTCTAATATTTGTGAAATTTGGATAGATGATGCATAACAACAATAAAAATCTGTGATTAGCTAATCAGTTGACTGTGTCTCATGAAAAAGTTTTTTTTGGACAATAAAATTGAGAAAACTGAAAATGTCACTGAAACGACTGCCAAAATCCATGGCTTAAAATAGTTAAACGTTAATAATTTTCACAAATCTTGTCTAATATTTGTGAAATTTGGATAGATGATGCATAACAATAATAAAAATCTGTGATAAGCTCATCAGTTGACTGTGTCTCATGAAAAACATTTTTCAGAGCATATAAATGTGAGAAAACTGAAAATGACATTGCAAAGACTGCCTAATTCCATGGCTTAAAATAGTTAAACGTTAATAATTTTCACAAATCTTGTCTAATATTTGTGAAATTTGGATAGATGATGCATAACAACAGTAAAATTCTGTGATAAGCTCATCAGTTGACTGTGTCTCATTAAAAAGATTTTTTGGGACAATAAATTTGAGAAAATTGAAAATGACACTGAGAAGACTGCAAAAGGCGGTGCCTTTAAATAGTTAAACGTTAATAATTTTCACAAAACTTGTTCAATATTTGTGAAATTTGGAGAGATGATGCTTAACAATAACAAAAATCTGTGATAAGCTTAACAGTTGACAGTGTGTGATAGAATTGTAGTTGTTTGACATTTTGTATGCGAAGAGTGAGAATTATCTACAATATTTTTTTTTTTCAATTTCACAACATCTAATTAGACTCACATTAAACATCAAATATTATGATTTGAGTTTGTTTGTGTAAGAGGTGACAAATTACCCATAATTTTCCTCTGGAAAAGAATCTATACCCATTTAAGACATCTCCTTACAACCAATACCAGATGCAGATTCCTCCTTACAATCGGTTTCTGGAATAGGGTTTAGCACACCATTTGACAATGTCCTAAAGCTTGCCATATACCATCTATTGTACACATGGATGAGACATAGCATTGCTCTTGCTGTTGTCTTTTGCTGTCTGTTTTTTCTATAGGAATTAGCCCTGACCAGACAGGAAAAATCAGTTCACCAAAAAAGCCATCACGCTGTATGGAAAAGGTCACCTGGAAAAATAACAATATGTTTGATAAAAGTGAAAATTAAATTCTAAAAATTGACAAATTTCCCACACTAAAATAGTTGAACAATAAATTTGATAAACTTTACCTAAATAGTTGAATATGTCTAATAAAAAGGATATTTTCAGAACATATAAATTTGAGAAATACTGAAAATGACATTGAAAAGACTGCCAAACTCCATGGCTTAAAATAGTTAAATGTTAATAATTTTCACAAATCTTGTCCAATATTTGTGAAATTTGGACAGATGATGCATAACAATAATAAAAATCTGTGATAAGCTCATCAGTTGACTGTGTCTCATGAAAAATATTTTTCAGAGCATATAAATGTGAGAAAACTGAAAATGACACTGAAAAGACTGCCAAATTCCATGGTATAAAATATTTAAACGTTAATATTTTTCAAAAATCTTGTCTAATATTTGTGGAATTTGGAGAGATGATGCTTATCAATAATAAATATCTGTGATAAGCTCATCAGTTGACTGTGTCTCATGAAAAACATTTCTGAGAGCATATAAATGTGAGAAAACTGAAAATGACATTGAAAAGAGTGCCAAATGCGGTGCCATAAAATAGTTAAACGTTAATAATTTTCAGAAATCATGTCCAATATTTGTGAAATTGGGACAGATGATGCATAACAGCAATAAAATCTGTGATAAGCTTATCAGCTGACTGTGTCTCATGGAAAAGATTTTTTCAGAGCATATTATTTGGAGAAAACTGAAAATTACATTGAAAAGACCTGCAAATTCCATGGCATAAAATAGTTAAATATTAATGATTTTGACAAACCCAGTCCAATATTTGTGAAATTTGTACAAATGATGCTTAAAATCAATAAAAATCTGTTCTAAGCTTATCAGCTGACTGTGTGTAATAGAAGTGTAGCTTATTAACAATTTGTATGAGAAGAGTGAGAATTATCAAAAAAATGTTTTTTCAATTTCACAACATCTAATTAGGCTCTTATTTAACATCAAATGTTATGATTTGAGTTTGTTTGTGTAGGAGGTGACAAATTACCCATAATTGTCCTGTGGAAAACAATATATACCCATTCAAGACTTCTCCTTACTACCAATACCAGATGCAGATTCCTCCTTACAATCGGTTTCTGGAATAGGGTTTAGCACACCATTTGACAATGTCCTAAAGCTTCCCACATACCATCATGAGACACAGCATTGCTCTTGCTGTTGTCTTTTGCTGCCTGTTTTTTCTATAGGAATTAGCCATGACTAGACAGGAAGAATCAGTTCACCAAAAAAGCCACTAGCTGTATGGAAAAGGTCACCTGGAAAAAGAACAATATATTTGAAAAAAGTGAAAATTTTAAAAATTGACAAATTTCACAGACTGATATAGTTAAACAATAAGAATTTTTATAAAGTTAACCTTAACAGTTGACTGTCTAATAAAAGGATATTTTCGGTACATATAAATTTGAGAAAACTGAAAATTACATTAATAAGACTTCCAAATTCCATGGCTTAAAATAGTTAAACATTAATAATTTTCACAAATTTCGTCCAATGTTTGTGAAATTTGGACAGATGATGAATAACAATAATAAAAATCTGTGATAAGCTCATCAGTTGACTGTGTCTCATGAAAAAGATTTTTCAGAGCATATGAATTGGAGAAAACTGAAAATTACATTGAAAAGACTGCCAAATTCCATGGCTTAAAATAGTTAAACGTTAATTATTTTCACAAATCTTGTCCAATATTTGTGAAATTTGGACAGATGATGCATAACAATAATAAAAATCTGTGATAAGCTCATCAGTTGACTGTGTCTCATGGAAAAGATTTTTTCAGAGCATATAATTTGGAGAAAACTAAAAATTACATTAAAAGACCGGCAAATTCCATGGCATAAAATAGTTAAATATTGACAATTTTGACAAATCTTGTCCAATATTTGTGAAATTTGTATATATCATGCTTAACATCAATAAAAATCTGAAAAAGCACAAAAGTTGACAATGTCCAAAGAAAAAGATTTTTTCAGAGCATATAAATTTGAGAAAACTGAAAATGACATTGAAAAGACTGCCAAATTCCATGGATTAAAATAGTTAAATGTTAATATTTTCACAAATCTAGTCCAATATTTGTGAAATTTTTACAAATAATTCCTTAGATCAATAAAAATCTGTGATAAGCTCATCAGTTGCCTGGGTTCAATGAAAAAGATTTTTTTTTTTTTTTTTTTTTTTTTTTTTTGGACAATATATTTGAGAAAACTGAAAATATCACTGAAAAGACTGCCAAATTCCAAGGTATAAAATAGTTAAACGTTAATAATTTTGACAAATCTTGTTCATTATTTGTGGAATTTGGACAAATGATACTTTACAATAATAAAAATCTGTGATAAGCTTATCAGCTGACTGTGTGTAATAGAAGTGTAGCTTATTGACAATTTGTGTGAGAAGACTGAGAATTATCAAAAACATTTTTTTTTTTTCAATTTCACAACATCTAATTAGCTTCATATTAAACATCAAATGTTATGATTTGAGTTTGTTTGTGTAAGAGGTGACAAATTACCCATAATTGTCTTCTGGAAAACAATATATACCCATTCAAGACTTCTCCTTACTACCAATACCAGATGCAGATTCCTCCTTACAATTTGTTTTTGGAATTGGGGTTTAGCATACCATTTGACAATGTCCCAAAGCTTGCCTACCATCTATTGTAGACATGGATGACACAATCCATTGCTCTTGCTGTTGTCTTTTGCTGCCTGTTTTTTCTATAGGAATTGGCCATGACCAGACAGGAAGAATCAGTTCACCAAAAAAGCCCCCACGCTGTATGGAAAAGGTCACCTGGAAGAGAAATGTACGATGTATTTAAAAAAAAAAATGGAAATTAAATTTTAAAAAGTGATAAATTTATCAGACTAAAATAGCTAAGCATTAATAATTTTGATAAAGTTGGATTTAAAAGTTGATTGTGTCTAATGGAAAGGCTCATCTGGAAAAAGAACAGTAAGTTTGAAAAAAAGTGAAAATATCGCCAGTTTTCGAGATATAAGGGATAGAAAATTTGCAAAGCTCAGTTCATGGTGAAAATTAGGTCAAAGGTCAATTTCAGGATCACAGTTAGATTGGCAGTATATGACATCCTATTCAAGTTCAATGAGGGTAAGAAATACTCCCCCTTAATCACCAATCACGAAGAATTAAAACAGGTCAATCACCAATCACGAAGATATATTCAGGTCAATCACCAATCACGAAGATTTGAAAGCTATCACCATTCATCAAGATAGAAAATTGCTATACTTGCAGGAATGCAAAGAATTCATAACATTCCCAGAATAATTAATTTCGTATGTTGAATGACATGAATCGTCTGTTTAGAGATATTCAGCCATTCTTATTGGTCAGGATTCCCGTGACAGAGACTAAGGCGATGATATACGAATAGAACAGGAAAGTAGCAAACTACTCACATTTCCACTTTCCCAGATAGCAAGATGACGTTGGGCCAACGTCGGCACCGTTGGCAATTGGTCGGCATTGGCATGCCGCCATCGGGCCAACGTTGGGCCAACGTTGGCACTGTTGACGTTGGCCTGCCGTCGTTGGGCCAACGTCGGGCCAACGTCCTTTTTTTGACGTTGATCCGATGTAGGGCCAACGTTGGGCCAATGTAGGACCAACATCATTTTTTGTCGTTGATCCAATGTAGGGCCAACGTCATTTTTTAAGTATTAAAGTATTAAACTTATGTTGGACCAGTCTTTTTTAATTTCATGTCAAACCGCCATCAAGCCAATATATGATGTCATTTTTTTATTTACTTTTATTATTTTTTATTTTTTATTTATTTTTTTATAGACCAGTGAGCTGAATGCATTGAACTAACATCATTTGATCAATTTTGATTTAATTTATCTCAATCTCTTTCTCTCTTTTTTTCAAAATCCCCTCATTAATCCACTATTTGTTTAATTTGACTTGACATTTGAATGATCTGTTAATTTGTTAGAGCTATTCGTTCCGCTTTTTTAAAATTCCGCCTTTTATGATAAGCCGGTCAAGGACCCGGATGTAGCGTTTCTTAGAGTTATGGATATGAAAAAAGCACAAGTGTATCAAACCAATACAATTCGTCGAGTGATTTGATTCGTGATGCGATTTAATTCGAAGACATCAACACTGGCGACGAGGATTAACTCTAGTGCAAAACTGCGAGCCAACTTTCTTTGAGAAAATGGAGGAAAAATGTGAAATTACGAAATTCGAACCGTACAGAAGTCCGGAGCGGGAGACATTAGGGCCACGCTGGACGCGCTGGCTTTACAGTTTTAAACTCTTCGCTGACGGAAAAGGATTGATCGTTTCAGAACCAACGGACGGAATAAATAATGAACAAAGACAGAAAATTAAAAATACATGTCAGAGGAGACGCGCGCTTATGTTGCATTCAGCAGGGACAGGTGTACTGTACAAGATATTTTCAGGGGCCGGTTTCACAAAGCAGTAGTTAGTTAGAACAACTAACTACTGAACTACCTCGCTAACGAGCAAACTTAGCGATTTTCGAGGGGTGTTTCACGAAGCAGTCGTTAACTCATCGCTAAGTTCAGTCGTAAAGTTCGGTCGTTAGTTCTCTCGTTACTCTCCGTAGTCTCGAAACCGTCTGCCGGAAGTGGAACTCTTGCGTAAAAGTGTCACGAAAGCACTAACTCTCCAATTTTTGGTGGCTGAAAATGCATAAGAACGTCTGCTTTGAGGTCGTCGTAAAGGATCTCCACCACCTTTTTGCCGCTCTTTTTGTCACAGCTAGGCGCAACCTCTTGTAAATTGCATCATCGTGTGTATATTCTAATAGATTCTGCCTTTCATGAAAACGTCGTAGTCTACGTTGCCGTCTGGCGGTACGGATAGCAAGAAAAGTAGCCGCCATATTGGATACAAAGACAAACGACAGACAACGGTAACTAAGCAACCTTTTTATTTCACTCATTACGCATGCGTACGATGAAACTCTAGAGTTAGCGACTGGTCTGACCAGTCGTTAAATATCCAAGGCAACAACGAGACAATAACGAGCGAGAGAACTAGCGACTGCTTCGTGAAACGGCACTATAACTAGCGAGAGGCTAACTACCGATCGCTAACTAACTACTGCTTTGTGAAACCGGCCCCAGGACTCTCTCAAACACTGTTACACAGGTGAGAAACATGAATAACGCTTTAAATGAAAGTGGAACACCAGAAACTGTGAGTATGGTGAGACCGAAGTCATTTAACAAACCAACTCAGTCTAAACACCACGAGTTCAGACATGAAAAACGAAGTAGAAACCCACCGACTGAGAAAACATGGAACGTTGGATCACTTTGCAAAAGTCTGCAAAACTGAAACTATTGTTCATGTAAATGACAGTTATGAACATGATAATCCAGGGGTGCATATACATTTGGTGTGGGAACCAATGCAATATACACAGACATGCCAAATATGGTGGAAATAGAGATAGGCGGCGTTGATCTCAGTGTATTACCAGATTCAGGTGCATATTTTAATATCATTGATGAAAATACATGGGGAATGCTGAAATCCAAAAAAAAAAATAAATAAATAAAAATAATAATAATAATAATAATTATAAAAATGAAAATAAGAAAAATAAATGTGGCTCAGGCTCTTGTGGAGGACCACAAAACAAACAGTATTATTCATACACGTCTGAGAAATCTTTAAAAGTGAAGGGAACATTTGAATGTGACATATTGACCCATTAGAGCCTGCGTCATCAAAACAAACGGCAGCCATACTGGAGGGAGACCGGAATCGTCTGCTGCGCATGAACAAGTCATGTCTGTACAAATGTAGTTCAGTTTTCGTTTTCTGTATTTTCTTTCATATTTAACCGAGCAAAATGATGAATTACTGCAGGGTATTTGGTCGAGAGAAGGTAACTAACTTTACAAGCGTTCACAGACTGCCTGCAGTGGTAAAAATCCATGGTGAAGGAACTAAAACCATAAACGGAGGAGAGACGGCGAGGTGGCTTTGAATCAAGACTCTTCGGAATAGTAAAGGATAAAACTAATTTATTTTATAGCAAAGAATGAAGAGCCAACTGTGCAGATTTTACCATAAAAGAAAAAAAAGTAGAACACCAAAGACCTAGGTGTGTACGTTTGGGGCGCACGTATATATTTAAAGTAGTGCCCAAAAAGTGTGGGTGGAGAGTGTGTTAATTTGTTAAAACGTGTTGAAATACCCAGGCAGGGTTTCGACTTTTATAATAAAGACTCACCTATTGCCTTGGGTGTAATTTGTTATCAGTTACGGTGCTCTCTAGATTTTATCGGCTGTCACCTACCTCTTTTATACCTGGTTAGCATTATTCCCAATTAGTGTCAAGGCTATATTTGTACTGTACACAGCTGAGCTGGGCCAATTAAATCAATTACCTGTATGAAGTGTATTTGGAAGTTAGTGGCTTCGATTTGGTGTAGTGATAAGAGTAATTTTATTTTGCAAGTAAATTCTTCCTCAGGTGTAATTGACATATAACTTTGATAACCTCATGAAATAATTTTGCACTTTTCTCTGTAAAAATGTTAAATTCTGCTCCTTTCAACTGTAATGTTGTAAGTTATAATATGAATAAAAATCACTATTGTTATCTTTCTATTAATTTACATTTAGGAAATTGATCAGGCATTTCCCACCAAGCCACACTGATTGGGTGCAAGTAAATTATATAAAAAAAAAAAAAGGAAGCTTTTGATGACAGGTACAAAAGGCAGCTAGATGACACACAAGGTAGAAGCAGCAAAAAATATTCCTAGATCTCTGTGACCAGCTGAGGAGACAGGATCTGAACATCAGGAGAGTGAAATCCAGTGCATGACAGGAGTTATTTAATTGAAGCGACACTCAGAACTCAGCATTTCATGTTCACTTTTATTCATACAAAATGTGCACTTTTCCTATATGTTTAAGCAAATGGTTGTAGAAATCAATTCATGAACTGAATTATTGTTATTTTACATTGGACATCATAAATACATAAGTGTGAAAAATGCCTTGCTTCTGTGAATGACTGAATAATAATAAAATCCTAACAATGTTGCTTATATGAATGGTTGCATTCATGGTGAATATTAAACTCTCTCAAACAACAGTCTTGTTACATGTATTTTCTAATGAACTAAAATGAAGTACAAGAATGCTGAAATAATTTAAAAAGTTGATGATGTAATAGAGCAAATGTTCTGCATACTTTACTTATGTATAAACAATAGCATCTGAAAATCCCCAATATAGTTAGGCTTTACATTAAAAAAAGAGAACAACAAATACCTGATATTGCAGTTTTAAAGTTAATTTAAAACATATGAATTTTGTTCACTGAATACCTAGCAAAATATTTTCAATACAAATGGTATATTAAATTTTATAAAATCAGTTTGATACAATACTTTTTATGACAGTAGATGTATTTTGAAAACTTATTTACAACACAACTTACCACCTTTATTTTGATACAAAGGACACGTCTTTTTCATCATTGACATAGTTTCTATTGCTCCATTGTTATCAAGTGTATAGTCCCATGGCAAATTCCCATTCTCTAAGAGCGGATTCTCAACGAATTAAGCCAGGCTTTACAAAGCCGGTGACCTAAAAATGGCGGACGTACATGAAAGAAAAACCGCCTAATCTTTTAATAGTCTCTCCGCCTCCCCACACGTCGTCCCTGCGGGGTACAGTAATTAAATCGCGTCTCCGTTCGCCATGCGGAAGCTACCTGAGAAATATTAAGTGCGCATGCTCATCAGTTAAACTCGTGGTGAAGAAAGCATGGCGGCTGAAGGCGATCGAAGGAAAAAAGCTCTTCTGTTCTATTATCTTTGAAAACAGAGACGAAAAAGGAATAATTTGGCCCGTAGAGCAGCAATGAATCGACTATCTACGGAGATAATATCACCAGAGATATTCACGGAAATATTAATGTTCGGAGCCGAGATTTAATTACTGTACCCCGCAGGGACGACGTGTGGGGAGGCGTGTGAGAGGCGGAGAGACTATTAAAAGATTAGGCGGTTTTTCTTTCATGTACGTCCGCCATTTTTAGGTCACCGGCTTTGTAAAGCCTGGCTTTATTCGTTGAGAATGCGCTCTAAGTCCCACGTAAACTGAGGTTTGAAGATATTTGTAGTGCCTAACAAATGCTTCTGTGAATGACTGAACTAATAATAAAATGCTAACAATGTTGCTTATATGAATTAACAACAGTCTTGTTACATGTACTTTCTAATGAACCAATATGAAGTACAAGAATGCTGAAATAATTTCTGACAGCTTCACGATGTAAAGATAAGTCATAACTAACAGCAATATTTCATGTCATAAGACAATCATACATTCTTCCTTGAATCCACAAGGGTTTATCCTGATGATCAGCTCAAATTTCTTATATCTATCCTTTATGAAAACAGTTGCTTCTTTTTAAGGTTAAACTTATGATTACACATTAAACTCTCTCAAACTATAACTGTTATTACCCAATGAACAAGAAAAATGAAGTACAAGATAACTGAACTATCTTCTGACAACACGATGTTGGGTAAGTAGCATTTAGTAGGATTTCACGTTTTTAGACTGTCTTGAGTTCATATCGGTCGATCCCGCTGAGCAGCTGAAGCCTCAGCTTGTATATATCCTTTTCCCTTTGGTGTCCTTGATCGTGATATGAAGTTTACTTTATTTTATTTGGTTTACCTATATTTACGCTACTATTCCCCGTCGTTCATTCCCTCCAGCATGGCCGCGGGACTAGTGTTACGGAGCAAATATGACGTCACTGTAATCGGTTAATAGGCAGGTAAAGGAAGAGACCGTGTGGAATTTGTAGTAGTGAAAGGACATGGGGTTTGATATGAGTTGATTAGATTTGAGAATTTTCAGTGTGGTTAAAAGAATTATAGTTGGAGGTCATATGTTATTCTGCAAATGTTTGAAAAGACAATTTAAAGAGTGAACTGTCAATTAGCATATTTTGAAAGGACCGTTTCTCTCCATGAAAGGAAGGGATGTGTTTTGACTTGACATTTGAATAAACTGTTGTTAACTTAGTAGAGTTACTTGTTCCATTGTTAATTCCTTTAATTATTATTAGCTTGTCAAGGAGCCGGATGTATCATTTCTTAGTGTTATGAATATGAAAAAAGCACAAGCGTTGCAAACTGGTTCAATTCATTGAGTGATTTGAATTGTGATGTAATTTAATTCAAAAGCATCAACAATATACTGGGGTTTGTCTTTGTGCACATGTAATTCTCTTTTTATTGTACATCTATATCTATGCTAGGGTATACATAATTCTTTTTCAGAGTTTATATGTATGTAGCCAGCATGCAAGTTGAATACATTGAAACAGTTACTGCATGGTTATTTATAATTTTATTATAACTCACCATCATCTAAAAAACAAAGTTTTTTTTTTCATTCATTATTCAAGATTTATTCATTACAGAACTACAGTGATTTGTGATTATGATTATTAATGATATGTTTGAATTAGTTTAAAAATGACAATGTATAATATTATTTAGGTTAAAGTGTGCAAAAATATTTTTCCTCCTCGAACCCATTGTACATGCAGAATTAATTACAATTTTGGTATTTTTGTGTTAGCTCAGATTCGATGAGCAGCTTTGTTTTGTAAAAAAAATGTATATAAGTGACATTTGCCCCTGTTTAGTGTCTGAGTATTTGCCCTTTTGCAGTGTTGTTATTTTAAACTTACATTGTTTTGTACAAAAAGACAAGTTTCTTTTTTATTAAATGTATTGACACTGTATTTACTGTTGATTTGGTTACACACACACACACACACACACACACACACATATATAATTTTAACATAATTGAACAGATTTTAACTTTAACTAAAAAATGAAGCCATAAATAAAGTGATTCAGGCCTTTTAAAACTGAAAACATCCTGTAGAACTTAATGTATAGGGCTAATATAAGGTTCATTCATAAATAACTTTTATGTAACTAATTAAATATTCAGTTAATATAATTTTCAGACTTTATCTAAAGTAGGAATTTTCAGCAATGAAATTTGGCCATGAAATCACCACTATGATATAATAAAGAATATATTTGTGTTGGAGACAGACAAAGTGTTGTTGTTTTTGCTTATAATTTCGTTAAGTCGATTAATCACTTACTTTGGAACAAAAAAAAAAAAAAGGTAATTTTGGGCCTACGTAGGGCCAATAAGCTGGATGGCATAATTACATTGGGCCAACATCGTACCAACGTCATAACCCTGATGCTGGGCCACCATCGGGCCAACCATTACCCACCATCGGGCCAACGTCGGCCCACCATCGGGCCAACGTCAGCTGGTCGGCAAAACGACGTTGGGCCGACGTCGGGCCAACAGATGGCCGATGAGCACGGACGTCGGCCCGACGCCGGCACCGTCGCTGGCCCGACGTTGGCCCAGTGTACTGGTCAGCCTTACGACGTTGGCCCGACGTCGTAAGGCCAACCATGCCGACGTTGGCCCAGCGTCGGGCCAACGCCTTCTTGCTATCTGGGAATTTCTACCTGCCTTGTTTGAAGAGTTTGTTGAATTTATCTCCAGTGAATGATCGCCCTACAATCATGATACAAAGTTTGGGACTATCTAGAACAAATTCCTCTAATGCTAATTAAACATTTTTACGAATCACGTTGATGAATTCATACCAATTAATAACGCGGAACAAAGAAGTTCCTGAATCACGATTCACGCAGAATATTGTGCTTCAATATTGTACCACGCTCGAAAAATAAGGCCAGTCACGTGTAACGCAAAAGGTATTAATTATGGGTGTATCTTTGCCAGTTTTGGAGACATGAAGATTGGAAAACTTGCAAAGTGCAGTTCATAATGAAAAGTAGGTCAAAGGTCAATTTTAAGGTCACAGTTACAGTAGATTACCAGTATATGACTTCCTTAGTTCAATAGTAACTATGGGCATATCTCTGCTAATTTTGGAATAATTGTATAGTGCAATGAAAAAACCATGTCGAAAACAAAAAAAAAAAAAAAAAAAGGACACCACCTCCAGTATTACATTTGACAAGTTCTACAAAAAATGCAAAAAAAAAAAGGTCTCTAGCTTTTACGGTTCCAGAATTAGAGAGAGTTTTCAGTTTCCGTATCTAATGATTGCTTCTTCCATGAAAATGCACCGATTAACCCCAAACTCCCAAAGATGAAAGGAGTTGCTGATTGTAATCCCTCACTATAATATGACAGCTTAGGTCTGTGTAGTTTCTGAAAATTGGTACAAACAATTGATCATCAGCTGAGTTTATTTTTCCAAATGAAAGTCATTGACATAGGAACTGTAAAGGTAAAAGTCAGGCTCTTTAAGTTTATTTATGATAACTATGTCACTTATTAAATTTAGTGCTAATGATTTAACTTACAGTACTTTTCAAAAGTTTTAAGTTTTTGCTATAACATACTGAAACAAACAAGAAGTATAGCTTTCAGTTTAAGGTTGACAAAAATAGTTTTCTGTTATTAATTTATGCAAATTAAACATGACTTCCAGCCAGTTGTGGATAGCTGCAAAATGGACTTGAAGGTCATTAAAGAAGGATCTGTGCATCTAGACCTTTAGCAAACAATTAGAGGAGCACCTTATTGGAGCTACTTTCAAAGTGAACCATGTGGTTGCACACTCAAAGTACAAGACTGAGGTTACTAAAAGGGATTCCATCCAAGCTATGCTTGATAATTCTGAAAAAAGGTAATTAATATTTTGATTTTAAACCCATATGATATTAATTGATTTCACCAATACATTACAAGTTGTGCCATTAAAGATTATGAGTTTTTCTTAAATTATTCATTCCTTTTAAGTACTCGCTTTGATTTATAACAAATTTAATGACTTTTTCAATTATAGCCAAATATTATGTACAATTATTTTTAAATCAATAATTTAATTTTTCTTTTTATTAAAAAGAAGTTTTTACTTTGTGTGCATCTTAGAATTTAGTTCTGTATTGTATTATTCCCAGATTCCCTGACCAGGAGCTGATGTCCTCTTTCTGTGTTTTGGGGATGAAGCCCATTTCTCTACTCAGTCAGGATGAGCTGCAGTGTTGGGGGGGATGAATCCATGGAAATGCTGACATCTCACTTTGGAGAGAAAATGCACACAAAGAAATCAAAGGAATCTGTGTCCAAGACCCTTATTGATGCTCAAGAGGTGAAGAAAGAATGGAGAATTATAAAAAATGATCTTCTCACTCAGTGTTACCCAAGGCATTCAACTGCAAAACTCTGGGAATTGATAGCTACTGATCATAAGGATCAATTTCCAAATCTCATAATGTTAGCCTCTTTGGCACTGGCACATCCAGTGCACACAGCGGTAAATTTCATATTGATCATTAAATTTGAAAAAAGTTTCCTTTATTAGTGCAATCTTTGCCATAAACTTTTCAGTTTTCTGGCCAATTGGACCACCAGTTTCCTAAAATCTACTGAATTCACTGAGGTCCAAGTGAATTTTTGAACAAACTAGACATTTTCACTATTGCATTACTATTTGTAATAACAAGACAATGTCTCTGTCATTCTTTTTAGAATCATCATATATCAGTTATATTGAATAAAAAATTAGATCAAAAGTCAACTATCTGGCACATACCTAGTGTCATTATTATTCTCTTCACGTAGCCAATGCCAGCTTGCAAGGTCTATAATTATACATGGCACAGGGCTGCAATACTGCATGACCTATTTTCTTGTGTGAAAACTAGGCATTGTGTGTGACTGTAGATTATCTATTTCACTGGCCAGTCATTTTAAACTAAAAATGGAATAAATATAGAATTCCAAGTGTAGGACGGGTCAAGCAGCAGTTAGTGAGTAGGAGAAAATTGCTCCTTACCCCAGGAAAATTCATGGGGGGGGGGGGGGGGGGGGGGGGGGGGGGGGGGTTAGATCCGGTGGAGAACTTCTTTAACTATAAGAAATAAGTTGAACAAATACCATGGGCAGTTTTTAAATAATGTGACATTTTAAAAAGTTTGAATCAACTGCAGCTACACAGTATTACACTCATGACATTTTGGCTATATTTTTAGCTTTTCACTTTTACTTTTTTTTTAATAAGCTTTTTTTTTATTTTGCAGTTATGAACAATCTTATTGAGAGATAAAACAGTGTTATAAGTTTTACATTACAGCAATTTTTACAAAATTTCTAAAATTTCATTCAAAAATTTTAAAATAGCCCATAAGGCTATACATGTATTTGACAATCATGCAGCAATAGATGGGTATCCAAGGAAGCTTTGTTACTATGGAAACACATTCTAAGAAAACCAGATAAAATTAAAGTTTTCTAGGCATGTGATTTCCTGTTTTTCCACTCACATATATATATTATATACCTGATCCTGCCAGGTGTCTAATAACAGAGATGCCCACCTCTAGAAATCTAAAATCTGGACATTCTAAAATTTTGCTAAATAGCAGGGGGGGGGGGGGGGGGGGGGGGGCGTTGTGATCAGGTGCTCAGTGGGGGGTGGGGTGGGGGACCCCTATCTCAAAATATGAAGTTTTCAAAAGATCATCCAACTAGTCTGAAGATAAATCGACAGGGCGTTAGCTGACAGTGGTGCAAATTTTCAAAGTCGCTTTTATCCGGGAGATTTGGTTAACTTTATTGCTTGTACGGGTGACGGGGAGATTCGTTCTGTATCCGGGAGACTCCCAGATTATCCGGGAGAGTCGACATGTATACAACAAGCCCAAATGAATGTTTACCCGACGACTTTGACTTCAGGAAAAGTTGGATGACTGAACACCGTTTTGTGTTGATTAGATCTATGATTTTGTAGAAAGAGAATGAAAGACACGAATGAAGATAAGATTTGTTCGTTATCACAAACCAGAAGTCTTGAAGCATTTATTAGAAGGGAATCAAATAGTCTTTATACTAATACCCAATAAACTAAAATGCACTCCTCTTCGATTGTGTTAACTTGCAACTTGTTAACTTGTATTCTGCTCTTTCACATCCCAAAAAATCTTCACTGAATGTTTGCATATGTAAGGCGAGGTGCCAGTGGCAATTGAATGGGAGAAGATGACATTTTCTTACGGCGTTAATATTCCTAGATATATTCCATAACGTGCGAAATGCATGAAAATAGTATTCCGATCCGAAAGAACAAGTCTGTTGATGAAAAAAAGACCCGCAGTGAAAACGCAATCAACATATCTGTCACAACTAACACACTATATCGGAGGAGAATCGGGGCACATCAAGCGCATCCCAGTTCAGCGCTACGTTCAAGCTATTTCTGCCTAGAGTCTACATCTTGTGATTTTTAGTTCAAATATAAATTGATAATATATTGGTTGAAAAGGATTTGATTTTATAAATATTGTTCATTACTTAAAAGTAAAGGAAGTTATTTTTACACTCCCTTTTTTTATTTCAATTTTCGCAGACGGTAGGCCTATATGTAGGCCCTATCTGTCTTGCCTGAGTTCTATACTCTGGTAGTTGACACTACTCTGGTAGGACTAGTGTACATATTGTGATAGCAACAACACTGTCCTCTCTACGTTACTCGTTAATGCGTGGACAAGGGATGGGCCAGGGTTATTAGGGTATAAAATGAACCAATGTCCCCCACAACCGGCAGTTTTACAGAATTATTAAACCCCATTCTACCTATCATTTAGATATATTTTCTTGATTTAATTTGGTTAGATAAGAAAAGGAAGACAGAATGTGTCCCTCAATGTTCTAGGTTATTTCTGAACTATGCGCGGAGCCTGGAGAACTATAACAAGGCAATCAAATATCAATAACGTGCAGCAGACGAGATAATTGACGCTCATTAGTTTACGTTGTCTGCGGACAAAGATCAATAACAGCGTCCGATGAGGTGAAATCCTGAGTCCATGTTGTGTACATATATCAGATGAACGCCGACAATGGTGATATTAAATAAATAGTGCAATAAAAAAGGGATATATGTTCTCAATCACAACATTTTCCTATATAGTGCATCAGAAAAGCGTTGGTGAACGACGTACTGCACATAGCTGCCACTGGGGGGGGGGGGGGGTGCTCTAGTCAAATGTTGCGTTTTCCTAAATTAAAAGAAACATCTTCTTGAGAAAATTCAGAATTTTTTATAGAAATTGGCGTTAATTCATTGCATTTCGACCCCTACAAAGAAAATTCAGCAGGCAATAGCCGAACTTTCTCCATTCATGACACATACAGCTGTACTCGCCTAGTGTAGAAATGGCACATGAAATACAACTATGTACCTCAAGTGGAGAAGGCCGTGGGGGGAGAGTAGGGACGTGGAGAAGGCTGCAGGGAGGTGTAAATCCGTGGGGAAGGCCGCGGGGAGGGGCAGGGACGTGGAGAAGGCTGTGGGGAGGGGCAGGGATGTGGAGAAGACCGTGAGGAGGGGCAGGGACGTGGAGAAGACCGTGGGGAGGGGCAGGGACGTGGAGAAGGCCGTGGGGAGGGGCAGGGATGTGGAGAAGGCCTCTGGGAGGGGCAGGGATGTGGAAAAGACCGTGGAGGGGGGGGAAGCAAAGCCATTAAGAAGGCCGTGGGGAGGCACAGGGACGTGGAGAAGCCGTGGGGAGAAGCCGTTGGTCATTTGCCATTACATGTCATTTTTTAATCAAACTAATACTACCATTTTCTCTATTTTTTTTTTTTTCTGAAAGCAAACAAATATCATTTTATCTGCATTTTATTTGATGTAAGTGAGGTTTCTGAACAACAGGTTAAGTAAATAATAATAATGAAACTAGAAAAAAGAAGATAAATTTCGGAGCTTGTTTATTTCTGTCATGGGGCAGTGGTAAAATAATTAAAACGTACAGTAATTTCATCAAAGAGATACCTGTAGAGTGAGGTTTTCTGCTTACCCACCACCTGGAGATAGAATTTTATTAAAAGCAGGCATTTATAATTTTTCTCAATGTGACATTTTCATTTTCATTATTATATTCTTTGCAGGAGGGAATTGTCCGGGGGGGGGGGTGTCCTGATACCTGGATCGATATTTGATCTCTTAGATTATCTAAAGACCAAGATGAATAAGAAAACTTGAAGTTTTTTTTAGTTATACATCAACGAAATTGCTTTGGGAAGATAAGGATTAAGAAATGTAAGTTGACTTATCAACTCTGTCATGTATGGCAGCAGTTTCAATAAAATTTTGTTTGGGACTTCCAGGCCTTATAAACGGATCAGGCGTTTACTGACACTAGCTGCAGATCTTTAGTACTAACGCCTATATTAACCACAAAACCCACGGATTAGCCAACGCACCACACAGTTATTTAACACCAACGAAGCAAAACCTATAGCACTAACATTCATCCGCTCTGGTAGTGTTGGATAATTTGAATGTTTTGTGGTTAAAATGGGTGTTAGAGCTAAAAGATAGCGAGTAGTGTTAGTAAAAGCAGTGGCGGATTTGGAGGGGGTGGGTTCTGAAAAAAATCACACTAATATTCCCCTCTTGGATTTAGAATATTGACTAGATGATTTATGGTGCTAAATCGAACCAAATACCAAATGGCACCGTTCGCCCTCTAAAAATACCGAAAGTTTTAGGGACCTTCATCGGGCCTCGAACCCCACGCCATGTAGAAGTGGGGGGGGGGTTGATTTCGCATCCGCGGACCCCCCTACCTTCAAATAACCCTGGATCCGCCCCTGTAAAGCTGTCGAAGAGGAAATACGTCGAAGAGAGCCACGGCCCCGGAAGTATAAATTTGACTCAGAGCTGTCTGAAAAAGAAATTAAAAAACCAAGTTTTCAGCTCACCTTATCTACACCTGAATAAAGTTGACCAACCATGCCAGGTTAGGAATGGGAGGAAAAAATGTAAAATTCGAACACATGCTCATTCGCCGCCAGTTTTAACTCGACTGCTGGGATTATGTGATGGGCGGTCGCACTTGCCAATACTTCCATGTACCAGTGAATAACCAGTTATCATGCACGAATGGTAACAGTTTACTTTACGGATGACAGGCCTCAGATGCGAAGCCGACCCTCGCCCCCTCCTCCATCCCCTTTGACGTGGGGTTCGGGGCCCGCTGAAGGGTACTGAAAATTTTTGGTATGTTAGAGGGCGAACAGTGCCATTTGCTACGGTCTAGAACTATGATTAAGCTAGTCAAGAGAGGAGTATTGGTGTGGTTTAATATCCAGAAACTGAAGGGGGGGGCAGGACCCCCCCTGAGACCCCCCTAAACCAGCCACTGCTCAGGCTGCAGTGTTTTGCCTATGCTGCGGTCTCGGTCTCATTGTGACGACTAGCACAAAATCCATGCGTTGTGCTTACGGACGGCAGGAAAGGTCTCAAAAAGTGTTAAATTTCGACCAGTTTGCGCTCCCACAAAAAAAAAAAAGAAGAAGAAGGAGAAGAAGAAATAGAAGCCTGTCCCTTCCTGTGTTGACGTGAAAAAAGTGGGCTTTAAAAACAACTTCATTAAATTAAACCAAGAATTTCAAGTCTTTGATTAGACCAGACCGACTTATTCCTATTCACACGTTATTGAAATCTGGAGTTTTTATACTTATGAAGTACTAAAAATATATCGCATATTAAAGCTCGAAAGATTGTTAACGCATTGCATAAAATTGTTTTCAGTTTTATCTTGTCAGTTTTAATTGTGTAGTTTATTTGAAAACAACAGTTTTCACGCACGCTCCTGTCAATATACAGAGACGGGCTACTTATTGCTCCGGCCCTTTGTAAGGAAGGAACAAAACCGGTAGTTTTTAATTTTACCTGGTCACCAACATCATTATCTCGGCCTTTCTCTCTCCGTAGCTTATGAAAAAGATGGCAAGGTTTTACTTTTTATACCATTCGTTCTCTAAAAATGACCCAAAAATATTCATCGGGTGTAAAAGAACATGAGTATGATTAAAGTAATATGTTCAGTTCGTATACGAAGTTCCGATTTCGTACGAGCACCAAAGAAAGGATCATGGAGCAACAAACATCGACAACAACGTTAATTCATGTATAGTCATTTTACATCATATCCAGAAAAAGAATAACAACTGATTTTTAGTACAATTAAAAACGCCTGTGAAAGAACCCGGGACTCTTTCACGTTTTTAAATTTCAGTCTCTCGGTTGAAATAAAAAAAACCGATGTTTTTAACGCGCTGCAAGAAAAAAAAAGGAAGAAAAGAAAATGCCCTCTACCTTCAGAATGTTACGACATGTAGGCCTATTGATATAGACAGGAATGTGTCAAATTCAAACAGGCTAATTCAGCTTTGATGAAAGCTGTTAATCGCACACGACTATGAATGACAGTTTTTTAAACAAACGACAAACACAATTACTACACTCTTCTCTCCGAACATGTAAAAACCCCTATATCCTTTGATTGACAAGATGCCAATCAAATTCATTAGTTTTAATAGCTGCTGTCAAATAATAATAGCTTGATTGGCAGGTTATATAAACAAACGTCAATCACAATCATTACACGGTAGATCACTCTAGTCATCGAACACATTTAGTTCAAGCTTCCTACACCTTTTGATTGACAAGGTGCCAATCAAATTCAGTTAGTTTTGATAGTTGCTGTCAAAAAATAACAGATCGATTGGCAGGTTATTTAAGCAAACGTCAATCATTGCGCACTGTGATTTCTCTCGCTGTGAAACAGTGAGTACGCCGAAAGAGAGCGCTAAAAATATGAAGTTAGTAATTAAATTGCAAAATATTTTAAGAGAATATGTGCAACATGTTTCCAAAACTAGTTCTTTTTCTTAACCCTTCAGCTTGTCTAATACGACACTCTAGATTACAAACTATTTTGTAAAAAGAAGAATTTAGCAAAAGAAACCAATTTAAAAACAGATTCAAGTAAAGAAATATGACATTTGACGTTATTCTGGAGGTAGCGCATGGGTCATTTCAAAATTAGTTAAACTATGTTCCCCAGTATGTGCGTGGAAGAAGGAAGGATAATTTTTTTTTGCATTATGTGTGGAATATTGACAGGTTCTTCTACTGTCAAAGACTTTCTGCAAATAAATAAATAAATAAATAAATAAATAAATAAATAAAACGATACTAATTCATCTTCATTAAAGGTGACGTTCGTGTTGTGGTTGAGGTAAGTGGTTTAATTTTTGCGGGGGTAATTGTCAGCAAGGACCTGTGATAATAAGATACGTGGATGGGAAAGAAAAATATTAACTGTTAACAAAAATATTACTATCCTATTTAACAAACAAACCGCTACTTCGCTCTTGTAACCATTTTGTTGGTTTATTTTACCGCAGTAAAGCGTGGATACAATAGTTCAAAACGCCCTCACAGTGCCCTTGTTTTTGCGACTTCAGCTGCTGGGGTTAGGTGAAGGGGCGAGGACAGGTGTGACTTATTTTTCAGAAACCGAAGAGGGGGGGTGTCATGACCCCCCCCCCCACTCTAAATCGCCACTAGTTTATTATAACTCGCCAATCCTCCAGCCATTTCAAGCGGTCAATACACGTCTTCAACACATATCAGAAATAACATGATTATTTGACATGGCACTACAACACTTATAGGACATTCAAGTTTATCTTATATAAGAATTTAAAGCGATGCATGTATTTTACTTCCTCGAGAAATGACATTTTGACATAGGGGGCCCGGTCCATATGTAAAAACTACTTTTTATACGCGGTAATATTAATATTCTGTAGTTTGTCTTGTCTCAACATGGTTGTGACGTCTACCACAGAATTGGTGGAAATGTGCTAGATGTGACAAGCCGTTGGCCTTCGTAAATTATGTATATAGTAGGCCATAATAACCGATTTTTACCCATTTAGGCCACACTTTTTTAATTTTATGGATGACATCCTGCGCGCGCACCGATTTTCGTCCGTTCTCCAAAAAAAAAAAAAAAAAAAAATCCCCCCCCCCCCCCCAAAGGAAGTCGGTTGTCGCAAACATCGTTATTGAATTTGCCGGAAAATGCAATCGGCAATTCTCTGCTAATTCCGCAAGCTCCATACTGTCATTGTCGACTGCGGAGACATCCGAGTAGTTCCGAGTGTGGAAAATGAGCTTTCTGCGCATGCGTATTATCACCACATGGAAATATGGCCGTTTTGCCGTCAACTTCATCTCTAGCATTAATTTCAAAATACACGACAATTAAAGTCATAAAGAGAACGGGGGCCGTCGTTTTGGATTGGTTTGCCATTGATATTGGACATGGAGATATCACCCTTTTACAATTTTACGAAAGGCTGGCCGCGGCCAGCAATCATCGCCCGGAAAATTTCAGTGACATTCTGTCCAAAGCAGCACATACCAGTTTCTTTTTGGAGCGAAAAAAGGGTCGACAAGAGCGTCGCGGTATTTGGTGGACTGAAGGTCGGACAGGCCACCCGATAGTTGGCTGCTAGCGTGTGAGTCGAAGTAGACAAAATGGCATCGACCGAAATTACCTTAGTAGTAGGAAGCATAGGCCTATCTTTGCTTAATTTTTTTAACAATTCTGTGAAGTGTTTACAATGCTTTAATTTTCTGAGAGTACAAATAAAGACACGCTATTTATTTGATATTTGTTTTATTGGTTTCTATACCAACAGAATGCATGAAATAACCTTAAATAGATTTGGTAATATGCAGCATATATATTCATGACTTTTTACCTTTCTACGAAGTAGGCCCTATTCACAATGCTTTAATATTTTGAGAGCATGGATAAAGACATGTTGTTAGTTTGATACGTGTTTCTGTGGTAAATAAGTGTTTCCAGCTGTGTACTGAAAACATAACTTTTCTTAAGCAGTTTTTTTTTTTGGACTGTTTTTTTTTTTCGCCCGCTCGCACCGACTTTGGGGTCCCCAGAGGATGTCATCCATAAAAATAAAAAAGTGTGGCCTTACCTAAAATATCTTGTTAAACGGTTTTCCTCATCTACTGATACGGGTAGTTGAAATTGTAATATAAACTTTTTCATGAATCTTTCAAATGTAGTATTACTTGTAAGATATACCATCAACACACAAGACACGATGCTTTTTCACTTGTGTCTTACATGTACGACAAGACACAACACCACACACAATGAGGGATTTTTTCATGATTTGGTCACTTATTCAGTGGATCTAAGAGGGAGGGGGCCACGTGCCCCTCCCTTTATACCTATAACTTCTGAAATACACATTTTCCCAATCCCACCCCTCTTCCACGCACATTTGCACTTTTGCACTTCTTCTAGCTATTCTGATCAAAGTGAAGTGATATTATAAGTAATTGTAAAGTAAGTTACTCTACTAAATTTGACATCTACTAAAAACAATTTTTTACACGCGGTATATTTTGGCTTCTGTCCTGTCTCAACATGGCTGTGACGACAACCACAGATTTCATGGAAATGTGCTAGATGTGACAAGCACTTGGCAGCTGTAAATATGTACATATATCAACGGGTTTTAACCATTTATCTCAATAAAGAATATCGTTAAACTGTTTTAATGCATGTCTCTTGGCCCTTTGGTTCCTCGTCTACCGATCCGAAATAAGAGAAGACATATGTAAAATATAGGTGTTCATAAATCTGTAATAAGAAGTATTACTTGCAATGTACAAGTATAATGTGTTTTATATGTGTGTCATACTACACTGTTTTACATTTGCCGAGCGAAGAGAGATATATTTTTATCCTATGTCACCCTTCCTCTTTCAACACAAAGTCTTAGATCCCCGAGTGAAATACTTATAGGTTTTGGTAACATGATGAGAATCTTCTCTCTTCGTCGAGGTAGGCCTACATTCTATTTCACTAAAGACTGGAACCCAAAGTGATGTTAGCTGGTACCTCACGACAACCATGATTATATTTTTAACCGAATATGTTTATCACGAGTGTTGCATCTGAATTCTCTTGATTATTCATTTCATGTGTTCAAACTTCATAGAAAGTTGATTTTCAGGTAACTGTTTAGTCTGCAATAAAAATGAGAAATATAAATCATACATTTAATTTTAACGAGATAATGAGTATGCTCTTACTTAAAAAGTTGAAATAAAGTCAACTGGTAATTTACTGCATTTGGATTGCAGAAAAAATAAAAACATGCAGTCACATATATGTTCCCTGAATTTGACAGTTTTTGTTATTTTCTGCAACTATAAATTGCAAAACCTTGTTACTTTAGACTTGTTTTAAAACTAGTCATTGTAAGTGAGGTCCACAAACATGATGTCTACCACATTCAAAAAGGACATCCTTTTTCAAATGAGAGTCAAAGAAGTTACATTGTATAGTTTAATACCAGTGACGGATTTGGGGGGGGGGGGGGGGTCAGTGCGGGCCCTGACCTCACCCCCCCCCCCCCCCCCCCACCTTCGATTTCTGAAAAAAATCAATGGTCCCCTCTTGAAATTAGAATTTTGACTAGCTGAATCATTGTATAAACTGTACCAAATGGCACAGTTTGTTTTCTGAAATACCAAAATTTTTAGGGGCCCTTCCCAGAGCCCACGCTAAGGGTATGGGGGGGAGGGGGGGGGGAGGGTCGGCTTCGCATCCGCTGCCTGTCATTCCTAAAAACCGACCCCCCCCTTCAAATAATCCTGGATCCGCCCCTGAATACCATGCTTAAATACGAAGTACATGTACGTTTAATAAATACTGTCTCTGGCGTACGCACTCACATGCAAGAACAATAAAGTCACAGACAGACTACACCTACATGTGTATTCCTTGTGCATCTACAGTAACTATGGCAACCTTTCCTGGGATTTGTACAGGCAAATGTTTGATCTTTTGCTGGCACAGAAGATCACTCCTAAATACTCACACGGCTATATCTATAACTTTTATAAAGGGTCATTCTTCTGAAACGTTCCTTAACATCAGCCCTTCAAAGGTGAAATGCGTTTAGCCAAGAAAGGGGCCTACTTAACAACTCGCTGGCCCAAAGTAAAAGGTCTCGAATAATTATCAAAATTGGGTAGACTTTTGCAGATTAATGTTATTTCGGAGAAGATGAAAGTCCTGGAATCAAAGACAAATGATGAATTTACTTGCTTCATCTTTGTAGTGCTTACATTTTTTGTACTTCTACTACAGAGAGAGAGAGAGAGAGAGAGAGACGCTATTACTACGGTAAAACTAAACTGCAAATGAGCACAAAGCTTAATTTTTTTTGGGAAAAAATGTATTTTATTTTATCTTATTTATTTGTGTGTGTGTGTGTGTGTGTGTGTGTGTAATCTGTGTCGGCGTTACATTATATAAGTCTTTATTTGCCTTTCATATCGTTATTTTCCTACTGGTTATAACAAAGTTAAAGATAAATGTTCACTGACTCAATAATATACATAAAAATATCATGAATCATCCGAGTTCATGAAAGCGAGAACTGGAGCAAATATAAAAAGCCGTCTCGAAGACATCTGGACGCCCCCCCTCCCCCCCACTTCACAATACCCTGTTTTCAACACCATTATAAATAGACTCTGTCTCATTTCCAGAATTCAGAACTGATGGTCAAACTGTGGTATTTGGATTTATTTCCTTTCATGCAGAGAACCTGATTATAATCATTGGTTTGAATGAACAGTAATAAAAAGAAGTGGGTGAAACTATTTCTGGCAATCAAGTTAAAATTCGTAGCTGCTGCATCAGTCTTTGAAGCTGAAAGGATATAAATATTTTTGCGTCTTTTATTATGGTCATTTAATTTGCATCAGTACTTGAATTACACGTAAGCTTACACAAAAGGAGATCTAATAACAGAAGTCCAGTAACAGACACACCCTTCCTCGTCTTAATACATGTATCTACACATTAATTGGGCCACAGAGGGCAGCACTGGGAAAGTCCGATGCGTTTATTTTTAACTGTAAAATAGATAAAATAAGAAACAAACGCACAATTATTTTGAGGAACTTAAATTTTGTTTTAACAAACACACATTTTAATATATTCCTTATGCAGAATACATATATCTAAACTACTATCTCTGTGTCAGTTATTAAACTCATCACACACGTATGAGTTGCAGAAGATACAGGTATATCTAACAATGTAAACGAAGGTGTAGATTGCCACTCTAAATGAAGCTGATGGCGGTAACTCATTCAAAATACAGAACATAGCACTCAAACTTGCACAAAAGTTTACGAGCATCACTGAAGGATTTATTGGGGAGGGGAGGGGCAGGGACCATCCGTGCAAACTGAAGCACGCGAGCCACAGTGGGATAATGCAACGCGGGCAGTCCGTGTTTGATTCCCAACCGATGCAAAACTTGTTAGATCGACAAAAATCTGGAAAAGATGTTGTGATTGAACCCTGTCATGAGAAACGAATTCTTTGCATTAGGGAGTTTCCTGGGTAGAATATTTTATGGTACGGCAGCTTTGTAATTTTTCTTAAATGAACTACTGGGTGACAAGCTTTCTCAATGATATGCTGTTATAACTGTTCTTTAATAACTACAGGAAACTTTTGTTATTTGTTCTTAAAAACGCTGGTAAAAGACCCACCTTCGGTTTCTGAAAAATATATCGTACCAATATTCCCCTCTTGAAACTAGAGTTTTGACTAGCTAAATTATAGTTCTAAACCGTACAAACGCACTGTTTGCTCTCTAAAATTTTCGGGGTCCTTCAGCAGGGCCTGAACCCCACACCAAGGAGGCTATGGTCGGCTTAGCATCAGAGGCCTGTCGTTCCGCCCCCCCCCCCTTCAAATAATCCTCGATACATATGTTACCGATACATACGTTACCAAATTGAGCGTAGATTGTTGTTGTTGTTTACGTTGTTTGTTGTCCGTCGTTGCAACTATGTGTGTGCGTGAGACGTCATACATGCACGCATGTTTGTTTTTACGTCGGAATTTTTTTTAGATTGTCATAAAGAGTTTCCGTCGATACATACATTTCCTTTGTTTTTAATAACTGTTAGCTGCTTTCAACTTATGGTGAGTCAACACCTATTTTTCTTACTGTATATTAGGTTACAATTAAATTGAAACGGGACAAAAGATGGAAGTCGTCTTGTTGTCTTTGTAAAAAATATCCACGTGACACATAAAATTAGAATTTTGAATAGCTGAATTATAGTTCTAAATCGTATCAAATGGCACCGTTTGCCCTCTGAAATACCAAAAAATTTCGGGCCCCATCAGTGGACCCCGAACCCACGCCAATTTTTTTTTTTTTTGGGGGGGGGGGGGGGGGGCGCTTCGTATCCGCGGACCCCCCCTCCTCCCCTCTTCTAACAATCCTGGATCCGCCCCTGGGTGCAATTACATAGTAGGTGCCAAAAATAAAGCTTAGTTAGTTTGTGACCCACCCTAAATGAATGGCTTAATTTTTTGACCCACCCCTTTAAGTAGACCAAGAGAAATGTTACCCCCCCCCCCCCACTTTTTCCAGTCCCACCCCGTACTTTGTGGTGATCATCATCTTTATCCCGTTCCTCCGCATATCGAAGATTGTCGGCACACTCCATGGACCAAGCTCCTCTACTTCTTTCTATCAACTGCCATCCTCGTGACCTCTGTTAAACTTTTTCTTGTCCATTTGTATGTTGAATTTCCATCCACACCTTGGCCAGCCACGTTTTCTCTTTATTGGGACGCTTAGAAATGTTGATGTAAACATCTGTAATTTTTCCAATGGCAACTTTATGATCTGTCCCTCAACAAAGATATAGAGCAATTTACTTTTTATAAGCACCTCAATATTAGGAATCGTTCATTCATAAAAAGGAAAAAGGATATAGAATGGATATAAGTAAAGTAACAGTGTGTAGAGGGTAAACGTTGTCTGGATAGGGCATACATGTACAACACATTGGGGGGGGGGGGGGGGGGGGGGGCGTACTCTCAGGCCCTTCTGGCTGTTACTAAATTCATCCCAGGAGCGGGTTGAGCATTGGTTCGTAATTAGAAAAAAAACTTTTGAGAAATATTTGATTTGGTAGCTTCAATTATATTTTACTAATATTAATATTATCAATAGATTTAATATCAAAATACAGATTAATCAAGATCACCACCTTTGAAATCTCTGGTTTGAGCATCACTTCCTGTCAGCTTTATTACTAAAGACAATCTAATTTGCATATAAGAGAAAAATGCAGTTTTTATCTTGTGTTGGGTTCTTTACATATTTTTTTCATTATTTTTAAAAAGCAATGTTCCTTTTTTACAGACACATTTATAGATATTTTGTCAATATGTGTAATTTATTAATTATATAATTATAAAAACAACATATTCCAGGCGTGTATGACGTAATCTCTCCCAAGTCATAAAAGTAGTAAAATAGCGATGACTGGTGAAGTAGGTCAATTGCCTGTGTTATTCTCCCATACGATTATTGATTTTTTCTAACGTGGAACATTTTAGGGGGAGGATGAAGAGAGAGAGAGGGTCAAATAACCAAAAATATTTGGAATGCCTAGAATAACTGAAAGAAGAATATACTGCAAATTTAAGAAAAAAATCAAAAAACAAGATCTATTTATTTAATTTCAGCGATTACAAGTTTACAGATATTATGAGATCTCTGTGTTCTATCTGCCTCTCCCTAAAATGGCGCTGACCGCGTTAACTCTTCCGCTCCCGGGAAACGCAGAGAATCCAGCGCCCAGTGGCAGCATGAGACCCGACAACGATACCGGATACGTGCACACAGTAGCTGGGGTGGGTTAGGAGGGGGTTAAACTCCCCCCCCCCCTCCAACACACACATTTCCAACCACGTCAGTATTCAGCGGAGAGAGTGTGGTGGACTAACATTATATACATGTACTTTCCCTCAGCTCGAGGAAGACAGTACCAGGGACACTCAGGTAAACTGATTAGATATGTGGTCAGCAGTGAACTGGATGCAATGGTCAGTGTCACTGTCACTGGGTTATATTGATATTATTGTACCACCAGCGTAGGCGCTGGCGGTACACATGGTTTTAGTCCCGACCCGTATGTTCCGCCGGCTCCTGCGGCTCCTGCGGCTCCGCCGCCAAGTCACCGTTACCGCTTCTCCTCCTAGACGGTAAGGGCCTCCATACCCATCTCTTGGATTTAGGTCACCTATAATCTCAACTCGTTCCACGTAAAATTTGGGCTTTGTCGGTATTGGGGTCTAGGTGTGGCACTCATTGCAATGCACCCTTGTCCAAAAATGGCAAAATTAAATGCTAATTATCTCCCCTACAGAAGGAATTATGGGAAAAATTTCTACAGACAGCTTTCCAAAAGTCATATGTGTAGATTTCAAATATGCCCTTGGATTTGACCTTTGACCTTTATTTTAAGGTCAAACGGGCCAAAATTTTCAAAAAAACAAAATTTTTGCCAAAAAAAAAAATTATTTGCGGTCTTATTCAGACACCACACAGACTTAACTAATAATATTAATGGAAAGTGTTACCCTTCAGGTCATCTTTCATCTCCGTGAATTTGGGGTCAATCGGTGCATTTTCACGGGAGTAGCGGCCATAAGATATCGAAACTGAAAACTGTCTCTAATTCGGGAACCGTTAATGCTAGACACCCATTCTTTTTTGCATTTTGTAGAGCATGTAAAGCCCAACACTGGAGGTGGTCTCCGTTTTTTTGTATTCCATACGGTTTTCGAGTTACGCTGTATCAAAAAGTACATATTGGTGGTGAAAGCAAAATGTGCAGTACGGTAATGGATAATAAATTTTGAACTCCGGAAAAATAAAACATAAGGCTTGGCAAAGCAGACAACTTGTGGTCAAAAATGACATTATTTCAACAAATTTGAACATCTGGAACTTCAGAGCACCTCCCATTTCAAGAATTTTGACCAAAATGACCTTTTCTTTATTTTAATTAATTTTTTTTGTAGGAAATTTATGGCACATTATGGTAACTCCAAAATTATAACATTTAGTCCCTTATATCTCCAAAACTGGCAGAGATAGGTCCATAGTTACTATTGAACTTGAATAGGAAGTCATATACTGGCAATCTAAATGTGACCTTAAAATTGACCTTTGACCTACTTTTCACCATGAACTGAACTTTGCAAATTTTGCTTCCCATTTATCTCCAAAACTTGCAGAGATAGGTCCATAGTTACTATTGAAGTTGAATAGGAAGTCATATACTGGCAATCTAAATGTGACCTTAAAATTGACCTTTGACCTACTTTTCACCATGAACTGAACTTTGCAAATTTTGCTTCCCTTTTATCTCCAAAACTGGCAGAGATAGGTCCATAGTTACTATTGAAGTTGAATAGGAAGTCATATACTGGCAATCTAAATGTGACCTTAAAATTGACCTTTGACCTACTTTTCACCATGAACTGAACTTTGCAAATTTTGCTTCCCTTTTATCTCCAAAACTGGCAGAGATAGGTCCATAGTTACTATTGAAGTTGAATAGGAAGTCATATACTGGCAATCTAAATGTGACCTTAAAATTGACCTTTGACCTACTTTACACCATGAACTGAATTTTGCAAATTTTGATTCCCTTTTATCTCCAAAACTGGCAGAGATAGGTCCATAGTTACTATTGAAGTTGAATAGGAAGTCATATACTGGCAATCCAAATGTGACCTTAAAATTGACCTTTGACCTTCTTTTCACCAAGAACTGAACTTTGCAAATTTTGCTTCCCTTTTATCTCCAAAACTGGCAGAGATAGGTCCATAGTTACTATTGAAGTTGAATAGGAAGACATATACTGGCAATCTAAATGTGACCTTAAAATTGACCTTTGACCTACTTTTCACCATGAACTGAACTTTGCAAATTTTGCTTCCCTTTTATCTCCAAAACTGGCAGAGATAGGTCCATAGTCTCTATTGAACTTGAACAGGAAGTCATATACTGGCAATCTACATGTGACCTTAAAATTGACCTTTGACCTACTTTTCACCATGAACTGAACTTTGCAAATTTTGATTCCCTTTTATCTCCAAAACTGGCAGAGATAGGTCCATAGTCTCTATTGAAGTTGAATAGGAAGTCATATACTGGCAATCTTAAAGTGACCTTAAAATTGACCTTTGACCTACTTTTCACCATGAACTGAACTTTGCATAGTTTGCTTCCCCTTTATCTCCAAAACTGGCAGAGATAGGTCCATAGTTACTATTGAAGTTGAATAGGAAGTCCTATACTGGCAATCTAAGTGTGACCTTGAAATTGACCTTTGACCTACTTATTATCATGAACTGAACTCTGCTAATTTCTTTCTCTTTTAACTCCAAACCTGGCAGAGATAGGCCCATAGTTACTATTGAAGTTGAATAGGAAGTCATATACTGGCAATTTACTGTGACCTTGGAATTGACCTTTGACCTACCTTGCGATGAACTTAACTTTGATTGTACCATTTTTAGTAACATATATATTTTTTGCATATTTTGAAAATTCTTGTTGATTGCATTTTTACAGCTTGTCAAGCACAAGACTGGTGGCTGTGTTCCTTATTTTGTATATGTGGGGGTCTATATGAATGCGCTTGCTCCAGCTGGTGGTACAATATTTGGAGGCGGTATCGCCTCTCTGATCCTCTAGTTATATAAATCTATTTGGTATCAATGCTATGTTTATATATCATCAGTATCTTTTTGGGTTCAGGCATGGGGTTTCTGTCACCAGATTTCTGTTATGTCTAAAAGTTCGCTCTGGGAATCTGTGCAGATAGGAAGTAAAAATCAGTGTACGCAGAGGAACAGAAAAGATTTTTTCCCTGAACCACTTTTCCATGTTTTGAAATCTCCATATTCAGTTCTAGGTCGGCAGAACTGTTTACTTTTGAAATGCATTCTTTTATTTTGGTGAAAAAAATAATAAAAATTTTAACCAGTACACTAACAGTGCACATGTATCAGTATTGTCACATTCCTGTGGGCAGTGTCCAGATAGATAGCCACAGTTAACACCTTATGACAGCATCCAGGTCTTGGAGTAGATGTTATAGTTAGGAACATGTGACATGATTATATTTTAATGTTTTGATGCAAGAATATCATTTTCTTTTCTTCAGTTATCCTACAAATGTACACATATTTTGTTGACAAGAAAAACTTTGATTTCTTTTTACAGAGGATTTAAATTTGACCTTGTTTGATTTAATTTATTGCCTTATCAACAAATATTTGTAAATGGAGAAGTTTTTTGCTTTTAAAAAATGACATGATTGTTAAGATAAACTTTTTTTTCAAATCTGCTTCATAATTTTCTGGAAATTGACTGTAAATGACAGCGTTGATGTTTGTGACAAAATGATTGATGCAGATGTGTTGAATCCATTGTTTGCTCTGCAAAAAGAGGTAAATTCATATTCCTTATCTAAAAATAATGTCTTATTTTCAAAAAATTGTTATAAATTTTGTAAAAGGTGCTGAAATGTCAAACTTATTATAAAATGTGTATTACAGCATATAAAGTCTTGCACATTGTAGGCATTTGAAAATTACCCTAAGTCAATGTTACAGTCTGTATATCCTTTAAACATCTTTCCTCATTCAGTTCTGATCTTTAAAAGAGGATGACGGTATAATCTGATTTAACCCAAAGGTGAATTGAAGTCCCAGTGAACTGTACCATGGGATATTTTTATTCCTCAAAAGACAATTGCAATCTCTCTAGGCTGCTTTGGGCTCTCATTAACATGTTAATTTCTGGTTGGTGAAATTTTATGAGTTTTTGACAGAAGTGATTGATTTATTACAGTTTTTCATTATCATATAAGGATGGGTTTGTCTTTGTTGTGCATCTGGCATCATCTTAAAGTGTGTTGTAGTCTCAGTGGACCACTGTGTAACTTTACATGTTGGAAAGGATAGGTGAACCATTGTCTAGTGTGGTATAAGCATGGTTATCCCTTTATTTACTTGTGCACATTATGGAAAAGTGATTGTGATTTTGCTGGCAAACAAAGTAATATTACATAAAAATTGACAACAAACCTGTTTTGTACATTGTTGAATTATTATTATTATCTGCTTTATGACAGTATATTTAACAGCTTTGCTGTCTTGTTTTCATAATGCTTGTCATTCAGTTAAGCAATGTCATACTTTCTCAAACAAAAATCAAATATCTCTTCTTTGAACTTGGTTCTTGCTAATTAAACCTCTGCAGTTCATATATCCTATTTTAATGTTTGTCATATACGTACATTACACAACATATAATGCAACATACATACAATGAATGGGTCAAAGTTATGAGGGATCGAAGAAAATCATTTTGGTAACTTTACCACAGCATAACACCAGATAGAACTTTGCCTCACATTGGTTTCTCTTGTTGTGTTAAAAGAATGAACATTTATAAATAACAATAATTGCTGTTTTATAACAGAAAGACATTGGAAATTGTGATTTCAACTGTTGCTAACTTGTTAACAGTTTAAAGCTTGCTGTTGTATTATACATAGGGACCATTCAGAACGAGAAGAGCCCAGTGCTAGCCAGGCCATGACCTAAATATGGCAGACCTACATGAAAGGAAGACCGCTTCATCCTGTTATAGTCTCTCCACCTCTTAAATGCCTCCCCAGGCATCGTTTCTGCAGAGACACAGTAATTTAATCTCGGTTCAATTCAACCAGTTGCAGTTGCATTATGGGAATACATTGAACATTGTGACATCAACAATTGCAGTTGCTGCTTGCATTATGGGAATACATTGAGCATTGTGACATCAACAATTGCAGTTGCTGCTTGCATTATGGGAATACATTGAGCATTGTGACATCAACAATTGCAGTTGCTGCTTGCATTATGGGAATACATTGAGCATTGTGACATCAACAATTGCAGTTGCTGCTTGCATTATGGGAATACATTGAGCATTGTGACATCAACAATTGCAGTTGCATTATGGGAATACATTGAGCATTGTGACATCAACAATTGCAGTTGCATTATGGGAATACATTGAGCATTTCAGCATCAACAGCTGCTGCTGTATTTTGGTAAGAGATTGAGCATTGTGACATCAGCAAGTGGTGTTAGATTATTGAGAATACATTGCTTTTTTCACTTGCTTAGTATATTATTCAGTCATATTGTTTGTCAATCATATTGTAATATTTTTACTGTTTTATGTACAGACACACTGTGCCTGTATATGTAGCCATCACTTGCATCTGTTGTTGTTGTCCCCAACATTTCTGTTGTCTCTGTGCACTTTCATTGTTAATAAGTTGAAAACTGGTAGATCTGTTGTCTTCAAACTGGCAGAACTGATGAACATTCATGATAAACAGGCAGAATTAAAAAATTGGCATGCTCCCACCAATTTTTTTCTCAAAGGTTAATCTTTTTTTTTTCACTTTTATCAGCATGTATGCAATACAAGCAACACATTTCAAGGAAAACCAATAGGCTTTTTGTTTTCAAACCTTCAGGAGTCAGTGATCAGTATTTTTGTTATGAGTTTTTTTTATGGCATAAAGATAACACCTTCCATATAAACTTATAGGACTGACAAATGTGACTTAGATACAGGTTGGATTTCAAATCCAGCTTCATCAGAGTTTTTTTAAAAGTTATGCGTTTTTTTTTTTTTTTTTCAGTATGTATTATTCTTACCAGTATATATATATATATATATATATATATATATATATATATATATATACGTAATATGCAATGCAGATACCCTATTTCATGGAAAAAAATTGCCTGTCTTCAAACTTTCAGGACTGAAAAATATGACTTAGATACAACTGGCATTTTAAAACCAGTCTGATCGTATACTGGTACTTTTTTTGTTGTTGCAATTAAAGGAGTTTGTGTGTATGTGTGTGGAAAATTTAATTTTTTTTCATCATGGTAATTTCAAAGTATGCCTTAGAACTTCAATGGGCCTGAAGACTTTTGCTAGTCTCATTTCTAAATACCTATCATCTGCAGTACAACATTAAAATTGGTGGTGATTATGAGCATTATGTATGTAGTATTGCATCGAACTTGAAGAAAACCCTATTTTGGGCACTGCCGCAGTAATGGCAATTTAAAGTAAACCAGATACTTACAATTCTCAAACCTACAGAAAAGAATGGTAGGACTGAAATACAGCTTGTCACCGTAAATACAATAAAAAGAAAACCGTGTGACGCATTTTGGAACTTATAAAAAAGATACATAGAATTGACGTTTGTTTTATTTTGTTTGTTGCCCCAGTTATGCTTTACAATGTTTAGCTTTAATTACTGTTATGGTGTTTTTAGACATCCCCGTCCCAATACAAAACAAAACAATACAATACAATATAGTTTATTTCATGTCAGAAAGAATAAATGTACAAACATTAGCTGAGTAGCTATTCACCAACAGAATAAATTAAATAATGATACAGTGTTTACTAATATTGTTTCTAACTACTTCTGTTGATTGAAATTACAACAGGAAAATAAGGCCAAGCAGCTGACATAGTATGATACATTATTATAGTGGGTAATAATTAAGTTTACATTGAGACATCCATGGCATTGCAGAGATTACACTTGCACTTAGGTCCTTCCCTTTTTTTTTTAATCATTGTTTTTACTTCATTCAGACTAACACAAGCTTTTGGGTATTTTGTGGCTTTGAGGTTAAGCATAAGTTTTTGAAGTGGTTGTGACTATTTCCTTGATAAGTTTAAAACAAGTTTTATTTTTTGTTGTGTCACAATAAAGACTTCTCTGACATCTATTTATAGTAAATTAAAGTATATAAATTAGGAGTGCATGCTTAGCTAGATGTAATTGGATAAAAAGTTTGCTGTTATAATATAAAGAGAAGGGGAAGTGGTGAACAATGCTAATTAACATCTATTTATAGTAAATTAAAGTATATAAATTAGGAGTGCATGCTGAGCTAGATGTAATTGGATAAAAAGTTTGCTGTTATAATATAAAGAGAAGGGGAAGTGGTGAACAATGCTAATTAACATCTATTTATAGTAAATTAAAGTATATAAATTAGGAGTGCATGCTGAGCTAGATGTAATTGGATAAAAAGTTTGCTGTTATAATATAAAGAGAATAGGAGGTGGTGAACAATGTTAATTGAAAGCTAATTAACATTTGATAGCATCTCGGTCATTCCAGAAGAAAGGGTACAATTCCAAAATGAGAAATGCAGAAATATGAACTTTGCAAAACTGGGAAACTTTTCACAATATTTTAATGAAGAGGTATTCAGATAGTAGCAGAAGAACCCAAACCATTACTGTATTTCAAGAAATATCCACGTGTAAACATTTAAGGGGCCCGCACACGGTGAGCATTTGGCGCGCTGTAATAACCGGTCGGTGGTTATACACTTGTTCTTTGAGATACTTTTTCACCAATAAGACAACTGAGACAGGCAGGAATAGTTTTCTGTTACATGGTTTATTCAAGCGCCTGAAGACTCAGGTCTCTTCTACCGTATCTATAACTATATCTAACTCTCTCAGTATGTAAGTCTCTCCAGTCTCTGTGGCTCAGTCACTGCCTTTATACTCTATCTTAATTTGCATTTCAAATTAGCTTTCATAACTGTCATGAAACATGCCATGCCTATGTACATTAACTTAATTGTAGATACATTTAAATTAAATCTTGATTTGCATTTTAAATGAACTTCTCTTAAACTGCCATGCAACATGTCATGTCTAAGTATATTTGAATAATTAAAACTTACAAATATATACATATCTGATGTATGCAAATTTAGAAGACTCAGCTCTAATTAACGGATCACTACACATATATCTCCCTTTTTTACCGAAAAAAATTAAGAAACTTAATTTTTTTTAAAAAAACCTATTTCACTGACACCTATTTATATTCTGTAATTCATAGAATGTTAAGCTATAATACAAAGTACTTGAACATCTTCTAATCAAATTTAACCAAGAATTAACAATAATAAAACAATTTTAGCTTCACATAAGCATTAAAGGACTTTTAAACATACTTTAGCTTTGCATAGACATACACACATATTTAAAAATAAAAATCTTACTGCCTTACATCTTTTACTTAAATCAGTCAATAGATAATACACATTTCACAACATAAAAACTGGTGCATGCATTTTAAAAAAATTGTATGCAAATAAAGGAAAGTGCCACATATAAAAATTAACAGAAAATTTCATGAAAATCAATCTTAGGACAATTTAGTAGCCTTATTGAAAAAAAATCCAGTGAAGTTGATACCTCCTTTTTTTTTCATACATTGAATAAAAGAAACAATAATTATTAAAAATTACTCATAGACAACTTACTTATTAGAAAAATGCCTTATTTTGCAATGAGGTGGGTACCTCCATTTCTCTATACCTTTCAAGTGAGGTTTTTCAGTTCTTTCTAAAACATCAAACAAGTCATTCGTTTTCTTCCCTTGTTTTTCATTTCTGTCTTTATCCTTGTAATAAGCAGGTATATTCAAATTCACCATATCATTGTCCCTTTCCTCAGTACGCAGATCATTCTCTTCCTTCACTTGTTCGTCATTTTCTTCATTGTCCTCATTGTAACACACATTTTCAAACAGCTTGGCCTTATCATTGTCCGTTTCTCCAACATGCAGTTTTTCCTTTTCCATTACTTGTTCATCATTTCCGTCATTGTCCTCATAGTATCTCTTTTGCTCAATCTTTTCCTTCGCTTGTTTGTCATTTTCTTCGTTGTCTTCCTGGTAACACTCATTTTCGATCAGTTTGGTCTTATTGGTGGCCATTTCTTCAACACGCAGCATTTCGACATCAGGGGTTTTCATCATCTTCTCACAGGGAAACTTCATCTTATCATCAGTAGACTTCAACAGTTCAGCATCACTGGGCCACAACCTCTCTTCACCAGGGAACAGCAACATTTCTGCATCAGGGGAATTTAATACATCAGAATCACCACTGGTCATAAAGGGTTTCAAAATCTCAAATTCGGGAGATTTTGCTTTGTCAGCAACGTCACTGACCACATCATCGTTGCCTCCATCGGGGAGCTGCAACATCTCGGCACCAGGGAATTCTTCTTTTGGAGATTTGTTAGCAACACCGCTAATCACAACCTCATTGCTCTGGATCCTCTCTCTAACTTCTTTCCCTATTGCAGTCTCTTCATCACAGCTGTCCTCACCCACTTTGCTTCTCTGCCCCACTTCTATCTGGATGTTGCTTATCATTGCTTCGAAAGATAGTTTGTTTCCATCATCATATTCTGTTGTTTCTTCTTTCATTATTTCCCACACATTTGCGAGGGAATTTGACAATAAAAGTACATCTTCTTTGCTTGTTTCCTGCGTCTTCAGAACACTACTGATTCCACCCAGACAATCTAACAGCCTGCTGTAGATGTCTGGGTCTTCATACTGGTCCTCGTCTTCATACAGCATCTTGACTATAGACTGCCTTTCTGTCTCAGCTGCTTAAGGTGAAACCTGGGACCCCGCCATTTGTAATAACCGGTCGGTGGTTATACACACCTTAAAGTTACATTTTCACCAATAAGACAACTGAGACAGGCAAGAATTGTTTTCTGTTACATGGTTTATTCAAGCGCCTGAAGACTCAGGTCTCTTCTACCGTATCTATAACTATATCTAACTCTCTCAGTATGTAAGTCTCTCCAGTCTCTGTGGCTCAGTCACTGCCTTTATACTCTATCTTAATTTGCATTTCAAATTAGCTTTCATAACTGTCATGAAACATGCCATGCCTATGTACATTAACTTAATTGTAGATACATTTAAATTAAATCTTGATTTGCATTTTAAATGAACTTCTCTTAAACTGCCATGCAACATGTCATGTCTAAGTATATTTGAATAATTAAAACTTACAAATATATACATATCTGATGTATGCAAATTTAGAAGACTCAGCTCTAATTAACGGATCACTACAGCGCGCCACTTGCACTGCGCCGTTTTCTCATCATGTGCGGGGCTTTTTTGGTGAGATTTTTGCCTCTCGCGCGGCTGAGCAAAATATCTCACGTGTTTGATATTTTTGGTCTCTTGAGGCAAATGTCTCAGCGTGTGCGGGGTGCAAGCACCGATTACTCACACCATGCCAACAATGCGCATGTGCCGGTAGCCGGAAACAAAGAAAAATGGCAGCCTCCAGCGAAGTAAACAAAAATGTACACAGTTATAGTTAGTCTGATTGATTAACGTGGTCACCATTTGTCATTACTTTCAGAAAAAAAAATGTAATGTTTCGTTAATCACATGATCCCACAGTTCGCGGTGCGTCAGATAGGGGCAGGCCGGGAGGCATCTCTGCTGAGCAAAGAGCGCATCATTTGTGGGGAGCTGAGGAGCGCGAGCATCTGGCGCAGTGCAAGTGGCGTGCGCCGAATGCTCACCGTGTGCGGGCCCCTTAATACAATAATTTTTCGTTATGGAGGTTAGGTAACATCTAAATTGGGTTATATTTCAATCATTCCATAGGTCATAGGTTCCATTTTTGATTCAGTTGCCAAGATTTTGTATGAATTCAAAAATATTGAACATTACTAATTTAACATTTCTCTTCAATTATAGAAAATGTGGTGCAAACACTTTGGTAATAAGTCACATGTTTTCTATAAATACAAAGCCTGAGGTATTCCAATTTAAATATGATTTTAGAAATCACTGGGAACAGACTTTCTTTTATATCATACTAGTTGTTTATGAACAAAGTGCTATCCATCTGTTGTAATATGAATGTAGATCAATCAGCACAAACATATCCAATGTGCAAATGAAAAATAAACAATTTGGTAATGAAGGTTAGGTCCAAAGCAACAGTTTTCATTTTAATTTCTTTAAGTTAAAAATCAACTTTAGAAGCTGAATATGATATGATACAGATATGACAAATGTCACACGATAAGAAAGCAAAATTAATAAAACATTTATTCAAATCAACAAATAGTAAATGGTTACAGTGGGTGTTTTACTTTTCAAGGACTACATAAATACCTTTACCACTACTGGATACATTGCATCACTAATATGTTGATTTCTACGTCTGTAGAATTTACATTCCATATTTTACCAGAATAAGAGTTTATTTTATTATCTTAGCAACAGAGGTTAGGTAAAACTTTAGTGAAAATTATGCCAACATTTAAACCATTAAAAATGTCTGCATGGTGGTGTTGTAAAACATCATTTGCTCTTCCGAGAAGAGTAGGGTGGATCAGGTAGTTTCTGGATGATCTTTTCAAAACTTGTCCAGATTTCATCTCTTGTTGTTGGCCACTTTAAACATATTATTGCACTTGCCACATTTTGTTAAAAACTTACCAAGTACAGTAAAATCGTTCAAGTCAATTTCTCTTATTTGTCTAATGTAAGATGGTAAGGTGCATGTAAGATCGCATTCACAATGATTTGAGCCAGGCTTTACAAATCCTTAGACTAAATATGGCGGATGTACATGAAAGGAAAACTGCCTAATCTTTTAAAAGTCTCTCCGCCTCTCACACGCCTCCTCACACGTCGTCCCTGCGGGGTACAGTCATTAAATCTCAGCTCCGTTCGCCATGTGGAAGCTACCTGAGAAAAAGAAATGAATTGGGCCGTAGAGCAGCTATGAATCGGGATCAAAATCGTGAAAACACCCCCCCCTTCCAGTTGGATCAGGCTTAGGGAACAAGGCAAACATCAGCATCAGAACGAACTGCGCCCTCTGACGAGACTGCATATGCAAAAATTCTGCCCTCCTCCTCCTCCATCTACTGGGGCAGGGTATCTCCGTGAATATCTCTGGTGACATTATCTCCGTAGATAGCCGATTCATTGCTGCTCTACGGGCCAATTCATTTCTTTTTTGTCTCTGTTTTGAGAGATAATAGAACAGAAGAGCTTTTTTCCTTCGATCGCCTCCAGCCGCCATGCTTTCTTCACCTCGAGTTTAATTGATGAGCATGCGCACTTAATATTTCTCAGGTAGCTTCCGCGCGCATGGCGAACGGAGCCGAGATTTACTGTGTGAATTTGCACTCATGAGCATTATGCTGGTTACATATTCCTAACGTCCACCTTGCCTGTTGCTGTTGACTTTACTGTTAAAGATATACATATTATTGCATCAAAATTGACAAAGTAACCTTTTTGTGCATCATTTTCTGCCTTTTGTCTGTACATTCGACAACTTTTCTGCCTTGCTTTAGCATTGTTGAAACAATTTATTTGGTATTTGTATATTTATAAGCTTTGCTCTCTAGTTTTAATTATTTTCTTTCATGACAAATGCAAATTAGTTTTAATTATTTCATTTCTTTGAATTTTAGTGTATGGAAAAGGATGTGGTACATGGGTATATTGCTGAAAAAGGAGAAGATGGACTTAGAGAACTGATATGATACACTGTAAGATGAGCTATCCAGTAAGATGACAGCTTCATTCAGTCACCCCATACTACAGTACTGTTATCTGATGTGCTTTACAAAGTGTGGCTGCCCAAACCATCTTAGAGCTTTTACCACTGTATAGCCTATAGAATGTGTCACAGTCATGGGGGAAGACAGGTAAGAAAATCATTTTGGACACTTCAATACTTTGTAATACAAGATAAAACTTTGCTACATATTGTATTCAATTTAGGCTTCGTTCACATGCAATGTCTGTTTTCTAAATTCTATTTTCTATTCGCGCTATCTTATGATCACGGTCTGTGCCCTGAATATCCCGCCGCGTAATTACCGGCAGCGCGAGCCAGTTATTTATAGTAACTTATAGTAACTGGGTCGCGCTGCCAGTATTTACGCCGCGGGATATTCAGGGCACAGACGGTGATCACAACACATGCCGCGAATAGAAAGTAGAATTTAGAAAATAGACATTGCATGTGAATGAAGCCTTAGTCTCTTGTTGTTGGAAATTTATTGAGCATTAACAACAGCAATTGCTGATGTATTATGGGAATTAAGACATTGAACATTGAGACATCAACAATTGCTGTTGTATTATGGGAAGACATTATACATTGTGATGTCAACAATTGCTGTTGTATTATGGGAATTAAGACACATTTTGACATCAAGAATTGCTGTTGTATTATGGAAAGACATTGAACATTGTGACGTCAACAACTGCTGTTGTATTATGGGAAGACATTGAACATTGTGACATCAACAGTTGCTGTTGTATTATGGGAATCCATTGAACATTGTGACATCAACAATTGCTGTTGTATTATGGGAAGACATTGGACATTATGACATCAACAGTTGCTGTTGTATTATGGAAATACATTGAACATTGTGACATCAACAGTTGCTGTTGTATTATGGTAAGACATTGAACATTGTGACATCAACAACTGCTGTTGTAATATTGGAAGACATTGAACATTGTGACATCAACAATTGCTGTTGATTATGGGAAGACATTGAACATTGTGACATCAACAATGGCTGTTGTATTATGGGAAGACATTGAACATTGTGACATCAACATTGCTGTTGCATTATGGGAATGTATTGTACATTGTGACATCAACAATTGCTGTTGCATTATGGCAAGGTATTGTACATTGTGACATCAACAATTGCTGTTGCATTATGGGAAGGTATTGAAAGGGCAGAAACCATGGCATTAAATGGACCAATCACCAACTGTTATAGACAAAGGTAGTTCAGAAAGAGAGAAAATTAATGCTTTTTTCCATTGTTTCCTGTCATTTCTTGTGTGTTGCTAGGGTAAATTTTGTTGTCAACTAGCAGGCTAGGGTGTAAACTACTGCCAGTTTTTTTTTTTTTTTTTTTTTTTTTTTCAGGACCAGGCACAGTTGTGTTGCAGTCGTGAGACCTCTGGCGGAGGGAGCTACAGACTGCGAATGGTACAGTGGTTTGTTTACAAACAGAGGGGTGCACATGTTCAAGTAGTGTCGGTAAGAAAGTTTACTTGTTTCACCCATTTCTTTTTTGTTCATGTAGTTTTGCAGGCATTTCTTCGTATGGTTGTTATTTGGTGGTTTCTGCCCTGAAGGGGAAAATGACAACTGTTCACCTTTGGCTTAGTTTCTAAATTTAAAGCAGCACAGGCTATAAAAGTGGTGGTCTTGCATCATTTCACTCAAAAAATGGCAAATCATCAATTTTTTGATCAATCAAATAAAAACTTACACAGAAATGTTTTATTTATTTATTTACTTATTTTTATGTACAGACACAGATGTGTCTGTACATATAGCCGTCACCTGCGTCTGTCGTCGCCGTTGCCGTTGGCGTGCACTTTTACCGTAAACACGATAAGTGGAAAACGGTTTTACGTTTTGACTTGAAACTTACAGAACTGATGAATATTCATAATATTCAGGTCAAGTTCGAAAATCAGCATGATCGGGCCATTTTTAGGGAAGTTATGCTGTTTTTTCACTTTTTTCAGCATATATGCAACACCGTAAACACGATAAGTGGAAAACCGTTTTACCTTTTGGTTTGAAACTTACAGAACTGATGAATTTGTATAATACGCAGGTCAAGTTTGAAAATCAGCATGATCGGGTCATTTTTAGGGAAGTTTTGCTTTTTTTTCACTTTTTTCAGCATATATGCAACATCGTAAACACGATAAGTGGAAAACCGTTTTACCTTTTGGTTTGAAACTTACAGAACTGATGAATTTGTATAAAACGCAGGTCAAGTTTGAAAATCAGCATGATCGGGTCATTTTTAGGGAAGTTTTGCTTTTTTTTTCACTTTTTTCAGCATATATGCAACACCGTAAACACGATAAGTGGAAAACCGTTTTACCTTTTGGTTTGAAACTTACAGAACTGATGAATATTTATAATACGCAGGTCAAGTTCAAAAATCAGCATGATTGGGTCATTTTTAGGGAAGTTATGCTTTTTTTTCACATTTTCTCTGATTCAATTCTTAGGCATGTTAATAGTCTCATTATTGAACAAATAAGATATGTAAAAGTGTTTTTTTGACATTTCCTGCATCTTTACAACATTGTTAGTTGATTATGTAAAAATGATGGTAAACTTGTTATCGTGTATTGTGTAATGAAGTGTCAAAAATGGAAATAAACACATATCATCGCAGTTTGTCAGATTCAATCATCCACTATGTTCAGAATCTCAGAATGAAGGAAATTGGACATTTAATACTGTTCTATTGATATTTTTCCCATCTCATCAATTTTATTAGTTGGTCATATAAAAATGGCAGTAAACTGTTAATTTTGTTTTATGTTAAAAAAGTGTTAAAATGGAAATAAACCCATTTCAGAAAAGTGCTGTCTTGTTTACATTTTGGCATTTTCAAGATGTGACTTTGAAGTTCCATGGGCCTGAAGACCTTTGCTAGTCACATTTTCTGAATATCCATGATACTAATATTTTATTATTAAAAATTGATGGTCATTATGCTGTTAAACATTATGTAATATTGCATCAAAATTTGAAGAAACCCCTATTTTGGGCACTGCTCCCATGATGAATATTTAAGGAAAATCATGTCACTTATTGTTCTCAAACTTACAGGAAAGAAACATGGGACTAAAATACAGCTTCAGTAGGCAATGCAGTCTGTTTGGTAATTTTTTCTGGCAGTTAAACAGTTTTTTGTGAAAATTTAATTTTTCACATATTGGCATTTTCAAGGTGTGACTTTGAAGTTCTATGATCCTGAAGACCTTTGCTTGTCACATTTTCTGAATGTCCATGTTACTAATATTCTATTATTAAAAATTGATGGTCATTATGCTGTTAAACATTATGTAATGTTACATTAAAATTTGAAGAAACCCCTATTTTGGGCACTGCTCCCATGATGAGCACTTAAGGAAAATCATGTCACTTACTGTTCTCAAACTTACAGGGAAGAAACATGGGACTAAAATACAGCTTCAGTAGGAAATGTAGTCTGTTTGGTAAATTTTTCTGGCAGTTAAACAGTTTTTTGTGAAAATTTCATTTTTCACTTATTGGCATTTTCAAGGTGTGACTTAGAACCTCCACGGGCTTGAAGACCCATGCTAGTCACATTTTCTGAAAATCCATGATACGTGTATATTATTATTAAAAATTGATGGTCATTATGCTGTTAACCATTATGTAATATTGCATCAGAATAGAAGAAATCACAATTTTTGGTGCTGCTGCCATGATGACCATTATGGGAAAACCGTGTTACTTATGACTGTCAAACTTTCAAAAAAGAAACACAGGACTAAAATGCAGCCTGAGTTGGAAAAGCAGTCTAATTGGCTTCTTTTTCTGGAAGTTATACATTTTAGTGAAAAATTCATTATTATCGTGTTGGCATATTCATTGTGGGACTCGGAGCTCCCATGGACATGAAGCCGAATAGTAATCAAATTTTCTAAATGCCCATGCTATTTATAGTCAATAATCAAAAATTGGTGATAATTATTATATAATTTATTATGTAATGTTACATCAAAATTGACAAAAATCTTTTTGCACTGCTACTGCAAACATTATGAAAAGAAAACTGTGTTACTTATTATTATTTTTAACTTACAAGTATGATTTTTAGGATTGGCATGCAGTTCAAATTAGAAAGCCAGCTCAATTGGGTTATCTTTTATCACTGAATTCATGCAATTTTGTGTGAAATTTTCATTTTTCTCATTCTGGCACTTTCTACGTATAAACTTGAACTCTGATGGGCCTGAAGCCTTATGCTTTTACTTTCGTTGATGTTACCTGTTGTGCATAATTAAAATTTGATGTTGACTGTGCAGTTAAACATAATATATTATTGCATCAGAATTGGTAGTCTCCTATTTTGTGCATTATTGTTATGTGCTTTTCTTAAGATGTGACTTATGGGCCTGAAAGATCTTTGAGAGGGTCAGTCTGTAAATTTCCCTTGGGTATCACTTAGCTAAGTTCAGAGTTATAAAGTCATTAATAGGCCATTAAATGAGATTACATAAAGCACACTTGTTGATATTTCCCTGTAAACTCCCAAAGGTTAAGCTCTCTGCTAGATTAATAATAAGTAAGCAGTGATAATTATGCAGGTAAATTTTGTTTAATATTGCAAATAAGTTTTTAATATATATATATATATATATATATATATATATATATATATATCAAAAAAGATTAAAAGTTTGAATGGCAGCATCTTTGGAATTATATTTACCTCTGCCAAGGAGGTTATGTTTTCACCCCTGTTTGTCTGTCATCAACATAACTCAAAAAGTTACGGACCGATTTTGATGAAATTTTCAGGAACTGTCAGAAGTGGGCAAGGAGGACAATGATTAGTTTTTGGTGGTGGTCCAGATCAATAATCAATCAATAATAATCAACAATTGCTGTCTTGGCAGAGGTCTGCGCTCTTGGAGTGCTTTTCTAGTTTTGTTATGTTTTCCTTTTTAATTTTTTCTCAAACACTGGCATTTGTGACTTTTAACTCTCATCTGCCTGAGGCTCTGCACATTTTCTCTATTTCCACATAAGCAGTTGTATTGTTTTTAAACATTATGTAATATTATTTTATGCACTGTCATCATTTTTCAAATATTGAGACTTTCATCATGAGAATTTGAAAACTCATGGTCCTGAAACTGTAATCTTACTGAAGGGGTGGATTGAGACCATCTTCTGGGTCTTCCGGAAGACGGTCAGGTTATTAAGTTTATATTGACTGGTATCTATTTTTTTCTGTTGGAAGACCATAAAAATGGAGGATGGATCAACATAGATACTTTGGAATACTGTCAGAAAATATCTCTGGGTTCGCTCCTGTTATTGACCATGGTACCTGTTGTGCATGATTAAAATTCAGTGTTGACTGACAGTGCTATTATAAGCATTATTTATTACTGCATCAAAATTGACAAAATGACCTATTTTGCATCTTTATTTTCTGTTTTTTGTCTGTACATTTGACAGCTTTGCTGCCTTGTTTTTACATTTAGTTCATTTCTAGATTTCTCAATTATATTTTTAAGTTTTAAGTAGAAGAAAGACCAACAAACTCTTGTATATTTCACAACCAGTTTATTACATAGTGGTATCTTGAAATCATTTTTTTTCTTTAAAGTACATGTTCTCTTTGAATAACTGTGATCAGGAAATACAAGTTTGGGCATAGACATGCATATTCTATAGTCATAACTTTTCAATGCTTTAGATCTGTCATACTTTATGTAGCGTTTAAGGATTCTCTTCTAGCTCTTAACTTGATTGCAAGTGTCTTACTGTGATTCACTCTCATTTTCATCTGTTTTTCGCCTTTCTCCAGATATTTAATGACTGAAGAAGTTGGCACAATACCAACAGAGGCCATCTCATTCAAAGTGGATTGTTTAAGTCCATTATTCTATAAGTGGACTGCACTGTTAATCCTTCCTGCAAAGTTCTGAGAAAAGGTGACATCTTTATTATTAGTTTTCTGAAATGTATGGGTTAAAGACTCCACTTTTTGTGTGTTGGTATTTTAATTAAAATTAAGTTTTGTTGATTAAATTGCCCTTGGGCCCAGTCTATAATTTAGGCACTGTCTTAAGATGTGCATATCTTCAGAGTTGCTAAAGTCTAGTTTGCCTATCTCAGGGAAAATAGTTTCTGAGCCACTTTTACATACATAAGAGTACTTTAAACAATTTTGACAATCACCACTGTAACAACTAATTATAGAGTCAATAACATATCTCAGTGCCCTTTTAATCAACTCTATGGCCCCTTGATTTGTTTTAAGCAAGCATCAAATTCAGAATAGCAGCGCATTGCTATATATGCGCTGAGCAAAGTGTTTTCGCATTTTGTCTCTAGTGTTTTTGATTTTGCTGGAAACACTTGACCAGAAAATGGTGCTTTTTTTTCTATTTGTTTTTTCAGAGCTTTGGTAAAGTGTTGTGTGTCCTGAAGACTTTCAACACTGTCATATGCAGAGTGGGCTCGGCTATCACCATCAGTAGCTAGTTAAGGTGCCAACTGTGACCTCTCCAGAAATATCCTCAAGGATCTGCTGCACATAGATTGGCTGTGCAGACTCCACTGTGCTCTGGACAGTAGACATCTTCCCTTCTACTTCTAAGCAGGTAAGCAGTATGGCAGTGCTTGTTATCAGTGTAAACACCATTTAAGTCCTTCTTGCTGGTCACATTCTCTGCTTCAGTGTACACAGTCTGAGTGGCTGGCTGGTATGGTGTTTTGTTCCCTCCACTGAACAGGCTATTATTGTATCTCCCATCTACTTCCACTGCTCTGGGCTGTCCTCCATACCCTCTGAGATCCTGAATGTGACATAAGTTTTCACGGTGTCGCTGCATGTCAGCTTTGTTCAATTCTGTTATCGCTGTACTGACTTTGTTAGCTTGCTTCTGCATGGCTGATGGGCTGGGTGGGGTCACATTGCTGGCCATTAGGATCTGCCTCATTGCTGTATTAGAGGTCATATTCTGTGACAGGCCTACTTGCAAGCCTGCATTCACTGTTGCTGCTCTCGGGCCATGCTGCTTGCTTTGTACTTTTCTACTTCCCTGTCCTATACTGACATGTGTAACATGTTAGTCCCAAGCCACTCCCCACATGCTCTCTGCCTCTTTTTCTCCTGAAACCAACTTGTATTCATCATCTGGGGGGGGGGGGGGGAGGCTGGCTACTGAACAAACTAAACTCTCTGGCTGGGCCCTCCTATGTCTTAGTGTCACAGGTGCATCAAGGTTGCTGCTTAGGGTTGTTGATGACCCAGCAGGGGGTGGAGAGGAGGCTGCCTGGTACAACTCTTAGCTGGGTCTGATGTATCTTCTCACAATGGGCTCTGGAGGGCTGTCAGACATCAGGATTGCTGCTGAGGGTTGTTGATGGCCCAGGAGGGGGTGGAGAGGAGGCTGCCTGGTACAACTCTTGGCTGGGTCTGATGTATCTTCTCACAATGGGCTCTGGAACAGGAGGGATGGTTTTTGTGAAGGGCAGAAACCACTAAATGGACCAATCACCGACTGTTATAGACAAATGTAGTTCAGTGAGAGAAAATTAGTGCTTTTTTTCATTTTTTTTCTGGCTTTTCTTGTGTGTTGCTAGGGTTAATTTTGTTGTCAACTAGCAGGCTAGGGTGTAAACTACTGCCAGTTTTTTTTTTTCTCGGGCCACGCTGCTTGCTTTGAACTTCATTCTATAGTTTCTGCTTCCCTGTCCTGTACTGACATGTGTCACATTTTAGTCCCATTGACCAAGCCACTCCCCACTTGCTCTCTGCATCACTGTCTCAAACCATTTAGCCAGCTAGTGCACTCTGGTGTGTGCTCTGACAAAACTTTGTTGACCAGATTGACAATCTTTTCTCCTGAAACCAACTTGTATTCATCATCTGAAGGGGTTGGGGCTTGCTACTGGACAAACTATAAACTCTCTGGCTGGACCCTACTATGACTTAGGGTGCATTCCCAGAGATTTAGATTTAGATTGACCTAGCTCCCTGGGGGTTCACGCTAAATTGAAGCCTTTTGTAGGCGGGACAGATACTTAAGCTGGCTAAGCTGACAGTAATCTAGTGACACTCCCCACAGGGATAGATAGATCTAAAATCTATGGGAATGGGGTCTTAGTGTAATGGTGCATCAAGATTGCTGCTGAGGGTTGTTGATGGCCCAGGAGGGGGTGGAGATGAGGCTGCCTGGTACAACTCTTAGCTGGGTCTGATGTATCTTCTCACAATGGGCTCTGGAGGGCTGTCAGACATCAGGGTTGCTGCTGAGGGTTGTTGATGGCCCAGGAGGGGGTGGAGATGAGGCTGCCTGGTACAACTCTTGGCTGGGTCTGATGTAACTTCTTACAATGGGCTCTGGAGGGCTGTCAGACTCCTGTCTTCTAAAGGCTAGCTTGTGTCCCTTCACAAATACACTTTTTCTTCATTTTTCCAGGTACCTTTACCATACAGCATGGTTAGCAAGTGACTACTGAGACAGGAGTGAGGGACAGGTGTTTTTATAGTAATGTCTCTCCCAGGTGTGCAGAAAAACAGGAAACTGCATGGTCCCAGTGGTAAACAGGAAACTGCATGACCCCAGTGGTAAACAGGAAACTGCATGGTCCCAGTGGTAAACAGGCAACTGCATGGTCCCAGTGGTAAACAGGAAACTGCATAGCCCCAGTGGTAAACAGGAAACTGCATGGTCCCAGTGGTAAACAGGAAACTGCATGACCCCAGTGGTAAACAGGAAACTGCATAGCCCCAGTACAGGGCAGGGGGGGAGGGGTACCCAGCTTAGTGGTGGGTATTGTTATGCAGAGAAAGACATTTTCCTGTGTTCTCACAACACAAACAAACAACACAAACAACAGTTGTGACAATTAGCCTTGCACTTGAGTTTAAGTAATTTTTAAATATTGTAAAATCTTTTTATTAGTAATTTTACACTTCTCTCGCTTTATTCCTCAGCAAAGTGCACTTACACTAGTCACATCCAGTTAATATGCTTATCTCAGATTTTCACTCATGTCCAGCATCAGGTGTCCAAATTTCAAAACAATTGAAGCAAATTCAGGCACAGAAATTTGCATTTAACTTTTTATTATTTGTGAAATTGTGCCTTTCTCACCATGCAGGTGCAATGTGGGCTTAGTGACATATACAGCAACCACATTTTCAACTTGACAGGGCTCAGTCACCAAGAGATCATTCTCAGTCATATCGGGCAGAGCAGTTGGCAGTGTATGAAGGTTATAATTTTTGGTGTCTGAAGGTAAGAACAGGGGGGGTGATTACTGTGAATGGCAGAAACCACTAAATGGACCAATCACCAACTGTTATTGACAAATGTAGTTCAGTGAGAGAAAATTAGTGCTTTTTTTCTATTTTTTCCTGACATTTCTTGTGTGTTGCTTGGGTTAATTTTGTTGTCAACTAGCAGGCTAGCATGTAAACTACTGTCAGTTTTTTTTTTTCAGGACCAGGCACAGTTGTGGTGCAGTCGTGAGACCTCTGGTGGAGGGAGCTACTGACTGTGAGTAGTGCAGTGGTTTGTTTACAAACAGAGGGGTGCACATGTTCAAGTAATGCTGGTAAGAAAGTTTTCTTGATGACAGTATATTTTGTGCCATTGGGAGTTATGTCAGTGTGTCTGCTGTCCATTGGGATGTGAAATGTTTCACCCATTTATTTTGTTCTTGCAGTTTTGCAGGCATTTCTTAGTATGGCCATCAGTGGGAAATTATATGGTGGTTTCTGCCCTGAACATTGTGACATCAACAATATTAGTAGTATTATGGGAAGACATTGAAAATTGTGTTAACAAATTGCATTATAGGAATACATTGAACATTGTGACATCAACAATTGCTATTGTATTATGGGAAGACATTGAACATTGTGACATCAACAATAGCTGTTGTATTATGGGAAGATATTGAACATTGTGACATCAACAATTGCTGTTTATTATGGAAAGACATTGAACATTGTGACATCAACATTTGCTGTTGTATTATGGGAAGACATTGAACATTGTGACATCAACAATAGCTGTTGTATTATGGGAAGACATTGAACATTGTGACATCAACAATAGCTGTTGCATTATGGAAAGACATTGAACATTGTGACATCAACAATTGCTGTTGTATTATGGGAAGACACTGAACATTGTGACATCAACAATTGCTGTTGTATTATGGGAAGACATAATTTGAAGAATGGGTTACTCGTTGAGTGTTATTTTCATTTCCACTTGGCGGCAGCAGAAGCATGTTTTATCTTTCACATATTGACATTGTTAAGGGATGCTCCCTCTTATTGATACTTGTTATATAATAAACGCTCCCAGAGCACTTCCGGTTCAGTTATATCCACGTGTTTGACTTATTCCATTAACATGGTGTCAGAATTTCGTGCTCACGTCTACATAAGCTGAAGACACGATTTCTAATGTGGTCAAGAACTAAGTTAAAGGACCAGAGAAACAGAAGGTATGTGTGATACAAAGAAGAAATCTGTTGATCATACGATTTTATGGATGAAAAGTGGAACCGACTGAACAGAAATTCAGGCATCGGAAGTCGATAATAAAAAAACTCTGGTGATTAGTGAAAGACATATATTCATGAGTTTTTTTTTAGAAGTTACAAACGGGACAGATTTAACAAGCAAATACTGCTGAGTGTGACCTTAAAGTAGAACTGCAGAAGCTGTGTATTTGTTACATAGATTAATCATGTCTACCAGTACTAGTACACCCCCAGTTACCCCTGCAACAGCGAATTTGTTACCTCCGCCACAACCTATGGACGTGAAGGGACATTGTGCAACTAACTGGCAATTTTTTAGAGACACATGGAAGAATTATGAAATTGCAACAGAACTAAATCTTAAGTCGGAAGAGATAAGAGTAGCTACCTTACTTACGGTCATGGGCAAAGACTGTTTTCAAATATTTCAGAATTTAGCCCTGAGTGATGATGATCGCAAGGATTCTAAAATAATACTGGAAGCTTTGACAAATCATTTTGAGCCACAACGCAACATTGTTTATGAGAGATACGTGTTTAATACTTGTACACAAGAGCCCGGTGAAGAGATTGATGCCTATGTGAACAGGCTGCGGAAACTCAGTGCCACTTGCAAGTATGGAACGCTTTTAGATGAAATGATCAGAGACCGTATTGTGATAGGGGTGAGAGATTCTGTTGTCCGGGCTAGATTGTTGCGTGAAAAGGACCTTACATTAGCAAAGTGTATTGACACGTGTCGTGCGAGTGAAATGACGACGCAGCAACTTAAAGCCATAGATGGTGAGGTTGAAACTGTGCATGCTGTGAAACCAAAAATGAAAAAAGCCGGGACAAAGATGAAGACGGCAGTATCTGAACACAAGACAGACAAGAAAGGAGAGCAAAAACAGAAGAGCCATTCGGATTGTAGCTACTGCGGGACGCAACATCCCAAGCGTCAATGCCCAGCATGGGGTCGCCGCTGTAAGAAGTGTGGACGACTAAATCATTTCGCTAGCATGTGTAGGTCACAAGGGGCCAAAGTCCACCAAGTCGATAATTCTGATCCTGAAGATAGCGACTCCGAATCGTCAGTATTCACAGTTAAAACCGGCAGGACCACATATCTTGTTGAACCATCAGTCCAATACAAGAGAAGCAGCTCTTGGATGCCACAAGTATTCCAATTAGACAATGGAGCAGGTGTAAACTGTTTGAGATATGAGGATTGCTGTCGCATAATGAGCACTAATGAGCCAGTCTTGAAGAAAAGCAGCAAGAGACTAACCTCATACAGTGGTAACCGTGTTGAGAGTATGGGGCAGGTGACACTTAACATGAGAATAAACAACCGTGAAGAATACGTAAAGTTTCATGTAGTGAAAAATGTCACTTGTTCGTTACTCAATGGAGAGACATCAGAGAGATTTGGTCTGATGAAGATAAAGAGAGATGTTCTCATCAACGTTGTTAGCACGGAACTGTCAGAGGATGATATCTTCGCCAAGTATAATGATGTGTTTAGTGGTTTAGGTGACCTAGGAGAATACCACATTGAGCTGGACCCTAAGGTTATACCAAAACAAGACTCACCAAGGTCCGTACCAGTAGCTTTGAGAAAAGAGCTAAAAGAAAAGCTGGCGAGCATGGTGAAACAAGGCATCATTGAGAGGGTAAATCAGCCAACGGATTGGATAAGCTCGATGGTGGCGGTGAGGAAGCCAGGCAAGTTAAGAATATGCCTAGACCCAAAAGAGCTCAACAAAGCTGTAAAGATTCCAAAATTCAAACTTCCAACCTTGGAGGAAGTAAGTGCAAACTTGACTAATGCAAAAGTATTTAGCGTTATAGATGCTAGAGATGGTTTCCTTCAGGTGAGATTAGATGAGGAGTCCAGCCTTCTTACGACATTCAATACGCCATTTGGCAGGTATCGTTGGCGACGTTTACCATTCGGCATCTCATCAGCCCCGGAAGAGTTCCAGAGGCGAGTTATAGACCTACTGGACGGTCTTGACGGAGTCCAGACCATCGCAGACGACATCCTGGTGTATGGTAAAGGAGATACCTCTGAGGAAGCGATCAAGAATCATGACGAAAATATGATAGCACTATTAGAGAGATGTCGTGAGAGGAACTTCAAAATGAACAAGACTAAGCTTCGATTCAAATTGAATTCAGTTACTTATCACGGGCACGTGATCTCAGATGAAGGTTTGAAAGCAGATCCATTGAAGGTGCAGGCCATAGTAGAAATGGAAAGGCCGGAGAACGCTAAAGCGGTGAAAAGACTAATTGGCATGGTGAATTACCTGGCCAAGTTCTGCCCTCATTTATCAACAGTGAGCGAACCACTGAGACGCTTGACGACTGAAGATGCACCCTTTATATGGTCAGATCAGCATGAGCAGACGTTCTGTACATTGAAACAAATGTTGACAATGACCCCAGTTTTGAGATACTATAGCCTAACAGAGGAAGTTACAGTAGAAGCCGATAGCAGCGATTACGGGTTAGGTGCAGTCTTACTGCAAGCTGGACAACCTGTAGCTTTTGCATCAAGGGCATTGTCCAAAACAGAGCGCAACTATTCTCAGATGGAAAAAGAATGTTTGGCCATAACATTTGCATGTAACCGTTTCGATCAGTATCTCCATGGCCGAGACTATATCACAGTACTCACGGATCACCAAAACCTAGAGACAATATTCAAGAAACCAATCTTGGCTGCCCCAAAGCGACTTCAACGCATGCGCCTCAGGCTACAGAAATACCATATTGAGGTGAAGTACCAGCGTGGTAAAAAGATGTATATCTCTGATGCATTATCTAGAGCAACTGTGTCCAAGTCAGTAACTACCAAGGAGAACTCAGATTACGAGATTTATGCAGTAGAATCCGAGCAGAAGTTGGCCAAAGAAGTCGAGGAGATTGATTACTCGCAGTACAACAATGTGTCCGATGAGTCTCTGGAGCAAGTAAAGACTCATACACTTCGGGATGACGCTATGCAGTCACTGCTGATCCTAGTCATGGAAGGATGGCCTAGTGACAAAACTCAAGTTCCCCTGTTATGCCGTGAATACTGGCCATATAGAGACGAGTTATCCTGTCAAGATGGCATCCTCTATCGAGGCACCAGAGTAGTAATTCCTACTAGCTTACGTAAACAGATGCTGGAGAGAGTCCATGCAACTCATCAAGGAACAGAGACAGCTATACGTAAAGCAAGAGATGCGATTTTCTGGCCTCAGATCAGCAATGACATTCGCAATGTGGTAGCAACTTGCAACGTCTGTCAGGAAAATCAGCCTCGCCAACAGAAAGAGCCAATGCATTCTCAGCCTATACCCAAGGAGCGATTTGAAATCGTCAGCAGTGATTTATTTTCCATTCAAGGGGAACATTATTTGCTGCTTGTAGATCATTTCTCAAAGTACTGGGAGATCACTCAACTCAGTGACACTACTTCAGAAGCAGTGATCAATGAATTGAAGCAGCAGTTTGCTCGACATGGCATTCCAAAGCTGTTTATCTCTGACAACGGGCCTCAATATCAGTGTCAGCAATTCCGAGAGTTCACCGAGGCGTGGAAGATTAACCATCATACATCATCTCCCCACCACCCCAGTGGTAACGGCACAGCTGAGGCAGCTGTTAAAGTGGCAAAGACCCTGATCAAGAGAACAAAACAAGACGGTACCGATTTGTGGTTAGCAGTTTTAGAGCACAGAAACACGCCAGCCGCAGACAACACAGGGAGTGCAGCACAAAAGTTGATGAGTAGGCGCACTAGATCGCTCATTCCCGTACGCTGTGACAAACTAGAGCCAATAGTAGTACCAAAAGACCAGGTATTTCAGAAACAAGTAAACCAGAAGAGAATAGCAAAGAAGTGTTATGACAAAGGAAGCAAGGAACTGCCTCCTCTGGTTATCGGACAGCCTGTGCGTACCAATCTAAGGCCGCAATCGTCAGTCTCATGGTCTGCTGGCAGAATAGTGGAGAAACTCGCCCCTCGATCCTATCTAGTGGAGCAAGACAACAAAATTTACCGCAGGAACCGTAGTCACCTCAGACCTAGTCGAGAGGTCACCACTCCAAACCAATCCCGGGGGACAGTAGCTGCAGAAACACCAGAGGTACCGATTAAACCCACTGACGTTACCAGCGAACCAATTATGATACCCAGTCCCATTAAGTCAACTCCCAGTACGCCGTGCAAAACTACACCTCCACCACAGAGCAGTGAAGAGGAGGTCCATACCACTCGGTTCGGTAGACTCTTGAAGAAGCCAAAATACTTAGGAGATTATGTTGTGTATTCTAAGTGATGGGTCAGAATAATACCCATGGCAGAAAAGGGTGAGAGGCAGTCTACCTCAATGACCCCATTGTAAAATAGTAGTTTGTTTTTTAGTTATAGTATATTGTTTTGAGTAGTGCTCCATATTACAAAGTCGGGACAATATATACCAGAAAGTGACTTAAGTTGATCTTAGAACATAATTAAACATATGATATGGACTTGTTCAGATTTAAAAAAAAAAAAAAAAAAAAAAACATTTACACTGTTTCAAGTTATTGCGTTTATTTTGAAATGTTGACTAGTTCGTGATTATTATAGTTGTTTTTTTGTTTTTTTTTTCTTTTTTTTTTATGGGAAAAGGAGGATGTTAAGGGATGCTCCCTCTTATTGATACTTGTTATATAATAAACGCTCCCAGAGCACTTCCGGTTCAGTTATATCCACGTGTTTGACTTATTCCATTAACAGACATTTTCAAGGAGTGAATTTGAACTTCATTTGGCTTGAATACCTTTGCAAGTCACATTTTCTGAATATCCTTGGTACTTTTATTTTATTATTAATAATTGATGGTTATTATGTGGATTAGCATTATGTTATATTGAATCAAAATTGACAAAAAAACCTACTTTGTGCACTGTCACCACAATCATAATGAAAAGAAAACGGTGTTACTCATTTTTTTTAACTTGCAAGAATGATTTTTAGGATTGACATACAGCTTAAATTAGAAAACCACCTTTATTATTTTATCATTTTATTGAATTTATGCAATTTTTTGTGAAATTTTCATTTTTCTCATTCTGGCAACTTCAAAGTGTGGACTTGAACTCTCATGGGCGTGAAGCCTTATGCTTTTACTTTCATCAGTATTACCTGTTGTGCATTATTAAAATTTGATGTTGACTTTACAGTTAAGCGTAATGTATTAATGCATCAGAATTGACAGCATGGGCGTAACTAGGCATACGCACGGATGCACTGTGCGTACAGTTTTTTTGGGCAACCATGATATTATTTTATAGAAATTAAGTGTAGTTTTCACGGAATATAATCGAAAATCCTCTGCCAGTTAAAGTCACCTGTATGTACAAACCCTCTGTATCAATTGTAAACGCGCCATTGTTCTGACACCCCATCTTGCATACTTTTATGGAACTGAGGTAAACAATTCCTGTTACCTTTACAAGTCCTATCTTAATCGTCCATCTATCTGGAACTTCCTTTACCTGTTAATCGAAGTGTTAAGTGGCTTCAACCCTCCTGTAGCCTTTGTCTTCAGAGTATCGAACGCACTGTCGCTGGCGATATTTATCTCAGGTAAAAATCTACCTGTGCTTTATATTTAAAGAGCAGCTCCTGCAGACCTGGGGGCACTAGATAAAATCTGGACACCAAGCTTAAAAAGGAGCTAGAGAAACAAAGGAAGATTTTTTCCTGCAAAGCTTCATAGGAATATTAACACAGACTTGACCCAGCTTAGCCCTAACTAACAGGGTGGCATAGGCAATTTTCACAAACAAATAATTAAACTAAGTTTATGTTTCAGTTAGAATCCTTTTAAATAAATATACCGTTCTGTGTAAAATAGAATATTGAAACTTTATTAAATTGCGATAATATTATTGACTTAAATGATGATTTTATTATTAAGGGAAATTAAGCTACAATGCGTGTTACATATGCTGCGATTACGCTGTCCTTCATCTGTTGCGTTACTTTACATTTTGCTGTACGTGCTGGGAATTTTAAAAATCTGTGCATACAATTTTTAAAGGTCTGTTTACACCCCTGGACAGTATCCTGTTTTGTGCATTATTATTTTCTGCTTTTTATCTGTACATTTGAGAGCTTTGTTGCCTTGTTTTGTTTTACTTTCCATACAGATTTACTTTCTCCAGCTCACGGTAGAAGATTGGAAGGTGGTATTGCCTCTCTGATCCTCTAGTAGTATACTTTTGCTTAAAATGCTTTGCCCTTTTGTAAGTGCTCTATTTGGTGGAAATAAGTTATTTTGCGAGGCTAGGAAATATGCTAGCACAGCCTTTGTTAGAAGTTGACTTATTAGAATATATTAAAGAAAAATGAAAGCTCATTGATATATTCTTATCAAGTAAAACGTTAATTCACGGGGCAAGTCTGGTGGGATAAAGGGAGCACACTATCCTACACGTCCTGCACTCTGCTGGCTTAAAGTTTAAAATGGGTGATTTTTGGAAGATGGACAGGAAAAACATAGTTTCGTTATTAATTTACTAATATGATTTCAGAAGTAAAACAAGCATTCATGCCCAAACACACGCCAACACACACACACACACACACACACACACACACCATTTCCGCATTCTAACAGATACCTTGGCTTTGTAAAGGCTGAAGATATATAAGTTCCCTTTCTTTTCATTTTTATGAAAATTGGCAAAGTGTTATAATTTTAATGTAGTCATTTATATATTTTCAGGCTGCAATGTTTCACAAGTCCATGATGAAGAAGATATTCCCTGTAATTGGCCAGAGGTAGCCATGAAGGATTCTGTATTTAGAAAAGTCTTTGAATTCCAAGAAAAAGAGGAGGTAGGCTGAAAGGGAGCTGTGATCAATAGCAGAGGTGAGGAAACCATATGATTAACAGAAAATATTGACGCTTTTGGCAAATACAAAATTGCATAATATCACTGTAAGACAGATAACTCCTCACTGTCAGCTAAACATTTTTAAATATTTGTGTATAGAAAAGATCTTTCAGAAAAATTGTGAAATAGTTATTTCATTTATTGATTGTGGCAGTTGATAAAGATTTATTTTGTAAAATGTATATTAAATAAATTATTGGATACTTTTCCCAAACTCATGACTTATTTAAATGAAAACAATGATTAATTCAAGAATTGATATAAAATCTGTAGGTATCATTATGTGGATATAAAGAAGGGTTGTGTAATGATCCTCTTTAGCACTGAGTTCGGAGACCTAGATAATGTCAACACTAGAAAGGTGTTTATGTAGGTGAGTCATGAGTTTGTAAAAACAATATGCACTGCCTGTTGTTTTATCACTATGAAATTAGTTTGGAAGAATTCCTGCTTTAAAATGGCAATTCCATTGCACAGCTTTTTTAAATTGTCTTCAGTTAAAAGATCCAAAGAATGGCTTAACTAAAGAGTAAGTACCATAATTTCTGAATGATGTATATTATTTCACTAGATGTCTGTCATGCCTACTGAACCTGCTAGGGGGTAATTATTGTCGTTTAGCATGTTCAGTAGTTGTGTCAGACATCTAAGCCACTTAAGCTGAAAGCAATTGAGCGAGAAATCCTTTGGAGATGGATCGATCCTCTTGGATCGATCTAGGTATGGGAACCCAGTCTTAATATTTGCTATGTCTAAAGGTTGATTTACTAATAGATAATATGTTCTCCTATTACATGAATTAATATTATATGAATCAATATTATATAACCTATTTGGGTTTTATATAAATATGATGATGGTTTACTCATACTGCCAGTGTTAATGAATGGTTGTGTTCGGTTGATAGATTTGAATATTAAAAGAGTACAGACAAAGTAGTATTGATGACTGGCCAGAAAATTAAACCAAACTAAACCAAAAGATTTGGAACAATGAAAAACAAAAATTCACTTCTATTATAGACAGACCATACCTGTTGAGATGAAAATGTCTGATTATTTCAAAGAATTGATAATTCTTGTGTCACCTCTCTTGCCTATAGATGAATCTGCTTCATATACATAGAAGATATTTGTTTGATGTGTGTATTTGTGTGTATATATTCTGATCTCTATGGGCTCTCACAAACACCATAGGTCAATTAAGAGTGATCAAACTCTGTGCCGAGACTCGCAAAGTGCAATCAGCTTAATTGACTGAAGCGCCTCTGCAGGCAGTGAATAAAATATAAAATAACTGCTGATTATGCGTGTTGGAAACAAGAGGATGCATATCATTCACTTATGCTGTTTGCACTCAGCAAGAGTCCCTGCAAATCTACAGTCAATGTCATATTTGTTGTTTAGTTGATTTTTCTCTTCAGAATTTTTGCACATTTCTTGTGGAAGAAGTAAGCAAAAGACCAGAAATTGTGGGTGGTTACTGTGACTCTGGACACTGTTGATCATCAGCACCTGTTGTCATGGAGATCAGGGTAACAGACAAACTGCAGACCATATGGTACCACAGCTGACAACTGAGGTAAAACTGCTCCCTGTGGTTTTATTTATTTATTTATTTATTTATTTTTATCAAAACAATTAAAGACCTATATCAGCAGTAGTTCCATCATCTGCGTTGTAAACAATATAAAAATCATCATGTTTTGCTTACTAAAATGATTCCTGCAGTTGGGTATTTGATATAGTCTTTTACAGTGTATAATAATATCTTTATTTAAAGATATATTGATCAATTAAAGGAAAGGATATCTTCTGAAGGAATATTTTGAATCTTTTCCAGATTCATCAACAGAAAAGCAGCCTGGGAGCCCACCTTCCTATCAGTATGACAGCAAGGACAAATGTGGTTCAGTTCATCAAATACAAGTCTTGACCAGTAGATTAACTAAGACACATTCCCATACCTAGATGGATCTAGCAGGATCGACCCATCTCCAATGGGATTCTCACTAAATTGCATTCATAATAAGCAGCTGAAATGTCTGGCACACCTACTGAAGCTGCTAAATGATAGTTAATTACCTTCTAACGGCTTCAGTAGGTGTGCCAGACATCAGAGCCACTTAAGCTGAATGTACTTCAATAAGAAATCCCCCAGAGATGGGTCGATCCTGCTAGATCAATCTAGGTACAAGGATAGGGTCTCAGTCATGTTTTTCTTCTGAAGTGTCTTAAATCTTGGCAGTAATTTGGATCAGAGAAATAATTAGAGTGTAGCACGTCAAGTTCCATAGCTTTCTGGTGTTAGGTCAGTTTTATATCAGGTAATACTGATATTTAGAATAAATATATGTTCATTCTTTTTTTCTGCGACTCTTATGATAGTCCTATTGGATGATTCGTGTGTTATGAAACTGATGTGAAACTTGTTTTTGTTTTCTGCCTTTTCTTTCAAAATGAAATATCAAAATGTGTGGGGCTGTATTGTCTGTTTAAACTTTGACCCACTAACTGAGACAGCCAAGTGATTTAATTTCCAATATAATGATTTTTTATGAAATTATTGTTTTTGTGAGGCTTAAGTTGTCTACATCACATTGAATTGGTTTGCTTTGATTAAACTTTGTATGACTGTCTGACGTTCTAGAATTACAGTTTTAAATCTATGTGGATGTTAATAAAATATATTTCCTTTATTTTATGTGAAGCTGAAGATGTAATGTTGTTTGAAGTATGGTTCATTAGTTTCATTTATCTAGAATGTTTACATTGTATGACAGCATGCTGGAGTAATGCTCTATAAATTACATATTATTTTAAAGCTGGTGTGTATGTTTAAAAGAATTAGTTATTCACGGAGGAGTGTTCTGAACCCTCAATGATTCAAACGGTTTTTATCAAGGCACTGGCCTAGTATCTTCACGTGACAGACCGGGGCCACGATACACCTCTGGTGTGAAGAAAGACTGAACTGATTTCAGACGAGATTAAAGTCCTGGAATGATGATGGAAAAAAGTTGAATTTATTGTTTCACTTCTATTGTACTCCCGTACTCCCGTTTTAGGTATCCTCTTACTACATTGTATATTAACGTTAACCCGCCCTGTGATATCAGGGTCTCTAAAATAGTATACAGTCCCTTTCAACAATTTTGTAACAGACTTCTATCGCACCCTATGGTCAGAGAGAAACGTTAAGCAATAATTGTGCGCGTATCGTTGGCTTAAAATATTGATTTTTTTTAAAACATTTATTTCTACAATAAAGATATACATAATAAATACATTCAAAGCAGGCGGCACGTCGCCACAGCATTATGTGCTCGCCTGTGTTAATATAATTCATTGTAACAAAATGAATCAATTACGGTTATATAGAAGTAATGATAATAATTGTGATAACACTAATTAGTACTCATTGTTGTAAAGGAGAGCAACAGGGAAGGGGGCACAGGCACGGGGCGATATATGCGGGAAGTGATATATTAGTTGATCAGGAGAAGGAGGGTCGGGAGGGTGAACTTATGAAAGCAATTAAGCATTATCAATTAGGAACGTCGAGACAATCTCAAAGATTTTATCGTTCTGTCCAGTTGTTAAAGTTTTGTGACTGTGTAGAAACAAAAAATCTTGTCAAGCTGTGTTCTAAAATATGTGTTGTTAGCACCCAGGACATTCTGAATAGACAAATGAAAATCACGATATTTCAACTGCCTCAGTGGGCACTGGAAGAAAAAATGGCGTTAGAAAATATTGATAAGTTGATGCCCATCACGATAGTTTCAAATTGATATCAATCACGCTCGTTAAGCGACGTAACGTCTCAAGCAATGTGAATAAATTATAATAATCTTGAAACTCCCGCCTGGAAACTCTCTGCTCTATTTATTCATGATTTTACATGAGACCACGCCTTTCCTCGTGGTAATTTCCACATGATTCCACTTATCTTTTTTAATTACCCCCAAAACTAAACCTTTACGTCAGCCGAAGTCAAGTAAAGTCAGATGCGTTTAATTCGTAAAAATAAATAAAAGATAATATACATATCGTTAACTTTGATGCTGTTTAAAACTTGCGGAAAAACTCGAAAACTTAATCTAGTGAAGGAGAGGGAGCTAATGTTCAGATTTACGCATCGGATATTATTCCCGGAAATGATGATAAGAAAATAAATCTACTAATTTCTCAGGTGAAATGATACATTTACAGAAAATTTAAAAAAAATGGAGGGTATCCGTAATCCGGGGACATCGAATGTTTTCTGAACTAAAAAATAATTATTTGCTTGTCTTTATATGTATTTATTTTACACAGTAGTTACATGTAGCACGCAATAAAGTGGCATGGTAGGGTATACGGATATGTATCTATCCGTATGCTTTTTGAGAAATGTATATGTGAGAAGTGATTTGTATTGTATTGTAATGCTTATTTCTTAAGTCTAATTAAAAAATACATTCCATTTCTAGATACACATCTTTAATAATCCTTAAACAGAATACATTAATCATATGTTACTGAACATGTCAAACTACTGTCTTTCAGTCAGTAAATTATAAACTCATCACAGGCATCTGTAAGTAGCAGGAGAACGAGATCATGATGGGTAATTTAAATTAATCTGCAGCTTGTTACTTTTCATGAAATTTATATTTTCAACTTATTCAAAATAGATGAAATGTTTGCACACACTTATAGAAAAGTGTACGACTATCAGGGTGGTATTACTGGGTAGTGGGTCGAGAAATGTGGCTGGGGGTCAATACACAGTCTGCACATCAGGACTTGACTCTTCAATGATGGCAATTGGTCAATTTTGACTGGATACATGATTCTAGGACTCCCCCTACCCTGACAATTCCCCCTGGACCCCCCCCCCCCAAAGACGACCCCCCCCCCCAAGACAGTCCCATCTTCCCAGAAAATAAAACACTCTGGTTTTAAATTATCTATATTATACATGTATTCCATTTATACACTTCTTGAATGCTTTACTGACTATAAGAAATGAGACAAAATGAAATAAAAACAAAAGTATTGGCTATATTGGGGGGGGGGGGGGTTGTCCGGGGGGTGTCATGATACCCGGTTAGATGTTTGAGCTCTAATACAGACTTGACATTTAATATGGAATATTTCAGTTTTAAAGGTATACCTAGGTAGAAATGCGTTCTTTTTCATAAAACTCAGATCTCATATAAGACATCTGACTGGAGAAGTGTGAAGTCAGGTGTGTCGCTGCCAATAACTGACTACCAAGTCTGTTGCTGTGTTGCCTTGTGTAATATGCAGTGATTTAATTGGGTAGTGCTCCTTTGGGCTGGTCAAAGCTTGGCTTTGGCGAAGCATGGTTCTGTCAAAAAAGTATCCATATATCGGCAACTACTGCATAGAAGAATTTGAAATTTTGTATGCAAGCGGTCGGTTTTGCAGTGCGTAAAATGAAATAAGCAGTGTTTTACAAAATTGTTAAGCTGTGCCAGAATGGTGCGAAAAGCACAGACATTGCCAGACAGATTATTGTGTCAAACGGAATGGTCTATACAGTTTTATAGAGTAATGCCCAGACTGATGTACCTACACAGAGACCACGCCCAATGCATTGACGTCTTACCACCAGGGTACAGAACTTGCTGTCCTTCAGGATATGCTGCTGCAATTAAACCAAAACCACCCAGTCCGTTTTGAATGAGGGGCAAATTGTCACCAAAACGCGTTTTTCAAGGCTCTTAGCGAACACCAAACTGGTTTCAGCAGGTTAAGATACCAGATGACCTCTGAGGAAGCCACTGTAAGCAGCACAGCAGCGTAGTCTGTTTCTCTAATGAATTGGGGACCATTACCGTTTCTGGGTAGAACACTGAAACCGCGTGGCTTTCTTTATTGGGGTCAAACTTCACCTGTACCGTTAAACTGGTCAAAACAGAGTTTACAGACATCCTGAAGAGGCCTACGACGAAACGTGTGCCACTTCTTAAGTGACCAGGGTCATTGACAGTGTCAGTATTTGGAGTGGATACCACATTGGTGCCAAAACACCAATGGTAGTCATCGATGAAAACCTGAACCAGATGAAATAAAGGAATAATCTGGGAACCACTTGACTATCATTTGATAGAGGGCATCTTAGGAACAATTTTAGGTTGCACGATTAGATTGCCGGTTCACACAGAGCACTTTTAATAGCAGATAACTTACAGAACCAAGGGAATGAGTAGCTACCTTGGTCATCAAAATCGCCATAATTGAACCACATAGACAATATGTCGGTAGGTCATTACTCGCCGTATCAACGGCCTGCATGTCCTACAACAAAACTGAGCCAAATTGGACAAGTTTTAACCGTTGCCTGGAATTTTATTTCAGATTAAACTCTAAAAACCTATAACAAGGAATACCTTGCGACTTGAAACCTCTGGTGGCAGCAAGATGAGGTCAAGCGTAACAGCGACTGTTGCTGTGACTAGACAATGACATGGGGGGGCCTTTGTGGGACGTGTAACTCTTTTAAAGGCAATGATTAGGAAAATATGGAGATCCAATATATCGCTTTCAATGGTTGTCGTATGACTTAAAATAGGCAATGTATTTTTTTATGCTTCACTGGCGAATTCAGTTAATGAACTGATGTCACACTGACATCGAATAGATTATCAAAAGTTATTAAAACACGATTTTAATCCTTATTTTCATTTTTCAGCCAGCAAAATAGGAAAAAAAACTGATGAATTATGATTTGGAAAAAATATTCCATATTAAATGTCAAGTCTGTATTATCTGATGACCAAGATGAATAAGAACATTTGATCCTTTTTTCAAATAATATGTCCACGAAATTGCTCTTGGGAGATAAGGATTAAGAAATTTAAGTTGACTTATCAGCTCTATTATTAATGGCAGCAGTTTCAATAAAATTTTGTTCGGGACTTCCAGACCTTATAAAACGGATTAGGCGTTTACTGACACTAGCCGCAGATCTTTCAGCACTAACGCTCATATAACCACAAATCCCACGAATTAACCAACACACCACACACTTATTTAGCACCAACAAAACGATACCTAGCACTAACATTCATCCGCTCTGGTAGTACTTTAAGACTAAAGACTCCTCAGGTAAACATTAAGCTTCGTGGATCACCCCATACTCCATTACCCCAGTCAGTAGAAGGTGAAAACAACCCGCCGCACTTGACATATATCACTGCACTAAATTCTGATGAATTGTTGACACGCTTCTACAGTTGATACACCTTTAAAATATCAATACACTCGTAACGTCAGACATAACCTTGTTCGCACCGAGAGGTACATTTTTAAAGTTAAAACTGGAATTCTTCACTTTGTGAGGTTGTATAACACGTAAATCCTCTGCAGAGGCTTTTACTACCTTTCGCAAGTTCTTCGGGTGGCGTTTTATTATTTTTGTTTTCAAAGTTTCTCGCTGGACAACATAAAAACTGTTAAGAATTGACCAGAAAAATATCTGTGACATTTTAATGAACAATTCTCTGTGTGGCCCTGGTAGGGGTTACTACTATCCTTTCAACATTACAAGCGAGATTCCAGCTGATTCTGATGCCGTCTCAACCATGATTGTGACGGGTTCCACAGATATCACCCCATTGTGTTAGTGAAGACATAACGTGAGACGGGGAGGGGAGGGAGATAGCATGTACGTGTATTGCAATGATTGGAGTGTTTGAAGGGGAATGTGGTGGTGGGGGGAGGATAACGGGGATGGATGTAGGAGAGACGAAGGGAGACACAAAAAGATCAGTTCGTTACAGCAGTCGTACTAACTCACGGGGAACAAATATTTTCAGGTTGTCCACGACGGCATGTAAGAGATTTCTGGAAACTCGCCTCAGCATAGGCCTATATATGGAGAGGTGTAAGTAGTAGTAGCAGTGCATGTAGTAGTAGGCCTACAAGATGAAGTCGTCCACTGTGGTAGTTATAGTAGTAGTATTTAGAGTGGAACTATAGAAGGCAATATATCACTGGTATAGGCGGTATATAAGTAATACTCACTGCACGTGGCTGTGATGACAATACAATTAGATCTAGAATACCAATCGATTGAACAATGAGCAGATCTCTTTTCATTACTCTTCTAAAGGACCGACCCCCTCCCCCCTCCCCACACACACGCGTACAAACATTTTGATATTATTAATAATAATAATGAAATTATGAGACCTAAATTTCTCTCAGGTGCTCCCGCAAACATTTCAAAAACTGTACGCATAATTCCTGACCCTTGGCGACCAAATATATTAAAATTTTACCAGATATCTAATTCTAGGTTACATTTGTCGTATACGATGTCTCTATGGTGTCCATGTATTGCCCATATGCCCTACTCGTACGGCGTCCGTTACTTAACCTCAAATTCATGTGGGACAAATGGTACGGCGCCCGTACCGAACGTAAGAATGCTAGTCCATAGACACATTTCCGGTGCAAAAAATACGGCAAATTGATGTCGATTTCACCGTACGGCGTCTGTGAAAAATGTAGCTTCACCCGATGGTGATCCCTGATACATCTAGATACTTCTGTGTAATTTAGTATTGACCATCAAAATGCTCATGCTTCTAATTAATTTAATTTGGTTTTCGATTTTGTTAATGTCTCAACTAAAGCTATTTTTAACTTTTCTGTCCCCACTCTCTCTCGCACGCGTTTTTAACCTTCAAATTAGCAATGTCAGTTTAAAATACGGGAAGAGTCATAGGCTTCCCTCTACCAAGGCCGCAGTTTTTGTGCTGTGGACATTTTTTTTTTTTTTTTTTTTTTTTTTTTTGTTTTGTTTTTTGCTTTTACAGTACAGAGATTAGCCATCTATTTAACCAGAGATGCATCTTTAAATATCTAGAGAAAAGCCAATCTATGGCCCTGGTAGAGGGTAGCCAGAGGCTGCGGTGTGTTGACTTTAATGCTGTCTCAACCATGATTGTGACGGACTCCACAAATATCAGCCAATTGTGTTAGTGAAGACATAACGCGAGACGGGGAGGGGGATGAAATGTTTATAAAGAAATGACCTAATAAGTCATTGAAAATGAAAACATGCTATTTTAGTTTAAATTAGATGTCAATGAACCTTTAAGTAGAGAAAGTTGGATTAAAAGGAAATATGTTGAAATAAAACGGCACAAAAATGATTGGGGGAGGGTATGATGATGGTATAAAAAGTTTGGGAGAGTAGGGGAAATTGAGTTTTGGGAGCGTTCGGGTGTTTACTGGTGTCCTTTAAATTTAACACACCAGGTTATACAAACTTTTACAACTTTTGTCTTTAAAGAAAATATTTACATATTATCTTTTTTATATACCTACCGCATGTTTCAGCTATAGTAATTCATAAAAATGTACTTTAAGGATGACTTTTGAGAAAGAGCGCCATTTCTAAAATCGCAGCACTGGAAAATTAACTGGCAAAGCGTCAGCACTACGAAAGGAACTAAAATAGGTTAAAAATGGAACATAAAGTGACGACAGAATTTACGTGGAGTCAGAGTTTCCTAATTTTGAACTACACAAACTGTCGGCGATTAATTTTCACATCAAGTATGTTTGCCGACTTGCACGAAATATTGCACATTTTCATTTATGCACTGGGACCTATTTGCGTGACAATCCAGAATATATACAACAGAAAACATAAAACAGAAGTGGTAATGAATGAGCCATATTGCCGAACTGTCCACATTGCCAATGGGCTAAAATAGTACAGATTGCGGGTTGAAGGACAGAATGATAATTTTATTTTATTTTTTAAATTAAAAATGAATTCGTTACGAGGTGAGATATTCGAGACTTCACAAAGAAATCTAAACAATATTTCAAAAATGTTCAAGTAATATAAAAAGTTAGGCTAACTTTTGAGGTGAGTGTCACCTCTACCTGAGGTGTGCAATAAGCCACACAACGGAGACTGAAATATCGGAGAGCAAAAATTGAATTGTTTTAATTATTGATTATAACAGGCTGTTAGTATGACTAAATTGTAAAACAACCGGAATAATTCTTGAAACATTGAAAGACTTGAATTGGAATATAATAAATTTCTTAATTGCCGATTTAGTTTTTCTATATTATTTTGTATAGTCAAAGTATTTTAGCAAACTGCTAACAACACATTAATAACCGAGGCGTTTCTTTCCAATAGCGTGTGTGTGTCTGTGTGTGTATGTGTATGTGTGTGTATGTGTGCGTGTGTGTATGTGTGTGTATGTGTGCGTGTGTGTGTGTGTGTATGTGTGTGTATGTGTGCGCGTGTGTGTGTGTGTGTGTGTCGTGGGGGGCGTAGGGCGTGCGCGGGAATCTCCCTCTCTGGCAATTGTCAATATTGACAGGTACGTAATGGTCTGGGAGAATCGAGGAAGTTGAGTTACAACAGTGTTAATACTACAGTATTTGACCTCAGAGTCTATCTCAACATGATTGTGACGGTGTCCATGAATTTCATCATATTGTGCTAGTGAAGACAGCGATAAATGATAGAGGGCGCTGATATGATAATTTTCTTAAAATTTTCCGGAGTACCAAAATAATTTTTTTTTAAATACTCGAAACTTTTTGTACTGAATACACTTATTTCAGAAGTGTCCAACTTTCTTGAATCTCATTTATATGGAAAAAGAGTACCATGTAACAGTGATAACTGTACTTGAGGCCCCTGCATGCTATATATTTTTTTCTCTGGGAATTGACGTCGAGACGTTGTCTAGGATCAAGAAGCCGAAACAACAAAAGCTAATTATTTTTAAACTTTTACCTTTTTATAATGATACACTTTATATTAATGATCATCGGCCTATTTGATCAATGCTTTTATCAAGCTTTATTATTTTCTTTCCTAGCGACTCATAATATATCATAATACAGTATACCCCAGTAAATTTGAATAGCAAAAAAAAAAGCCACACGGTTATCAATTTAGGACCATAACAGTGAAATATGCACGGTGACGACGACGGACGTAGGCGATGGCTTTACTTGTACAGCTATATACACACATATACACTGTATGCGACTTTTTAAGGCTGACTATGCAACGAATAACATTTACTTCAATTGGAGGATATCGTCTTTTGTTTCATCACTGATTAAAAATATTGTGTTACTTGAAAGCTTAAATCAATTATTGAAAGATCGCTCAACATGAAATATTTTCTATTTGCCCCGTATTTATTTATTTATTTATTTATTTATTTATTTATTAACTTTGAAATTTTCCGTGGTGGGATGGTCTACGTTACATTTACTTCAATTTTGCTGAGAGGTGCGATTCAAACGGAGGAATATGTAGTCTGTGACTGCATACATACGGCTGAGTGCCCAGATCTGTTTCGTTCAATACACAATTTTGAAGAACGTTTTCACCAGTCTTCGAATTACAGAAGCACGTATATGTATAAGACTTTGTTTGACTAAATATTAGTAATATATTGTTCAAACCTCTGTATAATAATGTGGATTGCTGATGTTATTGTCTGTGGGAATAAAACCCCCTAACTAACGCAGACCGTGAACAGTCTGACAACACTCGAAAAGGAAATAAATCTTCAGAGAGAATTATTTTTGGGGTAATAATTAACTTGCATTATGCTAAACAAATACAAAAACAAATGTGGACTAAGAGGAACAGTTTTCAGTCGTGTTATACTGTTGCGTTTTCAATCTCAGTGACTGTAATTGTGTTTGACATGGGATTGACGCGCCGCTAGCACGTGCTAGCTATAGGTCAGCGGCGCAGATTTGGTTTTCGCTAGATCCGCAGATTTGGCTCCCAGCCAGATTTCTGCCAGGCGCAGATTTGGCTTCCACACACAGATTTCTGCTGGGCGCAGATTTGGACTCTGTCCAGATTTCTGCTCTGTGGAGATTTGAGTGGTATCCAAATTTCCGTCAATGGGGTACAGAGCGGGCTGCATGCGCTTGAGCTTCTGTCGCATATATATATATATATATATATATATATATATATATATATATATATATATATATATATATATATATAATATGAAAGTTTGAAAAAAAAACGGTACATCCGTCAATAGCAATGATCCTTTTATTCTGTGCTGCTTCCCAGTAATCATTCCATAAGTATTTGTATAGATTTGTATAGCTGTTATAAACTTGTTATGAGTAAAGAACCTGTAAAATGTAACATGTACACTTTTTAGTGCTCAATAAAGATTATTATTATTATTGTAATAAAAAATTACGCGTGAAAAAAATTGTATTTTTCACTATGGCCTATACGGCATGTCACAAAAAAAATAACTTTTCTCAATAACCCCTTATTTGTCATTTTCAATTTTCAAGACCTCCTTAATATTTACTTGAAAAATTTCAGACACCCTTTTTCCCCCTCCACTTTCCCCTTCCAACTTAAGTAATGATCGGTCCCTAAGTCGCGTTTCAGCCGGTGCCATTCCATTCCTCCCGCTTTCTCAAGCGTTCACATATATCTGTGATAACTTTTAACCTTCCTGGTTGCTTTGCTGCCGTTATATGAGTACGTCGCCATTGGAAACGCAAAACAGACGTACACAGAGTAGTCCATAAAAGCTACCTATATTACTTTCCATCTTAGATCCTATTTAGACGTACATTTAATTAAGATATTCCCAGCTTTCTTTCGCCAAGTTGTTCCATATAAATGATAATTTTATCCTTCCACATTCTGCGGAAATTGGAAACCTTTAAAGTAGCCAAATTTCAATAATTAATAATGTGCTCTATCCATGCTCCTCGCTGCTGCTGAATAACGGCGGCCACGCGTATGGGCGAACATTGGCAATGGCTCTTGTAATCATGCCAGCCGGACTGTTCCTTACTTTGGTCTTCAAAGTGCCTCGAATTTGATGCTTTTAAACATTATTTTTTCCTTAAGGTACCCCCAAAGGAAGAAATCTGGAGATTCAGATCTGGCGAGAATGGTGGCCAAGAAAAGTCTATGCGGCGTGAGTTGATGATTGAAATTAAAATGATTCATACACATACCAGTAGCACAACAAGAAGGAAGTTGGCATTTTGTGCATATTTGTAAACACATAAAGGTTGCTATGGCAAAGTATAAACATTTGGTTGGAAGAAAACAACTAAATTGATCGAAAGAGAACATTTTTTTCCTTTTTGCATTAGGAAAAAACAGCGCTTATAATGCTATTTTTAAACTAGTCTCCTGTGGTGTTTCGTTTCAAATTTGACTAAATATTTGCAAGTCAGCCAACGTTTGAACAAGACGGAAGTGTTGATATTGTTTCCTTGTTGATGAGATATGTTTTTCATTGGAATTATACCCTTAACCATAAACAATATGCATGATTAAATAACCTCACTCGAAGGTGAGAGATGGAATCGACCGGAGTTGGAGGGAAATTACTCTCCGTCTTTTTCATAATTTTCGGGACTCTTTCGGCGCTTTCGAATGCCTATACTGTCATAGACACCTCGCCTACCGCGGATCTGACGTTACGTTTATCATATCAACCGTTCCACGTCAACATTTCCATCACAGTGCCGCCAGGGGTAACGCTGAAGGTAGAACCTGGCGTTACCGTTAAATTCGGCCCGGCTGTCGGTGTGCGCGTTGAGGGACGGCTTTTGGCAGTGGGACAACCCGACAAACGTATCCTTTTCACGGCTGCAGACCCACCCAACGTTGAAAGAGATGATGAGCAGCCACCTATTTGGTTCGATGGTGCCCGATTGGCCGGGGACTTCACGGAAAATCATCATGGACGCCTAGAACTTTTATACCAAGGTATCTGCAGTGTAGAATGTCTTTGTGTTTTTGAAGAGTTTATTTTTCTTTTTTCTCTTTTTATTTTTGTAAGTTATCTATTAGAATAAAATGTTGATTATCTGTTACAACTCAAGTGTTCATTGTTACGAAATGACGGTACAAAACTCTTACCTCGAAGTTGGGGGAATGAAATCTTATAGAAAAACTGTACATGTACATGTACAGTTTCCTAAAATAAAATATTTTCTGTGTCTACATTTCCTGCAAGGCAATAAATATTTCCCAATTCAGACCTTGCAAACTATTACAACAATAATTTCTGCTGCCCAGTTATTTAGAACTATATAAAAAAAATAAAAATTGAATTTATGTTATACGTCGGGTACAAGTGCAGGTTCTATACGGGCCCAGTAGTGTTTCGTGAGTAGGGGACAGCTTATTCCCGTCGAATATTGATATTGACTGGTAAACCACATAAAGAGTACATTTAATCATTATTTGGCTTATTATCGTAGGAGCTTAGGGGGTAGGGGTCCATGGCAAATTACTACTCCTTCTCACATATTCAAATATATCAGTTATAAATGCAAGAGTCCCCCCCCCCCCCACGACCACATACAGGCGTTATTCTAGAATCGTTTTGAAATGTTAGCGCTCATCTGAACCGAACCTCCTACTAGACCGAATATTCATTTTCCACAAATGTTTGTTAAAGAGAAGGTGTTATTTTCTCCTTTAAGGTAGTTTTGGCACCGTTTGTCAGAATGGCTGGGGTAGCTCCTACTACTACAACAATAACAACAGAGTTGTTGCCAGGATGTTGGGATATAAAACGTGTACCAAAGTATATAACAAAGGCAGTGGCACTGGAAGTATTCTTCTGAACAACGTGAGATGCAATGGACATGAGAGCTCCCTCTGGGACTGTCCTCACGATGGGGTCCGTGTACACAAATGTTGTAAGTATCTTACTGACCTGTTATCTTTATTCATGTATTTACTACTTTTGAGAACCATGATATTGCAATTGTGTAATCTTTTGTAATAGCCTAAGGCCAATGTCAGGAATGTTTCTTTGTTTGGTGAATTTCAGAGTGATCTTTTACGAAAAAATTAAACTTAATAATGGGGTTGGGTTGTATGAAAGCCGTATAACACTATACGTCGGATAACTCTATATACGGTATGTAAATGCCCTATACGGCCTTTTGCTAAACGGTGGATATATATGCATTGTATAAAGAGCGTATAAACAGGCAGGTAGCTAACCGGTGAATAAAATCACCATACAGTGGAAAGTTGCTAAGAACAACCTCATTTTGAAGATATTTGCTATAGTAGGGGAGCCAAACTCCAAAAGCCTTCAAAAAAGGGCAGTAAAAAATTAATGATATAAAATTTTCGAACACATCGTTGAAAAGCCTGATACCTGGGATTTATGAATCTGCTTATTGGACAAATGGGCTCAATTGCGAAAGTGACCAAAAATCCAATATGGCCGCCATCCATGGTGAATACATAGAATTAGCATCAGTTATGAAAAGTGATTAATATTACTTCTTTGCTGAAGTGTATAATACTTTCATTGTGTATTTATTGTGGAATTATGTACTTACTTGTGATCTGTAGCAATAATTTGACAACTGGATTCAAAATGGCCGCTTCATCCAAGATGGCGGACAATATTTCACAAATTTTTGCAATTAAGTCATGTTTTCTTCAATCTAGAATTTCTTTTAATCGTGATATAAGCAAACTGTCATCACATATAGCTTTTCTATAATATTTCACACATTTCTGTTGTCTGCATGCACTATGGAAGCTTTTTGATTAAGAGAAAAATCCAATATGGCCGCCACACACCCCTCACCATTATGAGTCAGAAGCATAACGAATATCTTTTTGAAAGTTGAAATACCTTATTAAATGAAGTGTATTTTATTTTTATTTTACAATATGCAGGTAAAGGACAATTGTTTTAAATTTTAAAGGTAAATTTGAGATGGTGTCTTGACCCAAGATGGCTGCTTTATTCAAGATGGCGGCCAAAAATTTGCCAATTTTTGCAGTTAAGCCATGTTTTATTTAATCTAGAATTACTTTCAATCATGATAGAAGCAATACACCATCAAATATTAATTATGTACAGTATGACCTGTACTTCCTCTCTCTGTACAGTATGAAGCTTTATGATTAGGAAAAAATCCAACATGGCCACCATGCACCCCGACCTTTATGGCCCAAAAGTGCGCACAGCATGCACCTTATTTGCAAGATCAAATATCTTCTTCAATGAAGTATATTTCATGTTTCCTTTGCAATTTATTGGTAAAGGACAATTGTTTATTTTTAAAGGTAAAGCTAAGACCATATTTTTTTCAATATGGCTTCTTTATCCAAGATGGCTGCCATTATATTACCAATTTTCACAACTGAGGCACATGTTCTATAATCTAGAAATTATTTCAACCACGGTAAAAGCAATATTCCAAGAAATATAAATTCTCTTAAATATTTCCCACATTTTAATACCTGTAAAGAATATGATTAGGCCTTTTTCATTAGAGAAAAATCCAATGTGGCTGCCATATACCCCTTACCATTACAAATCAATGGTACCATGTGTGCTTTACTGACAGTTGAAATCTCTTATTTAATGAAGTATATTTTTCAGGTGGCAGTGATATAGATTTTATAGATGACATCCAACACTTGTCATTTCTAGATGACATGTAATGAACTTTTCTTTATATATGGAGTGAATGTCGTAAACTTAAAAAAAATTAGGATGCTTAATTCAAGTGTGAGTATGAAATAGGAAATCTTGATTTCGACTAACTTAGTGGATAATGCAATCTAAAGATTCCACGCTTCATGTCAGATTTACATTAGGTAGCACAAAGAAAACCCAAGTCCACATAATGACCAGTTAAACGATTTATTCGTTGACGTGTCTAAGTCTCCAACTCCTAACTTCTTGAAAACACGTCTGCTCCGTCTTTCCCAATCTCCTCTCCCCTCTTCTTTTCTCTCCCAAAGGTATCAATTCTCATCGCTTTTATACTAATTTCTTATCTTATGTGGATTTGAACGTTAATTGCCTATAATTGTTTAGTTAAATTGCAGTATAAAAGGAGAAGAAATGCGAAGACAAAACAACGTCGGTCTTTGTGTGACTTTCTCCCTAAACACTTTCTATGTTGCTGTCAAAAAAAAAAAAAAAAAAAAAAAAAAAAAGAACCGAGATAGCGACCATTTAAACTGCCGCTGCTGCTTTTACAGGTAGACATCCTCGTTTATCATTTAGATGCTGAGGAATGTCATAGTAGCTACAATACACTGTATAGCAAACCTCGATCCAAGTTATGGAAGGTTTAAGCACAAAACGATAAGTTGAGGGTATTTTTTCATTCAAGACAAAATTCAGTATCTATGATGTGTGACAATAGGGACTTTACAAAGCTTCACGTGTACTTAAATATATTCCAGTAACATATGGATTTAGGTTAGCGACGTAACCGTACTTCACAACCTGAGGTATCCCCGATGAAAGCACCAGGATAAGCATTGAAAAGCGGAGTACAATAATTAACTTTTTTAAATATCGATTACAACATGCTGTACAATGGCTGAGTCGTAAAAGGGTTAATGAACTTCTTTGTCTTAAAAACATTTCATTTCGAAATTAAAAGAATCAGTTTTTTCGAGAGGCATGGGAGGGGGAGACATAGTTCACGTCAGGTGATTCATTAAAGCCGAGGAGTGTTTCACTATCAAATATGTAAAGCACATGTCATAAAAACACTATAACACATTTTTGTTACATTATGCAACATGTGTTCATTTATATAGCAGGGCGAAGTTAACGCCAAAGGTAAACAGTAACTCATACCGTAATCCTTCTTGTCCATTTATTTAAATCGTATCAAAATGTTTGATACACAATGTTCATAAATGTCATACTTTTGTCGATTTATTGGAACCCTATTTGTACAAAGTAGGTTAGCATAAGTTAAGCAACAACCAGTATGAAGAACAACTCCCTTTTTAAGTGAGGCAAGACACCCTTTTCACACTGATTATAACCTTGATAAAGACATTATGCAACAAGGAAAAGGAGTTATGTAAAGTCCTATCAACTCGAGTGTGAAAACAACACATTCTTTGTCACTTTACAAGACAATGGAGGCGAGCAAGTGGAGTAATTACAATATACAATCAAAAGGAAATTAGTTTAGAAAGCTTACTTCGGGTCAGCCCTTTGCTTGTTCGAAGGAGAGAGTTAGATATCGCGACGCGACCTTTGTGTGTTCGTGTTTAAACGTGTGAAAGACAGTCTTGTCTTGAATCGCTGTTGATATTGTTTATAGTCAATATTGAAGTATACCCCTTCGCCCACATGTACATGTAAACGTGTTAGATTGCCTCATGTTCACTATATTTCTTTCAGGTGGATCAGACAAGGCGTTGAGATGACCTTCAGGGTTACCACTTAATATGGAATATTATTTTTTGGCGAGAAAATTTTCTACAAAATATTTAATTTCTCTCTAACTACTTTAAATATCCAAAGCTGAGGTGTCACTCCATATGTAGCCAGGTGTGTTACCTAATTACCACACAACTCTCGAAACAATTGATGCATGCAGTTGCATGTTCTGTGGTCAGAAATGTGAGGGTTGGTCTTTTCGGCAATTTCTGCCCTTGTATAAAAACGCATGGGTTGGTCAATCTTTGGAGTGTGTTTAGAGAAGCAACAAAGGGATCGCTCTGAAACTTGACAGGTACCTTAGTGAAGATATGGATCGACAGCTAAGCAACGCAGCTTACTATGGGATTCTTGCTCTCAGTGAAAATGGCCAGAAACGGACAGCCATTGCCAGGTAATTCGACATTTATCAGGAACCGTTTGTGAAGTCCTCCAAAGAAACGCTGCAACAGGACACCTACTCCAATACCTTGACCAGGGTGTCCGCGTATCACACCAAGAAGACAGGATCGCCTTCTCCTTAGAAGACGCCGTACTGATCGTACAAAGACAACCAGTGTCCTCAGAAAAGAGAGGCAGAATGTCATTCAAACGCCCGTTTCAAGGTCCCACGTGAACAAGAGATTTCTGCAAGCCGATTATTTTGCACGAAGGCCAAGAGGGAAACCACTGTTAACAGCAGGCAATATACAGCAACGTTTGCAATGGGCTGGGGACCACGTGCGTTTGCAGCCAAAACACTGGAATCACGTCGTTTTCAGTGATGAGGCCAGCTATGGATTTTTTAGGGTTGATCGTCGAATCCGTGTACACCGACGTGTACGAGGGGCATAAAACAATGATTGTGTACTGCATAGGGTGCAAGCAGGGGATGGTAACGTCTCTGTTTGGGGAGCATTTCATGTCGGTGCCCAGAACCAGTTGGTTTTTCTAGGAGGCAACCTCATCCAGGATTTCTACAGAGACATTCTACAGCAAACAATGCTTCGATTGGTAAGAGTCATCTTCAGGAACAACTTTGTGTACCAAGACGACTGCGCAACCCCACATCGAGGCCGCAGATTCACTGTTCTTTTTCAAAACCAATGGGTTCAGCAACTGCACTGGCCTGTAAACTCTCCAGATATGAACCCAATTGAAAATCTGTGGGCGGAAATAAATCACAGAATTAATAGCTATGGTCCTCGGCCGGTAAATTGTGATGAACTGCGACAGGCAAATATCACTGCGTTGAATGATATCCCCACTCAAACTCTAAAAAACGTGTCACAGGGTATGCCATGTAGGATGAGGGCGTTGCAGGCGGCTGCTGGAGGTCATACCCGCAATTACTGACTTTTCATGATTTACTGTAGTGAGTCCTTTGACTGTGTAACATATCACTGTCCGGAGGCTATCATTTTCTTTAATATCTTATCTTAAAGTTTATATCAAACTGGTTAGTTGACATCAAACTGGTGATATGGTTTTCTGGGGGTGTTCCTTTCTTTTGAATGGCATCTTATGTCAAATTTGATATTATTGTCCAAAATATCTCACAACAGAAGACTGGATGTTATTATCACTCAGTGACATGCGTTTTTAATGACTCAAGCCAAAAATTTAATCAGCACTCAAAAATAACAATGAATAAAAAATATTCCATATTAAGTAGCAACCCTGTAAGTGATGTGCACGAACCTAGCATGTTTAAATTCTAGAAATTTCAATTTGTACAATCTTTCATACACGGCCTCATATTTATATTACTCCCAGGCTATACTCTTCGGTGTTATTGTATTACACGGGACTCTAGGGAAACCTGAAGCACAGAGCATTGTGAAAGTTAATTCGCTACGCAGTCTTGTTATATTCTTCATGCAGTTTTATACATGTAGCTAGGATAAACACTGTGAACTTGAAACAGGCTTTATTTAGCTTTACATGTACTTATTTTACGACAATTTAAACAAAACCAGTCAGCAAGGCTTGCTTTGATCAAGGAGTTACATCAGTTGTACTTCCTTGCTTTGATTTGGTGTTAACCTGACACTGGTTTTAAAAGAACTACAGGTAATATAAATATGTTTGATGGATTAAATCGCCGACATCGTTATAATTTAACTAAATGTAGTCATTTACACAGTAACACAGGTGATATTTATAAGTTGTCTGTCATTCAGCACGCATTACAGTGAGAGTAGCCAAACAGTGACGATGATCAATTCAAGCACAGTCTAGACAAGTGTTGTTTACAAAATAGATCATGATGAATACGCTTACGCTTTAATCAATAATCAGCACACGGTTCGGTTAATGTCACTTAAAAGCTTTCTATCAAAGACGTTCAATGAAATCACAAATCATTTGACCATTAAAAAAGGACAGGTTCAAGTGGCAGTATTTGGCTTCGTTCACATGCAATGTCTATTTTCTATTTTCTATTTTCGGTATGTCTTATGATCACGGTCTGTGCACTGAATATCCCGCCGCGTAATTACTGGCAGCGCGAGCCAGTTACTTATAGTAACTTATAGTAACTGGCTCGCGCTGCCAGTAATTACGCCGCGGGATATTCAGTGCACAGACCGTGATCATAAGACATACCGAAAATAGAAAATAGAAAATAGAAAATAGACATTGCATGTGAACGAAGCCTTTGTTTCAGCTAGGGGGACTTCAGGTTCAGGTAGAGGGTTCAGTGTAGGTGTTTAATCGGATGATAGTAGCATTACGCCCTAGGTCTAAGCGAGTTGAATAGAAGATTTTTGTTTAAGCTTGTTCGAGAGATAATAACAGTCGCGTTTAACAATAGATATCAAGCTATAGTAAGACCCCTCCTCTTTAACTGATGATTTACACTGTTAATTGACCGTACTTTCATAAATTGTGTTATCACACAGTCAGACTTCCCTCTGTTGGATTTAGATTGTCCTTGCGCCTCTGTCAATGCACCTCATTTAATTTCAATATAATAATATAAGTATAGTATTAGTAACACATTCTTTCCTTATTCCTCATACATTTATATACTTGAATGCAGTATATTTATAATTAATGATACATTTATAAATTAATGCAATAAGATTTTTTTGAGACAGGTTGGTGCTGACGCTCATGCATGTTAATCAAACAAACAATAGTTCAGTTTTTGACTGCGGAAAAATTCACATTGAATGAAGTAACTGATAACAAATTTCACTAGCAGTTTGTTGGCAACACGAAAAACATAATCAGCTGCGCGTGCCAAATTAGTGAACGAGAGGACAGTTCGCTACGCGTGGCACGCGTTAGCATGGGTTCTAGCCTCTTAAAGCTATAATCCAATCGCCGCAACAAATAATGGGGACCTTCTGGCTGATGTATCCTGCTGTTAATAACACCTAGTTACAGCGGAAATGTCGCGCTCGCGCTGGACCACATAAACCGGCGTCATGGGGTTCACTTGCCTAAGGTATTGTGTTATTACGTCTAAACTATTGTTTTTGCGTTCGAATTTTGAAGGGATTTAGACGGCTCTCCATTGTTTATCCGCCCCTTTCTATTCACAGGATAGGGATTAAAACATTTCAAACGTTTTTAAAACGTTGTACAACGGAAACAAAATTATTACTAGCTTCCGTTTTCTGAGAGCACTGTTTATAAACTTTACAAGTGCGAACACACCTCTCTCATTTGACACATTTAAAAGGGCGGGTAGTGTATCGTCTGCTAGACCCTGCACATTTACCTCTGGTAAGGCAGCAAATAATATTTCTCTATCTAGTTTATAAGTAGTACACTCAAGAAAAAAGTGAACTTCATCTTCCACTGCATTACAGTGAGGACACTTTCTATCTTCAATTTTTGTTTTGGGGTGGGTATATCTGCCTCTTTCAATTTCTAACTCGTGGTCACTGACCCTCATTTGGGCTAGAATTTTTTTATATGTAAAAGAGACTTTTAATTCCAAAAATGGCTCAGCTTCATAGGATTTCTTAATGCTGTAGGTGCGGAGTTTGTTGGTATTTCTATGGATTTCTTACCAAAATTTTCGTTTTATTTCATTAATTATTTCTATTTCAAGATCTGGGTAGTTGTGGATTTGGCAAGTATGTCTGTTTGTATTAAGTTCCCAACAAATTTTAATATTTGACATTGTCTGATACCAGTTACTTCCATTTTCTATTTTTTTCCCTGTTATATGCTTGTTTAACAATTCTGTTATCTGGGACTTCTTGGAGTCTAGCACTGTATTTTGAGACTAATTTTACTATGTCCAAATATATTGGGAGGCGATCCAGTTCTGCTCGGCAGGCATTATTGCTGGCAGATTTCCTAATGCCCATTTACAAAATTTCAAGTGTACTTGCTCGAAAGGCATTTTATTTATTTTTTCCAAAGTCATCTTTTTTGTGATAATATTTCTTGTCCCCAGACTTCGCACCCATAAAGTAGTATGGGCTTAATCATTTTGTCAAAGAGTGACATTGTAAGAAGTGGAAAGGATATTTCATTTGATGCTAGTGTTCCTTTTAAGTCTAAGATTGCTTTGAGAGCTTTTTGTTTTAGATTTCCCAAGGTTTTCTTTAGTGATCCCGTGTTAGTAAATATTACCCCTAAGTATTGATATTGTTTAACTATTTCAGTTGGTCTATCATTTATGACAAAATTAAGTGATTCAGTTCTACCAGATTTATGAAAAACTATAACTTTTGATTTCTCTTTGTTTACACGTAATTTCCATCTCTCACAATACCTCTCAAGTTTATTCAACAGGGTTTGCAAGCCATCTTTTGTTTTAGAAATCAAAACCAAGTCATCTGCATACAGTATATGACTTAATTCCTCAACTTTGGAGCTGTAATTAACAGTGTAAAGTTCAGCTTTTATGTCATCAATAAAGATCGATGTTAAACAATATGGGACTAAGGTTGTCCCCTTGTCTTATGCCAATTTTAGATAAAAAAGGTTGAGTATATCCTTTGTCTAATGATACACCTCATCTTGTGTTTTCATACATGTATTTAATAATGTTGTATACTCTGCCTCAAATTCCGGTTTTGAGAAGTTTCAGGAAAAGTCCTTTATGCCATACTGTGTCAAAAGCTTTGCGTATACCAATGAAACAAGCATATAAGCGTTTTTTTTTTCATGTACTTGTTTATCAGTGATTTTAGTGTAAAAATATGATCGGTTGTCCGATATCCAGGTCTAAAACCTGTGTAATGTGTTTTTATTCATCCACAATGTTAAATTTGATTAAGAATGAAAGATTAATTGTCAGGACTGAGATATCCAAAATTAATGTTTGGTTTGATCATAGAGTCTCATTGACGGACACATTGCTTTTTGTTTTGTATTATTTAACCAGAGAATATGTTTTATTGTTTGCTTTCTTTACCACAGAGATATCGTTTCCTACTTTATATATATTTATATTTGATTCATTTAAGGTTTAATAAAACTCAGAGTGGAAGTGGGCCAATTTAGTTTTACCATCATTGAAGACTAAGTAGTTGGACCTGAGCCAAGATCTAAGTTCGTACACACAAGCCTCAATAGTTCCGGGTAAAAGATGTGGTCTTAGTCGATCTTGCAAGGGCTTTGGGTTTTGATATTTTACATAGAAAGTTTGAACCTACATTGTAGCTCTTCAAAACTGTTGTTGCACTCTTGTCTTTGATCCCAATACGCTACAATGCTACTGATGTAGTCTTTGGGGTTGTGTAGTCATCCCTTTGTTCTTTTGATCTTTTTTGCAATGATCTGCATACCATATGTTAATAAACAGTATTATCAAGACGTTCCACTTGTGTCCTAGTTCTCCACCTCCTAGACCATCTATTTGTCGTGAGTAAAAACACAAATTGAAATAGCTGCCACCAATGCCGCCTGTCCTTCTGTGGTCTTCCAATGTTTTTGTCTTTGTCGTTCTCCTAGTGCTAAGCGACTTTCAGAAATGTGTAAAATGAGTCAGTCAACTGTAACCAAAATAAACTGTGAACAATAACATCGAGTTCTGTTCACATACCGTTTCCCTAAGTTGATCATAATATGCAAGCCTTTATGTTGTTGAATTTTTCAGTTCACAGTCAAGACGTGTGGCTGCAGTGCTCAGGTTACTCTGGTTATCGTGGGATTGCCAACGAAACAGCCAAGTACTGGTCTGGGATAGAGCTGGCGACTAACTCCTCCGTGTCAGGTTTAAGTGATCTCCAATATGTCGACATCGAATTCGCTGGTCTTCCTAACATCGGGACACACTCAAATGATACTGCAGCCATATCGATTAGTGGAAGCCCACCTGTGCTTGATAACCTGAACATCACAAATGTCATCGGTAATGGTGTTCTTCTCAGAGATATAACTGGACATGCGGCGATCAAGAATAGTAGCATTGAGGATAGCATGGGCAACGGGGTTTCCTTCAGAAGCTTTGGTGGTGACCTGGCAATGGACAATGTCCAGATATCTAATGTCCACAAAGCAGGTTTATATTACAACAGAACTTCCCCGCTGCCCTCGTATAAGATGTGCCAACTGCCGGAAACAACCGTTCCTGATGGAGAACCGCTCATTGTCAGCTTTGACACGACTGACCTTCATCTGGGGTCAAGGTCTTCCTGTTCTCAGGTAGGTACTTACTGGAACTTAGCAGCTCAGTGACTTGTCATATGTAAAGGTTAGCTTGTCCAATGCATGGCCCATTGTAAAACAGAGTAGAAAAATATTAACTTTTTACAAAAGATTCTGGCCATACATCTTGACATTTTGCTTTAATTATCATTTAGCAAGCGTTGAATTATTTAAGTACATGTGTAAATGATAATACTTACATTAGCGATGTTGTTTCATATTACATGTATTTCAATTTCTTGTGTTCCATCATATAGGTGTTTCGAAGTCAAAACCCAGGATATATTTTGGCGTTGCGTGTACTATATATAAGGACACGTTGGCATACAAATCGTAACATACTGGATATATTTGACGGAAACAGTTCGTCCTCCCGGCGGCTGGAGAGAGTGTATATGTACGGTACCGAGGTAAACATGCCGTCTCCTCTCTACACAAGTGGTGGGTCAGTCTTGCTGTCATTTTCAAGACTCAATATTGACTCTAGCGAACGATATCAAGGAATGTTTACAGTTCAGTCCGTTGCCGGTGAGTAAATATTAATTTTGTGAGAGAAAATAATTCGGTGCATCTCCATATATCGCAGTATATCGAATTCATTTTCACTTTCAGTTCATAATGACTAAGTGAGTCATGCCTGTCATAATGTCAGCATATACAGCTAAATATCCCATGAAAATGTTTGATAAGAATATGCTATTGTTACGTAAAGTTATATACTAGTACGTAAACTCGTATTTTTACAGCTTATTCAGGTCACTCGAGGGGTTTATCATTGAATATCGTCAAAGTTACAACATCCGGATATGGAATTTTTATCGAGAATCAACTGCAACCAATTCGCATATCAGGCTCTCGTGTGGCACATTCCTCAGAGACAGGTCTGCACGTGTATAAGGGCTCCGGTACAATTGTGCTTCAAGACAGCACCTTTGTGAATAACATCAACCATGTGTACTTTGAGCACATCCAGAGGAATGTTACCGTGAAGAACAGTGAACTCATTAACTCCTCTAACTATGCTTTGTCTGTTGGCACAACCCCGGTGTGGACATTATCAGATAAAATCAGCTTCATTTTTCAAAACAACACCCTGATGGATAATTTATTTGGTATATCAGTACCGCAAGCCAAACAGTGTGCCCTAACAGACATCGTAGTGTCCGGCAATGTCTTCCACAATCAAAGTGAAACTGCCCTGGAGTTAGGGTCGAGTTATAGATGTGGATCAAACAGACTCAGTTCCGTCCAAGTGAATGAGAATTCGGTTTCTAAAACTAATGGGACTGCAGCTTTTATAATAGATACTTACAGCTGGGACACCCAATTTCTCAACAACACGTTATCCGATAATGACGTGTCCCAGTGTGTTCTTTGTGTTTCTGCCTCCAGTTTGTTCATGACTGGAAATAAATTTAGAAACAACAGTGTAAGAACGGAAAACAAAAGACATGAGGTTGGTGCTATCACGGCCTTGATAAATGCTCCGAGTAGTTTCACATTCACAGACAATATTTTCGAAAACTTGTTGGTCGAATATCAACTGGCCACATGGCACGAGAATTCCGTCTTTAGAACACTAGATGTGTCACGCAATTACTGGGGAACATCAAACCCGCAAGATGTTTACTCTGGGATTATGGATAATACAAGGCGCTACACTCTGAGAACCGAGTTCCTATACACTCCGTTCTATATCACGTCTGATCTCTCCAGTTTGTCCTCAGCAACGATAGATGGGGATCCAGCACCATCTCCCTACACACTCGGTGGCCGCATTGACACCGACCTAACTCTAATGGACACTGGTAGGCCGTACACGGTGACACGTGACTTGAACGTGACAGCCAACGCCACATTAACCATAGAACCAGGCGTGGTTTTAGAATTTGAAGATTCTTTGGGGCTGTACATTGAAGGAAGACTTAATGTCAGTGGAACAGAGAGTAAGAAGTGCATCTTTACCGCCAAGGGGAAGTTGGCTACAACGAAAAATGTCACATCTAAAACAGATTTTGGTAAATTTTCGTTGCTTCGAGGACCATCGCAATCATATGACGCGGTATCGTTTTATGGACTACTTTACGGAGAAGAAAGAGGAGATATATTGCCAGTCTGTTATGATTCTTCATTGAGAGGGCCGATGTTGACAACATGGTTGGACGGAGAATGCAGGCGACTTGGATATGTTTCTCTTAGGCACATGAGCTCGATTTCTGATACGAATAAACTGGGGTTAAATATAAATTGTGCTGGGACTGAAACGGACTTTGAAAATGACTGCTTTACGGGTATGCAAAGATATAGGTGCACTATGTTCTTCAGAGTTGTGTGCACCAAGTATTCACGAGAGTCCACGTGGACCGGTATACGATTAGGTCTGACGGCTCGTCCCAGCTCTATACAACATGCGGTGATGCAGTTTGCTGGATACTTTGAGTCCGGGTCAAGCAGAACAGGCCCTTCTTTGCAGGTCGATTTCAACCGACATATCATTGACAACGTGGCCATTCTTACCTCTGGGGGAGGCATTCGACAAGTATACGTAGATGGACTGGATCGAAATATGACTAACATGGTGATGGCAGACATCGATACCAACGCCTTTGAAACATATACACTGAGCGCAACTCTAAGGCATTCACGAATGGAAGACATAAACTCTTATGCTGTATTGTTTCAATCAGGACCACACAGTTGGACAAGGACACCGTACTTTACTTCCTATAAAGAAGACTGTGGTGTATCATATCTGGCCAATGAAGGCGATATGATCCCATTTTATCACTACATGTATGCGCGTACACAATGCGGAACCTTTACAACCAGGTCAGACCTCAGACTACGGGTTTTTATCATCTACGGTGGTTATCGTGACTTCGAGCTACTTTTGACAGATACTGTGAAAAACTGGACAGTAGGTCTGAACTCGACGGATTCCGTTATCACCACCTCTACTAACACACTACAGTTCCTGAAGGGTTGGAGAAACAGCTGCACTGGATGCAGTTTATATATGTACGCAGTAGTTATGGCGGTGAAAGGTAAGCACCAGAAACTAATAGGTGTTAACTTGTAATTAGATATGATAGTTGGCTCAAACGCATCGTCTAACTCAGTAATTGTTTCATAAATTGTTTTTATCTGTCATATATTGATTTGCAGTTTTGCACACTCCAGAAAGTGAACCGAAATAAAAAGCGTGTTTCTTTCATAGAACATACTTGACAGAGAAAAATAACGAACTAAGTTTTCCGATATTGAATAGATATTTGAAGTGCACAGATATACCCTACTATCGCTTGCATCTTGGTATACATAAAAGAGCGCAATTGTTTCGGCATGGCTCGCAACGTGAATTCATGAGAAATGTTTGCTTCGACAAAAATGCCTGGAAATGAGGAATTACCCAACATTAAGGTAGACAAAGAGATAACCATAAACTTTCATTAAATGAATTTCATAAATATGTGCCCTTTGTTCCAAGATTTTAGGATCAAATGGTTAGGGAACTTTTGCAATTTAAATGTGAGTAAGATGGATTATTTATAAGACTAATGGGCACAAAAGAAACTCATGTGTTACGCAGCGTTGCTTTATTTTTGATAAATGCAGAAAAAATAAGACTAGAGCTTACTACTTCTGTAGACATATAGTTGTGAAATATGAATTTTTTTGCACTATAGTTTAAATGCACTCATGTATTATTTCTTTTATTATTATTACTTCTAAAAGAAATAATACATAAGTGCATTTAAACTATAGTGCAAAAAAATTCAAATGTAATGTAAGAACAACTGTAATATAAGACCGAAGGCCTATATATTTACAGAAATAAACAACTCTCATTCATAAATATGAATGTTATATAGCATGTTAGTAAACAATCAAGCTAAAACAATTTAATATATAACCGGCTGTAATGATATAATGTAATGATATACATGAACATTATTTGTCAACAAAAAGCGTGTGGTCATTTTGAAGATGACGTCAAATCACCAGTTTTGGGGTTAAAATGCTGTTCGTGGGTTTGTTGTGTTCTGTATTTACCTGGACTAGCAACATAAAAATGCCGATATGATAGATTGATACACGCTGATAAGATTAAAGAATGATTGAGGAACGCATATAAGGCGAAATAATGACATATTTAGGGGATATAATCTATGGTGTGATCATCAAAGGATATTTGTAATTTTCAGACGACCTGCCACCATACAAACCAAGTCTAACATTGAACAATGTTATAATCAGCGGGTCCTCCACAGCAGTGTATGTCCCATACCAAGGCTACACTAATGGAATATGGACTGACAGGAGACATCCAGAAGACCCCGATGTTGGCCAGTTAGGTATTGACATTAAAGACTCAGTCATAGTAGGAAACAACAGACTGGTGGATGTTAGGTTATATAGTGTATCTAATGTTCCACTGGTGAATGAATTGTTACCATCTTTCGCCATCTCAATCAAAAATACAACCTTAGATTCCAATGACTATGGAGTTTATATCCACAATTACCGTGGAAATCGAGAACAGTTTACCATTGACGGATGTAAGATCAGAAATACCAGGAACACATTGTTACAGTACAGTGTCCGGGAAGACAACCCCAAAGATGTGGACATTCAGTTCTTGAACAACGAAATCACTGATAACAGACATCATGTACTTGACATCAGCGGTGGTGCTCTACATATGACAGTATCGGGGAATAACATCACAGACAATGAGTACAGCTCTGGGTCAATGACCTTGTATCGGGGATACGAAAAGACAATACAATTCGTGAACAATGATATATTAGGTAACCATTACAGAAATATCATCGTCATGAATATGGAGAAAACATCCTATGACCTAAGCAAAACCCCAAACGTTGGACTGGTAGGGAATATCATTGCTAACAACACTTATTCATTCGGCAACAACGAACGTCAGCCATCACAGCCCCCAATGTCAGCTGCTCTCGTTTTAGATGGTTATGGAAATGTCTACATTCAAAACAACACGCTTCAAAACCCGGGCCTGGAGGCAGAGGTATATGTCAAGACTCGTTCTACAAAATGGACAGACACCACTGAAGCCAGGTACAACACGTGGGGATGTGAAAATACCGGCTGCGTGAGAAAACGTATATATGATGCACACAACGACATGTATCTACCGGAAGTGCGAATACTTCCATTTGTGTCAAGATCGAACGAGATGGTGTACACTCCTGACGTCACAGAGGGACTTCCACAAAGAAACGTCCTTGGCGGGTGGCTGAACAAGTCCATCACATTAGAAGCAACAGGTTCTCCATTCTATCTAAAAGAAGACTGGACTATTTTGCCCGGCGTTGAGGTTTTCATTGAACCTGGTGTTTGGATTAAGCCAGCAAGGGACAAAGGGATCCTCGTTCTGGGACGGATAGTTGCCAGGGGAGAAAAGAAAAAAAGGGTTGTCTTTGGCTGTCAATACCAAACAGCTAATTGCTCTTATTGGCAAGGATTGGTGTTTGCTTCAGATGACGTCAGTACTAGCCCTTCGGAATTGGTCTTTGTAGACGTTTTAAATGCAGGTTACAAAGGGAACATGTACGGCGCGACTGTGCAGTCTTTCAGCCCCAGTATCATCATACAGAACTCACGAGTGGTCCAGTCAAGGTTGAACGGTATTGAACTAATTGGACCAGCAGTGAAATCCAGCATCATTAAACGTAACGAGTTCCTTAACAACAGAGGTGTTGGGATAAATGCTGTTGTGGCTTCCCCGAGAAGTGTACCACTCAATACTAGGGTCAAACAAGAATCTGTGGGATGGCCTAGTGACGTTTATGGGGTCGATAATATTTGCGAAAGAACTTCCAAAATGCTCATTGTTAATAATAGAACTTTGGTTTATTATTCTCACGGAAAACAGCACGGAGGAAATTATTTTAATTGTACGCGTGCAATACGTTCTGAACTTGGACGGAATATCACAATCCAAATTGTACAGTTTAATCTGCAACGTTTTCAACTGGAAATATTCAAGGGATCGTCTCCTCTTCTCTCAAGGCGACTTCTTTATGCTGACCAGACAAACGATTCACTTCCTTCAGATGTTCCAATAAACAGTTCTAGTGTAACCATCCGGTTATATAGCAGGGCCAGTAACTGGGACACATATGGTTTGCAAAGCATGGTCTTTGGTATCAAGATCTTCAACGACACATCTACAGGTAAGATGTACATTCTCACATATACATACTAGTAGCATGTCATTGTGTTATTTGTCATTCATACAAAACTGTCAATTAATAGGAGTTCTTATGGAAAGAGTTTAAAATTTACAGTATGTAAAAATACAAGTAAACGTGTATATTTTACATGTTTCATAATCCATACTGTTGGGTTTGCTTTTTAGGGTTAAATGGCAACTTTGGCATCGAGGAAAACACTTTCTTTAACAATGGTCTGGGTGGAATTAACATAACTACATTTGGACAGAGTAATTTGGATATAAACATCAACAAAAACATATTTCATAGAAATGGACTTTCGACTTCCCATCGAGCTGAACATTCCAAAGCAGCTATTCGGCTTAATATCGCTGACACCATTGCTACATTAGCAAACAATTACATGGAAGGGAACCAGGGTGGCATCCACGCCAGGACTCACAGCGTATTCCAAAACAATAAGTTGAACGTTTGGAGCAACCAGATTCTCTTTACAACCCAGCAAGAGAGCATTCAGGTGGTAGAAGTAGAGGACGGTCCTCATACACAGCAATGCAGTATAGATGGGAATGTGATACAACACGGACAGGGAGATGGGTACAGTGATGTCATCCACCTGGAGGGTGTGTCTGGAACCGTCACAAACAACTACATCTACAACAACACGGGTTTACATGTGATGTGGTGGACAACTCCAGCCACTAGAAACACGAGTGACGTCACCACTGACAACATCATATACTACAATATTGCAAGAGATGCAAACAACATGGCAGCCATAGTTGCTGGTGGCTCATCGTTTCTCCACGACAACGTCTTCCAAAACCCTACATTTATATTTGAGATGACAAGTGAAGGGGCCTCTTCAACTGTGAATGCGTCTTCCAACTGGTGGGGTCTGACAGAGCATGCGCAGATCAAGCAGAGGCTACGAGATAGGGGCACGGGGTTCCCATACCCCGAGGTCTCTATACACCCAATCATCAATTCCATGTCTTCTTATCAAACAGGTGAGAATGTTTTTAACTCTGACGCCCCTGTAGCTGAAACAAGTCATATTTGCATTTTTTTATTTTTATTCTGTTATATCATGATGTCTATTGGTTATTTTAAATGAAAAAGTTGATCCGATACATTAATAATGTTTCATGTGATTTCATCATTGTATTTCTTGAATTACTTTTGGTATATTTTGTTAGGATAACAAAAATCTATTGATGATAATAATAATAACAATAACAAGTAAATTAAAACAAATCAACCAATATTTTGGTGTTGAACAGATAAATGGATTGGCATAAAATTCACCAAATTATTTACATAAAGGATTAAGGTTCCAAAGGCCTGATTATCCTTTCTTTGTATTAAAACATTACAACTGGCAATATCTTACGATATTTCTTTATGTTATATTTCAGGGCCCAGCGTTTTCCCTGCTGATTATCCCCGTCAGATAACAAAGTGCCCCGTAGGGCAGTTCATTCCCGACTCCAGAGTTTGTCGGCGGTATTACAGCTGCACTGAAGGAGGCGTTATTCCCCAGATGTGCCCAAACCATCTTGTCTGGAATCCGGAAATACAGGAGTGTGGCAGAGACGGTTGTGAGCCACAGGAAGCTTCTGGTAGGTGGTTTGGTTCTCGGCTACAATGAATACAAAAATACACTCAATGAAGTTCGTTTTGAACGTAATTTGATAAACCATATGTGAATTACCCTAGGGATATTTATAAACCAGGTACAGTATCTATCTGGTAAATCTAAAACAATTGGTTTCATGGTAAATCGTTTGGGTGAATTGCTGATGATACAGAATTTATCTGTTCCAGATTCGTGTCCTCTTGGTTGGCTGCAGAATAAGATGGTGTGTTACTTGTACGTCGGGGGAGCACAAAACTTCACTCAAGCTCGAGCTTCTTGTGAGGTATTCAATTGACATTTATTCATTAAGTCGTTGGTCTACTAACAAGGATAAATATTGTATTCAGAGAGGGATATACACTGTAGCAAATATTTGATGAATCTTGTGAGATAACGTTATTGATTGCTTACATATATTTCCACTACTTTGTTCAAGAGTCAATACAGTATGTTGGTCAATCTTGCTACGAAGTCTGAGCGAGCATTTGCAATCAGTATACTACGGTCACTAGCGGTGGGAGAGCGCAGTTTTGGCATATGGACAGAGACGTGGGATAAGGTATGGTATTTTGTGTTCTTCCATCCGGTTTTGAATAGAAAAGATTGACAATGACAAATGAAATACAGACAGAACAAGAGGTTAACAATATCAATGTGTAGTATGTGACATGTTAGCATACATGTTATAAAACAAATACATACATACATGGAATAAACATACGGTAGTGAGAATTTGGATTATATGGCATAGTTTATACATATTTTTATTTTTCGATTTATCTACTCGCATACATGTATCCTTGTAACGGTTTCCAGGAGGACGGAAAATGCCCACTGTTCAATTTGTCGAGTATTGACGGCAATGCACACATCTACAAAGATGATTGTTTCAGTCTTTCTCCGTATATTTGTAAACGGTCCGCAGGTAATAATTTTACTACAAACTATCATAAATGACATTCTAATAACATAACCTAATTTTCAAATGTACATAAGGGGCCAACTACTTGTATGCTCAAGCTGGCTGCTTGCGTTTGAAGTACGCTATTATATTTTAGTATGCCCTAATTTCCACTGTATTTTTCATTGTATTTACAAAGTACCTCCTCATTCCTATCCCCATCGTTATACAGCTTTGTCCTTCTATATGTACCATAGTTAACGAGTGTCCCAATGGCTGCACCTACAATGGGAGGTGTGGTAAAGATAAACGATGTCACTGTAACCGTGGCTGGGAAGGAAAGGACTGCTCTGTGTACCACTGTAGAGACAGGAACAAGTGTGGACAGTACGGGACATGTGTGGGACCGAACCAGTGCAAGTGTCAGCCTGGGTGGCAGGTAAATCCTTCATTGGATACGAGGTTGTCTCGATGGTGTTACGTATATTGAAGTTCATTAGAAGAAGATCCTGAATAAATGAATCAAGCAAAATTGTTGTGCACAATATCAGATGTTCGGTCCTGTTTCCACGACCAAACTATGATGCAGACAAATGGGCTAAATAACTGTGCACTAATTTTAAAATGCCTTTATCAAAACATGTAATATCTTATCACTGACAAACAGTTTTTCAATTGCATGACCCTTTTTGTTCATAGGGCCGCGCCTGTTCAGTAAGCTACTGCCCCGTGTACAGCACATGTAGATCTTGCACTGAACAGCCCGGGTGTGGGTGGTGTGACCACAAACAAAGATGTCTGCCAGGCCACGAGTCTCAGCCGTGGAGAGAGCAGTGTGGAACATGGTTCTATCACGACTGTTTCTCTGTAGACACACACATGGGATGTTCTAGTCAAGTTGAGGTATGTTGATTAAAGAAAGCTTTTATGATACGTTTGTTATTACAATATATACGCTATTACCTTAAGCAGAAGCTACACATGATTTGAATAGTATGAAAATGAATTTGTGGGGTGTGAAAGTCCCAGTTAGGTGCCAAATGTAAAATTAATAACAGATTAAACAAAACTGAGATCTGATACAATATTAGTTAGATTTTAAATGGATTGTATGATCACTGTACTTCAGCTGTTTCTTTTACCATACTATGTCAATTCCAAGTGATTCACAAATATCATGTCCGAAAATATACACTTCGTGTGAAAAAATCGATAACGGCTTAAATCACCATCATCTCGTTTTTGACATAATGCTGTATATTTAATGTATTCAGTATATCGGCTGTGACTACCGCCAGTGTAACTCCACCATACGGTATTCCAATGATGAGCTTTGTCACAGGTGTAGAGACGTGGAGGCCTGTTTCAGTGACGATGTGAGTAAGAGTATTTATAATGTAAATAAAAATAATAAGAACAATAAACCATTAATGGACCCGCAATCTGTTTAATGGGTGCCGTTATAATCCTTCAGTAAAGTATTTGTGTAAATATGTAAATGCCATTTCTTGTAAGTAAGCAAATGATGACTGCACTATATAATAACATACATATGTGTTTCTTCATATTTAATAACTGAACGCATACCATTCACCGATAAATGTAGAATATTAAAGTTTTTATGTCTAATTATTCTGCAAATTACCTTAGGAAATATGTTTTCTTGCATATTACACCGGTTAGATCTCATATAGCTGCCGTCAATGGGACATGAGGAAATGCCTAAATGGCCTAGTGCGACCAGTCTATAACCATGGCGACCGAGCCCTAGATACGACATTGCACGCACACGTGAAGGTCATTCAGCCTGGCAATGCAGAGTTTTATGTGTGCCCTATATCAAATACAGAACAAAGAGGTGAGCATTCATGTATGATATCTGTAATGTTTATGAGTTATTAAAATATGATGCAAAGTGGAATACGAGATATCTCATTATATGCCTTTTATGAGTTCTATCAAAAGTTTGCAAGTCTGTAAGTACATTTTGTTGAACATAGCGTCATGTTACTGCAATACTTGTGACGAATGTGACAAATATTACAAATAAAAGCAACGTTATCGATAACTTTTATATATAATTAATAAAAAGTCTTATCCCTTTTACTACAAATGTATTACTGTACCAAAGGTTAACCCACAGTTCATCATAAAGATACAGGTATTCCAGTGGGCATGCTGATCCTATTTCAGTTACGCTTCAATATTCACTTTCGCACGCAATTGAATTAAAATTTAAAACGCATGCTGATTTTTTTCCATCTGTCTGAATAATTTTTAATAGGTCACTCCATTCTTGTGACCAGAGACAAGGTCAAGTATTCCAGGTTTAGAGATTTTGTCATTGTCAGCAAGCAAGCTGGAGGAATCATGCATAAAGTGTACGCAACTCAAGAAAAAGGTGAGTTTATTATACTACATGTAACACTATTTGTCAACCAAATAAACAATGTGTGGAAATACTTCTGGCTAATTGTACAATGTCGAATACTTTTTTGACGTAACTTATGACTTTACATGTATGTCAGTAGTAGTTCTCTCTGGTTCAGTGATATTTCTAACGCATTAATATAGCACAACCTGAATATATTACTAAAGTACGCTTTATAAAAGTTGCATTTCAATGGCGTTTAACCAATAATCGGCATAAAATATAAACATGCATTTTTGGACAAAGTGTATGTCGTGATTTTCAATGTATGAATAGCATCAATGGTACATTTCATTAAAGCGAGATTTTAATTTAATCCTCCCCTTTAAATGTATTTTAATAGGCTTATAACATTTGCATGATTCAGTATACACCACTATACTAGTATTATATGTTTTTATCAGCTATGGCAATCGTTTTGTTCAGGAACATACCAATATTTTGCTGCTGTAAGGGCCTCGTTGGAAGATGTCATCCAGTATGCCAACTTTAACCAAACAGTTCCTGTCCGTTCCCTCATGGATGATAGGACGCTAGAGCACGTGCCGGAGAAACGCATCTTTAAAATTGCCTACATGTGGGAAGGCGCAGCCATTAGAGGTTCCTTAGTTCACGTGCTAAAAGGTGAATCTCGAGGAGGTCTGATTTCAAATTGTTCCCCAAATAATAATAATGATAAACGATAAATATAAATGGTTGAAAAACTGAATGCAAAGTTTACTTATATAAATTATTTACCTTACACTACAGGAAGTAGCGTACGTTTTTATTTGATGAATATGTGAACCACAGCTGATAAAAATATCTCATTTCTCATTTTAGATGATCATGTTTTTAAATGTCTTGGACATTGGTACAATGTCACCATAAGACCTGTGGCGTCTCAGTACATTGTGCTACGACAGAGTATGTCAAAACACATTAACGTTGGTGATGTGGTAGTCGGCGGGGAAAGCCAGGGCTTCCTCGAGGACATAGAGGGTATTGTAACAGAATCTGAGGCTGTGACGTATCACGCCAAAGTGAAGACGTGTAGTCAGGCTATGTCTTTTAGGTGAATGACATATTTGTATACAATGTATACTTTCTGTCTCATTACATCTTTGTTACGTCAAAACGTGACACATTATATCATGTGTAGTACATCATATTTAATTTCCGGTCCCGGTCGAGCTGTACATAATATTTTTAGTAACGACAACTCTTATTTTTGTCGTCTTTTTGCAATATTCTGAGATTTTTCTATGAATACTGACACGGTACAATTCAGTTTTTGCTTATTATTGGTCAACAGTGGGGCGTAAAACATATTTAAATTTGAAAAAATGTATTCAATGCCATAGGAAAGTTTACTGTACATTTTTAATGTGTTCGCACATGCATATAAAGGACACTTAATATTTTTATATAGAAAAGCGCATAACATGTGGCGTACTCAATGTGTTTTCTAGTCCCATTGCTGTCTCCCCTGTCTCCACATCTAACACAATGTACTGTCACGGCGGAGAACAAAATGACAGAAGCCTGCACATTAGTGAGTCAGTGAATCAAGAGACGGCGCCACCAGTCGTAGGTGACGTTATTCCAGGACGTACATCCGGCGCCTTTCTCGGTCAGGTAAACTGATGACTTGACTGGTATATCATATCACCATTTGACTCTGCAGCACATACATGTAGACTATAGCATTGTGTTACAAGGGGAGATGAGCCGTTTTGGATATTGTGCATATAACGTTAAAACTATATAATGCATAATTGTTCCACATTTTCTGCATGACTTTTGTAGAATAAAAATATGAAGATGTAGTTGCATGTTTAGCATACCAATCGCCAATCTGGGCTTCACGAGAGATACATATTTCTATTCAGGTTATTTCAAGGTTTGAGAAAGGGGGCTACGTTTTCCTGGAGTGTATCCCCATCCAGGACTTAAACAAAGACACAGTGCTGACGTCTGCTCCCTACACAGCTTTCCACCCCGACAGACGGCTGAACAACCAAATATCCACTGATGGCATATTTACATCACTGAAAAAGAAGGCGATGTTTGAGGTACCTGCGCTGCCAACTTGCATGTTGTTCCTGCATGTTTTGAATACAGTGGCTATTACAAACATTGTAGCTTGTCGTTAACCTAAATCATGATATGGAAAACGTAACGGTAAATACTTAAGTTACCGATGCATCGACCTAATAATACAATGAATTTAATTATATCATGTGTTGTATTAAGGCTACGTACTTACTTCTTATAATACACACGAAACATTTATTCTGGAATACATGTATACACATGGTACTCCAAAGCTTCGCTTTGTACTCCATCCCCCTTCGCTTTGTGCAAGTTTTCCTTTCCCTTAAGTATATCGCAGTGTATAAGACGAACGTTTACCTTTGTATATAGACAACCTCAGCATTAAGAAAGCAGCTGTCAGTTGACATGAATATAGTGGTGACAGCAGGACTGCAGCTCCATCTACAGTCCACTGTTCCCAAAGCACAGAAGATAGGGATCCGACTGGATGCAACCATTGACTACAATATGAACAACAGTTATGAGGCATTGGTCAGGTGCGGATGGTCCAGTGATTCACTTTTTTAACGTAGACAACGTAATGTGCACACGGCGAAGTTGTAGGTTGTTGAATAAAAGTCATGGCTTTTTTTTTACTTTCATTGTTTGCAACCATTATTGTAATTACTTCAAATAAGGAAAACGTACTTGCTACAAGCAATGCCTGCCCATTAAGGAAATATCACAGGTTGGCCATTTTTCAATTGCAACATACGGTACATGTACAACTATTCTTAAGTAATCTGTATGCTGTTTTAAACTAGTGCGTTCCTTTAATTTTCAGATACACCGAAGTCAACGAAGATCATTATCTTGTATCTGAACGTACATCTCTTGGCGTGCACTGCTTGGCTATCTCACAAGACGTCTGCTTGCCTCTTAATATCGCTCTCCTCAACATGAAGTACAGTTTTACGGCAGCGTCCCAGGTAAGTGGGAAGCAGTAATACCGACCAAAAACGGTTTAACTGTAGTCAGTCGAGGTCGCCTGTTTGAGATGGGGACGGGCGCCCTTCAACCTATGTTCGCAGTTTATAACACACTTTTATTACGCGACCACCCACAGTGAAGCCATAGTGTTCTGTTGTTCCTGCAATCCCCAGCTGCCTATGTGTATGTGTGTGTTTTTTTAATCCTGGAACTCGCCCAAATTTCAGGGTACCGGCATATTGCGACACCATTCCCGAGGACGAGTCCGGCAAACTCTCGGTGCAACTTGGAGATATGGAGCCGACGGGGAGCACTTTCCCAGAGCTGCTGTAAGTTTCAGTTCGCTGGGTATTGATATTATTATTAATAAATTATTTGCAACTTATTTGAAACTTTTTCTTTACTGCAACCAGAAATTCAACCAGAATTTGTTCTTAACAATAAAACAATGTTGATTTATCTTTGCGAAAAAGAAAGAAACCCCCCCCCCCCTGCATCACTAGCTGCTACTAGTCTATTCAAAGGCGCCCACTTTTTCTGTGAGGTGCCGATGTATGTTTCTGTTATTGATGTTCGTAGTGAACGGTCTACTCACATTATTTGTCTATTCAGTTTAACCATTGTACCATTGGTATTTTCATTGTTCTAAGGAGTGTAATATTTGAGCGGTTTTTCTGTACTTTATTAATAAAATTATTTATAGTAGTAGATATTAATGCAGGTTATCAAAGAATTAACATGCTGGGAGTACATATTTAAAAGACAATAAATTCCAATTTTTAAAATTAAAATTCTGAATATAGTTGTGATTATGGCTTTCAGATATTAATTTGTCGTCTGGAAATAACTGTTTCTGTTGAATACAGGCAACCTGATGAGTTGATTCTGATATAAAAAGTAATGAGCCTTTAGTGGGAACAGAGTTATACGCCACTGTAGCTATAATTAAATTGAAGGATCTGTTTTTCCAGGTGACTGACGTGACACATGATGTAGATCACGCAGATGACATGGGCAGTGTTCATCTAAACGTTGCCATAGAACCAGCGTTGCACGTGCAGTTTCCCAGTGCCTCGGATACCATAGTTTACGACCTCGTCAACCCTTCGCTCGTTCTTCGTTTTCTAAAGGATTTGATAGGTAAGTCCTACTCCAGAGTCCTCGTGTTCCAATACGGTTGTCACATGTCTCTGCATATCATTATACGTCCCCTAGTAATATTGGTCCCAATAACACAGATGCTTCGACGTACACATAGTTAGACCGCATAATGAAGCCATCAGAAAACAGGGCATAGAACAACCGCAGATCCTACGTGTATGTACACATGTAGCACGGCCGAACACCTATGCCTTGGCACATTTGTTTACGTTGCTTTATAAATTTGCTGTTGGAACTGGTTTGTAGTATTGTAAAAATTCCGTTAGTATTATCCTTTCAGAAACGACTATACGCATGTTAGGGACTCTTAAAGATGCATACAAAGTCATTTTTTTTCACAAAAACCAAAAAAATGTCACCATATAGTTTCAAGTAGTATAACTAAGAGAATTACCAAAAGGCATTATTTAATTTTACCCGAAAATGATGTTTGTACGGATTTTTCTGCTGGCATTCTAAGCTGTATGTCAATGGGGCAGGAAAGTAGGTCACGAAGGTAGGTTAAATTTACAACCAAAAATTTAAAGAAAGGAGCAGTCTAAATGTCTTTTACGGCTATTCAGTTTATCCCTTGGCATGTCGAATTTATTTGAGTCATATAAGAATCTAGTAGAAGTGGTTTACATGTGTTACTGGGAATCCACGCTCCACCGATGCTCGGTTCGTATGTACCTTTAAGCGATGGCTGCTTTATTAGAGTATTGCAGTGTAGTAGAAGACACATGTAGGTGGTGTGCATGCACGTACGTGAGTGTGTGAATACAATACACGGAGCTTATTTTGGATTGGAGTGCAGAAAACACGTCTGTTAAGATACTTCATGGTATATTACCACTTCATGGGATAAATGCTCTGATTTTACTGTCAAATCGACTTCATAGGATAAATTGCGACTTCATCTCCACATAAGATATTGCCTGCGACTTCATGGGATAATGGTGAAATAGTACCTGTTGTTGGCCCAACGCTATGAGAGAGAGCGTTTTTGAAATATAATGTTTTTGTACTGTAAATATTATCCAAAATAGGTAAACTTTAATTCACTTGTATGACTGAATAGGGTTTCTTTAGTGGTATTGGGTGCATGTTTTGAGTAATTTTTAAATGCACAGGCGTATGTAGGTGAGGATTCAGTATTTCTAAAAATCAGTATACATTATAGGACATTATGGTCAGCGTTGAAGAAAAGGGGGTCCAGACCCCCTGGGCCCTCCCTTCCTAGATCCGCTTGATGCATAAAACTAATGGATCAGGTAAACCAGGCTATGAAAACATAATTTACGCGTAGGTTACTGGATTATAAGATGGATAAATAAACAAAGATGAATAAATAGATAATAAAAAGAAGCAGAGAAGGTCGTGTATATACAGTGCCGCCGGAATGTCCCCTTACTTACCCTCCGGGTCGCTGCGGGTTGTACGGACGGCCTGGCTCGGTAACTATGGAAATAACATTGTCATCCATACGCTGTTTGGTTTCTGTTAACAATAGTTCCATACCCTGCCCGTCGGGCAATTATCGTGACAAACTTTCTGCTAACAAAAGAGCCTAACCCTAGCTCGCTGAGATAAAGATCGAAGGTGAGCGTGGTCGCAATTAAGTGTTCATCCAAGCGTTAATTTACCTTTAATGCGCGGTGGCTTCACTCTACTTTGATCACTCTACTCTGATACGGAGATTTTAAGTATAAGAACTTGCCAACAGTGATTTTTAAAAGTCGCTTTACCAAAAAGATTCGGTGATGACAGCAATTTTCGTGTACATTGTAGCTATGAATTGATTGAATTTACATAGAGTTTAATAAATGAATTTATGAATTTATTAAAGATCAAATAAAACACTACTCGTACTTGTACATGTAATATTTATTAGGCTTCAAACTGTCTTTACTATATACACTGAACAATTTCTATTTTGTCGTAAAGGGGTCCAGTCCAGGTGTGCATGAATTACTTAATGATGCCCGCATGCTTCCAAATTACTTGCTTTTAAAATTAGCCTAAAGTTTAAATTGACCTTTATTATTGTAAGAGTACCGTTGGAATACTCGGAATGCGCTTGAATTCGCCTGGAATGATAAGTGCACTTTCGTCTGTTTTAGCTCTCAAATGCAGTTCGAATGTATTTGGAAAACTAGGAATATCTATAATGCTGTCAGAAGGCAACTGTTTCTCTATCATTGTTTGATATGTAATTCAAAACGATAGGAATAGTTCATCTTTACGATCTAAAGCCCAAACTTAACCAAAAGCCTTCTTCATACTTAAAAGCATCAAAAGAAATTAATTTAAAAAGCTGGATTACATTCCCTCGGGCTTACTTCACTGGTTGGCACGTGTCATCTCACATTAATTAACAATCAGTTCAGGTTAGCTTTATTCATGCTGGGTAAACACAGTGATAAATCCCTGACTATTACATAATCACTACTGTGTGACGCGCGTCGTCTAAAATTAATGTTAACATTGCGATGACGCTCTTCAATCCAAACTAATCAATTGCACATAATTCTAAATCAACTGACACGTGTCAACAGGATTGTTTGTGTATCTGGACTTCCTAAATGGCCAGAGAGGATTTTGTTTAATATGACATGTTAATGTCACTGATTTCCATGCCATCGTGTCACCTGCCAAGTGAACGGTATAAGTGAGGCAATTAAGAAGGGTCAGACCGTATTCGTTGAACCGACTAATTTGGGTGTCCGATAAGGATTGCTTGGGGATTCCCCTACCCTGCAATTATCATACGGCCTCTATTGTTCGACCATATGGGGCAGGGTTGGGAAACCATACGGCCATTTGGTAAGGGGACATTCCGGCGGCACTGTAATTGTGCTCTACAATTGTCTTGATCAAGTCGCGTCCCACTCTGAAAAGACTAATTTTTCCATGAGGAAAGACACGCGCAAGTGTAATGATTTACGTTTGTCCCTTGGTTTCCGAGATGCTCTGTTCTGGTCCTACACCTGTGAATGTCCATCATGATGTGATCAATGGTGTCCCCGAAATGTGCCCTTGGCTGGCTCTCAATTGACCCGAAAGTATTATCTGCGGCACAGTTTGCATTTGGAAACCTGTTAATAAGGCGTTCGGAGGTGGGGGGGTAGGCCTACTCGTTGTTTAGCAGGCTTACTAACGTAATTGATCTGAGAGATCAACAGGCTTGATATTTATTCAGAATTGTGGTTGATTGTAATTTTTACATCGTAATTTCTGCTATCTACCCGTAGACCTTTAGTAGAGGGACTTTGCAGTCCTTTGGGGGGGGGGGTATATATTTTTTATATCGTTGTTAATGGTATCCTCTATCCATTAAAGTGAGGAGCATGAGACGTTGGGGATATTTAAACTTGCCATTAGGGATGTGCACGTGTCCTTCGGATTTTTGGTGACTTTGGTGACCTAGGGGTGGTTGACTATTATTATCTTTAAATTGTATTTTCTGCTATATACCCATAGGTCTTTAGGTTGAGGAAACTAAAATGTCGGGGTGTGCATAGGCAGGGTTTTTTTTTTTTTTTTTTTTTTTTGTGACCTGGGGTGTGGCTGTCCCTGGGGATGGTACACATATATATTACCGTAATTTATTTCATCTCCCCCTAGACCATTCGAATTAGGAACATGAGTCTTTGGTGCATGGGTGGGCTACATTAGTGTGACTTGGGGTGTGGCCGTCCCTAGGGGGTGGAGTGATTAGTGGTTTGTCAGGCAATGAAACTGATTCCATAGATTGCACTTAAGATTCCTTGCAGAGTTGGACCGACCCAGCTAGTACTACATCCTATTTGTGAATCTGATGGCGGTCTTCGAGTTAAGAAGGAAGGGGAATGTAGAGCAAGCAGCAGACTAAATAACAGACCTTCAGTCGTATTCTTGAATATAGGTCAAGTTAATTAAAACCCATTCAAGACCCCATACTCTCAGGAATCCTAGGGTCCAAGTCCCATTGTTCTTTAACATAAAACACATATGTTAATTACTGCTCTTGGAAAATAAACATTTTTGTTTTTTGGTTTTTTGTTAAGACACATCAGCAGTTAAACGCTAGGATTCCTGATCGAGTGTGTGGGGCCTTGAATTAGTTTTTAATTGGATTCCCTGACCTATATTTATGCATATGGCTGGAAGTCCATTTAGTTCTGTATGTGCTTCTGCTGTTCTCTACATTTCTCAAGGACCCATGCACATTCATTAAAATGACTGGTTCATCAATCTCCGATTCATGTTCATTAAAATTTAAGGGTATAGATGGCAGAAATAAAGTTGTGAAAAATTGAATCAACCACCCCCCGGGATAGCCACACCTGAAATATCATACTAACATTCCCGGAAACCTAGATGCATATCCTCAATGGTAAGCTTATCAGCCCGGAAGATTTCATGTTCCCAACTGTAATGGCGTAGGCCTAAGGGTAGAAGCACGAATAACGATGTAAAATTTAAAATCAATCTCCCCAGGGACGGCCACACCCAATGTCACAAAAACCCAGAAGGACCCATACACATCCCCAAAGACAGATTTTTCAATCCCCATAGCCTTACGTTCCCAGCTTTATTGGTCTAAGGAAGCAGGAATAACAATGCCAATTAGACTCAACGCCCCCAGCCCCCCCCCCCCCCAAAAAAAAAAAATTCCGAAGTGCCCTTCCACATTCAAAATAGTTTGTACCCACGTTTCATGTTCCTAGCGTAAAATACGATGAAAAAATTAGAATAGACCACCCCCAGGGTCGACCACACCCCAAGTCACAATTGAATTCTGAAGAGCCTTTGCAAATTTCTATAATGATAGGTTTATTAATCCCCGATGTATCAAGTTCCTAACTATGATGGTTTAGGAAGTAACAATGTGAAATAGATTATGTATGTATATAATAAATTGTCCACCACAGGGAAAGCTTGACCAATGTAAGCGTTCCTAGCCTAGACAACCCCGTCCCCATTCCAATTTTACCTCTATAGAACTTCACACTAGCTATTTATTGACTTAGAAAAAACTCTGGTTGCAAAATGCGTTCCGGTTGAAAAATTCGTTTTCACGATTTTCTTGGTTGCAAAATGCGTTGCAGTTGCAAAATGCGGCTCTACACCAGTTTTATGAATCCCCAGTATTTCATTCTCCCCAACATCTACATGTATCTGGACAGTTGACCGTTTCAAATCATTCAGATTTCAGACTTTCCGACCTAAGCGTTTTCATTAAGTATATAGGCCAGGAGGTCTATCTTTTTAAACGACCGAAATATTTTCGAAACATTTATGTTGCATATCAATAGAAAAGCCTATTTTTACAGCTTGTTATTGCAAGTCAGAACATTTACGTCATAGTTACAAAAGAGATACTTGATACTTCTATAACACGAATAATGGAATAGACGGTTTGTTAAAGATATTAATGTACACCTAGTGTGGAGCAAAATTAAAACCTCTCTGCCTAGTAGAGTTCTCTACCTACAGTGGAAAGACATACATTCTTGCTACTATGTACTAGCCACATCTATAAACCTGCGCCGCCAATCAAACCACACATGGTCAGTTTTATGCCCTAGTTTAAAGGCAGGCAATGTGTTTATTTATACACTTCGTTTGTCTTATACATCTAGTGCCTTAGACCCGCCATGATTCAACGTCCAAATATTATCAGTTTTTAATCGTCCTGAAATCTGAAAAATCTCAAAACTAAATGGGTAAAACAAAAAACTAGCTTTATGCTTTCCGTCACTGGACCGGAGCTCTTGAAATAAAGTACATTATTTATAGAAGTTAATCTCACGGGTATCTACGAGAACATCTGAAAATAACAGCTTCATTAAACTTCAACGAGATAAAATACGCACTATCATGAGAGTGAGTAATGTTACTCCCCCCCCCCCCCCCCCACACACACACACACACACACACACACACCATTTCAAATACACGCGTCACTCTGGAAATCATGGTCTAGAATGAAACTTCATATCGACCTTTACGCCTAATTTCCACATCCAACCAGAACTGAAACATGTTTGGATACAATGTACCATGAAGTGGTAATATACTACGAAGTCTCCTAAGGGTCCTTATTTTTTAACCAATGAAGTCGCCTTCTATCATGAAGTAGTAATTCTTATCCTATGAAGTGGTAATATACCATGAAGTATCTTAACACACGTCATTGTTGTTTCAGACCCCGGTGTTGTCAGTCAGTCTGAGACTGTCACATACACGACTACAGCCCCTATCACGGACAGTTTGGACATTACCACGTGTTCTAAGACCTGTTCCGGGCGTGAGGGCGTGCACCTTGTGGTCCACAAAGCGGGGCCGGGGTACAGAAAAGACGCTGGGTTTCTTCGTTTAGAAGCGGCATATTCGATTTTCAGAAGCCTTGAAGAATATGTGCTTGTTCCTGATTCTGTAAAAGTTTCTGCGTAAGTGTGTGAACCGTTATGTTTGACATCTTCATATCCGATGTGTGTATTACGTATTTCAGTTCAAGCGCCATCAGTTAGGTGTTTCAATATCAAGGTGCATTACCATACAGTTATGTTAAATGTTAACCAAGAGCGTCAGCTTATCAATTCGAGGCCATGATATTAGAACTTAAATTATGTCTTTTTTATACCACATTTAGGTATATTTTTTAAGGGCATTGAATGGTGATCATTAATAAATATAATTTAACCGGCATTACAGGCACTGTAGGCCAGCTACCGTAGCCAGCACGTGTGCTGTTGGACCTGGTACCTGCCTATGTCCTGATGGAAGCAGTAGTATTGAGGTGATTTGTGTCATTTGTGTTTTTATTGCCTGGACAATCCTGATACTAAAAAGTTTGTGTTGCAGGTAAATTTCTATCGCTTAATACGTTTCTGTGTCCGTTCTCGACATTAAATTAGTCTTTCAACATCAAAACTTCATGGCCGAAAGCAACCAAATAAAACATTTACAAATTTAAGTCGATGGCAAATTTTTGAAATATAATATGAAAGTCATATTATGATATTGAATCAGTTGTTAATATTTGGTTATGATTCACAGTATAACCACAGTTGCCAGTGTGACAAGTGCCCGGATGGTAAAACTAAAAAGGTGGTCACTGATGACCCATCTCAGCCTGCGTGTCCATGTCACTGTGCGGACGGTTGGCCACGGAAGATGAACGCAGACGGCACGTGTGAGGTACGGTACATGTACATATTCATAAAATAAAATTTGGTGTTTTTTTGTAAATTTTCATGAAGGTTTTAAGAAGGTTTAAAGAATTTTTAAGATTATGGTTGAATCGAATGATTTCTATGCGCAGTGCAATCCAGACATCATTGTTATCATTTTGATTATGTTTCAAAATAATGGAACCAAGGCAAATCGTTAATATTTCAGTGAATTTTTGTGTACAACTTTAACTGACCTAATGCTTTTGACATCCGTATATCAATCGATCTTGAAACCATATTTTACTGTTATTATATTTCTGCCCATTCTATCAATGTGTATATTTCTAGTGTGGCTGTGAGTGTCCCAATGGCGGTTATGGTACCGTTAAACCTGATGGTGGCTGTCATTGTTCATGTGAATGTAAAAACTGCCAGAACTCGGTTATAGCTAGTGATGGAACGTGTTACTGTCCGAATGATATGTGAGTATATTGCACCCCGCGTAGAAGCATAGACAGGAATATTCTTATATTGATGAACGTGGACGCCTGGTGTATTCGGAAATTTTTCGAACATGCTTGTAATGGGGGAACTATTTGCAGTTACGTGTTATAAGTTTCGGAACTACTGATGTCAACTGATTTGAATGTCTAGTTTTTGCTTCTACAGCTGCCCGGTGTGTGACTCTGCCTACAAGCCCGTGTGGGAAGACTGTCGTTGTGTTTGCCGTGAGAAGACCCAGTGTGGACTGTACCCTGCCTGTGTACGAGGTCGACGTGGAGAGCAGTGTGACCAGCCGGACTGTGAGCCATGCAGTTTACAGACGGACAACGGGTTGCAAGGTGAATCGCCCCAAATTTAAGTGTAAATGCACCATATGCTGTCTTGAATTTACACAGCAAAATAGACATTTATTTTCAATTTTTTTTTTTTTTTTTTGACAAATGCTTTCCTTCGAAATATTTATCACTATATCAACTTTATTATTTCTTTGTGTCTTATCTTTGCTAAATGTTCTATAAACTAGCCGCTGAATTCATACAATCAGATAGAGCCTTTACATTACAAACACCCCTTTTGCATTTCAGAATGTTTTGGCAATGGTGATTGCACCCCTCAGTCGTACTTCTGTAGCTCCAGGTGTGTGTGTTCCCAATTCTGGACCGGCGTCTGTTGTAGTGTCAGAATACCAAGAAACATGGGAGGTGATCCTCACTTACAAACAGCAGATGGTAGGTAAACATCGTCAAAATTTCTCATCGAATTTAAATCACTTTATCTTTAGACATGTTTTTCAAAATGGAAAGGCATAATATACTGCGGTTCTTTGAATCACATTTGTAACATACGTGTTTATTTTAGAGTATTAATATATTTTTTCTTTACACTTCTTTGGCGGTTTAGTGTGCATCGATGTTAATTTCCTGATTTAATCATACCATCTCGAAAAACAAAGGAAAGTAGTCGTTGAAATGAAATAACCGTTGTGCTCCATGTTTGCTAAAGTAATGGTATAACTTGCTGTATGAATTCATTGTTTCCTAAGGTATTTCCTATGACTACCATGGTATCGGGGAGTTCTGGGATTGTATGAGTACAGCTAACGACTTTGGCGTACAAGTCAGGTTCTTTGGCTATAAACAAGCGTCACTTGTCGGTGCTGCCGCGCTCAAGGTCGGACACAGTGTGGCCACCATTACTACACCGGTCACTGCTACTGAAACCACTCTTCCTACTTTAAGGTGAATTGGAAGTGTATAAAGAGTGTACTAGTAATATTGCCTTTGAATAATATGACATTAAAATCCGGAACTATTCTATCAAACTTTGGATCTAACAAACAGCATGATGGTTGCGCTTGTTTTATCAATCATATGGTCAATAAAACGAATGGATGTATTGTTCTTAGATTTTTTAAAAATATCATTAAAATGATCGTTATTGTAGACGTCTTACTACACGTGCCATGTACCTCACGGTAATATCTGGCATATAAAACACACATACGTACGTTAAGATAAAAATTCTTTTTTACTCAGAATTGACGGGCTAGTCCAGAGCATAACCAAAAACAACACAAGATTGACGCTTAACAACGACACCGTCATTGTAGATATTGCTAAGGTCAGGAACAACACCACTGGTGCCGTGATGATGATTGCAATCCAGTATGACACCGGTATGTATACTGTAATATTTATGTTCTTTCACCTAGGCACGTAATTTGAAGAGAATATTCTCATACAGGATAGCCTCTGGATGTGATATACAATGTAGCTGTGAGTTGCTAATATGTGTTCCACTATATATGGTGCGGCATAGCCGCAGGAGCTGGGAAGGGGGGTAGGCGGGATTAGCTACGTATTTCAACCATGTTAGTCCTAGGGGCAGAACGAATGGCTCAGTGACTGCTTATACTGTGATTGCATCTTTAGTTTATAATTAATGTCGTGGACGATGCCCAATACAAAAGAAGTTTAAAGAAAGTCCATTTAATTTTTCCATCATCTGAACAGTTACTCCGTTTCTTTCCTCACGCCTGTGTTGATTGGCACTGATATTGTCAACGCTTTATTTCCCCTTAGGTGTATCTGTCACAGTAGACGTCCGGTTCAGTCCGGTGATGGGGCGTCTCTTCCTTAACGTACGTTCTGGTCTAACTGCCAGTTTTAAGGGGCAGACGTCTGGACTATGCGGACTGATGGACGACAACCAGGACAACGATTTCACCATGGCCAATGGTACCGTGGTCACCAAGGACAAGGCAGTGGAATTTGCCGAGTCATGTGAGTCATAAGGAAAAAAAATAATACAACAACTATTAGAGAGAATGATCAATGTACTGATGAGCTTGATTACATATTTATTCTTGACTTCTTCTCTTTGAAATTCAGAGTATGGCGATGAAACACCATATTGTCTGTAGACTGCATATAGATGTGTAGAAAATCAGACTTGTAATTAATATGTCATATTCTTTAGCATGTTTAGAAATCGGTGATAACAACACTGCCTTAACTGTTCGAATTTCAACCATTTACTCCTTTGAAACATTTTTAACATTTGTCGTTATCACCACAGGGAGAATAAGTACTTCGTTTTCTGGTTCTGGATTATACGGCAGTTGGTCCTGGGACAGTTCAAACTTCCACGCTGATGACGTCATGGACCCCTCCTACACCGACCCCAGTCTATACAATCCGGTCTACAGTCCTGTGAACGTATCACAGGCTGAGATGAAGGTCAGTGACCTCTTACCTGTATATAACGCTTAGCCATTGTGGCCAAAATGACTGTGTTTATCACAAATACGCAATGTCACCCTGGTATATCAATACAGAATTATGCTGTTAACGTATGGTAAACAATTTGATAAGATACTTAATATGAAACCGGTCTGTTTCAAGACGACTTTTATCAACTGATAAAGTACTTTTGTATGGAACACTTATTGTTGCATATGCTTCACTTGTGCTTTACATCACCGCATAGTTTTAGAAAGCTCTTGAAGTTATTTCCAAATACCCCAGTACATTCAAGGAAAACGGGTACATGGGTTAATTCCAAATCATTGGATTATCAAAATTAGTAGCATAGTAGGTAAGGTGTAAAGATGAGCCCGAGTAGGTAACATTAACATTTGCAACCTATATAATGCTATACCGTCATTACCCCAATATTCAGGCTGCAGAGACGGTATGTCAGGGAAAAGGACTGGAGGGCGTATTACTGCAGGAGTGTGTCTATGACATCGTGGTCACGAAAGATATCACTTTCTCCAACCAAGAAACATACGAATTAAGTGAGTATTAATATATATATATATATATATATATATATATATATATATATATATAATTTCTAACACCACTGCTTGCCTTATCTGCCTGGCTTAAATAAAAATCGATAAATATTCCGTATAAAAACGCTAACATACTTTGTACATGTGCAGTTTCACAGTCTGGTAGCACGTAGAGAGTTGGAAAAAAGAATATATATATATATATATATATATATATATATATATATATATATATATATATATATATATATATACAGTGGCACAACCAGATATAATAACTGATTGATAAAACTGAGAATATTAATGGATATTATAAAACCATAAATAAAGGTGTATGTGCGCATGCGTTACCATTCTTTATCTTATTTTCAAATCCCAGTTTTATTTTGTGTTATTTTAACTGCTTAATTAATATCCTTTGCTAGACGTATACAATAATATATGCATACCTGCATGCTTATACAACCACATCTGTGTCTGTGGTCTTATAATATAACGTTATTGCCAGGTTGTCCCGGTCAGTGTAATGGTAAAGGGAGGTGTGTGAACAGCACTTGTCAATGTAACGACGGCTGGACTGGAACCGACTGCTCAATAGGTAGGTACATGTAACATGTCACTTTGGACAACGCCCTACAAGGAGATATACAAAGGTGGAGTTGACATATATCTTAGCAAAAAGATATTCAATGTCTATTTAGATATTGTTACGGGTCAGAGTAGGGGCCTACCCAATGCCAGGAAAAATCAATGACAAAAGATTTAAAGAAGTTTTAATATTTTATTAAAACTAAATAAACTAATGACAATAACAATAAGCTATTCTTAATACACAAATAAACCTATCTGAAAGCATGAAGTGTCCTGTGTGAAAGTCCGATGTGAATCCGTCGACTGGAGATTGAATGGAGATAAATCGGCTCAAAGTTCAGTGAAAGTGTCCGATGAAATCCCACAGTAATTACGATGCAAGTTCCAGTAGAAAATATGAGCGTCGGTTCAGTGGTAAATAGGCTCCAAAAAAAAATATTCTCCTTCAAAAGTCCCAAAACAAAACAAAAAAAAAAACAGTCTCCTATCCGTTCATACTCCAGCGTCTGTCTAAACTAACGCTCTCGAGATACTCATGCTCTCGCTATATGGTGACGTCATAAGCTGACCTACTTATACACAACAATATTTTTTCCACTTTTTTCTTTTCCACTTTGTTTCTAAACATGTTTCTTATGAAACTGCGACATCCACTGCTCTGTGCAATAATAATAATAATAATTTATATAAATATAGATATGGTTTGAATTATAATACAAGTGACAATACTTATGCCAATATCACTCTGGTTCATACAGGTTCCTGTGGTGCCTGCGTCAATGGTGTGTGTGACAGCGGTTTCTGTGTGTGTACTGTGGGCTGGGAAGGGACAGCCTGTGACCAGAAAGGTAACTTTAAGGAACTTACAAAACACCCGTTTACTGCATGCACTCGATTGCTCTTCTGGAGCACTCTATTTTGTACGATAGTCACAGTTGTGTACTGTATAGCATTTATTCTCCTTTCGCTCGCCACGCTTCACCACCAAACATTCCTCTGACGGTTGTGGCCTAACCATTATCAGTCTTGTTAATAAACAAATGTATCGCAGTCACGATTTCAAGTCTTCTTTGGTCAGGAAGAGACTTATAAAACGCATCAAGAAACAAGAAGTTATGTCTAGTAGAATTAATTTAATCATTATGATGTATTTTATTTTAAGAACATTGTGTTGAATAGAAAGCTTCAAAGCATCGCAACAGTAACGCTATAATATGAGTAAGTGTATAGAAGAGGAATAGGTATGATGCATATCATAATGTGCCATACCTCACAATACATAAGTTTTCTTAAAATGTGCTATTAACATCAACGCCATACTCTATTCCAGCAACGTGTCTGTATGTTAATAACTGCACTGACGAGGATCACGGTGTGTGCTACAAAACCAACAGGTGTCGCTGTCTACCAGGATTTGTGGGTATGTATTGAGTACCACGGCGTGTGTTACAGGACCAACAGGTGTTGGTGTCTACCAGGATTTGTGGGTATGCGTTACAATAAGGATTAACTTTCGTGTTGTTGTGAACCGTCTAAAATGACTTTAACTTTAATTTATAACTGTACTGAATTTCAGTGCATCAATTTCCATTAACGAATTAACTAATCTATGGGCTCCGACATGACTCCAGATTCGACTCAGTCTTTCACTTTACGTGCACAGAGAAGCATAACAGAACAACCTCACATCTTCAGTCTCAGATCAAAAAAGTGTCTTTATTATGTACAGGCTTCAAGTTATATACAGATTATCTACAGGGAATCAATGCGTACATGCATGTACATGTGGCTGCTACTTATTACATACTAACATACTACAATACATACTAATCGTTGTGCAATATTAACAGGTGATATGCATCTGTCTCAAGCATAGGCCTACCTATGGGCCTCTACAGAAAATAACATTTATGTTTACAGGACAGACGCAAATTAGATAATAACATGTTGATTAACTATGACTTCACAATGTGGAATTGTGTGGAATACTGCGTAAATTCCACAGTGTGTTTTCAAGGCAGAGGGCAAAATCTTCCAGAAGCCGAGCGCAAACTGAAGTTAATCACCCGAGTTGGATGGCAGTTGGATCGATCTAAGTAAAAATTGTTTATTTGGAATGCACCTTACCTGTATATAAATTAATGTACCATGTTTCTGTGGCAAAAATGCACGAACACTTATTTATGCACGTCTTCAATTCTGTATATTTAGGTAGTGACTGTAGCATCGTTGCAACTTGTTTCAACGTGTCTGACTGCTCCGGTCACGGGGTCTGCGTGGACTTTGACGTATGCAAATGTGACAGCGGATGGGCGGGGCCAAATTGCACAGAGTTTTCTTGTGAACGTCTGGCGGCGTGCTCAGGTGTGTTGTTCATAGGAGAGATTTTTACGATTGTTTTTACGTGAATAATATGAAAAAAGGATGAATTTGAGAAAGTACACAAAAATAGAAATACAAAACGTTTTTTGTATAATTGTAACAATATGCGATAGAATAAAGCAGTACTATACGATATGCCAGTATACACTGTGTATGTAACTGTTATGTGGTCAGTAGTTCAATTATAAGAATGTTGAAGCATGTACCTTTCCAGGCCACGGTCAGTGTAAAGGATACGACGTATGCAGTTGTGACAATGGTTGGCAAGGTGACAGCTGCGCTCTGCCAGACTGTTCTTCAAATAATGACTGCTCCCTACACGGGGTGTGTACGTCACCTCACACCTGCACGTGTTATGACGGTTACCATGGTGAAAACTGTACCGCAGTGAAAAATTGCACATCGTTAAATGGCTGTAGTGGCCACGGTATATGCGCTGCCTTTGAAGGGAATGATACGGCTGTTATGTGCAGGTATGGTACTTTCCGTTACCTTCATTTAGAGGTGGTAGGCGTTTGGTTATATATATCATAATAACAGAAATCCCACAGCAATTGTCTATTAAATCGACACGTAACAACTGTTTTTAAAATATATGTAAGATCAAAGTATGGGCTGGGTCTCTTTGTGACACTTAAAATAAGATGATATTAAAATTGTTACAACTGGCCGTATGACAAATTTAGAGAATTTCAGAGGGGGGAAAACAGTACCTACATGTATTTATGATTTTATTTTCTCCCTTCTAAAATGATATTTGTAACAGGTGTTTTGAAGGCTACCGTGGCGACACGTGTGACACCGTCTCATGTTCAACCGTAAACAACTGTTCAGGACACGGTGTGTGTTTGGAGCCCAACCTCTGTAACTGTGACACAGGCTTCGGGGGAAATGGCTGCTCTAATTTCTCATGTGAAGCTCTTGGATACTGCTCTGGTAATAACTGTATAACTCAATACGTACTCACAATGTCATATTATATATGGTTGTATATATTTATTCTATCTGTGCGACTAACCCGTTTACTTTCAAAGAAAAGCGTTAAAACATCCACTTGACCAGCAGGTATCTGCCAGTAATGCGTTCATTGGGAGTTTGCACACGATTGCATTGCCTTAGTGCGGAATAAACTAGTTTAAAACAAAGTCGTAAGTCTCATGGGTTAGCGCCTCAACGATTGCATTAGTTGCTCTCCCTATTACGCTATGTAACATACTTGTGTTCGTATTTCCTTTATGCAGGCAATGGACAGTGTGTATCTTTGGACACGTGCTTGTGTTCTCCCGGCTGGCTGGGTGAACGCTGTGACGAGCCCGTCTGCAGTGATGTGGCCAACTGCTCTGGTAATGGAAGTTGTGTCTCACCTAACCAGTGCGAGTGTCTGGATGAATACGACGGTGTCGACTGTTCTATTAGAATTGGTTCTAACTATCACAGCCCAATGTTTGCATACAACTGGTACAATGGCACTGTGCCGGAGAATGCCCCACCAGGGACTGTTATCGTGTTTCAAGAGAACATTACCGTGGTTAACGCGACAGACTTAGATACAGGGCGAAATGGCAAACTAGAGTATACTTTCTCTGGAAGCAACGGAGCGGAGCGGTTCTTCAACATGGACAGTCAGGGACAGTTATCAGTGGTAGCCAAACTGGACTACGACACTCTTCCGCAGGAGTTCATTATGACAGTAGTGGCATCTGACAAGGGCGTACCGCCCAAGAGTGCTGCCACCAAGGTTGCCATCATTGTCCAAGACGTCAACGATAACGCGCCAGTTTTTCAGTTGGTTGGTTTCCCAGATATCCCAGTGAATGCCAGTGGCGAGCTAGGACGCACGGTAGGGCGGTTCCTGGCCACAGACAAAGACAGTGGGTCGTACGGAACGGTTCGACACTCTATAACCAACGAAAGCAACCCTGATGCTGTATTTGCTGTCAATGAAGACACTGGAGAGCTGATCGTCGTCCGGTACCCAGTCCAGTATCGATATGACCTTACCATTTTGGCGGAGGATGGAGGAGAACCACCAAAGTCCGCCATCTTGCCTGTTGTTATTTCTGTCTACGGACACCTTGTTGAGGGGCGAAATGATACAGTCGTTGTGACCCCTACGACTAGCACCGTAGCATCGGTTTCCACGACCCTTGGGAGTTCTTCAACCACGGGCACCGCTGGTAAAGTGACAGATAGTGGGACAGTACCAACGCCGAAGACGACGACAACGCAAGGTATGTTATAGTAGCTCAAAATAATGACCAAGTTAACATGTATCTAAACGAACACAAACACCTGATAATTTCCACGCCCGATGATGTATAGGCTAATAGCGTAATTTTATAATAATACGTTTTTCAAATACGTTTTGCACGTATTACTAATTATAAGTCCTTAGTTATGCGTGCAATACCTGTATGTTTTCTGAACATGTACATGTATATTTACAAATAACGCATTTGGGGACACGCCAAGCTAAGAAAAAAGTAAAATGACCAAAAAATGAAAGAAATAAAGAAGGTAAACCGAGGATGATGTACAGGAAAAGATTACCGCAAGTAAATGAAACAAATTATATTCTCTTTATTTCAGCGACTGTGGTAAAGTCCCCACAAGAACCATGGTACCAGACGGTGGGCTTCAAGGCCGGCGCAGGCGCAGTTGGTGGAGTGGTGGCACTGTGCCTTACTGCTGTTATTGCCTATCGCTGTGTATGGGGACAGAAATATAAAGTCGGCTCAATGCCAGAACATCCTCGTGGGTCGTCCCCCATGGCCTACACACACCAGATGACATCTGTCGGGGCAAACAAATACGTCACGGAAGGAGACATCGGCGACAATGAGGACATTAATGCCTCGGCGGATAGTGAGAACGAGACTTCATTTCCACCTGGGAGACATGCATTTAGCAATCAGGCATTCACTTAGACATTGTTTTATTTTCTAAGATATTATAAACAATGCTTTTAGAAGCAAAGCACTAAAGTGGTGATGACGATACATGCGATATCTGATCCGTGCCGGCTTTGATTTTGAGAGATGAATGTTAGATGCGCAGATTCAAGAAAACTAGAAAAATTATTTGGAAATGAAATGCATGTTTTGATTATTACGGTGCTTCAAGATAATAAAATTGACCAAAAAATAACAACAAATATCAGATATCAAGAAGGTTATTGATATTTTGAATATGTAATACACATGCCATCTTAATCTCGAGAAATTTATGGTAGTCAAAATTAGGAATTATTAATTGATCATAATATATTAAATAAGAAACGCTGCTAGTTTATTGGAGGCTTGCTGCAATGTGATATGGATCACGGAACAACAAGAATAATTCCATGCCTTATTAGCAGTTATATACGGGACCAACTGACATTTATAATTTAAATTTATTAATAATGAATTTTTTCCAAGTATTTTTTTTTCAAAAAAAGTAAAACCCACTTGTACTGTTTTTATATCATATAAGCTGCTGCTTGTCCAGCGAGGTCACACAGTGAAAGTGGTTGTGATTGAAAAATATTTCACTTAGTGCAGGCAAAATGTGTCCTTTGCTTGCGTTATAATGCTCAACCTTGAATATCTTTTGAAAAACCCTTGTTAATTCCCAACACCCCAACATTGCAAACCCATTGCATGAAATGTCATAGATCCCTCTTATAATAAAGTTCTAAATAGCCAAATACAATACTTTTCAATGCTAATCATTCTGTAGTATTTTAGTGGGAATCGCCTTAATTTATTATAAACAGCAGACGGCACAGCTTTGTTACTTTAAATTAAGTCCCCTTTACACTGGACGGTGTCATTTCAGCGTCCCTTCTACAATCAATAATGTGGTCAAGAAGCTCAATTGTCGCCAAAGCAATTAAATCATGTCTCAGTGTAAATCATTCTTCGTCCCTTGTGCCTTCTTTGAACGACCGAATATAGGTTTTACTGGTAAAATAGCGAGCGACCTGTGCGTCCAATGAGCTACCCGCCTGCCTCCGCTGTGCGTGCCCTGCACAACCTGCGGTGTTCAAGGATTCATTACGAACCCTTCGTTACGTTCTCTGTACCTTCATCGACGTTTAGTGGCTGTCATTCTTAGATATTTCAACCCTCCTGCTAGACCGATAAACGATGCTTGGACGTTCTGTGTGCGATCTAAACGATCTCCGTGTTCTTTGAGCGTCCAACGGGAACCTGACAAGTTTTATGGCCGCACAAAGGACGCAAAAAGGACGCCGTCCAAGTGTAAAGAGGGTTTTACTCCCAAGATCAATTTACAATATTGCAGAGGTATATCTGACGATTTACGAAACCCCCAGACTTCGCTTCCATAGTTCAGGTTCGGTAACATATTTACATGTATCAAAGAGAAAAAGTTCAGTTTCTACATTTGAGAGTACGTCTCTACTGATATTTTAACTGCCAACATTGCTTCAGTTCCCTGATCAGCTATGGCTTTCTGTGTGGTGAGGAACTTTCCATTGTGATTTAACAATAACCCTAGGTACGGAAAACTATTGGGTATACACAGGGGCGGATCCAGATATATTTTCTGACAGTCTTCCAAATTATCTTTGATGATCCATCCTCGTTTTTGACCGTCTTCCGAGAGAAAAAGTTAGATACCCGTCTATATAAAATCTTGAAAAGACTTGAAATTCTGACCGTCTTCCGGAAGACCCAGAAGACGGCCTAAATCCGCCCCTGATACACTATATTTTCTTCAAAATTAAATCGAACCGAAAGCCCACTGATGTTGCTAGACGCCGATTCTTTATAAACAAATAAACTGTATTTACATTTTTACCGCAACTACTATAACTTTATGTATATATACTATAACAGTTTTCATCAAGCCCAGACCTGTATCCTCCCTTTTATACCACCCGCGTCAATCTTCATTGGACGTGCATTGAACTACTAATCATAACTGGGCCTCATTACGTCATCCACCCAAACATCTCCACGTACCTTCTTTTTCATCACAAAACGTGAATACAAACGAAACGCGGAAAATATTAATTATCTTAATATGTACTGTGCAGAAAACAACTCAAGACAACGCTACTAATTCACTAATATCCTTTATTTGAATTCCTCTCGGTCGCCCACTCAGCCGAATATAGCTTTTTTATGGCCACGTTTGCCTCGAGTGCAATGAATTCTTCTTAATGTAATTTATATAATGAGTTACACTAGATTGATCTAAAGTGCCAAGCACATATCTATTTATTTTATTATTATTATTATTATTGTTATATATGAAATAATATGGAAAAAATATAATCTATTAAGATATCAAGTAAAAATGCTGTCTAAGAACAGTGTCAGGGGGTCCTGCCCCCCTTCAATTTCTGGAAAAAAATTACACCAAAGGTCCCCGCTTGAAATTGGAATTTTGACTTACAGAATCATAGTTCTAAACAGTACCGAAAGTCACCGTTCGCTCTCTCAAATACCATAATTTTTTGGCGGGCCCCGAGTCCCACGCCAAAGCATCCGCGGCCTGTTAATCCTGAAAACCGGCCAGCCTTAAAATAATCCTGGATCTGCCCCTGAAGAATATATATTGTGGCTTTTTTTATTAAGTATTAACATCGAACGCCACGCAACAGGTTACGGTATGCACCATTTCGGTTTGGTTAGATTATTGTCCCTCGCCCCCAAATAGGCTAATAAGAGAAATATACCATGACAGTACCCTCTACCAGGGTGGCAGATTATATAGGGAAAAACGGGAAAATCCAGACCAAAATGACTATTTATCTTGAGACATCTGCGAGTATCTGTGAAAAATCAATCTATCGACTGGTAGAGGGTACCATGACAGCAGCTACAGTACATAAGAACTTTTCAGAATTCTCTGTTCTCAACAATTTCTTTGAAAAAAATTTACAGATTTTATAAAAAGAGGAAGAACGATTATATTGCCTAGAGGATAATGCTTGCAAATAACAGGAACAAACTAGACTGTTGCAGATGTATTCTTTAAAGACTACCAGTTGTGACAGGAAAAAACAAAGAATGAAACCATGTACAGATGTAGGTGTAAACAATAAAGAACACTTTTCGAGAATTAATTTTGTCAGTATTGAATACCACGTACAAAGGAATGTGGAAACATCACCCCCCTCCACTCCCGCTCAGTGTAGAAAGACACAATAGGGAGGAAAATATGGCGTGGTGGAGCTAGGTGTCATCTTCAAGACAACATTACTTGAAGAAATTCCGGAATGAATGCGTAGTGAAACTTCTTTAAATTTTTAAAAAGATTTTTCGAAAAAGAGGAACAAAGATTATATTTCCTCAGGGGAAATGCTTTCAAATAACAGGAACAAACTAGACCGTTAAAGATGTATTCTTGAAAGACTGTCTTTTGTGACAGGAAAAAGAATAAAGTCATGTAGATGAAAGTAATAAAAAACAATTTTCAATAATAAATTTTAGCAGTACTTACTAAGTTTGAAAATTTTTGAAACTTTATAAAGTATATTTTTATTAACTGCCATTTCTTATATATACCGATAATTTAAATGTATGCACCAGTGATAAGACTGAAATAAACTAAACAACTTTGTAGGAGAGAAATTGCTGAACGGTCGAGCGATGTGAGGTACGCACGCAACTTCCCACGCACAGCAAATAACACTGTACGGAAAAAATAACAAATAAGATAAAATAATGGGTAAAAACTGAGCTTTAGTAATGGGAATTTTTATAATTTGACCTAAAGGGATGGATTAAGACGACCAAAACCTCAGATGGGGATTTTTTTGTCTCTGCGTCTGCTTGTCCCTATCACAATTGACGTTTGTTTATACTGTATAACCCGTCAATCAAGCTGTTATTACTTGACGGGATTTGTCAAAACTGAGTGATTTGATTGGCTCGTTGTCAATCAAATGGTGAAGGAAGCTGGCACTTTACATGTTCGACAACTGTACTTATGAACTGCGTAATGATTGTGATTGACGTTTGTTTATAAACTGTCAATCAAAGTCGTGTGCTTTTGACAGCTTCCGTCAAAATTGAATTAAACCGTATGAGTTTGATTGGTACCTGTCTATCACAACACTTTTGTTACCTTTAGTTAGTTCATTTAGTAGTTAGTACTTTTTTCCATCCAGCTCAATTAAGTCTCAATTCCTACCAGTCCTGATAGGTACGTCTTGACAGATATGTCTTGACAGATAACGGAACCCGATACTTTCCCATACCTTTCAACCCATGTACCGATAAATGCACGTGCCGATAGAATAATTAGACAAGAGTCTGCTTTTGAAAATGCTATTTAAAGGTGGCACCTTATTTATTTTTAATCAATTAAAATTATTTCTTGTAATTAAACATCAATTACCATTACCTGAGGGCCATGGGGAAGACAAAAATTTAATTCACTATGTTTTATCCTAAATAACTATTTTTCATAAATAAATAAATAAAGGGTCGCTTTGTTATTTATTATAAAAAGCATTATATTTACCCCCGCGACCTTGAATTTTGATACGGATTACCGTACAAACATTGACAGCGTTGCTAGCTCTCAAATGTTACTTCATTCTTCAGTAAGACTTGTGCTGTGTGAAAAATAAACATACGGAGACATTTGCTCCCAAATATATACTAGGCTCCATAAAAACATGTAATTTGATCATATAAATTTTGAAAGTTCCCTTTCAGAAAATGTGTCCTTACTTTGAAATACTGGTACAGACTGAGAACATGCGTTTTTCAGGCGTCTGGACTGGTAGTTTAATTTGGTGCTTTGCAAAAGTAATCTTCTAAGAGTAGGTAGTTGTAACTTAAGTTTCGTTCGCTAAGGTAATTGAAACATTTGGCAGTATTGATCGTACGCTAGTTTTCTCAGCCCCCATACGAGGCTGCCATTGGGTTCTTTCCTTACCTGAGAAAGCCACTATTTACTTCTCAAAATGCATGAAACTTTCATTTTATTTAGCGTGAAGCACCCCTTTCCTGTGACTCGTACATGCAGCTTTTTATTCTCCGTTATTCGTGAAAGAAAGTCGTTATACCCAGTGATTCATGATACGTGATTTTTGACGAGCATTTTCAGTGGAATTTGAATAAAGTTTTAATTACTTCGATTTGTGAATTGATAATTTTATTTCCCGTGAATTGTGAATTGCCCTCCCCCCCTCCGCCAATGGTACCCTCTCTGGGCTGTATCCTCCTGAGGGAGGTGAGGACATTTACACCTATTCTGAGTCGGTATTAGTTTTTTATGAAACTTTATAAAACACATCTGTTAAGTCAATCCTAGCTGTGACAGCTCTAGTTAACTAAGCTGTACTCACTCTAGGTCCTAATGAACGCTGTCACTAATTTTAACGTTCTATACAAATCGGGTAAACAAAAAACGCATCTTGTCTTCTCTAACACAATCGGTACAGGTTTTTTTTTTTTGGGGGGGGGGGGTGAAACATAGCCAAATTATTTGATATCAAACTTAATGGTTGATAAAATGTTATTATTTTTGCCATTATGATGGTAGAAAGCCTAAATCACCATCGCGGGATTAGGACCCCTAGCGCCATATCAAATAAAAAAAAATATTTTAAATCGAAACTTGCGTTCAAAAAGCGGGTGCCCTTGTACATTATTATGTAATACAGGTGAGCATTTCGGTGAGAGGTGTTCAGGTTGGACCAAGGTCAGTAGAAGATGGAGAAGACAGAGGTTCTTGGTACGTTGCTGCAATTTCCACATGTAGGCCAAAAATTTAGCACAGAAAATGACAGGAAGCTGCCGTAGTATTGTATAGGTGATATAAGATAACGCTGTGTATTTTGTGTAGACGACAATTGCCCAAATGATGCTTTTCGCACTGGGACATTTTAGTCCTTAGGACAGTGGGAACATTACACTTATGTCCAGTACACTCTCCATTAGAATTTCAAAATCAGATCAAAGTTTTAATGATTTATTTTCTGTAATTTCAGAGAAGGAACGCACTTGTCAATGAGGAAGTGAGAGGCTTATTGCCGCTGTCCAAAGGTCTGAACAAGTCCTCAACAAGTAAGATGACTGGGCAGGTATCTACATTCTCCTAATTGATTTATTGGTGAGGTCACTGGCCTGTTTTCAAAGTATCAAAAATTTAATGTTTATAAAAGTAAACTTCAAACAGACAAATGCACATTCATTAACAAGATGTTGTACTATTGTGTCATTGCATTCCTGGAAACGACGGGACCAGGTTGGGGAGGTGAGGGGTGGGGACGGGACCAGGTTGGGGAGGTAAGGGGTGGGGACGGGACCAGGTTGGGGAGGTGAGGGGTGGGGACGGGACCAGGTTGGGGAGGTGAGGGGTGGGGACGGGACCAGGTTGGGGAGGTAAGGGGTGGGGACGGGACCAGGGTGGGGAGGTGAGGGGTGTGGACGGGACCAGGTTGGGGAGGTGAGGGGTGGGGACGGGACCAGGTTGGGGAGGTGAGGGGTGGGGACGGGACCAGGGTGGGGAGGTGAGTGGTGGGTGGGGGTGGGCGGGGGTACAGTGTCCGTCCCTTAATTTAAGAGGTATTCCTTCTCTCTTCCAAAATAACAAATCAAAACAAGAACAAGAACAAATGAAAAGCGGAAAAAATTGTACATGAAACGAAACTAGACGAAATCCAGCTAATGTATCCTCGCCCCCTCCCCCTGAAAACCCTGGCTTGGGCAGTGAAAACGTGACTAATGTCTTTTTTTTTAGATCCTGTCAATTTTATACTAATTGGCCCCATCTGCCAAATGTTTTCATTCACTGACTTTCATTTCCTTGAATATTTCTGTTATCCGGGCGCCTGGTCCTTTCATATCGCATCTTACATATGAATGCAAAGAAGTATGTTGTCATTTAACAGTGTGCACAGGGTAGAAAAGAATAGGAATGGCACAATAGTGTTTTGTTAACATAATCCCTTGTGTTCCAAACTAGCATGCTGTAAAGATATACACATACTGCTTCATCAATGTGATGTCGTGAATGTGATTTTCTTCGTTTATTTCAGTGGCTCCCAACTGCTGTTTACCGGGTGATTGGATGCGTCGCCGATCAAAGACATCAGATTCATGTTAAACATCGTCTGCGCCCATGCCAAGATTGTCTCGCTTGTTGAAGTTTGTCTTGTAGTTTATTTGCAGGGTTCACATTTGATATCAAATGTAATCTTTGCCTTGGATGGTAATATTCTGCATAAAATGTCACACATTGTGTATAAAAATAATTGTACGCAAAGAAATGAATGGCGTCGACCCTACATGTCGCTGGTTATATATGATACATTCTTTCTAAATCGTAGTACACCACTCTATCCGCTCATATCGTTTCAAGGTATTTTATATATTATGTATATTTATTATTGTGTCGGAAGGAAGTACCCATCAATTGTCAAACAAAAATACGGCACTTTTTGGAGTTCACCTTTAACAAAATAGTTTTAATGCAAAAAGTATTTTGCTGAAATGATAGATGAAAACAAAAATGATAGTTATCAAATATTATTATTATTATTAAATTATTATTATTCGATTTTTAGATAGAGTACTGCGCGAGCACTATTGATTTTCTAGTTGAAGGTAAAAATTGTCTGTGGGCGAATCTTCAGTTAGACACTCAGCTGTACATTTGAAGATATTTTAGATATTTATTTTGAATTAAATTGAATTGAATTGAATTCTGAGATTCCGATAAGAAAATATCTCAACTTCATTAATGAAACTTTTGAGAGACCAACGGTTTCATACAGTGACCGTTAAGTTTGATAAAAAAAAACAAGTTGTTAATTTAAAATAAGTTACAAACACTGTTCTTTCAAGTTATAAAGCTTTGGAAATTATAGCGTTATGAAAATGATAAAATTTGTCCACGTGATTCCAGAATTGCCCATGTATAAGAAACGATCCTTTTTTAAATTGTGGATGTACGTTTGAGACGCATGTTAAGAATGAACTTACTTTGGTTTCTGTGTTTTGATATCGTGTCTGATCAGTGACAGATACACTTTTACTGTGCTGGGAGGGGTCTAAAACAATGTTAAGAAAATGAAACCAGGAGAGATATAGGGATTTTCACGAAATTACTGCGCATTCGTTATTGCAGTAAGGGAATACACGTTACCCTCGTGATAAATACTGCCCGTTCTGAGGGCCACCCAAATTTATCAGCATTGCATGAGCTCCTTTGTGTGTTGTTCGACTTTTTGCCAATATCGCAAAGCAGGAATGTAAGTGATCTCCTGAAAAAACTTTGTTCATATGCATAAAAATTATCTATTATTAATTAATATGTCTTTGGTTGTGATTGAGGGGTGATTGAGAGAAAAAGGTCTGATTAGATGCCAGTCTCGCGCGTCCTGTTGGGGTATTTTTGCTAAGTGTTTCTTGGTCACTGAGCACCGGAGACCAAAGTAAGGGTATTAGCATTTATGAATTGATGAATTTTAAGTCACCGTTTTTTTTTCTGCGTAATCTTTTCAGTTTTGTTTGTATATTTTTTCTTAAATTGTCATGACTAGAATAAGCTTGGAAATTGACCATGTCTTTATGCCGTTCCTGATTCGCATGAGTGCAAATTTAAGTTTTCGCTCAAATTCGTGCCATTAACAAATATTAAGGATGTAATGAAATGAAAACAAAATAACGGAAAACACTCGATTCTTAAAAATAACTATTTTTGTCTACCTTTTTTCTGTGCGAGAATCAGCACGACGGCATAGAACAAGGTGTGCGTGAGTGCGAGTGCACGTGAGGGGAAAACGCCTAAGTGAGATTATATGCATTTAGGAATTTCGATATCATTCACACCACTGAAATTGGACACTTTGCTCCTCAATGGAATTAGTAATCAATCATTAACGTCAACTTTGAACAAAATTTGACAAGAACGATATGATTTCATTTTATATACCAGTCCTGGTCATTTTTTTATATGAATTTTGTTTTAGTAAGAATTATGTCGAAATTCTCTTTTATATAAATAAATAGAATTTGTTTGAGCTGCAATTTCCAAAGTGCATAAAATCCTTCATATGTGTTAGTTAGTCTACTATCAGGTAGACTTCTTGTCTTGTTTTTGTAAAAGCATAATTTATAGAATTTTTTAGAAATTTGACGCTATTGTAATGATTGCTATCAACGTAGAAAAAACGTAACTTCATGTATTCATGTATAAAACTTCGTTGAAATTACTTGGAATTTGTTGAAACAATAAATAATAAAAATATTGTACATATATTTGTATGTTGAATTCCCTTACATTTTTCACCTTCTGTTCCCTTTAGCTCTCGTTCTCTAGTTCACAGGTCTTACCTATAGAGCCTCTTGTATTAGTTTACCTTGATTATTTGAATATTTTTTTTGCAAAAGGTAATTTGCTTGGACCCAGAAGCGCCAGGTTTCGAACTTGGGACTTTTTGACTCAGAGGCAAGCGCGTTACCTACTCCTCTAACTGTCCCCACCCACCCTCCTCAGGAAAACTTCCCTCTTATAGTAATCAAAGGGAAATTTCTGTAATGCCCCTTGAAAAGTATTCAATGATTTACAAGTACCCGAACCAAGAAACGAACCCAAACCCGAGGGGTACCACTGAGTCAATGAAATTATTGTAGTGACCTAAGTAAAATTCTAAAGAAAATCGTAATACATTAAAGAAATTTTAGAAACGTAAGACGAGTTTGAAGCCCAACCCCAGGTTGCCACTGAGAAACGCAACCGTCAAAGAAATAACTAAGACATTTTGTATATTTGGAAAGTCTTTATTTAGTGCCAAACAACTATCTATTAATTATATTTAAGTATTTCATTGTAAAACTACCAAGTTTAAGAACACTTAAATCACTACTTAATCACTTTGAATATCTGTAAGACATGCATATAAGACAAAGCTATATCTCTATAACATATACAACAAATGTATTACATTTCACCAATAAATGGTCAACTTAACTACTCGTTCATGGTTTGGTGTTATCAATATCTACAAGCATTTCTAAAAAAATTAGAACAAATTTGAGAAATTGACAGTAATTAAAGAGATATAAAGCAGTTCATCAATTATCACACAAAATGTGTGCGTCACCAACTTATAAGATCAATAACTTGTGGCTATTTCTATATTTACACGATGTATTTGATTTATCATTAGCAAAGCATAAAACATGGAAAAAGGAACATATATCATGAAAATCGCTGTCGGGAAAGTATATCAGTAAATTGTTTAACTTTCAAATGAACTTTCTAAACACTCACTTTTGTCATATTTAAGCTTTTCTGGACAATCAAATTTTCCATATTTATGCTTATCTTATTCGCAAGACAACGTAACGCCAAGTCACCACTAGTTACCTTGCTGGTACTTTCGCCCTAAAAAGTTCGGAAACATCGTTATTTTGAATAGTTATAAAATAACCATTATTATTTATGGTAAATATTTTAACCAAATATTGTTGGATAATGAACCCACCATTTGTTAATCTTTATTTACACAGAAGATTTTCCCAACACATTACATTTTTTTTATTATTGAGAACAAATTTTACGTTTCCGAACTTTCTTGGTCGCGTGTATGATAACCAACAATCTCCCAGGGCCGCTGATTCATGTGCACTTTTCTATGACGCAGGGCAGAAAATTACCATTGTTTGACTAGAAACATATCTGTGAAAACGTGTATCTAGTGAAAAACCAATCTGTGGCCCTGGTAGAGGGTAACCATTATTGTAGTACCATTTAACAAAGGCCACGTCGACAAACTTGAAGGTCTTACGAAAAAAGAGCACGTTGAAAGGCATAAGGGGCAGATATCTTTACTGAAATAAACTAAACCAGTATCTGACGACCACACAGTCTTAAACACGCCATGCTTCTAGTACTCAATGCCTTATTTTAAAGGTATCAACATGAGGTATCAACAGAACCATTAACATTTGTTTGAAAGAGTATTTTTTCGCTATCAGTTCGCCCCCTATGCCTTGAAGGGTTTACATTGTTGGCCAGTGAACCCACAATTTTTAAAACTCCGTCACACAAAGATCTGTACGTGTAGCTATAATTAAACTTATATATTCAACGGACTGAAATAGTACAACTGGACTAGTGAAATCGTTTTTAGAAATGGAAGTCTTATACAGTGTACCTACTGTCTGTTATGCTCTTTTTATTTCGACCTCAAACCGCTTACTACAAATATTTACATGTCAGTAAATAGGAATTTAAATGGGAGATTCCACAGCATTTCCCCTTTTTTGTCTGCTTCTAGTAAATATACTCCTGGTACGACTTCAACTGACGATATTTTTTCTACTAACGAAGTCCGAAATAGTTTTCATTTCCATAGGACGTGATAAGGTGAAGTAATGGAGGAAGCAAAATGTTGTGGGGGAAACACTGGGGAATGGCCAAACCATTTTTATGCATGCACGCGTCACAATACTTCTTATAAAATTAATTACAAATAAGTGAACATTAAATCCCTAACACTGATAAATTGAAACGTTATACCGAATTGGTTGAAACGTAAATATTCGTATACTTAGTGTCCAGACCGCCTCGCATCCACTCCCTGATCACGTAAGGTGTAACAACTCTTCCTAGAGAGTAGGTTCAATTTGCTTTATGGGGGAGGGGCTAAAGCTTTTCTGTTCAACTCTCACTCTTATCTGACAAGCAAAACTTGATTAAAATTTTACTAAAATCAAAATGCATATATATGTATATATAGTGCATTTGTGTTAAATATATTCCAAAAAAGAAACCAGAAGAAAACAGCCAAAATGAAATAATGTAATGAGGTCAATGGCGATTCTAAAATGGTCCACTGCTTTTATCTGAACAGTTTTCGCCATGTTTGACAAACTGGGCAGTACTATAACACCACCTGGAGGAAAATATGATCGTCTCTGTTGCAATAAGTACCTACCACATTATGATATCAACATACTACATGTAGCTGTATATGACATCTACGTCTTTGTATGTCCACACATGAATCTACAGTGTATGTACGGATGTATGTGAGCAAAAATCTAATAAGGTTGGTTTTTTAACGTTAGACCTACATCTGTGTTTCAGTCTAGAAAGAGCAACTTGATTATGATTGAAGTAAGCTTATCTGTTGACTGTGTGTAGTTGAAGTGAAGTTTTGAGAAGTGAAAACTAGACTTAAAAGACTGGCAAATTCTGATGATAAAAACAGTATGTTAATAATAATGAGAAATCAAGTCCAATGTTTGTGACATTTGTACAACTGAAGCTTAACAACTGTATAAATTTGAGATAAGCTTATCAGTTGATTGTGTATCATGAAAAAGATTTTTTGGACAATATGTTTTATTATTACATTAAAAAACTGGCAAATCACATGGCTTACAATAGTAAAGCATTAATAATTTTGACAAATCTAGTCCATTATTTGTGATACTTGTACAAATGCTGCTTAACAGCAACAGAAATGTGATAACTCATCAGTTACACTGTGTGATTACTGATGACTGTGTAACTGCATATTTTTAAAACATTTTAAAAGAGCGAAAATTACATTTAAAAAACTGCTAAATTCAACGGATTAAAATAGGTAAACGTTAATAACTCTGCGAGATGTACTGTCATGTTTGTAAAACTTGTACAACTGTGGCTTAATTAGCAACTGAAATAATCTAAAATAAGCTGATCTGTTAACTGTATGTAATGAAAGTAATATTTAGGACAACATATTTGAGAAAGCTGGCAAATTCCATGGATAAAAATAATTTTAAAAATCTAGTCCAATGTTTGTGAAATGTATACCACTTAAGTAAAAAAAAAAAAAAAAAAAAAAAAAAAAAAAACAAGTTAATCTGCTATGTGTAATTAAAGTGTTTTTTTTTTCACAATTCATTTGAGAAAGGTGAAAACCAGCTGGAGTAAGCACATTCTTATAGAAACTAAAAAGGGAAACCACCTTAAGTGTTGTGCTTGACAAAATACGGTAAACAACAGTTCTCAATTTTTTGAAGAATACATATATTACAATTCATAACAAATTGTGGGGAGAAGTAATGTTCAAATTCAAGGTTGCAGTAAGAATGAGAATATAGGACTTCCCATCCAAGTTCAATTGTATATATCAGAGCTAGGAAATTTAAAAAGTGCGCTTCATGCTAAAAGTAGGTCAAGGGTCAAATTCAAGGCCACAGGAAGACTGTCAACGTATGAGTTCTTATTCAAGTTCGGTAGTATCTGTGGGCATGCCAGTTTTGGAGACATAAGGGACAGAAAATTTGCAAAGTTCAGTTCATGGTGAAAAGTGGGCAAAGTAAATTTCAAGGTCATATATTGCCAGTATATTACTTCGTGTTCAAGTTTAATAGTAACTTTGGGCATGTATCTGGCCGTTTTGGAGATATAAGGGACAAAAAAGTTGCAAAGTTCAGTTCATGGTGAAAAGTAGGTCAGAGGTCAAATTCAAGGTGACAGATTGCCAGTATGTGACTTCCTATTCAAGTTTTATAGTAACTGTGGGCATATCTCTGGCAGTTTTGGAAATATAAGGGACAGAGAGTTGTGAAGTTCAGTTCAAATTGAAAATTAGGTCAAAGGTCAATCTCAAGGTGACAGATTGCAAGTATATGACTTCCTATTGAAGGTCTATAGTAACTATGGGGTTACCTCTAATTTTGGAGTTATTTCACATTTTATTTTCACCAATGGATATTGCATCATTGTACTTTCTGATATGTTGCAACTCGTATACCACTTGGAAAACAAAATCAGACACCATCCCCAGTGTTGTGCTTGACAAGATCTATAAAATGCACTAAACAAAAGGTTTCTAGCATTTATGGTTCCAGGATTAGAGATTGCAGTCAAGAAATCTGGCTGCTTCTCCCATAAAAATGCACCAACTGACCTCAAACTCACGAAGATGAAAGATAACCCTAAGGGTAATACCTGCCCATAATATTATAGAATAGGTCTGTGTAGATTCAGAAAATCAGCATGAATGAAAAAAAATTTAAAAGAAAATTTTGGCCCATTTAACCTTAAATGGGCATATTTTAAATCCCACATACCACTTTCAGTCATCCATAGAAACTTTTCCTGCAATGCCTTCAGTTTGGGAGATATTTTGCATTTCATTTTGCAAATTTTGGACAAGGGTGCAATGTGACGAACACCACACCTACACCCCAGCACCGCGCACCCAAAATTCACATGGATCAAGTTGAGATTATATCTGACCTACATACAAGAGACGTGGTGGCAGAGCACAATGTGCAATAAGACTTAAAATGTATCAAAATTACCATCATGAATATAATTAAATATTAACAATTTTGTCAATTATATTTTATTTCTTTTTAATTTTGAAAAAATGACATTTAACAACTGCAGATATCTGTGATAAGCTTATCAGTTGACTGTGTGTAACAGAAGTGTAGCTTATATGCGATTTGTATGAGAAGAGTGAGAATTATTGAAAACAAATATTTTAATACGCCAATATATCATATATATCATTCAATATATCATTCAGTCTCCAAAGAAATATCAAATGTGATAATTTGTTTGCTTGTGTAGAGGTGACAAATTGTCCAGAAATGTGACCTAGAAAACAACATATACCCATTTAAGACTTCTTACTACCAATACCAGGTGCAGATTCCTCCTTACAATCAATTTCTGGAATCGGGGTTTAGCACACCGGTTGACAAAATATATTTGAAAAAAGTGTAAATTAAATATTAAAAAGTGATAAATTTCCCAGATTAAAATAGTTAAACATAAATACTTTTGATAAGGTTTAGCTAAATAGATGACTGTGTTTAATAAAAAGGATATTTTCAGTCAATATATTTGAGAAGCTGAAAATAACATTGAAAAAAATGCCAAATTCGATAACTTAAAATAGTTAAACATTAATAATGTTGGCAAATCTACTCCAATACTTGTGAAATTTGTACAAATCATGCTTAACATCTAAAAAATCTGTGGAAAGCACATCAGTTGACAATGTCAAATGAAAAAGATTTTTTCAGAACATATATTTGAGAAAACTGAAAATGACATTGAAAAGACTGCCAAATTCCATGACTTACAATAGTTAAACATTAATAATTTTGACAAATCTGGTCCAATCTTTGTGAAATTTGTACAAATGATGCATAACAACAATAATAACTTCATCAGTTGACTGGGTTCTATGAATAAAATTTTTTCAGACAATATAATTGAGAAAAATGAATATTACATTAAAAAGACTGGCAATTTTCATGGTATAAAATAGTTAAATGTTAATAGTTTTGACAAATCTAGTCCAATATTTTTGAAATTTGTACAAATGATGCTTAAATCGATAAAAAATTCTGAAAAACTCATCAGTTGACTGTGTCTCATTAAAAATATTTTTAAGATCATATTAATTGGAGAAAACTGAAAATTACATTGAAAAGACTGCCAAATTCCATGGTCTAAAATAGTTAAACGTTAAAAATTTTGACAAATCTTGTCCAATATTTGTGGAATTTGGAGAGATGATGCTTAACAATAACAAAAATCTGTGATAAGTTTAACAGTTGACAGTGTGTAATAGAATTGTAGTTGTTTGACATTTTGTATGCGAAGAGTGAGAATTATCTACAATATTTTTTTTTCAATTTCAAAACATCTAATAAGACTCACATTAAACATCAAATATTATGATTTGAGTTTGTTTGTGTAAGAGGTGACAAATTACCCATAATTTACCTCTGGAAAAGAATATATACCAATTTAAGACATCTCCTTACTACCAATACCAGATGCAGATTCCTCCTTACAACCAGTTTCTGGAATCTGGTTTAGCACACCATTTGACAATGTCCTAAAGCTTGCCATATACCATGTATTGTACACATGGATGAGACATAGCATTGCTCTTGCTGTTTTCTTTTGCTGTCTGTTTTTTCTATAGTAATTAGCCCTGACCAGACAGGAAGAATCAGTTCAACAAAAAAGCCATCACGCTGTATGGAAAAGGTCACCTGGAAAAATAACAATATGTTTGATAAAAGTGAAAATTAAATTCTAAAAATTGACAAATTTCCCACACTAAAATAGTTAAACAATAATTTTGATAAACTTAACCTAAACAGTTGACTATGTCTAATAAAAAGGATATTTTCAGAACATATAAATTTGAGAAATACTGAAAATGACATTGAAAAGACTGCCAAATGCGGTGCCTTAAAATATTTAAATGTTAATAATTTTCACAAATCTTGTCCAATATTTGTGAAATTTAGACAGATGATGCATAACAATAATTAAAATCTGTGATAAGCTCATCAGTTGACTGTGTCTCATGAAAAACATTTTTCAGAGCAAATAAATGTGAGAAAACTGAAAATGGCACTGAAAAGACTGCCAAATTCTATGGTATAAAATAGTTAAAGGTTAATAATTTTCACAAATCTTGTCTAATATTTGTGAAATTTGGATAAATGATGCATAACAATAATAAAAATCTGTGAAAAGCTGAACAGTTGACTGTGTCTCATAAAAAATATTTTTTTGGACAATAAAATTGAGAAAACTGAAAATGACATTGAAAAGACTGCAAAATGCGGTGCCTTAAAATAGTTAAGTGTTAATAATTTTCACAAATCTTGTCCAATATTTTTGAAATTTGGACAGATGATTCATAACAATAATAAAAATCTGTGATAAGCTCATCAGTTGACGGTGACTCATGAAAAACATTTTTCAGAGCATATAAATGTGAGAAAACTGAAAATGACATTGAAAAGACTACAAAATGCGGTGCCTTAAAATAGTTAAACGTTAATAATTTTCACAAATCTTGTTCAATATTTGTGAAATTTGGAGAGATGATGCTTAACAATAATGAAAATCTGTGATAAACTCATCAGTTGACTGTGTCTCATGAAAAACATTTTTCAGAGCATATAAATGTGAGAAAACTGAAAATGACATTGAAAAGACTGCCAAATTCCATGGCTTAAAATAGTTAAATGTTAATAATTTTCACAAATCTTGTCTAATATTTGTGAAATTTGGATAGATGATGCATAACAACAATAAAAATCTGTGATTAGCTCATCAGTTGACTGTGTCTCATGAAAAAGATTTTTTTTTGGACAATAAAATTAAGAAAACTGAAAATGTCACTGAAACTAGAGGATCAGAGAGGCGATACCGCCTCCGAATATTGTACCACCAGCTGGAGCAAGCGCATTCGTATAGACCCCCACATACACAAAGTAAGGGACACAGCCACCAGTCTTGTGCTTGACAAGCTGTAAAAATGCAATCAACAAGAATTTTCAAAATATGCAAAAAAATATATATAACTTAAAATGGTACAATCAAAGTGAATTCATCGTAAGGTAGGTCAAAGGTCAATTTCAAGGTCACAGTAAATTGCCAGTATATGACTTCCTATTCAAGTTCAATAGTAACTATGGACCTATCTCTGCCAGTTTTGGAGATAAAAGGGAAGCAAAATTTGCAAAGTTCAGTTCATGGTGAAAAGTAGGTCAAAGGTCAATTTCAAGGTCACAGTAAGATTGCCAGTATATGACTTCCTATTCAACTTCAATAGTAACTATGGACCTATCTCTGCCAGTTTTGGAGATATAAGGGACTAAATGTTATAATTTTGGAGTGACCATAATGTGCCATAAATTTCCTACAGAAAAAAATAATTAAAATAAAGAAAAGGTCATTTTGGTCAAAATTCTTGAAATGGGAGGTGTTCTGAAATTCGAGATGTTCAAATTTGATGATATAATGTCATTTTTGACCACGAGTTGTCTGCTTTGCCAAGCCTTATGTTTTATTTTTCTGGAGTTCAAAATTTATTATCCATTACCGTACTGCACATTTTGCTTTCACCACCAATGTACTTTTTGATACAGCATAACTTTGGAGATAAAAGGGAAGCAAAATTTGCAAAGTTCAGTTCATGGTGAAAAGTAGGTCAAAGGTCAATTTTAATGTCACATTTAGATTGCCAGTATATGACTTCCTATTCAAGTTCTATAGTAATTATGGACCTATCTCTGCCAGTTTTGAAGAAAAAAGGGAAGCAAAATTTGCAAAGTTCAGTTCATGGTGAAAAGTAGGTCAAAGGTCAATTTTAAGGTCACAGTAAGATTGCCAGTATATGACTTCCTATTCAAGTTCAATAGTAACCATGGACATATTTCTGCCAGTTTTGAAGATAAAAGGGAAGCAAAATATGCAAAGTTCAGTTCATGGTGAAAAGAAGGTCAAAGGTCAATTTCAAGGTCACAGTAAATTGCCAGAATATGACTTCATATTTAACTTCAATAGTAACTATGGACCTATCTCTGCCAGGTTTGGAGTTAAAAGAGAAAGAAATTAGCAGAGTTCAGTTCATGATAATAAGAAGGTCAAAGGTCAATTTCAAGGTCACTCTTAGATTGCCAGGATATGACTTCCTATTCAAGTTCAATAGCAACTATGGACCTATCTCTGCCAGTTTTGGAGATAAAAGGGAACCAAAATTTGCAAAGTTCAATTCATGGTGAAAAGAAGGTCAAAGGTCAATTTCAAGGTCACATATAGATTGCCAGTATATGACTTCCTATTCAACTTCAATAGTAACTATGGACCTATCTCTGCCAGGTTTGGAGTTATAGGAGAAAGAAATTAACAGAGTTCAGTTCATGGTGAAAAGTAGGTCAAAGGTCAATTTTAAGGTCACATTAAGATTGCCAGTATATGACTTCCTATTCAAGTTCAATAGAAAATATGGACCTATCTCTGCCAGTTTTGGAGATAAAAGGGAAGCAAAATTTGCAGAGTTCAATTCATGGTGAAAAGTAGGTCAAAGGTCAATTTTAAGGTCACATTTAGATTGCCTGTATATGACTTCCTATTCAAGTTCAATAGAAACTATGGACCTATCTCTGCCAGTTTTGGAGATAAAAGGGAAGCAAAATTTGCAAAGTTCAATTCATGGTGAAAAGTAGGTCAAAGGTCAATTTTAAGGTCACATCTAGATTGCCAGTATATGACTTCCTATTCAAGTTCAATAGTAACTATGGACCTATCTCTGCCAGTTTTGGAGATAAAAGGGAAGGAAAATTTGCAAAGTTAAGTTCATGGTGAAAAGTAGGTCAAAGGTCAATTTCAAAGGTCACAGTAAGATTGCCAGTATATGACTTCCTATTCAACTTCAATAGTAACTATGGACCTTTCTCCACCAGTTTTGGAGATATGAGGGACTAAATGTTAAAATTTTGGAGTTACCAAAATGTGCCATAAATTTCCTACAGAAAAAAATTAATTAAAATAAAGAAAAGGTCATTTTGGTCAAAATTCTTGAAATGGGAGGTGCTCTGAAGTTCCAGAAGTTCAAATTTGATGAAATAATGTCATTTTTGACCACAAGTTGTCTGCTTTGCCAAGCCTTATATTTTTTTTTTCTGGAGTTCAAAATTTATTATCCATTACCGTATTGCACATTTTGCTTTCACCACCAATATGTACTTTTTGATACAGCGTAACTCGAAAACCGTATGGAATACAAAAAAACGGAGACCACTTCCAGTGTTGGGCTTTACATGCTCTACAAAATGCAAAAAAGAATGGGTCTCTAGCGTTAACGGTTCCCAAATTAGAGACAGTTTTCAGTTTCGGTATCTTATGGCCGCTACTCCTGTGAAAATGCACCGATTGACCCCAAATTAACGGAGATGAAAGATGACCTGAAGGGTAACAACTTCCAATAATATTATTGGTTAAGTCTGTGTGGTGTCTGAATAACAGGGCAAATAATTTTTTTTTCGTAAAAAAATTAATTTTTTTAAAAATTTTTGCCCGTTTGACCTTGAAATAAAGGTCAAAGGTCAAATCCAAGGGCATATTTGAAATCTACACATGTGACTTTTGGAAAGCCGTCTGTAGAAATTTTTCCCATAATTCCATCCGTAGGGTAGATAATTAGCATTTAATTTTGCCATTTTTAGACAAGGGTGCATTGCAATGAGTGCCACACCTAGACCCCAATACCGACAAAGCCCAAATTTTACGTGGAACGAGTTGAGATTATAGGTGACCTAAATCCAAGAGATGGGTACGGGGGCCCTTACCGTCTGGGAGGAGAAGCGGTAACGGTAGCCGTCCGGCGGAACGATCCGGCGGAACGATCCGGACGGGACTAAAACCATGTGTACCGCCAGCGCTAACGCTGGTGGTACAATGACTGCCAAATTCCATGGCTTAAAATAGTTAAACGTTAATAATTTTCACAAATCTTGTCTAATATTTGTGAAATTTAGATAGATGATAGATGATGCATAACAACAATAAAAATCTGTGATAAGCTCATCAGTTGACTGTGTCTCATGAAAAACATTTTTCAGAGCATATAAATGTGAGAAAACTGAAAATGGCATTGCAAAGACTGCCAAATTCCATTGCTTAAAATAGTTAAACGTTAATAATTTTCACAAATCTTGTCTAATATTTGTGAAATTTAGATAGATGATGCATAACAACAATAAAATTCTGTGATAAGCTCATCAGTTGACTGTGTCTCATTAAAAAGATTTTTTTGGACAATAAATTTGAGAAAATTGAAAATGACACTGAGAAGACTGCAAAAGGCGGTGCCTGAAAATAGTTAAACGTTAATAATTTTCACAAAACTTGTTCAATATTTTTGAAATTTGGAGAGATGATGCTTAACAATAACAAAAATCTGTGATAAGCTTAACAGTTGACAATGTGTGATAGAATTGTAGTTGTTTGACATTTTGTATGTGAAGAGTGAGAATTATCTACAATATTTTTTTTTCGATTTCACAACATCTAATTAGACTCACATTAAACATTAAATATTATGATTTGAGTTTGTTTGTGTAAGAGGTGACAAATTACCCATAATTTTCCTCTGGAAAAGAATATATACCCATTTAAGACATCTCCTTACTACCAATACCAGATACAGATTCCTCCTTACAATCGGTTTCTGAAATAGGGTTTAGCACACCATTTGATAATGTCCTAAAGCTTGCCATATACCATCTATTGTGCACATGGATGAGACATAGCATTGCTCTTGCTGTTGTCTTTTGCTGTCTGTTTTTTCTATAGGAATTAGCCCTGACCAGACAGGAAGAATCGGTTCACCAAAAAAGCCATCACGCTGTATGGAAAAGGTCACCTGGAAAAATAACAATATGTTTGATAAAAGTGAAAATTAAATTCTAAAAATTGACAAATTTCCCACACTAAAATAGTTGAACAATAATTTTGATAAACTTAACCTAAACAGTTGACTATGTCTAATAAAAAGGATATTTTCAGAACATATAAATTTGAGAAATACTGAAAATGACATTGAAAAGACTGCCAAATGCGGTGCCTTAAAATAGTTAAATGTTAATAATTTTCACAAATCTTGTCCAATATTTGTGAAATTTGGACAGATGATGCATAACAATAATAAAAATCTGTGATAAGCTCATCAGTTGACTATGACCCATGAAAAACATTTTTCAGAGCAAATAAATGTGAGAAAACTGAAAATGGCACTGAAAAGACTGCCAAATTCTATGGTATAAAATAGTTAAAGGTTAATAATTTTCACAAATCTTGTCTAATATTTGTGAAATTTGGATAGATGATGCATAACAACAATAAAAATCTGTGATTAGCTCATCAGTTGACTGTGTCTCATGAAAAAGATTTTTTTTGGACAATAAAATTGAGAAAACTGAAAATGTCACTGAAATGACTGCCAAATTCCATGGCTTAAAATAGTTAAACGTTAATAATTTTCACAAATCTTGTCTAATATTTGTGAAATTTAGATAGATGATGCATAACAATAATAAAAATCTAAGATAAGCTGATCAGTTGACTGTGTCTCATGAAAAACATTTTTCAGAGCATATAAATGTGAGAAAACTGAAAATGACATTGCAAAGACTGCCAAATTCCATTGCTTAAAATAGTTAAACGTTAATAATTTTCACAAATCTTGTCTAATATTTGTGAAATTTAGATAGATGATGCATAACAACAATAAAATTCTGTGATAAGCTCATCAGTTGACTGTGTCTCATTAAAAAGATTTTTTTGGACAATAAATTTGAGAAAATTGAAAATGACACTGAGAAGACTGCAAAAGGCGGTGCCTGAAAATAGTTAAACGTTAATAATTTTCACAAAACTTGTTGCCTTAAAATAGTTAAATGTTAATAATTTTCACAAATCTTGTCCAATATTTGTGAAATTTGGACAGATGATGCATAACAATAATAAAAATCTGTGATAAGCTCATCAGTTGACTGTGACCCATGAAAAACATTTTTCAGAGCAAATAAATGTGAGAAAACTGAAAATGGCACTGAAAAGACTGCCAAATTCTATGGTATAAAATAGTTAAAGGTTAATAATTTTCACAAATCTTGTCTAATATTTGTGAAATTTGGCTAGATGATGCATAACAACAATAAAAATCTGTGAATAGCTCAACAGTTGACTGTGTCTCATTAAAAAGTTTTTTTTGGACAATAAAATTGAGAAAACTGAAAATGTCACTGAAACGACTACCAAATTCCATGGCTTAAAATAGTTAAACGTTAATAATTTTCACAAATCTTGTCTAATATTTGTGAAATTTGGATAGATGATGCATAACAACAATAAAATTCTGTGATAAGCTCATCAGTTGACTGTGTCTCATTAAAAAGATTTTTTTGGACAATAAATTTGAGAAAATTGAAAATGACACTGAGAAGACTGCAAAAGGCGGTGCCTGAAAATAGTTAAACGTTAATAATTTTCACAAAACTTGTTCAATATTTGTGAAATTTGGAGAGATGATGCTTAACAATAACAAAAATCTGTGATAAGCTTAACAGTTGACAGTGTGTGATAGAATTGTAGTTGTTTGACATTTTGTATGCGAAGAGTGAGAATTATCTACAATATTTTTTTTTCAATTTCACAACATCTAATTAGACTCACATTAAACATCAAATATTATGATTTGAGTTTGTTTGTGTAAGAGGTGACAAATTACCCATAATTTTCCTCTGGAAACACACACCATTTGACAATGTCCTAAAGCTTGCCATATACCATCTATTGTACACATGGATGAGACATAGCATTGCTCTTGCTGTTTTCTTGTGCTGTCTGTTTTTTCTATAGTAATTAGCCCTGACCAGACAGGAAGAATCAGTTCAACAAAAAAGCCATCACGCTGTATGGAAAAGGTCACCTGGAAAAATAACAATATGTTTGATAAAAGTGAAAATTAAATTCTAAAAATTGACAAATTTCCCACACTAAAATAGTTGAACAATAATTTTGATAAACTTAAGCTAAACAGTTGACTATGTCTAATAAAAAGGATATTTTCAGAACATATAAATTTGAGAAATACTCAAAATGACATTGAAAAGACTGCCAAATGCGGTGCCTTAAAATAGTTAAATGTTAATAATTTTCACAAATCTTGTCCAATATTTGTGAAATTTGGACAGATGATGCATAACAATAATAAAAATCTGTGTTAAGCTCATCAGTTGACTATGACCCATGTAAAACATTTTTCAGGGCAAATAAATGTGAGTAAACTGCAAATGGCACTGAAAAGACTGCCAAATGCGGTGCCTTAAAATAGTTAAATGTTAATAATTTTCACAAATCTTGTCTAATATTTGTGAAATTTGGATAGATGATGCATAACAACAATAAAAATCTGTGATTAGCTCATCAGTTGACTGTGTCTCATGAAAAAGATTTTTTTTGGACAATAAAATTGAGAAAACTGAAAATGTCACTGAAATGACTGCCAAATTCCATGGCTTAAAATAGTTTAACGTTAATAATTTTCACAAATCTTGTCTAATATTTGTGAAATTTGGGTAGATGATGCATAACAATAATAGAAATCTGTGATAAGCTCATCAGTTGACTGTGTCTCATGAAAAACATTTTTCACGGCATATAAATGTGAGAAAACTGAAAATGACATTGCAAAGACTGCGAAATTCCATGGCTTAAAATAGTTAAACGTTAATAATTTTCACAAATCTTGTCTAATATTTGTGAAATTTGGATAGATGATGCATAACAACAATAAAATCCTGTGATAAGCTCATCAGTTGACTGTGTCTCATTAAAAAAATTTTTTTGGACAATAAATTTGAGAAAATTGAAAATGACACTGGGAAGACTGCAAAAGGCGGTGCCTGAAAATAGTTAAACGTTAATAATTTTCACAAAACTTGTTCAATATTTGTGAAATTTAGAGAGATGATGCTTAACAATAACAAAAATCTGTGATAAGCTTAACAGTTGACAGTGTGTGATAGAATTGTAGTTGTTTGACTTTTTGTATGCAAAGAGTGAGAATTATCTACAATATTTTTTTTTCGATTTCACAACATCTAATTAGACTCACATTAAACATCAAATATTATGATTTGAGTTTGTTTGTGTAAGAGGTGACAAATTACCCATAATTTTCCTCTGGAAAAGAATATATACCCATTTAAGACATCTCCTTACTACCAATACCAGATACAGATTCCTCCTTACAATCGGTTTCTGAAATAGGGTTTAGCACACCATTTGATAATGTCCTAAAGCTTGCCATATACCATCTATTGTGCACATGGATGAGACATAGCATTGCTCTTGCTGTTGTCTTTTGCTGTCTGTTTTTTCTATAGGAATTAGCCCTGACCAGACAGGAAGAATCGGTTCACCAAAAAAGCCATCACGCTGTATGGAAAAGGTCACCTGGAAAAATAACAATATGTTTGATAAAAGTGAAAATTAAATTCTAAAAATTGACAAATTTCCCACACTAAAATAGTTGAACAATAATTTTGATAAACTTAACCTAAACAGTTGACTATGTCTAATAAAAAGGATATTTTCAGAACATATAAATTTGAGAAATACTCAAAATGACATTGAAAAGACTGCCAAATGCGGTGCCTTAAAATAGTTAAATGTTAATAATTTTCACAAATCTTGTCCAATATTTGTGAAATTTGGACAGATGATGCATAACAATAATAAAAATCTGTGATAAGCTCATCAGTTGACTGTGTCTCATGAAAAACATTTTTCAGAGCAAATAAATGTGAGAAAACTGAAAATGGCACTTAAAAGACTGCCAAATTCTATGGTATAAAATAGTTAAACGTTAATAATTTTCACAAATCTTGTCTAATATTTGTGAAATTTGGATAGATGATGCATAACAACAATAAGAATCTGTGATTAGCTCATCAGTTGACTGTGTCTCATGAAAAAGATTTTTTTTGGACAATAAATTTGAGAAAACTGAAAATGACACTGAAACGACTGCTCAATTCCATGGCTTAAAATAGTTGAACGTTAATACTTTTTACAAATCTTGTCTAATATTTGTGAAATTTGGATAGATGATGCATAACAAAAATAAAAATCTGTGATTAGCTCATCAGTTGACTGTGTCTCATGAAAAAGTTTTTTTTGGACAATAAAATTGAGAAAACTGAAAATGTCACTGAAATGACTGCCAAATTCCATGGCTTAAAATAGTTAAACGTTAATAATTTTCACAAATCTTGTCTAATATTTGTGAAATTTAGATAGATGATGCATAACAATAATAGAAATCTGTGATAAGCTCATCAGTTGACTGTGTCTCATGAAAAACATTTTTCACGGCATATAAATGTGAGAAAACTGAAAATGACATTGCAAAGACTGCCAAATTCCATGCTTAAAATAGTTAAACGTTAATAATTTTCACAAATCTTGTCTAATATTTGTGAAATTTGGATGAATGATGCATAACAACAATAAAAATCTGTAATTAGCTCATCAGTTGACTGTGTCTCATGAAAAAGATTTTTTTTGGACAATAAATTTGAGAAAACTGAAAATGGCACTGAAAAGACTGCCAAATTCTATGGTATAAAAAAGTTAAACGTTAATAATTTTCACAAATCTTGTCTAATATTTGTGAAATTTGGATAAATGATGCATAACAACAATAAAAATCTGTGATTAGCTCGTCAGTTGACTTTGTCTCATGCAAAAGTTTTTTTTGGACAATAAAATTGAGAAAACAAAATGTCACTGAAACGACTGATAAATTCCATGGCTTAAAATAGTTAAACGTTAATAATTTTTACAAATCTTGTCTAATATTTGTGAAATTTGGGTAGATGATGCATAACAATAATAAAAATCTGTGATAAGCTCATCAGTTGACTGTGTCTCATGAAAAACATTTTTCACGGCATATAAATGTGAGAAAACTGAAAATGACATTGCAAAGACTGCGAAATTCCATGGCTTAAAATAGTTAAACGTTAATAATTTTCACAAATCTTGTCTAATATTTGTGAAATTTGGATAGATGATGCATAACAACAATAAAATTCTGTGATAAGCTCATCAGTTGACTGTGTCTCATTAAAAAAATTTTTTTGGACAATAAATTTGAGAAAATTGAAAATGACACTGGGAAGACTGCAAAAGGCGGTGCCTGAAAATAGTTAAACGTTAATAATTTTCACAAAACTTGTTCAATATTTGTGAAATTTAGAGAGATGATGCTTAACAATAACAAAAATCTGTGATAAGCTTAACAGTTGACAGTGTGTGATAGAATTGTAGTTGTTTGACTTTTTGTATGCAAAGAGTGAGAATTATCTACAATATTTTTTTTCAATTTCACAACATCTAATTAGACTCACATTAAACATCAAATATTATGATTTCAGTTTGTATGTGTAAGAGGTGACAAATTAACCATAATTTTCCTCTGGAAAAGAATATATACCCATTTAAGACATCTCCTTACTACCAATACCAGATGCAGATTCCTCCTTACAATCGGTTTCTGGAATAGGGTTTAGCACACCATTTGACAATGTCCTAAAGCTTGCCATATACCATCTATTGTACACATGGATGAGACATAGCATTGCTCTTGCTGTTGTCTTTTGCTGTCTGTTTTTTCTATAGGAATTAGCCCTGACCAGACAGGAAGAATCAGTTCACCAAAAAAGCCATCACGCTGTATGGAAAAGGTCACCTGGAAAAATAACAATATGTTTGATAAAAGTGAAAATTAAATTCTAAAAATTGACAAATTTCCCACACTAAAATAGTTAAACAATAATTTTGATAAACTTAACCTAAACAGTTGACTATGTCTAATAAAAAGGATATTTTCAGAACATATAAATTTGAGAAATACTCAAAATGACATTGAAAAGACTGCCAAATGCGGTGCCTTAAAATAGTTAAATGTTAATAATTTTCACAAATCTTGTCCAATATTTGTGAAATTTAGACAGATGATGCATAACAATACTAAATATCTGTGATAAGCTCATCAGTTGACTGTGTCTCATGAAAAACATTTTTCAGAGCAAATAAATGTGAGAAAACTGAAAATGGCACTGAAAAGACTGCCAAATTCTATGGTATAAAATAGTTAAACGTTAATAATTTTCACAAATCTTGTCTAATATTTGTGAAATTTAGAGAGATGATGCATAACAACAATAAAAATCTGTGATTAGCTCATCAGTTGACAGTGTGTGATAGAATTGTAGTTGTTTGACATTTTGAATGCGAAGAGTGAGAATTATCTACAATATTTTTTTTTCAATTTCACAACATCTAATTAGACTCACATTAAACATCAAATATTATGATTTGAGTTTGTTTGTGTAAGAGGTGACAAATTAACCATAATTTTCCTCTGGAAAAGAATATGTACCCATTTAAGACATCTCCTTACTACCAATACCAGATGCAGATTCCTCCTTACAATTTGTTTTTGGAATTGAGGTTTAGCATACCATTTGACAATGTCCCAAAGCTTGCCTACCATCTATTGTAGACATGGATGACACAATCCATTGCTCTTGCTATTGTCTTTTGCTGCCTGTTTTTTCTATAGGAATTGGCCATGACCAGACAGGAAGTATCAGTTCACCAAAAAAGCCCCCACGCTGTATGGAAAAGGTCACCTGGAAGAGAAATGTACAATGTATTTAAAAAAAATATGGAAATTAAAATTTAAAAAGTGATAAATTTATCAGACTAATATAGCTAAACATTAATAATTTTGATTGTGTCTAATGGAAAGGCTCATCTGGAAAAAGAACAGTAAGTTTGAAAAAAAGTGAAAATATTGCCAGTTTTCAAGATATAAGGGATAGAAAATTTGCAAAGCTCAGTTCATGGTGAAAATTAGGTCAAAAGGTCAATTTCAGGATCACAGTTAGATTGGCAGTATATGGCATCCTATTCAAGTTCAATGAGGGTAAGAAATACTCCCCCTTAATCACCAATCACGAAGAATTAAAACAGGTCAATCACCAATCACGAAGATATATTCAGGTCAATCACCAATCACGAAGATTTGAGAGCTATCACCATTCATCAAGATAGAAAATTGCTATACTTGCAGGAATGCAAAGAATTCATAACATTCCCAGAATAATTAATTTCGTATGTTGAATGACATGAATCGTCTGTTTAGAGATATTCAGCCATTCTTATTGGTCAGGATTCCCGTGACAGAGACTAAGGCGATGATATACGAATAGAACAGGAAAGTAGCAAACTACTCACATTTCCACTTTTCTACCTGCCTTGTTTGAAGAGTTTGTTGAATTTATCTCCAGTGAATGATCGCCCTACAATCATGATACAAAGTTTGGGACTATCTAGAACAAATTCCTCTAATGCTAATTAAACATTTTTACGAATCACGTTGATGAATTCATACCAATTAATAACGCGGAACAAAGAAGTTCCTGAATCATGTTTCACGCAGAATATTGCGCTCCAATAATGTACCACGCTCGAAAAATAAGGCCAGTCACGTGTAACGCAAAAGGTATTAATTATGGGTGTATCTTTGCCAGTTTTGGAGACATGAAGATTGGAAAACTTGCAAAGTGCAGTTCATAATGAAAAGTAGGTCAAAGGTCAATTTTAAGGTCACAGTTAGATTACCAGTATATGACTTCCTTAGTTCAATAGTAACTATGTGCATATCTCTGCTAATTTGGGAATAATTCACATTTCATTTTCACCACTGAATATTGCAACATTGTATTTTTTTATATAGTGCAATGAAAAAACCACGTCGAAAACAAAAAAAAAAAAAAAGGACACCACCTCCAGTATTACATTTGACAAGTTCTACAAAAAATGCAAAAAACAAAAGGTCTCTAGCTTTTACGGTTCCAGAATTAGAGAGAGTTTTCAGTTTCCGTATCTAATGATTGCTTCTCCCATGAAAATGCACCAATTAACCCCAAACTCCCAAAGATGAAAGGAGTTGCTGATTGTAATCCCTCACTATAATGTGACAGCTTAGGTCTGTGTAGTTTCTGAAAATTGGTACAAACAATTGATCATCAGCTGAGTTTATTTTTCCAAATGAAAGTCATTGACATAGGAACTGTAAAGGTAAAAGTCAGGCTCTTTAAGTTTATTTATGATAACTATGTCACTTATTAAATTTAGTGCTAATGATTTAACTTACGGTACTTTTCAAAAGTTTTAAGTTTTTGCTATAACATACTGAAACAAACAAGAAGTATAGCTTTCAGTTTAAGGTTGACAAAAATAGTTTTCTGTTATTAATTTATGCAAATTAAACATGACTTCCAGCCAGTTGTGGATAGCTGCAAAATGGACTTGAAGGTCATTAAAGATGGATCTATGCATCTAGACCTTTAGCAAACAATTAGAGGAGCACCTTATTGGAGCTACTTTCAAAGTGAACCATGTGGTTGCACACTCAAAGTACAAGACTGAGGTTACTAAAAGGGATTCCATCCAAGCTATGCTTGATAATTCTGAAAAAAGGTAATTAATATTTTGATTTTAAACCCATATGATATTGATTGATTTCACCAATACATTACAAGTTGTGCCATTAAAGATTATGAGTTTTCTTAAATTATTCATTCCTTTTAAGTACTCGCTTTGATTTATAACAAATTTAATGACTTTTTCAATTATAGCCAAATATTATTATGTATAATTATTTTTAAATCAATAATTTAATTTTTCTTTTTATTAAAAAGAAGTTTTTACTTTGTGTGCATCTTAGAATTTAGTTCTGTATTGTATTATTCCCAGATTCCCTGACCAGGAGCTGATGTCCTCTTTCTGTGTTTTGGGGATGAAGCCCATTTCTCTACTCAGTCAGGATGAGCTGCAGTATTGGGGGGATGAATCCATGGAAATGCTGACATCTCACTTTGGGGAGAAAATGCACACAATGAATTCAAAGGAATCTGTGTCCAAGACCCTTATTGATGCTCAAGAGGTGAAGAAAGAATGGAGAATTATAAAAAATGATCTTCTCACTCAGTGTTACCCAAGGCATTCAACTGCAAAACTCTGGGAATTGATAGCTACTGATCATAAGGATCAATTTCCAAATCTCATAATGTTAGCCTTTTTGGCACTGGCACATCCAGTGCACACAGCGGATTGGAAAAAAATTAATTACAACTGCACTAAGAAATAGACTCAATCCAGAGAAAATTGATGCACTCATTAGAATAAAAATAGAAAGAAGGGATTACTTTGATTTTGTTAGTTGTCTCAAAAAATGGAGGCAAAAAAAGCAGAGGGTGATTTTCCACAATCATAAGTAAACTGACTTTGCTTTTAAGAGACAGTGCATGAGAATTAAACTGTTGTTTCTGTCAATAAAACAGGCCCTCCTGATATGGATGTGGTTTGAAACATCACTAGGGATTTTATTGTTATTAAAGAGAAAAAAAATCAGATTGAATAAAAAAAAAAGGAATAAAGCACCAAATCAATATGTAATTTACCTCTAGTATTATAATATTGATGACCATCAAACGTATTAAAACATGATTACCAAAAAAAATCCCACTCATAGGCAAAAATCCCACTGCTTCATTTCCAGTGGGATAAAATATCCCTGCATTTAGCATAGTTACACTCCTCACATATGTATATATTTGACATGAGGACTATAATGGAAGGGCAGCATTAACCCTCTGCCACCCAAAGGCACTTGTGATGACACAAAAACGTAAATTTAACTGATGGTTTAAAAAGTATAAATTTACGAAAATCTTATTCGTGTAACACAATAGAAAAAAAATTATCTAAGCTATATTTTGGTAAATTTGACATTGATCTTTAAATTTGAATAAAGGTTCCTTTACAGGACCGTAGCCAGAAATTTCAAAAGGGGGGGTTGTTTTTCTGAAAAAGTGGACCTTTAAACATGAAACTTTCATGTACCTTAATTAAACTTCACCTAGAGGGGACCTATTCCCTTCAAAAGGGGGGTTCTTTCGAACTCCCCGAACCCCCCCTGGCTACGGGCCTGCTTTATTAGTGCAATCTTTGCCATAAACTTTTCAGTTTTCTGGCCAATTGGACCACCAGTTTCCTAAAATCTACTGGATTTACTGAGGTCCAAGTAAATTTTTGAATAAACTACACATTTTCACCTATTGCATTACTATTTGTAATAACAAGACACAGGTTTTGTCACATTTTTTCTTTAGAATCATCATATAACAGTTAAATTGAACAAAAAAATAGATCAAAAGTCACCTATCTGGTGCATACCTAGTGTCATTATTATTTTCTTAGCACCTAGCCAGTGCCAGCTTGCAAGGTCTATAATTATACATGGCACAGGGCTGCAATACTGCACAACCTATTTTCTTGTGTGAAAAATAGGCAATGTGTATGACCGTAGATGATCTATTTCACTGGCCAGTCATTTTAAACTAAAAATGGAATAAACATAGAATCCATGGGTCAAGCAGTTAGTGAGTAGGAGAAAATTGCTCCTTACCCCAGGAAAATTCATTGGGGGGGGGGGGGTTAGATCCAGTGGAGAACTTTTTCTAACTACAAGCAATAAGTTGAACAAATGCCATGAACAGTTTTTAAATAATGTGACCTTTAAAAAGTTCGAATCAATTGCAGCTAAACAGTGTTATGCTCATGACATTTTGGCTATATTTTCAGCTTTTCACTTTTACTTTTTTTTTAATACTTTAAACTTTTTTTTTGCAGTTACGAACAACCTTGTGGGGAGATAAAACAGTTTTATAAGTTTTACATTGCAGCAGTTTTTACAAAATGTCTTAAATTTCATTCAAAAATTTTAAAATGGCCCATAAGGCCATATTTGACAATCATGCTGCAACAGATGGGTATCCACGGAAGTTTTGTTACTATGGACACACATTCTAAGAAAGATATAATTAAAGTTATCTAGGCATGTAATTTCCTACTTTTCCACTCACATATATATATTGTATACCTAATCCCGCCAGGTGTCCAGTAACATTTAAAATCTAAAATCTGGAGATTCTAAACTTTTGCTCAATAAGGGGGGGGGTTGTGCTCAGGTGCTCAGTGGGGGGGGGGGACCCTTTCTCAAACAATAAGAAGAGAAGTTTTCAAGAGATCACCCAACTATTCTGAAAATAAATCGACAGGGCGTTAGCTAACAGTGGTGAATATTTGTAAAAGTCGGGGGGGGGGGGGGTGCTCAGGTGCTCAGTGGGGGGGGGGGACCCCTATCTCAAACAATTAGAAGAGAAGTTTTCAAGAGATCACCCAACTATTCTGAAAATAAATCGACAGGGCGTTACCTGACAGTGGTGAAAATTTGTAAAAGTCGCTTTTATCCGGGAGATATGGATACATGTACGGGTGACGGGTAGATTCGTTCTGTATCCGGGAGACTCCCAGATTATCCGGGAGAGTCGACATGTATACAACAAACCCAAATGAATGTCTATTGGGTAAGTCTTTATACTTACCCAATAAACTAAAATGCACTCCTTTTCGATTGTGTTAACTTGCAAAACTACATGTATTCCGCGCTTTCCAATCCCGAAAAATCTTCACTGAATCTTTGAATATGTAAGGCAAGGTGCCAGTGGCAATTGAATGGGAAAGATGGCATTTTGTTACGTAGTAAATAATCCTAGATATATTCCATAACGTGCGAAATGCTTGAAAATAGTATTCCGATCCGAAAGAACAAGTCTGTTGATGAAAAAAAAAAAGACCCGCAGTGAAAACGCAATCAACATATCTGTCACAACTAACACACTATATCGGAGGAGAATCGGGGCACATCAGGCGCATCCCAGTTCAAGATATTTCGGCCAAGAGATCTTTTGATTTTTAGTTCAAATATAAATTGATGATATATTGGTTGAAAAGAATTTGATTTTATAAGCATTGTTCATTATTTAAAAGGAAGGATGTTTTTTGAAAACGGTAGGCCTATATGTAGGCCCTATCTGTCTTGTTTGAGTTCTATACTCTGGTAGTTGACACCCTCCATGGACTAGTGTACGGCAGTTTTACAGAATTATTAAACCCCATTCTATCTCTCATTCAGATATTGTCTTGATTTAATTTGGTTAGATAAGAAAAGGAAGACAGAATGTGGCCCTCAAGTTCTAGGTCATTTCTGAACTAAGGGTGGAGCCTGGAGAGCTATAACAAGGCCATCAAATATCAATAACGTTCAGCAGACGAGAACAATCGGCTCTCCAGCCAATCGTTGCATTTTCCTAAATTAAAAAAAAAAAAAAAAAAAAAATCTGCTTGAGAAAATTAAGAAATTTTTATAGAATTTGGCGTTAATACAAAAAATATTCAGCAGGCAATAGCCGAACTTTCTCCATTCATGTTACACACAGCTGTACTCGCCTAGTGTAGAAATGGCACATGAAATACAACTATGTACCTCACGTGGAGAAGGCCGGGGGGGGGGGGGGGAGTAGGGACGTGGAGAAGGCTGCAGAGAGGTGTAAATCCGTGGGGAAGGCCGCGGGGAGGGGTAGAGACATGGAGAAGGCCGTGGGGAGGGGCAGGGACGTGGAGAAGGCCGTGGGGAGGGGCAGGGACGTGGAGAAGGCCGTGGGGAGGGGCAGGGACGTGGAGAAGGTCGTGGGGAGGGGCAGGGATGTGGAGAAGGTCGTGGGGAGGGGAAGGGACGTGGAGAAGGTCGTGGGGAGGGGCAGGGACGTGGAGAAGGTCGTGGGGAGGGGCAGGGATGTGGAGAAGGCCGTGGGGAGGGGCAGGGACGTGGAGAAGGCTGCAGGGAGTGGCAGGGAGGTGGAGAAGGCCGTGGGGAGGGGCAGGGAAGTGGAAAAGGCCGTGGGGAGGGGAAGGGATGTGGAGAAGGCCGTGGGGAGGGGAAGGGATGTGGAGAAGGCCGTGGATGGGGGGCAAAAATGAAATTAGAAAAAAAGATGATAAATTTCGGAGCTTGTTTATTTCTGTCATGGGGCAGTGGTAAAACAATAAAAACTTCCAGTAATTTCATCAAAGAGATACCTGTAGAGTGAGGTTATCTGCTTACCCACCACCTGGAGATAGAGTTTTATTAAAAGCAGGCATTTATAATTTTTCTCAATATGGCATTTTCATTTTCATTGTTATATTCATTACAGGGGGATTGTCCGGGGGGGGGGGGGGGGGGGGGGGGGGGGCGTCCTGATACCTGGATAGATATTTGATCTCTTAGATTATCTAAAGACCAAGATGAATAAGAAAATTTGAAGCTTTTTTTAATTATACATCAACGAAATTGCTTTGGGAAGAGGATTAAAAAATGTAAGTTGACTTATCAACTCTATCATTTATGGCAGCAGTTTCAATAAATTTTGGTTGGGACTTCCAGGCCTTATAAACGGATGAGGCGTTTACTGACACTAGCTGCAGATCTTCAGTACTAACGCCTATATTAACCACAAAACCCACGGATTAGCCAACGCACCACACAGTTATTTAGCACCAACGAAGCAAAACCTTTAGCACTAACATTCATCAGCTCTGGTAGTGTTGGATAATTTGTATGTTTTGTGGTTAAAATGGGTGTTAGAGCTAAAAGATCTGCGGGTAGTGTTAGTAAAAGCAGTGGCGGATTTGGAGGGGGTGAGTTCTGAAAAAAATCACACTAATATTCCCCTCTTGGATTTAGAATATTGACTAGATGATTTATGGTGCTAAATCGTACCAAATACCAAATGGCACCGTTCGCCTTCTAAAAATACCAAAAGTTTTAGGGCCCTTCACCGGTAGAACCTAACGCCATGTAGAAGGGGGTGTTGATTTCGCATCCGCGGACCCCCCCCCCTCCCACCTTCAAATAACCCTGGATCCGCCCCTGTAAAGCTGTCGAAGAGGAAATACGTCGAAGAGAGCCACGGCCCCGGAAGTATAAATTTGACTGAGAGCTGTCTGAAAAAGAAATTTAAAAACCAAGTTTTCAGCTCACCTTATCTACACCTGAATAAAGTTGACCAACCATGCCAGGTTAGGAATGGGAGGAAAAAATGTAAAATTCGAACACATGTTCATTCGCCGCCAGTTTTAACTCGACTGCTGGGATTATGTGATGGGCGGTCGCACTTGCCAATACTTCCACGTACCAGTGAATAACCAGTTATCATGCACGAATGGTAACAGTTTACTCAGGGGCGGATGACAGGCCTCAGATGCGAAGCCGACCCTCGCCCCCTCCTCCATCCCCTTTGACGTGGGGTTCGGGGCCCGCTGAAGGGTACCGAAAATTTTTGGTATGTTAGAGGACGAACAGTGCCATTTGCTACGGTCTAGAACTATGATTAAGCTAGTCAAGAGAGGAGTAGTGGTGTGGTTTAATATCCAGAAACTGAAGGGGGGGCAGGACCCCCCCTGAGACCCCCCTAAACCAGCCACTGCTCAGGCTGCAGTGTTTTGCCTGTGCTGCGGTCTCGGTTTCATTGTGACGACTAGCACAAAATCCATGCGTTGTGCTTACGGACGGCAGGAAAGGTCTCAAAAAGTGTTAAATTTCGACCAGTTTGCGCTCCCACAAAAAAAAAGAAGAAGAAGGAGAAGAAGAAATAGAAGCCTGTCCCTTCCTGTGTTGACGTGAAAAAAGTGGGCAGGGGGCTTTAAAAACAACTTCATTAAATTAAACCAAGAATTTCAAGTCTTTGATTAGACCAGACCGACTTATTCCTATTCACACGTTATTGAAATCTGGAGTTTTTATACTTATGAAGTACTAAAAATATATCGCATATTAAAGCTCGAAAGATTGTTAACGCATTGCATAAAATTGTTTTCAGTTTTAACTTGTCAGTTTTAATTGTGTAGTTTATTTGAAAACAACAGTTTTCACGCACGCTCCTGTCAATATACAGAGACGGGCTACTTATTGCTCCGGCCCTTTGTAAGGAACGAACAAAACCGGTAGTTTTTAATTTTACCTGGTCACCAACATCATTATCTCGGCCTTTCTCTCTCCGTAGCTTATGAAAAAGATGGCAAGGTTTTACTTTTTATACCATTCGTTCTCTAAAAATGACCCAAAAATATTCATCGGGTGTAAAAGAACATGCGTATGATTAAAGTAATATGTTCAGTTCGTATACGAAGTTCCGATTTCGTACGAGCACCAAAGAAAGGATCATGGAGCAACAAACAACGACAACAACGTTAATTCATGTATAGTCATTTTACATCATATCCAGAAAAAGAATGACAACTGATTTTTAGTACAATTAAAAACGCCTGTGAAAGAACCCGGGACTCTTTCACGTTGTTAAATTTCAGTCTCTCGGTTGAAATAAAAAAACCGATGTTTTTAACGCGCTGCAAGAAAAAAAAAGAAGAAAAGAAAATGCCCTCTACCTTCAGAATGTTACGACATGTATTGATATAGACAGGAATGTGTCAAATTCAAACAGGCTAATTCAGCTTTGATGAAAGCTGTTAATCGCACACGACTATGAATGACAGTTTTTTAAACAAACGTCAAACACAATTACTACACTCTTCTCTCCGAACATGTAAAAACCCCCGATATCCTTTGATTGACAAGATGCCAATCAAATTCATTAGTTTTAATAGCTGCTGTCAAATAATAATAGCTTGATTGGCAGGTTATATAAACAAACGTCAATCACAATCATTACACGGTAGATCACTATAGTCGTCGAACACATTTAGTTCAAGCTTCCTACACCTTTTGATTGACAAGGTGCCAATCAAATTCAGTTAGTTTTGATAGATCGATTGGCAGGTTATATAAACAAACGTCAATCATTGCGCACTGTGATTTCTCTCGCTGTGAAACAGTGAGTACGCCGAAAGAGAGCGCTAAAGAGAGCGTGTCATGACCCCCCCCCCCCCTCTAAATCGCCACTAGTTTATTATAACTCGCCAATCCTCCAGCCATTTCAAGCGGTCAATACACGTCTTCAACACATATCAGAAATAACATGATTATTTGACATGGCACTACAACACTTATAGGACATTCAAGTTTATCTTATATAAGAATTTAAAGCGATGCATGTATTTTACTTCCTCGAGAAATGACATTTTGACATAGGGGGCCCGGTCCATATGTAAAAACTACTTTTTATACGCGGTAATATTAATATTCTGTAGTTTGTCTTGTCTCAACATGGTTGTGACGTCTACCACAGAATTGGTGGAAATGTGCTAGATGTGACAAGCCGTTGGCCGCTGTAAATGCATATAGTAGGCCATAATAACCGATTTTTACCCATTTACCTAAAATATCTTGTTAAACGGTTTTCCTCATCTACTGATACGGGTAGTTGAAATTGTAATATAAACTTTTTCATGAATCTTTCAAATGTAGTATTACTTGTAAGATATACCATCAACACACAAGACACGATGCTTTTTCACTTGTGTCTTACATGTACGACAAGACACAACACCACACACAATGAGGGATTTTTTCATGATTTGGTCACTTATTCAGTGGATCTAAGAGGGAGGGGGCCACGTGCCCCTCCCTTTATACCTATAACTTCTGAAATACACATTTTCCCAATCCCACCCCTCTTCCACGCACATTTGCACTTTTGCACTTCTTCTAGCTATTCTGATCAAAGTGAAGTGATATTATAAGTAATTGTAAAGTAAGTTACTCTACTAAATTTGACATCTACTAAAAACAATTTTTTACACGCGGTATATTTTGGCTTCTGTCCTGTCTCAACATGGTTGTGACGACAACCACAGATTTCATGGAAATGTGCTAGATGTGACAAGCACCTGGCAGCTGTAAATATGTACATATATCAACGGGTTTTAACCATTTATCTCAATAAAGAATATCGTTAAACTGTTTTAATGCATGTCTCTTGGCCCTTTGGTTCCTCGTCTACCGATCCGAAATAAGAGAAGACATATGTAAAATATAGGTGTTCATAAATCTGTAATAAGAAGTATTACTTGCAATGTACATGTATAATGTGTTTTATATGTGTGTCATACTACACTGTTTTACATTTGCCGAGCGAAGAGAGATATATTTTTATCCTATGTCACCCTTCCTCTTTCAACACAAAGTCTTAGATCCCCGAGTGAAATACTTATAGGTTTTGGTGACATGATGAGAATCTTCTCTCTTCGTCGAGGTAGGCCTACATTCTATTTCACTAAAGACTGGAACCCAAAGTGATGTTAGCTGGTACCTCACGACAACCATGATTATATTTTTAACCGAATATGTTTATCACGAGTGTTGCATCTGAATTCTCTTGATTATTCATTTCATGTGTTCAAACTTCATAGAAAGTTGATTTTCAGGTAACTGTTTAGTCTGCAATAAAAATGAGAAATATAAATCATACATTTAATTTTAACGAGATAATGAGTATGCTCTTACTTAAAAAGTTGAAATAAAGTCAACTGGTAATTTACTGCATTTGGATTGCAGAAAAAATAAAAACATGCAGTCACATATATGTTCCCTGAATTTGACAGTTTTTGTTATTTTCTGCAACTATAAATTGCAAAACCTTGTTACTTTAGACTTGTTTTAAAACTAGTCATTGTAAGTGAGGTCAAATTCCACAAACATGATGTCTACCACATTCAAAAAGGACATCCTTTTTCAAATGAGAGTCAAAGAAGTTACATTGTATAGTTTAAAACCAGTGACGGATTTAGGGGGGGGGGGGGGGGGTCAGTGCGGGCCCTGACCTCCCCCCCCCTCCCCCCACCTTCGATTTCTGAAAAAAATCAATGGTCCCCTCTTGAAATTAGAATTTTGACTAGCTGAATCATTGTATAAACTGTACCAAATGGCACAGTTTGTTTTCTGAAATACCAAAATTTTTAGGGGCCCTTCCCAGAGCCCACGCTAAGGGTATGGGGGGGAGGGGGGGGGGAGGGTCGGCTTCGCATCCGCTGCCTGTCATTCCTAAAAACCGACCCCCCCCTTCAAATAATCCTGGATCCGCCCCTGAATACCATGCTTAAATACGAAGTACATGTACGTTTAATAAATACTGTCTCTGGCGTACGCACTCACATGCAAGAACAATAAAGTCACAGACAGACTACACCTACATGTATTCCTTGTGCATCTACAGTAACTATGGCAACCTTTCCTGGGATTTGTACAGGCAAATGTTTGATCTTTTGCTGGCACAGAAGATCACTCCTAAATACTCACACGGCTATATCTATAACTTTTATAAAGGGTCATTCTTCTGAAACGTTCCTTAACATCAGCCCTTCAAAGGTGAAATGCGTTTAGCCAAGAAAGGGGCCTACTTAACAACTCGCTGGCCCAAAGTAAAAAGTCTCGAATAATTATCAAAATTGGGTAGACTTTTGCAGATTAATGTTATTTCGGAGAAGATGAAAGTCCTGGAATCAAAGACAAATGATGAATTTACTTGCTTCATCTTTGTAGTGCTTACATTTTTTTGTACTTCTACTACAGAGAGAGAGAGAGAGAGAGAGAGAGACGCTATTACTACGGTAAAACTAAACTGCAAATGAGCACAAAGCTTAATTTTTTTTTTGGAAAAAATGTATTTTATTTTATCTTATTTATTTGTGTGTGTGTGTGTGTGTGTGTGTAATCTGTGTCGGCGTTACATTATATAAGTCTTTATTTGCCTTTTATATCGTTATTTTCCTATTGGTTATAACAAGATAACAAAGTTAAAGATAAATGTTCACTGACTCAATAATATACATAAAAATATCATGAATCATCCGAGTTCATGAAAGCGAGATCTGGAGCAAATATAAAAAGCCGTCTCGAAGACATCTGGACGCCCCCCCTCCCCCCCACTTCACAATATCCTGTTTTCAACACCATTATAAATAGACTCTGTCTCATTTCCAGAATTCAGAACTGATGGTCAAACTGTGGTATTTGGATTTATTTCCTTTCATGCAGAGAATCTGATTATAATCATTGGTTTGAATGAACAGTAATAAAAAGAAGTGGGTGAAACTATTTCTGGCAATCAAGTTAAAATTCGTAGCTGCTACATCAGTCTTTGAAGCTGAAAGGATATGAATATTTTTGCGTCTTTTATTATGGTCATTTAATTTGCATCAGTACTTGAATTACACGTAAGCTTACACAAAAGGAGATCTAATGACAGAAGTCCAGTAACAGACACACCCTTCCTCATCTTAATACATGTATCTACACATTAATTGGGCCACAGAGGGCAGCACTGGGAAAGTCCCATGCGTTTATTTTCAAATATAAAATAGATAAAATAAGAAACAAACGAACAATTAATTTGAGGAACTTTAATTTTGTTTTAACAAACACACATTTTAATATGTTCCTTATGCAGAATACATATATCTAAACTACTATCTCTGTGTCAGTTATTAAACTTATCACACACGTATGAGTTGCAGAAGATACAGGTAATCTAATAATGTAAACGGAGGTGTAGATTGCCAATTAAAATGAAGCTGATGTCGGTAACTCATTCAAAATACAGAACATAGCACTCAAACTTGCACAAAAGTTTACGAGCATCACGGAAGGATTTATTGGGGGGAGGGGAGGGGCAGGGACCATCCGTGCAAACTGAAGCACGCGAGCTACAGTGGGATAATGCTCGCCTGCCAACCGATGCAAAATCTGTTAAACCGACATCAATTTGGAAAAAAAAAGATATAAGTAAAGTAACAATGTGTAGAGGGTAAACGTTGTCTGGATAGGGCATACACGTAAAACACATTGGAGTATTGGGGGGGGGGGGGGGGGGGGGGGGGGGCGTGCACTCCTTATGGCTGTTACTAAATTCATCCCAGGAGCGAGTCGAGCATCGATTCGTAATTAGAAAAAAAAAACTCTTGAGGAATAATTGATTTAGTAGCTTCAATTTTATTTTACTATTATTAATATTATCAATCAATTTAATATCAAAATACAGATTAATCAAGATCACCACCTTTGAAATTTCTGGTCTGAGTATCACTTCCTGTCAGCTTTATTACTAAAGACAATCTAATTTGCATATAAGAGAAAAAAGCCATTTTTATCTTATGTTGGGTCCTTTACATATTTTTTTCATTGTTTTTAAAAAGCGATGTTCCTTTTTCACTGACGCATTTATAGACATTTTATCAATATGTGAAATTTATTAATTATATAATCACAAAAAAAACTTATTCCAGACGTGTATGACGTAATCTCTCCCAAGTCATAAAAGTAGTAAAATAGCGATGACTGGTGAAGTAGGTCAATTGCCTGTGTTATTCTCCCATACGATTATTGATTTTTTCTAACGTGGAACATTTTAGGGGGAGGATGAAGAGAGAGAGAGGGGTCAAATAACCAAAAATATTTGGAATGCCTAGAATAACAGAAAGGAGACTATACTGCACATTTAATAAAAGTTTAAAAAAAAAGATCCATTTATTCAATTTTAGCGAGTACAAGTTTACAGATATTAGGAGATATTTTTATTTCATCTGCCTCTCCCTAAAATGGCGCTGACCGCGTTAACTCTTCCGCTCCCGGGAAACGCAGAGAATCCAGCGCCTAGTGGCAGCATGAGACCCGACAACGATAGTGGATATACGTACACAGTAGCTGGGGTGGGTTAGGAGGGGGTTAAACCTCCCCCCCCCCCCCCCCCAACACACACATTTCCAACCACGTCAGTATTCAGAGAGAGTGTGGTGGACTAACATTATATACATGTACTTTCCCTCAGCTCGAGGAAGACAGTACCAGGGACACTCAGGTAAACAGATTAGAGATGTGGTCAGCAGTGAACTGGATGCAATGGTCAGTGTCACTGTCAGTGGGTTATATTGATATTATATATATATATATATATATATATATATATATATATATATATATATATATATAGATCTATTTAGCATCAGTGCTATGTTTATATCATTAGGATCTTTCTGGGATCAGGCATGGGATTTCTGTCACCAGATTTCTGTTAAGTCTAAAAGTCTCGATAGTCCGAAGGTTCATTGGTCCGAAGGTTCATTGGTCCGAAAAGTGGTAACGTTTTTATCGATTTTTTAATCAAGGGTTCATTGGTCCGAAGGTTCTATAGTGAACATTCGGACCAATGAACCTTCGGACTATTGAACCTTCGGACTATCGCTACGGCCCCCTAAAAGTTCGCTCTGGGACTGTGCAGATAGATGTAAAAATCAGTGTGCAGATAGGAATAGGAAAGCTTTTTCCCCCCGGGACCACTTTTCCATGTTTTGAAATCTACATATTCAGTTCTAGGTCGGCAGAACTGTTTACTTTTGAAATGCATTCTTTTATTTTGGTGAAAAAAATAATAAAAATTTTAACCAGTACACTAACACATGTAGCTGTATTGTCACATGCCTGTGGACAGTGTCCAGATAGATAGCCACAGTTAACACCTTATGACAGCATCCAGGTCTTGGAATAGATGTTATAGTTAGGAACATGTGACATGATTATATTTTAATGTTTTGATGCAAGAATATCATTTTCTTTTCTTCAGTTATCCTACAAATGTACACATATTTTGTTGACAAGAAAAACTTTGATTTCTTTTTACAGAGGATTTAAATTTGACCTTGTTTGATTTATATTTATTGCCTTATCAACAAATATTTGTAAATGGAGAAGTTATTTGCTTTTAAAAAATGACATGATTGTTAAGATAAACTTTTTTTTCAAATCTGCTTCATAATTTTCTGGAAGTTGACTCTAAATGACAGCGTTGATGTTTGTGACAAAATGATTGATGCAGACGTGTTGAATCCATTGTTTGCTCTGCAAAAAGAGGTAAATTCATATTCCTTATCTAAAAATTATGTCTTATTTTCAATAAATTGTGATAAATTTTGTAAAAGGTGCTGAAATGTCAAACTTATTATAAAATGTGTATTACAGCATATAAAGTCTTGCACACTGTAGGCATTTGAAAATTACCCTAAGTCAATGTTTCAGTCTGTTTATCCTTTAAACATCTTTCCTCATTCAGTTCTGATCTTTAAAAGAGGTTGACAGTATAATCTGATTTAACCCAAAGGTGAATTGAAGTCCCAGTGAACTGTACCATGGGATATTTTTATTCCTCAAAAGACAATTGCAATCTCTCTAGGCTGCTTTGGGCTCTCATTAACATGTTAATTTCTGGTTGGTGAAATTTGATGAGTTTTTGACAGAAGTGATTGATTTATGATAGTTTTTCATTATCATATAGGGATGGGTTTGTCTTTGTTGTTCATCTGGCATCACCTTAAAGTGTGTTGTAGTCTCAGTGGACCACTGTGTAACTTTAAATGTTGGAAAGGATAGGTGAAACATTGTCTAGTGTGGTATAAGCATGGTTATCCCTTTATTTACTTGTGCACATTATGGAAAAGTGATTGTGATTTTGCTGGCAAACAAAGTAATATTACATAAAAATTGACAACAAACCTGTTTTGTACATTGTTGAATTATTATTATTATCATTACACAACATATAACGCAACATACATACAATGAATGGGTCAAAGTTATGAGGGATCGAAGAAAATCATTTTGGTAACTTTACCACCGCATAACACCAGATAGAACTTTGCCTCACATTGGTTTCTCTTGTTGTGTTAAAAGAATGAACATTTATAAATAACAATAATTGCTGTTTTATAACAGAAAGACATTGGAAATTGTGATTTCAACTGTTGCTAACTTGTTGACAGTTTAAAGCTTGCTGTTGTATTATACATAGGGACCATTCAGAATGAGAAGAGCCCAGTGCTAGCCAGGCCATGACCTAAATATGGCGGACCTACATGAAAGGAAGACTGCTTCATCCTGTTATAGTCTCTCCACCTCTTAAATGCCTCCCCACGCATCGTTTCAGCAGGGCCACAGTTATTTAATCTCGGTTCAATTCAACCAGTTGCAGTTGCATTATGGGAATACATTGAGCATTGTGACATCAACAATTGCAGTTGCATTATGGGTATACATTTAGCATTCTGACATCAACATTGTGACATCAACAATTGTGGTTACATTATTGGAATACATTGAGTGTTGAGACATCAACAATTGCAGTTGCTGCTTGCATTATTGGAATACATTGAGCATTGTGCCATCGACAATTGCAGTTGCTGCTTGCATTATGGGAATACATTGAGCATTGTGACATCAACAATTGCAGTTGCATTATGGGAATACACTGAGCATTGTGACATCAACAATTGCAGTTGCATTATGGGAATACATTGAGCATTGTGACATCAACAATTGCAGTTGCATTATGGGAATACATTGAGCATTTCAACATCAACAGCTGCTGCTGTATTTTGGTAAGAGATTGAATATTTTTACTGTTTTATGTACAGACACATCGTGCCTGTATATGTAGCCATCACTTGCATCTGTTGTTGCTGTTGTTGTTGTCCCCAACATTTCTGTTGTCGCTGTGCACTTTCATTGTTAATAAGTTGAAAACTGGTAGATCTGTTGTCCTCAAACTGGCAGAACTGATGAACATTCATGATATACAGGCAGAATTCAAAAATTGGCATGCTCCCACCAATTTTTATGTACAGACACAGATGTGTCTGTACATATAGCCATCACCTGCGTCTGTCGTCGCCGTCGCTGTCGTTGCTGTCGTCGCCGTCGCCGTGCACTTTTACCGATAGCACGATAAGTGGAAAACCGTTTTTTCTTTTGGCTTGAAAGTTACAGAACTGATAAATATTCATAATAAGCAGGTCAAGTTCGAAAATCAGCATGATCGGGCCATTTTCGGGGAATTTATGCTGTTTTTTCACTTTTTTCAGCATTTATGTAGCACCGATAACACGATAAGTGGAAAACCGTTTTACCTTTTGGCTTGAAACTTACAGAACTGATGAATATTCATAATACGCAGGTCAAGTTCGAATATCAGCATGATCGGGCCATTAATATGGAAGTAATGCAGTTTTTTCACTTTTTTCAGCATTTATGTAGCACCAATAACACAATTTTTGAAAAACCGCTTTACTTTTTGGCTTGAAACTTACAGAACTGATGAATATCTATAATACGCAAGTCAAGTTCGAAAATTGGCATGATCAGAGCATTTTTATAGAAGTTTTGCTGTTTTTTCACTTTTTTTCAGCATATATGCAACACCTATAACACATTTTAAGGAAAATCGATTGGCCAATTGTCTTGAAATTCACGGTAGTGATCAATGTTACTGAAATACAGATTAAGTTTTGAAAATAAGCTTGATCAGTAAAGGTTTGGTGAAGTTATGCCTTTTTTGTATATAAGTGTTTTTTTCCTCAAATTTAATTCTCAGGCATGCTAACAGTCTCATATTTGAACTAATTAGATATGTTAAGTTGTTCTTTTGACATTTTCTGCATCTTAACAACATTGTTAGTTGATTATAAAAAAATGTTGGTAAACCTGATATTGTGTATTGTTTAATAAGTGTCAAAAATGGAAAAAAACACATATCTTTACAGTTTGTCAGATTCAACCATTCACTATGTTCAGAATTTCAGAATGGAGCAAGTTGGACATTAATAATTGTTCTATTGATATTTTTGCTTTGACAACATATTTTTGATTGATCATATAAAAATGACAGTAAATTGATTATTTTGCTTTATGTAAAAAAGGTGTTGAAAATGAAAGTAAACTCTTTCAATACAGTTTTCTCTTGTTTACATTTTGGGATTTTCAAAGTATGACTCTGAACTCTATAGGCTAGTCACATTTTCTGAATATCCATGATACTTTTATTTTATTATTAAAAAATTTATGGTTATTATGCTGTTAAGCATTGTGTAATATTGCATCAAAATTGAACAAAACCCTATTCTGGGCACTGCCTCCGTAGTGGCGGTGAAAGGATAACCATGTCACTTGCTCTTCTCACAGGAAAGAAACATAGGACTGAAATACAGCTTCAGTTGAAAAATTGTCTCATTAGTTAATTGTTTGGAAGTAATACAGGTTTTTTGTGAAAATTTTTATCTTTCACATGTTGCAATTTTCAATGTGGGACTTAGAGCTCCCTTGGGCATGAAGCTCAGTGGTAATCAAATTTTTTTAATGTCCATGTTTTTAATAGTAGATATTTTAAAATTGGTGGTATTTAATTAGTTAATCATTATGTAATGTTGCATCAAAATTGACAAAAAACCTACTTTGTGCTCTGCCACCATTAATATTATGTAAAGTAAAGTGTAACTTTCTATTTTTTTAACTATTCTTACAAAAATGATTCTTAGGATTGACATACAGCTCATATTAGAGAACCAGCTCTATTGGATTATCATTTTTATTAAATTTATGAATTTTTTGTGAAATTTTCATTTTTCTCACTCTGGCACTTTCTAATTGTAAACTTGAACTCTGATGGGCCTGGAGCCTTATGCTTTTACTTTCATCATGATCAGTGTTACCTGTACGTTGTGCATAATTAAAATTTGATGTTGACTGTGCAGTTAAACATAATGTATTATTGCATCAGAATTGGCAGTCTCCTGTTTTATTTTGTACATTATTGTTTTCTGCTTTTCTTAAGGTGTGCCTTATGGGCCTGAAGACCTTTGATAGACAAATTTGTGTGGTCAGTCTGTAAATTCCCCTTGGGTATTCATTAGGCTAATTTCAGTGCTATAAACTCATTTGCCTAAGTAAGCGGCCATTAAATGAAATTTCATAAAGCACACTTGTTGATATTTCCCTGTAAACTCCCAAAGGTTAAGCTCTCTGCTAGATAACTTGCACCCCATTCTCATAGATTAGATCGACCTACATTGGATCGACCTAACTCCCTGGGGGTTCACGCTAAATAGCTGTCAGCCGGGCGGACACGAAAGTTAATTACCCCTTAAAGCTTGTAGTAGGCGGGGACGGACACTTAAGGGGGATTATCTGACAGTAATCTAGTGAGACTCCCCGCGGTGATAGATCGATCTAAAAGTTGTGAGAACAGAGCCATAGTGTCCATAATAAGGAAGCAGTGAATAGCAGCTTCATTGGAATTATATTTTTGTTGTTTTCTTTTTAATTTTTTCTCCAACACTGGCATTTTTAACTCCCATCCACCTGAGGCTCTGCACATTTTCAGTATTTCCACATAAGCAGTTGTATTGGTATTTGTCTTTAAACACGCTGTAATATTATTTTATGCACTGTCATCATTTTTCATATATTGGGACTTTCATCATGTGAATTTTAACTCTCATGGTCCTGAAACTGTAATCTTATTGAAGGGGTGGATTGAGACCATTTTCTGGGTCTCCTGGAAGACAGTCAGATTTTAGAGTTTATATTTACGGGTTTCTGTTGGAAGACCATCAAAATGGAGGATGGATCAACAAAGATACTTTGGAATACTGTCAGAAAATATCTCTGGAACTGCTCCTGTTATTGACCATGTTACCTGTTGTGCATGATTAAAAATCAGTGTTGACTGACTGTGCTATTATAAGCATATATTATTGCATCAAAATTGACAAAATGACCTATTTTGCATCTTTTTTTTCTGTTTTTTGTCTGTACATTTGACAGCTTTGCTGCCTTGTTTTCTCAAAGGTTAATCTTTTTTTTTCACTTTTATCAGCATGTATGCAATACAAGCAACACATTTCAAGGAAAACCAATAGGGTTTTTGTTTTCAAACCTTCAGGAGTGATCAGTATTATTGTTATGCATTTTTTTTTTTTGGTTGGTTGGTTTGTTTTGTTTGTGTGTTTTTTGGCATGTATTATTATACATGGGCAGATCCAAGATTATTTGAAGGGGTGTCTGCACATGTAATGTCGACCTTCCCCCCCCCCTCCCCCCTGCGCAACATATACACACACACATTGGCACAGGGTTAGGGCCCTTCAGAGGGCCCTGAAAAATTCTGGTATTTTAAAAGGCAAACGGTGCCATGCATTTGGTACAGTTTAGAACTATGGTTCAGCTAGTAAAAATTCTAATTTCAAGAAGAGACCAGAAATCATAAGGGGGGGGGGGAAAGAGGTCCAGGGCCCCCTTAACCCCTCCCTCTAAATCTGCCACTGTAATATATGCTATACAGATAACACATTTCAAGGAAAATTGGCAGGCTTGTTGTCTTCAAACTTGTAGGACTGAAGGACTGATCAATAGTATCAATATACAGGATGAGTCTGGAAATTGGCTTGATGGGATCATTTTTCTTGAATTTATGTGCTTTTTGTTTTATTTTTCAACATATAATATATGGCATAAAGATAACACCTTTCATAAAAACTTATAGGACAAATGTGACAAATGTGACTTAGATACAGGTTGAATTTCAAAACCAGCTTCATCAGAGTTTTTTAAAAATTTATGCATTTTTTTTTCAGTATGCATTATTCTTACCAGTACAAATATATATATATATACGTAATATGCAATGCAGATACCCTATTTCATGGAAAAAAATCCCTTGTCTTCAGACTTTCAATACTGAAAAATATGACTTCGATATAACTGGCATTTTAAAACCAGTCTGATCGTATACCGGTACTTTTTTGTTGTTGTAATTAAAGGAGTTTGTGTGTATGTGTGTGTATTTGTGTGTATGGAAAATTCAATTTTTTTTCATCATGGTATTTTCAAAGTATACCTTTGAACTTCAATGGGCCTGAAGACTTTTGCTAGTCTCATTTCTAAATACCTATCATCTGCACTACAACATTAAAATTGGTGGTGATTATAAGCATTATGTATGTAGTATTGCATCGAACTTGAAGAAAACCCTATTTTGGGCACTGCCGCAGTAATGGCAATTTTAAGTAAAGCAGATACTTACAATTCTCAAACCTACAGAAAAGAATGGTAGGACTGAAATACAGCTTGTCACCATAAATACAATAAAAAGAAAACGGTGTGACTCATTTTGGAACTTATAAAAAAGATACATAGAATTGACGTTTGTTTTATTTTGTTTGTTGCCCCAGTTATGCTTTACAATGTTTAGCTTTAATTACTATTATGGTGTTTTTAGACATCCCCCGTCCCAATACAATACGATACAATACAATACAATACAATATAGTTTATTTCATGTCAGAAAGAATAAATGTACAAACATTAGCTGAGTAGCTATTCACCAACAGAATAAATTAAATAATGATACAGTGTTTACTACTATTGTTTCTAACTACTTCTGTTGATTGAAATTACAACAGGAAAATAAGGCCAAGCAGCTGACATAGTATGATACATTATTATAGTGGGTAATAATTAAGTTTACATTGAGACATCCATGGCATTGCAGAGATTACACTTGCACTTAGGTCCTTCCCTTTTTTTTTTAATCATTGTTTTTACTTCATTCAGACTAACATGAGCTTTTGGGTATTTTGTGGCTTTGAGGTTAAGCATAAGTTTTTGAAGTGGTTGTGACTATTTCCTTGATAAGTTTAAAACAAGTTTTATTTTTTGTTGTGTTACAATAAAGACTTCTCTCACGTCTATTAATAGTAAATCATGAAAGTATTTAAATAAGGAGTGCATGCTGAGCTAGATGTAATTGGATAAAAAGTTTGCTGTTATAATATAAAGAGAAGGGGAGGTGGTGAACAATGCTAATTAACATTTGATAGCTTCTTGGTCATTCCAGAAGAAAGGGTAAAATTCCAAAATGAGAAATGCAGAAATATGAACTTTGCAAAACTGGAAAACTTTTTACATTATTTTAATGAAGAGGTATTCAGAGAGTAGCAGAAGAATTTTAACCCACTCTGTTACTGTATTTCAAGAAATATGCACGTGTAAACATAATACAATAATTTTTCGTTATGGAGGTTAGGTAACATCTAAATTAGGTTATATTTCAATCATTCCATAGGTCATAGGTTCCATTTTTGATTTAGTTGCCAAGATTTTGTATGAATTCAAAAATATTGTTACTTATTTAATATTTCTCTTCAATTATAGAAAATGTGGTGCAAACACTTTGGTAATAAGTCACATGTTTTCTATAAATACAAAGCCTGAGGTATTCCAATTTAAATATGATTTTAGAAATCACTGGGAACAGACTTGCTTTTATATCACACTAGTTGTTTATGAACAAAGTGCTATCCATCTATTGTGATATGAACATAGATCAATCAGCACACACATATCCAATGTTCAAATAAAAAATGAACAATTTGTAATGGAGGTTAGATCAAAAGGAACAGTATTTGTTTTAATTTTTTTAAGTCAAAAGTAAACTTTAGAAGCTGAATTCGGGATTCTTAGTATTACAGATATGACAAATGTCACACGATAAGGTGGCAAAATTAAAACATTTATTCAAATCAACAAATGGTTAATGGTTACAATGGGTGTTTTACTTACTTTTCAAGGACTACATAAATACCTTTACCACTACTGGATACATTGCATCACTAATATGTTGATTTCTACGTCTGTAGAATTTACATTCCATATTTTACCAGAAAAAGAGTTTATTTTATTATCTTAGCAACAGAGGTAAGGTAAAATTGTAGTGTAAATTATGTGATCATTTAAACCGTTCAAAATGTCTGGTGGTGTTGTAAAACATCATTTGCTCTTCTGAGAAGAGTAGGTTGGATCAGGTAGTTTCTGGATAATCTTTTCAAAACTTATCCAGTTTTCATCTTTTGTTGTTGGCCATAAACATATTATTGGACTTGCCACATTTTGTTAAAAGGTTACCAAGCACAGTAAAATTGTCCGAGTCAATTTCTATTATTTGTCCAATATAAGATATGATAAGGTGCATATAAGATGCATGTAACTGAGGATTAGCTTCACTGATCATGATTAATACACTAGTACATGTGTTGCGGATCCCACGCCAAACGAACACAAACAATGGGAAAATGTTCACACCTTTATTCACGCACATACACTGACATGGTAAAACTAAAAAATAACAAAATAATGAAAGATAAACACCAAACTGATAATATAAAAATACACAAATATAATATAAACTGAATACAAATATAAAAAGAAACAATGAATTAATTATAAGAAATGGGAAATGTTGTGCATACTATAAATTTGGCGAGACAAAATGACTTGTGCTTTTACACAAACATTATGCAATTGGTTAACAATACGTACAGAGAAATGTGGCTTTTCCCGCCCGAGGGTGATCCACAGATTTTGCCAAAGTGACTACACTAAATCTTGAGACTTGGCGACCTGAGCCTTCTGCTGTGCAATTACAAACGTGGCCGCGCCCAGAACTACTGCTGGCCATATATATACTGAGCAAATCATTTGCATAACAAAACAAAGATGGCTAGTAATACGACCGTAATCGCAACTTGTTGTTGTAAGTGACAACACTCCCACTAAAACAGAAAAATAAACAAATAAATAAATAAAAATTAAAATTAAAATGGCATTTTATTTGTACAAAAATGCATTTATCTGCCTCACTACATACTCAAACAAACACATATTCACTCATATTATCTGTTATAAACAAAAATCAACAAAATTACTTATGCTTATTCAAATTTACTTACAATTTATTGTTAAAACAATACCACTTAAACAATATTGTAATAATATAACATATCTTAACAGTCTCCCTCTAAAAATTCCAATTTTGTGATGGGTCGACTGTAGTGGGACAATTTAGTACGAACTGTGGCGCTACGCACTAAGCTATCTCTCCCAATCTTAACATCATCTACTACAGCTAGAGGCCATGAACCACGGGGCATAGAGGCATCAACTAAAAGCTAAGGACAAGGTCCCCCCTCTTTAAATTTTGCTTGATCTCCCGCCATTTATGTCTAGACTGAAGCAAAGATAAATATTCCCTAGTCCATCGCTTCCAGAACTGGGAAACAAGAAATTGACAATGTCTCCACAACCGTCTATACGCATCTGCTATTTCAAAATCACCCCAAGGAAGAGAGGGATTGTTACGGAGTAGTAACAGATGGTTAGGAGTAAGAGCGTCACAGTCATTTGAGGCTGACTTTTGTCATGGGTCTTCCATTTATAATGCTTTCGCACTCACATAAAATTGTTTGTAATACCCAATCAGACAATGAGTTGGTAGACACATTTGACAACAGTGCTGTCAGAATTTTTCTGACAGTTCTTATCATGCGTTCCCAGATCCCTCCATGTACATGGGGAATTAAATTTTCACTCGACGCCTCTGCGTCTTTTTTCCATGAGTGTTTTACTCTTGTCTATGCATAAATTGGCATTTATGATTGGTACATTTCAACAACCTTTGATTATTATGCTATTTATGCTGTTTTCTTTCAATCCAGTTATATTTGGATACCTTGTATAATGTATAACAATGAAGTTCTTTGTGTTACTTTTGACTAGGATAGTAGTATTACAGTTTTTAGATAAACAGGAATTAAGATGTACTGCTATATGTAGAATTTGTATAATGTAGCATTCTCATGGGTAGATAGTGAGTTACTGCAGAGCATGAATCATGGAAACCAGTTCAGAATGTCTCAGTGCACAAACTATTAACTTTCTGGAAAATAAAGTTTATTGTACCACCAGCGTAGGCGCTGGCGGTACACATAGTTTTAGTCCCGACCCGTATGTTCCGCCGGCTCTGCCGGCTCCTGCGGCTCCGCCGCCATGTCATCATTACCACTTCTCCTCCTAGACTACAAGGGCCTCCGTACCCATCTCTTGGATTTAGGTCACCTATAATTTCAATACGTTCCACGTAAAATTTGGGCTTTGTCGGTATTGGGGTCTAGGTGTGGTGCTCATTGCAATGCACCCTTGTCTAAAAATGGCAAAATTAAATGCTAATTATCTACCCTACAGAAGGAATTATGGGAAAATTTTCTACAGACGGCTTTCCAAAAGTCATATGTGTAGATTTCAAATATGCCCTTGGATTTGACCTTTGACCTTTATTTCAAGGTCAAACGGGCCAAATTTTCAAAAAAATGAAATTTTTTACAAAAAAAAAAAAATCTTTGCGCTGATATTCAGACACTACACAGACTTAACCAATAATATTATTGGAAAGTGTTACCCTTCGGGTCATCTTTCGTCTCCGTGAATTTGGGGTCAATCGGTGCATTTTCACGGGAGTAGCGGCCATAAGTCAGACATATCAAATATCAATAGTCAGACATTTCAAATTTCTTGGCATACATATATCTGATGATCTTAAATGGCACATTAACATAGATGATATTGTCCGCAAAGCTCAGCAAAGACTCTACTTTCTACGACGGTTGAGGTCATTCTATGTCAACCAAGAACTGCTGGCAAAATTTTACCGGGCTAACACAATCTTTCACCGTCTGGTACAGTAGTGCTACAGTAGAGGACAAGAATCGCCTCAATCGCGTAGTAAAAACTGCCAGGCGCATTGTAGGTAGGGACCTGCCGTCTATTGAATGTTTGTATACGAGACGAGTGCTCAAGAAAGTAAAGTCAATCACGAATGACCCTGGTCACCCAGCGAATAGCCTACTTATGCATATGTCAACAAGCTGACTGCGGTCATTAAAAGCAACCTCCACGCGCACTAAGAATAGTTTTTATCCATCAGCAGTATGTATTTTTAATGAACAAAATGTATTTTAATAATTCCACTGTATCACATTTTATCGACAGATCATACCAATTTTCATTTTATATTTGTATAAATATGACAATAAATTATTATTATTATTATTATAAGATACCGAAACTGAAAACTGTCTCTAATTCGGGAACCGTTTATGCTAGAGACCTATTCTTTTTTGCATTTTGTAGAGCATGTAAAGCCCAACACTGAAGGTGGTCTCCGTTTTTTTGTATTCCATATGGTTTTCGAGTTACGCTGTATCAAAAAGTACATATTGGTGGTGAAAGCAAAATGTGCAGTACGGTAATGGATAATAAATTTTGAACCCCGGGAAAATAAAACAAGGCTTGGCTAGGCAGACAATTTCTGGTCAAAAATGACATTATTTCATCAAATTTGAACATCTGGAACTTCAGAGCACCTCCCATTTCAAGAATTTTGACCAAAATGACCTTTTCTTTATTTTAATTAATTTTTTTCTGTACGAAATTTATGGCACATTATTGTAACTCCACAATTATAACATTTAGTCCCTTATATCTTAAAAACTGGCAGAGATAGGTCCATAGTTACTATTGAACTTGAATAGGAAGTCATATACTGGCAATCTAAATGTGACCTTGAAATTGACCTTTGACCTACTTTTCACCATGAATTGAACTTTGCAAATTTTGGTTCCCTTTTATCTCCAAAACTGGCAGAGATAGGTCCATAGTTACTATGGAACTTAAGTAGGAAGTCATATACTGGCAATCTAAATGTGACCTTAAAATTGACCTTTGACCTACTTTTCACCATGAACTGAACTTTGCAAGTTTTTGTTCCCTTTTATCTCCAAAACTGGCAGAGATAGGTCCATAGTTACTACTGAACTTGAATAGGAAGTCATATACTGGCAATCTAAATGTGACCTTAAAATTGACCTTTGACCTACTTTTCACCATGAACTGAACTTTGCAAGTTTTTGTTCCCTTTTATCTCCAAAACTGGCAGAGATAGGTCCATAGTTACTACTAAACTTGAATAGGAAGTCATATACTGGCAATCTAAATGTGACCTTGAAATTGACCTTTGACCTACTTTTCACCATGAACTGAACTTTGCAAGTTTTGGTTCCCTTTTATCTCCAAAACTGGCAGAGATAGGTCCATAGTTACTACTGAACTTGAATAGGAAGTCATATACTGGCAATCTAAATGTGACCTTGAAATTGACCTTTGACCTACTTTTCACCATGAACTGAACTTTGCAAGTTTTTGTTCCCTTTTATCTCCAAAACTGGCAGAGATAGGTCCATAGTTACTATTGAACTTGAATGGGAAGTCATATAGTGGCAATCTAAATGTGACCTTAAAATTGACCTTTGACCCTCTTTTCACCATGAACTGAACTTTGCACATTTTCATTCCCTTATATCTCCAAAAGTGGCAGAGATAGGTCCATAGTTACTGTCAAAGTTGAATAGGAAGTCACATACTGGCAATTTAACAGTAACCTTAAAATTGACCTTTGACTTACTTTTCACCATGAATTGAACTTTGCAAATTTTCCTTCCCATTTAACTCCAAAACTGGCAGAGATAGGTCCATAGTTACTATTGAACTTGAATAGGAAGTCACATACTGGCAATTTACTGTGACCTTAAAATTGACCTTTGACCTACTTTTTACCATGAACTGAACTTTGCAAATTTGCATTCCCTTTTATCTCCAAAACTGGCAAAGATGCACCCATAGTTACTATTGAATTTGAATAGAAAGTCATTAGAGGCAATTTACTGTGACCTTTAAATTGACCTTTGACCTACTTTTCACCATGAACTGAACTTTGCAAATTTTTTTGTTCCCTTTTATCTCCAAAACTGGCAGAGATAGGTCCATAGTTACTATTGAACTTGGATAGAAATTCATATACTGTGACCTTTAAATTGACCTTTGACCTACTTCTCCATGAACTGAGCTTTGCATATTTTCTTGCCTCTCATATCTTTAAAACTAGCAGAGATGTGCCAATTGTTGCCCGTAGGTTTTCTCTTTTGTCAGCATATATGCACCACTGACAACACATTTCAAGGAAAACCAATAAGACTTTTGTCTAGAGAATACAGGAGTGATCAAGGGTAGGAAAATGCAAGTCAATAAGAAAATCTGCTTAATTGTACCATTTTTAGTTACATTTTTTTGCATATTTTGAGAACTTTTGTTGATTGCATTTTAAAGAGCTTGTCAAGCACAAGACTGGTGATGGTGTCCCTTTTTGGAGGGGGAGGGGGTCCATACGAATGCGCTTACTCCAGCTGGTGGTACAATATCCGGAGGCGGTATCGCCTCTCTGATCCTCTAGTTTTCAGTTGTCCCTCATGGATAATTAATACTAGTTGCTAGCTAATAACTTAGAATTTCTTAAATGCCACATTAAGTAATGTTGTACCAAAATTGACATAAATTAGGACTACCAGTAAAATACAGCTTGAATTAGAAAACCAGCTTCATTATATTCTTTTTCTGGAAACACTCACTAATGCAGTTTTTTTTTTTTTTTTTTTTTTGTGAAATTTTCATTTTTCACATATTGGCATTTTCATTGTGGGACTTAGACCTCCCAGAGGCATGAAGCTGTATGGTAGTTACACTTTCTCAATGTCAAAGTTGATAATTAAAAATTGGTGATGATTATGCTGTTTTAACATTAAATTCATTATATCATATTAGCTCAGAGACAATGTGCAATTTCATTTTATCTGATAAGTTTTTACGATACTGCCCAAAAATTGGATTTTAGGGAACTTGTCCCTCTGGTGTATAGGCCCTGGTTGAGTGAAAAGGCAGTTCCAGCAGAGAAATATACCCCTACACTTATCTCGTCCAAGGTTTGTATGGAGCTTGTGGAGTCAGCCGAGGGTTGCCAATTGGTATATGGGAAGACACTGAACATTGTGACATCAACAATTGCTGTTGTATTATGGGAAGACACTGAACATTGTGACATCAACAATTGCTGTTGTATTATGGGAAGACACTGAACATTGTGACATCAACAATTGTTGTTGTATTATGGAAAGACATTGAACATTGTGACATCAACAATTGCTGTTGTATTATGGGAAGACATTGAACATTGTGACATCAACAATTGCTGTTGTATTATGGGAATTAGACATTGAAGGGCAGAAACCACTAAATGGAGCAATCACTGACTGTTATAGACAAATGTAGTTCAGTGAGAGAAAGTTAATTGGTGCTTTTTACCTATTTTTCCTGGCATTTCTTGTGTGTTGCTAGGGTTAATTTTGGTGTCAACTAGCAGGCTAGGGTGTAAAATACTGCCATTTTTTTTTCAGAACCAGGCATAGTTGTGGTGCAGTCGTGAGACCTCTGGTGGAGGAAGCTACTGACTGTGAGTGGTGCAGTGGTTTGTTTACCAACAGAGGGGTGCACATGTTCAAGTAATGCTGGTAAGAAAGTTTACTTGATGACAGTATATTTTTGTGCCATTGGGAGTTATGTCAGTGTGTCTGCTGTCCATGGGGATGGGAAATATTTCACCCATTTATTTCGTTCATGCAATTTTGCAGGCATTTCTTAGCATGGCCATCAATGAGAAATTATATGCCAGGTTGATTCTGTCCTGAAGGGGGAAAATATATAAGGGGTGGTCTGGCTAATTATCAATTTTTTGATCAATTAAATGAAAAATTACACATAAATTTGTATAACACACAGGAGGGATACTGTTGGCTTTGGACTGGGGGCACCAGTTGTTCCATTGGGGTCTGTTATGGGATGATGAGGGTTACATTTCCTGGGGCCGGATACTCAGTTACTGTTGGAGTGCACAGGGTGGCATTAATGCTAAAGGAAAGGATTCTCAACATACCGAGAGAGACAGAAGTATCTCACCTGTGTGGAGTCGCCTCACAGAAGCAACAATAACAGATTACGTTGTCATAATCTGGGAAGGTGCATAGGACACGGACATGGCCAAACTGTGTACATGATAATTAATATTTTAATTTATTTTATTTTTTATTTATTTATTTTTTACATTTACTTAATTCTAGATTTCTCAATTATATTTTTAAGTTTTAAGAAGAAGAAAGACCAACACACTTGTGTATATTTAAAAACCAGTTTATTACAGAGTAGTATCTTGAAATCATACATTTTCTCGTTCTCTTTGGCCACATTCACATCGAGTTGAGCCATGGCTCTACAAAGCCACAACCTAAATATGGCAGACGTACATGAAAGAAAAAACGCCTAATCTTTTAATAGTTTCTCTGCCTCTCACACGCCTCCCCATGCGTCGTCCCTGCGGGGGGGACAGTCATTAAATCTCAGCTCCATTGGGATGATACATGGGGGACGTGTGAGAGGCGGAGAGCCTATTAAAAGATTAGGCCGTTTTCCTGTCATGTACCTCCGCCATATTTAGGTCGCTTTGAAGAGCCATGGCTCAGCCCGATGTGAATGCGGCTTTTGAATAACTGTGATCAGGAAATACAAGTTTTGGCATCATTGCATTTTCTATAGTCATTACTTTTCAATGCTTTAGATCTGTCATACTTTATGTAGCGATTAAGGATTCTCCTTCTAGCTCTTAACTTGAATGCAAGTGTCTTATTGTGATTCACTATCATTTGCATCTGTTTTTCATCTTTTTCCAGATATTTTAATGACTGAAGAAGTTGGCACAATACCAACAGAGGCCATCTTACTCAAAGTGAATAGTTTAAGTCCATTATTCCTTAAGTGGACTGGCACTGCAAAGTTCCGAGAAAAGGTGACATCTTTATTATTAGTTTTCTGAAATGTCCGGTTTAATTAAAGACTCCACTTTTTGTGTGTTGTTACTAATTAAGTTTTGTTGATTCAATTGCCTTTGGGCCCAGTCTATAATTTAGGCACTGTCTCAAGATTTGCATGTCTTCAGAGTTGCTAAAGTCTAGTTTGCCTTTCTCAGGGAAAATTGTTTCTGAGCCACCTTTACATACATAACAGTACTTTAAACAATTTTGACAATCACCACTGTAACAACTAATTATAGAGTTAATAACATATCTCAGTGCTCTTTTAATCAACTCTATTTCCCCTTGGTTTGCTCTAAAGCAAGCATCAAATTCAGAATAGCAGCACATTGCTATGCACTGAGAAAAGCATTGTTGCATTTTGTCTCTAGTGTTTTTTGTTTTTGCTGGAAACACTTAAAGAAAATGGTTCCTTTTTCCTTTTGTTTTTTCAGAGCTATGGTAAAGTGTTGTTTGTCCCGAAGACTTTCAACATTGTCACGTGTAGTGTGGGATTGGCTGTCCCCATCAGTAGTTAAGGTGCCAACTGTGACCTCTCAAGAAAATTCCTCAAGGATCTGCTGCATGGCGCATTGTTTGTCCCCAATACTATCCTCTTCTTGTAGATTGGTTGTACAGACTCCACTGTGATCTGGACAAGAGACATCTTCTCCTCTACTTCTGAGCAGATGAGCAGTACTGGGGAAGCGCTTACACTTGCCAATTTAGCCAAATGCTAAAACTGACTGAAATTGGCTAAAGAAAAAGGGCTTGATTTGACATGTTTTAGCCAAATTATACCCATTTTGATAACAAATTGACAAAAATGTGGTGATATGGCTAAGCGAAAAAAATTGCAAGCGCTACCCCAGCAGTATGACAGAGCTTGTCACTAATGTAAACACCACTGTGCTCTGGACAAGAGACTTCTTCCCCTCTAATGTCCTTCTGGCTGGTCACATTCTCTGCTACAGTGTACACATTCTGAGTGGCTGGCTGGTCACATTCTCTGCTACAGTGTACACAGTCTGAGTGGCTGGCTGGTCACATTCTCTGCTACAGTGTACGCAGTCTGAGTGGCTGGCTGGTCACATTCTCTGCTACAGTGTACACAGTCTGAGTGGCTGGCTGGTATGGTATTTTGTTCCCTCCACTGAACAGGCTATTATTGTATCTCCCATCTCCTTCCACTGCTATATGGGCTGTCCTCCATACCCTGTGAGATCCTGAATGTGACATAAGTTTTCACAGCGTTGCTGCATGTCAGCTTTGTTCAATTCTGTTATCACTGCACTGACTTTGTTAGCTTGTGTCTGCATGGCTGATGGGCTGGGCAGGGTAGGGTCACATTGCTTGCCATTATGATCCAACTCATTGCTGTGTTAGAGATCATATTCTGTGACAGGCCATAACTTGCAAGCCTGCATTTACTGTTACTAATCTCCAGCCACGCTGCTTGCTTTGGACTTCATTCTATAGTTTCTACTTCCCCGTCCTGTACTGACATGTGTCACATTTTAGTCCCGTTGACCAAGCCACTCCCCACTTGCTCTCTGCCTTGCTGTCCCAAACCATTTAGCCAGCTAGTGCACCCAGATGTGTGCCCTGACAAGACTTTGTTAACCAGATTGACAATTAATTTTTTCTCCTGAAACCAACTTGTATTCATCATCTGTGTGTGTGTATGGGGGGGGGGGGGGGGGGGCTACTGGACAAACTAAACTCTCTGGCTGGACCCTACTATGTCTTAGAGTCACGGTGCATCAAGATTGCTGCTGAGGGTTGTTGATGGCCCAGGAGGGGGTGGAGAGGAGGCTGCCTGGTACAACTCTTAGCTGGGTCTGATGTATCTTCTCACAATGGGCTCTGGAGGGCTGTCAGACATCAGGATTGCTGCTGAGGGTTGTTGATGGCCCGGCAGGGGGTGGAGAGGAGGCTGCCTGGTACAACTCTTAGCTGGGTCTGATGTATCTTCTCACAATGGGCTCTGGAGGGCTGTTTGACTCCTGTCATCTAAAGGCTAGCTTGTGTCCTTTCACAAATACACCTTTTCTTCATTTTTTTCCAGGTACCTTTACCATACAGCATGGTTAGCAAGTGACTACGGAGACAGGTTTTTTATAGTCACGCCAGGGACAGGTTTTTTATAGTGTTGTTTCTCCCAGGTGTGCAGGGCAGGGGGGGTGTTACCCAGCTTAGTGGTGAGTATTGTTATGCAGAGAAAGACATTTTCCTGTGTCCTCACAACACAAACAAACAACACAAACAACAGTTGTGACAATTAGCCTTGCACTTGAGTTTAAGTAATTTTTAGATATTTTTAAATATTTTTAAATCTTTTTATAAGCAATTTTCCACTTCTCTCACTTTATTCCTCAGCAAAGTGCTCCTAAACTAGTCATAATCAGTTAAGATGCTTATCTCAGATTTTCACACATGCCCAGCATCATGTGTCCACATTTCAAAACAATTGAAGTAAATTCAGGCACAGAAATTTGCATTTAACTTTTTATTACTCATGAAATTGTGCCTTTCTCACCAGGTGCAATGTGTGCTTGGTGGCGTATTCAGCAACCACATTTTCAACTTGACCGTACTCAGGAACCAACAGACCATTCTCAGTCATATTTGGAAGAGCAGTTGGCAGTGTATGAAGGTTTTAATATTTGGTGTCAGAAGGTAAGAACGGGGGGGGGGGGGGGGGAAGGGCATAAACCACTAAATCAGCCAATCACCGCCTGTTATAGACTAATGTAGTTCAGTGAGAGAAAAATAGTGCTTTTTTTCAATTTTTCCTGGCATTTCTTGTGTGTTGCTAGGGTTAATGTTGGTGTCAACTAGCAGGCTAGCATATAAACTACTGCCAGTTTTTTTTTCTTTTCAGGACCAGGCATAGTTGTGGTGCAGTCGTGAGACCTCTGGTGGAGGGGGCTACTGACTGTGAGCGGTGCAGTGGTTTGTTTACAAACAGAGGGGTGCGCATGTTCAAGTTATGCCGGTAAGAAAGTTTACTTGATGACAGTATATTTTTGTGCCATTGGGAGTTATGTCAGTGTGTCTCCTGTCCATGGGGATGTGAAATGTTTCACCCATTTATTTTGTTCATGCAGTTTTGCAGGCATTTCTTAGTATGGCCGTCATTGGGAAATTATATGGTGGTTTCTACACTGAACAATGTGACATCAACAATATTGGTTGCATTGTGGGAAGACATTCAACATTGTGACATCAACAATTGCTGTTGTATTATGGGAAGACATTGAACATTGTGACATCAATAATTGCTGTTGTATTATGGGAAGACATTGAACATTGTGACATCAACAATTGCTGCTGTATTATGGAAAGACATTGAACATTGTGACATAACAATTGCTGTTGTATTATGGGAAGACATTGAACATTGTGACATCAACAATTGCTTCTGTATTATGGGAAGACATTGAACATTGTGACATCAACAATTGCTGTTGTATTATGGGAAGACATTGAACATTGTGACATCAACAATTGCTGTTGTATTATGGGAAGACATTGAACATTGTGACATCAACAATTGCTGTTGTATTATGGGAATTAGACATTGAACATTGTGTATATTTTTGTGCCATTGGGAGTTATGTCAGTGTGTCTGCTGTCCATGGGGATGTGAAATGTTTCACCTATTTATTTTGTTCATGCAATTTTGCAGGTATTTCTTGGTATGGCCATCAATGGGAAATTATATGCCATGTTGTTTCTGTCCTGAAGGGGGAAAATATATAAGGGGTGGTCTGGCTAATTATCAATTTTTTGATCAATTAAATGATAAATTACACATAAATTTGCATACCACACAGGAGGGATACTGTTGGCTGTGGACTGGGGGCACCAGTTGTTCCATTGGGGTCTGTTATGGGATGATGAGGGTTACATTTCCTGGGGCCGGATACTCAGTTACTGTTGGAGTGCACAGGGTGGCATTAATGCTAAAGGAAAGGATTCTCAACATACCGAGAGAGACAGAAGTATCTCACCTGTGTGGAGTCGCCTCACAGAAGCAACAATAACAGATTACGTTGTCATAATCTGGGAAGGTGCATAGGACACGGACATGGCCAAACTGTGTACATGATAATTAATATTTTAATTTATTTTATTTTTTATTTATTTATTTTTTACATTTACTTAATTCTAGATTTCTCAATTATATTTTTAAGTTTTAAGAAGAAGAAAGACCAACACACTTGTGTATATTTAAAAACCAGTTTATTACAGAGTAGTATCTTGAAATCATACATTTTCTCGTTCTCTTTGGCCACATTCACATCGAGTTGAGCCATGGCTCTACAAAGCCACAACCTAAATATGGCAGACGTACATGAAAGAAAAAACGCCTAATCTTTTAATAGTTTCTCTGCCTCTCACACGCCTCCCCATGCGTCGTCCCTGCGGGGGGGACAGTCATTAAATCTCAGCTCCATTGGGATGATACATGGGGGACGTGTGAGAGGCGGAGAGCCTATTAAAAGATTAGGCCGTTTTCCTGTCATGTACCTCCGCCATATTTAGGTCGCTTTGAAGAGCCATGGCTCAGCCCGATGTGAATGCGGCTTTTGAATAACTGTGATCAGGAAATACAAGTTTTGGCATCATTGCATTTTCTATAGTCATTACTTTTCAATGCTTTAGATCTGTCATACTTTATGTAGCGATTAAGGATTCTCCTTCTAGCTCTTAACTTGAATGCAAGTGTCTTATTGTGATTCACTATCATTTGCATCTGTTTTTCATCTTTTTCCAGATATTTTAATGACTGAAGAAGTTGGCACAATACCAACAGAGGCCATCTTACTCAAAGTGAATAGTTTAAGTCCATTATTCCTTAAGTGGACTGGCACTGCAAAGTTCCGAGAAAAGGTGACATCTTTATTATTAGTTTTCTGAAATGTCCGGTTTAATTAAAGACTCCACTTTTTGTGTGTTGTTACTAATTAAGTTTTGTTGATTCAATTGCCTTTGGGCCCAGTCTATAATTTAGGCACTGTCTCAAGATTTGCATGTCTTCAGAGTTGCTAAAGTCTAGTTTGCCTTTCTCAGGGAAAATTGTTTCTGAGCCACCTTTACATACATAACAGTACTTTAAACAATTTTGACAATCACCACTGTAACAACTAATTATAGAGTTAATAACATATCTCAGTGCTCTTTTAATCAACTCTATTTCCCCTTGGTTTGCTCTAAAGCAAGCATCAAATTCAGAATAGCAGCACATTGCTATGCACTGAGAAAAGCATTGTTGCATTTTGTCTCTAGTGTTTTTTGTTTTTGCTGGAAACACTTAAAGAAAATGGTTCCTTTTTCCTTTTGTTTTTTCAGAGCTATGGTAAAGTGTTGTTTGTCCCGAAGACTTTCAACATTGTCACGTGTAGTGTGGGATTGGCTGTCCCCATCAGTAGTTAAGGTGCCAACTGTGACCTCTCAAGAAAATTCCTCAAGGATCTGCTGCATGGCGCATTGTTTGTCCCCAATACTATCCTCTTCTTGTAGATTGGTTGTACAGACTCCACTGTGATCTGGACAAGAGACATCTTCTCCTCTACTTCTGAGCAGATGAGCAGTACTGGGGAAGCGCTTACACTTGCCAATTTAGCCAAATGCTAAAACTGACTGAAATTGGCTAAAGAAAAAGGGCTTGATTTGACATGTTTTAGCCAAATTATACCCATTTTGATAACAAATTGACAAAAATGTGGTGATATGGCTAAGCGAAAAAAATTGCAAGCGCTACCCCAGCAGTATGACAGAGCTTGTCACTAATGTAAACACCACTGTGCTCTGGACAAGAGACTTCTTCCCCTCTAATGTCCTTCTGGCTGGTCACATTCTCTGCTACAGTGTACACATTCTGAGTGGCTGGCTGGTCACATTCTCTGCTACAGTGTACACAGTCTGAGTGGCTGGCTGGTCACATTCTCTGCTACAGTGTACGCAGTCTGAGTGGCTGGCTGGTCACATTCTCTGCTACAGTGTACACAGTCTGAGTGGCTGGCTGGTATGGTATTTTGTTCCCTCCACTGAACAGGCTATTATTGTATCTCCCATCTCCTTCCACTGCTATATGGGCTGTCCTCCATACCCTGTGAGATCCTGAATGTGACATAAGTTTTCACAGCGTTGCTGCATGTCAGCTTTGTTCAATTCTGTTATCACTGCACTGACTTTGTTAGCTTGTGTCTGCATGGCTGATGGGCTGGGCAGGGTAGGGTCACATTGCTTGCCATTATGATCCAACTCATTGCTGTGTTAGAGATCATATTCTGTGACAGGCCATAACTTGCAAGCCTGCATTTACTGTTACTAATCTCCAGCCACGCTGCTTGCTTTGGACTTCATTCTATAGTTTCTACTTCCCCGTCCTGTACTGACATGTGTCACATTTTAGTCCCGTTGACCAAGCCACTCCCCACTTGCTCTCTGCCTTGCTGTCCCAAACCATTTAGCCAGCTAGTGCACCCAGATGTGTGCCCTGACAAGACTTTGTTAACCAGATTGACAATTAATTTTTTCTCCTGAAACCAACTTGTATTCATCATCTGTGTGTGTGTATGGGGGGGGGGGGGGGGGGGGGCTACTGGACAAACTAAACTCTCTGGCTGGACCCTACTATGTCTTAGAGTCACGGTGCATCAAGATTGCTGCTGAGGGTTGTTGATGGCCCAGGAGGGGGTGGAGAGGAGGCTGCCTGGTACAACTCTTAGCTGGGTCTGATGTATCTTCTCACAATGGGCTCTGGAGGGCTGTCAGACATCAGGATTGCTGCTGAGGGTTGTTGATGGCCCGGCAGGGGGTGGAGAGGAGGCTGCCTGGTACAACTCTTAGCTGGGTCTGATGTATCTTCTCACAATGGGCTCTGGAGGGCTGTTTGACTCCTGTCATCTAAAGGCTAGCTTGTGTCCTTTCACAAATACACCTTTTCTTCATTTTTTTCCAGGTACCTTTACCATACAGCATGGTTAGCAAGTGACTACGGAGACAGGTTTTTTATAGTCACGCCAGGGACAGGTTTTTTATAGTGTTGTTTCTCCCAGGTGTGCAGGGCAGGGGGGGTGTTACCCAGCTTAGTGGTGAGTATTGTTATGCAGAGAAAGACATTTTCCTGTGTCCTCACAACACAAACAAACAACACAAACAACAGTTGTGACAATTAGCCTTGCACTTGAGTTTAAGTAATTTTTAGATATTTTTAAATATTTTTAAATCTTTTTATAAGCAATTTTCCACTTCTCTCACTTTATTCCTCAGCAAAGTGCTCCTAAACTAGTCATAATCAGTTAAGATGCTTATCTCAGATTTTCACACATGCCCAGCATCATGTGCCCACATTTCAAAACAATTGAAGTAAATTCAGGCACAGAAATTTGCATTTAACTTTTTATTACTCATGAAATTGTGCCTTTCTCACCAGGTGCAATGTGTGCTTGGTGGCGTATTCAGCAACCACATTTTCAACTTGACCGTACTCAGGAACCAACAGACCATTCTCAGTCATATTTGGAAGAGCAGTTGGCAGTGTATGAAGGTTTTAATATTTGGTGTCAGAAGGTAAGAACGGGGGGGGGGGGGGGGGGAAGGGCATAAACCACTAAATCAGCCAATCACCGCCTGTTATAGACTAATGTAGTTCAGTGAGAGAAAAATAGTGCTTTTTTTCAATTTTTCCTGGCATTTCTTGTGTGTTGCTAGGGTTAATGTTGGTGTCAACTAGCAGGCTAGCATATAAACTACTGCCAGTTTTTTTTTCTTTTCAGGACCAGGCATAGTTGTGGTGCAGTCGTGAGACCTCTGGTGGAGGGGGCTACTGACTGTGAGCGGTGCAGTGGTTTGTTTACAAACAGAGGGGTGCGCATGTTCAAGTTATGCCGGTAAGAAAGTTTACTTGATGACAGTATATTTTTGTGCCATTGGGAGTTATGTCAGTGTGTCTCCTGTCCATGGGGATGTGAAATGTTTCACCCATTTATTTTGTTCATGCAGTTTTGCAGGCATTTCTTAGTATGGCCGTCATTGGGAAATTATATGGTGGTTTCTACACTGAACAATGTGACATCAACAATATTGGTTGCATTGTGGGAAGACATTCAACATTGTGACATCAACAATTGCTGTTGTATTATGGGAAGACATTGAACATTGTGACATCAATAATTGCTGTTGTATTATGGGAAGACATTGAACATTGTGACATCAACAATTGCTGCTGTATTATGGAAAGACATTGAACATTGTGACATAACAATTGCTGTTGTATTATGGGAAGACATTGAACATTGTGACATCAACAATTGCTTCTGTATTATGGGAAGACATTGAACATTGTGACATCAACAATTGCTGTTGTATTATGGGAAGACATTGAACATTGTGACATCAACAATTGCTGTTGTATTATGGGAAGACATTGAACATTGTGACATCAACAATTGCTGTTGTATTATGGGAATTAGACATTGAACATTGTGTATATTTTTGTGCCATTGGGAGTTATGTCAGTGTGTCTGCTGTCCATGGGGATGTGAAATGTTTCACCTATTTATTTTGTTCATGCAATTTTGCAGGTATTTCTTGGTATGGCCATCAATGGGAAATTATATGCCATGTTGTTTCTGTCCTGAAGGGGGAAAATATATAAGGGGTGGTCTGGCTAATTATCAATTTTTTGATCAATTAAATGATAAATTACACATAAATTTGCATACCACACAGGAGGGATACTGTTGGCTGTGGACTGGGGGCACCAGTTGTTCCATTGGGGTCTGTTATGGGATGATGAGGGTTACATTTCCTGGGGCCGGATACTCAGTTACTGTTGGAGTGCACAGGGTGGCATTAATGCTAAAGGAAAGGATTCTCAACATACCGAGAGAGACAGAAGTATCTCACCTGTGTGGAGTCGCCTCACAGAAGCAACAATAACAGATTACGTTGTCATAATCTGGGAAGGTGCATAGGACACGGACATGGCCAAACTGTGTACATGATAATTAATATTTTAATTTATTTTATTTTTTATTTATTTATTTTTTACATTTACTTAATTCTAGATTTCTCAATTATATTTTTAAGTTTTAAGAAGAAGAAAGACCAACACACTTGTGTATATTTAAAAACCAGTTTATTACAGAGTAGTATCTTGAAATCATACATTTTCTCGTTCTCTTTGGCCACATTCACATCGAGTTGAGCCATGGCTCTACAAAGCCACAACCTAAATATGGCAGACGTACATGAAAGAAAAAACGCCTAATCTTTTAATAGTTTCTCTGCCTCTCACACGCCTCCCCATGCGTCGTCCCTGCGGGGGGGACAGTCATTAAATCTCAGCTCCATTGGGATGATACATGGGGGACGTGTGAGAGGCGGAGAGCCTATTAAAAGATTAGGCCGTTTTCCTGTCATGTACCTCCGCCATATTTAGGTCGCTTTGAAGAGCCATGGCTCAGCCCGATGTGAATGCGGCTTTTGAATAACTGTGATCAGGAAATACAAGTTTTGGCATCATTGCATTTTCTATAGTCATTACTTTTCAATGCTTTAGATCTGTCATACTTTATGTAGCGATTAAGGATTCTCCTTCTAGCTCTTAACTTGAATGCAAGTGTCTTATTGTGATTCACTATCATTTGCATCTGTTTTTCATCTTTTTCCAGATATTTTAATGACTGAAGAAGTTGGCACAATACCAACAGAGGCCATCTTACTCAAAGTGAATAGTTTAAGTCCATTATTCCTTAAGTGGACTGGCACTGCAAAGTTCCGAGAAAAGGTGACATCTTTATTATTAGTTTTCTGAAATGTCCGGTTTAATTAAAGACTCCACTTTTTGTGTGTTGTTACTAATTAAGTTTTGTTGATTCAATTGCCTTTGGGCCCAGTCTATAATTTAGGCACTGTCTCAAGATTTGCATGTCTTCAGAGTTGCTAAAGTCTAGTTTGCCTTTCTCAGGGAAAATTGTTTCTGAGCCACCTTTACATACATAACAGTACTTTAAACAATTTTGACAATCACCACTGTAACAACTAATTATAGAGTTAATAACATATCTCAGTGCTCTTTTAATCAACTCTATTTCCCCTTGGTTTGCTCTAAAGCAAGCATCAAATTCAGAATAGCAGCACATTGCTATGCACTGAGAAAAGCATTGTTGCATTTTGTCTCTAGTGTTTTTTGTTTTTGCTGGAAACACTTAAAGAAAATGGTTCCTTTTTCCTTTTGTTTTTTCAGAGCTATGGTAAAGTGTTGTTTGTCCCGAAGACTTTCAACATTGTCACGTGTAGTGTGGGATTGGCTGTCCCCATCAGTAGTTAAGGTGCCAACTGTGACCTCTCAAGAAAATTCCTCAAGGATCTGCTGCATGGCGCATTGTTTGTCCCCAATACTATCCTCTTCTTGTAGATTGGTTGTACAGACTCCACTGTGATCTGGACAAGAGACATCTTCTCCTCTACTTCTGAGCAGATGAGCAGTACTGGGGAAGCGCTTACACTTGCCAATTTAGCCAAATGCTAAAACTGACTGAAATTGGCTAAAGAAAAAGGGCTTGATTTGACATGTTTTAGCCAAATTATACCCATTTTGATAACAAATTGACAAAAATGTGGTGATATGGCTAAGCGAAAAAAATTGCAAGCGCTACCCCAGCAGTATGACAGAGCTTGTCACTAATGTAAACACCACTGTGCTCTGGACAAGAGACTTCTTCCCCTCTAATGTCCTTCTGGCTGGTCACATTCTCTGCTACAGTGTACACATTCTGAGTGGCTGGCTGGTCACATTCTCTGCTACAGTGTACACAGTCTGAGTGGCTGGCTGGTCACATTCTCTGCTACAGTGTACGCAGTCTGAGTGGCTGGCTGGTCACATTCTCTGCTACAGTGTACACAGTCTGAGTGGCTGGCTGGTATGGTATTTTGTTCCCTCCACTGAACAGGCTATTATTGTATCTCCCATCTCCTTCCACTGCTATATGGGCTGTCCTCCATACCCTGTGAGATCCTGAATGTGACATAAGTTTTCACAGCGTTGCTGCATGTCAGCTTTGTTCAATTCTGTTATCACTGCACTGACTTTGTTAGCTTGTGTCTGCATGGCTGATGGGCTGGGCAGGGTAGGGTCACATTGCTTGCCATTATGATCCAACTCATTGCTGTGTTAGAGATCATATTCTGTGACAGGCCATAACTTGCAAGCCTGCATTTACTGTTACTAATCTCCAGCCACGCTGCTTGCTTTGGACTTCATTCTATAGTTTCTACTTCCCCGTCCTGTACTGACATGTGTCACATTTTAGTCCCGTTGACCAAGCCACTCCCCACTTGCTCTCTGCCTTGCTGTCCCAAACCATTTAGCCAGCTAGTGCACCCAGATGTGTGCCCTGACAAGACTTTGTTAACCAGATTGACAATTAATTTTTTCTCCTGAAACCAACTTGTATTCATCATCTGTGTGTGTGTATGGGGGGGGGGGGGGGGGGGCTACTGGACAAACTAAACTCTCTGGCTGGACCCTACTATGTCTTAGAGTCACGGTGCATCAAGATTGCTGCTGAGGGTTGTTGATGGCCCAGGAGGGGGTGGAGAGGAGGCTGCCTGGTACAACTCTTAGCTGGGTCTGATGTATCTTCTCACAATGGGCTCTGGAGGGCTGTCAGACATCAGGATTGCTGCTGAGGGTTGTTGATGGCCCGGCAGGGGGTGGAGAGGAGGCTGCCTGGTACAACTCTTAGCTGGGTCTGATGTATCTTCTCACAATGGGCTCTGGAGGGCTGTTTGACTCCTGTCATCTAAAGGCTAGCTTGTGTCCTTTCACAAATACACCTTTTCTTCATTTTTTTCCAGGTACCTTTACCATACAGCATGGTTAGCAAGTGACTACGGAGACAGGTTTTTTATAGTCACGCCAGGGACAGGTTTTTTATAGTGTTGTTTCTCCCAGGTGTGCAGGGCAGGGGGGGTGTTACCCAGCTTAGTGGTGAGTATTGTTATGCAGAGAAAGACATTTTCCTGTGTCCTCACAACACAAACAAACAACACAAACAACAGTTGTGACAATTAGCCTTGCACTTGAGTTTAAGTAATTTTTAGATATTTTTAAATATTTTTAAATCTTTTTATAAGCAATTTTCCACTTCTCTCACTTTATTCCTCAGCAAAGTGCTCCTAAACTAGTCATAATCAGTTAAGATGCTTATCTCAGATTTTCACACATGCCCAGCATCATGTGTCCACATTTCAAAACAATTGAAGTAAATTCAGGCACAGAAATTTGCATTTAACTTTTTATTACTCATGAAATTGTGCCTTTCTCACCAGGTGCAATGTGTGCTTGGTGGCGTATTCAGCAACCACATTTTCAACTTGACCGTACTCAGGAACCAACAGACCATTCTCAGTCATATTTGGAAGAGCAGTTGGCAGTGTATGAAGGTTTTAATATTTGGTGTCAGAAGGTAAGAACGGGGGGGGGGGGGGGGGGGAAGGGCATAAACCACTAAATCAGCCAATCACCGCCTGTTATAGACTAATGTAGTTCAGTGAGAGAAAAATAGTGCTTTTTTTCAATTTTTCCTGGCATTTCTTGTGTGTTGCTAGGGTTAATGTTGGTGTCAACTAGCAGGCTAGCATATAAACTACTGCCAGTTTTTTTTTCTTTTCAGGACCAGGCATAGTTGTGGTGCAGTCGTGAGACCTCTGGTGGAGGGGGCTACTGACTGTGAGCGGTGCAGTGGTTTGTTTACAAACAGAGGGGTGCGCATGTTCAAGTTATGCCGGTAAGAAAGTTTACTTGATGACAGTATATTTTTGTGCCATTGGGAGTTATGTCAGTGTGTCTCCTGTCCATGGGGATGTGAAATGTTTCACCCATTTATTTTGTTCATGCAGTTTTGCAGGCATTTCTTAGTATGGCCGTCATTGGGAAATTATATGGTGGTTTCTACACTGAACAATGTGACATCAACAATATTGGTTGCATTGTGGGAAGACATTCAACATTGTGACATCAACAATTGCTGTTGTATTATGGGAAGACATTGAACATTGTGACATCAATAATTGCTGTTGTATTATGGGAAGACATTGAACATTGTGACATCAACAATTGCTGCTGTATTATGGAAAGACATTGAACATTGTGACATAACAATTGCTGTTGTATTATGGGAAGACATTGAACATTGTGACATCAACAATTGCTTCTGTATTATGGGAAGACATTGAACATTGTGACATCAACAATTGCTGTTGTATTATGGGAAGACATTGAACATTGTGACATCAACAATTGCTGTTGTATTATGGGAAGACATTGAACATTGTGACATCAACAATTGCTGTTGTATTATGGGAATTAGACATTGAACATTGTGTATATTTTTGTGCCATTGGGAGTTATGTCAGTGTGTCTGCTGTCCATGGGGATGTGAAATGTTTCACCTATTTATTTTGTTCATGCAATTTTGCAGGTATTTCTTGGTATGGCCATCAATGGGAAATTATATGCCATGTTGTTTCTGTCCTGAAGGGGGAAAATATATAAGGGGTGGTCTGGCTAATTATCAATTTTTTGATCAATTAAATGATAAATTACACATAAATTTGCATACCACACAGGAGGGATACTGTTGGCTGTGGACTGGGGGCACCAGTTGTTCCATTGGGGTCTGTTATGGGATGATGAGGGTTACATTTCCTGGGGCCGGATACTCAGTTACTGTTGGAGTGCACAGGGTGGCATTAATGCTAAAGGAAAGGATTCTCAACATACCGAGAGAGACAGAAGTATCTCACCTGTGTGGAGTCCCTCTGTGCTGTAACCCAGATCATCTCACAGCAGAGCTTCACGGAATCAACAATAACAGTCTACATTGTCATAATCTGGGAAGGCCCATCGAACACGGACAGCATCATTGTGTACATGATAATTATTATTTTATTTTAATTTATTTTTATTATTTTTTTTTATTTATATTTTTTTTACATTTACTTAATTTCTAGATTTCTCAATTATATTTTTAAGTTTTGAGTAAAAGAAAGACCAACAAACTTGTGTATATTTCACAACCAGTTTATTACAGAGTAGTATCTTGAAATCATACATTTTCTTTTAAGTACATGTTCTCTTTGAATAACTGTGATCAGAAAATACGAGATTTGGCATAGATATGCGTTTTCTATAGTCATTATTTTTCAATGCTTTAGATCTGTCATACTTTATGTAGCAGTTAAGGATTCTCCTTCTAGCTGTTAACTTGAATGCAAGTGTCTTATTGTTATTCACTTTCATTTTCATCTGTTTTTCACCTTTCTCCAGATATTTAATGACTGAGGAGTTTGCACACTACCAACAGAGGCCATCTTACTCAAAGTGGATAGTTAAAGTCCATTATTCTGTAAGTGGACTGCACTGTTAATCCTTCCTGCAAAGTTCTGAGAAAAGGTGACATCTTTATTATTAGTTTTCTGAATTGTACGGGTTAAAGTCTCCACTTTTTGTGTGTTGGTATTTTAATTAAAATTAAGTTTTGTTGATTCAATTGCCCTTGGGCCCAGTCTATAATTCAGGCACTGTCTCAAGATTTGCATGTCTTCAGTGTTGCTAAAGTCTAGTTTGCCTTTCTCAGGGAAAATAGTTTCTGAGTCATCTTTACATACATGAGAGTACTTTAAACAATTTTGACAATCACCACTGTAACAATACTAATATTAGAGTCAATAACATAACTCATTGCTCTTTTAATCAAAACCACGTCTCCTTGATTTTCTCTAAAGCAAGCATCAAATTCAGAATAGCAGTGCATTGCTATGCACTGAGCAAAGTGTTTTTGCATTTTGTCCCTAGTGTTTTTTTTTCTTTTGCTGTAAACACTTGACCATAAGATGGTGCTTTTTCCATTTTTTTTTTCAGAGCTTTGGTAAAGTGTAAAGAGTCGTGTTGTTTGTCCGGAAGACTTTCAACATTGTCATATGCAGAGTGGGCTTGGCTGTCCATCCAGTAGTTAAGGTGCCAACTGTGACCTCTCCTCAAGGATCTGCTACATGGCGCGTTGGTTGTCCCCAATGCTGTCATCTTCTTGTAGATTGGCTGTGCAGATACCACTGTGCTCTGGACAAGAGACATCTTCCCTTCTACTTATGAGCAGGTGAGCAGTATGGCAGAGCTTGTTACCAGTATAAACACCAATAATGTCCTATAAAAAAACAAACAGATAAATAAATATTAATAAAGTGAACACATTCAATAATAATGAAAATTGCTACACTACTTTTGAAATTATCCACGTGTCCACACCCAAATTTTACTAAAACTTGTAAACTACAATATACATACCCTAAACCAAAATTTAACTCCATATAAATTTAATAGTGATAATGACAGTTTTATAAAGTACAAGTAAATGAAACTTACAATCTTATGTCCTCTTTTGTATGACTACATTTTTGCTTCTTAGGTGTCTGCATAAAAATGAACTGCTAGCTTCTAAGGTGTCTGTGTAAATGAACTGCTCACTCTAGGTGGCATTGTCTATTATTCAATAGGGGTGTGTGGACTATACTAAACTGAAGGGGTGGTAGGTTATGTCCTTTACACCGGCCCCTTAAATGTGAGATTATAAAACAAACATTTACCTAATATACTATTAAAGGACAGAACTGAACTCTGTATGTATGAAGTACATTTTAAAACATAAACATATCAGTTATATGGTACATCTTAAATTAACTATACTCCTTAAATGCCCACCGTTTAATTAATGTCACTTTATCCAATGTCCTTCATGGTAACCTCCATGAATTATTGTCCTCATTGATCACTTTCCATGTCTTAAATGTCCTCCATGAATATCCTTTCCGTGAATAAAATCCAATTTTATAACAGTCTCTGACTTTAACATAAACTGTCTCTGACTTTAACATAAACTTATTCATGAAATTGTGCCTTTCTCACCAGGTGCAATGTGAGCTTAGTGGCCTATACAGCAACCACATTTTCAACTTGATGGTTCTCAGGAACCAAGAGATTGTTCTCAGTCATATTGTGCGGAGTAGTTGGCAGTGTATGAAAGTTTTAATATTTGGTGTCAGAAGTTAAGAACGGGGGGGGGGGGGGGGGGGGGGGGGGGGGGGGGGGGGGGTTCTGTGAAGGGCAAATGTCCTGTCCATGGGGATGTGAAATGTTTCACCCATTTATTTTGTTCATGCAGTTTTGCAGGCATTTCTTAGTATGGCCATCATTGGGAAATTATATGGTGGTTTTTACACTGAACATTGTGACATCAACAATATTGGTTGCATTGTGGGAAGACATTCAACATTGTGACATCAACAATTGCTGTTGTATTATGAGAAGACATTGAACATTGTGACATCAACAATTACTGTTGTATTAATTATGGGAAGACATTGAACATTGTGACATCAACAATTACTGTTGTATTAATTATGGGAAGACATTGAACATTGTGACATCAACAATTGCTGTTGTATTATGAGAAGACATTGAACATTGTGACATCAACAATTACTGTTGTATTAATTATTGGAAGACATTCAACATTGTGACATCAACAATTGCTGTTGTATTATGAGAAGACATTGAACATTGTGACATCAACAATTACTGTTGTATTAATTATGGGAAGACATTGAACATTGGGACATCAACAATTACTGTTGTATTATGGGAAGCAGTAGGCAAATACAAAATTGCATAATGTCTCTGTAAGACTGATAACTTCTCACTGTCTCTGTAAGACTGATAACTTCTCACTGTCAGCTAAACATTTTTAATTGTTAGTGTATAGAAATGAGATCTTTCCGAAAAATTGTGAAATAGTTATTCCATTTATTGATTGAGGCAGTTGATAATGATTAAAAAAATTATATATAAATAAATTGTTGAATAATTTTCCCAAATTTATTATTTTTTTCTCATTTATTTATTTATTTATTTTTACTAATTTAAATGAAAACAATGATTAATTCAAGAATTGATATAAAATCTGTAGGTATCATTGTGTGGATATAAAGAAGGGCTGTGTGATGATCCTCTTTAGCACAGAGTTCAGAGACCTAGATAATGTCAACACTGGTAAGGTGTTTATGTAGGTGAGTCATGAGTTTGTAAAAACAATATGCACTGCCTGTTGTTTTTATCACTATGAAATTAGCTTAGAAGAATTCCTGCTTTAAAATGGCAATTCCATTGCACAGCCTTTAAATTGTCTTCAGTTATAGAAAAAGATCCAAAGAATGGCTTAACTTCCGAGTTATTACCATAATTTCTAAATGATATACATTATTTCACTAGATGTCTGTCATGCCTACTGAACCTGCTAGGGGGTAATTAATTATCATTTAACAGGTTCAGTAGGTGTGTCAGACATCTAATTAAGCAACTTAAGCTGAAAGCAATGAGCGAGAAACCCTTTGGAGATGGATTGATCCTGTTAGATTGATCTAAGTATGTGGGAACCCAGTCTTAATATTTGCTATGTCTAAAGGTTGATGTACTAATAGATAAAATTTTCTCCTATTACATGAATTAATATTATATGAATCAATATTATATAACCTATTTGTGTTTTATGTAAATATGTTGATGGTTTACTCATACTGCCAATGTTAATGAATGGTTGTGTTCAGTTGATAGATTAAAATATTGAAAGAGTACAGACACAGTAGTATTGATGACTGGCCAGAAACCAAAAAATAAGATTTGGAACAATGAAAAACAAAAATTCATTTCTATTATAGAAAGACCATACCTGTTGAGGTGAAAATATCTGATTTTTTCAAAGAATTTACAATTCTTGTGTCACCTCTCTTGCCTATAGATGAATCTGCTTCATATAGTGAAGAAGATATTTGTTTGATGTGTGTATTTGTGTCTATATATTCTGATTTCTATGGGCTCTCACAGACACCATAGGTCAACGTAGAGTGATTCAACTCTGTGCCTGGACTCTCGCAAAGTGCAATCGGCTTAATTGACTGAAGCGCCTCTGCAGGCATTGAATAGAATAAAAAAACAGCTGCTGATTATGCAAGTATGTTAGAAACAAGAGAAGCCATGTCATTCACTTACGCTGTTTGCACTCAGCAAGAGTCCCTGCAAATCTAAGATCAATGTCAGATTTGTTTTTTAGTTGATTTTTCATTTCAGAATTTTTGCACATTTCTTGTGGAAGTAGTGAGCAAGGACCAGAAATTGTTGGTGGTTACTGCGGCTCTGGACATCAGTGTTGATCATCTGTACCTGTTGTCATGGAGATCAGGTTAACATACATACTCCAGACCATATGGTGCCACAGCTGACAGCTGAGGTAAAACTGCTCCCTGTGGTTTTATTTATTTATTTACCAAAACAATTAAAGACCTATAACAGCAACAGTTCCATCATCTGCATAGTGGACAACATATAAAAGCATCATGTTTTGCTTATTAAAATGATTCCTGCATTTGGGTATTTGATATAGTCTTTTACAGTGTATAATAATATCTTTATTTAAAGACATATTGATCAATTAAAGCAAGGGGTATCTTCTGAAAGAATATTGTGAAAATTTTCCAGATTCATCAACAGAAAAGCAGCCTGGGAGCCCACCTTCCTATCAGTATGACAGCAAGGACAAATCTGGTTCAGTTCATCAAATACAAGTCTTGACCAATAGATTAACTTAGACCCATTCCCAGACCTAGATCGATCTAGCAGGATCGACCCATCTCTGAGGGAATTCTCACTAAATTTGAGTTCAGATTAAGCAGCTTAGATGTCTGGCACACCTACTGAACTTTTCGTCAATCGAAATCAAGTGAAGTCTAATTCATTTAATTCTAAAAAATAAAAGATAATATATACATATCGTAAACTTTGATGTTGTGAAAAACTCAAAAACTGGATAAGGGAAGAAAAGGAAGCCAGTGTTCAGATTTACGCATCAGATATTATTTTCAGAAATGATGATAAGTAAATAAATATTGTAATTTCTCAGGTAAAATAATACATTTACAGAAAATAAAAAAAATGGAGGGCATCTGTATTACAGTGACATCGAATTCCTTCTGAACTAAAAAATTATGCTTTGCTTGTCTTTATATGTATTTATTTCATACAGTAGTTACATATATGTAGCTCGCAATAAAGTGGCATGGTAGGGTATATGGATATGTATTTATGTTATACAGTACAGTAGTTACATATATGTAGCTCGCAATAAAGTGGCATGGTAGGGTATACGGATATGTATTTATGTTATACAGTACAGTAGTTACATATATGTAGCTCGCAATAAAGTGGCATGGTAGGGTATACGGATATGTATTTATGTTATACAGTACAGTAGTTACATATATGTAGCTCGCAATAAAGTGGCATGGTAGGGTATATGGATATGTGTGAATGCGTATGTTTTTGAGAAATGTGTATGTGAGAAGTGATTTGTATTGTATTGTACATTGTAATGTTTATTTCTTAAGTCTAATTAAAGAAAATATACATTCTATTTCGAAATATACATCTTTAATAATCCTTACATAGAATACATGTTTAAATGTTTGTACGATGTATAGTTTATTTCTTTTAAGAACTATTAAATGTAAAAGTTTAATAACATAAATTTAGAAAAAAGAAATTTACTTTAAACGTAAATCAGAAGTCAAATATTGATGTATTGGAATAAAGTAATTATTAAAGTGCTTCATTTATTGTAAATAAAAGTCAAGTGCTGGCTTCTTGCCTGACGTCATAAATGTCTTTAAATAAGAATCCCTATTATTGTACCACCAGCGTTAGCGCTGGCGGTACACATGGTTTTAGTCCCGTCCGGATCGTTCCGCCGGCTCCGCCGGACGGCTACCGTTACCGCTTCTCCTCCTAGACGGTAAGGGCCCCCGTACCCATCTCTTGGATTTAGGTCACCTATAATCTCAACTCGTTCCACGTAAAATTTGGGCTTTGTCGGTTTTGGGGTCTAGGTGTGGCACTCATTGCAATGTACCCTTGTCTAAAAATGGCAAAATTAAATGCTAATTATCTACCCTACGGAAGGAATTATGGGAAAAAGTTCTACAGACGGCTTTCCAAAAGTCATATGTGTAGATTTCAAATATGCCCTTGGATTTGACCTTTGACCTTTATTTCAAGGTCAAACAGGCCAAAATTTTCAAAAAAATTAATTTTTTTACGAAAAAAAAATTATTTGCCCTGTTTTTCAGACACCACACAGACTTAACCAATAATATTATTGGAAAGTGTTACCCTTCAGGTCATCTTTCATCTCTGTGAATTTGGGGTCAATCGGTGCATTTTCACGGGAGTAGAGGCCATAAGATACCGAAACTGAAAACTGTCTCTAATTCGGGAACCGTTAATGCTAGAGACCCATTCTTATTTGCATTTTGTAGAGCATGTAAAGCCCAACACTGGAGGTGGTCTCGGTTTTTTTGTATTCCATACGGCTTTAGAGTTACACTGTATTAAAAAGTACATATTGGTGGTGAAAGCAAAATGTGCAGTACGGTAATGGATAATAAATTTTGAACTCCGGAAAAATAAAACATAAGGCTTGGCAAAGCAGACAACTTGTGGTCAAAAATGACATTATTTCATCAAATTTGAACATCTGGAACTTCAGAGCACTTCAGAGCTTTTGACCAAAATGACCTTTTCTTTATTTTAATTAATTTTTTCTGTTGGAAATTTATGGCACATTATGGTAACTCCAAAATTATAACATTTAGTCCCTTATATCTCCAAAACTGGCAAAAAGTTGCTATTGAACATGAATAGGAAGTCATATACTGGCAATCTAAATGTGACCTTGAAATTGACCTTTGACCTACTTTTCACCATGAAGTTGAATAGGAAGTCACATACTGGCAATTTAACTGTGACCTTGAAATTGACCTTTGATCTACTTTTCACAATGAACAACTTTGCAAGTTTTTGTTCCCTTTTATCTCCAAAACTGGCAGAGATAGGTCCATAGTTACTATTGAACTTGAATAGGAAGTCATATACTGGCAATCTAAATGTGACCTTGAAATTGATCTTTGACCTACTTTTCATCATGAATTGAACTTTGCAAATTTTCGTTCCCTTTTATCTCCAAAACTGGCAAAGATACACCCAAAGTTACTATTGAATTTGAATAGAAAGTCATTAGAGGCAATTTACTGTGACCTTAAAATTGACCTTTGACCTACTATTCACCATGAACTGAACTTTGCAAATTTTCGTTTCTTTTTATCTCCAAAACTGGCAGAGATAGGTCCATAGGTACTATTGAAGTTGAATAGGAAGTCACATACTGGCAATTTAACTGTGACCTTGAAATTGACCTTTGATCTACTTTTCACAATGAACTGAACTTTGCAAATTTTCGTTCCCTTTTATCTCCAAAACTGGCAGAGATAGGTCCATAGTTACTATTGAACTTGAATAGAAAGTCATATACTGGCAATCTAAATGTGACCTTAAAATTGACCTTTGACCTACTTTTCACCATGAACTGAACTTTGCAAATTTTGCTTCCCTTTTATCTCCAAAACTGGCAGAGATAGGTCCATAGTTACTATTGAACTTGAATAGGAAGTCATATACTGGAAATCTATATGTGACCTTGAAATTGACCTTTGACCTACTTTTCACCATGAACTGAACTTTGCAAATTTTGCTTCCCTTTTATCTCCAAAACTGGCAGAGATAGGTCCATAGTTACTATTGAACTTGAATAGGAAGTCATATACTGGCAATCTAAATGTGACCTTAAAATTGACCTTTGACCTACTTTTCACCATGAACTGAACTTTGCAAATTTTGCTTCCCTTTTATCTCCAAAACTGGCAGAGATAGGTCCATAGTTACTATTGAACTTGAATAGGAAGTCATATACTGGCAATCTAAATGTGACCTTGAAATTGACCTTTGACCTACTTTTCGCCATGAACTGAACTTTGCAAATTTTGCTTGACTTTTATCTCCAAAGTTACGCTGTATCAAAAAGTACATATTGGTGGTGAAAGCAAAATGTGCAGTACGGTAATGGATAATGAATTTTGAACTCCGGAAAAATAAAACATAAGGCTTGGCAAAGCAGACAACTTGTGGTCAAAAATGACATTATTTCATCAAATTTGAACATCTGGAACTTCGGAGCACCTCCCATTTCAAGAATTTTGACCAAAATGACCTTTTCTTTATTTTAATTAATTTCTTCTGTAGGAAATTTATGGCACATTATGGTATCTCCAAAATTATAACATTAAGTCCCTTATATCTCCAAAACTGGCAAAAAGTTGCTATTGAACATGAATAGGAAGTCATATACTGGCAATCTAAATGTGACCTTGAAATTGACCTTTGACCTACTTTTCACCATGAACTGAACTGAACACCATGAAGTTGAATAGGAAGTCACATACTGGCAATTTAACTGTGACCTTGAAATTGACCTTTGATCTACTTTTCACAATGAACTGAACTTTGCAAGTTTTTGTTCCCTTTTTTCTCCAAAACTGGCAGAGATAGGTCCATAGTTACTATTGAACTTGAATAGGAAGTCATATACTGGCAATCTAAATGTGACCTTGAAATTGACCTTTGACCTACTTTTCATCATGAATTGAACTTTGCAAATTTTCGTTCCCTTTTATCTCCAAAACTGGCAAAGATACACCCATAGTTACTATTGAATTTGAATAGAAAGTCAATAGAGGCAATTTACTGTGACCTTAAAATTGACCTTTGACCTACTATTCACCATGAACTGAACTTTGCAAATTTTCGTTTCTTTTTATCTCCAAAACTGGCAGAGATAGGTCCATAGGTACTATTGAAGTTGAATAGGAAGTCACATACTGGCAATTTAACTGTGACCTTGAAATTGACCTTTGATCTACTTTTCACAATGAACTGAACTTTGCAAATTTTCGTTCCCTTTTATCTCCAAAACTGGCAGAGATAGGTCCTCAGGTACTATTGAAGTTGAATAGGAAGTCATATACTGGTAATTTTACTGTGACCTTTAAATTGACCTTTGACCTACTTTACACCATAAACTGAACTTTGCAACTTTTTTAATGCTTATACTTTCAAAACTGGCAAAGATACACCCATAGTTACTATTGAATTTGAATAGAAAGTCATTAGAGGCAATTTACTGTGACCTTAAAATTGACCTTTGACCCACTTTTCACCATGAACTGAACTTTGCAAATTGTCTTTCCTTTTTATCTCCAAAACTGGCAGAGATAGGTCCATAGGTACTATTGAAGTTGAATAAGAAGTCATGTACTGGTAATTTTACTGTGACCTTTAAATTGACCTTTGACCTACTTTACACCATAAACTGAACTTTGCAACTTTTTTAATGTTTATACTTTCAAAACTGGCAAAGATACACCCATAGTTACTATTGAATTTGAATAGGAAGTCATTAGAGGCAATTTATTGTGACCTTGAAATTGACCTTTGACCTACTTTTTATCATGAATTGAACTTTGCAAATTTTGGTTCTCTTTTATCTCCAAAACTGGAAGAGATAGGTCCATAGTTACCATTGAACTTGAATAGGAAGTCATATACTGGCAATTTACTGTGACCTTAAAATTGACCTTTGACCTACTTTTTACAGTGAACTGAACTTTGATTGTACCATTTTTAGTTTTTTTCTTTTTTTGCATATTTTGAGAATTCCTATTGATTGCATTTAATACAGCTTGTCAAGCACAAGACTGGTGGTGGTGCCCCTTTTTTTTTTTGGGGGGGGGTCCATTCGAATGCGCTTACTCCAGCTGGTGGTACAATATCCGGAGGCGGTATCGCCTCTCTGATCCTCTAGTTATTATTATTATTATTATTATTATTATTATTATGCTTTTTAAAACTTTTTCACATAATGTGTCCCATGGGGTATACGTATTTTCGAATTAGTTACCTGTGTAAGCCACTTTTTATTTCCCCGTGATGCGTGAAATGTTCATATCATTTACAGTGATCTGTGAAGCACCCCATTCCCGTGACTCGTGAATGTACCTTTTTATTCTTTGCCCTTTGTGAAACGAAGTATTTTTCTCGGTGATTCGTGATTATCAAGATTTTAATTTGCATTATCAGTGAGATATGATTCAAGTTTTATTTACTGTGATTTGTAAATTAATGATTTTATTTCCCATGAACAGTGATCAATTCCCCCCCCCCCCCCCCCCACACACACACACATCCCACACACACACACCAATGGTACCCTCAATTAAAAAGAAAGAAAAAAACTAATTTGGTTACAAAAATTAATGTTTTATTGTAAAATTAAGAGAATAACATTTTGAAGGTTTTCAACTGGCTGCTACAGAGGCAATAATAGTTCTGCACTGACGATCGTAAAAAAAAAAGAAAATATTAGTAATTCAGTTAAAATGTATTAACTGTAAAAAGATGTTGACGGTATAACCAGCTCCCGACTGCTATGATATATTTAATGCTTTTATGTACAAGTTTTACCAGCTAAATAACATAGTTTTCCTCTAAATAACTGAAAGAAAATCCGTCCCATTACTATGAGAGGAAGATCCCAAATTAAGGGTGGTTGGCTGGGTGAAAAGACGAACCGGTCACGTACTGGAAACAGAAGGTAACAATTTCCAAAGAAATTACATTTTTTAATAATAATAAAAAAAGAGATTCAACTAAATTATTTGCCATGAAAGTTTGAAAAGCGAATTTGCTACGACTGCAGAATCAAAAGTTAAAGACAAAAAAAAAACGAACAAGGGCGAAAGACTTCATTTTTATTAAAGATTCGCTAAGGCATACACTGGAGAATACTCGTACTTTACTCTTATTGAACTTTAACTCTTTTTCATCCTCTTTTTTAGCTAATCTGTCTGCCACTGTGAAGAATATTTTAAGTGAACAACCTTTGTTCATAAGAAAAATGTGCCTCAGGCTGCGGTCTCTCGTTTAAAATGCTGTCTCAACCATGATTGTGACGGCCTCCACAAAAATCCACCCAATTGTGTTAGTGAAGACAACGTGAGACGGGGCTGGGGGAATAAAGATGTTATTCGAGTAATAAGTCATGACTCGTCACTTGTACTGAACGTTAGATGAAAAAAAAAGAAAGTGTTATGAGGGACTCAAGCAAACTTTAACTGTACCTGGGTCGCGGATTGCTCGGTGCTTCGCCCGGGGGGGGGGTTAAGAGTCAGCCCATGTAGGCCTATCAGGAGAGTTTATCACTCCGCTGAAACTGTGTTACAGCATGCACGCACGCACACAAACACACACGCGCGCGCGCACACACACACACACACACACACACACACACACACACACACACACTGAAGGCTGGTTTTGTTCTATTAACAACCAGATGGAAAAGAGATAATCTTTGTGTGCAGTTCATTCGTCTGACCAGAAGCTCCAGCTTAGAAATGAAGTAATTGTTTCGATTTTTATTCATGTCTCTGCCAAATCTACTCTTATTAGCCTTGAACTCTTTTTCATCCCCTTCTCTTATTTATTTATTGCTAATCTATCTACCACTATGAAAATTTTAAGTAACAATATCTGTTCATAAGAGAAATGTACCACAGACTTTTGATGCTGTCTCAACCATGATTGTGACCGACTCTACAAATATCACCCAATTGTGTTAGTGAAGACGTAACGCGAGACAGGGAGGGTGAGATGTTCTTAAAGTAATGAAATAATAATTCATGGGTACTGTTGGAAAACTATTTTCGTTTAAGAGTAATTGTCGTGAAACTTACATATATACTGTACGGTAGATTAAAAGGCAATGTGATGAAACCAGCCTTCGACAAAATATCCAGTGTTATGAGGGATGTGTGCGGTGCGGGTTGTGTGTGTGTGTGTGGGGGGGGGGGGGGGTCAAATATGACAACAGATAAAGGTGTGAGGTAATTGTGGAAATTGAGCTTCGGATGTGCTTGAGTACGTGTATTGATACCTTTCAACATGGATGAAGCGTACCCTCGCGTATATTAACCAGGAACGCCAACATAAGGACACAGCCTGACATAAGAACACAACTGCTTAATTCTCCATCTTTATAGAAAATTTGAGCTCCCGAACTTGTCCCAGTAACGAGAAAATCCCCCAACAAGCTGTACACAGATACAAGCCGTGCTCATTGCGGTACAAGGTGTACACAGATACAAGCCGTGCTCATTGCGGTACAAGCTGTACACAGATACAAGCCGTGCTCACTGCGGTACAAGCTGTACACAGATACAAGCCGTGCTCACTGCGGTACAAGCTGTACACAGATACAAGCCGTGCTCATTGCGGTACAAGCTGTACACAGATACAAGCCGTGCTCATTGCGGTACAAGCTGTACACAGATACAAGCCGTGCTCATTGCGGTACAAGCTGTACACAGATACAAGCCGTGCTCATTGCGGTACAAGCTGTACACAGATACAAGCCGTGCTCATTGCGGTACAAGCTGTACACAGATACAAGCCGTGCTCATTGCGGTACAAGCTGTACACAGATACAAGCCGTGCTCACTGCGGTACAAGCTGTACACAGATACAAGCCGTGCTCACTGCGGTACAAGCTGTACACAGATACAAGCCGTGCTCACTGCGGTACAAGCTGTACACAGATACAAGCCGTGCTCACTGCGGTACAAGCTGTACACAGATACAAGCCGTGCTCACTGCGGTACAAGCTGTACACAGATACAAGCCGTGCTCACTGCGGTACAAGCTGTACACAGATACAAGCCGTGCTCACTGCGGTACAAGCTGTACACAGATACAAGCCGTGCTCACTGCGGTACAAGCTGTACACAGATACAAGCCGTGCTCACTGCGGTACAAGCTGTACACAGATACAAGCCGTGCTCACTGCGGTACAAGCTGTACACAGATACAAGCCGTGCTCATTGCGGTACAAGCTGTACACAGATACAAGCCGTGCTCATTGCGGTACAAGCTGTCCATCTTAGATCAGGACGCGTTGAATGCCATGCTTCTTCCATGAGGATCGTGACCACCTTTCGAGTTCTTTCCCTCCCGTCATGGCGTCCTGAGTAAATTTCGCTTGGACTTCGCCTTCTCTGAACAACAAACAATATTCCAGCAGGTAAGAGGACCAAAGACGCCTGGTTGTGTCAGAGACCCTGTGGCAAAGACAACGTTCCTATAAGAGCGACACGCACAGTCGCTTTTCAAAAATATGTCCCCATACCATCTTTATCCGCCCTATCTTGATTCTTGCCTCTTTTCGTTCTACAAAGTAATTCACGGTAGTATAGATACCACAGGCTACAATGCGCTTGCTCACTTCCGTTTTATTCGTATTTAAAACTTAACCCATTTAAATTACACACGAGAAAGAATCAAGATCATTTTAATATTATAATTACGTACATTAATAGTTTTTTATCTACTTTATATAATTATTTTTCTACGTATTTTTGATGCGTAAACATGCACTAGTAGTATTAAAAGTAGCACAGATACTCAACAATGTTTACACGTAACATCAAGACCGAGTATATCATTATAACAGTAAAGATACAGGAAACAATGTAACGAAGGGGGAATACTGAGGGAGAAGTCATACATATTAACTCTTTGAAATATTGTGTATCTGGTAATAGTTTGTCGAAAAAAGGTTGATATGGACAAACTTTAAAATTCAAATCATATGTTAAAGATTCCTAGGCCCTATTTAATACGTGCTTAATAAATAGAAAAGATTGACAGAACATCTGCAGTTTATTTCACTCTGTTCATTTGGGTATATATTTATCTTTTTAATTGATTTAATTTTTTCATAATGTGTCTACGTGAATCGATGATGAGTTCTTCGCCACATATAACAAAGGCGCCCACAGACTTCAGGAATAGTGCGCACAAAATATGTCCGACCAACGATACATAACGTTTTACTAAAACCTTACATCTGACGCCAATGCCATATTAATATTTTTAATGAGATGTGTCTACGACACGACATGGTCAAAATACAGAAATCAAGTGGGCCATATGCAACGCCGGCGTCAAGCTAGAACACGTTCGTCGCTCTCTGCCCGTTCAATGCCCCTTGCCGTAAAAATCTTTACTACTGCATACAAACACAGGCGGATGCTCATTCCACTGCAATAAATGAAGAGCAAAATTAAGGACTGAAAATATTTCTCTGAGATATATGTAGAGATGTATGAAATATTTGTATAGGAAAATTAAATTTCACTGACTAGATAAGTCATGGGCAGTGATGACATGCTATTTAAACTTAAAATTAAAGGCCATCACTTGTACTGAAGGGTAGATAAAAAATTTAGTGATATGATGGACTCAAGCAAACTGTAACTGTACCTAGGACGCAGATTGGTCGGTGCTTAGCCCGGGCAAAGTGTCATTAGATGTGTCAGGAGAGCTTACGACTCCGATAAAAAAGTGTTTTACAGCATACACGCACACACACACACACACACACACACACACACGCTGAAGGCTGGTTTTGTTGAATTTGAAACCAAATGGAAGAGCGCAGTGGTAAATACATTTACGGTGTGCTGGTTAATTCGCGGATTATGTGGTATAGATGGGTGTTAGAGCTAAAAGATCTGCGGGTAGAGTTAGTTAACGCCTAGAATCCGTTGATAAGGCCTGGCAGCTCCTGCTTTTAAACGAAGTGATATTTTTTAATGTCTTTGCTAAATCTACTTTACTCCTTTAACTCTTTTTCATTCCCCTTTTTTAGCTAATCTATCTGCCACTGTGTAGAATATTTTAATACAACCTTTGTTCATAAGAAAAATGGCTGCGGTGTCTTGTTTATGACGCTGTCTCAACCATGATTGTGACGAACTCCACAAAAATCACCCAATTGTGTTAGTGAAGACAACGTGAGACGCGTACGGGGCTGGGGGAATAAAGATGGTATCCAAGTAATAAATCATGGATAGTGTTGGAAAGCTATTTTAGTTTAAGAGTTAATGTCGTGAATCTAACATATACTATACTAGGCTTACCCAACTACCAGACTGGGCACCGAATGATCCTGAATTCACTGGTAGATCAGACGCCGCTACCCCCCCCCCCCCCCCCACCCCCGTTCAGTGTACAAAGAAACAATAGGGAGGAAAATATGGGGCGGTGGAGCTAGGTGCCATCTTCAAGTCAACATTACTTGAAGAATTCCGGTATGTGTGCATAGTGAAACTTCTTTTAATTATATTTCCTTTTTTTTTTTTTTTTTAAACATCTTTATTCTCAAGAGGGTTAAATATTGATACAGTATAAATAAAGGTGGCAATTCGCCTAGGCATTATATGCTCACCTTTGAAATTTAATACTAATGATAATAATAATAATAATAATAATAATAATAATAATAATAATAATAATATTCAAGAAAAAGACGGTGACGAGGACATGAGTGGCATTAGAGGGGAGTGAGGGACAGGGCATGGGGGAAAGGTAATTATGGGGGGGGGGGGGCAATGGGCCATCAGGAGAGAGTGGTAGGCGCCAGAACAGAAATGGAAGAAGATTCAGACATTTTTGATTAAGAAATCTGACACTATTTCGAAAATTATATTTCCTGAGGGGAAATGCTTTCAAATAACAGGAACAAACTAGACGGTTACAGATGTATTCTTGAGTCTCTTGTGACAGGAAAAAGAATAAAGTCATGTAGTTAAAGGTTTTGAAAAATAATTTTCAATAATTAATTTAAGCAGTACTTACTAAGTTTGAAAAGATTTGAAACTTTATAAAGTATATTTTATTTACTGCCATTCCTTATATATATGCCGATAACTGAAATGTATGCACCAGTGATAAGACTGAAAAAACTAGGCATCTTTGTAGGAGAGACAATGCTGAACGGTCGAGCGATGTAAGGTACGCACGCAACTTTCCACGCACAGCAAATAACATGGTACGGAAAAAATAACAAATAAGATAAAATAATGGGTAAAAACTGAGCTTTAAAAATGGGAATTTTCATAATTTGACCTAAAGGGATGGATTAAGACGACCAAAACCTCAGATTTTTTTTTTTTTTTTTTTTGTCTCTGCGTCTGCTTGTCCCTATCATAATTGACGTTTGTTTATATAACCCGTCAATCAAGCAGTTATTACTTGATGGGATCTGTCAAAACTGAATGATTTAATTGGCACGTTGTCAATCAAATGGTGAAGGAAGCTGGAACTTTGCATGTTCGACAACTGTAGTTATCAACAACGTAATGATTGTGATTGACGTTTGTTTATAAAACTGTCAATCAAAGTCGTGTACTTTTGACAGCTTCCGTCAAAATTGAATTAAACTGTATGAGTTTGATTGGCACCTGTCTATCACAACACTTTTGTTACCTTTAGTTAGTAGAAAGCAAAGTACATTTTTCCATGCAGCTCTATTAAGTCTCAATTTTTCCATGCAGCTCTATTAACTCTACCAGTCCTGATAGGTACGTCTTGACAGATACGTCTTGACAGATAACAGGACCCTATACTTCTATGTCGCCATACCTATAAACCCATTTACCGATAAATGCACGTACCGATAGAATAATTAGACTAGAGTCTGCTTTTGAAAATAGCACCTATCTAATGGTGGCACCTTATTCATTTTTAATCAATGAAAATTATTTCTTGTAATTAAACATCTATGACCATTACCTGAGGTCCATGGGGAAGACAAAAATTTAATTAACTATGTATTATCCTCAATAACTATTTTATATAAATAAATAAATAAAAACTTAGCTTTGTTATTTATTATAAAAAGCATTATATTTACCCCGCGACCTTGAATTTTGATACGGATTAACGTACAAACATTGGCAGCGTTGCTAGCTCTCAAATGTTACTTCATTCTTCAGTAAGGCTTTTGCTGTGTGCAAAATAAACATACGGAGACATTTGCGCCCAAATATATACTAAGCTCCATAAAAACATGTAATTTGATCATATAAATTTTGAAAGTTCCCTTTCAGAAAATATGTCCTTACTCTGAAATACTGGTAAAGACTGAGAACATGCGTTTTTGTGGCGTCTGGACTGGTAGTTTAATTTGGTGCATGGGGGAGGGGGTAATATCTTCAGCTTTGTAAAAGTGATTTTCTAAGAGTAGGTAGTTGTAGCTGAAGTTTCGATGCAAAGGTAATTGAAACATTTGGCAGTATTGTTCGTATGCTAGTTTTCACAGCCCCATACGAGGCTTCCATTGGGTATTTTCCTTACCCTTGAAAGCCATTATTCACTTCCCAAGATGCGTGAGACGTTCATTTTATTTAGCGTGAAGAACCCCATTCCTGTGACTCGTACATGCAGCTTTTTATTCTCCGTTATTCGTGAAAGAAAGTCGTTATACCCGGTAATTCGTGATACGTGATTTTTGACGCGCATTTTCAGTGAAATCTGAATAAAGTTTTATTTACTGTGTTTTGTGAAATGATAATTTTTTCCCGTGAATTGTGATCACCCCCCCCCCCCCCTCAATGGTACCCTCTCTGGGCTGTATCCTCCCAAGGAAGGTGAGAACATTTACACCTAGTCTGAGTCAGTATTAGTTTTTTTATGTACTTTATAAGAACATCTGTTAAGTCAATCCTAGCTGTGACAGCTGTAGTTAACTAAGCTGTACTCACTCTAGGTCCTAATGAACGCTGTCACTAATTTTAACGTTCTATACAAATCGGGTAAACAAAAAACGCATCTTGTCTTCTCTAACACAATCGGTACAGATGACTTTTTTTTTGGGGGGGGGGGGGGGGGTGAAACATAGCCAAATAATTTGATATCAAACTTAATGGTTGATAAGATGTTATTATTTTTGCCATTGTGGTGGTAGAAAGCCAAAATCACCATCCCAGTATTAGGACCCCTTGTGCCATATCAAATAATAAAAACAAGTTTAAATCGAAACTTGCGTTCAAAAAGAGGGTGCCCTGTACATTATTATGTAATACAGGTGAGCCTTTCGGTGAGAGGTGTTCAGGTTGGACCAAGGTCAGTAGAAGATGGAGAAGACAGAGGTTCTTGGTACGTTGCTGCAATTTCCACATGTAGGCCAAAAATTTAGCACAGAAAATGACAGGAAGCTGCCGTAGTATTGTATAGGTGATATAAGATAATGCTGTGTATTTTGTGTAGACGATGTTTGCCCAGATGATGCGTTTCGTACAGGGACATTTTAGTCCTTATGGCTGCACTTATGTCCAATACACTCTCCATCAGAATTTCAAAATCAGCTCAAAGTTTGAATGATTTATTATCTGTAATTTCAGAGAAGGAACGCACTTGTCAATGAGGAAGTGAGGGGCTTATTGCAGCTGTCCAAAGGTCTGAACAATTCCTCAACAAGTAAGACGACTGGGTAGGTATCTACATTCTCCTAACTGTTTTATTGGCGAGGTCACTGGCCTGTTTTTTATAGTATCAAAAATATCTGGTTTATAAAAGTAAACTTGATACAGACAAGTGCACATTCATTAATAAGATGTTGAACTATTGTGTCACTGCATTCCTGGAAACGACGGGGGGGGGTTACAGGTTCCTTTCCCTAGTTTAAGAGGTATCCCGTCTCCTTCACAAAACCACAAATCAAAACAAGAACAAGAACAAATCAAAAGCGCACAAATTGTACATGGCACGAAACTAGACAAAATCCAGATAATGTATCGCCCCCTCCCCCTGAAAACCCTGGCTTGGTCAGTGAAAAAGTGCCAAAATAATGTCTTTTTTAAGATCCTGTCAATTTTATACTAATTGGACCCATCTGCCAAATGTTTTCATTCACTGACTTTCATTTCCGTGAATATCTCCGTAATCCGGGCACCTGGTCCTTTCATATGACATCTTACGTAAAGAAGTGTTGTCATTAAACAGTGTGCACAGGGTAGAAAAGAATAGGAATGGCACAATAGTGGTTTGTTAACATAATTTCATGTGTTCCAAAATAGCATGCTGTAAAGATATACACATACTGCTTCATCAAACTGTGTCGTGAATGTGATTTTCTTCGTTTATTTCAGTGGCTCCCAACCGCTGTTTACCGGGTGATTGGATGCGTCGCCGATCAAAGACATCAGATTCATGTTGGACATCGCCTGCGCCCATGCCAAGATTGTCTCGCTTGTTGAAGTTTGTCTTGTAGTTTATTTGCAGGGTTGACATTTGATATGAAATGTAATCTTTGTCTTGGATAGTAAGATTCTGCATAAAATGTGTATCAAATTAATTGTTGTACGCAGCAAGAATTTTTAACGAAACTTCTGATCAGAGAAAAAGAAAGAAATGGATGGCGTCGACCCTGCATGTCGCTGGTTATATATGATACATTCTTTCTAAATCGTAGTACAGTACTCTATTCGCTCATATCGTTTCAAGGTATTTTATTTATTATGTATATTTATTATTGTGTCGGAAGTAAGTACCCATCATTTCTCAAACAAAAATACGGTACTTTAACAAAGTAATTTTAATGCAAAAAATTATTTTGCTGAAATGATCGATGAAAACAGAAATGATAGTAATCAAATATTGTTATTATTATTATTATTATTATTATTATTATTATATGGTAGAGTACTGTGCCAGCACTATTGTTTTTCTAGTTGAAGGTAAAAATTGTCTGTGGGCAAATCTTCAGTTAGTCACTTAGCTGTGCATTTGAGGATATTTGAAATATTTATTTTGAATTAAATTGAATTGAATTCTGAGATTCCGATAAGAAAAATATCTCAACTTCATTACATGAAACTTTTGAGACACAAATGGTTTCATACAGTGACCGTAAAGTTTGAGAAAAGAACAAGTTGTTAATTTAAAATAACTTGCAAACACTGTTCTTCAAGTTATAATGCTTTGGAAATTTCAGCGTTAGGAAAATGATAAATTTGTCCACATGATTGCAGAATTGCCCATGTATAAGAAACGATCCTTTTTTAAATTGCGGACATACTTTTGTGACACATGTTAAGAATGAACTTACTTTGGTTTCGGTGTTTTGATATTTTGTCTGATCAGTGACAGATACACATGTACTGTGCTGGGATGGGTCTAAAACAATGTTAAGAAAATGAAACCAGGAGAGAAATAGGGATTTTCACGAAATTACTCCGAATTCGTTAATGTAGTAGGGGAATACATATTACCAACGTGATAAAAACTATCCGTTCTTGGGGCCACCCAAATTTATCAGCATTGCATGAGCTCCTTTGTGTGTTGTTCTACTTTTTGCCAATATCGCAAAGCAGAAATGTAAGTGCTCTCCTGGAAAAACTTCTTTGCTCATATGCATGAAAATATCTATTGTTAATTAATATGTCTTTGGTTGTGATTGAGGGGTGATTGAGAGAAAAAGGGTCTGATTGGATGCCAGTCCCGCGCGTCCTGTTGGGGTATTTTTGCTAAGTGTTTCTTGATCACTGAGCACCGGAGACCAGAGTAAGGGTGTTAGCATATATGGATTAATGAATTTTAAGTCGCCGTTTTTCTTTCTGCGTAATCTTTTCAGTTTTGTTTGTATATTTTTCTTAAATTGTCTTGACTAGAATAAGCTTGGAAATTGACCATGTCTTTATGCCGTTCCTGATTCGCATGTGTGCAAATTTAAGTTTTCGCTCAAATTCGTGTCATTATTAAGGATGTAATGAAATGAAAACAAAATAACGTAAAACACTCGATTCTTAAAATGACTATTTTGTCTACCTTTTTCTCTGCGAGAATCAGCATGACGGCATAGAACAAGGTGTGCGTAAGTGCGAGAGCACGTGAGACGCCTATGTGAGATTATATGCATTTAGGAATTTCGATATCATTCACACCACTGAAATTGGACACTTTGCTCCTCAGTGGAATTAGTAATCAATTATTAACGTCAACTTTGAACAAAATTTGACAAGTACGATATGATTGGCCTTTCAATTTATCTACCAGTCCTGGTCAATTTTTTATATGAATTTTGTTTTAGTAAGAGTTATGTCTGTTATGTTATGCAATTTCCAAAGCGCATAAAAACCTTCATATGTGTTAGTTAGTTTACTATCTGGTAGACTTCTTGTATATTTTTTGTAAAAGCATAATTCATAGAATTTTTTAGAAATTTGACGCTATTGTAATGGTTGCTATCAACGTAGAAAAACGTAACTTCACGTATTTTGTTTTGTTTAAAACTTTGTTGAAATTACTTGGAATTTGTTGAAACAATAAATAATAAAAATAATGTACAGATATTTGTATATTGAATTTCCTTTCATTTTTCACCTTCTGTTCCCTTTAGCTCTCGTTCTCTAGTTCACAGGTCTTACCTATAGAGCCTCTTGTATTAGTTTACCTTGATTATTTGAATATCTTTTTGCAAAAGGTAATTTGCTTGGACCCAGAAGCGCCAGGTTTCGAACTTGGGACTTTTTGACTCAGAGGCAAGCGCGTTACCTACTCCTCTAACTGTTCCCACCCACCCTCCCCGGGAAGACTTTCCTCTTATAGTAACCAAAGGGAAATTTCTGTAAAGCCCCTTGAAAAGTATTCAATGTTTTACAAGTACCCAAACCAAGAAACGAACCCAAACCCGAGGGGTACCACTGAGTCAATGAAATTATTGTAGTAACCCAAGTAAAATTCTAAAGAAAATCGTAATACATTGAAGAAATTTTAGAAACGTAAGACAAGTTTGAAGCCCAACCCCAGCTTGCCGCTGAGAAACTCAACCGTCAAAGAAATAACTAAGACATTTTGTATATTTGGAAAGTCTTTATTTAATGCTAAACATCTATGTATTAATTATATCTAAGTATTTCATTGTAAAACTACCAAGTTTAAGAACACTTAAATCACTACTTAATCACTTTGAATATCTGTAAGACATGCATATAAGATAAAGTTATATCTCAAAGGTATAACATATACAACAAATGTATTACATTTCACCAATAAACGGTCAACTTAACTACTCGTTCATGATTTGGTGTTATCAATATCTACAAGCATTTCTAAAAAAAAATAGAACAAATTTCAGAAATTGACAATAATTAAAGAGATATAAAGCAGTTCATCAATTATTACACAAAATGTGTGCGTCACTGACTAATAAGATCAATAACTTGTGGCTATTTCTATATTAACACGATGTATTTGATTTATCATTAGCATAGCATAAAGCATGGAAAAAGGAACATATCATGAAAATCGCTGTCGGGAAAATATATCAGTAAATTGTTTAATTTCCAAATGATCTTTCTAAACACTCACTTTTGCCAAATGAAAAAATTGTAAAAGTGCGCTATTTAAGCTTTTCTGGACAATCAAAAGTTTCCATATTTATGCTTATTTTATTCGCAGGACAACGTAACGCCAAGTCAACACTCGTTACCTTGCTGGCACTTTCGCCCTAAAAAGTTCGGAAACATTGTTATTTTGAATAGTTATAAAATAACCATATTTTGTTACGGTAAATATTTTAACCAAATATTGTTGGTTAATGAACCCACAATTTGTTAATCTTTATTTACACAGAAGATTTTCCCAACACATTACATTTTTTTTTATTATTGAGAACAAATTTTACGTTTCCGAACTTTTTTGGTCGCGTGTATAATAACTAACAATCTCCCAGGACCGCTGATTCATGTGCACTTTTCTCTGACGCAGGACAGAAAAGTCCCATTGTTTAACTAGAGACATATCTGTGAAAACGTGTATCTAGTGAAGAATCAATCTGTGGCCCTGGTTGAGGGTAATCATTATTGTAGTACCATTTAACAAAGGCCACGTCGGCAAACTTGAAGGTCTTACGAGAACAGAGCACGTTGAAAGGCATAAGGGACAGATATATTTACTGAAATAAACCAAACCTGTATCTGACGACCACGCAGTCTTAAACACGCCATGTTTCTAGTACCCAATGCCTTATTTTAAAGGTATCGACATGAGGTATCAACAGAACGCTTAACATTTGTTTGAAAGAGTATTTTGCGCTATCAGTTCGCCCCCTATGCCTTGAAGGATTGACATTGTTGGCCAGTGAACCCACAATTTTTAAAACTCCGTCACACAACGATCTGTACGTGTAGCTATAATTAAACTTATATATTCAACGGACTGAAATAGTACAAATGGACTAGTGAAATCGTTTTTAGAAATGGAAGTCCTATACAGTGTACCTACTGTCTGTTATGCTCTTTTTATTTCGACCTCCAACCGCTTACTACAAATATTTACATGTCAGTAAATAGGAATTTAAATGAGAGATTCCACAGCATTTCCCCTTTTTTGTCTGCTTCTAGTAAATATACTCCTGGTACGTCTTCAACTGACGATATTTTTTCTACTAACGAAGTCCGAAATAGTTTTCATTTCCATAGGATGTGATAAGGTGAAGTAATTGAGGAAGCAAAATGTTGTGGGGGAAACACTGGGGAATGGCCAAACCATTTTTATGCATGCACGCGTCACAATACTTCTTATAAAATTAATTACAAATAAGTGAACATTAAATCCCTAACACTGATAAATTGAAACGTTATACCGAATTGGTTGAAACGTAAATATTCGTATACTTAGTGTCCAGACCGCCTCGCATCCACTCCCTGATCACGTAAGGTGTAACAACTCTTCCTAGAGAGTAGGTTCAATTTGCTTTATGGGGGAGGGGCTAAAGCTTTTCTGTTCAACTCTCACCCTTATCTGACGAACAAAACTTGATTAAAAATTTATTAAAATCAAAATGCATATATATGTATATATATAGTGCAGTTGTGTTAAATATATTTAAAAAAGAAACCAGAAGAAAACACCCAAAATGAAATAATATTATGTAGGTCAATGGCGATTCTAAAATGGTCCACTGCTTTTATCTGAACAGTTTTCGCCATGTTTGACAAACTGGGCAGTACTATAACACCACCTGGCGGAAAATATGATCGTCTCTGTTGCAATAAGTACCTACCACATTATGATATCAACATACTACATGTAGTTGTATATGACATCTACGTCTTTGTATGTCCACACATGAATCTACAGTGTATGTACGGATGTATGTGAGCAAATATCTAATAAGGTTGGTTTTTAAACGTTAGACCTACATCTGTGTTTCAGTCTAGAAAGAGCAACTTGATTATGATTGAAGTAAGCTTATCTGTTGACTGTGTGTAGTTGAAGTGAATTTTTGAGAAGTGAAAACTAGACATAAAAGACTGGCAAATTCCGATAATAAAAACAGTGTGTTAATAATAATGACAAATCAAGTCCAATGTTTGTACAACTGAAGCTTAACAACTGTATAAATCTGAGATAAGCTTTTTTGAACAATATAAAATAAAAGATTTTTTGGACAATATGTTTTATTATTACATTAAAAAACTGGCAAATCACATGGCTTACAATAGTTAAGCATTAATAATTTTGACAAATCTAGTCCATTATTTGTGATACTTGTACAAATGCTGCTTAACAGCAACAGAAATGTGATAACTCATCAGTTGCACTGTGTGATTACTGATGACTGTGTAACTGCATATTTTTAAGACATTTTAAAAGAGCGAAAATTACATTAAAAAACGTTAAACGTTAATAACTCTGCGAGATGTACTGTCATGTTTGTAAAACTTGTACAACTGTGGCTTAATTAGCAACTGGAATAATCTAAAATAAGCTGTATGTAATAAAAGTAATATTTAGGACAACATATTTGAGAAAACTGATAACAATTATAAAAAACTGGCAAATTCCATGGATAAAAATAGTTTAAAAAATCTAGTCTAATGTTTGTGAAATGTATACCACTTAAGTAAAAAAAAAAAACAAGTTAATCTGCTATGTGTAATTAAAGTGTTTTTTTTTTCACAATTCATTTGAGAAAGGTGAAAACCAGCTGGAGTAAGCACATTCTTATAGAAACAAAAAAGGGAAACCACCTTAAGTGTTGTGCTTGACAAAATACGGTAAACAACAGTTCTCAATTTTTTGAACAATACATATATTTCAATTTATAACAAATTGTGGGGAGAAGTAATGTTCAAATTCAAGGTTTCAAAAAGAATGAGAATATAGGACTTCCCATCCAAGTTCAATTGTATATATCAGAGCTTGGAAATTTGAAAAGTGCGCTTCATGGCTAAAAGTAGGTCAAGGGTCAAATTCAAGGCCACAGGAAGACTGTCAACATATGAGTTCTTATTCAAGCTCGGTAGTATCTGTGGGCGGTTTTGGAGACATAAGGGACAGAAAATTTGCAAAGTTCAGTTCATGGTAAAAAGTAGGTCTAGGGTCAAGTTCAAGGTCACAGCTAGATTGCCAATGTATGACTATGGGCATACCTCTGCCAGTTTTGGAGATATATTGATGGAAAACTTGCAAAGTTCAGTTCATGGTGAAAAGTGGGCAAAAGTAAATTTCAAGGTCATTTATTGCCAGTATATTACTTCCTGTTCAAGTTTAATAGTAACTTTGGGCATGTATCTGGCAGTTTTGGAGATATAAGGGACAAAAAAGATGCAAAGTTCAGTTCATGGTGAAAAGTAGGTCAGAGGTCAAATTTAAGGTGACAGATTGCCAGTATGTGACTTCCTATTCAAGTTTTATAGTAACTGTGGGCATAACTCTGGCAGTTTTGGAAATATAAGGGGCAGAGAGGTGTAAAGTTCAGTTCAAATTGAAAATTAGGTCAAAGGTCAATCTCAAGGTGACAGATTGCAAGTGTATGACTTCCTATTGAAGGTCTTTAGTAACTATGGGGGTACCTCTAATTTTGGAGTTATTTCACATTTTATTTTCACCAATGGATATTGCAACATTGTACTTTCTGATATGGTGCAACTCGTATACCATATGGAAAACAAAAACAGACCCCATCCCCAGTGTTGTGCTTGACAAGATCTATAAAATGCACTAAACAAAAGGTTTCTAGCATTTATGGTTCCAGGATTAGAGATTGCATTTAAGAAATCTGGCTGCTTCTCCCATAAAAATGCACCAACTGACCCCAAACTCATGAAGATGAAAGATAACCCTAAGGGTAATACCTGCCCATAATATTATAGGATAGGTCTGTGTAGATTCAGAAAATCAGCATGAATGAAAAAAATTTTAAAGAAAATTTTGGCCCATTTAACCGTAAATGGGCATATTTCAAATCCCACATACCACTTTCAGTCATCCATAGAAACTTTTCCTGCAATGCCTTTAGTTTGGGAGATATTTTGCATTTCATTTTGCAAATTTTGGACAAGGGTGCAATGTGACGAACACCACACCTACACCCCAGCACCGCGTACCCAAAATTCACATGGATCAAGTTGAGATTATATCTGACCTACATACAAGAGATGGATACATGGTCTCTTATAGTTTAAGAGGAGAAGCAGTAACAGTGACGTGGTGGCAGAGAACAATGTGCAATAAGACTTAAAATGTATCAAAATTACCAGCATGAATATAATTATATTTTATTTCTTTTTAATTTTGAAAAAATGACATTTGACAACTGCAGATATCTGTGATAAGCTTATCAGTTGACTGTGTGTAACAAAAGTGCGGCTTATTGGCAATTTATATGAGAAGAGTGAGAATTATTGAAAACAAATATTTTAATACGCCAATATATCATATATATCATTCAATATATCATTCAGTCTCCAAAGAAACATCAAATGTGATAATTTGTTTGCTTGTGTAGAGGTGACAAATTGTCCAGAAATGTGACCTAGAAAACAACATATACCCATTCAAGACTTCTTCTTACTACCAATACCAGGTGCAGATTCTTCCTTACAATCAGTTTCTGGAATAGGGTTTAGCACACCATTTGACAAAATATATTTGAAAAAAGTGTAAATTAAATATCAAAAAGTGATAAATTTCCCAGTTTAAAATAGTTAAACATAAATACTTTTGAAAAAGTTTAGCTAAAAAATGACTGTGTTTAATATATTTTCAGTCAATATATTTGAGAAGCTGGAAATAACATTGAAAAAAATGCCAAATTCGATAACTTAAAATAGTTAAACATTAATAATGTTGGCAAATCTACTCCAATATTTGTGAAATTTGTACAAATCATGCTTAACATCTAAAAAATCTGTGAAAAGCACATCAGTTGACAATGTCAAATGAAAAAGATTTTTTCAGAACATATATTTTTGAGAAAACTGAAAATGACATTGAAAAGACTGCCAAATTCCATGACTTAAAATAGTTAAACATTAACAATTTTGACAAATCTGGTCCAATCTTTGTGAAATTTGTACAAATGATGCATAACAACAATAATAACCTCATCAGATGACTGGGTCCAATGAGGAAAATTTTTTCAGACAATATAACTGAGAAAAATGAATATAACATTAAAAAGACTGGCAATTTTCATGGTATAAAATAGTTAAATGTTAACAGTTTTGACAAATCTAGTCCAATATTTTTGAAATTTGTACAAATGATGCTTAAAATCAATAAAAATCTCTGAAAAACTCATCAGTAGACTGTGTCTCATGAAAAACATTTTTCAAAGCATATAAATGTGAGAAAACTGAAAATGACATTGAAAAGACTGCCAAATTCCATGGTATAAAATAGTTAAACGTTAATATTTTTAAAAATCTTATCCAATATTAGTGGAAATTGGAGAAATGATGCTTAACAATAATAAAAATCTGTAATAAGCTCATCAGTTGATTATGTCTAATAAAAAGGACATTTTCAGAACATATAAATTTGAGAAATACTGAAAATGACATTGAAAAGACTGCAAAATGCGGTGCCTTAAAATAGTTAAACGTTAATAATTTTCACAAATCTTGTCTAATATTTGTGAAATTTGGATAGATGATGCATAACAACAATAAATATCTGTGATAAGCTCGTCAGTTGACTGTGTCTCATAAAAAAGATGTTTTTGGACAATAAATTTGAGAAAACTGAAAATAACACTGAAACGACTGCCAAATTCCATGGCTTAAAATAGTTAAACGTTAATAATTTTCACAAACCTTGTCTAATATTTGTGAAATTTGGATAGATGATGCATAACAACAATAAAAATCTGTGATAAGCTCATCAGTTGACTGTGTCTCATGAAAAAGATTTTTTTTGGACAATAAATTTGAGAAAACTGAAAATATCACTCAAACGACTGCCAAATTCCATGGTATTAAATAGTTAAACGTTAATATTTTTCACAAATCTTGTCCAATATTTATGGAAATTGGAGAAATGATGCTTAACAATAATGAAAATCTGTAATAAACTCATCAGTTGATGGTGTCTCATGAAAAACATTTTTCAGAGCATATAAATGTGAGAAAACAGAAAATGACATTGAAAAGACTGCAAAATGCGGTGCCTTAAAATAGTTAAACGTTAATAATTTTCACAAATCTTCTTCAAGATTTGTGAAATTTGGACAGATGATGCATAACAATAATACAAATCTGTGAAAAGCTCATCAGTTGACTGTGTCTCATGGAAAAGAATTTTCAGAGCATATAAATGTGAGAAAACTGAAAATGACATTGAAAAGACTGCCAAATTCCATGGCTTAAAATAGTTAAATGTTAATAATTTTCACAAATCTTGTCTAATATTTGTGAAATTTGGATAGATAATGCATAACAGTTGACTGTGTTTCATTTAAAAGATTTTTTTGACAATAAATTTGAGAAAATTGAAAATGACACTGAGAAGACTGCAAAATGCGGTGCCTTAAAATAGTTAAACGTTAATAATTTTCACAAAACTTGTTCAAAATTTGTGAAATTTGGAGAGATGATGCTTAACAATAACAAAAATCTGTGATAAGCTTAACAGTTGACAGTGTGTGATAGAATTGTAGTTGTTTGACATTTTGTATGCGAAGAGTGAAAATTATCTACAATATTTTTTTTTTCAATTTCACAACATCTAATTAGACTCACATTAAACATCAAATATTATGATTTGAGTTTGTTTGTGTAAGAGGTGACAAATTACCCATAATTGTCCTCTGGAAAAGAATATATACCCATTTAAGACATCTCCTTACTACCAATACCAGATGCAGATTCCTCCTTACAATCGGTTTCTGGAATAGGGTTTAGCTCACCATTTGACAATGTCCTAAAGCTTGCCATATACCATCTATTGTACACATGGATGAGACATAGCATTGCTCTTGCTGTTGTCTTTTGCTGTCTGTTTTTTCTATAGGAATTAGCCCTGACCAGACAGGAAGAATCAGTTCACCAAAAAAGCCATCACGCTGTATGGAAAAGGTCACCTGGAAAAAGAACAATATGTTTGATAAAAGTGAAAATTAAATTCTAAAAATTGACAAATTTCCCACACTAAAATAGTTGAACAATAATTTTCATAAACTTAACCTAAACAGTTGACTATGTCTAATAAAAAGGACATTTTCAGAACATATAAATTTGAGAAATACTGAAAATGACATTGAAAAGACTGCCAAATTCCATGGCTTAAAATAGTTAAACGTTAATAATTTTCACAAATCTTGTCTAATATTTGTGAAATTTGGATAGATGATGCATAACAACAATAAAAATCTGTGATAAGCTCATCAGTTGACTGTGTGTCATGAAAAAGAATTTTCAGAGCATATAAATGTGAGAAAACTGGAAATGACATTGAAAAGACTGCCAAATTCCATGGCTTAAAATAGTTAAACGTTAACAATTTTCACAAATCTTGTCTAATATTTGTGAAATTTGGATAGATGATGCATAACAACAAAAAAAATCTGTGATAAGCTCATCAGTTGACTGTGTCCCGTGTAAAAAGATTTTTTTTGGACAATAAATTTGAGAAAACTGACAATAACACTGAAAAGACTGCCAAATTCCATGGCTTAAAATAGTTAAACGTTAATAATTTTCACAAATCTTGTCTAATATATGTGAAATTTGGATAGATGATGCATAACAACAATAAAAATCTGTAATAAGCTCATCAGTTGACTGTGTCTCGTGAAAAAGATTTTTTTTGGACAATAAATTTGAGAAAACTGACAATAACACTGAAAAGACTGCCAAATTCCATGGCTTAAAATAGTTAAACGTAAATAATTTTTACAAATCTTGTCTAATGTTTGTGGAATTTGGAGAGATGATGCATAACAACAATACAAATCTGTGATCAGCTCATCAGTTGACTGTGTCTCATGAAAAAGCATTTTCAGAGCATATAAATGTGAAAAAATTGAAAATGACATTGCTAAGACTGCAAAATTCCATGGCTTAAAATAGTTAAACGTTAATTATTTTCACAAATCTTGTCTAATGTTTGTGGAATTTGGAGAGATGATGCATAACAACAATACAAATCTGTGATAAGCTCATCAGTTTACTGTGTCTCATGAAAAACATTTTTGAGAGCATATAAATGTGAGAAAACTGAAAATGACATTGAAAAGACAGCCAAATTCCATGGCTAAAAATAGTTAAACATTAATAATTTTCACAAATCTTGTCTAATATTTGTGAAATTTGGATAGATGATGCATAACAATAATGACAATCTGTGATAAGCTCATCAGTTGACTATGTCTCATAAAAAAAGATTTTTTTGGACAATAAAATTGAGAAAACTGAAAATGACATTGAAAAGACTGCAAAATGCGGTGCCTTAAAATAGTTAAACGTTATTAATTTTAACAAATCTTGTCTAATATTTGTGAAATTTGGATAGATGATGCATAACAACAATAAAAATCTGTGATAAGCTCATCAGTTGACTGTGGCTCATTAAAAAGATTTTTTTGGACAATAAAATTGAGAAAACTGAAAATGACATTGAAAAGACTGCAAAATGCGGTGCCTTAAAATAGTTAAACGTTAATAATTTTCACAAAACTTGTTCAATATTTGTGAAATTTGGAGAGATGATGCTTAACAATAACAAAAATCTGTGATAAGCTTAACAGTTGACAGTGCGTGATAGAATTGTAGTTGTTTGACATTTTGTATGCGGAGAGTGAGAATTATCTACAATATTTTTTTTTCAATTTCACATCTAATTAGACTCACATTAAACATCAAATATTATGATTTGAGTTTGTTTGTGTAAGAGGTGACAAATTACCCATAATTGTCCTCTGGAAAAGAATATATACCCATTTAAGACATCTCCTTACTACCAATACCAGATGCAGATTCCTCCTTACAATGGGTTTCTGGAATAGGGTTTAGCACACCATTTGACAATGTCCTAAAGCTTGCCATATACCATCTATTGTACACATGGATGAGACATAGCATTGCTCTTGCTGTTGTCTTTTGCTGTCTGTTTTTTCTATAGGAATTAGCCCTGACCAGACAGGAAGAATCAGTTCACCAAAAAAGCCATCACGCTGTATGGAAAAGGTCACCTGGAAAAAGAACAATATGTTTGATAAAAGTGAAAATTAAATTCTAAAAATTGACAAATTTCCCACACTAAAATAGTTGAACAATAATTTTCATAAACTTAACCTAAACAGTTGACTATGTCTAATAAAAAGGACATTTTCAGAACATATAAATTTGAGAAATACTGAAAATGACATTGAAAAGACTGCCAAATTCCATGGCTTAAAATAGTTAAACGTTAATAATTTTCACAAATCTTGTCTAATATTTGTGAAATTTGGATAGATGATGCATAACAACAATAAAAATCTGTGATAAGCTCATCAGTTGACTGTGTCTCGTGAAAAAGATTTTTTTTGGACAATAAATTTGAGAAAACTGACAATAACACTGAAAAGACTGCCAAATTCCATGGCTTAAAATAGTTAAACGTTAATAATTTTCACAAATCTTGTCTAATGTTTGTGGAATTTGGAGAGATGATGCATAACAATAATAAAATTTTGTGATAAGCTCATCAGTTTACTGTGTCTCATGAAAAACATTTTTGAGAGCATATAAATGTGAAAAAACTGAAAATGACATTACAAAGACTGCAAAATTCCATGGCTAAAAATAGTTAAACGTTAATAATTTTCACAAATCTTGTCTAATGTTTGTGGAATTTGGAGAGATGATGCATAACAACAATAAAAATCTGTGATAAGCTCATCAGTTGACAGTGTCTCATAAAAAAGATTTTTTTAAACAATAAAATTGAGAAAACTGAAAATGACATTGAAAAGACTGCAAAATGCGGTGCCTTAAAATAGTTAAACGTTAATAATTTTCACAAATCTTGTTCAAGATTTGTGAAATTTGGACAGATCATGCATAACAACAATAAAAATCTGTGATAAGCTCATCAGTTGACTGTGTGTCATGAAAAAGAATTTTCAGAGCATATAAATGTGAGAAAACTGGAAATGACATTGAAAAGACTGCCAAATTCCATGGCTTAAAATAGTTAAACGTTAATAATTTTCACAAATCTTGTCTAATATTTGTGAAATTTGGATAGATGATGCATAACAACAATAAAAATCTGTGATAAGCTCATCAGTTGACTGTGGCTCATTAAAAAGATTTTTTTGGACAATAAATTTGAGAAAATTGAAAATGACACTGAGAAGACTGCAAAATGCGGTGCCTTAAAATAGTTAAACGTTAATAATTTTCACAAAACTTGTTCAATATTTGTGAAATTTGGAGAGATGATGCTTAACAATAACAAAAATCTGTGATAAGCTTAACAGTTGACAGTGCGTGATAGAATTGTAGTTGTTTGACATTTTGTATGCGGAGATTGAGAATTATCTACAATATTTTTTTTTCAATTTCACATCTAATTAGACTCACATTAAACATCAAATATTATGATTTGAGTTTGTTTGTGTAAGAGGTGACAAATTACCCATAATTGTCCTCTGGAAAAGAATATATACCCATTTAAGACATCTCCTTACTACCAATACCAGATGCAGATTCCTCCTTACAATCGGTTTCTGGAATAGGGTTTAGCACACCATTTGACAATGTCCTAAAGCTTGCCATATACCATCTATTGTATACATGGATGAGACATAGCATTGCTCTTGCTGTTGTCTTTTGCTGTCTGTTTTTTCTATAGGAATTAGCCCTGACCAGACAGGAAGAATCAGTTCACCAAAAAAGCCATCACGCTGTATGGAAAAGGTCACCTGGAAAAAGAACAATATGTTTGATAAAAGTGAAAATTAAATTCTAAAAATTGCAAATTTCCCACACTAAAATAGTTGAACAATAATTTTGATAAACTTAACCTAAACAGTTGACTATGTCTAATAAAAAGGACATTTTCAGAACATATAAATTTGAGAAATACTGAAAATGACATTGAAAAGACTGCCAAATTCCATGGCTTAAGATAGTTAAACGTTAATAATTTTCACAAATCTTGTCTAATATTTGTGAAATTTGGATAGATGATGCATAACAACAATAAAAATCTGTGATAAGCTCATCAGTTGACTATGTCCCATAAAAAAAGATTTTTTTGGACAATAAAATTGAGAAAACTGAAAATGACATTGAAAAGACTGCAAAATGCGGTGCCTTAAAATAGTTAAACGTTAATAATTTTCACAAATCTTGTTCAAGATTTGTGAAATTTGGACAGATGATGCATAACAATAATAAAAATCTGTGATAAGCTCATCAGTTTACTGTGTGTCATGAAAAACATTTTTGAGAGCATATAAATGTGAGAAAACTGAAAATGACATTGAAAAGACTGCCAAATTCCATGGCTTAAAATAGTTAAACGTTAATAATTTTCACAAATCTTGTCTAATATTTGTGAAATTTGGATAGATGATGCATAACAACAATAAAAATCTGTGATAAGCTCATCAGTTGACTGTGGCTCATTAAAAAGATTTTTTTGGACAATAAATTTGAGAAAATTGAAAATGACACTGAGAAGACTGCAAAATGCGGTGCCTTAAAATAGTTAAACGTTAATAATTTTCACAAAACTTGTTCAACATTTGTGAAATTTGGAGAGATGATGCTTAACAATAACAAAAATCTGTGATAAGCTTAACAGTTGACAGTGTGTAATAGAATTGTAGTTGTTTGACATTTTGTATGCGAAGAGTGTGAATTATCTACAAAATTTTTTTTTTCAATTTCACATCTAATTAGACTCACATTAAACATCAAATATTATGATTTGAGTTTGTTTGTGTAAGAGGTGACAAATTACCCATAATTGTCCTCTGGAAAAGAATATATACCCATTTAAGACATCTCCTTACTACCAATACCAGATGCAGATTCCTCCTTACAATCGGTTTTTTGGAATAGGGTTTAGCACACCATTTGACAATGTCCTAAAGCTTGCCATATACCATCTATTGTACACATGGATGAGACATAGCATTGCTCTTGCTGTTGTCTTTTGCTGTCTGTTTTTTCTATAGGAATTAGCCCTGACCAGACAGGAAGAATCAGTTCACCAAAAAAGCCATCACGCTGTATGGAAAAGGTCACCTGGAAAAAGAACAATATGTTTGATAAAAGTGAAAATTAAATTCTAAAAATTGACAAATTTCCCACACTAAAATAGTTGAACAATAATTTTGATAAACTTGACCTAAACAGTTGCTTATGTCTAATAAAAAGGACATTTTCAGAACATATAAATTTGAGAAATACTGAAAATGACATTGAAAAGACTGCAAAATGCGGTGCCTTAAAATAGTTAAACGTTATTAATTTTCACAAATCTTGTCTAATATTTGTGAAATTTGGATAGATGATGCATAACAACAATAAAAATCTGTGATAAGCTCATCAGTTGACTATGTCCCATAAAAAAAGATTTTTTTGGACAATAAAATTGAGAAAACTGAAAATGACATTGAAAAGACTGCAAAATGCGGTGCCTTAAAATAGTTAAACGTTAATAATTTTCACAAATCTTGTTCAAGATTTGTGAAATTTGGACAGATGATGCATAACAATAATAAAAATCTGTGATAAGCTCATCAGTTGACTGTGTGTCATGAAAAAGAATTTTCAGAGCATATAAATGTGAAAAAACTGAAAATGACATTACAAAGACTGCAAAATTCCATGGCTTAAAATAGTTAAACGTTAATAATTTTCACAAATCTTGTCTAATATTTGTGAAATTTGGATAGATGATGCATAACAACAATAAAAATCTGTGATAAGCTCATCAGTTGACTGTGTGTCATGAAAAAGAATTTTCAGAGCATATAAATGTGAAAAAACTGAAAATGACATTGCTAAGACTGCAAAATTCCATGGCTTAAAATAGTTAAACGTTAATAATTTTCACAAATCTTGTTCAAGATTTGTGAAATTTGGAAAGATGATGCTTAACAATAACACAAATCTGTGATAAGCTTAACAATTGACAGTGTGTGATAGAATTGTAGTTGTTTGAAATTTTGTATGCGAAGAGTGAGAATTATCTACAATATTTTTTTTTCAATTTCACAACATCTAATTAGACTCACATTAAACATCAAATATTATGATTTGAGTTTGTTTGTGTAAGAGGTGACAAACTACCCATAATTGTCCTCTGGAAAAGAATATATACCCATTTAAGACATCTCCTTACTACCAATACCAGATGCAGATTCCTCCTTACAATCGGTTTCTGGAATAGGGTTTAGCACACCATTTGACAATGTCCTAAAGCTTGCCATATACCATTTATTGTACACATGGATGAGACATAGCATTGCTCTTGCTGTTGTCTTTTGCTGTCTGTTTTTTCTATAGGAATTAGCCCTGACCAGACAGGAAGAATCAGTTCACCAAAAAAGCCATCACGCTGTATGGAAAAGGTCACCTGGAAAAAGAACAATATGTTTGATAAAAGTGAAAATAAAATTCTAAAAATTGACAAATTTCCCACACTAAAATAGTTGAACAATAATTTTGATAAACTTAACCTAAACAGTTGACTATGTCTAATAAAAAAGACATTTTCAGAACATATAAATTTGAGAAATACTGAAAATGACATTGAAAAGACTGCCAAATTCCATGGCTTAAAATAGTTAAACGTTAATAATTTTCACAAATCTTGTCTAATGTTTGTGGAATTTGGAGAGATGACGCATAACAACAATACAAATCTGTGATAAGCTCATCAGTTGACTGTGTCTCATGAAAAAGAATTTTCAGAGCATATAAATGTGAAAAAACTGAAAATGACATTGCTAAGACTGCAAAATTCCATGGCTTAAAATAGTTAAACGTTAATAATTTTCACAAATCTTGTCTAATATTTATGAAATTTGGATAGATGATGCATAACAACAATAAAAATCTGTGATAAGCTGATCAGTTGACTGTGTCTCATGAAAAAGATTTTTTTTGGACAATAAATTTGAGAAAACTGAAGATAACACTGAAACGACTGCCAAATTCCATGGCTTAAAATAGTTAAACGTTAATAATTTTCACAAATCTTGTCTAATATTTGTGAAATTTGGATAGATGATGCATAACAACAATAAAAATCTGTAATAAGCTCATCAGTTGACTGTGTCTCATAAAAAAGATTTTTTTGGACAATAAAATTGAGAAAACTGAAAATGACATTGAAAAGACTGCAAAATGCGGTACCTTAAAATAGTTAAACGTTAATAATTTTCACAAATCTTGTTCAAGATTTGTGAAATTTGGACAGATGATGCATAACAATAATAAAAATCTGTGATAAGCTCATCAGTTGACTGTGTGTCATGAAAAAGAATTTTCAGAGCATATAAATGTGAGAAAACTGGAAATGACATTGAAAAGACTGCCAAATTCCATGGCTTAAAATAGTTAAACGTTAATAATTTTCACAAATCTTGTCTAATATTTGTGAAATTTGGATAGATGATGCATAACAACAATAAAAATCTGTGATAAGCTCATCAGTTGACTATGTCTCATAAAAAAAGATTTTTATGGACAATAAAATTGAGAAAACTGAAAATGACACTGAAAAGACTGCAAAATGCGGTGCCTTAAAATAGTTTAACGTTAATAATTTTCACAAATCTTGTTCAAGATTTGTGAAATTTGGACAGATCATGCATAACAATAATTAAAATCTGTGATAAGCTCATCGGTTGACTGTGTCTCATGAAAAAGAATTTTCAGAGCATATAAATGTGAAAAAACTGAAAATGACATTGCAAAGACTGCAAAATTCTTTGGCTTTAAATAGTTAAACGTTAATAATTTTCACAAATCTTGTCTAATATTTGTGAAATTTGGATAGATGATGCATAACAACAATAAAAATCTGTGATAAGCTCATCAGTTGACTGTGTGTCATGAAAAAGAATTTTCAGAGCATATAAACGTGAAAAAACTGAAAATGACATTGCTAAGACTGCAAAATTCCATGGCTTAAAATAGTTAAACGTTAATAATTTTCACAAATCTTGTTCAAGATTTGTGAAATTTGGAAAGATGATGCTTAACAATAACACAAATCTGTGATAAGCTTAACAATTGACAGTGTGTGATAGAATTGTAGTTGTTTGAAATTTTGTATGCGAAGAGTGAGAATTATCTACAATATTTTTTTTTCAATTTCACAACATCTAATTAGACTCACATTAAACATCAAATATTATGATTTGAGTTTGTTTGTGTAAGAGGTGACAAATTACCCATAATTGTCCTCTGGAAAAGAATATATACCCATTTAAGACATCTCCTTACTACCAATACCAGATGCAGATTCCTCCTTACAATCGGTTTCTGGAATAGGGTTTAGCACACCATTTGACAATGTCCTAAAGCTTGCCATATACCATCTATTGTACACATGGATGAGACATAGCATTGCTCTTGCTGTTGTCTTTTGCTGTCTGTTTTTTCTATAGGAATTAGCCCTGACCAGACAGGAAGAATCAGTTCACCAAAAAAGCCATCACGCTGTATGGAAAAGGTCACCTGGAAAAAGAACAATATGTTTGATAAAAGTGAAAATTAAATTCTAAAAATTGACAAATTTCCCACACTAAAATAGTTGAACAATAATTTTGATAAACTTAACCTAAACAGTTGACTATGTCTAATAAAAAGGACATTTTCAGAACATATAAATTTGAGAAATACTGAAAATGACATTGAAAAGACTGCCAAATTCCATGGCTTAAAATAGTTAAACGTTAATAATTTTCACAAATCTTGTCTAATGTTTGTGGAATTTGGAGAGATGACGCATAACAACAATACAAATCTGTGATAAGCTCATCAGTTGACTGTGTCTCATGAAAAAGAATTTTCAGAGCATATAAATGTGAAAAAACTGAAAATGACATTGCTAAGACTGCAAAATTCCATGGCTTAAAATAGTTAAACGTTAATAATTTTCACAAATCTTGTCTAATATTTATGAAATTTGGATAGATGATGCATAACAACAATAAAAATCTGTGATAAGCTGATCAGTTGACTGTGTCTCATGAAAAAGATTTTTTTTTGGACAATAAATTTGAGAAAACTGAAGATAACACTGAAACGACTGCCAAATTCCATGGCTTAAAATAGTTAAACGTTAATAATTTTCACAAATCTTGTCTAATATTTGTGAAATTTGGATAGATGATGCATAACAACAATAAAAATCTGTGATAAGCTCATCAGTTGACTGTGTCTCATAAAAAAGATTTTTTTAGACAATAAAATTGAGAAAACTGAAAATGACATTGAAAAGACTGCAAAATGCGGTGCCTTAAAATAGTTAAACGTTAATAATTTTCACAAATCTTGTTCAAGATTTGTGAAATTTGGACAGATGATGCATAACAATAATAAAAATCTGTGATAAGCTCATCAGTTGACTGTGTGTCATGAAAAAGAATTTTCAGAGCATATAAATGTGAGAAAACTGGAAATGACATTGAAAAGACTGCCAAATTCCATGGCTTAAAATAGTTAAACGTTAATAATTTTCACAAATCTTGTCTAATATTTGTGAAATTTGGATAGATGATGCATAACAACAATAAAAATCTGTGATAAGCTCATCAGTTGACTGTGGATCATTAAAAAGATTTTTTTGGACAATAAATTTGAGAAAATTGAAAATGACACTGAGAAGACTGCAAAATGCGGTGCCTTAAAATAGTTAAACGTTAATAATTTTCACAAAACTTGTTCAATATTTGTGAAATTTGGAGAGATGATGCTTAACAATAACAAAAATCTGTGATAAGCTTAACAGTTGACAGTGCGTGATAGAATTGTAGTTGTTTGACATTTTGTATGCGGAGATTGAGAATTATCTACAATATTTTTTTTTCAATTTCACATCTAATTAGACTCACATTAAACATCAAATATTATGATTTGAGTTTGTTTGTGTAAGAGGTGACAAATTACCCATAATTGTCCTCTGGAAAAGAATATATACCCATTTAAGACATCTCCTTACTACCAATACCAGATGCAGATTCCTCCTTACAATCGGTTTCTGGAATAGGGTTTAGCACACCATTTGACAATGTCCTAAAGCTTGCCATATACCATCTATTGTACACATGGATGAGACATAGCATTGCTCTTGCTGTTGTCTTTTGCTGTCTGTTTTTTCTATAGGAATTAGCCCTGACCAGACAGGAAGAATCAGTTCACCAAAAAAGCCATCACGCTGTATGGAAAAGGTCACCTGGAAAAAGAACAATATGTTTGATAAAAGTGAAAATTAAATTCTAAAAATTGACAAATTTCCCACACTAAAATAGTTGAACAATAATTTTGATAAACTTGACCTAAACAGTTGCTTATGTCTAATAAAAAGGACATTTTCAGAACATATAAATTTGAGAAATACTGAAAATGACATTGAAAAGACTGCAAAATGCGGTGCCTTAAAATAGTTAAACGTTATTAATTTTCACAAATCTTGTCTAATATTTGTGAAATTTGGATAGATGATGCATAACAATAATGAAAATCTGTGATAAGCTCATCAGTTGACTATGTCTCATAAAAAAAGATTTTTTTGGACAATAAAATTGAGAAAACTGAAAATGACATTGAAAAGACTGCAAAATGCGGTGCCTTAAAATAGTTAAACGTTATTAATTTTAACAAATCTTGTCTAATATTTGTGAAATTTGGATAGATGATGCATAACAACAATAAAAATCTGTGATAAGCTCATCAGTTGACTGTGGCTCATTAAAAAGATTTTTTTGGACAATAAATTTGAGAAAATTGAAAATGACACTGAGAAGACTGCAAAATGCGGTGCCTTAAAATAGTTAAACGTTAATAATTTTCACAAAACTTGTTCAATATTTGTGAAATTTGGAGAGATGATGCTTAACAATAACAAAAATCTGTGATAAGCTTAACAGTTGACAGTGCGTGATAGAATTGTAGTTGTTTGACATTTTGTATGCGGAGATTGAGAATTATCTACAATATTTTTTTTTCAATTTCACATCTAATTAGACTCACATTAAACATCAAATATTATGATTTGAGTTTGTTTGTGTAAGAGGTGACAAATTACCCATAATTGTCCTCTGGAAAAGAATATATACCCATTTAAGACATCTCCTTACTACCAATACCAGATGCAGATTCCTCCTTACAATCGGTTTCTGGAATAGGGTTTAGCACACCATTTGACAATGTCCTAAAGCTTGCCATATACCATCTATTGTATACATGGATGAGACATAGCATTGCTCTTGCTGTTGTCTTTTGCTGTCTGTTTTTTCTATAGGAATTAGCCCTGACCAGACAGGAAGAATCAGTTCACCAAAAAAGCCATCACGCTGTATGGAAAAGGTCACCTGGAAAAAGAACAATATGTTTGATAAAAGTGAAAATTAAATTCTAAAAATTGCAAATTTCCCACACTAAAATAGTTGAACAATAATTTTGATAAACTTAACCTAAACAGTTGACTATGTCTAATAAAAAGGACATTTTCAGAACATATAAATTTGAGAAATACTGAAAATGACATTGAAAAGACTGCCAAATTCCATGGCTTAAGATAGTTAAACGTTAATAATTTTCACAAATCTTGTCTAATATTTGTGAAATTTGGATAGATGATGCATAACAACAATAAAAATCTGTGATAAGCTCATCAGTTGACTATGTCCCATAAAAAAAGATTTTTTTGGACAATAAAATTGAGAAAACTGAAAATGACATTGAAAAGACTGCAAAATGCGGTGCCTTAAAATAGTTAAACGTTAATAATTTTCACAAATCTTGTTCAAGATTTGTGAAATTTGGACAGATGATGCATAACAATAATAAAAATCTGTGATAAGCTCATCAGTTTACTGTGTGTCATGAAAAACATTTTTGAGAGCATATAAATGTGAGAAAACTGAAAATGACATTGAAAAGACTGCCAAATTCCATGGCTTAAAATAGTTAAACGTTAATAATTTTCACAAATCTTGTCTAATATTTGTGAAATTTGGATAGATGATGCATAACAACAATAAAAATCTGTGATAAGCTCATCAGTTGACTGTGGCTCATTAAAAAGATTTTTTTGGACAATAAATTTGAGAAAATTGAAAATGACACTGAGAAGACTGCAAAATGCGGTGCCTTAAAATAGTTAAACGTTAATAATTTTCACAAAACTTGTTCAACATTTGTGAAATTTGGAGAGATGATGCTTAACAATAACAAAAATCTGTGATAAGCTTAACAGTTGACAGTGCGTAATAGAATTGTAGTTGTTTGACATTTTGTATGCGAAGAGTGTGAATTATCTACAAAATTTTTTTTTTCAATTTCACATCTAATTAGACTCACATTAAACATCAAATATTATGATTTGAGTTTGTTTGTGTAAGAGGTGACAAATTACCCATAATTGTCCTCTGGAAAAGAATATATACCCATTTAAGACATCTCCTTACTACCAATACCAGATGCAGATTCCTCCTTACAATCGGTTTTTTGGAATAGGGTTTAGCACACCATTTGACAATGTCCTAAAGCTTGCCATATACCATCTATTGTACACATGGATGAGACATAGCATTGCTCTTGCTGTTGTCTTTTGCTGTCTGTTTTTTCTATAGGAATTAGCCCTGACCAGACAGGAAGAATCGGTTCACCAAAAAAGCCATCACGCTGTATGGAAAAGGTCACCTGGAAAAAGAACAATATGTTTGATAAAAGTGAAAATTAAATTCTAAAAATTGACAAATTTCCCACACTAAAATAGTTGAACAATAATTTTGATAAACTTGACCTAAACAGTTGATTATGTCTAATAAAAAGGACATTTTCAGAACATATAAATTTGAGAAATACTGAAAATGACATTGAAAAGACTGCAAAATGCGGTGCCTTAAAATAGTTAAACGTTATTAATTTTCACAAATCTTGTCTAATATTTGTGAAATTTGGATAGATGATGCATAACAACAATAAAAATCTGTGATAAGCTCATCAGTTGACTATGTCCCATAAAAAAAGATTTTTTTGGACAATAAAATTGAGAAAACTGAAAATGACATTGAAAAGACTGCAAAATGCGGTGCCTTAAAATAGTTAAACGTTAATAATTTTCACAAATCTTGTTCAAGATTTGTGAAATTTGGACAGATGATGCATAACAATAATAAAAATCTGTGATAAGCTCATCAGTTGACTGTGTGTCATGAAAAAGAATTTTCAGAGCATATAAATGTGAAAAAATTGAAAATGACATTACAAAGACTGCAAAATTCCATGGCTTAAAATAGTTAAACGTTAATAATTTTCACAAATCTTGTCTAATATTTGTGAAATTTGGATAGATGATGCATAACAACAATAAAAATCTGTGATAAGCTCATCAGTTGACTGTGTGTCATGAAAAAGAATTTTCAGAGCATATAAATGTGAAAAAACTGAAAATGACATTGCTAAGACTGCAAAATTCCATGGCTTAAAATAGTTAAACGTTAATAATTTTCACAAATCTTGTTCAAGATTTGTGAAATTTGGAAAGATGATGCTTAACAATAACACAAATCTGTGATAAGCTTAACAATTGACAGTGTGTGATAGAATTGTAGTTGTTTGAAATTTTGTATGCGAAGAGTGAGAATTATCTATAATATTTTTTTTTTCAATTTCACAACATCTAATTAGACTCACATTAAACATCAAATATTATGATTTGAGTTTGTTTGTGTAAGAGGTGACAAATTACCCATAATTGTCCTCTGGAAAAGAATATATACCCATTTAAGACATCTCCTTACTACCAATACCAGATGCAGATTCCTCCTTACAATCGGTTTCTGGAATAGGGTTTAGCACACCATTTGACAATGTCCTAAAGCTTGCCATATACCATCTATTGTACACATGGATGAGACATAGCATTGCTCTTGCTGTTGTCTTTTGCTGTCTGTTTTTTCTATAGGAATTAGCCCTGACCAGACAGGAAGAATCAGTTCACCAAAAAAGCCATCACGCTGTATGGAAAAGGTCACCTGGAAAAAGAACAATATGTTTGATAAAAGTGAAAATTAAATTCTAAAAATTGACAAATTTCCCACACTAAAATAGTTGAACAATAATTTTGATAAACTTAACCTAAACAGTTGACTATGTCTAATAAAAAGGACATTTTCAGAACATATAAATTTGAGAAATACTGAAAATGACATTGAAAAGACTGCCAAATTCCATGGCTTAAAATAGTTAAACGTTAATAATTTTCACAAATCTTGTCTAATATTTGTGAAATTTGGATAGATGATGCATAACAACAATAAAAATCTGTGATAAGCTCATCAGTTGACTGTGTGTCATGAAAAAGAATTTTCAGAGCATATAAATGTGAAAAAACTGAAAATGACATTGCTAAGACTGCAAAATTCCATGGCTTAAAATAGTTAAACGTTAATAATTTTCACAAATCTTGTCTAATATTTATGAAATTTGGATAGATGATGCATAACAACAATAAAAATCTGTGATAAGCTGATCAGTTGACTGTGTCTCATGAAAAAGATTTTTTTTTGGACAATAAATTTGAGAAAACTGAAGATAACACTGAAACGACTGCCAAATTCCATGGCTTAAAATAGTTAAACGTTAATAATTTTCACAAATCTTGTCTAATATTTGTGAAATTTGGATAGATGATGCATAACAACAATAAAAATCTGTGATAAGCTCATCAGTTGACTGTGTCTCATAAAAAAGATTTTTTTAGACAATAAAATTGAGAAAACTGAAAATGACATTGAAAAGACTGCAAAATGCGGTGCCTTAAAATAGTTAAACGTTAATAATTTTCACAAATCTTGTTCAAGATTTGTGAAATTTGGACAGATGATGCATAACAATAATAAAAATCTGTGATAAGCTCATCAGTTGACTGTGTGTCATGAAAAAGAATTTTCAGAGCATATAAATGTGAGAAAACTGGAAATGACATTGAAAAGACTGCCAAATTCCATGGCTTAAAATAGTTAAACGTTAATAATTTTCACAAATCTTGTCTAATATTTGTGAAATTTGGATAGATGATGCATAACAACAATAAAAATCTGTGATAAGCTCATCAGTTGACTGTGGCTCATTAAAAAGATTTTTTTGGACAATAAATTTGAGAAAATTGAAAATGACACTGAGAAGACTGCAAAATGCGGTGCCTTAAAATAGTTAAACGTTAATAATTTTCACAAAACTTGTTCAACATTTGTGAAATTTGGAGAGATGATGCTTAACAATAACAAAAATCTGTGATAAGCTTAACAGTTGACAGTGCATGATAGAATTGTAGTTGTTTGACATTTTGTATGCGAAGAGTGAGAATTATCTACAATATTTCTTTTTCAATTTCACATCTAATTAGACTCACATTAAACATCAAATATTATGATTTGAGTTTGTTTGTGTAAGAGGTGACAAATTACCCATAATTGTCCTCTGGAAAAGAATATATACCCATTTAAGACATCTCCTTACTACCAATACCAGATGCAGATTCCTCCTTACAATCGGTTTTTTGGAATAGGGTTTAGCACACCATTTGACAATGTCCTAAAGCTTGCCATATACCATCTATTGTACACATGGATGAGACATAGCATTGCTCTTGCTGTTGTCTTTTGCTGTCTGTTTTTTCTATAGGAATTAGCCCTGACCAGACAGGAAGAATCAGTTCACCAAAAAAGCCATCACGCTGTATGGAAAAGGTCACCTGGAAAAAGAACAATATGTTTGATAAAAGTGAAAATTAAATTCTAAAAATTGACAAATTTCCCACACTAAAATAGTTGAACAATAATTTTGATAAACTTGACCTAAACAGATGATTATGTCTAATAAAAAGGACATTTTCAGAACATATAAATTTGAGAAATACTGAAAATGACATTGAAAAGACTGCAAAATGCGGTGCCTTAAAATAGTTAAACGTTATTAATTTTCACAAATCTTGTCTAATATTTGTGAAATTTGGATAGATGATGCATAACAACAATAAAAATCTGTGATAAGCTCATCAGTTGACTGTGTCTCATAAAAAAGATTTTTTTGGACAATAAAATTGAGAAAACTGAAAATGACATTGAAAAGACTGCAAAATGCAGTGCCTTAAAATAGTTAAACGTTAATAATTTTCACAAATCTTGTCTAATATTTGTGAAATTTGGATAGATGATGCATAACAACAATAAAAATCTGTGATAAGCTCATCAGTTGACTTTGTGTCATGAAAAAGAATTTTCAGAGCATATAAATGTGAAAAAACTGAAAATGACATTGCTAAGACTGCAAAATTCCATGGCTTAAAATAGTTAAACGTTAATAATTTTCACAAATCTTGTTCAAGATTTGTGAAATTTGGAAAGATGATGCTTAACAATAACACAAATCTGTGATAAGCTTAACAATTGACAGTGTGTGATAGAATTGTAGTTGTTTGAAATTTTGTATGCGAAGAGTGAGAATTATCTACAATATTTTTTTTTCAATTTCACAACATCTAATTAGACTCACATTAAACATCAAATATTATGATTTGAGTTTGTTTGTGTAAGAGGTGACAAATTACCCATAATTGTCCTCTGGAAAAGAATATATACCCATTTAAGACATCTCCTTACTACCAATACCAGATGCAGATTCCTCCTTACAATCGGTTTCTGGAATAGGGTTTAGCACACCATTTGACAATGTCCTAAAGCTTGCCATATACCATCTATTGTACACATGGATGAGACATAGCATTGCTCTTGCTGTTGTCTTTTGCTGTCTGTTTTTTCTATAGGAATTAGCCCTGACCAGACAGGAAGAATCAGTTCACCAAAAAAGCCATCACGCTGTATGGAAAAGGTCACCTGGAAAAAGAACAATATGTTTGATAAAAGTGAAAATAAAATTCTAAAAATTGACAAATTTCCCACACTAAAATAGTTGAACAATAATTTTGATAAACTTAACCTAAACAGTTGACTATGTCTAATAAAAAGGACATTTTCAGAACATATAAATTTGAGAAATACTGAAAATGACATTGAAAAGACTGCCAAATTCCATGGCTTAAAATAGTTAAACGTTAATAATTTTCACAAATCTTGTCTAATGTTTGTGGAATTTGGAGAGATGACGCATAACAACAATACAAATCTGTGATAAGCTCATCAGTTGACTGTGTCTCATGAAAAAGAATTTTCAGAGCATATAAATGTGAAAAAACTGAAAATGACATTGCTAAGACTGCCAAATTCCATGGCTTAAAATAGTTAAACGTTAATAATTTTCACAAATCTTGTCTAATATTTATGAAATTTGGATAGATGATGCATAACAACAATAAAAATCTGTGATAAGCTGATCAGTTGACTGTGTCTCATGAAAAAGATTTTTTTTTGGACAATAAATTTGAGAAAACTGAAGATAACACTGAAACGACTGCCAAATTCCATGGCTTAAAATAGTTAAACGTTAATAATTTTCACAAATCTTGTCTAATATTTGTGAAATTTGGATAGATGATGCATAACAACAATACAAATCTGTGATAAGCTCATCAGTTGACTGTGTCTCATAAAAAAGATTTTTTTGGACAATAAAATTGAGAAAACTGAAAATGACATTGAAAAGACTGCAAAATGCGGTACCTTAAAATAGTTAAACGTTAATAATTTTCACAAATCTTGTTCAAGATTTGTGAAATTTGGACAGATGATGCATAACAATAATAAAAATCTGTGATAAGCTCATCAGTTGACTGTGTGTCATGAAAAAGAATTTTCAGAGCATATAAATGTGAGAAAACTGGAAATGACATTGAAAAGACTGCCAAATTCCATGGCTTAAAATAGTTAAACGTTAATAATTTTCACAAATCTTGTCTAATATTTGTGAAATTTGGATAGATGATGCATAACAACAATAAAAATCTGTGATAAGCTCATCAGTTGACTATGTCTCAGAAAAAAAGATTTTTATGGACAACAAAATTGAGAAAACTGAAAATGACACTGAAAAGACTGCAAAATGCGGTGCCTTAAAATAGTTTAACGTTAATAATTTTCACAAATCTTGTTCAAGATTTGTGAAATTTGGACAGATCATGCATAACAATAATTAAAATCTGTGATAAGCTCATCGGTTGACTGTGTCTCATGAAAAAGAATTTTCAGAGCATATAAATGTGAAAAAACTGAAAATGACATTGCAAAGACTGCAAAATTCTTTGGCTTTAAATAGTTAAACGTTAATAATTTTCACAAATCTTGTCTAATATTTGTGAAATTTGGATAGATGATGCATAACAACAATAAAAATCTGTGATAAGCTCATCAGTTGACTGTGTGTCATGAAAAAGAATTTTCAGAGCATATAAACGTGAAAAAACTGAAAATGACATTGCTAAGACTGCAAAATTCCATGGCTTAAAATAGTTAAACGTTAATAATTTTCACAAATCTTGTTCAAGATTTGTGAAATTTGGAAAGATGATGCTTAACAATAACACAAATCTGTGATAAGCTTAACAATTGACAGTGTGTGATAGAATTGTAGTTGTTTGAAATTTTGTATGCGAAGAGTGAGAATTATCTACAATATTTTTTTTTCAATTTCACAACATCTAATTAGACTCACATTAAACATCAAATATTATGATTTGAGTTTGTTTGTGTAAGAGGTGACAAATTACCCATAATTGTCCTCTGGAAAAGAATATATACCCATTTAAGACATCTCCTTACTACCAATACCAGATGCAGATTCCTCCTTACAATCGGTTTCTGGAATAGGGTTTAGCACACCATTTGACAATGTCCTAAAGCTTGCCATATACCATCTATTGTACACATGGATGAGACATAGCATTGCTCTTGCTGTTGTCTTTTGCTGTCTGTTTTTTCTATAGGAATTAGCCCTGACCAGACAGGAAGAATCAGTTCACCAAAAAAGCCATCACGCTGTATGGAAAAGGTCACCTGGAAAAAGAACAATATGTTTGATAAAAGTGAAAATTAAATTCTAAAAATTGACAAATTTCCCACACTAAAATAGTTGAACAATAATTTTGATAAACTTAACCTAAACAGTTGACTATGTCTAATAAAAAGGACATTTTCAGAACATATAAATTTGAGAAATACTGAAAATGACATTGAAAAGACTGCCAAATTCCATGGCTTAAAATAGTTAAACGTTAATAATTTTCACAAATCTTGTCTAATATTTGTGGAATTTGGAGAGATGACGCATAACAACAATACAAATCTGTGATAAGCTCATCAGTTGACTGTGTCTCATGAAAAAGAATTTTCAGAGCATATAAATGTGAAAAAACTGAAAATGACATTGCTAAGACTGCAAAATTCCATGGCTTAAAATAGTTAAACGTTAATAATTTTCACAAATCTTGTCTAATATTTATGAAATTTGGATAGATGATGCATAACAACAATAAAAATCTGTGATAAGCTGATCAGTTGACTGTGTCTCATGAAAAAGATTTTTTTTTGGACAATAAATTTGAGAAAACTGAAGATAACACTGAAACGACTGCCAAATTCCATGGCTTAAAATAGTTAAACGTTAATAATTTTCACAAATCTTGTCTAATATTTGTGAAATTTGGATAGATGATGCATAACAACAATAAAAATCTGTGATAAGCTCATCAGTTGACTGTGTCTCATAAAAAAGATTTTTTTAGACAATAAAATTGAGAAAACTGAAAATGACATTGAAAAGACTGCAAAATGCGGTGCCTTAAAATAGTTAAACGTTAATAATTTTCACAAATCTTGTTCAAGATTTGTGAAATTTGGACAGATGATGCATAACAATAATAAAAATCTGTGATAAGCTCATCAGTTGACTGTGTGTCATGAAAAAGAATTTTCAGAGCATATAAATGTGAGAAAACTGGAAATGACATTGAAAAGACTGCCAAATTCCATGGCTTAAAATAGTTAAACGTTAATAATTTTCACAAATCTTGTCTAATATTTGTGAAATTTGGATAGATGATGCATAACAACAATAAAAATCTGTGATAAGCTCATCAGTTGACTGTGGCTCATTAAAAAGATTTTTTTGGACAATAAATTTGAGAAAATTGAAAATGACACTGAGAAGACTGCAAAATGCGGTGCCTTAAAATAGTTAAACGTTAATAATTTTCACAAAACTTGTTCAATATTTGTGAAATTTGGAGAGATGATGCTTAACAATAACAAAAATCTGTGATAAGCTTAACAGTTGACAGTGCGTGATAGAATTGTAGTTGTTTGACATTTTGTATGCGGAGATTGAGAATTATCTACAATATTTTTTTTTCAATTTCACATCTAATTAGACTCACATTAAACATCAAATATTATGATTTGAGTTTGTTTGTGTAAGAGGTGACAAATTACCCATAATTGTCCTCTGGAAAAGAATATATACCCATTTAAGACATCTCCTTACTACCAATACCAGATGCAGATTCCTCCTTACAATCGGTTTCTGGAATAGGGTTTAGCACACCATTTGACAATGTCCTAAAGCTTGCCATATACCATCTATTGTATACATGGATGAGACATAGCATTGCTCTTGCTGTTGTCTTTTGCTGTCTGTTTTTTCTATAGGAATTAGCCCTGACCAGACAGGAAGAATCAGTTCACCAAAAAAGCCATCACGCTGTATGGAAAAGGTCACCTGGAAAAAGAACAATATGTTTGATAAAAGTGAAAATTAAATTCTAAAAATTGCAAATTTCCCACACTAAAATAGTTGAACAATAATTTTGATAAACTTAACCTAAACAGTTGACTATGTCTAATAAAAAGGACATTTTCAGAACATATAAATTTGAGAAATACTGAAAATGACATTGAAAAGACTGCCAAATTCCATGGCTTAAAATAGTTAAACGTTAATAATTTTCACAAATCTTGTCTAATATTTGTGAAATTTGGATAGATGATGCATAACAACAATAAAAATCTGTGATAAGCTCATCAGTTGACTATGTCCCATAAAAAAAGATTTTTTTGGACAATAAAATTGAGAAAACTGAAAATGACATTGAAAAGACTGCAAAATGCGGTGCCTTAAAATAGTTAAACGTTAATAATTTTCACAAATCTTGTTCAAGATTTGTGAAATTTGGACAGATGATGCATAACAATAATAAAAATCTGTGATAAGCTCATCAGTTTACTGTGTGTCATGAAAAACATTTTTGAGAGCATATAAATGTGAGAAAACTGAAAATGACATTGAAAAGACTGCCAAATTCCATGGCTTAAAATAGTTAAACGTTAATAATTTTCACAAATCTTGTCTAATATTTGTGAAATTTGGATAGATGATGCATAACAACAATAAAAATCTGTGATAAGCTCATCAGTTGACTGTGGCTCATTAAAAAGATTTTTTTGGACAATAAATTTGAGAAAATTGAAAATGACACTGAGAAGACTGCAAAATGCGGTGCCTTAAAATAGTTAAACGTTAATAATTTTCACAAAACTTGTTCAACATTTGTGAAATTTGGAGAGATGATGCTTAACAATAACAAAAATCTGTGATAAGCTTAACAGTTGACAGTGCATGATAGAATTGTAGTTGTTTGACATTTTGTATGCGAAGAGTGAGAATTATCTACAATATTTCTTTTTCAATTTCACATCTAATTAGACTCACATTAAACATCAAATATTATGATTTGAGTTTGTTTGTGTAAGAGGTGACAAATTACCCATAATTGTCCTCTGGAAAAGAATATATACCCATTTAAGACATCTCCTTACTACCAATACCAGATGCAGATTCCTCCTTACAATCGGTTTTTTGGAATAGGGTTTAGCACACCATTTGACAATGTCCTAAAGCTTGCCATATACCATCTATTGTACACATGGATGAGACATAGCATTGCTCTTGCTGTTGTCTTTTGCTGTCTGTTTTTTCTATAGGAATTAGCCCTGACCAGACAGGAAGAATCAGTTCACCAAAAAAGCCATCACGCTGTATGGAAAAGGTCACCTGGAAAAAGAACAATATGTTTGATAAAAGTGAAAATTAAATTCTAAAAATTGACAAATTTCCCACACTAAAATAGTTGAACAATAATTTTGATAAACTTGACCTAAACAGATGATTATGTCTAATAAAAAGGACATTTTCAGAACATATAAATTTGAGAAATACTGAAAATGACATTGAAAAGACTGCAAAATGCGGTGCCTTAAAATAGTTAAACGTTATTAATTTTCACAAATCTTGTCTAATATTTGTGAAATTTGGATAGATGATGCATAACAACAATAAAAATCTGTGATAAGCTCATCAGTTGACTGTGTCTCATAAAAAAGATTTTTTTGGACAATAAAATTGAGAAAACTGAAAATGACATTGAAAAGACTGCAAAATGCGGTGCCTTAAAATAGTTAAACGTTAATAATTTTCACAAATCTTGTCTAATATTTGTGAAATTTGGATAGATGATGCATAACAACAATAAAAATCTGTGATAAGCTCATCAGTTGACTGTGTGTCATGAAAAAGAATTTTCAGAGCATATAAATGTGAAAAAACTGAAAATGACATTGCTAAGACTGCAAAATTCCATGGCTTAAAATAGTTAAACGTTAATAATTTTCACAAATCTTGTTCAAGATTTGTGAAATTTGGAAAGATGATGCTTAACAATAACACAAATTTGTGATAAGCTTAACAATTGACAGTGCGTGATAGAATTGTAGTTGTTTGAAATTTTGTATGCGAAGAGTGAGAATTATCTACAATATTTTTTTTTTCAATTTCACATCTAATTAGACTCACATTAAACATCAAATATTATGATTTGAGTTTGTTTGTGTAAGAGGTGACAAATTACCCATAATTGTCCTCTGGAAAAGAATATATACCCATTTAAGACATCTCCTTACTACCAATACCAGATGCAGATTCCTCCTTACAATCGGTTTCTGGAATAGGGTTTAGCACACCATTTGACAATGTCCTAAAGCTTGCCATATACCATCTATTGTACACATGGATGAGACATAGCATTGCTCTTGCTGTTGTCTTTTGCTGTCTGTTTTTTCTATAGGAATTAGCCCTGACCAGACAGGAAGAATCAGTTCACCAAAAAAGCCATCACGCTGTATGGAAAAGGTCACCTGGAAAAAGAACAATATGTTTGATAAAAGTGAAAATAAAATTCTAAAAATTGACAAATTTCCCACACTAAAATAGTTGAACAATAATTTTGATAAACTTAACCTAAACAGTTGACTATGTCTAATAAAAAGGACATTTTCAGAACATATAAATTTGAGAAATACTGAAAATGACATTGAAAAGACTGCCAAATTCCATGGCTTAAAATAGTTAAACGTTAATAATTTTCACAAATCTTGTCTAATGTTTGTGGAATTTGGAGAGATGACGCATAACAACAATACAAATCTGTGATAAGCTCATCAGTTGACTGTGTCTCATGAAAAAGAATTTTCAGAGCATATAAATGTGAAAAAACTGAAAATGACATTGCTAAGACTGCAAAATTCCATGGCTTAAAATAGTTAAACGTTAATAATTTTCACAAATCTTGTCTAATATTTATGAAATTTGGATAGATGATGCATAACAACAATAAAAATCTGTGATAAGCTGATCAGTTGACTGTGTCTCATGAAAAAGATTTTTTTTGGACAATAAATTTGAGAAAACTGAAGATAACACTGAAACGACTGCCAAATTCCATGGCTTAAAATAGTTTAACGTTAATAATTTTCACAAATCTTGTCTAATATTTGTGAAATTTGGATAGATGATGCATAACAACAATAAAAATCTGTGATAAGCTCATCAGTTGACTATGTCCCATAAAAAAAGATTTTTTTGGACAATAAAATTGAGAAAACTGAAAATGACATTGAAAAGACTGCAAAATGCGGTGCCTTAAAATAGTTAAACGTTAATAATTTTCACAAATCTTGTTCAAGATTTGTGAAATTTGGACAGATGATGCATAACAATAATAAAAATCTGTGATAAGCTCATCAGTTTACTGTGTGTCATGAAAAACATTTTTGAGAGCATATAAATGTGAGAAAACTGAAAATGACATTGAAAAGACTGCCAAATTCCATGGCTTAAAATAGTTAAACGTTAATAATTTTCACAAATCTTGTCTAATATTTGTGAAATTTGGATAGATGATGCATAACAACAATAAAAATCTGTGATAAGCTCATCAGTTGACTGTGGCTCATTTAAAAGATTTTTTTGGACAATAAATTTGAGAAAATTGAAAATGACACTGAGAAGACTGCAAAATGCGGTGCCTTAAAATAGTTAAACGTTAATAATTTTCACAAATCTTGTTCAAGATTTGTGAAATTTGGACAGATGATGCATAACAATAACAAAAATCTGTGATAAGCTTAACAGTTGACAGTGCATGATAGAATTGTAGTCGTTTGACATTTTGTATGCGAAGAGTGAGAATTATCTACAATATTTCTTTTTCAATTTCACATCTAATTAGACTCACATTAAACATCAAATATTATGATTTGAGTTTGTTTGTGTAAGAGGTGACAAATTACCCATAATTGTCCTCTGGAAAAGAATATATACCCATTTAAGACATCTCCTTACTACCAATACCAGATGCAGATTCCTCCTTACAATCGGTTTTTTGGAATAGGGTTTAGCACACCATTTGACAATGTCCTAAAGCTTGCCATATACCATCTATTGTACACATGGATGAGACATAGCATTGCTCTTGCTGTTGTCTTTTGCTGTCTGTTTTTTCTATAGGAATTAGCCCTGACCAGACAGGAAGAATCAGTTCACCAAAAAAGCCATCACGCTGTATGGAAAAGGTCACCTGGAAAAAGAACAATATGTTTGATAAAAGTGAAAATTAAATTCTAAAAATTGACAAATTTCCCACACTAAAATAGTTGAACAATAATTTTGATAAACTTGACCTAAACAGATGATTATGTCTAATAAAAAGGACATTTTCAGAACATATAAATTTGAGAAATACTGAAAATGACATTGAAAAGACTGCAAAATGCGGTGCCTTAAAATAGTTAAACGTTATTAATTTTCACAAATCTTGTCTAATATTTGTGAAATTTGGATAGATGATGCATAACAACAATAAAAATCTGTGATAAGCTCATCAGTTGACTGTGTCTCATAAAAAAGATTTTTTTGGACAATAAAATTGAGAAAACTGAAAATGACATTGAAAAGACTGCAAAATGCGGTGCCTTAAAATAGTTAAACGTTAATAATTTTCACAAATCTTGTTCAAGATTTGTGAAATTTGGACAGATGATGCATAACAATAATAAAAATCTGTGATAAGCTCATCAGTTGACTGTGTGTCATGAAAAAGAATTTTCAGAGCATATAAATGTGAAAAAACTGAAAATGACATTACAAAGACTGCAAAATTCCATGCCTTAAAATAGTTAAACGTTAATAATTTTCACAAATCTTGTCTAATATTTGTGAAATTTGGATAGATGATGCATAACAACAATAAAAATCTGTGATAAGCTCATCAGTTGACTATGTCTCATAAAAAAAGATTTTTATGGACAATAAAATTGAGAAAACTGAAAATGACACTGAAAAGACTGCAAAATGCGGTGCCTTAAAATAGTTTAACGTTAATAATTTTCACAAATCTTGTTCAAGATTTGTGAAATTTGGACAGATCATGCATAACAATAATTAAAATCTGTGATAAGCTCATCGGTTGACTGTGTCTCATGAAAAAGAATTTTCAGAGCATATAAATGTGAAAAAACTGAAAATGACATTGCAAAGACTGCAAAATTCTTTGGCTTTAAATAGTTAAACGTTAATAATTTTCACAAATCTTGTCTAATATTTGTGAAATTTGGATAGATGATGCATAACAACAATAAAAATCTGTGATAAGCTCATCAGTTGACTGTGTGTCATGAAAAAGAATTTTCAGAGCATATAAACGTGAAAAAACTGAAAATGACATTGCTAAGACTGCAAAATTCCATGGCTTAAAATAGTTAAACGTTAATAATTTTCACAAATCTTGTTCAAGATTTGTGAAATTTGGAAAGATGATGCTTAACAATAACACAAATCTGTGATAAGCTTAACAATTGACAGTGTGTGATAGAATTGTAGTTGTTTGAAATTTTGTATGCGAAGAGTGAGAATTATCTACAATATTTTTTTTTCAATTTCACAACATCTAATTAGACTCACATTAAACATCAAATATTATGATTTGAGTTTGTTTGTGTAAGAGGTGACAAATTACCCATAATTGTCCTCTGGAAAAGAATATATACCCATTTAAGACATCTCCTTACTACCAATACCAGATGCAGATTCCTCCTTACAATCGGTTTCTGGAATAGGGTTTAGCACACCATTTGACAATGTCCTAAAGCTTGCCATATACCATCTATTGTACACATGGATGAGACATAGCATTGCTCTTGCTGTTGTCTTTTGCTGTCTGTTTTTTCTATAGGAATTAGCCCTGACCAGACAGGAAGAATCAGTTCACCAAAAAAGCCATCACGCTGTATGGAAAAGGTCACCTGGAAAAAGAACAATATGTTTGATAAAAGTGAAAATTAAATTCTAAAAATTGACAAATTTCCCACACTAAAATAGTTGAACAATAATTTTGATAAACTTAACCTAAACAGTTGACTATGTCTAATAAAAAGGACATTTTCAGAACATATAAATTTGAGAAATACTGAAAATGACATTGAAAAGACTGCCAAATTCCATGGCTTAAAATAGTTAAACGTTAATAATTTTCACAAATCTTGTCTAATGTTTGTGGAATTTGGAGAGATGACGCATAACAACAATACAAATCTGTGATAAGCTCATCAGTTGACTGTGTCTCATGAAAAAGAATTTTCAGAGCATATAAATGTGAAAAAACTGAAAATGACATTGCTAAGACTGCAAAATTCCATGGCTTAAAATAGTTAAACGTTAATAATTTTCACAAATCTTGTCTAATATTTATGAAATTTGGATAGATGATGCATAACAACAATAAAAATCTGTGATAAGCTGATCAGTTGACTGTGTCTCATGAAAAAGATTTTTTTTTGGACAATAAATTTGAGAAAACTGAAGATAACACTGAAACGACTGCCAAATTCCATGGCTTAAAATAGTTAAACGTTAATAATTTTCACAAATCTTGTCTAATATTTGTGAAATTTGGATAGATGATGCATAACAACAATAAAAATCTGTGATAAGCTCATCAGTTGACTGTGTCTCATAAAAAAGATTTTTTTAGACAATAAAATTGAGAAAACTGAAAATGACATTGAAAAGACTGCAAAATGCGGTGCCTTAAAATAGTTAAACGTTAATAATTTTCACAAATCTTGTTCAAGATTTGTGAAATTTGGACAGATGATGCATAACAATAATAAAAATCTGTGATAAGCTCATCAGTTGACTGTGTGTCATGAAAAAGAATTTTCAGAGCATATAAATGTGAGAAAACTGGAAATGACATTGAAAAGACTGCCAAATTCCATGGCTTAAAATAGTTAAACGTTAATAATTTTCACAAATCTTGTCTAATATTTGTGAAATTTGGATAGATGATGCATAACAACAATAAAAATCTGTGATAAGCTCATCAGTTGACTGTGGCTCATTAAAAAGATTTTTTTGGACAATAAATTTGAGAAAATTGAAAATGACACTGAGAAGACTGCAAAATGCGGTGCCTTAAAATAGTTAAACGTTAATAATTTTCACAAAACTTGTTCAATATTTGTGAAATTTGGAGAGATGATGCTTAACAATAACAAAAATCTGTGATAAGCTTAACAGTTGACAGTGCGTGATAGAATTGTAGTTGTTTGACATTTTGTATGCGGAGATTGAGATTTATCTACAATATTTTTTTTTCAATTTCACATCTAATTAGACTCACATTAAACATCAAATATTATGATTTGAGTTTGTTTGTGTAAGAGGTGACAAATTACCCATAATTGTCCTCTGGAAAAGAATATATACCCATTTAAGACATCTCCTTACTACCAATACCAGATGCAGATTCCTCCTTACAATCGGTTTCTGGAATAGGGTTTAGCACACCATTTGACAATGTCCTAAAGCTTGCCATATACCATCTATTGTATACATGGATGAGACATAGCATTGCTCTTGCTGTTGTCTTTTGCTGTCTGTTTTTTCTATAGGAATTAGCCCTGACCAGACAGGAAGAATCAGTTCACCAAAAAAGCCATCACGCTGTATGGAAAAGGTCACCTGGAAAAAGAACAATATGTTTGATAAAAGTGAAAATTAAATTCTAAAAATTGCAAATTTCCCACACTAAAATAGTTGAACAATAATTTTGATAAACTTAACCTAAACAGTTGACTATGTCTAATAAAAAGGACATTTTCAGAACATATAAATTTGAGAAATACTGAAAATGACATTGAAAAGACTGCCAAATTCCATGGCTTAAAATAGTTAAACGTTAATAATTTTCACAAATCTTGTCTAATATTTGTGAAATTTGGATAGATGATGCATAACAACAATAAAAATCTGTGATAAGCTCATCAGTTGACTATGTCCCATAAAAAAAGATTTTTTTGGACAATAAAATTGAGAAAACTGAAAATGACATTGAAAAGACTGCAAAATGCGGTGCCTTAAAATAGTTAAACGTTAATAATTTTCACAAATCTTGTTCAAGATTTGTGAAATTTGGACAGATGATGCATAACAATAATAAAAATCTGTGATAAGCTCATCAGTTTACTGTGTGTCATGAAAAACATTTTTGAGAGCATATAAATGTGAGAAAACTGAAAATGACATTGAAAAGACTGCCAAATTCCATGGCTTAAAATAGTTAAACGTTAATAATTTTCACAAATCTTGTCTAATATTTGTGAAATTTGGATAGATGATGCATAACAACAATAAAAATCTGTGATAAGCTCATCAGTTGACTGTGGCTCATTAAAAAGATTTTTTTGGACAATAAATTTGAGAAAATTGAAAATGACACTGAGAAGACTGCAAAATGCGGTGCCTTAAAATAGTTAAACGTTAATAATTTTCACAAAACTTGTTCAACATTTGTGAAATTTGGAGAGATGATGCTTAACAATAACAAAAATCTGTGATAAGCTTAACAGTTGACAGTGCATGATAGAATTGTAGTTGTTTGACATTTTGTATGCGAAGAGTGAGAATTATCTACAATATTTCTTTTTCAATTTCACATCTAATTAGACTCACATTAAACATCAAATATTATGATTTGAGTTTGTTTGTGTAAGAGGTGACAAATTACCCATAATTGTCCTCTGGAAAAGAATATATACCCATTTAAGACATCTCCTTACTACCAATACCAGATGCAGATTCCTCCTTACAATCGGTTTTTTGGAATAGGGTTTAGCACACCATTTGACAATGTCCTAAAGCTTGCCATATACCATCTATTGTACACATGGATGAGACATAGCATTGCTCTTGCTGTTGTCTTTTGCTGTCTGTTTTTTCTATAGGAATTAGCCCTGACCAGACAGGAAGAATCAGTTCACCAAAAAAGCCATCACGCTGTATGGAAAAGGTCACCTGGAAAAAGAACAATATGTTTGATAAAAGTGAAAATTAAATTCTAAAAATTGACAAATTTCCCACACTAAAATAGTTGAACAATAATTTTGATAAACTTGACCTAAACAGATGATTATGTCTAATAAAAAGGACATTTTCAGAACATATAAATTTGAGAAATACTGAAAATGACATTGAAAAGACTGCAAAATGCGGTGCCTTAAAATAGTTAAACGTTATTAATTTTCACAAATCTTGTCTAATATTTGTGAAATTTGGATAGATGATGCATAACAACAATAAAAATCTGTGATAAGCTCATCAGTTGACTGTGTCTCATAAAAAAGATTTTTTTGGACAATAAAATTGAGAAAACTGAAAATGACATTGAAAAGACTGCAAAATGCGGTGCCTTAAAATAGTTAAACGTTAATAATTTTCACAAATCTTGTCTAATATTTGTGAAATTTGGATAGATGATGCATAACAACAATAAAAATCTGTGATAAGCTCATCAGTTGACTGTGTGTCATGAAAAAGAATTTTCAGAGCATATAAATGTGAAAAAACTGAAAATGACATTGCTAAGACTGCAAAATTCCATGGCTTAAAATAGTTAAACGTTAATAATTTTCACAAATCTTGTTCAAGATTTGTGAAATTTGGAAAGATGATGCTTAACAATAACACAAATCTGTGATAAGCTTAACAATTGACAGTGTGTGATAGAATTGTAGTTGTTTGAAATTTTGTATGCGAAGAGTGAGAATTATCTACAATATTTTTTTTTCAATTTCACAACATCTAATTAGACTCACATTAAACATCAAATATTATGATTTGAGTTTGTTTGTGTAAGAGGTGACAAATTACCCATAATTGTCCTCTGGAAAAGAATATATACCCATTTAAGACATCTCCTTACTACCAATACCAGATGCAGATTCCTCCTTACAATCGGTTTCTGGAATAGGGTTTAGCACACCATTTGACAATGTCCTAAAGCTTGCCATATACCATCTATTGTACACATGGATGAGACATAGCATTGCTCTTGCTGTTGTCTTTTGCTGTCTGTTTTTTCTATAGGAATTAGCCCTGACCAGACAGGAAGAATCAGTTCACCAAAAAAGCCATCACGCTGTATGGAAAAGGTCACCTGGAAAAAGAACAATATGTTTGATAAAAGTGAAAATAAAATTCTAAAAATTGACAAATTTCCCACACTAAAATAGTTGAACAATAATTTTGATAAACTTAACCTAAACAGTTGACTATGTCTAATAAAAAGGACATTTTCAGAACATATAAATTTGAGAAATACTGAAAATGACATTGAAAAGACTGCCAAATTCCATGGCTTAAAATAGTTAAACGTTAATAATTTTCACAAATCTTGTCTAATGTTTGTGGAATTTGGAGAGATGACGCATAACAACAATACAAATCTGTGATAAGCTCATCAGTTGACTGTGTCTCATGAAAAAGAATTTTCAGAGCATATAAATGTGAAAAAACTGAAAATGACATTGCTAAGACTGCCAAATTCCATGGCTTAAAATAGTTAAACGTTAATAATTTTCACAAATCTTGTCTAATATTTATGAAATTTGGATAGATGATGCATATCAACAATAAAAATCTGTGATAAGCTGATCAGTTGACTGTGTCTCATGAAAAAGATTTTTTTTTGGACAATAAATTTGAGAAAACTGAAGATAACACTGAAACGACTGCCAAATTCCATGGCTTAAAATAGTTAAACGTTAATAATTTTCACAAATCTTGTCTAATATTTGTGAAATTTGGATAGATGATGCATAACAACAATACAAATCTGTGATAAGCTCATCAGTTGACTGTGTCTCATAAAAAAGATTTTTTTGGACAATAAATTTGAGAAAACTGAAAATGACATTGAAAAGACTGCAAAATGCGGTACCTTAAAATAGTTAAACGTTAATAATTTTCACAAATCTTGTTCAAGATTTGTGAAATTTGGACAGATGATGCATAACAATAATAAAAATCTGTGATAAGCTCATCAGTTGACTGTGTGTCATGAAAAAGAATTTTCAGAGCATATAAATGTGAGAAAACTGGAAATGACATTGAAAAGACTGCCAAATTCCATGGCTTAAAATAGTTAAACGTTAATAATTTTCACAAATCTTGTCTAATATTTGTGAAATTTGGATAGATGATGCATAACAACAATAAAAATCTGTGATAAGCTCATCAGTTGACTATGTCTCATAAAAAAAGATTTTTATGGACAATAAAATTGAGAAAACTGAAAATGACACTGAAAAGACTGCAAAATGCGGTGCCTTAAAATAGTTTAACGTTAATAATTTTCACAAATCTTGTTCAAGATTTGTGAAATTTGGACAGATCATGCATAACAATAATTAAAATCTGTGATAAGCTCATCGGTTGACTGTGTCTCATGAAAAAGAATTTTCAGAGCATATAAATGTGAAAAAACTGAAAATGACATTGCAAAGACTGCAAAATTCTTTGGCTTTAAATAGTTAAACGTTAATAATTTTCACAAATCTTGTCTAATATTTGTGAAATTTGGATAGATGATGCATAACAACAATAAAAATCTGTGATAAGCTCATCAGTTGACTGTGTGTCATGAAAAAGAATTTTCAGAGCATATAAACGTGAAAAAACTGAAAATGACATTGCTAAGACTGCAAAATTCCATGGCTTAAAATAGTTAAACGTTAATAATTTTCACAAATCTTGTTCAAGATTTGTGAAATTTGGAAAGATGATGCTTAACAATAACACAAATCTGTGATAAGCTTAACAATTGACAGTGTGTGATAGAATTGTAGTTGTTTGAAATTTTGTATGCGAAGAGTGAGAATTATCTACAATATTTTTTTTTCAATTTCACAACATCTAATTAGACTCACATTAAACATCAAATATTATGATTTGAGTTTGTTTGTGTAAGAGGTGACAAATTACCCATAATTGTCCTCTGGAAAAGAATATATACCCATTTAAGACATCTCCTTACTACCAATACCAGATGCAGATTCCTCCTTACAATCGGTTTCTGGAATAGGGTTTAGCACACCATTTGACAATGTCCTAAAGCTTGCCATATACCATCTATTGTACACATGGATGAGACATAGCATTGCTCTTGCTGTTGTCTTTTGCTGTCTGTTTTTTCTATAGGAATTAGCCCTGACCAGACAGGAAGAATCAGTTCACCAAAAAAGCCATCACGCTGTATGGAAAAGGTCACCTGGAAAAAGAACAATATGTTTGATAAAAGTGAAAATTAAATTCTAAAAATTGACAAATTTCCCACACTAAAATAGTTGAACAATAATTTTGATAAACTTAACCTAAACAGTTGACTATGTCTAATAAAAAGGACATTTTCAGAACATATAAATTTGAGAAATACTGAAAATGACATTGAAAAGACTGCCAAATTCCATGGCTTAAAATAGTTAAACGTTAATAATTTTCACAAATCTTGTCTAATGTTTGTGGAATTTGGAGAGATGACGCATAACAACAATACAAATCTGTGATAAGCTCATCAGTTGACTGTGTCTCATGAAAAAGAATTTTCAGAGCATATAAATGTGAAAAAACTGAAAATGACATTGCTAAGACTGCAAAATTCCATGGCTTAAAATAGTTAAACGTTAATAATTTTCACAAATCTTGTCTAATATTTATGAAATTTGGATAGATGATGCATAACAACAATAAAAATCTGTGATAAGCTGATCAGTTGACTGTGTCTCATGAAAAAGATTTTTTTTTGGACAATAAATTTGAGAAAACTGAAGATAACACTGAAACGACTGCCAAATTCCATGGCTTAAAATAGTTAAACGTTAATAATTTTCACAAATCTTGTCTAATATTTGTGAAATTTGGATAGATGATGCATAACAACAATAAAAATCTGTGATAAGCTCATCAGTTGACTGTGTCTCATAAAAAAGATTTTTTTAGACAATAAAATTGAGAAAACTGAAAATGACATTGAAAAGACTGCAAAATGCGGTGCCTTAAAATAGTTAAACGTTAATAATTTTCACAAATCTTGTTCAAGATTTGTGAAATTTGGACAGATGATGCATAACAATAATAAAAATCTGTGATAAGCTCATCAGTTGACTGTGTGTCATGAAAAAGAATTTTCAGAGCATATAAATGTGAGAAAACTGGAAATGACATTGAAAAGACTGCCAAATTCCATGGCTTAAAATAGTTAAACGTTAATAATTTTCACAAATCTTGTCTAATATTTGTGAAATTTGGATAGATGATGCATAACAACAATAAAAATCTGTGATAAGCTCATCAGTTGACTGTGGCTCATTAAAAAGATTTTTTTGGACAATAAATTTGAGAAAATTGAAAATGACACTGAGAAGACTGCAAAATGCGGTGCCTTAAAATAGTTAAACGTTAATAATTTTCACAAAACTTGTTCAATATTTGTGAAATTTGGAGAGATGATGCTTAACAATAACAAAAATCTGTGATAAGCTTAACAGTTGACAGTGCGTGATAGAATTGTAGTTGTTTGACATTTTGTATGCGGAGATTGAGAATTATCTACAATATTTTTTTTTCAATTTCACATCTAATTAGACTCACATTAAACATCAAATATTATGATTTGAGTTTGTTTGTGTAAGAGGTGACAAATTACCCATAATTGTCCTCTGGAAAAGAATATATACCCATTTAAGACATCTCCTTACTACCAATACCAGATGCAGATTCCTCCTTACAATCGGTTTCTGGAATAGGGTTTAGCACACCATTTGACAATGTCCTAAAGCTTGCCATATACCATCTATTGTATACATGGATGAGACATAGCATTGCTCTTGCTGTTGTCTTTTGCTGTCTGTTTTTTCTATAGGAATTAGCCCTGACCAGACAGGAAGAATCAGTTCACCAAAAAAGCCATCACGCTGTATGGAAAAGGTCACCTGGAAAAAGAACAATATGTTTGATAAAAGTGAAAATTAAATTCTAAAAATTGCAAATTTCCCACACTAAAATAGTTGAACAATAATTTTGATAAACTTAACCTAAACAGTTGACTATGTCTAATAAAAAGGACATTTTCAGAACATATAAATTTGAGAAATACTGAAAATGACATTGAAAAGACTGCCAAATTCCATGGCTTAAAATAGTTAAACGTTAATAATTTTCACAAATCTTGTCTAATATTTGTGAAATTTGGATAGATGATGCATAACAACAATAAAAATCTGTGATAAGCTCATCAGTTGACTGTGTCTCATAAAAAAGATTTTTTTGGACAATAAAATTGAGAAAACTGAAAATGACATTGAAAAGACTGCAAAATGCGGTGCCTTAAAATAGTTAAACGTTAATAATTTTCACAAATCTTGTCTAATATTTGTGAAATTTGGATAGATGATGCATAACAACAATAAAAATCTGTGATAAGCTCATCAGTTGACTGTGTGTCATGAAAAAGAATTTTCAGAGCATATAAATGTGAAAAAACTGAAAATGACATTGCTAAGACTGCAAAATTCCATGGCTTAAAATAGTTAAACGTTAATAATTTTCACAAATCTTGTTCAAGATTTGTGAAATTTGGAAAGATGATGCTTAACAATAACACAAATCTGTGATAAGCTTAACAATTGACAGTGCGTGATAGAATTGTAGTTGTTTGAAATTTTGTATGCGAAGAGTGAGAATTATCTACAATATTTTTTTTTTCAATTTCACATCTAATTAGACTCACATTAAACATCAAATATTATGATTTGAGTTTGTTTGTGTAAGAGGTGACAAATTACCCATAATTGTCCTCTGGAAAAGAATATATACCCATTTAAGACATCTCCTTACTACCAATACCAGATGCAGATTCCTCCTTACAATCGGTTTCTGGAATAGGGTTTAGCACACCATTTGACAATGTCCTAAAGCTTGCCATATACCATCTATTGTACACATGGATGAGACATAGCATTGCTCTTGCTGTTGTCTTTTGCTGTCTGTTTTTTCTATAGGAATTAGCCCTGACCAGACAGGAAGAATCAGTTCACCAAAAAAGCCATCACGCTGTATGGAAAAGGTCACCTGGAAAAAGAACAATATGTTTGATAAAAGTGAAAATAAAATTCTAAAAATTGACAAATTTCCCACACTAAAATAGTTGAACAATAATTTTGATAAACTTAACCTAAACAGTTGACTATGTCTAATAAAAAGGACATTTTCAGAACATATAAATTTGAGAAATACTGAAAATGACATTGAAAAGACTGCCAAATTCCATGGCTTAAAATAGTTAAACGTTAATAATTTTCACAAATCTTGTCTAATGTTTGTGGAATTTGGAGAGATGACGCATAACAACAATAAAAATCTGTGATAAGCTCATCAGTTGACTGTGTCTCATGAAAAAGAATTTTCAGAGCATATAAATGTGAAAAAACTGAAAATGACATTGCTAAGACTGCAAAATTCCATGGCTTAAAATAGTTAAACGTTAATAATTTTCACAAATCTTGTCTAATATTTATGAAATTTGGATAGATGATGCATAACAACAATAAAAATCTGTGATAAGCTGATCAGTTGACTGTGTCTCATGAAAAAGATTTTTTTTGGACAATAAATTTGAGAAAACTGAAGATAACACTGAAACGACTGCCAAATTCCATGGCTTAAAATAGTTAAACGTTAATAATTTTCACAAATCTTGTCTAATATTTGTGAAATTTGGATAGATGATGCATAACAACAATAAAAATCTGTGATAAGCTCATCAGTTGACTATGTCCCATAAAAAAAGAATTTTTTTGGACAATAAAATTGAGAAAACTGAAAATGACATTGAAAAGACTGCAAAATGCGGTGCCTTAAAATAGTTAAACGTTAATAATTTTCACAAATCTTGTTCAAGATTTGTGAAATTTGGACAGATGATGCATAACAATAATAAAAATCTGTGATAAGCTCATCAGTTTACTGTGTGTCATGAAAAACATTTTTGAGAGCATATAAATGTGAGAAAACTGAAAATGACATTGAAAAGACTGCCAAATTCCATGGCTTAAAATAGTTAAACGTTAATAATTTTCACAAATCTTGTCTAATATTTGTGAAATTTGGATAGATGATGCATAACAACAATAAAAATCTGTGATAAGCTCATCAGTTGACTGTGGCTCATTTAAAAGATTTTTTTGGACAATAAATTTGAGAAAATTGAAAATGACACTGAGAAGACTGCAAAATGCGGTGCCTTAAAATAGTTAAACGTTAATAATTTTCACAAATCTTGTTCAAGATTTGTGAAATTTGGACAGATGATGCATAACAATAACAAAAATCTGTGATAAGCTTAACAGTTGACAGTGCATGATAGAATTGTAGTTGTTTGACATTTTGTATGCGAAGAGTGAGAATTATCTACAATATTTCTTTTTCAATTTCACATCTAATTAGACTCACATTAAACATCAAATATTATGATTTGAGTTTGTTTGTGTAAGAGGTGACAAATTACCCATAATTGTCCTCTGGAAAAGAATATATACCCATTTAAGACATCTCCTTACTACCAATACCAGATGCAGATTCCTCCTTACAATCGGTTTTTTGGAATAGGGTTTAGCACACCATTTGACAATGTCCTAAAGCTTGCCATATACCATCTATTGTACACATGGATGAGACATAGCATTGCTCTTGCTGTTGTCTTTTGCTGTCTGTTTTTTCTATAGGAATTAGCCCTGACCAGACAGGAAGAATCAGTTCACCAAAAAAGCCATCACGCTGTATGGAAAAGGTCACCTGGAAAAAGAACAATATGTTTGATAAAAGTGAAAATTAAATTCTAAAAATTGACAAATTTCCCACACTAAAATAGTTGAACAATAATTTTGATAAACTTGACCTAAACAGATGATTATGTCTAATAAAAAGGACATTTTCAGAACATATAAATTTGAGAAATACTGAAAATGACATTGAAAAGACTGCAAAATGCGGTGCCTTAAAATAGTTAAACGTTATTAATTTTCACAAATCTTGTCTAATATTTGTGAAATTTGGATAGATGATGCATAACAACAATAAAAATCTGTGATAAGCTCATCAGTTGACTGTGTCTCATAAAAAAGATTTTTTTGGACAATAAAATTGAGAAAACTGAAAATGACATTGAAAAGACTGCAAAATGCGGTGCCTTAAAATAGTTAAACGTTAATAATTTTCACAAATCTTGTTCAAGATTTGTGAAATTTGGACAGATGATGCATAACAATAATAAAAATCTGTGATAAGCTCATCAGTTGACTGTGTGTCATGAAAAAGAATTTTCAGAGCATATAAATGTGAAAAAACTGAAAATGACATTACAAAGACTGCAAAATTCCATGCCTTAAAATAGTTAAACGTTAATAATTTTCACAAATCTTGTCTAATATTTGTGAAATTTGGATAGATGATGCATAACAACAATAAAAATCTGTGATAAGCTCATCAGTTGACTGTGTGTCATGAAAAAGAATTTTCAGAGCATATAAATGTGAAAAAACTGAAAATGACATTGCTAAGACTGCAAAATTCCATGGCTTAAAATAGTTAAACGTCAATAATTTTCACGAATCTTGTTCAAGATTTGTGAAATTTGGAAAGATGATGCTTAACAATAACACAAATCTGTGATAAGCTTAACAATTGACAGTGTGTGATAGAATTGTAGTTGTTTGAAATTTTGTATGCGAAGAGTGAGAATTATCTACAATATTTTTTTTTTCAATTTCACAACATCTAATTAGACTCACATTAAACATCAAATATTATGATTTGAGTTTGTTTGTGTAAGAGGTGACAAATTACCCATAATTGTCCTCTGGAAAAGAATATATACCCATTTAAGACATCTCCTTACTACCAATACCAGATGCAGATTCCTCCTTACAATCGGTTTCTGGAATAGGGTTTAGCACACCATTTGACAATGTCCTAAAGCTTGCCATATACCATCTATTGTACACATGGATGAGACATAGCATTGCTCTTGCTGTTGTCTTTTGCTGTCTGTTTTTTCTATAGGAATTAGCCCTGACCAGACAGGAAGAATCAGTTCACCAAAAAAGCCATCACGCTGTATGGAAAAGGTCACCTGGAAAAAGAACAATATGTTTGATAAAAGTGAAAATTAAATTCTAAAAATTAACAAATTTCCCACACTAAAATAGTTGAACAATAATTTTGATAAACTTAACCTAAACAGTTGACTATGTCTAATAAAAAGGACATTTTCAGAACATATAAATTTGAGAAATACTGAAAATGACATTGAAAAGACTGCCAAATTCCATGGCTTAAAATAGTTAAACGTTAATAATTTTCACAAATCTTGTCTAATGTTTGAGGAATTTGGAGAGATAATGCATAACAACAATACAAATCTGTGATAAGCTCATCAGTTGACTGTGTCTCATGAAAAAGAATTTTCAGAGCATATAAATGTGAAAAAACTGAAAATGACATTGCTAAGACTGCAAAATTCCATGGCTTAAAATAGTTAAACGTTAATAATTTTCACAAATCTTGTCTAATATTTATGAAATTTGGATAGATGATGCATAACAACAATAAAAATCTGTGATAAGCTGATCAGTTGACTGTGTCTCATGAAAAAGATTTTTTTTGGACAATAAATTTGAGAAAACTGAAGATAACACTGAAACGACTACCAAATTCCATGGCTTAAAATAGTTAAACGTTAATAATTTTCACAAATCTTGTCTAATATTTGTGAAATTTGGATAGATGATGCATAACAACAATAAAAATCTGTGATAAGCTCATCAATTGACTATGTCCCATAAAAAAAGATTTTTTTTGACAATAAAATTGAGAAAACTGAAAATGACATTGAAAAGACTGCAAAATGCGGTGCCTTAAAATAGTTAAACGTTAATAATTTTCACAAATCTTGTTCAAGATTTGTGAAATTTGGACAGATGATGCATAACAATAATAAAAATCTGTGATAAGCTCATCAGTTTACTGTGTGTCATGAAAAACATTTTTGAGAGCATATAAATGTGAGAAAACTGAAAATGACATTGAAAAGACTGCCAAATTCCATGGCTTAAAATAGTTAAACGTTAATAATTTTCACAAATCTTGTCTAATATTTGTGAAATTTGGATAGATGATGCATAACAACAATAAAAATCTGTGATAAGCTCATCAGTTGACTGTGGCTCATTAAAAAGATTTTTTTGGACAATAAATTTGAGAAATTGAAAATGACACTGAGAAGACTGCAAAATGCGGTGCCTTAAAATAGTTAAACGTTAATAATTTTCACAAAACTTGTTCAACATTTGTGAAATTTGGAGAGATGATGCTTAACAATAACAAAAATCTGTGATAAGCTTAACAGTTGACAGTGCATGATAGAATTGTAGTTGTTTGACATTTTGTATGCGAAGAGTGAGAATTATCTACAATATTTTTTTTTCAATTTCACATCTAATTAGACTCACATTAAACATCAAATATTATGATTTGAGTTTGTTTGTGTAAGAGGTGACAAATTACCCATAATTGTCCTCTGGAAAAGAATATATACCCATTTAAGACATCTCCTTACTACCAATACCAGATGCAGATTCCTCCTTACAATCGGTTTTTTGGAATAGGGTTTAGCACACCATTTGACAATGTCCTAAAGCTTGCCATATACCATCTATTGTACACATGGATGAGACATAGCATTGCTCTTGCTGTTGTCTTTTGCTGTCTGTTTTTTCTATAGGAATTAGCCCTGACCAGACAGGAAGAATCAGTTCACCAAAAAAGCCATCACGCTGTATGGAAAAGGTCACCTGGAAAAAGAACAATATGTTTGATAAAAGTGAAAATTAAATTCTAAAAATTGACAAATTTCCCACACTAAAATAGTTGAACAATAATTTTGATAAACTTGACCTAAACAGATGATTATGTCTAATAAAAAGGACATTTTCAGAACATATAAATTTGAGAAATACTGAAAATGACATTGAAAAGACTGCAAAATGCGGTGCCTTAAAATAGTTAAACGTTATTAATTTTCACAAATCTTGTCTAATATTTGTGAAATTTGGATAGATGATGCATAACAACAATAAAAATCTGTGATAAGCTCATCAGTTGACTGTGTCTCATAAAAAAGATTTTTTTGGACAATAAAATTGAGAAAACTGAAAATGACATTGAAAAGACTGCAAAATGCGGTGCCTTAAAATAGTTAAACGTTAATAATTTTCACAAATCTTGTTCAAGATTTGTGAAATTTGGACAGATGATGCATAACAATAATAAAAATCTGTGATAAGCTCATCAGTTGCCTGTGTGTCATGAAAAAGAATTTTCAGAGCATATAAATGTGAAAAAACTGAAAATGACATTACAAAGACTGCAAAATTCCATGGCTTAAAATAGTTAAACGTTAATAATTTTCACAAATCTTGTCTAATATTTGTGAAATTTGGATAGATGATGCATAACAACAATAAAAATCTGTGATAAGCTCATCAGTTGACTGTGTCTCATAAAAAAGATTTTTTTGGACAATAAAATTGAGAAAACTGAAAATGACATTGAAAAGACTGCAAAATGCAGTGCCTTAAAATAGTTAAACGTTAATAATTTTCACAAATCTTGTCTAATATTTGTGAAATTTGGATAGATGATGCATAACAACAATAAAAATCTGTGATAAGCTCATCAGTTGACTTTGTGTCATGAAAAAGAATTTTCAGAGCATATAAATGTGAAAAAACTGAAAATGACATTGCTAAGACTGCAAAATTCCATGGCTTAAAATAGTTAAACGTTAATAATTTTCACAAATCTTGTTCAAGATTTGTGAAATTTGGAAAGATGATGCTTAACAATAACACAAATCTGTGATAAGCTTAACAATTGACAGTGTGTGATAGAATTGTAGTTGTTTGAAATTTTGTATGCGAAGAGTGAGAATTATCTACAATATTTTTTTTTCAATTTCACAACATCTAATTAGACTCACATTAAACATCAAATATTATGATTTGAGTTTGTTTGTGTAAGAGGTGACAAATTACCCATAATTGTCCTCTGGAAAAGAATATATACCCATTTAAGACATCTCCTTACTACCAATACCAGATGCAGATTCCTCCTTACAATCGGTTTCTGGAATAGGGTTTAGCACACCATTTGACAATGTCCTAAAGCTTGCCATATAACATCTATTGTACACATGGATGAGACATAGCATTGCTCTTGCTGTTGTCTTTTGCTGTCTGTTTTTTCTATAGGAATTAGCCCTGACCAGACAGGAAGAATCAGTTCACCAAAAAAGCCATCACGCTGTATGGAAAAGGTCACCTGGAAAAAGAACAATATGTTTGATAAAAGTGAAAATAAAATTCTAAAAATTGACAAATTTCCCACACTAAAATAGTTGAACAATAATTTTGATAAACTTAACCTAAACAGTTGACTATGTCTAATAAAAAGGACATTTTCAGTACATATAAATTTGAGAAATACTGAAAATGACATTGAAAAGACTGCCAAATTCCATGGCTTAAAATAGTTAAACGTTAATAATTTTCACAAATCTTGTCTAATGTTTGTGGAATTTGGAGAGATGACGCATAACAACAATAAAAATCTGTGATAAGCTCATCAGTTGACTGTGTCTCATGAAAAAGAATTTTCAGAGCATATAAATGTGAAAAAACTGAAAATGACATTGCTTAGACTGCAAAATTCCATGGCTTAAAATAGTTAAACGTTAATAATTTTCACAAATCTTGTCTAATATTTATGAAATTTGGATAGATGATGCATAACAACAATAAAAATCTGTGATAAGCTGATCAGTTGACTGTGTCTCATGAAAAAGATTTTTTTTGGACAATAAATTTGAGAAAACTGAAGATAACACTGAAACGACTGCCAAATTCCATGGCTTAAAATAGTTAAACGTTAATAATTTTCACAAATCTTGTCTAATATTTGTGAAATCTGGATAGATGATGCATAACAACAATAAAAATCTGTGATAAGCTCATCAGTTGACTGTGTCTCATAAAAAAGATTTTTTTGGACAATAAAATTGAGAAAACTGAAAATGACATTGAAAAGACTGCAAAATGCAGTGCCTTAAAATAGTTAAACGTTAATAATTTTCACAAATCTTGTTCAAGATTTGTGAAATTTGGACAGATGATGCATAACAATAATAAAAATCTGTGATAAGCTCATCAGTTGACTGTGTGTCATGAAAAAGAATTTTCAGAGCATATAAATGTGAGAAAACTGGAAATGACATTGAAAAGACTGCCAAATTCCATGGCTTAAAATAGTTAAACGTTAATAATTTTCACAAATCTTGTCTAATATTTGTGAAATTTGGATAGATGATGCATAACAACAATAAAAATCTGTGATAAGCTCATCAGTTGACTATGTCCCATAAAAAAAGATTTTTTTGGACAATAAAATTGAGAAAACTGAAAATGACATTGAAAAGACTGCAAAATGCGGTGCCTTAAAATAGTTAAACGTTAATAATTTTCACAAATCTTGTTCAAGATTTGTGAAATTTGGACAGATAATGCATAACAATAATAAAAATCTGTGATAAGCTCATCAGTTTACTGTGTGTCATGAAAAACATTTTTGAGAGCATATAAATGTGAGAAAACTGAAAATGACATTGAAAAGACTGCCAAATTCCATGGCTTAAAATAGTTAAACGTTAATAATTTTCACAAATCTTGTCTAATATTTGTGAAATTTAGATAGATGATGCATAACAACAATAAAAATCTGTGATAAGCTCATCAGTTGACTGTGTGTCATGAAAAAGAATTTTCAGAGCATATAAATGTGAAAAAACTGAAAATGACATTGCTATGACTGCAAAATTCCATGGCTTAAAATAGTTAAACGTTAATAATTTTCACAAATCTTGTTCAAGATTTGTGAAATTTGGTAAGATGATGCTTAACAATAACACAAATCTGTGATAAGCTTAACAATTGACAGTGTGTGATAGAATTGTAGTTGTTTGAAATTTTGTATGCGAAGAGTGAGAATTATCTACAATATTTTTTTTTCAATTTCACAACATCTAATTAGACTCACGTTAAACATCAAATATTATGATTTGAGTTTGTTTGTGTAAGAGGTGACAAATTACCCATAATTGTCCTCTGGAAAAGAATATATACCCATTTAAGACATCTCCTTACTACCAATACCAGATGCAGATTCCTCCTTACAATCGGTTTCTGGAATAGGGTTTAGCACACCATTTGACAATGTCCTAAAGCTTGCCATATAACATCTATTGTACACATGGATGAGACATAGCATTGCTCTTGCTGTTGTCTTTTGCTGTCTGTTTTTTCTATAGGAATTAGCCCTGACCAGACAGGAAGAATCAGTTCACCAAAAAAGCCATCACGCTGTATGGAAAAGGTCACCTGGAAAAAGAACAATATGTTTGATAAAAGTGAAAATAAAATTCTAAAAATTGACAAATTTCCCACACTAAAATAGTTGAACAATAATTTTGATAAACTTAACCTAAACAGTTGACTATGTCTAATAAAAAGGACATTTTCAGAACATATAAATTTGAGAAATACTGAAAATGACATTGAAAAGACTGCCAAATTCCATGGCTTAAAATAGTTAAACGTTAATAATTTTCACAAATCTTGTCTAATGTTTGTGGAATTTGGAGAGATGACGCATAACAACAATAAAAATCTGTGATAAGCTCATCAGTTGACTGTGTCTCATGAAAAAGAATTTTCAGAGCATATAAATGTGAAAAAACTGAAAATGACATTGCTAAGACTGCAAAATTCCATGGCTTAAAATAGTTAAACGTTAATAATTTTCACAAATCTTGTCTAATATTTATGAAATTTGGATAGATGATGCATAACAACAATAAAAATCTGTGATAAGCTGATCAGTTGACTGTGTCTCATGAAAAAGATTTTTTTTGGACAATAAATTTGAGAAAACTGAAGATAACACTGAAACGACTGCCAAATTCCATGGCTTAAAATAGTTAAACGTTAATAATTTTCACAAATCTTGTCTAATATTTGTGAAATTTGGATAGATGATGCTTAACAACAATAAAAATCTGTGATAAGCTCATCAGTTGACTGTGACCATAAAAAAGATTTTTTTGGACAATAAAATTGAGAAAACTGAAAATGACATTGAAAAGACTGCAAAATGCGGTGTCTTAAAATAGTTAAACGTTAATAATTTTCACAAATCTTGTTCAAGATTTGTGAAATTTGGACAGATGATGCATAACAATAATAAAAATCTGTGATAAGCTCATCAGTTGACTGTGTGTCATGAAAAAGAATTTTCAGAGCATATAAATGTGAGAAAACTGGAAATGACATTGAAAAGACTGCCAAATTCCATGGCTTAAAATAGTTAAACGTTAATAATTTTAACAAATCTTGTCTAATATTTGTGAAATTTGGATAGATGATGCATAACAACAATAAAAATCTGTGATAAGCTCATCAGTTGACTATGTCTCATAAAAAAAGATTTTTTTGGACAATAAAATTGAGAAAACTGAAAATGACATTGAAAAGACTGCAAAATGCGGTGCCTTAAAATAGTTAAACGTTAATAATTTTCACAAATCTTGTTCAAGATTTGTGAAATTTGGACAGATGATGCATAACAATAATAAAAATCTGTGATAAGCTCATCAGTTTACTGTGTCTCATGAAAAACATTTTTGAGAGCATATAAATGTGAGAAAACTGAAAATGACATTGAAAAGACTGCAAAATTCCATGGCTTAAAATAGTTAAACGTTAATAATTTTCACAAATCTTGCCTAATAATTGTGAAATTTGGATAGATGATGCATAACAATAATAAAAATCTGTGATAAGCTCATCAGTTGACTGTGGCTCATTAAAAAGATTTTTTTGGACAATAAATTTGAGAAAATTGAAAATGACACTGAGAAGACTGCAAAATGCGGTGCCTTAAAATAGTTAAACGTTAATAATTTTCACAAAAGTTGTTCAACATTTGTGAAATTTGGAGAGATGATGCTTAACAATAACAAAAATCTGTGATAAGCTTAACAGTTGACAGTGCGTGATAGAATTGTAGTTGTTTGACATTTTGTATGCGAAGAGTGAGAATTATCTACAATATTTTTTTTTCAATTTCACATCTAATTAGACTCACATTAAACATCAAATATTATGATTTGAGTTTGTTTGTGTAAGAGGTGACAAATTACCCATAATTGTCCTCTGGAAAAGAATATATACCCATTTAAGACATCTCCTTACTACCAATACCAGATGCAGATTCCTCCTTACAATCGGTTTCTGGAATAGGGTTTAGCACACCATTTGACAATGTCCTAAAGCTTGCCATATACCATCTATTGTACACATGGATGAGACATAGCATTGCTCTTGCTGTTGTCTTTTGCTGTCTGTTTTTTCTATAGGAATTAGCCCTGACCAGACAGGAGGAATCAGTTCACCAAAAAAGCCATCACACTGTATGGAAAAGGTCACCTGGAAAAAGAACAATATGTTTGATAAAAGTGAAAATTAAATTCTAAAAATTGACAAATTTCCCACACTAAAATAGTTGAACAATAATTTTGATAAATTTAACCTAAACAGTTGACTATGTCTAATAAAAAGGACATTTTCAGAACATATAAATTTGAGAAATACTGAAAATGACATTGAAAAGACTGCCGAATTCCATGGCTTAAAATAGTTAAACGTTAATAATTTTCACAAATCTTGTCTAATATTTGTGAAATTTGGATAGATGATGCATAACAACAATAAAAATCTGTGATAAGCTCATCAGTTGACTGTGTCTCATAAAAAAGATTTTTTTGGACAATAAAATTGAGAAAACTGAAAATGACATTGAAAAGACTGCAAAATGCGGTGCCTTAAAATAGTTAAACGTTAATAATTTTCACAAATCTTGTTCAAGATTTGTGAAATTTGGACAGATGATGCATAACAATAATAAAAATCTGTGATAAGCTCATCAGTTTACTGTGTCTCATGAAAAACATTTTTGAGAGCATATAAATGTGAGAAAACTGAAAATGACATTGAAAAGACTGCAAAATTCCATGGCTTAAAATAGTTAAACGTTAATAATTTTCACAAATCTTGCCTAATAATTGTGAAATTTGGATAGATGATGCATAACAATAATAAAAATCTGTGATAAGCTCATCAGTTGACTGTGGCTCATTAAAAAGATTTTTTTGGACAATAAATTTGAGAAAATTGAAAATGACACTGAGAAGACTGCAAAATGCGGTGCCTTAAAATAGTTAAACGTTAATAATTTTCACAAAAGTTGTTCAACATTTGTGAAATTTGGAGAGATGATGCTTAACAATAACAAAAATCTGTGATAAGCTTAACAGTTGACAGTGCGTGATAGAATTGTAGTTGTTTGACATTTTGTATGCGAAGAGTGAGAATTATCTACAATATTTTTTTTTTCAATTTCAAAACATCTAATTAGACTCGCATTAAACATCAAATATTATGATTTGAGTTTGTTTGTGTAAGAGGTGACAAATTACCCATAATTGTCCTCTGGAAAAGAATGTATACCCATTTAAGACATCTCCTTACTACCAATACCAGATGCAGATTCCTCCTTACAATCGGTTTCTGGAATAGGGTTTAGCACACCATTTGACAATGTCCTAAAGCTTGCCATATACCATCTATTGTACACATGGATGAGACATAGCATTGCTCTTGCTGTTGTCTTTTGCTGTCTGTTTTTTCTATAGGAATTAGCCCTGACCAGACAGGAAGAATCAGTTCACCAAAAAAGCCATCACGCTGTATGGAAAAGGTCACCTGGAAAAAGAACAATATGTTTGATAAAAGTGAAAATTAAATTCTAAAAATTGACAAATTTCCCACACTAAAATAGTTGAACAATAATTTTGATAAACTTAACCTAAACAGTTGACTATGTCTAATAAAAAGGACATTTTCAGAACATATAAATTTGAGAAATACTGAAAATGACATTGAAAAGACTGCCAAATTCCATGGCTTAAAATAGTTAAACGTTAATAATTTTCACAAATCTTGTCTAATATTTGTGAAATTTGGATAGATGATGCATAACAACAATAAAAATCTGTGATAAGCTCATCAGTTGACTGTGTCTCATAAAAAAGATTTTTTTGGACAATAAAATTGAGAAAACTGAAAATGACATTGAAAAGACTGCAAAATGCGGTGCCTTAAAATAGTTAAACATTAATAATTTTCACAAATCTTGTTCAAGATTTGTGAAATTTGGACAGATGATGCATAACAATAATAAAAATCTGTGATAAGCTCATCAGTTGACTGTGTGTCATGAAAAAGAATTTTCAGAGCATATAAATGTGAAAAAACTGAAAATGACATTACAAAGACTGCAAAATTCCATGGCTTAAAATAGTTAAACGTTAATAATTTTCACAAATCTTGTCTAATATTTGTGAAATTTGGATAGATGATGCATAACAACAATAAAAATCTGTGATAAGCTCATCAGTTGAATGTGTCTCATGAAAAAGATTTTTTTTGGACAATAAATTTGAGAAAACTGACAATAACACTGAAAAGACTGCCAAATTCCATGGTTTAAAATAGTTAAACGTTAATAATTTTCACAAATCTTGTCTAATGTTTGTGGAATTTGGAGAGATGATGCATAACAACAATACAAATCTGTGATAAGCTCATCAGTTGACTGTGTCTCATGAAAAAGAATTTTCAGAGCATATAAATGTGAAAAAAATGAAAATGACATTGCTAAGACTGCAAAATTCCATGGCTTAAAATAGTTAAACGTTAATAATTTTCACAAATCTAGTCTAATATTTGTGAAATTTGGATAGATGATGCATAACAACAATACAAATCTGTGATAAGCTCATCAGTTGACTGTGTCTCATGAAAAAGATTTTTTTTGGACAATAAAGTTGAGAAAACTGACAATAACACTGAAAAGACTGCCAAATTCCATGGCTTAAAATAGTTAAACGTTAATAATTTTCACAAATCTTGTCTAATGTTTGTGGACTTTGGAGAGATGATGCATAACAACAATACAAAACTGTGATAAACTCATCAGTTGACTGTGTCTCATAAAAAAGATTTTTTTGGACAATAAATTTGAGAAAACAGAAAATGACATAGAAAAGACTGCAAAATGCGGTGCCTTAAAATAGTTAAACGTTAATATTTTTCACAAATCTTGTTCAAGATTTGTGAAATTTGGACAGATGATGCATAACAATAATAAAAATCTGTGATAAGCTCATCAGTTGACTGTGTCTCATGAAAAACATTTCTGAGAGCATATAAATGTGAGAAAACTGAAAATGACATTGAAAAGACTGCCAAATTCCATGGCTTAAAATAGTTAAACGTTAATAATTTTCACAAATCTTGTCCAATATTTGTGAAATTTGAATAGATGATGCATAACAACAATAAAAATCTGTGATAAGCTCATCAGTTGACTGTGTCTCATGAAAAACATTTTTCAGAGCAAATAATTGTGAGAAAACTGAAAATGACATTAAAAAGACTGCCAAATGCGGTGCCATAACATAGTTAAACGTTAATAATTTTCACAAATTATGTCCAATATTTGTGAAATTGGGACAGATGATGCATAACAGCAATAAAAATCTGTGATAAGCTTATCAGCTGACTGTCTCATGGAAAAGATTTTTTTAGAGCATATAATTTGGAGAAAACTGAAAATTACATTACAAAGACTGCAAAATTCCATGGCATAAAATAGTTAAATATTGATGATTTTGACAAACCCAGTCCAATATTTGTGAAATTTGTACAAATGATGGTTAAAAGCAATAAAAATCTGTTCTAAGCTTATCAGCTGACTGTGTGTAATAGAAGTGTAGCTTATTAACAATTTGTATGAGAAGAGTGAGAATTATCAAAAAGGTTTTTTTTTCTCAATTTCACAACATCTAATTAGGCTCTTATTTAACATCAAATGTTATGATTTGAGGTGCTGGAATCGGAGTTTAGCACACCATTTGACAATGTCCTAAAGCTTCCCACATACCATCATGAGACATAGCATTGCTCTTGCCGTTGTCTTTTGCTGCCTGTTTTTTCTATAGGAATTAGCCATGACTAGACAGGAAGAATCAGTTCACCAAAAAAGCCACCACGCTGTATGGAAAAGGTCACCTGGAAAAAGAACAATATATTTGAAAAAAGTGAAAAATTTAACAAGGCAGCAAAGCTGTCAAATGTACAGACAAAAAGCAGGAAATAACAAAAAAGGCTACTGTCAATTCTGATGCAAAAATACATTATGTTAAGCTGCAAATTCAACATCAAATTTTAATTATGCTCAACAGGTAATACCAACGTAAGTTAAATGTGTAACAAGCATAAGGCTTCAGGCCCATGGGAGTTCAAGTTCACACTTTGAAAATGCATAACTTCCAGAAAAGGAAGCCAATTAGACTGCTTTTCCAACTCAGGCTGCATGTCGATTTTTGGAATCGATTACTCCTGAGCGTTTCATGACAACAGGCCTATCGGTTTTCCTTGAAATGTGTTTACAGTGTTGCATATATGTTGAAAAGTGAAAAAAAAAGCATAACTTCTACAATAATGGCCCGATCATCCTGATTTTCGAACTTGACCTGCATTTTATGAAAATTCATCAGCTCTATAAATATAAAGCCCAAAAGTAAAACTGCCTTCCACTTATCGTGTTTACAATGAGAGTGCAAGGCGCCGGCGTCGGCGATGATGGCGACGACAGACACAGGTGATGGCAATACAGGGGCGGATCCAGATATATTTTCTGACAGTCTTCCAAATTATCTTTATTGATGCATCTTCCATTTTTGACCGTCTTCCAACAGAAAAAATAAGATACCTATCAATGTAAACTTGAAAATCTGACCGTCTCCCAGAAGACGGTCTAAATCCGCCCCTGCAATATGTACAGACACATTTATATATATTTACTGTACTGTTTGAGAACAGTAATTGACATGGTTTTTCTTAAATGGTCACAATGGGAGCAGTGCCCAAATAAGGTTTTTTTCAAATTTTGATGCAATATTACATAATTTTTAACAGCATAATAACCATCAATTTTTAATAATAAAATATTAGTATCATGGATATTCAGAAAATGTGACTAGCAAAGGTCTTCAGGCCCATGGAACTTCAAAGTCACAACTTGAAAATGCCAAAATGTAAACAAGACAGCACTGTTCTGAAATGGGTTTATTTCCATTTTTAACAATTTTTAACATAAAACAAAATTAACAGTTTACTGCCATTTTTATATGACCAACTAAGAAAATTGATGAGATGGGAAAAATATCAATAGAGCAGTGTTAAATGTCCAATTTCTTCCATTCTGAGATTCTGAACATAGTGAATGATTCAGTCTGACAAACTACAATGATATGAGTTTATTTCCATTTTTGAAACTTTATTACACAATATACAATAACAAGTTTAGAATCATTTTTACAAAATCAACTAACAATGTTGTAAAGATGCAGGAAATGTCAAAAAAACACTTTTACATATCTTATTAATTAAATAATGAAACTGTTAACATGCCTAAGAATTGAATCTAAGGAAATGTAAAGAACAGCATAACTTCTAAAATGATGGCCCGATTATGCTGATTTTTGAACTTAACCTGCATTTTAGCAGGAATGACCACTCCTGTGAGTTTAATGACAATTGGCCTATCTGTTTTTCTTATATTGTGTTTACAGTGTTGCATATATGCTGAAAAGTGAAAAAAAAAGCATAACTACTAAAATAGTGGCCCGATCATGCCGATTTTTGAACTTGACCTGCGTTTTAGTAAGATCAATTTTTCCTGTGAGTTTCATGACAACAGGCCTATCGATTTTTGTTGAAATGTGTTTACAGTGTTGCATATATGCTGAAAAGTGAAAAAACAGCATAACTTCTACAATAATGGCCCGATCATGCTGATTTTCGAACTTGACCTGCATTTTATGAATATTCATCAGCTCTGTAAATATAAAGCCAAAAAGTAAAACTGTCTTCCACTTATCGTGTTTACAAGGAAAGTGCACGGCGACGACGGCGACGGCGACAGCGACAACGGCGACGGCGACGACAGACGCAGGTGATGGCAATATGTACAGACACATCTGTGTCTGTACATAAAAATTGACAAATTTCACAGACTGAAATAGTTAAACATTAAGAATTTTTATAAAGTTAACCTTAACAGTTGACTGTCTAATAAAAGGATATTTTCGGTACATATAAATTTGAGAAAACTGAAAATTACATTAATAAGACTTCCAAATTCCATGGCTTAAAATAGTTAAACGTTAATAATTTTAACAAATTTCGTCCAATGTTTGTGAAATTTGTACAAGTCATGCATAACAGCAATAAAAATCTGTGATAAGCTCATCAGTTGACTGTGTCTCATGAAAATCATTTTTCAGAGCATATGAATTGGAGAAAACTGAAAATTACATTGAAAAGACTGCCAAATTCCATGGCTTAAAATAGTTAAACGTTAATAAGTTTCACAAATCTGAAAATTACATTGAAAAGACTGCCAAATTCCATGGCTTAAAATAGTTAAACGTTAATAAGTTTCACAAATCTTGTCCAATGTTTGTGAAATTTGGATAGATGATGCATAACAGCAATAAAAATCTGTGATAAGCTCATCAGTTGATTGTGTCTCATGGAAAAGATTTTTTCAGAGCATATAATTTGGAGAAAACTAAAAATAACATTAAAAAGACCAGCAAATTCCATGGCATAAAATAGTTAAATATTAACAATTTTGAGAAATCTTGTCCAATATTTGTGAAATTTGTATATATCATGCTTAAGATCAATAAAAATCTGAAAAAAGCACAACAGTTGACAATGTCCAATGAAAAAGATTTTTTCAGAGCATATAAATTTGAGAAAACTGAAAATGACATTGAAAAGACTGCCAAATTCCATGGATTAAAATAGTTAAACGTTAATATTTTCACAAATCTAGTCCAATATTTGTGAAATTTGTACAAATAATTCCTAAGATCAATTAAAATCTGTGATAAGCTGATCAGTTGACTGGGTTCAATGAAAAAGATTTTTTTTTTTTTTTGGACAATATATTTGAGAAAACTGAAAATATCACTGAAAAGACTGCCAAATTCCAAGGTATAAAATAGTTAAACGTTAATAATTTTGACAAATCTTGTCCATTATTTGTGGAATTTGGACAAATGATACTTTACAATAATAAAAATCTGTGATAAGCTTATCAGCTGACTGTGTGTAATAGAAGTGTAGCTTATTTTTCAATTTTACAACATCTAATTAGCTTCATATTAAACATCAAATGTTATGATTTGAGTTTGTTTGTGTAAGAGGTGACAAATTACCCATAATTGTCCCGTGGAAAACAATATATACCCATTCAAGACTTCTCCTTACTACCAATACCAGATGCAGATTCCTCCTTACAATTTGTTTTTGGAATTGGGGTTTAGCACACCATTTGACAATGTCCCAAAGCTTGCCTACCATCTATTGTACACATGGGTGACACAATCCATTGCTCTTGCTATTGTCTTTTGCTGCCTGTTTTTTCTATAGGAATTGGCCATGACGAGACAGGAAGTATCAGTTCACCAAATAAGCCCCCACGCTGTATGGAAAAGGTAATCTGGAAGAGAAATGTACAATGTATTTTAAAAAAATGGAAATTAGATTTTAAAAAGTGATATATTTATCAGACTAAAATAGCTAAACATTAATAATTTTGATTAAGTTGATTGTGTCTAATGGAAAGGCTCATCTGGAAAAAGAACAGTAAGTTTGAAAAAAAGTGAAAATATCGCCAGTTTTCGAGATATAAGGGATAGAAAATTTGCAAAGCTCAGTTCGTGGTGAAAATTAGGTCAAAGGTCAATTTCAGGATCACAGTTAGATTGGCAGTATATGACATCCTATTCAAGTTCAATGAGGGTAAGAAATACTCCCCCTTAATCACCAATCACGAAGAATTAAAACAGGTCAATCACCAATCACGAAGATATATATAGGTCAATCACCAAAAATTAGAGGAATTAAAAGCTATCGCCATTCATCAAGATAGAAAATTGCTATACTTGCAGGAATGCAAAGAATTCATAACATTCCCAGAATAATTTATTTTGTGTGTTGAATGACAGGAATCGTCTGCTTAGATCTCGAGTTATTCAGCCATTCTCATTGGTCAGGATTCCCGTGACAGAGACTAAGGTGATACAAATTTCATTGACTGTCAGTATATATTTGACATTAAGGCCACAATGGGAAGGGGCAGCATTTATCCCCCTTTTTTCACCTAAAGGCACGATGTAGATGTTATGTGACACGAAAAAGGTAAATTTAACTGATGGTTAAAAAGGTATTTAAGAAAATCTTATGCATGTATATGAAACACCATAAAGAGAAATAGCCCAAGCTACATTTTTGTAAATTTTGTATTGATCATTAAATTTGAAAAAAGGGTCCTTTATTATTGCAATCTTTGCCATAAACTTTTTAGCTTTCTGGCCAATTGCACCACCAGTTTCCTGAAATCTACTGGATTCACTGAGGTCCAAGTAAATTTTTGAATAGACTACACATTTTCACCTATTGCATTACTATTTGTAATAACAAGACACGGATTTTGTCACATTTTTTTAGAATCATCATATAACAGTTATATTGAATAAAAAATTAGATCAAAAGTCACCTGGGGAGATAAAACAGTGTTATAAGTTTTACATTGCAGCAGTTTTTACAAAATGTCTAAAATTTCATTCAAAAATTTTTAAATAGCCCATAAGGCCATATTTGACAAACATGCTGCAACAGATGGGTATATATCCATGGAAGTTTTGTTACTATGGAAACACATTCTAAGAAAGATATAATTTAAGTTTTCTAGGCACGTGATTTCCTACTTTTCCACTCACATATATATATACACATGTATATATTGTATACCTGATCCTGCCAGGTGTCCAGGGGGGGTGTTGTGCTCAGGTGCTCAGTGTGTGTGTGTGGGGGGGGGGGGACCCCTATCTCAAACAATTAGAAGAGAAGTTTTCAAAAGATCACCCAACAATTCTGAAAATAAATCAACAGGGCATTAGCTGACAGTGGTGAAAATTTGTAAAAGTCGGGGGGGAGGGGGGACCGGCCCCTATCTTAAACAATTAGAAGAGAAGTTTTCAAGAGATCACCCAACTATTCTGAAAATAAATCGACAGGGCGTTAGCCGACAGTGGTGAAAATTTGTAAAAGTCGGGGGGGGGGGGGGGGACCCCTATCTCAAACAATTAGAAGAGAAGTTTTCAAGAGATCACCCAACAATTACATCGACAGGGCGTTAGCTGACAGTGGTGCAAATTTTCAAAGTCGCTTTTATCCGGGAGATTTGGTTACATGTACGGGTGACGGGCAGATTCGTTCTGTATCCGGGAGACTCCCAGATTATCCGGGAGAGTCGACATGTATACAACAAGCCCAAATGAATGTCTCCCCGACGACTTTGATTTCAAGACAACTTAGATGAATGAACACCGTTTTGTGTTGATTAGATCTATGATTTTGTAGAAACAGAATGAAAGACACGAATGTAGATAAGATTTATCTGTTATCAAAAACTATAAGTCTTAGAGCATTTATCAGAAGGGAAGCAAATAGTCTTTATACTTACCCAATAAACTAAAATGCACTCCTTTTCGATTGTGTTAACTTGCAAAACTACATGTATTCCGCGCTTTCCAATCCCGAAAAATCTTCACTGAATCTTTGAATATGTAAGGCGAGGTGCCAGTGGCGATTGAATGGGAGAAGATGACATTTTCTTACGTCGTTAATATTCCTAGATATATTCCATAACGTGCGAAATGCTTGAAAATAGTTTTCCGATCCGAAAGAACAAGTCTGTTGATGAAAAAAAAAAAAAAAGACCCGCAGTGAAAACGCAATCAACATATCTGTCACAACTAACACACTATATCGGAGGAGAATCGGGGCACATCAAGCGCATCCCAGTTCAAGCTATTTCGGCCTAGATCTAGAGTCTAGATCTTTTGATTTTTAGTTCAAATATAAATTGATAATATATTGGTTAAAAAGAATTTGATTTTATAAGCATTGTTATTCATTATTTAAAAGGAAGGAAGTTATTTTTACACTCCTTTTTTATTTCAATTTTCTCAGACGGTAGGCCTATATGTAGGCCCTATCTGTCTTGATTGAGTTCTATAGGCCTACTCTGGTAGTTGACACCCTCCATGGACTGGTGTATACGCACATGTTGTCTTACTTGTTATTTTGTTAAGGGTAGGCCTATATTTAATGAAATACTGTCCCACACAACCGGCAGTTTGGCAGAATTATTAAACCCCATTCTACCTCTCAATTAGATATTGTCTTGATTTAATTTGGTTAGATAAGAAAAGGAAGACAGAATGTGGCCCTCAATGTTCTAGGTCATTTCTGAACTATGCGCGGAGCCTGGAGAGCTATAACAAGGCAATCAAATATCAACTAAAAAAGCACACCGAAAGCGCAGACCTCCGCCAAGGCAGCACTTTTTGATTATTATTAATTATTGATTGATTGTTGATCCGGATCACCACCAAAAACTAATCACTTCTGTGTTAACCCATTTCTGACCTAACCTGAAATTTTCATCAAAATCGGTTCATAACTTTTGGAGTTATGTTGATGATTGATTTTGATTATTGCTTATTGATTGATTATTGATCCGGATCACCACCAAAAACTAATCACCTCTAAGTTAACCCATTTCCCACGTACCCTGAAAATTTCATCAAACTCGGTCCATAACCTTTTGAGTTAAGTTGATGACAAACAAACAAACAGACAGACAGACAGGGGTGAAAACATACATGTAATAACCTCCTTGGCGCAGGTAATAACGTTCAGCAGACGAGATAAACCGGCGCTCATTAGTTTACAGTTGATAACAAAGCCAACTTCCTGAATTCTGTAAAAAAAGTCTAGCCTATGCCAATATGTTCTAAGAATTTTGAACGTTTGCGGCCAGGGCACAGAGAGGTGACTGAGAGAGGAGACCGGGGCTAGTTAGACCCCCCCCCCCCCCCCCCCCCCCCCCCCCCCCCCCCCCCCCCCCCCCCCCCCGTCAATTTATGACAAAGTAACTACGAGGTAAAAAAAAAATTGGCCACATACTCTTGTAAAGTGACCGTAGCCTACAATGCTAAGGAAGTGTCGGACGTTAAAAAGTTTTGCTTTTAAAGCGGTGAGTCGAAATAAACGATTTTTGCACCTAAAAGTAATTTTGTGAAAGAGATTTAAAAAGGCTTTTGATCGAATATAATATGTGTATAGGGCATTAAAATGAAGCTCATTGTTTCAAGTTTTACAGAGATTTATCATCGTTGCTCATTCTAGCACCATAAATGGCTGCCATCCTTTAAAATAAATAGTGTGCACCCAGGGCTAGTTGGCCCCCTTGACTCGGGGCAAGTTGGACCCTCATTTAAGCACAAACCTTTGCGCGCAATACAGCTAGAGACCATTTTGAAACAAACTCAATGGTTTAAAACTGAATATGTTACTTTCTTTTAAAACGAAAATTTATTATTCGTTTTCATTCATTAAAAACCTGCTGTATACCATTATTAATTAATTCTTTATTAAAATAAAACAAATTTTATTGATCGATATTATTTTGCTTCTTGCAACACATAGCCCCCCCCCCCCCTACAACGTGACGTACGGAAACCACAATCAATCTGCCTCATTTGAACTATTTATTCATCAAAGACTCTCAAAAGTCAATTTAATAAATTAAAAATGTATAAATATGTATTACAAGGGGTTTACGTGGGATATTTACTCCATTTTTGTATAGGGGCCAACTTGCCCCGACCCTGGGGGCATCAGGGACTTATATCGCATATAATTCCCTGATCAGCCTCAGTGATTTCAGCCACCTCCCCTGTGGATATCCAAGTGCATTTTGGTTTTTGTCGCGAGTGTCCAAAATTAAATAAATAGTGCAATAAAAAAGGGATATATGTTCTCATATATGTTCTCAATCGCTGCAGGGAGGTGTAAATCCGTGGAGAAGGCCGCGGGGAGGGGTAGGGACGTGGAAAAGGCCGTGGGGAGGGGCAGGGACGTGGAGAAGGCCGTGGGGAGGGGCAGGGACGTGGAGAAGGCCGTGGGAAGGGGCAGGAACGTGGAGAAGGCCGTGGGGAGGGGCAGGGACGTGGAGAAGGCCGTGGGGACGGGCAGGGACGTGGAGAAGCCGTGGAGAGGGGCAGGGACGTGGAGAAGGCCGTGGGGATGGGCAGGGACGTGGAGAAGCCGTGGGGAGAAGCCGTTGGTCATTTGCCATTACATGTCATTTTTTAATCAAACTAATACTACCATTTTCTCTATTTTTTTCTGAAAGCAAACAAATATCGTTTTATCTGCATTTTATTTGATGTAAGTGAGGTTTCTGAACAACAGGTTAAGTAAATAATAATAATGAAACTAGAAAAAAGAAGATAAATTTCGGAGCTTGTTTATTTCTGTCATGGGGCAGTGGTAAAACAATTAAAACTTCCAGTAATTTCATCAAAGAGATACCTGTAGAGTGAGGTTATCTGCTTACCCACCACCTGGAGATAGAGTTTTATTAAAAGCAGGCATTTATAATTTTTCTCAATATGACATTTCCATTTTCATTATTATATTCATTGCAGGGGGATTGTCCGGGGGGGGGCGTCCTGATACCTGGATAGATATTTGATCTCTTAGATTATCTAAAGACCAAGATGAATAAGAAAATTTGAAGCTTTTTTTTAATTATACATCAACGAAATTGCTTTGGGAAGATAAGGATTAAGAAATGTAAGTTGACTTATCAACTCTATCATGTATGGCAGCAGTTTCAATAAAATTTTGTTCGGGACTTCCAGGCCTTATAAACGGATCAGGCGTTTACTGACACTAGCTGCAGATCGTTATTACTAACGCCTAATTAACCACAAAACCCACGGATTAGCCAACGCACCACACAGTTATTTAGCACCAACGAAGCAAAACCTATAGCACTAACATTCATCCGCTCTGGTAGTGTTGGATAATTTGTATGTTTTGTGGTTAAAATGGGTGTTAGAGCTAAAAGATCTGCGGGTAGTGTTAGTAAAAGCAGTGGCGGATTTGGAGGGGGGGGGGGTTCTGAAAAAAATCACACTAATATTCCCCTCTTGGATTTAGAATATTGATTAGCTGATTTATGGTGCTAAATCGTATCAAATACCAAATGGCACCGTTCGCCCTCTAAAAATACCAAAAGTTTTAGGGACCTTCACCGGTAGAACCCCACGCCATGTAGAAGGGGGGTGTTGATTTCGCATCCGCGGACCCCCCACCTTCAAATAACCCTGGATCCGCCCCTGTAAAGCTGTCGAAGAGGAAATACGTCGAAGAGAGCCACGCCCCGGAAGTATAAATTTGACTGAGAGCTGTCTGAAAAAGAAATTAAAAAACCAAGTTTTCAGCTCACCTTATCTACACCTGAATAAAGTTGATCAACCATGCCAGGTTAGGAATGGGAGGAAAAAATGTAAAATTCGAACACACGTTCATTCGCCGCCAGTTTTAACTCGACTGCTGGGATTGTATGATGGGCGGTCACACTTGCCAATACTTCCATGTACCAGTGAATAACCAGTTATCATGCACGAATGGTAACAGTTTGCTTTACGGATGACAGGCCTCAGATGCGAAGCCGACCCTCGCCCCCTCCTCCATCCCCTTTGACGTGGGGTTCGGGGCCCGCTGAAGGGTACCGGAAATTTTTGGTATTTTAGAGGGCGAACAGTGCCATTTGCTACGGTCTAGAACTATGATTAAGCTAGTCAAAATTCTAATATCAAGAGAGGAGTATTGGTGTGGTTTTATTTTCAGGAACTGAAAGGGGGGGGGGGGGGGGCAGGACCTCCCTGACACCCCCCCAAACCCGCCACTGCTTAGGCTGCAGTGTTTTGCCTGCGCTACGGTCTCGGCCTCATTGTGACGGCTAGCACAAAATTCATGCGTTAACTGGTTGACACGCACTGCAGGAAAGGTTTCAAAAGTGTTAACTTTCGACCAGTTTGCGCTCCCACAAAAAAAGAAGAAGAAGAAATAGAAGAACCAGCCTGCCCCTTCCTGTGTTAACGTGAAAGAAGTGGGCAGGGGGCTTTTAAACACCGTTCTTTTTATAGCCCGCGCTCCAACTGCCCTGGGCAGCCGTAGGTGTGTGAGGAGGGAACCTTCCTCAATATATTTGGAATTCAGCCATTGATGTTGTGATTATGTCTTGTAAACCAAATATTGGTCTTCAAAATGGAAGACAGACTGCCTTGTATGAATAAAATTAACAAACCTGGGCGGGACTAGTCTCTATAGTAGACAGCGTATGGAGTATTACTCTCTACAGAAATTGAGAAGACGCGTTACTGTCTACCATTAAAAGATCCAGTTCAATAGAAAATGGAACGACTTTTTATATCAACCCTGTATCAATTTCTGATTCCCCATCTAGTAAATTCTAAATCATTCTTACGTACATGGAGATTAAAATATATTAAAATAAATGAAGAGAGAGAGAGCGAGAGAGGTTGAACAATAGGAATGGAACTATACGGCTTTTCGGAGTTTACTTGTGAATGACCCTTAAATCGGGGCTTAAGTAAGCTCAGTATCTGCGGGTATTTCTAAAAGAAAAAAAGGAAGCCAAGATATGAAGTTGCCTCGTGCACAATTATTTGAATGCGCTTCATTTTTTACGTACTAAAAGAGAGGAATGTCAAGACTCGCCTACCGCCTCCGCTTCTTCTGTTTGAAACCCTTTGACTTATCTGCTGACAAACCGACTTTTCTCGACCTGAGCTCAAAAGATTTTTACCTAATCTGGGTTATAGAAACGAGTGAGAGAAGTTTCTCTATAATAGATTAGTTGAAAAAAATACCGAGAGAAAAAAAAAAGCTTTATTTTTAGTGTCACTTATGAAACATTAATATACTTCACGTAGAATATTAACGTAGCATCCATTTTATATATAATAAAAAGATAATTTTTTACCAGTGTTATGTAATACAGTATAAAATGTTTAACGAACAAATTCATTAAATTAAACCAAGAATTTCAAGTCTTTGATTAGACCAGCCCGACTTATTCCTATTCACACTTAATTGAAATCTGGAGTTTTTATACTTAATTTTTATACTACTAAAAATATATCCAATATTAAAGCTCGAAAGATTGTTAACGCATTGCATAAAAATGTTTTTAGTTTTGATTTGGCAGTTTTAATTGTGTAGTTTATTTGAAAACAACAGTTTTCACGCACGCTCCTGTCAATATACAGAGACGGGCTACTTATTGTCCCGGCCCTTTATAAGGAACGAACAAAACCGGTAGTTTTTGATTTTACCTGCTTTTATCTGGTCACTTACATCATTATCTCTGCCTTTCTCTCTCCGTAGCTCATGAAAAAGATGGCAAGGTTTTACTTTTTATACCATCCGTTCTCTAAAAATGACCCAAAAATATCCATCGGGTGTAAAAGAACATGAGTATGATTAAAGTAATATGTTCAGTTCGTATACGAAGTTCCGATTTCGTACGAGCACCAAAGAAAGGATCATGGAGCAACAAACATCGACAAAAACGTTAATTCATGTATAGACATTTTACACCATATCCAGAAAAAGAATGACAACTGATTTTTAGTACAATTAAAAAAGCTTGTGAAAGAACCCGGGACTCTTTCACGTTGTTAAATTTCTCTCGGTTGAAATAAAAAAAAAACCGATGTTTTTTAACGCGCTGCAAGAAAAAAAAGAAAATAGAATGCCCCCTACCTCCAGAATGTTACGACATGTATTGTTATAGACAGGTATGAATCAAATTCAAACAGGCTAATTCAACTTTGATGGAAGCTGTGAAGCGCACAAGACTATGAATGACAGTTTTTTAAACAAACGTCAAACACAATTACTACACTCTTCTCTCCAAACATGTAAAAAAAAAAAAAAAAAAAAAAAAAAAAAAAAAAACCTATATCCTTTGATTGACAAGATGCCAATCAAATTCATTAGTTTTGATAGCTGCTGTCAAGTAATAACAGCTTGATTGGCAGGTTATATAAACAAACGTCAATCACAATCATTACCCGGCGGATCACTATAGTCATCGAACACATTTAGTTCAAGCTTCCTACACCCTTTGATTGACAAGGTGCCAATCAAATTCAGTTAGTTTTGATAGCTGCTGTCAAGTAATAACAGTTTGATTGGCAGGTTATATAAACAAACGTCAATCATCGTGCACTGTGATTTCTCTTACTGTGAAACAGTGAGTACGCCGAAAGAGAGCGCTAAAATCTGAAGTTAGTAATTAAATTGCAAAATATTTCAAGAGAATATGTGCAACATGTTTCCAAAACTAGTTCTCTTTTTGAACCCCTCAGCGTCTCTAATACGACACTCTTGATACAAACTATTTTGTTAAAATAGAATTTAGCAAAAGAAGCCAATTTAAAAAGCAGATTTAAGTAAATAAATATGACATTTGACGTTATTCTGGAGGTAGCGCATGGGTTATTTCAAAATTAGTTAAACTATGTACCCCAGTATGTGCGTGGAAGAAGGAAGAATAAATGTTTTTGCATTATGTGTGGAATATTGACAGGTTCTTTTACTATCAAAGACTTTCTGCAAATAAATAAATAAATAAATTAATTAATTAAACGATACTAATTCATCTTCATTAAAGGTGACATTCGTGTTGTGGTTGAGGTAAGTGGTTTAATTTTTGTGGGGGTAATTGTCAGCAAGGACCTGTGATAATAAGATAAGTGGATGGGAAAGAAAAATATAATTGTTAACAAATATATTACTATCCTATTTAACAAACAAACTGCTACTTTGCTCTTGTAACTATTTTGTTGGTTTATTTTAATGCATTAAAGCGTGGATAAAATAGTTCAAAACGCCCTCACAGTGCCCTTGTTTATGCGACTTCAGCTGCTGGGGTTAGGTGAAGGGGCGAGGACAGGTGTGATTTATTTTTCAGAAACACAGACAGACTACACCTATTCCCGATTACTTTTTATACGCGGTAATATTCTGACGTTTGTCTTGTCTTAACATGGTTGTGACGTCTACCACAAATCTTTCAACACAAAGTCTTAGATCCCCGAGTGAAATACTTATAGGTTTTGGTGACATGATGAAAATCTCTCTTCGTCGAGGTACATTCTATTTCACTAAAGACTGGGACTCACAGTGATGTTAGCTGGTACCTCACGACAACCATGATTATATTTTAACCGAGGATGCTTATCATGAGTGTTGCATCTGAATTTTCTTGATTATTCATATCATGTGTTCACAGAAAAATAATTTTCGGATAACAGTTTAGTCTGCAATAAAAATGACAAATATATATCATGCAGTTAATTTTTAGAAACGAGATAAATGAATATGCTCTTAGTTAAAAAGTAAAAATAAAGTCAACTGGTAATTTACTGCATTTGGATTGCAGAAAAAAATTAAAACATGCAGTCACCTATATGAATTTGACAGTTTTTTTTTTTATTTTCTACAACTATAAATTTCAAACCTTGTCAATTTAGACTTGTTTTCTAACTAGTCATTGTAAATGACGTCAAATTTTACAAACATGATGTCTACCACATTCAAAAAGGACATCCTTTTTCAAATGAGAGCCAAAGAAATTACATTGTATAGTTTAATACCAGTGGCGGATTTAGGGGGGAGGGGTGTCAAGGGGTCCTGACCCCCCCTTCGATTTCTGAAAAAAAAAATCACACCAATAGTCAGGCGGTTAAGTCCAAATTATATCCAGAATTGTGCAAAAGTTGATAAAAGCATGAAACTTTCCACGATGAATGACCCTTAGGTGTTTGTCAATTTTGGATCGGGGGGCAACTCCAAAATTCACAAGTACCCGGATGAGACGGTTTCTTAAATATGCTGACTCAGCATTTTATGTACATTCAGATTTCATCAAAACGAGCACTAACAGTACTAATTATGATATGATAAATAGATTTTAAAAAACGTACGCTCACTGTGCACATCTATGAGAGCAATGATGACGTCACAATGACGTCACTGGGTGATATTGCACAATTTAGAATGACAAATATCCACTTTCTCCTACAGGAACAATAGTCGAACTCTGTAATGTTTTTTCCGTAATTTTTATTACAGAAATGCATCCTTTAGGGTTAGAAAGGTAAAATTAGCTTGATTGCAACTTCAGAGACATTGAGCATTTTCAATATGGCCGTCAATTTTTGAGGAAAAACAGAAAAACAACCAGAAGTCGACGGATGTACTTTATTTGTGGCTGTTGTGAATGTGTTTCATGTCGGTAGAACACAGTAGGGCACAAGACTACATCCTAGCACGTCGTTGTTACTGATAAAAAAAAACAAAATGGCCGCCAAAACAGAGGGTAGAGGCAGAGGGTAAAGTAAATTGGCAAAATCAGCATATTTCTAGTATCATCAGTCTAATTAACGGCATCTTCTTCTTTGATTTTTCCGTTCATCGTGATTTTTCGTTAGCTTTTATCCTACATTACCATTATCTGCTTGGTTAATATTCAACTTATGTGTGGTGAGGGCGTAAGCCCTCCAAGTAGTCAGGTTACCAACCTAATTGGTCCCATAGTTGAACAATACTATGTTGTTTTCTGTAATTGTTTGAAAAAGAAATGCCCCAGTCAGAAAAGTCAACTTAGCTTGGCTTTACTATCTTTTGGGACATTGGCACTTTTCGTTACCCAAAATGGCTGCCAATTTTTACGCAAATTTAGATAAGTATTCATAGCAATTTACATCAAACTATATACAGTGCGTGAAGATTCTTCATTTTAAAGTCTATTTGCATGTTAACAAATACAGAGATGGTGTTTCTTAGGGTTTTCTTTCCCATAATCTGCAAGTCATTTTAATAGCAATAGCAAAATAGCCACCAAATTCACAAATTTGAAGTTGTGCTTCTTTATTCTGACCACAAGGGTGCTAAAAATCCTAGGAATATGTCCCGACATCGTGTCTATCCCCAAGAAAAGCCACACGGAAGGCGTGCTGCAACTGCACTGAGACTGAACGGACTCGATATGATCACTTTCACCCGACAAAGCGAATTTTCCCTACAATAACATATCCTTTAGTCTGGGTTCCAATCCAACATACGGGCTTCTACGTCTGGTCTACGACCAAAAAATTGATGTCGAGTTGTAAAAATGCCTAAAAAGACAGCAAAGAGCAAGAGGGGAGAGGGGGATCGGGGACAAGCTAAGTTTGATTGGGCTCACCATCTTTGAACACTGCTGCGGATATAAGGACCTTCTCAAACATGCACCTGTTTTTATACCTCCCCCAAAACATCTCAACACGTAAGATTCCCGTGCAAAGGACGAGCAACAACCAAGGCTACCCTACGTCTACTTGCGTTGCCCTTGCGTTGCCTGTACTCCTTGTACGCATAACGTACGTAGTGCACGATGCGGGACACGTGCTAAAGCCCGTCGGGCGCAAAGATACTTCTGACACGCGGAGGCTGAGCTTCTCAGGTACTGTCCACGCACTTTCTTCTTGCGCACTAATTACAATCACCAGTTACTTGATTTCTTCCCTGCGATCTAGCTACGGCCCAGCCAGACGAGAGGAACCTAAAATACCGTACGTCCTGAAAATCGTGCGTGGAGTTGGGACCCAGGCTTAAGCTCATATAAAGCCTAGGTCCCAACCGAACGTACGGGCTGCTACGTGTGGTCTACGGCCAAAAAAAATCTGCAAAACGTGCGTGAGGAGCACGTCCATCTTGCGACTTTTGGAGGACGCAAACAGCACGTAGAAACTTTTCGACATGATCAACAGCCGCTACGTGCGATCTAGCTACGTCCTAGCAGGACGCAAGGAACCTAAATACCGTGCGTCCAAAACGTAGTTGGGACCTATAGGCTTTAGCGACAAAACACGGCACAAGCATGTACTGTAGAGGTAATTGCCGTTGCCCGTAGCCACTTACGATGTCATAAAAAATCCCACGGAAAACGTGTACGAGTTCATTGTACGGCGTCCGTAGCAAATGTCATTTAGACTTTGGCGATCCAAACGAGATGAAGAGGCAATTTTCATATCGTCAGCGGAATATCGGTAGCGATCCGAGCGAGACGAGAAGGTAATTTTCATATTTGTTTTAGGGACTTCGTCAGCAGAAGATCGTCAGCGGGAGATAGTTATTGATCCGAGCAAAAAGAGAAGGCAATTTGAATATTTGTTCAAGGGCCTCATTAGTGGAAGATCGTCAGCGGGAGACCCAGTGGTTAGGATGCGTTCATTCGCAACTGAGTGAAATATGCTAATGTCTAACCCTGCAAGAGCAAAATTTATTCACATGGTTGAGATGGTAACAACTGACTACTGAATGTTTATTTTGCATTAAAACGTGCCTTAGCAGTTCAGACTCCCACCAAAAGGAAATTGCCAAAATAAGTCGGTAATTGATTTTTGAAATATTTTTATACTATTTTTCAAATATTTTTTATTTATACCCCCCTCCTTTGAAAATTATTCTTTCTTTTTTCATTTCATTCCTTTTATTTTTGAGTGTCAAACGAGCTGATAATGATAGGTAAGGATCATGGCTAATTAAAAATCTAAATGAACAGAAAAATCAAAGGCATAAAAAGTTTTAATTAGACTAATTATACACGTTATAGACTGACTATACTACTATACTTCATCCTCTGCTGTATGCGTTGGCGGCCATTTTGATTTTTCAATAACAGAAACATGCTAGTATGCAGTCATTTATCCTACTGTGTTCTTATGACGGGAAATGTGTTCAAAATAGCCACAAATAAATTATATCTGTCAACTCTTGGTTGTTTTTCTATTTTCTCTAAAAATTGACGGCCATATTGAAAATGCTCAAAGTCTCGGAAGTAGAAACCAAGCCAACCCAACCTATCTAGCACTCAAGGATGTATTTCTGTAATGAACATTTACAGGAAATATCATTGCAGGGTTCGACTATTTGGCACATGCGAGTGAGTGGATATTTGTCATTTTGTATTGTGCAATATCTCCCAGTGACGTCATAATGACGTCATCATTGTTGTAATAGATGTTTACAGTTAGTGTACGTTTCTCAAATTTATTCATGTTATCATAATTAAAGCCGGTAGTGCTCGTTTACGTGAATTCTGGATGTACATAAATTGCTGAGTCAGCATATTTTAAGAAAGCGGCTCATCCGGGTACTTGTGAATTTTGGAGTTGCCCCCCGATCCAAAATTGACAAACACCCAATGGTCATTCATCGTGGAAAGTTTCATGCTTTTATCAACTTTTGCACAATTTTTTAGCTTAGCCGCCTAACTACAATGGTCTCCTCTTGAAATTAAAATTTTGAATCAAAAGGCACCGTTTGCCTTCTGAAATACCGAAATTTTAGGGGTCCTTCATAGGGCCTCGACCCCACGCTAAGGGGGGCTTCGCATCAGCCGACAGACAGACTGCATCTAATCCCTGTGCATCTACAGTAACTATGGCAACCTTTCCTGGGATTTGTACAGACAAATGATAGATTTTTTGCTGGCACAGAAGATCACTCCTAAATACACACGCGGGTATATCTATAACTTTAAGAAAGGGTACAGTCATTCTTCTGAAACTTTCCTGAAAGTGGCCTACTTAACAACTCGCTGGCCCAAAGTAAAAGGTCTCGAATAATTATCAAAATTGGGTAAACTTTTGCAGATTAATGTGATTTCGGAGAAGATGAAAGTTCTGAAATCATGACGAAGACAAATGATGAATTTACTTGCTTCATCTTTGTAGTGCTTACATTTTCTTTGTACCTCTGTCAGAATATGAATTATTACTTCGTAACTACTACTACTACACACACACACACACACACACACACACACACACACAGAGAGAGAGAGAGAGAGTATTTCTACATAAAGTTAAACTGCAAATGAGCGCAAAGCTTAATTATTTGTGAAAAAATATTTTTCATGTCGTTATTCGTTATAACAAAACAACAAAGATGAAGATGAATGTTCAGTGACTCAATAATATAAATAAAAATCATGAATTATCCAAGTTCATGAAAGCGAGATCTGGAGCAAAGAGAAAAAGTCGTCTCCAAGACATCTGGGCTCCGTAACTCGAAAGTATCGCGTATTGCGAATAGGCCGAGATGGCTACAATGTATTAAACATGTACATGTATGTGGTGAGTATGTGCGAATCTAGACGCTTGCGCTCGGTCGCAATGCGCGATGCTTTCGAGTTACGGGGCCCTGGACGTCTCCCCCCCCCTCCCCCCCCCCCACCCCAACCCACCCACTCTATGATACCCTGTTTTCAGCACCATTATAAATAGACTCTGCCTCATTTCGAGAGTTCAGAACAGACGGTCAAAATCTGGCATTTGGATTTATTTCCTTTCATGTAGAGAACCTGATTAAGACTGCATTCCCACAGATTTAGATCGATCCATCTGGATCGACCTAAATCCCTGGGGGTTCACGCTAAATTGCTGTCAGCCGAGCGCACAATAGTTATTTATCCCCTTACAGCTTTTAGTAGGCGGGGCATACATTTAAGCCGGTAAAGCTGACACCAATCTAGTGAGACTCCCTAAGGGGACAGATCGGTCTAAAAATCTGTGGGAATGCAGTCTAAAACCATTTGCCCTCCATAACACCAAAATTTTTTCGGGGCCCTTAAGCAGGCCCCGAACACTACGTCTAGGGGGCGATAGTCGGTTTCGCATCCAAGGTCTATCGTTCTGGACCCCCCTTCCCCCCTTCAAATAATCCTGGATCCGCCTCTGCCACGGATATGTTTTTAAATGAATTACTGAATGACGCACCTTCTCAATGATATGCTTATATAGCTGTTCTTTAATAACTACAAGAGTTTTTTGTTGTCTGTTTTTTAAAATGCTTGGAAAAAAAAGAAGAACCAGAAACAGACCTCTTTCAGACTGTTTTACTTCAAGTGTAGTATAGTTGTTCTCAAAATTTGCATAGTAGGTGCAATTACATAGTAGGTGCCAAAAATAAAGCTTAGTTAGCTTGTGACCCACCCTAAATGAATGACTTAATTTTTGGGCCCACCCCTTTTAGCAGTCAAAAAATGTGACCCACCCCTACTTTCTCCGCCCCTTACTTACTTTATGATCAGTCTCTCAATAAAGATATATAGCAGTTACTTTTTATAAGCACCTCAATATTAGGAATCATTAATTCGTAAAAAGGAAAAGGATACAGAATAAATATAAGTAAGGTAACAGTGTGTAGAAGGTAAACGTTGTCTGGATAGGGTATACATGTACAACACATTGGAGTATTGTGTGTGTGTGTGTGTGTGGGGGGGGGGGGGGGGGGGGGGGTATACTCTCAGGCCCTTCTGGCTGTTACTAAATTCATCCCAGGAGCGAATCGAGCATTGGTTCGTAATTAGAAGAAAAAAAAACTCTTGAGGAATATTTGATTTGGTAGCTTCAATTATATTTTACTTTTATTGATATTATCAAATTTATTAAATATCAAAATACAGATTAATCAAGATCACCACCCTTGAAATCTCAGGTTTGAGCATCACTTCCTGTCAGCTTTATTACTAAAGACAATCTAATTTGCATATAAAAGAAAAAAAGTTGTTTTTATCTTATGTTGGGTCTTTTACATATTTTTTCATTTTTTTTAAAAGCAATGTTCCTTTCTTTACTGACACATTCATAAATATTTTATCAATATGTGTAATTTATTACTTATATAATCATAAAAAAGACTCATTCCAGACGTGCATGACGTAATCTCTCCCAAGTCATAAAAGTAGTAAAATAGCGATGACTGGTGAAGTAGGTCAATTGCCTGTGTTATTCTCCCATACGATTATTGATTTTTTCTAACGTGGAACATTTTAGGGGGAAGACACGGAGAGAGAGGATCAAATTACCAAAAATATTCGGCATGCATGGAATCACTTAAAGCAGAATATACTGCAAAAAAATTAGAAAGGGTGTTAAAAACAAGACCCATTCATTCAATTTCAGCGAGTACAAGTTTACAGATATTATGAGATCTTTGTGTTTCATCTGCCTCTCCCTAAAATGGCGCTGACCGCGTTAACTCTTCCGCTCCCGGGAAACGCAGAGAATTCAGCGCCAAGTGGCAGCATAAGACCCGACAACGATACCGGATACGTGCACACAGTAGCTGGGGTGGGTTAGGAGGGGGTTAACCCCCCCCCCCCCCCCCCCCCCCCGACACACACACACACACACACACAAACACACATACATTTTCCAACCACGTCAGTTCTCAGCGGAGAGAGTTTGGTGGACTAACGTAAACTTTCCCTCAGCTCGAGGGAGTAAATGCAGAAGTAGAGCTACAGTATGTGCTGGCAACACTTTTTCTACCCGGCAACCCAATACTTGAGAACAATGAGTGGGTCACTCGTAGTGGACAGTGGTCAACACGTCAGGAAGACAGCCCTAGGGACACTCAGGTAAACTGATTAGAGATGTGGTCAGCAGTGAACTCAATGCAATGGTCAGTATATATTACTGTCACTGACAGTGGGATATATCAGGATTAGTTGAAGGGAGACCGCAGTTGCAAAGCCTCCCCCTCCCTTGGCGTGGGCATCGGGCCCCGAAAAAAATTTGTATTTTAGAGAGCGAACGTTGCCATTTGATACAGATTAGAACTATGATTCATGATTAATGATTTAGCTAGTCATAATTCTAATTTCAAGAGGGAACCAGAAATCGTAGTGGGGTGGGGGTAGGGGGGGGGCAAGACCCCCATGACCCCCCCCCCTCTAAACCTGCCACTGTTACTTAATATTATTAATATTATATATAGATCTATTTGGTATCAATGCTATGTTTATGTATATCCATATCTTTCTGGGATCAGGCATGGGGTTTCTGTCACCAGATTTCTGTCAAAAAGTTGTTATCCACATTATGGAAAAGTGATTGTGATTTTACTGGTAAACAAAGTAATATTGCATTAAAACTGACAACAAACCTGTTTTGTAGACTATTATAATAATTATTATCTGCTTTACGACTGTACACAGATTAGCATTTGGCAATCACATCTATGCTGATGATACACAAATTTTTACGTGCTGTAATGTAGAAAATCCTAATGAATCAATTGAAAATCTGTCTAGGTGTATTGATGATCTACAAGGGTGGTTGATGAGAACTAAGTTGAAAATCAATGATGGAAAATCTGAACGTTAAGTTGTAACCCAGCCAAATAATCAGAAAATATCAGAAAAAATTGAACTCAAAATTGGATCCAGTATCATAAAGCCAATGCCCCATGCTAAGAATCTTGGTGTTTTTTAGATAGAACACTTTCTATGAATAAGCTAATTGCTAGCATATGCAAGTCAGCAGCATATAACATTAGGAACATAGGCGCAATTCGTAATCACCTATCTGACTCTGCTGCAGCTACAGTTGCAAATTGTTTAGTAACATCTAGATTGGATTATTGTAATTCTATTTTATATCCTTGTCCAAAAAACCAGATTAAAAGACTACAGCATATTTAGAACATCTCAGCTAGATTGTTAACCCGTACATCCATGAGTTACCATATCACCCCAGTTTTAAAAAAGTTACATTGGCTACAGGTACCTCTGCAAGCCAGGATTTTATTTAAATTTCTAGTCTTTGTTCATGATGCTTATTACAAAGTTGCACCGATCTACCTAAGTGAATTAGTCACTCACTATGTTCCAGCAAGAAACCTGCGTTTTGTAGACAAATTGTTACTTAAGCCGGTAAAAATGCACCTAAAAACTTATGGTGACATTTCTTTTAAATCAGCAGGTCCAAAGGAATGGAATTTATTACCACTGGAAATCCAATCAATTGAGTCTACCAGACATTTTAAAAAAGAATTGAAGACATACCTATTCAGGAAATTTTTTGATTAATCGTCTTTTAAATTGATTTTACAAATTTTACAGTAATTGCATTTTTGCACTATAAGAAATAAGGTTGCTCTACCTATAATCCTTTATGTGTGCAAATAAGGCTGTTTTTTTTTTTTTATCTAGAATTGATTATTTTTTCTTAACAAATATGTTTTAGTTATGTACTATAAATACTTTTATGTGAGAATCTATATGTTTTATCTAGAATACTCTTATTATTATTTTTATTTTTTTTATTTATTTAATTTTTTTTTTGTCGTTAAGTTCTGTAATTTTTCTTTTATCTATTCCTAATAATTGATTTCTTAAGTTATTGTTTTATGTATATGTGAAGTCTTCTGAACATGTTATAATGGATTTTAGACTCAAAATAAATTTATTATTATTATTATTATTATTATAATTAACAGTTTTGCTGCCTTGTTTTCACAATGCTTGTCATTCAGTTAACCAGGGTCATAATTTTTCAAACAAAAATCCAATGTCCCTTCTTTGAACTTGGTTCTTGCTAATTAAACCTCTGCTGTTCATACACCCTATTTTAATGTTTGTCATATACATTACATAACATACAATGCAACATATATACAATGAGTCAAAGTTATGAAGGATCGAAGAAATTTAATCATTTTGGTCACTTTACCACTGTATAACACCAGATAGAACTTTGCCTCACATTGGTTTCTCTTGTAAAAAGAATGAGCATTTATAAATAACAACTATTGCTGTTTTATAATGGAAAGACCGTGGAAATTGTGATTTCAACTGTTGCTAACTTGCTGTTCTATTATACATAGGGACCATTCAGAATGAGAAAAGCCAAGTGCTAGCCAGGCCATATGACCTAAATATGGCAGACCTACATGAAAGGAAGACTGCTTAATCCTGTAATGGTCTCTCCACCTCTTACAAGCCTCCCCGCGCATCGTCTCTGCAGGGCCACAGTAATTTAATCTCGGTTCAATTCAACCAGTTGCAGTTGCATTATGGGAATACATTGAGCATTATGACAACAACAATTGCAGTTGCATTATGGGAATACATCTTAAGCATTGTGACATCAACAATTGCAGTTGCATTATGGGAATACATTGAACATTCTGACATCAACAGTTGCATTATTGGATATACATTGAGCATTGTGAAATCAATAATTGTGGTTACATTATGGGAATACATTGAGCTTTGTGACATCAACAATTGTGGTTTCATTATGGGAATTCCGAATACATTGAACATTGTGACATCAACAATTGCAGTTGCATTATGGGAATACATTTGAGCATTGTGACATCAACAATTGTGGTTGCATTATGTGAATACATTGAGCATTGTGACATCAACAATTACTGTTGTATTATGGGAAGACATTGAGCATTGTGACATCAACAATTGCTGTTGTATTATGGGAAGACATTGAGCATTTTAACATCAACAACTGCTGCTGTATTTTGGTAAGAGATTGAATATTGTGACATCAGCTAGTGGTGTTATGTTATTGAGAATACTTTTTTCACTTGCTTATTATATTATATTATATTATATTATATTATATTATATTATATTATATTATATTATATTATTCAATCATATTGTTTCTTTGAATTTATTATTTTTACTGTTTTATGTACAGACACATTGTGCCTGTATATGTAGGCATCACCTTCATCTGTTATTGCTGTTGTTGTTGTCCCCAACATTTCTGTTTTAGCTGTGCACCTTCATTGTTAATACGTTGAAAACTGTTAGATCTGTTGTCTTCAAACTGGCAGAACTGATGAACATGATCCCACCAATTTTTTTCATTAGTTAACCTTTTATCAGCTTGTATTCAAGGAAAACCGATAGGCCTTTTTTTTCAAACCTTCAGGAGTGATCAATATTATTGTTATGCTGTTTTTTTGTTTGCATTTTGGCATATATTATTATACAGGGGGGATCCAAGATTATTAGTACCACCAGCGTATACGCTGGCGGTACTCATGGTTTTAGTCCCGACCCGTCTCGTACAGCTCCGCCGGCTCCTGCGGCTCTGCAGTCGGGCGCCGGAAACAAGTCACCGTTACCGCTTCTCCTCCTAGACCGCCAGGACCTGTGTCCCCATCTCTTGGATTTAGGTCACATATAATCTCAACTTGAACACCCTGGTTTTTTTGTCTCTGTCGGTGCATTGGCCTGGGCGTGACACTTGTTGAAACGCACCCTTGTCAAAATTTTTGAAAATTCAAGGCTAAATATCTCCCAAACCAAAGGAATTATGGGAAAAATTACTACAGAAGTCTGACCGAAAGTCACATGTGGAGATTCCAAATATGCCCTTTGATATGACTTTTGACCTTTTTTTCAAGGTCAAACAAGCCAAAATTTTCTAAAAAAGGGAATTTTCTGCAAAAAAATATTTCTTTGTGCTATTTTTTGGAAACTACACAGATCTAAGCTCTCCTGTTACAGTGAGGGGTTACAATTGGGGACTCCTTTCATCTTTGGGAGTTTGGGGTCAATCGGTGCATTTCCATGGGAGAAGCAGCCATTAGATACCGAAACTGAAAACTTGCCTTTATTCTGGAATGGTAAATGCCAGAGACCTTTTGTTCATCGCACTTTGTAGAACTTGTCAAGTGCAATACTGGAGGTGGTGTCCATTTTTTTGTTTTCGATATGGTTTAGGCATTGCGCTATATCAAAAATTACAACATCGCAATATTCAGTGGGGAAAATGTTAAACATTCCAAAACTGGCAGAGATACGCCCATAGTTACTATTGAACTTGAATAGGAAGTTATATACAAGTAATCTAACTGTGACCTTTAAATTGACCTTTGACCTACTTTTCACCATGAACTGAACTTTGCAAATTTTCTAGCCCTTATATCTCCAAAACTGGCAGAGATACACCCATAGTTACTATTGAACTTTAATAGGAAGTTATATACTGGTAATCTAACTGTGACCTTTAAATTGACCTTTGACCTACTTTTCACCATGAACTGAACTTTGCAAATTTTCTAGCCCTTATACTGTACAGTATCTCCAAAACTGGCAGAGATACACCCATAGTTACTGTTAAACTTGAATAGGAAGTCATATACTGGCATTCTTATTGTGACCTTGAAATTGACCTTTGACCTACTTTTCTCCATGAACTGAACTTTGTAAATTTTCTATCCCTTATATCTCGAAAACTGGCAGAGATAGGTCCAAAGTTACTATTGAACTTGAATAGGAAGTCATATACTGGCAATCTTACTGTGACCTTGAAATTGACCTTTGACCTATTATTTATGATGAACTGCACTTTGCATGTTTCCTGGCCTTCATATCTCCAACATTGGCAAAGAAATGCCCATAGCTACTATTAAACTTTTATAGGAAGTCATATACTGTGACCTTGAAATTGACCTATGACCTACTTTTTACCTCAAACTGAACTCTGCATATTTTCTTGCCCTTCATATCTTCAAAACTAGCAGAGATCTGCCCAGTGTTGTCCCTAGGTTTTCTCTTTTGTCAGCATTCCGGTATATGCATTACTGATAATGCATTTCAAGGAAAACCAATAGGCCTTTTGTCTAGAAAATCACAGGAGTGATCAGTGTTAGGAAAATACAGGTTAATTAGGTCATCTCCTTGATTGGACCATTTTAACTGTTATGTTTTTTTGATTTTTTTTTTCATATTTTGAGAACTCTTGTTTATTGCATTTTATAGAGCTTGTCAAGCACAAGACTGGTGGTGGTGTCCATTTTTTTTTTTTTTTTTTTTTTTTTTGGGGGGGGGGTCCATACGAATGCGCTTACTCCAGCTGGTGGTACAATATCCAGAGGCGGTATCGCCTCTCTGATCCTCTAGTTTGAAGGGGGGTCCGCAGATGCAAAGTCCATCCTCCCCCTTCCAAAACACACACACACACCGTTTTCACCGCTGTTTGTCTGTCTGTCTGTCTGTCTGTCATCAATATAACTCAAAAAGTTCTGGACCGATTTTGATCAAATTTTCAGGAACTGTCAGAAGTGGGCCAAGGAACACATGATTAGTTTTTGATGGTGATCTGGATCAATAATCTATCAATAATCAATAATCAGAAATATTGAAAATTTAGGGGTGAAACTGCATTGGATGGAGACTTTGCTGCCTTGGCAGAGGTCTGCGCTCTCTGAGTGCTTTTCTAGTATTGTTGTTGTAATTAAAGGAGTGTGTGTGTTTGTGTGTATGTGTATGGAAAATTCAATTTTTTTTCATTATTGTACTTTCATAGTGTGACTATGAACTTCAATGGGCCTGAAGACTTTAGCTAGTATCATTTCTAAATATCTGTCATCTGCAGTACATCATTAAAACTGGTGGTGATTATAAACATTATGTACATAGTATTGCATCGGACTTGAACAAAACCCTATTTTGGGCACTGCCACAGTAGTGGCCATTTAAAGTAAACCAGATACTTATAATTCTCAAACCTACAGAAAAATATGGTACAAGTAAAATACAGCTTGCCACCATAAATGCAATAAAAGGAAAACAGTGTGACTCATTTTGGAACTTATAAAAAAGATATGTAGAATTGACGTGTTTGTTTTATTTTGTTTGTTGCCCCAGTTATGCTTTAAATACAATGTTTAGCTTTAATTACTGTAATGGTGTTTGAAGACATGCCCCGTCCCAATACAATACAATACAATACAATACAATACAGTTTATTTCATGTCGGAAAGAATGAAAGTAGCTGAGTAGCTATTCATGGACAGAATAAATTAAATAATGAAACAGCGTTTACTACTATTGTTTCTAACTACTTCTGTTGATTGAAATTACAACAGGAAAATAAGGCCAAGCAGCTGACATAGTATGATACATGAATATAGTGGGTAATTAATTAAGTTTACATTGAGACATCATTCCATGGCATTGCAGAGATTACACTTGCACTTAGGTCCTTCCCATTTTTTTTTAATCATTGTTTTCACTTCATTCAGACTAACATGAGCTTTTGGGTATTTTGTGGCTTTGAGGTTAAGCATAAGTTTTTGAAGTGGTTGTGACTATTTCCTTGATAAGTTTAAAACAAGTTTTATTTTTTGTTGTGTTACAATAAAGACTTCTCTCACATCTATTAATAGTAAATCATGAAAGTATTTAAATAAGGAGTGCATGCTGAGCTAGATGTAATTGGATAAAAAGTTTGCTGTTATAATATAAAGAGAAGGAGAGGTGGTGAACAATGCTAATTAACATTTGATAGCTTCTTGGTCATTCCAGAAGAAAGGGTACAATTCCAAAATGAGAAATGCAGAAATATGAACTTTGCAAAACTGGAAAACTTTTCAAGTTATTTTAATGAAGAGGTATTCAGAGAGTGGCAGAAGAATTTTAACCTACTCTGTTACTGTATTTCAAGAAATATGCACGTGTAAACATAATACAATATTTTTTCGTTATGGAGGTTAGGTAACATCTAAATTAGGTTATATTTCAATCATTCCATACGTCATAGGTTCCATTTTTGATTCAATTATAAAGATTTTGTATGTATTTAAAAATATTGTTACCTATTTAACATTTCTCTTCAATTACAGAAAATGCGGGGCTAACACTTTGGTAATAATTAAGTCACATGTTTTCTATAAATACAAAGCCTGAGGTATTCCAATTTAAATATTTTAAAATCACTGGGAACAGTCTTGCTTTTATATCATACTAGTTGTTTATGAACAAAGTGCTATCCATCTGTTGTAATATAGATCAATCAGCACACAAATATCCAATGTGCAAATAAAAAATGAACAATTTGGTAATGGAGGTTAGGTCAAAAGCAACAGTATTTGTTTAGATTTTTTAAAGTCAAAAGTAAACTTCAGAAGCTGAATTCAGGATTTGTAGTATTACAGATATGACAAATGTCACATAATAAGATAGAAAAATTAATAAAAGATGTTTATTCAAATCAACAAATGGCAAATGGTTACAGTGGGTGTTATGTTTGCTTTTAAAGGAACTACATAAATACCATTACCACTACTGGATACATTTCATGGCCAATATGTTGATTAGTTGACTAGTTGTTCAGTTTGTGGATAAACTGGAATATGGTGATGTGCCATGAATTTTGTACAGTAGAAAATAATTAAATTTGGGAAAAGATCGTTTTGGTCGTAATTCATGAAATAGAGGTGCTCAGAACCTCCAAACGTTAAAATTTCATGGAATTCTGTCAATTTTGACCAGAAGTTGTCTGTTTGTCACTAGGCCTTATGTTACCTTCTCTCAATGATCTATTTAGAGTTACCATGATGAATGATGGGTGAGTGTCGGTAATTGCGACCCAAGGGATATATATACTTTCACCCCATCACTCTGTATGGCCGAAGGTGGTACTGTTGGCTAGGGACGCAAATCAGCATCATTATCAGTAGTGTCCTTTTTCTAAAGCGAAACTGGCAGCCAGAAACTATAGTATTGTTTTGAGAATGATCCTTGTGCTCAGAACAGGAGTGGACGGAGGAAGAGACAGCCGGAGATTGGTGTTTACCCCATCCAGATAACTTTCACTGTGGAAGCCGGGCTTAGTATTACCATTGCTCCTTTCCATGCGCTGAAGCTGTAACAATTAACAACCGATTGGTGTCTATGGCGCATGTACAGATAGCCTTTATTGGCGATTAGCGTCCTCACCTCACTGTGCGCCGGTCGGTGTCTTCGAAGTCAGCTTCGAGGTCAGGTTCTGCCTTCACTGCAGAAGCTGGCCTCAGCATTACGGCCTCTCTCTGCTGTGCAGGGATACACTATGACCGCAGATCGATATGTACAGTGCAGAGGTAGCCTTTACCACAGCAGTCAAACTGTGTATTACAGTCTCACTCCACCATGCACTGCAACCAAGATAACTGCTGATTGTTGTCTACAATCAAATATACTTGGTCGGGGGGGGGGGGGGGGGGGGGGTACCTCTAGGTGCAGGGCTCGATATCCATGGTTGTGTGGTTGCCTTTTACAACCACTTTTATTTTTTTTTGCTCAGGCAACCCAATCTTGACCAGCAGCTGTCCGACAACACAACTGATTTCCTGGCACATACCTTGTAGATAAGCCAATGTACACATTTGAAAAGTCTGTACGTTTTGTCATTTAAACCATCTTCAAACAAACACGTGAGTGATAGGTAATCTAGATGAAACCCAAAAGGCAATTTTCATATTTGTTACTAATCCAAGCAAGACAGAAAGGCCATTTTCATATTCATTCAAGGGACTGGAAGATCGTTAATGGGAGATTGTGAGCGATCTGAGTGTGATGATAAGGCAATTTCCATACTAGTTCAAGGGACTTCGTTACTGTATTTGTTTGCAAGAGATCATCAACATTCTGAGCAAGCCTATAAGTTTGGACATTTTGTCCATGCTAGAAGGCAATTTTCATATAGTCATTGGGAAATGGTTAGCGATCCTAGCGAGATGAGAAGGCAATTTTTATATTTGTTCCAAGGACTTTGTTAGCGGAAGATCGTCACCAGGAGATCAACAGCGATTTGAGCGAAACGAGAAGGCAGTTTTCATATTTGTTCAAGGGACTTCATAAGCGGGAGATCGTGAACGATCCCAGCGAGACACGAAAACAATAGTGGTAATCTTGCAGTTCTTAATTGCTTCTTTTGTTCTGTTACAGAAGTGCCTACTGTTGACAATGCTATTGTGCGCCTCAGCAAAACTACTGATTGCTATCTCACACCAAGTACTCGGGTAAAGAATAGACTGTGACAGTGCAACTCATAATTGATTCTCCTGTTATCTTAATGAATGGTGATGACGATGTTGTTAAGCATCCTAAGCTACTGTACCGATCGTTATCTTGCACCTGGGGCTACACACGTAGTACTCAGGTAAAGGTACGCTAGGGCAACATTGTTGACTGTTAGATCTTTATGAACGCAAAAATAGCCCGATGGCTGATTTTAATGTGTACGTAATTCACGAAAATCAAGATCGCACAAACTTGCTTACTGGTCGAAATTCATGGTCCATAAAAAACTCCAGACGACCGATTTTAAAATTGTTACAAATTTAAGAGCTGTTCGAAATTCATGGCACATTACCGTAAGATGAACCACTGTATGTAGAATTTGTAGCATTCTAATGGGTAGATAGTGAGTTATTGCAGAGCATAGATTGTGGAAACCAGTTCAGAATGTCTCAGTATTGTCTGCAGAGCACCATTCTGTACTATTCCTAATCATAGTGGTATCAGGACAATTCCCCCTCGGACAATTCCCCCCCGGACTATTCCCCCCGGACAATTCCCCCCCGGACAATTCCCCCCCAGGACAATTCCCCCCGGACGATTCCCCCCCGAAGAATATATATATTTATATACAAATATAAAATAAAGAATACAAAGTTCAAAGTTCTTTTCATCCATTTTCTGAATATTTCTTAGTGTGATGATGCAAATCAAGGATAGATAATATTAATTTTATTAAACAATTTATTTTCATGGAGTACAAGTACATAAAATTTTTCGAGATAGAAGTACAGAACATTTTATTAAAAATCTGATCAAAGAATATATATCTCCAGGTAAAGGAGGGGTAAACAGATGATCTCACTCATCCAGGTAGCCCTTTGATGAATTAACTGTTACTTTTAATTGCTCCCCCCCCCCTTGATTCAGTAAGTCTTGAATCAAGGTGCATCTCTAGGGAGAGGTGGGGTAAACAGATAATCTCGCTTATCCAGGTATCCCTGTGACTATTTGTCACTTTTAATTGCTTGACCACCACCCACCACCCACCACACTAAAATATTTATAAAATATCTGTTTACCTGTTCATCTGTTTACCCCACTTTTACCTGAAGGATAGGTGGTTATACTTCGATTAGATACTAAATAAATCTTCCTGTACTTGTTCTCAATGAAAAGGGAATTTGTTATAAAATAATTTGTTTCATGGTGAAGTTATATTATCACACTAAAAATGTTAATAAAACAGATGAAATGTTTTAAACTTTACACTTTCTACTTTATATTTATATATAAATATATATTTCTTCGGGGGGAATCGTCCGGGGGGGAATTGTCCTGGGGGGGAATTGTCCGGGGGGGAATTGTCCGGGGGGGAATTGTCCTAGAATATTCCTATCTCAGCAATTTTCTTAATGATCATATAAAAATGACTGTTAATTAATTATTTTGTTTTATGTAAAAAAGTGTTGAAAACTCATTTCAGTATAGTTATCTCTTGTTGTCTGTACATTTGACAATTTTGCTGCCTTGTTTTAGCATTGTTGAAAAGAATTTTGGTGTTTGTATATTTATCAGCTTTGTTCTCTAGTTTCAATTATTTTCTTTCATGACAAATAAGTTTTAATTATTTTATTTCTTTGAATTTTAGTGTTAGGAAATAGATATGGTATATTGTCAAAAAAGGAGAAGATGGACTTAGAGAACTGATAACTTATATGATACACTGTAAGATGTGCTATCCAGGAAGATTGCAGCTTCATGCAGTCACCCCATACTACTGTTATCTGATGTGCTTTACAAAATGTGGCTGCCCAAACCATCCCAAACCACTGTATAACCTGTAGAATAGTTCAAGGTCATGAGGGAAGGCAGGTAAGAAAATCATTTTGGTCACTTTACCACCTTATAATGCCAGATAGAACTTTGCTGCATATTGTATTCAATTTGGTATCTCTTGTTGTATTATGAAAATTTATTGAGCATTTAAACAACAACAATTGCCGGAAAGACATTGAACATTGTGACATCAACAATTGCTGTTATATTATGGGAAGACATTGAACATTGTGAAGTCAACAATTGCTGTTGTATTATGGGAAGACATTGAACATTGTGACATCAACAATTGCTGTTGTATTATGGAAAGACATTGAACATTGTGAAGTCAACAATTGCTCTTGTATTATGGGAAGACATTGGACATTGTGACATCAACAATTGCCCTTGTATTATGGGAAAACATTGAACACTGTGACATCAACAATTGCTGTTGTATTATGGGAAAACATTTAACATTGTGACAAAATTGCTGTTGTATTATGGGAAGACATTGAACATTGTGACATCAACAATTGCTGTTGTATTATGGGAAGACATTGAACATTGTGACATCAACATTTGCTGTTGTATTATGGGAAGACATTGAACATTGGGACATCAACAATTGCTGTTGTATTGTGGGAAGACATTGAACATTGGGACATCAACAATTGCTGTTGTATTATGGGAACACATTGTGACATCAGCAATTGCTGTCATATTACACTCGGAACTACTTGGATGTCTCCGCACTCGACAATAACCTCGGACGTAATACGGAGGCAGCCATATTTGATTGTTGATTGTTGGGAAGGAACTACTTTCAACCTCGCGCTAATTTGAACCTAATTATTTCAACGCCTGTATCTATTTATCCTTTAAATCAAAGTCAATCTTAGTGCATTGTTTGGCAAACTGTAAATCATCATAAAAAGCAGTGGTATTAACAGCCATATCTTTATGAGCGGAAAAACCGAATTGAGTAAGAAGGCATTTCCGGCGAACAAAATGCATGGATTTGGTGCATATTTCTCCGCCTATCACATCCGAGGTTAGTATGGAGCTTGCGGAATTGGCCGAGGATTGCCGATTGGTCATATTAAGGGAAGACATTGAACATTGTGACGTCAACAATTGCTGTTGTATTATGGGAAGGCATTGAACATTGTGATGTCAACAATTGTTGTTATATTATGTGAAGACATTGTAAATAGTGACATCAACAATTGCTCTTTTATTTTGGGAAGACATAGAACATTGTAACATCAACAATTGCTGTTGTATTATGGAAAGACATTGAACATTGTGACATGGACAATTGCTGTTGTATTATTGGCAATCCTCGACTGACTCCGCAAGCTCTATACAAACCTCGGACGTGATAGGTGTAGGAATATGCGTCAAATCGATACATTTTTCTGTTGGAACTGCCTTTTCACTCAAGTGTTCCGCTCATAAAGATGGCTGCCAATAGTGACTTTTCCATTACCCCTGATTTTTATGAAGCTTTGCAATTTTCTAAATAATGTACTCATAGCAGATCCAAACATTGAAATCTTTGTACGACGGATATGATACTTTGGCAGTTTTACCCACGGGCTTTGGTAAAAGTATAATTTTCCATTTCCTTCCCTTCCTATTCCAGAGGAAACTTGGACGACAGCAACAAATGCTTTGTTTAATAGTTATGCCGTTAAATTCGATTATGCAGGATCAAGTCTAATCTTTATTGAAGCATGGTATACCTGCTTGTTTTATGAATATTGAAGGAATGGGTGTCAAAGGTATGTGCGTTTTGAGGTCTTCTGAATAAAAATCAACAAGAGTTCAAATTTATATATATATATTTCTTAGTTATAAAACGTCTAAACAATTTGCAAGAAGACTTTTATAGATTAAAATATTTATTTATTTATAGTTAACATGAAAATACAGTATATATAGGATAAAAAAAAGCCTTGTACTAACAGGGACGTATCTACTAACGTACTATATATATATTAAAGGTTCATGTTAGTACAAGGCTGGAAATGTATATCTGGCTGTCTTCATATTTCATTGGGTATTTAAAACACATTTTCCTCATTTTTACCTTAAAATTATGTCGCAATATTGGTCAATAATCATAAACTTGACTAAGGAATAGTTGTAAAGCACATTAAAAGAATTGAAGAAAAAAACTTGTAAGCCTCTCATATTTACTAGAAGTTCACCTAAAAGCAATCCAATTACAGTTTTAAAGATGGTGACTCCGAAAGAGTTGACAATCTCTTAATTTCATGTGCCCTATTACAAGATGTAAAGAATGGTAAATTTTGTTTGATATATGCACATCCTGAGACTATTGTGGAAAGAAGGACTCAAAAGTAAATTATACCAAGAAAGAGTCTGTACCGTTGCTGTAGATGAGGTTCACATCATTTCAGAATGGTAAGCAAATATAAGTAAAGTTACAAAAAATATGCATTTCCGGTAGTCCGACGAACTCTAATTTTACCCATTGACCCTTCTTTTTATTCCAAACTTTGAAAGTCGTATTTTAAAACTAGTAATTTTTTAATAGCACAGCCATTAAAATGCATGTGTCAGATGCTGTAAAAAAAAAAGTGCCTATCCAAGTGTTTTATAGTACACATGTTTTGTTTGTTTATTCATATATATATATATATATATATATATATATATATATATATATATATATATATATATATGACCAAAAAAAATTTTGGCATGTTTCCAGAAACAATATTTTTTATTTGACTGAATAATCAAAATTTAGATTCAATCATATATACTAAAACATTTGTCAAGGTAGAAGGTTCGATTCCTTCCCTAAGCTTCAAAACACAAGTTGTTGGTTGGCAAGTGGGCAAATTGCTTAGTGGCCCTGCCTTGACTAATGTTTATAGTGTTTATAACAGCAATCTAAAATTTACTACAACAGCTTTTACAGAGAATGTGAATGTACATATGTAGTCTAAAAAATTGGGTGCAAGACTTTGTTAGAAAAAATAAAAGGCATCTAATTTACATAGATATTAAAGGGATAATAACTCTTCTTATGAGATTTATATTTCACAATATAAACATTGTGAATAACTCACAGAAATATAATATATTGTTTTACCACAAAAACGGCAGTTATAGCTATTATTCTGATATCTGAGTTGGTCTTCAGACCATGTGACTTCCATTGACAGCTATACTCTGTTATAATCTCTTAAGAGATTTGAACAAAAAACCAAACTTTTTAGATAAAAAAACAAGGACTAACTTTGAATGTAAAAATGGATTCATTAACCAAGTAAGTATGGGAAAATTGTTGTGTACTCCAGGAAAATTCATTTTTTGGCCAAAACGAAGATTTATTATCCCTTTAATTAAATGCATTTTTTTCAAGTCAGATTGATGTAAAAATAATTTAAAATTCACTTTTTTTAAGACAGACAGGTAGCCAACACATGCAACAGAAAAGGACAGTTACACTCCAACTCATTATGATTATCATTCATCAAAACTTCTGGGTTTCGTTGCCATGATACACTAGCCCCAGTGTGACACAGTTTTTTCAATTGTGTGTCCAGCTTCAGAAGTTCATCAGATAATGCATAAGAATGAAAAGCAGATATGGAACTCAAAAGCTCATCACTGTTTTTCGTCTCTGATTCCTCAGTGGTCGACATGTAGTCGTGATCCAGTTGAACCTTAAAATCACCATAATTACATGCACTTTCAACCCCTCCTTGGGATCTAGTGTAACCATGGTCTGGTAATTATATATATATAAGCATGTAGAAGGTAAAGTTTTATCTTCAGGTTCATTGATGACTGACATCAAACATCTACGAGCTTTAGATTCTTTGGTGGAAGATGCGTTTTCAACAGTATTTTTGCTTAACTTTAACCTTTTCAACTTTTCAACAGAACTTAGTAAATTTTCTACCACAGTTTTTTTTCTTCAGTGCAGATGGTGGTGTTTTTGAAAGTTTTTTGGTACGTTGCATTCACTCAATCTGTTGTTTATAAGTTATTAAGGCATCTTTTCGGAAAACTACTGAGACAGACCTCACAAAGTTTCAAACCAGCCACCAGAGAGACGTTCTGAATTTTCACTCCTAAAAATCACAACAAAAAGTTCACAACGTTTTACCTCACACAGAGTACATAAAAGATAAAACATTATATGTGGTCAGGCATAACTAATCCTCAGTTGTTCATTATTATATTATAATATTATAATACTTAACAACTTTTGGGGGGGTATAAAAATTACATGCATGTCTTTTTTTTAAAGGGTAGGGTAGAACACTTTTTTAAAAATCAAAGTTGAGTTTGGATAACTGTAAACATACATGTATCTCAAACTGACTGAAGCCATAAATCAGTCACGTACATTTTACTTATTTGGTTCTGATTTTTCTTTCAAGAATTTTATGATTTTTTTATGTATACATGCACACACTGCCGGTTTACATTTACTATTAACAGCTGTCTAGCGTCATTGCCATTTGTACTGTATAAGAGTGTATTCCCAGAGATTTTAGATCGATCTATCCCCGTGGGGAGTCTCACTAGATTATTGTCAGATAATCCGGCTTAAATGTCTGTCCCGCCTACTACAAACTGTAAGGGGGTAATTAACTATGGTGACCGCTCGGCTGACAGCCATGTAGCATGAACCCCCAGGGAGTTAAGTTGATCTAGTTTGGATGGATCTAATCTCTGGGAATGGGGTCTTAGTCAATATCAAGAAAATTACCTAAAAAAACCTCTGATACTGATAATGTTCATCTATAGCCTTCTTTTGGATGAAAGAGTGCAACCTCCTGGTTGCTGAGGCACAGAGTAAACAGGAACTCAATGGGATGAGTTTTTGCAGAGTTTCTGATTACATCATGTGCACTTTACGTTTGATTATTATATGAGCCAAAACTAATATAGTGTAGCGCTGACCATCTCCAAGATAAACATGCCAGGAGTTCCAATTGTAGAAATGAAAGTCACATCACCCTGAAAAATATTTTTTTAACAGGTACAATTTTCTTTAGGGAAAATAGACAAAATATTTCAGGCTCTGAAATAAACAGTATTTTCAAAATTTTCAAAAAAGTCTTAATATTTGCTATGTCTAAAGGTTGATGTACTAATAGATATCATTTTATTCTATAACGTGAATTAATATTATATGAATCAGTATTATATAACCTATTTGGGTTTTATATAAATATGATGATGGTTTACTCATACTGCCAGTGTTAATGAATGGTTGTGTTCAGTTGATAGATTAAAATATTGAAAGAGTACAGACACAGTAGTATTGATGGCTGGCCAGAAAAACCAAACCAAACAAAAATAATTGAAACAATGAAAAACACATTTTACTACTATTATAGACTGACCATACCTGTTGAGGTGAAAATATCTGATTTTTTAAAAGAATTTTACAATTCTTGTGTCACCTCTGTGGCCTATAGATGCCACTGAATCTGCTCCATACTAACAGCATAGAAGATATGTGTTTAATGTGTGTTTATATACAGGCACTATATTTGTGTCTTTATATTCTCTCTCTGGGCTTATTCTCACAGACACCATAGGTCTACTTAGAGTGATCCAACTCTGTGACTGGACTCTCGCAAAGTGCAATCAGCTTAATTGAATGACATGCCTCTGCAGGCATTGAATAGAATACAAAATAGCTTCTGATTATGCAAGTATGTTGAGGCATGTCATTCACTTCAGCTGTTTGCACTCAGTAAGAGTTCTTGCAAATCTATGATCAATGTCAGATTTGTTATTTAGTTGATTTTTCACTTCAGATTTTTGGCACATTTCTTGTAATTATGGGTGGTTACTAAGCCTCTGGACGCCATCGTTGATCATCTGGACCTGTTGTCATGGAGATCAGGGTGACAGACAAACTCCAGACCATATGGTGCCACAGCTGACAGCTGAGGTAAAACTGCTCCCTGTGGTTTTATTTATTTATTTATTTATTTATTTATTTATTTATTTATTTATTTATTTGTTTATTTATCAAAACAAATATAGACCTATATCAGCAGCAGTTCTATCATCTGCATAGTGGACAACATAAAAAATGTCACATTTGCTTACTAAAATGATTCCTGCAGTTGGGTATTTAATATTTTTTTACATTGTAATAATATCTTTATTTAAAGGCATATTGATCAATTAAAGCAATGGATATCTTTTGAAGGAATATTGTGAAAATTTTCCAGATTCATCAACAGAAAAGCAGCTTGGGGGCCCACATTCCTATCAGTGTGACAGCAAGGACAAATCTGGTTCAGTTCATCAAATACAAATCTTGACCCGTCGATTAACTTAGACCCTTTCCCATACCTAGATCAATCTAGCAGGATCGACCCCTCCCCGTATTCTCCGGATTCTCATTAAATTACATTCTGATTAAGCAGCTTAGATGTCTGGCACACCTACTGAAGCTGTTAAATGATAGTTAATTACCCTCTTACAGCTACAGTAGGCGTGCCAGACATCAGAGCCACTTAAGCTGAATGTACTTTAGTGAAAAACCTTTTGGAGATGGGTCGATCCTGCTAGATCGATCTAGGTACGGGAATAGGGCCTGAGACATGTTTTTCTTCTCAAGTGACTTAAAACTGGGCAGTAATTTGGATCAGAGAAATAATTAGAGTGTAGCACATCAAGTTCCAAATCTTTCTGGTGTTAGATCAGTTTTATATCAGGCAACACTGATATTTAGTATTAATATATTTTCATTCTTTTTTCAACTTTTATGATAGTCCCATTGGATGATTCATGTGTTATCACAAGAGACTGATGTAAATCTTGCTTTTGTTTTCTGCCTTTTCTTCCAAAACTAAATATCAAAATGTGTGGGGCTGTTTTGTCTGTTTAAACTTTGACCCACAAACTGAGACAACCAAGTGATAAAATTTCCATTCTGTTTGCTTATGAGCAATATTATAATGATTTGATGAAATTGTTTTTGTGAGGCTTAAGTTGTGAACACCACATTGAATTGGTTTGATTTGATTAAACTTTGTATGAATGTCTAATTTTCTATCAATTACATTGTTTTAAATCTGTGTTGATGTTAATAATTAAGAACATAAATTTCCTTTATTTTTGTGAAGCTGAAGACGTAATGTTGTTTGAAATATGGATTATTGGTTTACCTAGAATGTGTACATTGTATGGCAGTATAATAATAATATATAAATTACATTTTAAGCTGTTGTGTAGGTTTAAAAGAATTATATTTATCTATTCACGGAGGGGCGTTCTGAACGGCTTTCATATATGTTCTAGTTGAATTAAAACTGTTTTCAGATATTACTTTTTATAAAGCATTTGTTCCGCATAACATCTGAATAAATTGGTGAAAACAAATTCTAACATATTTGGTTGCTCTACCTAAATCACACCTAACACATTCCGTTCGTTTTCTGGGTTAAAGGGATAAAAACTCTTCATATGAGATCTATATTTCACAATAAAAACATTGTGAACTACTCATAGAAATATAATATATTCTGTTTTACGACAAAAACAGCAGTTATAGCTATTATTCTGATATCTGAGATTGTCTTCAGATCACGTGACCTCCACTGATGGCTATACTCTGTTATTATCTCTTAAGAGATTTTAACAAAAAACTTTTTAGAAAAAAAAACAGGGACTAACTGTGAATGTAAAAATGGATTCATTAACCTCTGGTAAGTACGGGAAAATTGTTAACTCCAGGAAAATTCATTTTTTTGGCAAAAACGAAGAGTTATTATCCTTTTATAAGTAGCGTAGTTTATGAAAGCAGTGGCCTAGTATCTTCACGTGACGGACCGGGACCACGATACACCTCTGGTGTGGAGAAAGATTGAACTGATTTCAGACGAAATGCAAGTCCTTGAATAATGATGGAAAAAGTTGAATTTATTGCTTAGCTTTTATCATACTCCCATTTTAGATATCCCCTTACGTCAGAATTCTACGTTTCACTACATTGTATATTAACGTTAACCCGCCCTGTGATATCAGGACCTCTAAAATAATATACAATAGTATACAGTCCCTTTCAACAATTTTGTAACAGACTTCTAGCGCACCTATGGTCAGAGAGAAACCTTAAACAACGATTGTGCGCGTATCGTTGGCTTAAAATATTGATAAGTTGACGCCCATCACGATAGTTTCAAATTGATATCAATCACGCTCGTTAAACGTTGTAACGTCTCAAGCAATGTGAATAAATTATAATAATCTTGAAACTCCCGCCTGGAAACTCGCTGCTCTATTTATTCATGATTTTACACGAGACCACGCCTTTCCTCTGGGTAATTTTCACATGATTCCACTTAACTTTTTAAATTACCCCAAAACTAAATTTTATTTACAATGTAGTGACCTTTACGTCAGTCAAATCAAGTGAAGTCCGATACTTTAAATTCTTGAAAATAAAAGATAATATCGTTAACTTTGATGCTGTGAAAAACTCGCGGAAACAACTCGAAAACTGGATCTAGTGAACGAGAGGGAGCCAATGTTCGGATATTATTCTTGGAAATGATGATTAGAAAATAAATCTACTAATTTCTCAGGTAAAATAATACATTTACAGAAAATCAAAAAATGGAGGGCATCCGTAATTCAGGGACATCGAATGTTTTCTGAAAAATATTTATTTGATTGTCTTTATATGTATTTATTTTATACAGTAGTTACTCGTAGCACGCAGTAAAGTGGCATGGTAGGGTATATGGATATGTATGTATGCGTATGTTTTTGAGAAATGTATATGCAGGGGCGTAACCAGACCTTTAAAAATTGTACGCACAGATTTTTTAAATACCCAGCATGTACAGCAAAATGTAGACTAACGCAACAGATGAAGGACAGCGTAATCACAGCATATGTACCACACATCGTAGCTTAATTTCCATTTATGATAAAATCATCATTTAAGTCAAAAATGTACTCGCGATTTAATAAAGTTTCAATACTTTTATTTACCCAGAACGGTATATTCATTTAAAAGGAGGCTAACTTCGCATCAGCGGACCCCCCTCCCCTCTTCGAATAATCCTGGATCCTCCTCTGAGTTGAACTTATATGCGGTTTCATCCAGCTTTCATGCGGGTGCATGGCTCCCAAAAACAACCAATTATATGACACAATAGAGCTCTGATACATCTAAGTTTAATTATTTATTTGTGAAAATTGCCCATGCCATCCTGTTAGTTTGGAGGGCTAAGCTGGATCAAGTCCGTGTGAAATTCTTTGAAGCTTTGCAGGAAAAATTATTCCTTTGTTTCTGTAGCTCCTTATTAAACCTGGTGTCCAGATTTTATCTAGTGCCCCCAGGTCTACGGGAGCTGCTCTTTGAAAATAACACACAGGTAGATTTTACCTGAGATAAATATCGTCAGCGATAGTGCGTTCGTTACTCTCATGACAACAGAAGAGTTGAAGGCCACTTAACCCTCCAATTAAGAGGTAAAGGATGTTCCAGTTAGTTGGACGATTAAGATAGGACTTGTAAAGGTAACAGGCATTGTTTATCTCAATTGAATAAAAGTATGCAAGACGGGGGGTCAGAACAATTGTGCGTATACAGAGGATTTGTACATACAGGTGACTTTAATTCGCAGAGGATTTTCGATATAAATTCCGTGAAAAATACACTAAATTTAAATAAAATAATATCATGGTTGGCCGAGAAATTGTACGCACAGTGCATCCGTGCGTATGCCTAGTTACGCCCATGATATGTGAGAAGTGATTTGTATTGTATTGTACATTATAATGCTTATTTCTTAAGTCTAAATTAAAAAAATAATTCTATTTCGAGACATACATCTTTAAAAAAGCTTACATAGAATACATTGATCATATGTTACTGAGAGCGTCCTGAAACTCATTACAGGCATCTGTAAGTAGCAGGAGAACGAGCTGTGTAATTTAAATGAATCTGCAGATTGTTACTTTTCATGAAATTTGTATTTGCAACTTATTTGAAATAGATGAAATGTTTGCACACACTTGTAGAAAAGTGTACGACTACCAGGGTGGTATTACTGGGTAGTGGGTCGAGAAATGTGGGTGGGGGTCAATACACAGTCTACACATCAGGACTTGACTCTTCAGTGATGGCAGTGGGTCAATTTTGACTGGATACATGATTCTAGGACTCCCCTCCCCGGACAATTCCCCCTGGACAACCCCCCCCCCCCCCCAAGACGACCCCCCCCCCAAGGTAATCCCCCTGAACAATTCCCCCAAGACACCCCCATCTTCCCAGAAAAGAAAACACTCTGGTTTTGATTTATCTGTATTATACATGTATTTCATTTATACATTTCTTGAATGTTTTACTGACTTTAGGAAAATAGAAAATGAAATAAAAACAAAAGCATTGGCAATAATTATAAATAACAAGAATCAGGAAGTTGTTAACGCTCATAAACAGGCCTGAGAGGCAACCTTAATAACATTTATTTAAGTAAATTTGGTCATTTGCCATTACATGTCATTTTTAATCAAAGTAATACTGTCAATTTCTCTATTTTTTCCTGAAAGCAAACAAACATTTTATCTGCATTTCGTTTGATGTTAGTGAGGTTTCTGTATAACAGGTTAAGCAAATTATAATGAAATACTAAAAAAAGAAGATAAGTTCCGAAGCTTATTCATTTCTGTCTGGGGCAGTGGTAAATAAATTAAAACTTACAGTAATTTCATCAAAGAGATACCTGAATGAGTATGATTCTGTTTACCCACCTCTGCCTGGAGATAGAGTTTTATGAAAAGAAGGCATTTATAATTTTTCTCAATATCACATCTTCACTCTCAATATTATGTTCATTACGGGGGGGGGGGGGGGGGGGGGGGGGGGGGGGGGGGGGGGGGGGGGGGGGGGGGGGGTGTCCGCAGGGTGTCATGATACCCGGACAGATGTTTCAGCTCTAATATTATCTGATGCCCAAGATGAATAAGAACATTTGACGTTTTTTTTTTTTGTTTTTTTCTAATAACATGTCCACGAAATTGCTCTGGGAAGATAAGGATTAAGAAATTTAAGTTGACTTATCAAATCTATTATTTATGGCAGCAGTTTCAATAAAATTTTGTTCGGGACTTCCAGGCCTTGTAAACGGATTAGGCGTTTACTGACACTAGCCGCAGATCTTTCAGCACTATAGTTATAACGCTCATATTTAACCACAAAATTGTCAAATTAACCAACACACCACACACTTATTTAGCACCAACAAAACGATATCTAGCACTAACATTCATCCGCTCTGGTAGTACTGCAAGACTAAAATCTCCTCAGGTAAACATTTAGCTTCGTTGAGCGACCCATACTCCATTACCCCTACCCAGTCAGGAGAAGTTAAAAACAATCCGCCTGCACATATATAATTGCACCAAATTCTGATGAGTTGTTGACACGCTTCTGCAGTTGATACACCTTTAAAATATCAATACATTCGTAATGTCAGACAACTTTATTCGCACTGAGAGGTACATTTTTTAAGTTAAAACTGGAACTCTTTGTGAGGTCTTATAACACGTAAGTACTCTGAAGAGGCTTTTACTACTTTTTGCAAGTTCTTCTGAACTTTGCTTCCCGCTTTAAAGCTACTAATTTACAGTATATCACCCAAGAGAGAGGAGGGAGGGTGTCCCTTTAGGTAACACTCTTACGTACATTCCAAGCCATTGAATTGTCTCTTAAAATGGACCGGTACAGTAAAAGGTTCCGCTCTTCAGAAGCTGACCTCAATTCAGACTCAAACGATAACTCTAACCTGTCATCTCACCTGTCACTTGCCAGATCTGGGCCAAGTCTGGCAAAGTCTGGCATTTATGCCACATTTTGCCAGACACTTGCCAGATCTGGGCCAAGTCTGGCAAAGTCTGGCATTTATGCCACATTTTGCCAGATGCTGCCCAGACTTGGGCCAGATATGGTACTTTCATTTTCAATTTTTATTTTCTATTTATTTATTTTTTATTGACCAGTGAGCTGAATGCATTGAACTGACGTCATTTGATAAATTTTGATTTAATTTATCTCTCTCTCTTTTCTTCAAAGTCCCCTCATAAGTGTGCTATTTGTTTAATTTGACTTGACATTTGAATGAATTCACTGTTCTAAAACTTTTTTGAACTACTCGTTCCGCTGTTGTGAGATTCCGCTTTTTATGCTAAGCCGGTCAAGGACCCGGATGTAGCGTTTCTTAGAGTTATGGATATGAAAAAAGCACAAGCGTATCAAACTGATACAATTCGTTGAGTGATTTGATTCGTGGTGCGATTTATTTCGAAGGCATCAACAATGGCGACGAGGATTAACACTAGTGCAAAACTGTGAGCCAACTTTCTTTGAAAAAATGGAGGAAAAATGTGAAATTACGGAATTCGAACCGTACAGAAGTCCGGAGACATTAGGGTCACGCTCGACGCGTTGGCTAGACAGTTTTAACCTCTTCGCTGACGGAAAAGATTGATCTTTTCAAAACCAACGGACGGCATGAATAATGAACAAAGATAGAAAATTAAAAATACATGACAGAGGAGACGCGCGCTTATGTTGCATTCAACATAACAGGTGTACAAGATATTTTCAGGACTCTCCCAAACACAGGTTAGAAACATGAATATACATTAGACAGTTAACGCTTTGAATGAAATTGGAACACCAGAAACTGTGAGTATGATGAAACCGAAGTCATTTGACAAACCAAGCCAGTCTAAACATTACGAGTTTAGACATGAAAAACGAAGTAGAAACGCCCTGACTGAGAAAACATGGAACGTTGGATCACTTTGCAAAAGTCTGCAAAACTGAAACTATTATTCATGTAAATGACAGCTTTGAACATGATAATCCAGGAGTGCATATACATTTGGTGTGGGAACCAATGCAATATACACAGAAGACATGGAGGAAATAGAGGCGGTGTTAATCTCAGTGTATTACCAGATTCAGGTGCATATTCAATATTATTGTAATATCATTGATGAAAATACATGGAGAATGCTGAAATCCAAGAAAAATAAATGTAGCTCTTGTGGAGGACTAGAAAACAAACAGTATTATTCATACACGTCTGAGAAACCTTTAAAAGTGAAGGGAACATTTGAATGTGACGTAAAGGAAGAGACCAGTAGTAGTGAAAGGACATGGGATTTGATATGAGTTGATAAGTTTTGAGAATTTTCAGTGTGGTTTAAGGAATAAAAGTTGGAGTTCATATGCTATTCTGCAAATGTTTGAAAGGACATTTTAAAGACTGAACTGTCGATAAACATGTTTTGAAAGGACCGTTTCTGTCCAAGAAAGGAAGGGATGTTGTGTTTTGACTTGACATTTGAATGAACTGTTGTTAACTTGGTAGAGTTACTTGTTCCATATTGTTGATTCCATTAATAATTATAAGCTTGTCAAGGAGCCGGATGTATCATTTCTTAGTGTTATGGATTTGAAAAAAGCGCAAACATTGCAAACTGGTTCAATTCATTGAGTGATTTGATTCATGATGTGATTTAATTCAAAAGCATTGATACTGGGGTTTGTTTTTGTGCACATGTAATTCTCTTTTAATTGTACATCTATATCTGTGCTGGAGTATACATATTTTTTTTTTTCAGAATTTACATGTATGTACAGTACTGTAGCCAGCATGCAAGTTGAATTACAGTTACTGCATAGTTATTTATAATTTTGTTATAACTCACCATCACTAAAAAAACAATGTTTTTTCATTCATTATTCAAGATTTATTCATTACAAAACTACATTCATTAGTGATTATTATTATTAATGATATGTTTGAATTAGTTTAAAAATGACAATGTGTGCAAAAATATTTCCCCCTCAAACCCCTCCCCCATGTACATGCATAATTAATTACAATTTTTGTAATTTGTGTTAATTCAGATTCGATGAGCAGCTTTGTGTTGAAAAAAAATTGTTGTTATAACTGTTTTCTTTACATGTATGTAAGTGACATTTCCTCCTGTTAAGTGTCTGTATATTTACCTTTTTGCAGTGTAGATTTTTTTTTTTTTCAAATATACATTGTTTTGTACAAAAAGACAAGGAGTGACCCTTAATTTGTTACATGTTAGTTGCCAGCAAGGTTATATAATGTGTAATAATTTTGTTTAGGGTTTTAGCACAGAATAAATACTTGAATCTTGAATCTTGTATGTCTTTTTTATAGTAATCTTATTGAATAATTAAAAATAATTAAAAAAAAGAAAAAAAAAATATTCTGGGCCATATGTGGTCCATGTCTGGCCCTAATCTGGCCCATTTGAATATGATCTGGCCCACATCTGGCCCACATCTGGCATGCCATACATTTGCCAGATATTGCCAGATCTGGGCCGACATCTGGCCATATGAGCAAATGTGGACTGGGCCAGATGTGGCAATGTCTGGGCCAGATCTGGCCCAAACATTGCCACATCTGGCCCACATGTGGCAAGCCATACGTGGGCCATACCTTTTGCCAGACATTGCCAGACGTTGCCAGATCTGGGCCAGACGTGGGCCAGATCACTGAGGCTGTCTGGGACGGAGCCGAAGGTGGGGAAGGCAGCCAACATGACCAATGGGCAGTCTACTCTCCTCTAGGGGTCGGCTGGGGAAAGGGTGGCGTTTCATTATTTTTGTTTTCAAAGTTTCTCGCTGGACAACATAAAAACTGGTGCAGCATTAGACAGAAAAATATCTGTGACATTTGAATGAAGAATTCTCCGTGTGGCCCTGGTAGAGGTTACTACTGTCCTTTCAACAATACAAGCGAGATAAGACTCCAGCCGATTCCGATGCCGTCTCAACCATGATTGTGACGGATTCCACAGACATCACCCCATTGTGTTAGTGAAGACATAAAGTGAGACTGGAGGGGGGGGGGGGATAGCATGTACGTGTATTGCAATGATTGGAGTGTTTGAAGGGGAATGTGGTGGTGGTGGGGGGGGATAACGGGGATGGATGTAGGAGAGAGGAAGGGAGACATACTAAAATATCAGTTCGTTACAGCAGTCGTACTAACTCACGGGGAACAGATATTTTCAGGTTGTCCCCGACAGCATCTAATTAGAGACTTCTAGAAACTCATCTCAGCATACCTGTGGCAGTGTAAGTAGTAGTACCAGTGCATGTAGTAGTAGGCCTACAAGATGATGTAGCAGTAGCGAGAGTAGTAGTATAAGAGTAGTAGTATAGAAGGCAATATATTACTGGCATAGGCTGTATATAAGTAAAACTCACTGCACGTGGGTGTGATGACAATACAATTAAATCTAGGAAACCAATCGATTGAGCAATGAGCGGATCTGGTTTCATTATCCTTATAAAGGGGGGGGGGGGGGATAACGGGGATGGATGTAGGAGGACCAACCCCCTCCCTCCCACACACACACACAAACGCGCGCGCACAAACAGTTTTTGATAATTATAAAAAATATCACACTGAAATTTCTCTCAGGTGCGCCCGCAAACATTTCAAAAATTGTACGCATAATTCCAGACCAAATATATTAAAAAAATTTACCACATATCCGATCCTAGGTTTCATTTGTCGTATACAATGTCCGTATGGTGTCCATGTATTGCCCATATGCCCCTACTCGTGGGGCGTCCGTCACTTAACTTCAAGGTCATGTTGGAGAAATAGTACGTCGCCCGTACCGAACGTAAGCATGCTAGCCCATAGACACTTTTACGGTACAAAATATACGAAAAATTGATTTCGATTTCATCGTACGGCGTCTGTGAAAAATGTAGCCTTGGCTGATAATGATAAGAACGCTGATAATGATAATCTCTCCAGTGGTGATTTCCGACTTAAGTTCTAGATGCTTGTGTGTAATTTAATATTGTCCATCAAAATGTAGTAGTAGTAGCTTGTAATTGAATTAATTTGTTTTTCGATTTTATTAATGTCTCAATTAAACCTATTTTAACTTTTCTCCACCTCTTTCGCACGTGTTTTAACCTCTTAATCTTTCTTGCTACATGTAACCCATAATACGTTCTCTGTCACTGTGAAGACATTTCAAATGAGCCATATTCCGCAGTTATTATGCTGTGGATATTTTTTGCTTTTACAGTACAGAGATTAGCCATCTATTTAACCAGAAACGCTATGGCCCTGGTAGAGGGTAGCCAGAGGCTGCGGAGTGTTGATTTTGATGCTGTCTCAACCATGATTGTGACGGACTCCACAAATATCAGCCAATTGTGTTAGTGAAGACATAACGCAAGACGGTGAGACGGCTGAAAGGTTTATAAAGAAATGACCTAAGTCATTCGAAATGACAGTATGCTATTTTAGTTTAAATTAGATGTCGACGAACCATTCAGTAAATGACAATATGCTATTTTAGTTTAAATTAGATGTCGACGAACCATTCAATAGAGAAAGTTAGATTAAAAGGAATATGTTGAAATGAAGCGGCACAAAAATGATGGGGGGAGGGTATGATGATGGTATAAAAGGTTTGGGAGAGTCGGGGAAATTGAGTTTTGAGAGCGTTCGGGTGTTTACTGATGTCCTTTAACTTTAACACACCAGGTTATACAAACTTTTACAATTTTTGTCTCTAAAAAACTGTACAGATTGATCTTTTTTACTTATATAACTACCGTATGTTTTTACTATAGTAATTCACAAAGATGAACTTTAAAGATGACGTCTATTTAGAAAGAGCGCCATTACTAAAAACGCAGCACTGAAAAATTAACTGGCAAAGCGTCAACGCTACGTTACAAATGGAACATAAAGTGCCGACAGAATCTACGTGGAGTCAAAGTTTGCTATTTTTGAACAAGCCACACAACGGAGACCGAAATATCGGAGCGCAAAAATTGACTTGTTTTAATTATTGATTAAAAATAGGCTGTTAGTAGGCTATGACCAAGTTGTTAAATAGGCCTAGCCGATGAAATTCTTAAAATATTGAATGACTCTAAGTGGAATTTAATAAATTTCTTAATTGCTTATTTGATTTTTCTATATCATTTTGTAAAGTCAGAGTATTTTATTATAGCAAACTGCTAACTAGGTCCTACACAATTCTAACCGAGGCGTTACTTTCCAAAGCATAAAAAATAGTTTTGTGTGTGTGGGTGTGCGTCGGGGTGGAGGGCGTGGGTCTTGCCCGGGAATCTTCCTCTCTGGCAATTGTCAATGTCGACAGGTACGTAATGGTCCGGGAGAATCGAGGAAGTTGAGTTACAACAGGGTTAATGCTACAGTATTTGTCTTCAGAGTCTGTCTCAACATGATTGTGACGGTGTCCATGAATTTCATCATATTGTGCTAGTGAAGACAGCGATAAATGATAGAGGGCGCTGATACGATAATCTTTCTTATAATTTCTCCGGAGTATCACAATAATTTTTTATATATCACAGTGGCTGGACCCTGGTCATATCTGTTGCGATGCCAAACCCCCCTCCCGCCTTGCACAAGTATCTTGGTCGCAGTCCATTACAAATACAAAGTCTCACCTCTTGCACAGCGCCATCTACACTAAACAATGTTTATATATGGCGCTTGCAAGTGGTGACGCTGAGAAAAGTCGGAATTTTCATCAAACGTTCTGTACACTGAGTGTCATCTTCCATCAGGGCACTTTTCTTAGATGGTTTTGTTATATATTCTGTTGGCAAACTTTATCGGTGAGTTCAGGATAAGACATGAAGTGAAGAACACATATGGTATCGACTGTGTTAGTTGTTCACTTGTCACATCACAATGCAATGTAGCACGAAAATTCTTATGGCTGTGACAACACACCAGCCATTTAAACTTCGAAGTATTATGATTTGTATTTAGTGCATACAATAATCTATAAACCATCGGGACAAATTTGTATTCTTGCCATTTAGAAGTTTAATCCATTAATTTTTTGTTTTTTTTTCGCCCTCTCGCACCGATTTCGGGGTCCCCAGAGGATGTCATTCATAAAAAAAAAAAAAATGTGGCCTTACGAAATTTAAAATGCACTTTTTCTATTAAATGTAAGTTTTCATATCCCAATATCTCAGCTCCATATAACTACAGTGATACTATCATCTTATCAAAGAGGTCTAGTTGGCATTTAATTGATAATTTTAGTTGTCTAGCTTTTTTATAAATGTCAAACATAATTCTGGTCACCCTCTGTACATTGTACTACATTTTTTCGCGTAGAATAAAATGATCCAGTTCTAGATATAAAAAAGCCCAAATATTCAAAGCTTCTGACAATTTCAATGTCATAATTATTATATTTAAATGACAATTCTTTAGGTTGTCTCCCTTTTCCAAATATTAGTATTTTATTCTTGTAAGTGTTTACCTGCAATTTCCAATTTGAAAAGTATTCAAAAAAGCAATCAAGTTGATATTGAAGATCATCTTTGGTCTCTGACACCAGTAATGTATCATCTGTGTAAAGTATCACCATAATTTTCAATGTCATAATTATTATATTTAAGTGACAATTCTTTAGGTTGTTTCCCTTTTCCAAATATTAGTATTTTATTCTTGTAAGTGTTTACCTGCAATTTCCAATTTGAAAAGTATTCAAAAAAGCAATCAAGTTGATATTGAAGATCATCTTTGGTCTCTGACACCAGTAATGTATCATCTGTGTAAAGTATCACCATAATTTTGATATACACATCAAGCCCACTTTCAAGCTCATCAGTTATGGTCTGTAAACCAACAACATTTTGGTTGGATAGAAAATCCTCTAAATCATTAAGATAGAGAGCAAAGAGCAAGGGAGATAAATTTGCCCCTTGTCTAACTCCATTTTGACAAGGGAAATATTCTGAGAAACGTCCGTTATAAGTAATGTTTGATTTGCATTTATTGTACATATTCATAATAGACATAATAACCCTTAGGCATTTCCCACTTATTTGGTAACTAAATAATTTTCTCCATAATCCAATTTTCCATATCTTATTGAAGGCGGGTTTAAAATCTACAAAAGCACAATATAACTTATTCTTTTTTAAGAATGATAATTCAATCAAAGAGTACAAAGTAAAGATATTATCAGCTGTTGAATAATTAGCTGTAAATCCACTTTGATTCTCCTTTAATATATCTGTGCTATCTGAGTAAGTAGTTAGCCTTTTGCTCAGAATCGATGTGAACACCTTGGCTAAACTACTTAACAAGGAAATAGGCCTGTAGTTTTATGGTTCATGAGCTAATCCTTTATTTTTATATATTGGCTTATTGGGTCCATTAAGCCATGCATCTGGTACAATTCCAGAATCAAATACTACATTAACAGGGGTGGATCCAGAGATGTTTTCTGACAGTCTTCCAAATTAACTTTGTTGATCCATCCTCCATTTTTGACCGTCTTCCAACAAAAAAAAATTAGATACCTATCAATAAAAACTTGAAAATCTGACCGTCTTCTGGAAGACCCAGAAGACAGCCTGAATCCACTCCTGATTAAATATAATGGTGCCATAATATGTATAGATGATTTTATGTATTCATTTAGCAAGTGTCTGGCCCGGGTGACTTATTATTTCTGAGTAATTTCACAGTATTTACAACTTCATCGAGCGATATAGGTTCATTGAACTATAATCAAAGATCTGGTCAGCCTCTGTTTCATAATTAGTATTAGCATTAACCTTCATAACTAGAAAAGAACTCAGAGACCTCCGTCAAGGCAGCAAAGTCTCCATCCAATGCCATTTCACCCCTAAATTTTCGATATTTTTGATTATTGATTATTGATCCGGCTCACCACCAAAAACTAATCATCTGTTCCTTGGCCCACTTCTGACAGTTCCAGAAAATTTCATCAAAATCGGTCCATAACTTAGTTTTTTTATTATTGATTGATTATTGATCCAGATCACCACCAAAAACTAATCACTTCTAAGTTAACCCATTTCTGACCTACCCTGAAAATTCCATCAAAATTCATCCACAATTTTTTGAGCTATGTTGATGACAAACAGACAGACAGACAGCGGGCCCGTAGCCAGCAATTTCAAAAGGGGGGTTCTTTTTCTGAAAAAGTGGACCTTTTCCCATAAAACGTCATGTACCTAGATCAAATCTTACCCAGAGTTTCCCAGCAAAAGGGGCGGTTCTTTCGAATCCCCCGAACCCCCCTGGCTACGGGCCTGGACAGACAGACAAACAAACAGGGGTGAAAACATAACGTCCTTGGCAGAGGTAAAAATTATCTACTTCTAGATCTACCGCACCATCACTACAAGACTTTTTTCTTTTACATTAAACATTTTCCAATATTCTTTTGGATTTTCTACTTCTCATATTCTTAGTTTTATTTTGTAATTGGTATCTATAGTTAGTAAAAGATTTATTCATTACAGTTTTATAATGTTTCTGGGCATCAAGAACCCCTTGTTTAAATATAGTGGATCCATATTTCTTATATTTACAATGGCATTTACAGTACTCCTTACGTATGATACAGCACTCATTGCCAAACCACTCTTTATTCTTTTTTTTGGGGAAATTTAGTTTTATTGTTGTTATATCTATAAGATCCAAATATTTTCTTAGCTGAACTCAACAATACTTCAGCAGTCTTATCAAAAATTGAATCAATTTTCCTTTTCTGCAAGGCGGTAATTAACTTTTGTGCGCGCTCGGCTGCCAGAAGCTGACAGCAATTTAGAGTGAACCCTCAGGGAGTTTGGTCGATCAAGATGGAGTGATCTAAATCTTTGGGAACCCAGTCTTACAAAAGTGTAGTAAATAATTACCAAAGTTGTTAACTGTATTGTCTTTACTCGTACGTTGTACACTGGTCCCATTTTCAGACAAGTGTCACTCACTGCATTAATTTGTTCTGATGCCCCCCCCCCCCCCCCCAATGGTCCTCCTATCTCATAATCTGTGTCTATGCGCGTGCCCGGAGCCCCTTGGTCTTGGGCTTCCCAATCCACTAACACGTCCAGCGTTCGGGTCAAATGGTCGATTGTCAATGTTAAGTTTGTCAACCTTCAAGACAGCATTCTTATCGTGTGTCTTAGCTTCCTTTAGGTGCGGAATCAGCATCTTTCTTTGTTTGTTAATTTCCTTAGGAAATTGCTCAATGACTCCGAATCGTTTTCCCTTCGGCGTTCATGAGGCAGCTTTCCCCACCATTTCCTTGTCCTTAAATGACCCACACTTGGTGATGATTGGCCTATGTTTCCCCGGTGTATGGTTTTCCATGCGGTGAACCTTTTAAATTTTATTTCGTCAATGATTCCCAGAAACTACTATAAGCACACCACTTTATTATCAGTACTGGTATAGTATGTGCTTCAGCCTTGACTTACAACAACACTTTATTTTTTAAAATATTTCTTGGCAGTTTATTTGATGTAATGAATTTACTGAGATTTCATTATTCTAATATTTTGGATCTTGAGGAAAAAGCCTGATCACTGACTTTTTTGTCTTTTCCAGTCCATCATCTGTCCATCATCATCTGCCACAATGGTACACAATGACTACAGACTACTACACTGTACTAGGAGGCACAGGACTATACTACCACAATGGAACACAATGACTCCAGACTACTACACTGTACTAGCAGGCACAGGACTATACTGCCACAATGGAACACAATGACTCCAGACTACTACACTGTCCTAGCAGGCACAGGACTATACTGCCACAATGGAACACAATGACTCCAGACTACTACACTGTCCTAGCAGGCACAGGACTATACTGCCACAATGGAACACAATGACTCCAGACTATTACACTGTCCTAGCAGGCACAGGACTATACTACCACAATGGAACACAATGACTCCAGACTATTACACTGTCCTAGCAGGCACATGACTATACTGCCACAATGGAACACAATGACTCCAGACAACTACACTGTCCTAGCAGGCACAGGACTATACTGCCACAATGGAACACAATGACTCCAGACTACTACACTGTCCTAGCAGGCACAGGACTATACTACCACAATGGAACACAATGACTCCAGGCTACTACACTGAACTAGCAGGCACAGGACTATACTACCACAATGGAACACAATGACTCCAGACTACTACACTGAACTAGCAGGCACAGGACTATACTACCACAATGGAACACAATGACTCCAGACTATTACACTGTCCTAGCAGGCACATGACTATACTGCCACAATGGAACACAATGACTCCAGACTACTACACTGTCCTAGCAGGCACAGGACTATACTACCACAATGGAACACAATGACTCCAGACTATTACACTGTCTTAGCAGGCACAGGACTATACTACCACAATGGAACACAATGACTCCAGACTACTACACTGAACTAGCAGGCACAGGACTATACTACCACAATGGAACACAATGACTCCAGACTACTACACTGTCCTAGCAGGCACAGGACTATACTGCCACAATGGAACACAATGACTCCAGACAAATACACTGTACTAGCAGGCACAGGACTATACTGCCACAATGGAACACAATGATTCCAGACTACTACACTGTCCTAGCAGGCACAGGACTATGCTGCCACAATGGAACACAATGACCCCAGACTTCCACACCGTACTAGGATACACAGGACTATACTGCCACAATGGAACACAACGACTCAAGACTACTACACTGTACTAGGAGACACAGGACTACTGAACTTCACATGTAACAGACAAACAAAATGATGGATACAGCAATTTTCAAGACAGTCAAATAATAATATGAGTTTCATGAATCAAATTTTCTTACCTCCCTATGTACTGTAGGGACATTAGCTTTTTCCGTATTATTTGTTTTACTTTAAGTTTACTAATTGGCTTTGTTTGGCAAAGAAGCAGGTTACTTTTGAAAATTGGCACAATCTATTTACATTTACAGTAATTATTCCTGTTTTTTTGCACTACTTATGGTGATGTTCACCCCGTAACTGCCAAACCTTATTTTTGTTTTATATTAAATTTACTGAGTGGATTTGTTTGGTAAAGAGGCAGGTTGCTTTCGAAAAGCGGCCTGATTGGTTTACATTTACGGTAATTATTCTGTTTCATTTTTGTTTGAATATTTTATCTCTCACACATTAGCATTTTCAGTGTGTTTTATAGCCCATGAAACTGAATTACTTGCTAGTTTTTCAATATCCATGTTACTAAGCATATCTTAGTACTCACTCTTTGAGGTTTTGAACATGTTTTCATTGCTGGAAATTGTGGATAGCCTCATTTATTGAGTTCAATATAGCATTGATGACACTTTCTGAGTGGTTAGATTTGCAGTGAATATATACAGTTTTACTGTATTAGGTTTTTTGTATGGTCCAAAATATCTGTCTTTTAGGTTAAAGGTCACATCTAAGAGGTTAACAGAGTTGTTTGAGATGTTGGTGACCTTTGTTTATATCTATATATACCATGTTCAGCTTGTTTTTGAGAGGGGATCCTCTCAAACATGCATTTTTATTGAATTTACATAACAATTAACGGAAATTGCTCATTAAATTTAAATGCGAGTATCAGGAATTTTAAAACTTGTCTACCTATTTTGCCTCTTTAAAAATTATACTTCTCTATTTAAGATACTCAAATTCTATTTACTTTGCCCATTTCATTTATAAGGCTTATAGCTCTATATAGCAAGCATCACCATTAATTAGCTTGTGGTCTTCAAAAGTGCATTTTAATTAAGTGAAATTATTTTTACACTTGATTCTTCATGTTTGGATTTAATGTCTTATAAATTTTTTAATGTGATTTGTGTCATTTATTTTTCTTTATACATATTGCACTGGAAAGTTTTTTTCATAAAAACTTTTTACTTTGGTGTTTCTCAGCAGTTCCAGTGCTATCATGTCTGGCTCCATGATCTTTGATGTGCCTTCCCAGTTTTTTCTTATTTATTTATTTATTTTTCATTTATTTTTACTGCTTGTTAACCTCTCATTGGTGGAAACTTTTCAGCCTCTTGCAATGTGCTGTGAAACCTATACAGTAGGTTATAAGTTATATAACTTTGCCTGGTTTTTCTGAAATGGAGAAACAGCATATGAAGTCTTCATGTCAAAGAGTAAGGTGCATGATGTTCCTGACCCCTTCCAGTCACTTTATTCTTCAGCTCTTTCTGACCTTTTATCTTGTTGTCAAACCTAATTGTTAACTTTTAATTATCAATTTTATCATTTGAGGGCTTTAAGAGATAAAAGCTGTTGTCAAATTTAATACAGATTGGTTAGGAACTGAACACTTGCATGCATTAATATCATACCTGCTACATGCATGTTAGGGTGATATAGATTGAACAAAAGCATGTGAATCTTTTAAAAAGTTGGTGTGTCTTGGCAAATTGACACCATGCCGGGTGTCCCTTCCCCTGAGGGCAGTTCCTCTGTCCACCACTTTAGCCTTTAAAAAGTTATTTGTCAAGATTACTCTTACAGTGGCCGTGGTTGTTCAAAATAAAACATGGAATGTAAAGAAACCCTTGATTACCCATCTATCTTTTAAGATGGAATAAAATCTACCATGTTTCCATGTCTTTAACTAAAGTTCCACTCAGAGGTGGAGTTTTTGGGCAGGAGAATATCTGGCTGGAGAGCTGTACCCTGTGAGGAATTGATAAAGGTATAAAAATACCTAAACATGTGGAACTTTCATTTTCTTTTTGAGTTTAAAAGCAAGTTATTTTAATCTTATATCATCATTTTCTCATTTTGATATTAAAAAAAAATTATACTATTTGTGGCTTTACAGATTTTCACTCTAAGTGAAAGCTGTGGGCAGCAGCACCTCTGCCCTCAGAGAAGGGACACCCAAATTATTGTGTATTGCAAGGTTGACACCATGATGGGTGACCTTGCCTCCTAGGACAGTTCCCTTACCAAACACCTCCAGCTGTCAGATTATCTGAAAATTAATTTTCATTTATTATATCGGTATTATCATTTCTTTTTCAGACTGGTTCCTTGCAACACAATAAACAATATGACTAGTAAGGTATATAATGATGGGCTTGTGTGGGACATCTTTTCTTCCAGGTATGCCTGTCTCTACAGTCTATTACTCTGCTGTTAGTAAATTCCGTATGAAACAATAATGTCCCAATTACAGCCCTATTTTTTTAAAATTTCAGTGTTTATCATCAGACTTTGGAAATAATTTCTCTTTCCTTAACTGTTGCACAACTTGTGTATTGGGCTGTGTTAAAAGTTGTACAATCTTAAATCTCTGCCTTGTGGAAGGAGGGACTCCTGGGTGTCCTTAGTTTTTTTTTTCGCCCATCTTTTTCTCTGATGGTTTTCTGTGAATTGTTTACCTGTTACTGATAACAGTCAGTGTGAGGTGTTGTCTTTTGAGTGACAGATTTGTGTTCAAAATGATAACAGTTGAAAATGGAATTGATATGTGCATTTATTAGTTAATCCGTTTTTCTAAATATTTGTTTCTCTTTGAATCTTCTTTTATAAAGTTATTTTCTTTTATGTATAAAGCAAGCATGACATTGATTTAGTTACATTTTTGAACGATTACACTTGTACTAGCCAGTTTACATTGTATGAGCCTGGCATGTATTTATTCTTCTCCAAATTGTCCAGTGTGTTTAAACTTAGACATCTACAACTGTGGTCCCTAATTTACTGCAGCATTATCTTTACAAGTTAAGGTATGTATTAGCTAGTATTTGTATGTGCATGTTTCATGAGTGCATTAAAGGAGTACATAATAATGTACAGATATTTCTGTCAGGGCTCTGTCTTCAGTGCTGTTAACATCTGGCACACTTTTTGTAATAAAACTTCCTGCCATGACAGTAACCAAGAGTTGGGTTTGTTTTTGTTTCAGTAAAAGCAGAGAATGACATAAAGTGGTCATTTCTTTTTTAGTTGAGTGATGTAGAGGTTTTAAATTAAAACCCCATGAAGGAAATTTTCTACTTTAAGGGACAGTTCATAAAAATAAAAACATTATTTGAAAGTCACATATGGATATAGTTATAAATGAAAAAAAAAGTTTGGATGAAAGTCGAAGTTTTTGAACTATAATCAAAATCCATTTATGGTGTACAGGCCAAATTATTTGTTAAGGCCCATATTCGAGGATGTTGGTTTGAAAAAATTGCCCTTTTGCTGGAAAGGGTCCAAAACCTATCATGGTACCATTACTGTGACGTATCCCAAGTTGGATCAACTAAACGAATAAAGAAAATCCACTTTATCGGATAACGACAACCCCCCCTTAAGCATCCCACCCTTCAACATTGCTGGCTACTTATAAATATTCAAATCACCTGTTAACAAATTTTTCTCTTTTATTTAGAAAAGAAAGAAAGACAAAACCCATTTAATAACATTTAATCAATAGTTTATTGTACCAGTAAAATAAAGGTGTTTTAAGAAAACGATATTCTGAAGTGTTCAAACTGGCTGCCACAGAGCTAATAATAGATGTGCACTGACAACCCTGAAAAATGAAAGATGAAAATATTAAAATATAATTCAGTTAAAATGTGTATTCAGTTAAATGTAGTGTAAAAAGATGTTGACAGTAACTCTACAACCACCAGCTCCTGGCTGCTATCATATAATTACTGCTTTCATGTACAGTTTTACCAGCTGTTTGACTAAGTTTTCCTCTAAAACTCTTTAAGTTAACTTTGTTATGATGTCATTAAAGCAAGGAAACAAGAAAAGAACTTTCTTGTGACTGTATAATGAATCCGTTTTTTTTATAAATACTGTAATTTTTTCATTTCTAAATGTCCGAAATGATTAGATTTAATAATGAATGATAATAATTATAACCATTTATGTTCTTGGCCTGCATTTGAAGCAAGACGTGAAAAGATTTAACATCCTCCTCCACCTTGATTGGCAGCAGTCCTTGGGAGCTGAAATATATGGCACAGTATTACTTACTAATATGCAATAATAAATAACCTTCAATAAGCAGTCAGTGTATTACCTCCGCCAAGGAGGTTATGTTTTCACCCGTTTGTCTGTATGTTTGTTTGTTTGTCATCAACATAACTCAAAATGTTATGGACCGATTTTGATGAGATTTTCAGGAACTGTCAGATGTGGGCCAAGGAAGAGATGATTAGTTTTTGGTGGTGATCCAGATCAATAATCAATCAATAATCAATAATAATAAAAAAATCACTGCCTTGGCGGAGATCTGCACTCTCAGTGCTTTTCTTGTTTCATGTATGAAACTGCATCAAAATATTAACCATTGCTTAGAGTTAACAAATTTGCCAAGTATCATTTTAAACTTGCAAAAAGCACAAACTGTGTTGGCAAAACATAAGGAATGTGTGTGTGTGTGTGTGTGTGTGTGTGTGTGTGCATTCACAGTCACATTCCCCCAGCTAGAAAAGTAGTCCCCTTTGCAGTCTGCTTGCAGTCTCCTTTACAGTCCCCCCATGGAGCCTGCTTTGCAGTCTCCCTAGCAGTCCCCGCTCCCATAGCAGCCTCCTTTGCAGGTATCCTTAAGTATGGAGGGAGTCCCCTTGGCAGTCTTAATTTGCATTTTTGGAACGCGCTGCCAGGGGGACTGCCTGGGCAGTCCCCCTAGCAGTCTGCTTTGGCAGCCCCCTAGCAGTCTGTTTGGCAGTCTCCCTGGCAGTCTTAATTTGCATTTTTGGAACGCGCTGCCAGAGGGACTGCCTGGGCAGTCCCCCTAGCAGTCTGCTTTGGCAGTCCCCGTAGCAGTCTGCTTGGCAGCCCCCCTAGCAGTCTGCTTGGCAGTCCCCCTAGCAGTCTGCTTGGAAGCCCCCTTGGCAGTCTGCTTGGCAGTCCCTCTGGCAGTCTTAATTTGCATTTTTGGAACGCGCTGCCAGAGGGACTGCCTGGGCAGTCCCCCTAGCAGTCTGCTTTGGCAGCCCCCCTAGCAGTCTGCTTGGCAGTCTCCCTGGCAGTCTTAATTTGCATTTTTGGAACGCGCTGCCAGAGGGACTGCCTGGGCAGTCCCCCTAGCAGTCTGCTTTGGCAGCCCCCCTAGCAGTCTGCTTGGCAGCCCCCCTAGCAGTCTGCTTGGCAGCCCCCCTAGCAGTCTGCTTGGCAGTCCCCCTAGCAGTCTGCTTTGGCAGCCCCCCTAGCAGTCTGCTTTGGCAGCCCCCCTAGCAGTCTGCTTTGGCAGCCCCCCTAGCAGTCTGCTTTGGCAGCCCCCCTAGCAGTCTGCTTTGGCAGCCCCCCTAGCAGTCTGCTTGGCAGCCCCTCTAGCAGTCTACTCTGCAGTCTCCCTAGGCAACTGGCAAAAAAATATTTGTTAAAATCTTTTTATTTATATATTTTATTTATTTATTTATTTTTTGTATATTCAAACAATAATTACATTTATCAAAAGGAATTTAGAAATAATCATTCTCCAAAGTATGTGTATAAGTTCAAATCTAAATACAAAATTTCCCCTTGATCATAAAATGTATGTTATCTGATCCATTTATATCTAACATATTGGTTTATTTCTCTCCATACAATTTACTTCAGTTTACTGCTTTACATATATATATATTTCTACAAAGCCCATATTAGCAGAGGGCTGGGAATTCTACTGTATGTTATTTAATCATTCCAAAAACTCTATCACAAAATTCACTGACCAGGATTCATATATACAGACACATAACAGCAATATTTCAAGTAATTTTTAAGGTTTTTTCAACTAATGAGGGCAAGTTATACACTAATACAATTTTAAAGTGTACATACCAAAGGAAAAAAAGGCTCATTTCATTTAAACTTGGTATTTTTAACACACTGCATGATGATGAAATGTACAGAGATGTTTTAAAAGGTAATTATCCTCATCTGTGAATTATTGTTGATATTCATGCCAAAAACTAAAGAATTTAAAATAAGATTTTTACAAGGACCAAAATGGTTAAATGCAAACCTTTTTCTAGCCTAATAGCAATTCCAAGTACTTTTCAAAACCACAAACAGAATTCAAAGTGCTGGGTTAAAATTGAACACTTTCCAAGGCTCTATGGATCCTGGTGCATCAGTAAACTATACATGTAGGAACATACAAAACCTAAAAGGCTTGCATGCTCACTTCTTATCCTGTCTCTTTATCTCTTCATTTTTCTTTCTATATTTCCTTAAAATGTCTTCTTTTTCAATCCAGAAATCAATGTTTTCAGATTTCTTGCCTCTTCGATCCTTAGAACATTCCTGACCTATAGCTTCTGGCTTAGATATTTGAATCAGCCCAACGGACTACTGCCTGTTTAAACTGTGCTATGTACTGTCCAGTATAGTAATTTGATCTCATTGAGCAAGCTGTAGGCGGACTGTGTATATCAAACTGACAGTTAAGATAAACATGCCCCTAACTTGAAATGAATTTGGTCTATTGAAAGTTACCAGTTGATTTTAAGTCCAACTTAAATTGATGCTAACTGTGAGGTTTGAAATTTATACATTGTGCAATTGTATATTAAAATAAGACTTCAATCATTTGTCTAATTTCAATGATAATAATAGCAATGATTAAGCATATAAAATTTTCACAGCATTATTTAAAAAATATAAATCTGTTCACACAGTTATTTTTTATAGGTGAAGTAAATGTACTATATATGAGTGTATATATAGCTTGGAGGATTAAAGCCAACAACTGCTTTTAACCCAAACAATTTTAAAGTCATTTTGACAAGCTCTTAATAAAAAGAAAATGTTTTCTTTTAAGCCTGATAACTGATCAAAAGATTAGCATACATGCTTCCCAGTTGCGAATAGAAACACTTTTTAAGTAACTATTGGGTTTTTTATTGCATACGTTGGGCAACGTTAAAAATGTCAGTTATTGCAGCCTCCTTTGCAGTCCCGTGCAAAATATTTAAGTTATTGCAGCCCCCTTTGCAGTCTCCTGCAAAAATGCCTAAGTTATTGCAGCCTCCTTTGCAGTCCCCTGCAAAATGTTGAAGTTATTGAAGCCCCCTTTGCAGTCCCCTGCAAAATGTTTAAGTTATTGCAGCCTCCTTTGCAGTCCCCTGCAAAAATATTTAAGTTATTGCAGCCCCCTTTGCAGTCTGCCTGCTCAAGGAGACTGCACACTGGAGCCCCAGACTGCAAAAGGACAGTCTCCCTGGCAGTCTCTCTGGCAGCCTGGGCTCCTGTGGGCAGCCGGGGCTCCCATTCTAGCTGGGCCATCAGCATAATAAATAGATCCCTATTCTATTGCCCCTGCTGTCTTAACCTCTCTCCTTCATATGTCTGCTGTCACAGCTGTTGTGTCTTTAACATCAACTGAAGAAAAAAAAAAGGAAACCATACTTGTCCACAACACATATTCAAAGATATACATGCAATAAAAACAGATAACAGTGAATTAACTTAGTGATTGTGCAAGAGAGTCTGCTTATTGTGTGGGTAAATTTTTAGAGTGTGTTTAATGAATGCCTGTTAAATTGGTGTATACCATCTTACCTCTTTCGATCTTTAATGCTCTCAGCATCTGACATACTCTTTGTGTCTTTTATGTCGCCTGAAGACAAAAATGTGGAATAGAAACTAGCTGTGTACAAATAGGATTTGGGCAAAAATACAGAATTGAAAACTCATTCAAAGTCTATTCATTAAAAAAATTAATTATTTTCAAGAAGACCAGATTTAGTATTATAAGACCAGGTTGCTTGAGCAAAACTGTTCGTATGTATGTGTGCATGTTAGTATGTGTGCATGCATGCGCATATTTAATATGTGTATAAAATCATAATTTAATCTGGGCTCCATTCGACCAGATGCATGGGGAGGCATGTGAGAGGCGAGATATATTACAAGGACCAAAACTTTCACCCTGAAAATCAACAGCTACAAGGACCAAGACTTGCACCCTGAAAATGAACAGCTACAAGGACCAAAACTTGCACCCTGAGAGACAACAGCTACAAGGACCAAGACTTGCACCCTGAGAGTCAACAGCTACAAGGGCCAATACTTGCACCCTGAGAGACAACAGCTACAAGGACCAAGACTTGTACCCTGAAAATGAACAGCTACAAGGACCAAGACTTGCACCCTGAGAGACAACAGCTACAAGGAGCAAGCTTTGCACCCTGAGAGACAACAGCTACAAGGAGCAAGACTTGCACCCTGAGAGACAACAGCTACAAGGAGCAAGACTTGCACCCTGAGAGACAACAGCTACAAGGACCAAAACTTGCACCCTGAGAGACAACAGCTACAAGGACCAAAACTTGCACCCTGAGAGACAACAGCTACAAGGACCAAGACTTGCACCCAGAGAGTCAACGGCTACAAGGACCAAGATGTGACTTGCACCCTGACAATCCATATTTGCATTTGAATAAACTTGTTTTATTTTTGATAAGTAGATTTTGTCTGTAAACAACATATATATAGAAACTTGCACATTAAAAATAAAACAATACATTGTTTAGTTGCATATACCTCTTACACTTTAACTAACTTCATGTGGTTAAAGCCTAAAATGATTACACAAACTGCATTTCTATATACTGATAACTAATAAATATTAATATTAGCAAGAGCACAGCTCAAGAACATATTTTTTCATCTCTTAGAAGTATTGCAGAGGTTGTGATAGTTGTCATTGCCACACAGCATTTGGCAATGATTGGTGCTTTCGTTATATGATAATTGCAGGTTAAGGCATGGCAAAAGGATTAATCCTGGTCCTATACATCCTTCCCAGATAGCATGTAAACGTTGGGCCAACGTTGCTTTGGTTGCCCATGCACATGTTGGCCCAACGTTGGGTTTCCATCTAAGTGCTCACTTTGGCCAACGGTTGGCTGAATGTATTTGGCCAACGTTGGCCCAACGTTAGTCAATTTCAATGCTAACGCATTGCCAACATATTCCCAACCAAACTACGTTGGCCCTACATTGGGCCAACTAATATTCAACATGGGCCCAACAATTACCCAACCTGTAACCAACAGTGTATTTATATTGGTTCTACTAATAACCAACATCAGTCCAACAATTACCCAACCTCAAACCAAAATTGCATTAACATTGGGCCAACGGTAGGCCAACGGGTCACCGAGGTATCTGCAATTTGCACAATGATTAATGACCCAACCTAAAACCAGGAGCACAGTGATTTACATCACTGAACCAAAGGCAAAATAATTTTATCCAGAATCACATAAGTAGTAGGGCACTGAAATAACATGTCTGATGCACAGGCAGATCAGTGTCCTGATAAAATATCTTAAGCATCTGAAATCTGCAGACTGCAAGGTATAACTGAAAAATTAGGAAGCTGATTAATGGATGAATTCTTCAAAGGACTTGGTCTGCCGGTGTTGTGGTTGAAACAAAAAGATTAGTGATATATTTTAAACTGTTTAATTAATTCATAACATTACACTGAACAAATACCTTCAACCAACTAAATAATGTGATGTGAATGGAAAAATAATACAAAAATACATCTCAAAGAAACTTTTTATAAAGATATAATAATATTAAATTTAAACAATTGTTAAATGATTAATGTCAAGAAAATTATTACCAGTCCTGTGAAAGAACTTTCCACCTTATTCCTGGAGTCAAGGCAGTTATTTCACCCAATCCAAGAATCACAATTATTTCAATTTTTAAAAAATCTTCATTAAATTAAATTTAAATCCAGAAACCCTTGATTAATATCAGGTAAGATGTTTAAAATTCAAAAGAACTGTCATTAAGTAGATAAGTTACTAGTAAGTCTATAAAATCACATAAAGTCTCTTCCTTCAGGCAAAATCTCAGACATTGTCTATTTAAATAAAATCCTGTCCTGCACCTGCATGATCTTTGGCAAAGCATGATGAGTTAGGTGTATCTTCAACATCTTTTTCTTAACAGTCACAAAGGAGTGTGCTGCATCTACAAATTAAAATATTAAAAATTTAACTTGAAATATAATGCTGGAATTGATATGCATATGCATTATATGCATAACATTTTTAGGTGCTTGACTATACCTCTTCCCACATCACTGTGTTCCTATACATTATATTAGTAGTTGTGTATTATAATATAATATGATAATCTCCCCATATTCTCTAAGTTAGGCAAAAGCTAATATCTTTAACTTTTACAATGGAGTGTCTGTGTGCAGTTATTTATAGCAAAATTACTAGTACCTTTGTAGTTCTTTCATGTACACTTGACCATGAATCAGTTTTAAAGGGTTCAAAATCCCATACATCTGTACTGTACCAATGAATACCATATTATTTAGTCATTCCAACAACTCTATCACAGAATTCACTGGCAAGGATTCATACAGACACATAAGAACAATTGGCTTTCAAGGACCTTTAAGGCTCTAATTCAAGTATTTTTCAGGGATTTTTAGGTAATAGCCCAGGCAAGTTATACACTAATACATGTACTGTACAGTTATTCTAAAGTGTACATGCCAAAGGAAAAAATTATTTCTATTCAAGCCCAGAAGAAATTAATAGCATTAATAGAAATTAATAGAGTTTTCAATAGAATATCTCTAAAAAATTTCTAACTACATTTATTGCACGCTCACACACATACACACTGAAATTAATAATAATAAATTGCAATATTTGTAATAGGTAAACTTAAACAGCACCATTTACAATCAATCTTTACCTTAAACTGCACTATTTATACCTAATTCATGACAGTATTGATAAACAAAGTTTGTCTGGAATTGAACTTTGGGCAAAGTTGCACACCCATCATTCAATTAAAAACCCAATTTGAATCAAGGCCTGAAAATGTTAGAAAACACATGCAAGTCGGGGCACCACAAATTGTGGTGTACCCACTATCATGCTACCCTCTACCAGGGCGACTGATAGATTTTTACGGATATTCACAGATATGTCTCTATCTAGATAGATTGTCATTTTAACTCTAAGTCACTAGATTTACTTGTGACTTAGATGTGACTTAGAGTTAAAATGACAATCTATCTAGCTAGAGACATATCTGTGAATATCCGTAAAAATCTATCAGTCGCCCTGGTAGAGGGTACTATCATGCCCTAATCATTGAAGGTCCTGTTTCATTTAATGTACAATAATTATTAATTTTAAAAGATGAGTTTTACAGATGATCTTCATCTTCCCATTATATAGTAATTACATTTACTTGATCTTTTCCATATGAAAAAGTTGTGATTTTTACAAATATTGTATTCAGTATTTTCCAAGTCATAATTTCTAAAAATCAGATCATTCCTATGGGATGGTACAAACAAAATTATAAACATACTTCTATATAGTTATATTCTATGCAGTAAAAGCACCACAAATGCTATAAAGAATAAGTATTGTACTTATGAAATGATGTATCTGAATGTTTGATAATTTGCCCATCAAAAAGATTGAGTTTTTACTATATGTTCTTTATTTTTGTGGAACAACTGTAATTTCCTTTTAAAGGCCGGCACAAATTAACTTAGAAGTGATGCATTTGCAGGTGTGTGTGTGTTTGAGAGAGAGAGAGAGAGAGAGAGAGAGAGAGAGAGAGAGAGAAATGAATCATATGTAAACATCCACTAAAGGAGAGAAAGAGAAAGAGAGAGAGAAATTAATCATATGTAAGAAACGACTGAAGGACCTCCACAGAATAAGGACCTGTAGATTAATTTCTGGTACATGAAGTGCAGGTCCTCTGGACATTCAGCACCTTCAAAGTTTTCCCCATGTTTAAATTTGCAATACACAAATGGAAAATAAAGGTATGATAACAAAACACAGATGCTAGCTGCCATATCCTCAAGAGCATGCATTAAGATTGGTTCACCTAACCAGACTAAAACCAAAGTTTTGCTTGCAAAAACAATTCAAAACCAACAGTCCCTTAAATGATTATTTGCCTATCACTTACTAAAGACATACAAACACAAATATATTATTCATCTGTGTTATATTGCCATTTTTATGACACTATTCCACTCAAAATGCCAAACCAATGGCGCAATAAAACTTATTTTGGGTTAATGTTTTTTTTTTCTCAAAATTGATACAATACATTTGCACACACCCCCACACCCCGCAGGCAAAAAGTAAACATGTTTAAAGCCAAATTTAAGATTCATATATTTTAAAACATGCCTATGGTTAGTTTACAATGTTGTATATCTTTCACAACTTCTAGTACCAATTTTGTTACTCGCCAGTAATTAAGAGAACATTCAGTGAAATCGATGCACGGATATTCCTTTGGTGTATAAAATGTTACATAATTATATACTATATCGTCTCGTTAAGTTTATTAGTATAAAACTAGAAAGGCCATTGTATAAACACCTCTACATCTTACAGGTCTCTATGCTATCTTCTCTTGGAGCTGCGCCCCCCTCCAGTTCCCCCCTCCCCTCTTTGAAACGAGGCCAAGTCTAATAATTTCCTAAATAACCGCCATGCGAGCTAGCCGTCTGCTCCCACAGGGTATTCTGTACATTATTATGTAATTCAGGTGACAAATGATCATAGAGGTCAGTAGAAGATGGAGAAGACAGATATTTAGGGTACGTTGCTACAATTGCCACATCTCAGCCAAAAATTAAGCACAAAAAATGACATCAAGTTGCAGGGTATGAAATTCGTATAAATTTGAAGCCGGACAGCAGGGCTGGCAACTTGAAAAGTATCCAGCCCTGACCAAAAGTAGCCAGTCCTGATTTTTTTTTTTTTGAAAATTACCTGATTAAACCAATTGCAGGCAAGAACGATATTGAAACAGGGCCTCTTAGTCTCAAAGTGAATTTATTCAAGTAGATTCTTCACTGTCAGCATCTGAAACGTTATGCTCTGAACCCAAATCGGAAAAGTCTGATTCACTGTGATTGTCATAATCAGAGGTTAGTTGCATAACCTGCTTGTTACAAATGCTCCATGGGCATACTTAAGAAATCCCTTTGGACAGGTGGTCATAAATTTGACGTGTCTGATTTTGAATCCAATCTGTTCATCAAAACCATTTTTTCCCATTAATACCTCTTGGTAAACTTTGTAAACATTAATATGTGTAGTCATACATGTAATGCATTTTTTACCAAGATATTCAGTCAAATGAGCCTGGAAAATGCAGTGGATTTATTTTCAGATAAAAAGTCATTTCTTCAATCTTGTGAACTCCTGAATATTTAATCTTGCATATAAGTCCGATTTAACATGGTTTCGATCAGGGCTTTTCCCAGGGTTTGGGGTGCAGGGTCCACTTATTGTAAATCTGAAATTTGATAACAGATTCACATGAAGTTTAACCAAGTCTTAAAAAAATACTGTGAGCTGGAGGTGGGGGGTGGGGGCAGTGTTATATTATCTTATTAAAATATTCAAAATTTTTAATATTTGAATAAATTTCATTAAAAATAGAAGAATATTCATTGTATCATAGTTTACTTATATAAATGTCACAAATTTTAAAGTTTTTAAATTGATATTTATATTAACAATTAGCTTTCTTTAGGGGTAACATGTGTTTGATTTTTTTAATATACAGTATGAATTAAATAAAATCAGTCATTTAAAAAATTCCCCCTTCTTTTTATTTAAATTCTCATATTTTTATCACTAGTTAATTTTCTTCCTTACGTCAATACCACACTGGTATATGATAACATTGCTAATTTATCAAATTCCAGCACTAAATTTTGAACTGTAAATAACACAGGACTGAGGTGGTGCTAGAGTCATTAAATAAAACAAATAAAACAAAATTTTAGGTTATGCAAATAAACAACATTTCAACAATATTTTCAGTCCCAAAGTTTGAATTTCCAACTTCATATGGTTGTGAGGAGATAGCGTGCAATACGTTTGACTGACAGGCAGTATGCCTTGACAACAAACTATATACATCCAGTCCAATCTGGCTGTTGTACCCAGTGCTTGTGTAGTTTCTATTTTAGGAACAGTCTTTGTTACTAGAGCACTTAGATTTTTAAGCAAATAAATATTCAGTATTCAGCCTGTTACTAGTATGTGGATAAATTTTGTCTTGTGAAGTTCTGGAAGGTGTTCACTTACATAATTTGGTGGTAAGTTTGCTTAGACTTCGTTTTGGGACCACATGTTTTGTACCAAATGTAGGCTACTCTTTTCAATGCAATCCAGGAAGAGACGAGAAGACATTAGTATGCAACAAAAATGTCTTTTTCAAGATTTTTTTTCTTAAGTTCTAATAAAAAAACATAACCTGTCCGTCGGACAGCCCATCCTGCAAATTCACTAGTCCGAACTGAATTTTTACTTGTAGAGCCCTGCTTTGGTGTCATAATACACTTTATTTGACTGTCTGATACCTTCCTGTGTTCTTTTCTTACGTGCTGGGGCATCACATGCATTTTATTTCAGCCAAATCTGCTTAATATGAATGTGCATATTGATATACAATTATTTTAGAGGCCAGAAAATGGCCAGACCGACGGACTGGCAACTTTTGGAAAGAGACCGCCCAGGTGACAATTGAGCCGTCACGGGCTGCCGGTCCTTATTTCCTACCCTGCCTTTTGAAAAAAAAAGTGTTGATCGCTATTGATATTTAGCAACGGTTGCCATGGAAATAATGGATGAATTATCGAAAATTATATCTTGTCAGATTTTTCTTGGCATACTGTAACTTTCCAGAAAATTTCAAATGGATACTTTACTACATTCAAAAGTTATGCCAATTTTGTTTTATTTATTGGGCAATGAGGTGACACTTTTGGCTTCCACTGTTACATATATGCTTGGATACCAGACTTTTTCAAATTTTTGTGAGCAACTAGCATTCTTTTACATTTAATAACTTTTGATTGGCTTGCTTGATTTCCAAAAAATAAAATGTTTTGGAAAGCTCATGAATTTTTCTATCACATAAGATCCTTTTGGCTGATATCTATGTTACTATCAAAGTTGACCTGACCTCTCTAGTGGAATGAAACAAGGCAAGATCTAGATCATCAATATGCCCTACAAATAACTGTTTTAAGGGATAACAACTGGTTGTTTTGGCAAAGAAAGTATATAGTCCGGTTGCTTAGGGCAAAAAAATGGCCAAATCGTGACACAGCGGATAAAAGCACCAAATTTTGCATGTGGGTACCTTTTGACATACTAAATCAAATTAGAGCCGTAGCCCACGGAAAAAATTTACCGTTTGGCCAAAAAATCCAAAATGGCCGCCAATTTGTGAAATTTTGTAGAAATATATACATATCTATGTTGATTTTTATCAAATTAAGTATTTTCTCAATGTTTTCCACATCCTTATTACCCATATTATGCATATGTGTCAGATAACAAACTAGTGTCCTTGGACTTATTGAAAAATCCAAGATGGCCGCCGTATGGCATAGGAATACTAGAACATGTACAAGGGTTTTCAACTAACTAATGCCAACTAGGAAGATGCATTGCCCACTATCTAATTAATTTTGTTTCTTATTACACAAATAATATATTTGTGGGGAGTAACTAACCTTTATTCATAGGCAATTCGAGAAAAATCCAAGATGGCCCCCATATCAAAGGAATACTAGTATACACATAGGGCTTCTTCTGCCATGGAGATATAATATTAATTGTTAAATTAGGTTTGTTTCTGAGTATTTTCCACATATTTTTAATTAACATAATACATATGTGATGAGAATGTTATGTGTATCCTTTTTGAAAACAAAACAAAACAAAATGGCTGCCATTAGCCGTAGAAGGTGGGGTTCAGTTAATACCTGCGAGAGATAGGCTTACAAATAAAATGAAGCTGAATTCAGTTGTTATTCTGTTTTTTTTTTTAGTATTATTATCCCATGACACATATCTGTTAGGTAATTAATGTCCATATTTTATCATTTTGGGGAAATCCAAGATGGCCTTCTTTTCCTCATAGGAAAACTGGTGCATTAGATTTTATAGGCACTTCTAAGGCAAATGAGGGTAATCATGATATTTTTTCAAAATACTTAAGGGTATACACTTGTTACCCACCAGATAGATATCTAAAAGTCCAAAAAGAATGTGGGAAATACCGAGAAACAAAATTCATTTTATATTGAACCCAATGTTTCTCTGGCAGTAGTTGACTGTACTATTCCTATTGTGAATTGCAGCAATCTTGAATTTTCTCAAATACGCAAGATGCACACTTGCTACACACCAGATTTATAAAGAGTAAGGTTAATAAGGATGTCAACATGTTTAAACATCAAACGGCTTTATTTGAACTGTTCTATTAATTGACACCTATGTGCATTTGAATGATATATTCCTATGACAACTGGCAGCTATCTTGGGTTTTCTCCGAATAATACTCAAGGATACATACACTTTCAAAACACACAGAGTCTTTCATAAGGATAAATAGGATATGAAAAACATTTAAAAACGACCCAAAGTTAACTACATTTAAATCGTACTCAGTGTATCTCTAGCATTATTTGATTATGTGTTCGAATATTCTAATGACAAAAGGCAGACATCTTGAATTTTTTCAGAATACCCAAAGATACACACATGCTACAGACCAGGTATACATCATAGGGGTAATAATAAATGGAATGAAAAACATAAATTATTTTTAAAACAAACCCATGGAAATGTAATTGTATAATGAACCATATGCCTCTCTAGCAGCAATTGAAACCCACCCATTAGTATTCCTATGTTAAATTGTAGGTATCTTTTTCTCAGATCCAAGGATGCACACTATTTACCCACCAGATATATATCATAGGACTAATAAGGATGGGCAAAACTTGATAAGCAAACACAAATTCACCCTGGTAGTAGATGAAAAGCCATGGATGTGCAGTTGTAATTCCTATGGCCAGTGACGGCCATCTTGGGTTTTCTCAAAATGATCAAATGTGCACATTTATTACCTGCTAGATATGTATCACAGTGTAATAATAATGTGTAAAACACTAAAAAAAATAAACTGAATTTGATAGTGAATTAGCTGGCATTAGTTCCAACCCTTTGTAATACTAGAAGTATTCCTATTACATATGACGGCCATCTTGGATTTTCTCAAAATGCCCAAGAATACTGTTAGTTACTAACCACATACATATTGTGTGGGTAGAAAGGATGTAGAAAACACTCAGAAACCAGCTTAATTTGATAGTGAAAAACTAATCTTTCCAGTTGCCATTAGTTGAATCCCCCGTATACTAGAATTCCTGTGGCACATGGCAGCCATCTTGGATTTTCCAAAATGCCCAAGAACACTTCGTAGTTACTCACCACAAACATATTATGTGGGTAACAAAGATCTGAGAAACAGACTTAATTTGATAGTGGACAACGTATCGTTCTAGCTGGTAATAGTTGTGCACTAGTATTCCTATGGCTGTTTCTATGGCAAATGACAGCCATCTTGGATTTTTTCAAAAAGTCCAAGGGAACTTGTTTGATATCTGACATATATGAATAAAATGGGTAATAAGGGTGTGGAAAACTCTGAGAAAATAATTTATTTGATAAAAATCAACATAGGTATGTACATATTTCTAAAGAATTCAATAAATTGGCGGCCATTTTGGATTTTTTGGCCAAACGGTAAATTTTTTCCGTGGGCTACGGCTCTAATTTGATTTAGAATGTCAAAAGGTACCCACATGCAAAATTTGGTGCTTTTATCCGCCGTGTCACGATTTTTTCCTTAAGCCACCGGACTAATATACCTGGGGAAAACAATGATTTTCCCATACCCATACCAACAAATGTTTAATTAATCCATTCCAACATTCAAAGCTAGTCCATGTTTTTTTTTTTCTAAAAAGTTTTTTTCTGGTAATAATCTGTAAAGTGATTCTTATGGAGGCAAAAGCAGCCACCTGGTTTGTTGGCAAACATTGTAAAGTCTGCTACTGAAGAAAATGTGGTGCTTCATTAAATATGTTCATATTATTTCAAGGTTGAATAGAATTTTATGTATAAATGCCAAAACAAGATGTTGTAATGATCTACATACTGTATGTTCTTGCAGAGTTTTCGAGAATGGATGAAAGTGAACATGTTGGCTTTAAATGATAGTATGACTAAGTTGATATGGTTTACATCAATGTTCAAGGCAAATAGGAAAAATGCAGCAAATGCCAACATTGCATAGGAGATAATCTTATAAAACCATCTAGTTCTGTAAAAGAATGCCAAAATATGATGTTGTAATGATCAGCTTTTTAGGAAATTGTTTTTATGTACAGACACAGATGTGTCTGTACATATAGCCATCATCTGCGTCTGTCGTCGCCGTCGTCGCCGTCGCTGTCGCCGTCGCCGTCGCCGTCGCCGTGCACTTTTACCGATAACACGATAAGTGGAAAACCATTTTGCCTTTTGATTTGAAACTTGCAGAACTGATGAATATTCATAATACGCAGGTCAAGTTCGAAAATCAGCATGATGGGGTCACTCTTAGGGAATTTATGCTGTTTTTTCACTTTTTTCAACATATATGCAGCACCGATAACACGATAAGTGGAAAACCATTTTACCTTTTGGCTTGAAACTTACAGAACTGATGAATATTCATAATACGCAGGTCAAGTTCGAAAATCAGCATGATTGGGTCATTTTTAGTGAATTTAGGCTATTTTTTCACTTTTTTTCAGCATTTTTGCAACACTGATAACACAATAAATGAAGAGCTGTTTTACCCTTTGGCTTGAAACTTACAGAACTGATGAATATTCATAATACGCAGGTCAAGTTCGAAAATCAGCATGATTGGGTCATTTTTAGTGAATTTAGGCTATTTTTTCACTTTTTTTCAGCATTTTTGCAACACTGATAACACAATAAATGAAGAGCTGTTTTACCCTTTGGCTTGAAACTTACAGAACTGATAAATATTTATAATACGCAGGTCAAGTTCGAAAATCAGCACGATCGGGTCATTTTTAGTAAATTTAGGCTATTTTTTCACTTTTTTTCAGCATTTTTGCAACACTGATAACACAATAAATGAAGAGCTGTTTTACCCTTTGGCTTGAAACTTACAGAACTGATAAATATTCATAATACGCAGGTCAAGTTCGAAAATCAGCACGATCGGGTCACTTATAGGGAATTTATGCTGTTTTTTTTCACTTTTTTCAGTATATATGCAACACTGATAACACAATATAAGAAAAACAGATTGGCCAATTGTCATTATACTCACAGGAGGGGCCAATCTTACTAAAACGCAGGTTGAGTTTGAAAATCAGCATAATCAGTCCATTATTTTAAAAGGTAATGCTGTTTTTTCACATTTCCTCACATTCAATTCTTAGGCATGTTAACAGTCTCATTATTGAACTAATAAGATACGTAAATGTGTTTGTTTGGCATTTCCTGCATCTTTACAACATTGTTAGTTGATTTTGTAAAAATGATGGTAAACTTGTTATCATGTATTGTGTAATAAAGTGTCAAAAATGGAAATAAACTCATATCATTGCAGTTTGTCAGATGCATTCATCCACTATGTTCAGAATCTCAGAATGGAGGAAGTTGGGCATTTAAAACTGTTCTATTGATACTTTTCCCATCTCATCAATTTTCTTCATTGGTCATATAAAAATGGCAGTAAACTGTTTATTTTGTTTAATGTTTAAAAAGTGTTAAAAATGGAAATAAACCCATTTCAGAACAGTGCTGTATTGTTTACATTTTGGCATTTTCAATATGTGACTTTGAAGTTCCATGGGCCTGAAGGCTTTTGCTAGTCACATTTTCTGAATAACCATGATGCTAATATTTTATAATTAAAAATTGATGGTCATTATGCTGTAAAACATTATGTAATATTGCATGAAAATTTGAAGAAACCCCTATTTTGGGCACTGCTCCCATGATGACCATTTAAGGAAAATCATGTCACAGGGGTCAAAACAGAATTTGGGCAGGACTGGCCAATACGGACCAGTGGACCTTAGAGGTACTGGTCCTTACCAAGAAGTACTGGTCCGTAAAATTTTACGTTAAAAATTAGTAGTTTCAAGCTACTAGATATAACGAAAATGCATACATGTTTAACATCCATTTTTATTTCTATATGATTATCTAAACACATTCATAATTCAGTCAGTTCCTTTAACTGTTTGTACACATCCTCCTCTGCTAGCTCATCATCATAATATATAAAAATAAAATGGATATATAAAAAATTATTATGAAATAAATATAACTTCTACATATATCCATATTTTAATCTTAAAAATTTAATTTAATTTTAATTGCTGGGGTTGAACGCGAAACGAAAAAAACTTCTCTCAAACTTTACTAGCCCGAACCAAAAAACACTAGCCCAATTTAAATAATTCATTTAAAAAGTTTAAGCAGATGTTGTAAAGAGTTGTGGTACCATACTGTACTTTCTTATAAACCTTATTATAGAAGTAGAGCAAGTGAATAACAAAGTTAATCAGGTTAATTTCCAGTTGATGGGGTGGTAAAATTAATTAAAAATATATTTAATTTTTTTTAATATTGAAAAAATTCTTTTTTTTTTTTAATTTGTAATACTGAATATAGTTACCTTTACTTTTCATATTTTTATTATATCTTTTTTATATGCAATCAAAATCTTTTTTTTTTTTTAATTCCTATTCTTTTTATTGACAATGGCTCTTTTCTGACAATTTGCCACTTCTAATATAATGCCACTTCTAATTTAAAATACATAGGTGCTGTAAGGGTAATTAAACAAACGTCTTACAATTTTTTTGGTAACAATTCTTTTGGTTATATATTTGTTAAAACAACTTTTCAAGGACTTTACCAGGACAAAGTGTGGAGGGGTAGCCATGGCATAAACCGAACTATCCCACATTGTCAAGAATAGTTCATAGGGTATTTATGTAACTGCCATGTATTTACTCATGGACATTAAAATTATAAATAAAAAATATAAACAAAAAAGGAAATAGAATACTCCACCTCAGTCTGCTAAGTGGTGCTAACCTAAATGTTCTATGAGATAACGCATACATTACACTTGCTTCGGAGACAGTGTTGTTTTGACAAAACCTGTTGCTAGTGCCAAAGAATTCCGGTCTGATCCAGTTTCTTGATTGACAGCAATTTGTAGTCATGACAACAAACTGGTCAAATAAAAAGATGCCGACACGCTGATCAGACAGACTGCTACTATTAATAACTACAGTGAAGTTATTTATAGCAACTAATCAATATTCAGTAGTTTGAGCTAGGTGTGATTTTTTTTCAACTGAGAGGCATATCATACTATCTAGAAACGTCAAATTAGAGGCAGGAACAAAGAAGACTGGCGACTCATATTTTTGAAATCTTACTGAGTGTTAATATAGGTTCAAAATTACAGCTAGTGCTTTATAAAATTTCAACTTTTTTACTAGCCCGGTGCCACTTTAGGTGGGCAATTGCCTCCGGCTAGTGCTTAACGTCGCAGACTGTGGGTTTGGCAACGATGTTTGGCACTTTTCAGCGGTCGCCAAAACGGACCAGTACCCCTGACAGGTAGTCGCCCGGGACGTTTCTAAGTCGCATTGGCGAGTGGGCGACCGTCTGTTTCGACCCCTGATGTCACTTACTGTTCTCAAACTTACAGGAAAGAAACATGGGACTAAAATACAGCTCCAGTAGGCAATGCAGGCTGTTTGGTAAATTTTTCTGGCAATTAAACAGTTTTTTGTGAAAATTTAATTTTTCACTTATTGGCATTTTCAAGGTGTGACTTTGAAGTTCCATGATCCTGAAGACCTTTGCTTGTCACATTTCCTGAATATCCGTGATACTAATATTTTATAATTAAAAATTGATGGTCATTATGCTGTTAAACATTATGTAATGTTGCATCAAAATTTGAAGAAACCCCTATTTTGGGCACTGCTCCCATGATGACCATTTAACAAAAATCATGTCAATTACTGTTCCCAAACTTACAGGAAAGAAACATGGGTCTAACATACAGCTTCAGTAGGCAATGCAGTCTGTTTGGTAAATTTTTCTGGCAATTAAACAGTTTTTTTGTGAAAATTTAATTTTTCACATATTGGCATTTCCAAGGTGCGACTTAGAACCTCCACGGGCTTGAAGACCCGTGCTAGTCACATTTTGTGAAAATCCATGACACTGATATTTTATTATTAAAAATCGATGGTCATTATGCTGTTAAGCATTATGTAATGTTGCATCAAAATAGAAGAAAACACAATTTTTGGTGCTGCTGCCTTGATGACCATTATGGGAAAACCGTGTTACTTATGACTGTCAAACTTTCAAAAAAGAAACACAGGACTAAAATGCAGCCTGATTCAGAAAAGCAGTCTAATTGGCTTCTTTTTCTGGAAGTTATACATTTTAGTGTTATATTCATTATCTTTTTTGGCATATTCATTGTGGGACTCGGAGCTCCCATGGACATGAAGCCAAATGGTAATCATATTTTCTACATGTCCATCCTATTTATAGTCAATAAATAAAAATTGGTGATAATTATTCTCTAATTTATTATGTAATGTTACATCAAAATTGACAATCTTTTTGCACTGCTACTGCAAACATTATGAAAAGAAAACTGTGCTACTTATTATAATTTTAAACTTACAAGTACGATTTTTAGGATTGGCCTTCAGCTCATGAGAAAACCAGCTCTATTGGATTATCATGTTTATTGTATTTATGCATTTTTTGTGAAATTTTCATTTTTCTCATTCTGGCACTTTCTAAGTATAAACTTGAACTCTGATGGGCCTGAAGCCTTATGCTTTTACTTTCCTCTGTGTTACCTGTTGTGCATAAGTTGATGTTGACTGTGCAGTTAAACATAATGTATTATTGCATCAGAATTGGTAGTCTCCTATTTTGGGCATTATGGTTTTGTGCTTTTCTTAAGGTGACTTATGGGCCTGAAGACCTTTGAGTGGGTCAGTCTGTAAATTACCCTTGGGTATCACTAGATTAATTTCAGAGTTATAAAGTCATTTGCTTTAATAGGCCATTAAATGAGATTACGTAAAGCACACTTGTTGATATTTCCCTGTAAACTCCCAAAGGGAAAGCTCTCTGCTAGATTAATAATAAGGAAGCAGTGATAATTATGCAGGTAAATTTTGTTTAATATTGCAAATAAGTTTTATATATATATATATATATATATATATATATATATATATATATATCAAACTGGAAGATTAAAAGTTTGAATAGCAGCTTCATTGGAATTATATTTACCTCAAGCTCTGCCAAGGAGGTTATATTTTCACCCCTGTTTGTCTGTCATCCACATAACACAAAAAGTTATGGACTGATTTTGCAGAAATTTTCAGGAACTGTCGGAAGTGGGCCAAAGAGGACAATGATTAATTTTTGGTGGTGGTCCGGATCAATAATCAATCAATTATCAATAATAATCAACAATTGCTGCCTTGGCAGAGGTCTGCACTCTCAAAGCGCTTTTCTAGTTTTGTTGTTTTCCTTTATAATTTTTTCTCAAACACTTGCATTTGTGACTTTTAGCCCCAGGCAGGCTGTCATCTGCCTGGGGCTCTGCACATTTTCTGTATTTCTACATAAGCAGTTATATTGTTTTTTATGTCTTTAAACATTATGTAATATTATTTTATGCACTGTCATCATTTTTCAAATATTGAGACTTTCATAATGTGAATTTGAACTCTCATGGTCCTGAAACTGTAATCTTATTGAAGGGGTGGATTGAGACCATCTTCTGGGTCTTCCGGAAGACAGTCAGGTTATTAAGTTTATATTGACTGGTATCTATTTTTTTCTGTTGGAACACCATCAAAATGGAGGATGGATCAACATAGATACTTTGTAATACTGTCAGAAAATATCTCTGGGTCCGCTCCTGTTATTGACCATGTTACCTGTTGTGCAAGATTAAAATTCAGTGTTGACTGACAGTGCTATTATAAGCATTATTTATTATTGCATCAAAATTGACAAAATGACCTTTTTTGCATCTTTATTTTCTGTTTTTTGTCTGTACATTTGACAGCTTTGCTGCCTTGTTTTTTTTTTCATGTGATTTTCATCTTTTATTTTCAGGGACTCCCAGCTACTGAGTTTCCAGAAAATAGGATATATGCTCCATGAAAGATCTAGGCTTCAGATCCAGACTGCCATGATGCTATCAGACTTGGTTGTCCTGCCATGTAGCTGGCAGACTGGGTTGTCCTGCTATTCTGATGTCAGTCTCCGTTGTCCTGCCATGTTCTGGCAGTCTCGGTTGTCCAGTCATGATGCTGGCAGACTTGGCTGTCCTGCCAGAGTTCTCGCAGATTCGACTGTCCTGTCATTCTGATGGCAGGTTCGGCTGACCTGCCATGATACTGGCAGTCTACGTGGTCCTGCCATGTTCTGGCGGTCTCGGTTGTCCTGCCATGTTCTGGCAGTCTCAGTTGTCTTGCCATGTAGCTGGCAGACATGGTTGTCCTGCCAGAGTTCTTGCAGATTCAGCTGTCCTGTCATTCTGATGGCAGGTTCGGCTGTCCTGCCATGAAACTGGCAGTCTACATGGTCCTGCCATGTTCTGGCAGTCTCGGTTGTCCTGCCATGTTCTGGCAGTCTCAGTTGTCTTGCCATGTAGCTGGCAGACATTGGTTGTCCTGCCAGAGTTCTCGCAGATTCAGCTGTCCTGTCATTCTGATGGCAGGTTCGGCTGTCCTGCCATGAAACTGGCAGTCTTCGTGGTCCTGCCATGTTCTGGCAGTCTCAGTTGTCTTGCCATGTAGCTGGCAGACATTGGTTGTCCTGCCAGAGTTCTCGCAGATTCGACTGTCCTGTCATTCTGATGGCAGGTTTGGCTGCCTGCCATGATACTGGCAGTCTACGTGGTCCTGCCATGGAAATAATGTCCTGTCATTCTGATGGCCAGAAGGCAGTCTCAGTTGTCCTGCCATGTTCTGGCAGTCTCAGTTGTCTTGCCATGTAGCTGGCAGACATGGTTGTCCTGCCAGAGTTCTTGCAGATTCAGCTGTCCTGTCATTCTGATGGCAGGTTCGGCTGTCCTGCCATGAAACTGGCAGTCTACATGGTCCTGCCATGTTCTGGCAGTCTCGGTTGTCCTGCCATGTTTTGGCAGTCTCGGTTGTCCTGCCATGTTCTGGCAGTCTCAGTTGTCTTGCCATGTAGCTGGCAGACATTGGTCACCCTGCCAGAGTTCTCGCAGATTCGGCTGTCCTGTCATTCTGATGGCAGGTTCGGCTGACCTGCCATGAAACTGGCAGTCTACGTGGTCCTGCCATGTTCTGGCAGTCTCAGTTGTCTTGCCATGTAGCTGGCAGACATTGGTCGCCCTGCCAGAGTTCTCGCAGATTCAGCTGCCCTGTCATTCTGATGGCAGGTTCGGCTGTCCTGCCATGAAACTGGCAGTCTACGTGGTCCTGCCATGTTCTGGCAGTCTCAGTTGTCTTGCCATGTAGCTGGCAGACATTGGTCGTCCTGCCAGAGTTCTCGCAGATTCGGCTGTCCTGTCATTCTGATGGCAGGTTCGGCTGTCCTGCCATGAAACTGGCAGTCTACGTGGTCCTGCCATGTTCTGGCAGTCTCGGTTGTCCTGCCATGTTCTGGCAGTCTCAGTTGTCTTGCCATGTAGCTGGCAGACAGTGGTTGTCCTGCCAGAGTTCTCGCAGATTCGGCTGTCCTGTCATTCTGATGGCAGGTTCGGCTGACCTGCCATGAAACTGGCAGTCTACGTGGTCCTGCCATGTTCTGGCAGTCTCGGTTGTCCTGCCATGTTCTGGCAGTCTCAGTTGTCTTGCCATGTAGCTGGCAGACAGTGGTTGTCCTGCCAGAGTTCTCGCAGATTCAGCTGTCCTGTCATTCTGATGGCAGGTTCGGCTGTCCTGCCATGAAACTGGCAGTCTACGTGGTCCTGCCATGTTCTGGCAGTCTCGGTTGTCCTGCCATGTTCTGGCAGTCTCAGTTGTCTTGCCATGTAGCTGGCAGACATTGGTCGTCCTGCCAGAGTTCTCGCAGATTCGGCTGTCCTGTCATTCTGATGGCAGGTTCGGCTGACCTGCCATGAAACTGGCAGTCTACGTGGTCCTGCCATGTTCTGGCAGTCTCGGTTGTCCTGCCATGTTCTGGCAGTCTCAGTTGTCTTGCCATGTAGCTGGCAGACATTGGTTGTCCTGCCAGCGTTCTCGCAGATTCGGCTGTCCTGTCATTCTGATGGCAGGTTCGGCTGTCCTGCCATGAAACTGGCAGTCTATGTGGTCCTGCCATGTTCTGGCAGTCTCGGTTGTCCTGCCATGTTCTGGCAGTCTCAGTTGTTTTGCCATGTAGCTGGCAGACATATGATCTGTCCAGAATTGGTTGTCCATTCATGATGCTGGTAAGCTTTTTTGTTCTGCCATGATACTGGCAGTCTCAGTTGTCCTGCCTTGACATTGGCAGATAAGGTTATCCTGCCATGATGCTGGCAGTCCTTGTTGTCCTGCTATGACATTGGAAGTCATGTTAGTCCTGCCATTACATTGGCAGTCATTGTTGTCCTGCCATGACACTGGCAGTCCCAGTCGTCCTGCCATGACACTGGCAGTCTTGGTTGTCCTGCCATGACATTGGCAGTCCCGGTTGTCCTGCCATGACATTGGCAGTCCCGGTTGTCCTGCCATGACATTGGCAGTCCCGGTTGTCCTGCCATGACATTGGCAGTCCCGGTTGTCCTGCCATGACATTGGCAGTCTCGGTTGTCCTGCCATGACATTGGCAGTCCCGGTTGTCCTGCCATGACATTGGCAGTCCCGGTTGTCCTGCCATGACATTGGCAGTTTCGGTTGTCCTGCCATGACATTGGCAGTCCCGGTTGTCCTGCCATGACATTGGCAGTCTCGGTTGTCCTGCCATGACATTGGCAGTCTCGGTTGTCCTGCCATGACATTGGCAGTCCCGGTTGTCCTGCCATGACATTGGCAGTCTCGGTTGTCCTGCCATGTTTTGGCAGTCTCGGTTGTCCTGCCATGTTCTGGCAGTCTCGGTTGTCCTGCCATGTTTTGGCAGTCTCGGTTGTCCTGCCATGTTCTGGCAGTCTCGGTTATCCTGCCATGATGCTGGTAGTCTTGATGGTCCTTCCAGGATCAGGCAGTCTCGGTGGTCCTGTCATGTTCTGGCAGTCTCGGTGGTCCTGCCATGTTCTGGCAGTCTCGGTTGTCCTGCCATGATGCTGGTAATCTTGATGGTCCCTCCAAGATCAGGCAGTCTCGGTGGTCCTGTCATGTTCTGGCAGTCTCGGTGGTCCTGCCATGTTCTGGCAGTCTTGGTGGTCCTGTCATGTTCTGGCAGTCTCTGTGGTCCTGCCATGTTCTGGCAGTCATGGTTGTCCTGCCATGTTCTGGCAGTCTTGATGGTCCTGCTATGTTCTGGCAGTCTCGGCTGTCCTGCAATGATGATGGCAGTATTTGTGGTTCTCCTATGAAGCCGTTAGTCTCGGCTGCCCCCCCTTGATGCAATGTTAAGTCCAATCCTATTCTCATTATTATACATGTAACCTGTAGAAAATATCATACTTTAACATGGTCTGAACACTGTCATTTTTGCAGCTGACATACAAGTTTATGTTACATGCAAGAGTAACCAGTCTGCAACAATCACTCCTATGGAGGATTGTCTTGCAGAGTTTTCGAGTAATGGATGAAAGGGAACATGTTGGCTTTAAATGATACTAAGGTCGAGTTGATATGGTTTACATCAACCCTCGCCCAGGGCCGCAGTTATTATTGTGGACATATTTGCTGAGGCGACCCTGTTATGTTTGGCCAGGAGGAAACAATTAATTCTGCACGCAGGCAGAAGGCTTTGTACTTGCTCTGCAGGACCTCAATGAGAGCTGGGCTTTGCGCCAATATGATTAACACTTGTTATGCAACCTGCCTTGTCTTGTCTGTCTGTTAAAGGGCTGTTTTATTGTCACAGATGAGCAATGCACTATCTTGATTACTGTCAAGGGGACTTTGCAGGGACTTGCTAAGTGACCATGCCTGAGTAGTTATGCAAACATTTACAAGCCATGTAATCATCCTTGAGATTTCAGTACAGGGTGACATCTGACCAAAATGATCGTCTACTTATCTAGAGACGTATCTGTGAATATCTGTGGAAAATCAATCTGTTGCCCTCAGTGTTCATTCTAGGATGCGCCCTTGCGTCATTGGCGCAGAAAAAATTAGGTTGACGCAATTCCTAGAGTGAGCTGCGCCAACAAAATTCAAGAGAATTAACAGCGGCGCATTTTTGTGTTCTAAACGCGCCCTCCAATTCGGCAAATTCACGACAGAAGTTTGATTGTTTACTCGACATCTCTTGACATCAAGATCTTATGTTCGACGTAATGAAGATATTCTTTGCTCGTCGCAGTTTTTAACAAATATCTTAATTTATGCTGACATCATGCTTTTTATGAAAATCAGTGGCGATCGCCCCTCCTTTCTTGAATCCCTGATAGGCTGAGATTAATTGTCCATGTAAATCAATTGATCAACCCGTACATTGTACATGATGGCGGAGAAGAAGCAAAGTGTTATTTTAAGTTTTTTTAAGAAAGTCGATCCGAAAGATCACCCTAAAACGGATCAGAATAGTAGCGACGGAGACAATGATCATACACAGCAGACATTTCCACCGGAGAAGTTAGCTAAAGTAGATGTATGTGCTGCTGTCACGACTTCTGATACCGTATCAACTAGCAATGCAACTTCAAGGTCATTCCAAAAAAAGTGGAGAGATACTTACAAGTGGCTTGTATACGACAATAACGCAAACTTGATGTATTGCAGCTGATGTGTTGAAAAAAAGAAGGACAATATATTTTTTCAAGGGACTAATAACTTTCGAACCAGTACCCTTATGCGCCATGAGACATCTAATGACCACAAGCTTGCCATACAAGAAATGTCGGAATCAGCTCAAGCTAAACAGGCTTTTTGCAGAGCTTTAGAAGGTAAGATATTATTTTTTGTCAATATTTATTTTTAACACGGAGCATGAGCCATCAAAGTGACACTAGTGTACGTTGTTGATTATCGTGACGGTCCCGGACCCACGTGTTGTAGTTATATTTGTGTAGGTTGAAGAACTCTCGAAAGTGCATTCTGGGATATCGCAATGCTGAAAAACTATGTAAACGATGCGTTTGCTGCGTAGCATTGACACAGCAGACTTTACGAAAGGCGTCGGACGGTCGGACATGCCTGGCAAATTTCGTCACGGTCCGGTAAAAAATCCTGTATCGTCGGACCTTATGTCCGGCGAGTTTTCAAACTGACTGAGAATGTGTAAATATAAGGATTACGTTGTTGTTTCCTTTCTGGACGATATATTTTACTTCATTCGAAAAGAGAGACGGGGTGAAAATCTCGGGGAGTTCCCAGCTATTATATATAATTTATTAACCTCAGTTTCACTCACAAATACTATTTTGTGACTGGCTGAGGTTGGGGAATTCCTGAATGATGTAATGTACAGTCTCGTTTTCGTTTTCGTAATACTACACAACAAAATGGCCGCAACACATGTGCTTGTGTTAATTTGCGTTTTTACAGACTTGATCCTCTGTTTCTTCATTATCAGTCGTACATAGTACTCATGGATAAGCCTTTTGCTTAGAAAATGACGTTATTGAACTTTAAACACTTCGTTGGTGCAAAGCGTGGCAAAAATGAAAACGAAGTGAGGAAGAGAAACGGAAGTTTAATAAAATTGGAAAGAAGGTAGGCCCTGGCGGACTTATGATCTGTAGGAGAGGAAAATAGTGTGTGCCGGGTGTCAGGAGTACTAAAGTTATCATTTTGATCAACAGCAATGTTACAGCTTTATTACAGTTTCCTAGATTATGGAACATACGTACGCATTTGCATGTTCATCACGAGTTGGAGAAAGTGCACATGAACTTGATGAAAGCTCACAGTTTGAGTTTCTTTTTATAAAAAAAATAAAATGAAGAAGGAACTTAGACTCGGACTGGACAGTGGATGAAAGAGACTGTCTTACTGTGCTGTTTCAAAATGCATATGTTATTGCCAAAAACAACGTGTGAAATGGTTACTGATTAACAGACGTTTTTATGGACAAACATTTGATATTACTAGCTACGCATTCTTCATACTTGTAATGTTTTTAGTCCTTGTGTCATTCAACAGCGTCTTTTTCATTAAATAAAAAACAACTTGTTATGCAAGTAATTTTTTGCCTTTTTTTTGTTTTGTTTTTCCTTCTTATCTTACTTTTTTTTACGAATAAATATATATAAAAAAATTAATATTTGATTTAATGTCAATGATTTAAAACATTAGAATATACACATAAAAACATGAATAATGGTTTATATTTCTATTATTTTACTTTGGTCTGACAGATTTTGTTTCGGTCTGACAGAATTTTCAAGCTTGTCAGACAGAATGTCTGACAGATTTTTTGGCCTTTCGTAAAGTCTGCACAGGGCGTTACGCTCATGTTTTTTCCCTGAACATTATTTTTTGTATATATATAGATAAAACTTTCACATTCATTTTTCATAATTTTAGTGTGTCGAGAGATTTGGTCTCTGTTCATGGTGATTAAGGGAAAAATAAAGTAAGGGATTGTGTGCTGGAGTAATGTTTGCAGGTACCTTCATATGTACCATATGCTTTTGTCCATCCTCAGCATTGTCACAGAGCTATGTTTACTCTTCCAAAAGAAAGATCTTGACCCAGCCTTGGTGGATGTTAATGTGAAGCATGCATTGAGAGAACTGCAAAAGCACAGGGACCATGCCACAAGTAGTGAAGGGTTGTCTAGTAAACCTGGCAGCTACATCGAGGAATTTCTCCTGAAGGTGGGTACAGGTCATCGTAATTTTTCAGGGACCACGTTCTGACTTGTTGTGCTAATTATGAAAAACAATGCAAGGCAATTCAGTGTCAATTTATTGACAATCTCATTAACAACATAAATGCCAGATTTCCCCAGGATCACTTGGATATGGTAACAGCATTTGGGTATTTGAGCATGAGACCACTAAGCTTTTTGTCTGAGTCAGAAAGAGAAAATTGGGGTGAAGTCCCTATACAGAAACTTGCTAGCCATTATGGTAACATTATTGAACATCATGGGTCCAAATCAGTGCCAATAATAATTGAAAAACAAGGTATGAGTGAATGGTCTAAACTCGAAAAATTGGTTTTCAGAATGGGGTATGCGAGCGATGCCACCTGCAAACTGTGAGCATTATCAAAACACACCATAGTGAAGACTTTCCCAATTTGTTGAAGCTGGCTGCAATCTCCCTCATCCTTCCAATACACACTTTGTAGGTATCAAAAAAGGGACAGATTCTCTTAGTGATTTTTATGTACAGACACAGATGTGTCTGTACATATAGCCATCATCTGCGTCTGTCATCGTCACCGTCGTTGCCGTCATGCACTTTTACCGATAACACGATAAGTGGAAAACTGTTTTTTATTTCAGCTTGAAACTTACAGAATTGATGAATATTTATAATACGCAGGTCAAGTTCAAAAATCAGCATGATCGGGTGACGTGTAGGGAAGTTATGCTGTTTTTTCACTTTTTTCAGCATATATGCAGCACCGATAACACGATAAGTGGAAAACCATTTTACTTTTTGGCCTGAAACTTACAAAACCGATGAATATTATTAATCCACAGGTCACGTTCGAAAATCAGCATGATCGGGCCATTTTTAGGGGAGTTATGGTATTTTTTCACTTTTTAAACATATATGCAGCACTGATAACACAATATAAGAAAAACAGATAGGCCAATTGTCATTATACTTACAGGAGTGGTCAATCTTACTAAAACGCAGGTTGAGTTCCAAAATCAGCATAATCTGGCTATTATTTTAGAAGTTATGCTGTTTTTTCACATTTCCTCAGATTCAATTGTTAGGCATGTTAACAGTCTCATTATTGAACTAATAAGATACGTAAAAGTGTTTGTTTGACATTTCCTGCATCTTTATGACATTGTTAGTTGATTATGTAAAAATGATGGTAAACTTGATATCGTGTATTGTGTAATAAAGTGTCAAAAATGGAAATAAAGTCATATCATTGCAGTTTGTCAGATTCAATCATCTACTGTCTTCAGAATCTCAGAATGGAGGAAATTGGACATTTAACACTGTTCTATTGATATTTTTCCCATCTCATCAATTTTCTTAGTTGGTCATATACAAATGGTAGTAAACTGTTTATTTTGTTTTATGTTAAAAAAGTGTTTTAAAAATGGAAGTAAACCCATTGCAGAACAGTGCTGTTATGTTTCAGCATATATGCAGCACCGATAACATGATAAGTGGAAAACCATTTGACCTTTTGCCTTGAAACTTACAGAACTGCTGAATATTCATAATAGGCAGGTCAAGTTCGAAAATCAGCATGATCGGGTCATTTTTAGGGAAGTTATGCTGTTTTTCACTTTTTTCAGCATATATGCAACACTGATAACATAAGTGAAAAATCATTTTACCTTTTGGCTTGAAACTTGCAGAACTAATGAATATTCATATTACGCAGGTCAAGTTCGAAAATCAGCATGATCAGGTCATTTTCAGGGTAGTTATGCTGTTTTTTCACCTTTTTCAGCATATATGCAGCACCTATAACACGATAAGTGGAAAACCATTTTACCTTTTGGTTTCAAACTTACAGAACTGATGAATATTCATAATACGCAGGTCAAGTTTGAAAATCAGCATGATCGGGTCATTTTTAGGGAAGTTATGCTGTTTTTCACTTTTTTCAGCATATATGCAACACTGATAACATAAGTGAAAAATCATTTTACCTTTTGGCTTGAAACTTGCAGAACTAATGAATATTCATATTACGCAGGTCAAGTTCGAAAATCAGCATGATCAGGTCATTGTACCACCAGCGTTAGCGCTGGCGGTACACATGGTTTCGGTCCCGTCCGGATCGTTCCGCCGGCTCCGCCGGCTCCGCCGGCTCCGTTGGCTCCGCCGGCTCCGCCGGATGGCTACCGTTACCGCTTCTCCTCCTAGACGGTAAGGGCCCCCGTACCCATCTCATGGATTTAGGTCACCTATAATCTCAACTCGTTCCACGTAAAATTTGGGCTTTGTCGGTATTGGGGTCTGGGTGTGGCACTCATTGCAATGCACCCTTGTCTAAAAATGGCAAAATTAAATGCTAATTATCTACCCTACGGAAGGGGTTATGGGAAAAATTTCTATAGACGACTTTCCAAAAGTCATATGTGTAGATTTCAAATATACCCTTGGATTTGACCTTTGACCTTTACCTCAAGGTCAAATGGGCCAAAATTTTCAAAAAAATGAAATTTTTTACGAAAAAAAAATTTTTTGCCCTGTTATTCAGACACCACACAGACTTAACCAATAATATTATTGGAAAGTGTTACCCTTCAGGTCATCTTTCATCTCCATGAATTTGGGGTCAATCGGTGCATTTTCACGGGAGTAGCGGCCATAAGATACCGAAACTGAAAACTGTCTCTAATTCGGGAACCGTTAATGCTAGAAACCCATTCTTTTTTGCATTTTGTAGAGCATGTAAAGCCCAACACTGGAGGTGGTCTCGGTTTTTTTGTATTCCATACGGTTTTCGAGTTACGCTGTATCAAAAAGCACATATTGGTGGTAAAAGCAAAATGTGCAGTACGGTAATGGATAATAAATTTTGAACTCTGGAAAAATAAAACATAAGGCTTGGCAAAGCAGACAACTTGTGTTCAAAAATGACATTATTTCATCAAATTTGAACTTCTGAAACTTCAGAGCACCTCCTATTTCAAGAATTTTGACCAAAATGACATTTTCTTTATTTTAATTAATTTTTTCTGTACGAAATTTAAGGCACATTATGGTAACTCCAAAATTATAACATTTAGTCCCTTATATCTCCAAAACTGGCAGAGATAGGTCCATAGTTACTATTGAAGTTGAATAGGAAGTCATATACTGGCAATCTTACTATGACCTTGAAATTGACCTTTGACCTACTTTTCACCATGAACTGTACTTTGCAAATTTTTATGTACAGACACAGATGTGTCTGTACATATTGCCATCACCTGCGTCTGTCGTCGCCGTCGCCGTCGCCGTCGCCGATCATGTCGCCGTGCACTTTCAGTGTTAACACCATAAGTGGAAGACAGATTTACTTTTTGGCTTTATATTTACAGAGCTGATGAATATTCATAAAACGCAGGTCAAGTTCGAAAATCAGCATGATCGGGCCATTATTGTAGAATTTATGCTGTTTTTTCACTTTTCAGCATATATGCAACACTGTTAACACATTTCAAGGAAAACTGATAGGCCTGTTGTCATGAAACTCACAGGAGTAATCAATCTTACTAAAACGCAGATCAAGTTCGAAAATCGGCATGATCGGGCCACTATTTTAGTAGTTATGCTGTTTTTTCACTTTTCAGCATATATGCAACACTGTTAACACATTTCAAGGAAAACCCATAGGCCTGTTGTCATGAAACTCACAGGAGTAATCAATCTTACTAAAATGCAGGTCAAGTTCGAAAATCAGCATAATCGGACCATTATATTATAAGTTATGCTGTTTTTTCACATTTCCTCAGATTCAATTCTTGGGCATGTTAACAGTCTCATTATTTAATTAATAAGATACGTAAAAGTGTTTGTTTGACATTTCCTGCATCTTTACAACATTGTTAGTTGATTACGTAAAAATGATGGTAAACTTGTAATCGTGTATTGTGTAATAAGGTGTCAAAAATGGAAATAAACTCATATCATTGCAGTTTGTAAGATTCAATCATTCACTATGTTCAGAAACTCAGAATGGAGGAAATTGGATATTTGACACTGTTCTATTGATATTTTTCACATCTCATCAATTTTCTTAGTTGATCATATAAAAATGGCAGTAAACTTAATTTTGTTTTATGTTAAAAAAGTGTTAAAAATGGAAATAAACCCATTTCAGAATAGTGCTATCTTGTTTCACATTTCCTCAGATTCAATTTTTAGGCATGTTAACAGTTTCATTATTTAATTAATAAGATAAGTAAAAGTGTTTGTTTGACATTTCCTGCATCTTTACAACATTGTTAGTTGATTTTGTAAAAATGATGGTAAACTTGTTATCGTGTATTGTGTAATAAAGTTTCAAAAATGGAAATAAACTCATATCATTGCAGTTTGTAAGATTCAATCATTCACTATGTTCAGAAACTCAGAATGGAGGAAATTGGACATTTGACACTGTTCTATTGATATTTTTCACATCTCATCAATTTTCTTAATTGGTCATATAAAAATGGCAGTAAACTGTTAATTTTGTTTTATGTTAAAAAAGTGTTAAAAATGGAAAAAAAAAACATCAGAACAGTGCTGTCTTGTTTACATTTTGGCATTTTCAAGTTGTGACTTTGAAGTTCCATGGGCCTGAAGACCTTTGCTAGTCACATTTTCTGAATATCCATAATACTAATATTTTATCATTAAAAATTGATGGTCATTATGCTGTTAAACATTATGTAATATTGCATCAAAATTTGGAAAAAAAATATTTTGGGCACTGCTCCCATGATGACCATTGAAGAAAAATCATGTCACTTACTGTTCTCAAACTTACAGGAAAGAAACATGGGACTAAAATACAGCTTCAGTAGGCAATGCAGTCTGTTTGGTAATTCTTTCTGCTAGTTAAACAGTTTTTTTTTTTTTTTTTTTTTTTTTTTTGTGAAAATTTAATTTTTCACGTATTGGCAATTTTAAGGTGTGACTTTGAAGTTCCATGGGCTTGAAGACCCATGCTAGTCTCATTTTCTGAAAATCCATGATACGTATATTTTATTATTAAAAATTGTCGGTCATTATGCTGTTAACCATTATGTAATATTGCATCAGAATAGAAGAAAACACAATTTTGGGTGCTGCTGCCATGATGACCATATGGGAAAACCATGTTACTTATGATTGCCAAACGTTCAAAAAAGAAATACAGGACTAAAATGCAGCCTGAGTTGGAAAAGCAGTCTAATTGGCTTTTTTTTCTGGAAGTTATACATTTTGAAAGTGAGAACTTGAACTGCCATGGGCCTGAAACCTTATGCTTGTTACACATTTTACTTACATTAGTATTACCTGTTGAGCATAATTAAAATTTGATGTTGAATTTGCAGTTTAACATAATGTACTTTTGCATCAGAATTGACAGTAGCCTATTTTGTGCATAGTTATTTCCTGCTTTTTGTCTGTACATTTGACAGCTTTGCTGCCTTGTTCTTCCTTTTTATCTCCAAAACTGGCAGAGATAGGTCCATAGTTACTATTGAACTTGAATAGGTAGTCATATAATGGCAATCTATATGTGACATTAAAATTGACCTTTGACCTACTTTTCACCATGAACTGAATTTTGCAAATTTTGCTTTCCTTTTATCTCCAAAACTGGCTGAGATAGGTCCGTAGTTACTATTGAACTTGAATAGGAAGTCATATACTGGCAATCTAAATGTGACCTTAAAATTGACCTTTGACCTACTTTTCACCATAAACTGAACTGTGCAAAATTTGCTTCCCTTTTATCTCCAAAACTGGCAGAGATAGGTCCATAGTTACTATTGAAGTTGAATAGGAAGTCATATACTGGCAATCGAAATGTGACCTTAAAATTGACCTTTGACCTACTTTTCACTATGAACTGAACTTTGCAAATTTTGCTTCCCTTTTATCTCCAAAACTGGCAGAGATAGGTCCATAGTTACTATTGAACTTGAATAGGAAGTCATATACTGGCAATCTAAATGTGACCTTAAAATTGACCTTTGACCTACTTTACACCATGAACTGAATTTTGCAAATTTTGCTTTCCTTTTATCTCCAAAACTGGCTGAGATAGGTCCATAGTTACTATTGAAGTTGAATAGGAAGTCATATACTGGCAATCTAAATGTGACCTTAAAATTGACCTTTGACCTACTTTTCACCATGAACTGAACTCTGCTAATTTCTTTCTCTTTTAACTTCAAACTTGACAGAGATAGGTCCATAGTTACTCTTGAACTTGAATAGGAAGTCATATACTGGCAATTTACTGTGACCTTGAAATTGACCTTTGACCTACTTTTCACCATGAACTGAACTTTGCAAACTTTTCTTCCCTTTTTTCTCCAAAACTGGCAGAGATAGGTCCATAGTTACTATTGAAGTTGAATAGGAAGTCCTATACTGGCAATCTAAGTGTGACCTTGAAATTGACCTTTGACTTACTTTTTATCATGAACTGAACTCTGCTAATTTCTTTCTCTTTTAACTTCAAACTTGACAGAGATAGGTCCATAGTTACTCTTGAACTTGAATAGGAAGTCATATACTGGCAATTTACTGTGACCTTGAAATTGACCCTTGACCTACCTTATGAAGAACTTAAATTTGATTGTACCATATATATTTTTTGCAATAGTTTAAAAATTCTTGTTGATTGCATTTTTACAGCTTGTCAAGCACAAAACTGGTGGCTGTGTCCCATATTTTGTGTATGTGGGGGTCTATACGAATGCGCTTGCTCCAGCTGGTGGTACAATATTCGGAGGCGGTATCGCCTCTCTGATCCTCTAGTTTTCAGGGTAGTTATGCTGTTTTTTCACTTTTTTCAGCATATATGCAGCACCGATAACATGATAAGTGGAAAACCATTTTACCTTTTGGTTTCAAACTTACAGAACTGATGAATATTCATAATACGCAGGTCAAGTTTGAAAATCAGCATGAGCGGGTCATTTTTAGGGAAGTTATGCTGTTTTTCACTTTTTTCAGCATATATGCAACACTGATAACATGATAAGTGGAAAATCATTTTACCTTTTGGCTTGAAACTTGCAGAACAAATGTATATTTATAATACGCAGGTCAAGTTTGAAAATCAGCATGATCGGGTCATTTTTAGGGAAGTAATGCTGTTTTTTCACTTTTTTCAGCATGTATGCAACACCTATAACACATTTGTGCTATATGATGGTACTGTATGGATGGCAGTCTATGAAATTGTCCCTTGGGTGATCACTAATTAAATTAAGGTCTATAAAGTCACTTGCCTACTCATTAATTTTCAATTGGCCATTAAATGAGATTACATAAACACACATTGAGATTTCATTGTAAAGTCCCATAGGTTTAGCTCTCTTAAGGCCCAGTCACAATGTCGGCGATCTGTCGGGGATTAGTTTTGGCCGGGGGTCGTGGCAGAAAATAAAGAATCCTTGAACAATCCTAGCAATAATCCTAATAAAAATGGAGCAGTCACATTGTCTGAGATTTTTTCAAGGATTTTGACATGGTTTTGTCGAAAAATCATGGGATTAGCCTCCGATCGCCTCCCATTGCATCGGAGGCGATCGGAGACGATATCTGCGAGCGTCTTTTCTTGTAATTTTTTCCCCCCCGGGTATATGTGACTATATATTGCGACTAGTCTCAGATTATTCGGAGGACGCCTCCTATTAATCGGAGGGCATCGTAGGTCATTGGAGATTGTGTCTGGGATGCCCAAAATGGGTGAAAAATCTTGCGAGCAATCTTAAAATTTTAAGTTCAAAGTTGGGGACTGCGACGGGTGTGGTGATGTCTAAAAAATCTGCGACAACCCGCAGGCGTCCGGAGAGCGCCTCCGACGGGTGCAAAATCGTGAGATCTGTCTCAAGATTTTGTTCAAATTTCCCGGGTTTTACCCATCCCCGACGCATCGCAACTGATTTGTGACTGGGCCTTTAACTGTGTCACATATTTAGGAATCGATTATTATTATGCAGGTAAATGTTATTTAATATTGAAAATAAGTTTACAAAAAAAATTATACATAAATACATTAATGCTAAAGATGAATAACAGTGCCTTATTATTCTCAAACTCAATAGGGTTATTCATATCATGTTAGTAATTGTACAGCTAGATTAAAAGTTTGAATAGCAGCTTTATTGGTATTTTTTGTTATGTTTTATTTTACATTTTCTTTAAAATTTTTTTTTCAAACACTAGCATCTTCAAGATGACACTTTCAACTGTCATCCACCAGAAGCGCTGTGTATTTTGTTTTTCCACATTAGCAGTTGTGTTGGTTTTTATGTCTTTAAACATTGTGTAATATTATTTTATGCACTGTCATCATTTTTCACATATAGGGATTTTCATTATGTGAATTTGAACTCTCACATATGGTCCTGAAACTGTAATCTTATTGACCATGTTATTCTGTTGTATATATTTTTGAAATTTTTATCTTTTACCTACTGGCATTTTCAGTGTGGGACTTATAACTCCCAAGGGTATGTAACAGTTCACTTTTATTGATACTACCTGTTGTGCAACATTTGCAACTTGACTTTACAGTTAAAGGGATAATAACTGTTCTTTTTTGGCAAATAATTTTTTTTCTAAAAAGTTTTTTTTGTTAAAATCTCTTAAGAAATTATTACAAAGTATAGCCACCTATGGAGGTCACATGGTCTGATGACAAGTTCAGATATCAGAATAATAGCTATGACTGCCCTTTTTGTGGTAAAACAAAATATATTTCTGTGACTTGTTTACACTGTTTAAACTGAAGTTGGATGATTCATATCATGGTTATGCAGCTAGACTGAATGGCAGCTTTAGTGGAATATTTTTGTAATTTTTTCTTTAATTTTTAATTTTTCAAACTGGCATTTTCAAGATGTGACTTATCACTCCCATCCACCAGGAGCCCTGTACTGTAACTTTATAACACTTTCTGTATTTTTTTAACTTACAAGTATGATTATATATATATATATATATATATATATATATTAAATTGAGTTTAAGCAATGAGTTTAAGAAATTTTCACTTTATCTCATTCTGGCATTTCCAAAGTTTAACTCTTATCAGCCTCAAGCCTTAGGGACTATTTCCAGACCCTATCACGCAAACTGTGGATCGATGTTTCTCCAAGGGAATTCTCGCTAAATTGCAATCAATGTAAGTGGCTAAGCTGTCTGTCACGCCTACTGAAACTGGCATGCCAGAATCCTAAGCCGCTTAAACTGAAAGCAATTTAGTGAGAAACCCCTTGGAGTTGGATTTATCCTGTTAGATTGATCTAGGTATGGGAACTCGGTCTAATGCTTGTTACACATTTTACTTTCATCCTAATTCAGTGTTATGCAGAATTAGAATTTGATGTTGGCTATGCAGTTACAGTAACCATAATACATTAATGCATCAAAATTGACAGTATCCTATTTCCTGTGCTTTTTTTTGTTTTTTGTCTGTACATATGACAGCTTTGCTGCCTTGTTATAAATTGAAGCCAAAAATGGTTTTAAAATCTTGTTTTAGTAAGAATTTGGTTATTGGTGAAAGAATCATCAACATATTTCAGTGTAAACTTATATTTGTAAACAAAATTTCGAGCGTGAAGTCTCTTATTTTAGAAAGTTGGGATAACCTATTGAATGTGAACCTGCAAGTCAAAATATTATTTTTATGATATAAAGTATTTTTCATCTCTGAATATTAAAACCACAGCAGTAAAACACGTGTTACATATTATTATTTAAAGATTTGAAAAAGGGCCCACTTCAAAATGTAATGACCCACTTCTTTTTATGATAGGGGCCCTTTGTCCCATATTGAAACATTCCTAGAATGAATACTGTGCCCTGGTAGAGGGTAGTTTACATCAAGGTTCAAAGCAAATAGGAAAAATGCAGCCAATGCCAACATTTGCATAGATGTTCTTATAAAACCATCTAGTTCTGTAAAAGATCTGGTAGTTGCCCTCAATGAAAATGGCACTGTGTGGGGAAGCATGTATCTGAAGTGTGTAAATCAGCATCTTATGCACATTGGAAAAGTAAGAAAAGTGTTGTTTTATAACAGAACCACTGAAAAATTAGTAAATACATTTTAAAAAATCATCAAGATAAGATTACTGCAAGTCTCCTCTTTGGTACATGTGACTATCAGATTAAAAAAATTAATTACAAGTTATTCAAAACTCGGCTGCAAAACTGGTTTGTCAAATAAAGTGCAATAGTGCACATCATATAACTCCCATTCTGAAAGGATTACAATGGCTGCCATTGAAGCCATCCAGCTAGCAGTCTCGGTTGTCCCGCTATGTTCTGGAAGTTTCAGTTGTCCTGCCATGATGCTGGCAGTCACACTTGTCTTGCCATGTTTTGGCAGTCTCTGTTGTCCTGCCATGCTGCTTGCAGCCTTGGTTATCCTGTGATGCTCAAATTAGAAAACCAGTTCTATAGGATTATCTTTTTTTCATTAAATTTATAATATTTTTGAAATATTTTCATTTTTCTTATTCTGGCATTTTCAAAGTGTGTACCTGAACTCTCAATAGCCTGAACCTTTTGGTTGTTTCACATTTTATTAAAATCAGTTTTATCTGTTGTGCATTTTTCAGGGAGTGGTTACAAGGCAGCAAGAGAACTGGTATAGACCTGTCATTCAGGATTAATTAGTGATTCATGTCATCCAGTGATTCATGTCTAGATGTCTTACCAGTACACCTGTGGCAGAGTATCCCAGAATGGACCTTTTTCTGACAAAAAGGGCAGTTCTTTCAAACCCCTGAACCCCCCTGGCTACAGGCCTGCTACCTGACAGCAGCAGCCAGCAAACAAAGCCACGTGTTATCCTTTCCACCTTACTTAACTGCAAGTAATCCGTCAATAGAGAGTGCAGTGAAAATATTACAAATGGTTTAAAATTAATATTTAATATGTAGTATGCATTTTCAACTGAGAACAAAATTATTAAAGGCATTTCTTCATCTGAATCATAAATGGTACCAGATAGTACCAGAAGCGATATACTGTTTATACTATACTGTTAATATTCCTGTTTATATTCCTCCAATGAAATGCAGATTTTGTATTTGTAAAAAACACATCAACTTATTAGCTCTTGGTAGTTTTCATGCAGCCTGGTTTTGGTTGAAATAAAAATTTTCCTCGTGTACTCTTAAATATGAATCTGCACTTAAGTGTGAAACTGAGTGATCCTGATGGTCACAGAGTACAGCTCTTCATATCTTTTGTGATCTTATGTGGGCAGTTTGCCTCTATGACATATACTAGTATATATATATGAACAATGAACAGTTCACTTAATATTGTGATGCTCATATAGACCAATATATATCTTGATCATAAAGTTTGTTTATTGCTTACATTGCATAATTTAGTCTTTTACAAAGCCTTTTTCTGTTTTTTTGGGGTTTTTTTGCTTGCAGTAATGAATAAACTTAGAATAGTTATCATTGAAAGGAACATATTGATGGTTGTTTTCTTTGTCATTTCCTGGGTAAAGTATGAAATGGCAGTTTGCACTATTTAACACATATTGGTACTGTAGTGAAGATGTACATGTAGATGGCATCCTATTCAAATTGATTATTTTTTATACCACTTGGGTACAGTCTTCTGTTGAGCATTTTTGTAATTCGAGTGTTTAGAAACACTTCTGTGGATTTTTAGTTTATTTCTCTTTAACAATCTCCAAACAGTGAAGGGAAGCATGGAAGGAAGCAATTATTGCAAGTATTTTTTGTTTGAAATGAAATGCAGTTTTAGTATAGCCCGGGAGCCACTGGCTCATATGACAGTTACTTAGGAAAATATTAGATTTGGCCTTTTCAAAAAGGGAGCAGATAGCTCTAAGAAAAAATGGTGGGAGAAGAAGGCATTGAGACAGGTAAGATGTACATATGTTTATACAATGACCAGTTGATTTATATACTAATAAATTCAAAAAGACGATACAGCATATGCTTCAGTTACATCTTATACCCCAAAGGAATTCGTCTTCCAAAATGGCCGCACACAAAGCGGCATTGTAACTGTGTTTTTGAATTGTGCCAAATGTAGATGGACTTTTTCCTTTGTCTGTTCAGGTTTTTCCATAGTTTGACATTCATTTTTGAACATATAAAATTTTTGAGCACTGACCAAACCTGTAACTTGGTGGTTTGCGATATTTCCAATGAGGTTTATATACTGACAGTCGATGAAAATGCATCAGAAAACTTTCTTGTACTTTTGTACTCTTGTACTTTTACCTAGAATTGATTCCAACCATATAAACGAGTACAGATGCACGTATTTGGTCAAATGAGAGTGGGCTGACCACTCGGATGTTTAAAATTTCCACTTCATTGATTTTGTGGTCAGCTGTTACAAAATTATGTGTTTTTTCTGTTTCGTGATTAGTGTGAATTAATCAGGTTCAATATATAGTGATTAATTAAGCCTATTTAAGGCAGTCACCAGATTCAGTATGACACATGACAAAAAAGTAATGTGATGCCAAGTCTGACACTGGAAGAGCGACTGGGGATGCTGGAGGCTGGGCAGAACCAAAGAGATTTGATCACGTGACCTTGCATTTTAATGATCTTTTCTGATCTTTATTTCACCTTGTGTGACTGAATAATGGGTCATATTTCACATGAAAACTTATTTTCTTAATGTGCCAAAGGAACTTAAAATACTATTCGAAAAATAACACACAAACAAACACACATACACACACACACACATACACACACACCTGCGTACACATTGCTTATTAGTTTATGAAAGAAAATTGTTTCATGATATAAAAACCTGATATATGTTAAACTATTCCTTTGTTTTAAGTTAGAAATGTTGTGTATTTTGTGAAACAAAATGTACCAGTACAATAATTAGTGTGATAGTTGTGAACACTGTAGTTTGTAGACATGTACCCCAGTTTGAATTTTCTACCAGCTTTATTACCAAGATAGTGATTTATTATTTATATTGATTTTAGTGTGCGTGTTGTTGTGTGTGTGGAAAGACATTTGCAGTTAGAAAAGTGTTTTTATGTTACTTTTTAATTTGATATTTTTCTAGGCTTGAAGAACATGAATGGGACCAGGATTAATCATTTTGCCATTCCTTGGCCTGCAATTATTATGACAGAAGCACCTATCATTTCCAAATGCTGTGTAGCATTGAGCACCGTCACAACCTCTGACATTCTTTTAAGAGATGGAAAATATTTTTGTGCTGTGCTAGCTGATGCTAATAATAATAATATTTATTGATCATCAATATAACTAGTTAGTCATATTATTTTACGGGTAGGTTTGAACCATGCACCAAAAGTAGGGTATATTAAGTTTAATGTGCAAGCTTTTGCATACATGACGTGGCTTGTAGACAAAAAATTATTCTTATAAAGACAAAATATGGATTGGTACAGGAATAACTTGGTACAGGAATAACTGCTGACCTTGGGTAAATTTATAAAATATTATTTGTTAAAAGTGGGTGGTGTGTTTGTTGGCTAACTGTATATGTACTGATTTAGATGTGTAAAATAAATCACCATATCAATGTTGCGAAAATAAAAAACAACTCTTTTTGTCACAAATCTGCATGTATATTTGCAAAGCTTTAATCCCTGTTGGCTGTCACAATATTGATACTTTGTTGACTCGTGTTATAAAAGTTGCTCATATGTAAAAAATTTATAAATTGAGTCAATTGATAAAAAGTACTCATTTGTTTTTTATTTGTCTTTTCATAAAAAGAAACTCATCAATCCGCCTCGTGTAATAGATAAATGCTTATTTACAAAGAAAAAAATGAGATAATTATATTTTCATTTTTCCCATTCTTCCTGTGCAAGTTTTGTTTCTCAATATAGACAATATTGTGCGAAGAATAATCCAAAACGAAGCTAGATTAGAATGTACTAAGTCAAAACGAGGCTGGCACGTGGATATTGCAAGTACGACTTTTTTCTGCATACTCTGCTGTGAATTGATTTGTGCCAGTGCTGGATGAAGGTAAAGTTCCTTACATGTTTACATTGACATGAAGCTGAATAAATTTGCCACAACTTGCTGTAATTTAAAATTCCGACCTGTTCTCTAAGAATGCAAGCACTGGAGATAAAGTTAAATTTCCGTACGTAACGAAACTCTTATGCCCTTAATAGCCAAGATATTCCACCTTTTCTGACATCCTATAAATCAAAAAAATTTCCCATTTCAAAAATCTATAACTTCCGGGTTTTTTTTAAACCACCTAGCGGCAGACCGGTGCTGGTAATGTTTTTTATATAAATTTTAATGGCATACTTTTCTTAGCTTCAGAACATTTCAAGTATAAATGCTTCTGACACTACAATAGGCCTATTAATTCAATAATACTTATTTTTGAAGTGTATTTTTTCATTGCCAACAAATTACATTAGGCCCTACATGTTTTTAAACAGCTGCACTGGCTTTAAGTTAGAGCACGGGTCTTAGGCTACTTTAAATTTTAGCTATTGTTCATACAATATTTTACCAGTCACCCAGTCCTTACTGTACTAAGTCCAAAAGTATATTCTAAATGGTAACTTAAGATCGTTTAATAAATAACTTCTTACACCATGTAAATAACCGAATTTGTCTTGAAATAATAGCAAAAAAAATACATTTTTTTTCTGGCAATATTGTTCTAACTCCCGGTTTTTATTATCAGTTCATGGTTTGTCATTCTTAATTTGCAGAGTATAATTTATCTTGATCTCCCAGTGTTAGTGTGTGTGTCGTTCAAATTCACAATATATTTAAAGAATATTAAAAATAAATATTTCGTTGTAGTTTTCCTTATATCTGATCAACAGTGTATTGTATATAAAATGCAAAAAAAGGGTACACAGTACAAAACGCGTTCTGGGAAGGGCAGAGAAATATGGGGAAAAGAGGATCTTAATAAAGTTGAAGTATTTTCCGTTTATACAGTCCATAAAAGTGTCTTATTTTTCTTCCAGTAGGCGTTTTTATGTGTACCACAGGCGGTACAAATAACCGCCAACCTGCGCATATTTACTGTAGGCCTACTCCCGCTACACCAAGCATTTTCCTCAGCTAGCCTATGGCCCAGAAGATAAAATTATAAAGAGGGTCTTTTTTTAAAAAACCATATCGGTCAAAAAAACATTTTATTTGTGATGAGACAAAAAAAGACTGGAGCAACTCTGCTTGTACCTATGTAAATTGTATCGAATTCCGGGCTGTTGTGCAAATGGACCAAATTTATCCAGATAGGACATTTTCCCAGCAAACAGAGTTATTTCGAAAAGCTCGACCCACCCACCCAACATGGCTACGAACCCGATTATGGGTACTGATACCTAAAATCGTTGAGATTCGGATTTTGTCTTCGGAAAGTGGAACATTAAGTGACACCGTTTCAAAATAATCGGTGTCTTATTCATTTATATTTTCATCACCATCACTGGAGGATCCAATTAAGGTGCAATTAACCTGACGTGTTAGCCTTTCTTCCTTTCTTTTCCTCTGGATATCCCTGTAGTCAGTCCACAAGAAGAAAAGAACTCCACAAGCGTCACAAATAACCTGGCAGCTAGTGTACATGTATATGTAGGCCATGATCAGCTTCAGTGATTTCAGCCAACGCCCCTGTGGATATCCAAGCGCATTTTGGTTTTTGTCGCGAGTACCAAAGATGAAATAAACGGTGTAATAACATAGGGATATTTGTTCTCAACTACAACATTTTCCTATGCGTCAGGAGAGCGCTGGAGAACGATGTGCTGCACATAGCTGACACAAGGGGGGGGGGGGGGGGGAGTCTACTCATATGTTGCATTTTCTTAAATTAAAAGAAACAAAGAATATTTTTAAGATTTGGCATTATCTGATTGCATTTAGACCCCCTACAAAGAAAATTCAGCAGGCAATGCCGAACTTTCTCCATTCTTAGTTCACACAACTGTACTCGCCTAGTGTAGAAATGGCACATTAAAGATGAACAACTATGTACCTCACGTGGAGAAGGCCGTGGGGAGGGACATGGACGCGGAGAAGGCTGCGGGGAGGGACCGGGGACGTGGAGATGGCCCGGGGGGGGGGGGGGGCAGGGACGTGGAGAAGGCTATGGGGAGGGACAGGGACCCGGAGAAGGCCGTGGGGAGGGGCAGGGACGTGGAGATGGCCCGGGGGGGGGGGGCAGGGACAAGGTGGGGTCAATACACACTCTACACATCAGGACTTGACTTTTTAATGATGGCAATGGGTCAGTCTTGGCTGTTTACATGTTTCTCGGACAATCCCTTCAAGACATCCCCCACCCCGAACAATTCCCCCAAGACACCCCCCTCTTTCTCAGAAAAAATACTCTGGTTTTGAATTATCTATATTATACATCTGTTCCATTAAAACATTTCTTGTTTACCCACCTCTGCCTGAAGACAGAATTTTTTATTAAAAGCAGGCATTTATAATTTTTCTCAATATGACATTTTCATTCTCATTATTATGTTCATTACAGGGGGAATGTCCAGGAAGGGGGAGGGGATCCTGATTACCTGGATAGATTTTTGAGCTCCAAGATTATCTAAAGACGAGGATGAAAAAGAAAATTTGAAGCTTTTTTTCAAATAATACGTCCATGAAATTTCTTTGGGAAGACAAAGATTAAGAAATTTAAGTTGACTTATCAACTCTATCATTTATGGCAGCAGTTTCAATAAAATTTTGTACAGCGTATGTGCAAATGAAGCTTTCCGTGCGTTTCGACAGTGATTTCCTTGGTAGATACACAGCGTGGTTTGGGACAAGTTGAAGGCAGAATCCATGGACATGATCCCAAAGCTGCGGTTATCTGTCGCTGGGATCGTGAACTAAACGTTATCTGAAACAGACATGGAAACAAAACTTAAATTTCCGCTGATACACACCAATATTCAATCTTGCGTTTTAATAAAACGTGATCACATCTCTTAATTGATCTAGGCTGCGCAAACAACATAAAGAACAGTTCTCTAATATTCAGAGACCAAGGTCGGTGTTTCAATTTTATATAGTATTGAAAACATGCATGAAAGTTCACAATTTCACACCTGTTTTAATCCAAACACGAAGTCTATTTTTCGAGAAACGAACACCAACCAATTTGTAAGTATACATACTGTATACTTAAATTGAACAATCTGTTTTAATAAGGGTAATGTGCCATTAGACTGCGGTGTTTCGCTTCTGATACTGTCTCAACCATGATTGTGACGGACTCCACAAATATCACCCCATTGTGTTAGTGAAGACTGGACGTAAGACGAGAAGTGGGGGGGGGGGGGGGGGGGGGGGGGGGGGGGGACCCTCTTGTGGTGTACGGCAGATTGCATGTGCGTGCATTTCAATGATTGGAGTGTTTGAAGGGGAATGTGGTGGAGTGGGGGGGGGGGTGGATAACGGGGATGGATGTAGGAGAGAGGAAGGGAGATATACAAAAATATCAGTTCGTTACAACAGTCGACCTACCTCACAGGGAACAGATATCCTCAAGTTGTCCCCGACAGCACGTTGAGTCTAAGAGATTTCTGAAAACTCACATCAGCACACCTGTGGAGCGGTGTAAGTTGTAGAACCAGTACATGTAGTAGTTGTAGTACAGTGTAGTAGGACTATATGATGTAGTAGTAGTAGTAGTAGTAGTAGTAGTAAGAGTAGTTGTAGTATAGAAGGCAATAATAATAATTACTGGCAAGGGCTGTATATCAGTAACACTCACATACACGTGGCTGTGAATACAATACAGTTAAATACAGTTAACCAAAGGAATCAATGTGCGGATCTCGTTACAGCACGCTTATTTAATGGTTATATCATACAGCAACAAGGAGACAAATTACCTCTAAATCAGAAAGCTCCATGAAACGCGCCGTGCATCATTTTTCAGACTTTGTTGTAGCACGTATTAATAAACACAGAGTATATTTACCCCTGGAAATTAACTTAAATTGTGTAAAGGACCGATTTCACACACACACATACATATACATAAAAATAAATAAATAAATAAATATAGAAATCACATAATATAACATAAGACCAAAACATTTAGAAATTGCACGCATAATTCCCCGACAAATATAGTTAATTTTTTTCAAATATCCAATCTTGGGTTACCTTTGTGGTACATGCGATGTCCGTATGGTGTCCTTGCATTACCCATATGCTACTCATGGGGCATCCGTTACTTAACTACAAGGTCATGTGGGAGAAATGGTACGGCGCCCGTACCGAACGTAAGCATGCTAGTCCATAGACACTTACGGTACAAAAATACGGAAAATTAATTTCTATTTCATCGTGCGGCGTCTGTGAAAAATGTAACCTAGGCTTTAGTATAACGTAAATCTTTACACCTAATGCTTTCGTTTATAGCCGTTTTAATCTTTTTTATTATGGCAGGTGTGATTTTTTGCATTTTTGCCCAGAAATTGACTAGTTTCTGACAATAATGATGATACCCCCCCCCCACACACACACATTAACAATCTCCGACATATGTTCTATGATATTTGTGTGAAATTTAATCATCCGTAAAGATGTTCCTGCTCATAACTGAATTAATTTTTTTTTCGATTTTATTTATGTCTCGGATAAACCTGTTTTTCCCTCCCTCTCCTTCTCTCGCTCGTTTTCTTAATCTTTGTTGCTAACATAAAATATGTTCTCTTTCACCGTGGAGACATTTCAAATGAGCAATCTCAGTTAATACGGGAAATGAGCCATAGGCTTCCCTCTACCAAGGCCGCAGTTATTATGCTGTGGACATATTTTTGCTTTTACAGTACAGAGATTAGCCATCTATTTAAACAGAGGCGCATCTTTGAATATCTAGTGAAAAATCAATCTATGTCCCTGGTAGAGGGTAGCCAGAGGCTGCGGTGTGTTGATTTTGATGCTGTCTCAACCATGATTGTGACGGACTCCACAAATATCAACCAATTGTGTTAGTGAAGACATAACGCGAGACGGGGAAAGGGATGAAATGTTTATTAAGAAATGACCTAATAAATCAATGGAAAGGACAACATGCTATTTTAGCTTAAATTAGATATCGACGAACCTTTAAGCAGAGAAAGTTGGATTAAAAGGAAATATGTTGAAATAAAACGGCACTAAAATGATGAGGGGTATGATGATGGTATAAAAGGTTTGGGAGAGTCGGGGAAATTGAGTTTTGAGAGCGCTTGGGTGTTTACTGGTGTCTTTTAACTTTAACACACCAGGTTATACAAACTTTTACAACTTTTGTCTCTAAATAAAACCCTGTTCAGATTATCTTTTTAATTTATATAACCACCGGATGTTTCAGCTCTATAGTTATTCCTAAAGATGAACTTAAAATATGACGTCTATTGAGAAAGAGCGCCATTTCTAAAATCGCAGCACTGGAAAATAACCTGGCAAAGCGTGAACGCTAGGAAAGGAACTAAAATTAAAATAGGTTAAAAATGGAACATAAAGTGCCGACAGAATTTACTTGGAGTCAAAGTTTGTTATTTTTGATCTACACAAACTGTCAGCGATTAATTTTCACATCAAGTATGTTTGCCGACTTACACGAAATATTGCACATTTTCATTTATGCACTTGGGCCTGTTTGCGCGACAACCCAGAATATACACCAGAAAACATAAAACAGAAGTGCTAATGAATGAGCCGAATTGCCTAACTGTCCACATAGGCAATGGGCTAAAGATAGTACAGATTGCGGCTTGAAGGACAGAATGATAATTTTATTTTATTTTTTAAATTAAAATGAATTTGTTACGAGGTGAGGATATTCGAGACTTCACAAAGAAATCTCAACAATATTTCAAAAATGCTCCAGTAACATAAAAAGTTAAGCTAACGACGTGAGACTGAAATATCGGGGCGCAAAAATTGACTTGTTTTCATTATTGTTTAAAACAGGCTGTTAGTATGACTAAGTTGTAAAACAGCCGGTAAAAATCTTGAAACATTGAAAGATTGGAATTGGAATATAATACATTTCTTAATTGCCAATTTAATTTTTCTATATCATTTTGTATAGTCAAAGTATTTTATTAAAGCAAACTGCTACATGTACCAACACATTTCTAACCGAGGCGTCACTTTCTAAAACATAAAAATTATGCCAGGCTGACGCTTGCACGACTTTTGGCCCCGATTTTGTCGTGGCAAGTCGTGCCATTTTGGGGCACGAAGTGGTAGGTTCCCGCACTGTTCCCGACTAGTTCACGCATAGTTCACGACGAGTTCACGACAAACTAACGAATAGTTTACGAATGCGTGTCCGCATTAACACGAACTGGCACGACAAGTTCACGCATAGTTTGCGCATAGTTTACGCACTTCCCGCATTGGCACGACGAGTTTGCGCGATTCGGACGGTGTCGTACCGACTTGGGCTGTCATATACATGAGCTGTTCGTGAACTATTCGTGGCAGTTCGTAACAGTCGTGGCAGGGCGCGCACTGCCACGAACTGGCACGCATCCTCCTGCACCGTCCCGACGAGTTCACGACGAGTTCACGAACAGTTTGCGCATAGTTCACTACCCGGTCGCGAAATTTTGTCGTGACCAAAATTTTGATCATTTCAAAATTCTCGTCCCGACATGGCACGCAGTCACGACGGGTTTACGCACACTTCACACCAGTTTACGACTAGTTCGCGCACTGGCACGACTCGAATCGTGCCAATGCGTGCCACAGAATCGTGCAAGTGTCAGCCTTGCTTTAGTTGTGTGTGTGTGGGTGTGGGGGACGTAAGGCGTGCGCGGGGATCTCCCTCTCTGGCAATTGTCAATGTTGACAGGTATGTAATGGTCCGGGAGAATAGAGGAAGTTGAGTTACAACAGGGTTAATACCACAGTATTTGACTTCAGAGTCTATCTCAACATGATTGTGACGGTGTCCATGAATTTCATCATATTGTGCTAGTGAAGACAACGATAAATGATAGAGGGCGCTGATATGATCATTTTCTTATAATTTCTCCGGAGTATCATAATACTTTTTTTTAAATACTCGAAACTTTTTGTACTGAATACACTTATTTCAAAACTGTCCAAATTTCTTGAATCTCATTTATATGAAAAAAGAGTACCTTGTTACAGTGATAACTGTACTTGAGGCCCCTGACTTTGAAGCAGTATACCAATTTAACTGTAGTTATAAAGTCGATCAACCAATACAGGGCCCGTAGAGTAGTAGAAAGTATGCCGTCCACCTTTGGTACTATTGGCACACTTCACGACTTTAGTTTTGGGCCAGTTAGGCCCTGGGGAACAATTTGGGGAAACAATTTGGGAATGTCCATTTCACAAGCTAATGAGAAAGAAATTGAAGGCTATAGGCCCTACATGTATTTATATTATATTTTTCTGCTATTTATTTATTATTATTTATTTTATGTTTTTGTTTATTTATTAAGTCATTTTTTGGCTAAAATTGGAATGTTATTTATTCTTTATACATATAAAGGGCCACGTTTAGACTAATATTCCATCTTATCTGTTAGCATTCGGTCACTCTATGAGCACTTGAGTATCCCTACTGGGCTAAAAAGAATGAAAAAACAAACAGCAGATGTGGAATAACATGTTTTTCCCTATTGTAGTCTGAACAGATCGCAAAATGATCATCAGACTTGTAAATTGATTTTAATGGAATATAGCTAGCATGTGCACGCGACTCGTTTAATTAGCTTTGCTTGACTAGGTTGTTTTTAGTAACACCCCAAACTTAATTGCCTGGTCTGCTTTCAGCCCTTCCAAGTGACAATGAGGATTGTACATGTGTAAGTTTGACCAAGGACGCGGGTAGAAGGTCCTAGGGTTGACCAAATATGAAACCATGACGCTGTCTCTGCGGCAGGGACATGGTGGCAACAGAGCAGAGAGTCTGGTTCATAAAGGGATGATCTGTTGTATAATCTATTGCATGATTCGTTAAATATTAACATAAGGGTATAAGTGATCCATTAAGATATATTAAAAGGTGGACCTACATGTATCACTGTAAATATGCCACTATCAAAGACAGGCGTTCTGAAGTTAAATTACCTGTTATGTGCAAATTAATATTTATTACAACTTATGCGGCAGCATGTACTGGTGTAAATGAACGTGCACAACAAGAGGTCGCTAAACTACAGTAAAATCTTACAAGTGACTTGTATCCAAATAATTTCTATTTAAAGAGAACAGTGTACAGGATGGGTAGTGTGCTAGGAACCGTAGTCCGTTCCCCATTTCTTTGTACAGGTGACATTCGTCCCATATACACTGTACTAACCGCAATACTTCAACTAACCCTAACGTGTACGAATTATCATATGGGAAACGGGACGCAGCTTCGTTCAATTATCGATAAACCTCCTTTTATCGGGGACTTCATGAAAACTTGTGGCCGTCACATGTCAAAAGATTTTGGGGGTGTTTGTGTTGCTATTTATGTTTTGTTAGTCCTGGAGTGGGGGGGGGGGGGGGGGGGGAGCTGAGGGGTTGCTGTTCTGGAAAGCATCACGCTGTAATAACCAGTCGGTGGTTATGCACTTTCTTTAAGTTACTTTTTCACCAATAAGTCAACTGAGACAGGCAGGAAGAGTTTTCTGTTACATGGTTTATTCAAGCGCCTGAAGACTCAGGTCTCTTCTACCGTATCTATAACTATCTCTAACTCTCTCAGTCTGTAAGTCTATAAGTCTCTGTGGCTCAGTCACTGCCTTTATACTCTATCTTAATTTGCATTTCAAATTAGCTTTCATAACTGTCATGAAACATGCCATGCCTTTGTACATTAACTTAATTGTAGATACATTTAAATTAAACCTTGATTTGCATTTTAAATGAACTTCTCTTAAACTGCCATGCCACATGTCATGTCTAAGTATATTTGAATAATTAAAACGTACAAATATATACATATCTGATGTATGCAAATTTAGAAGACTCAGTTCTAATTAACGGATCACTACAACGCATTGCGATCCAGCGCAAGAGTCTCGATTCCATAACCCCCAGGCGAGTATGGGTGAGTTATGGAATCTAGACGCTTTCGCTCGGTCGCAATTGCAATGCGTGATGCTTTCGAGTTACGGGACCTGTTCTGTCGAAAAGCGAGAGCCATGTTCATTTAAAAAACTGGTAAAATCCCGACCACAATTCGACAATTCTCTTCATTTGAAGCGACCAGCAATTTTTTTCATGGACCAATAAGCGTGCCGTCACTCTTGGGATAATCTTTCCCGGATATATATTTTAGATAGTTTTTGTTCCATTTGTTCACACATCTTCTCTACTGCCCATTTCAATGCGCTACATGTAGTTTGTACATTTATGTGGGTTGATAAAGTAATATGCTTACATGGACTTTATGTGTGTAGTTACTGAAAAAAAAACAACGCTTCTAAAGTACAAATATAATTTCTCAATATGTAATATCTAAAGGTTCTTGAGTACTCGTTAAGGAGAATTTCAGTACGAATATCATAGCAATATCATACTTCACCTCTGTAATATCATAACAATACACTTCACCTCTGTAATATCATAGCAATAGTACACTCCCTCTGTAATATTATTGTGTTTTAAGGAGGGTGAACTGTCTTAAGGGTATTATGTTTAGATTAGTGTTATTAATCAAATCACCGAGTATATGAACCTGCCAAGTTTCCTGGTCTAGACCATTATGTGTAAGTTAATACATCACTAAGGGACCGCTCATTATTTGAGTTGGAGGGGGGGGATGTCAACCCCCCCCCAAACCAAAAATAGCTGAAAAAAATCCCCGATAACATTCAAAATTTTCGGGATCTCCCTTCCACATTGATTGAATAACTCGGTCACCCCCTCAATAAAACTAGTGAAAAAGTAGTGTGAAATTTATATTTTTCACTATGTCTTGTACGGCAAGTCACAAAAATAATTTTTCTCAAGAACCCCTTATCATTTGCAAATTTCGAGACCAGCCAATATTTGCTCGGAAATTTTCAGGCCCCACATTTTCTCCTCCACCTCCCCCCTCTAACTTAAATAATGACCGGTCCCTAAGTGGCGTTTCAGCCGGTGTCATTCCTTTTCCACCGCTTTCCCACGCGTTCACACATCTATTGATAACTTTTAACCTTCCTGGTTGAATCTATGCCATGTTATGGGTACGTCGTCATTGGAAACGCAACACAGATGTATACAGGGTGGTCCATAAAAAACTACCTATTTAGTTTTCCGTCTCAAATTTGATGTACATATAATTAAGATATGTACAACTTTCTTATGCCAAATTTTTTCATAAATATGATTATTTTATCCTTCCACATTCTGCAAAAATTGGAAACCTAAGTAGTCAAATTTCAATAATTGATAATGTGCTCTATCCACACTCCTCGCTGCTGAATAACGGCAGCCACACTAACGTTGAAATTTGCATTGGCTTTTGCATTCATGTCAGCCGGACTGTTCCTTACTTTTTCTCGAATGTTGGTCTTCAGAGAGTCTAGAGTTTGTGGCTTTTAAACAGAAATTCTTTCCTTAAGGTGACCACCAAAGGAGGAAATCTGGGGGGTTGAGATCTGGTGAAGAGGGTGGCCAAGGAAAGTCCGTGCGGCGTGAGATGATGATGATTGAAATTTGACTACCTTAAAGGTATCAATTTCTGCAGAATTTGCCAGGATAAATGGTCATCCTAATGGAACACTTTGGTGACATAAAGTTGGAAATATCTTAATTATATTAAAATTGAGATGGAAGGTAAAATATAGAGGTCTTTTTTTGTGGACCACCCTGTAAATAGTGGAGATTGAGACAAACATATTACATTAAGCTTCTGTTGTTCGGGATAAATATATATTAAGTAGGTTCTCTCCCTACATTTGTTTTACGACCGTTGTGAATTTAGGCTACAACATACATAAAAATACTTAAATCATAAAAACTGTATAACTGATACCTGTATTTGTTGCGTAAAATACATGTACATCATCTGTGGGACATTGGGGCAAGGCAGTGCATGCTGGGTGTGTGTTCACTTTCATAGAGGAAATTACACTTTTGGCGACGTATCCATAGAGATCAAGTTCTTGTTCAAAGGGTCTGGGGAGGGGGGGACTTTCTTTGGGGAGCGTAATAGTGTGCCTTTTCGACCTTTTAGAATGGTTAAATAAGTTCACCGCATCTGTCCCTGCACGTACTCACGCGTTTACAACAAGGGTGGATAAAATAATTCCTACACGATAAAGCACAACGAGAAGGATGTTGGTATCTTGTGCATGTTTTTAAACACACATAAAGATCGCTATGGCAAAGTATAAACATTTGGGTGGAAGAAAATAACTTAATTGGTTGAAAGAAAACCATTTTTCTTTTTTGCATTAGAAAAAAACAATGCTGGTAATGTTATATTTTAAACTATTTTCCTGTGATGTCTCGTTTCAAATTTGATTAAATATTTGCAATCACTAAGTCATTAAGTCAGCCATCGTTTGAACAAGATAGAAATGTTGATCTTCTAACTCTCCTTGTTGATAAGATATGCTTTTCATTGGAAGTATAACGATAAACTATATGATTAAATAACCTCACTCGAAGGTGAGACATGGAATCGACCGGAGTTGGAGGGAAATTACTTTCCGTCTTTTTCATAATTTTCGGGACTCGTTCGGCGCTTTCGAATGCTTATACCGTCATAGATGCCTCACCTACCGCGGATCTGACGTTACGTTTATCAGATCAACCGTTCCACGTCAACAATTCCATCACAGTACCGCAGGGGGTAACGCTGAATGTAGAACCTGGCGTTACCGTTAAATTCGACCCGGCTGTCGGCGTGCGCGTTGAGGGACGGCTTTTGGCAGTGGGACAACCGGACAAACGTATACTTTTCACGGCTGCTGACCCACCCAATGTTGGAAGGGATGATAAGCAGCCACCTGTTTGGTTCGATGGTGCCCGATTGGCCGGGGACTTCACGGAAAATCATCTTGGACGCCTGGAGCTTTTATACCAAGGTATATGCAGTGTAGAATGTCTTTGTGCTTTTGAAGAGTTTATTTTTCTTTTTTATATTTTATTTATTTATTATTCTTTTTTGTAAGTTACAAAATGTTAATTATGTGTTACAACTCTAGTTTTTATTATTAGGAAATGACGGAACAAAACTCTCACCTCGAAGTTTGTGGAATGAAATCTGTCTATATTTCCCGCAAAGCAATTAATATCTCCCAATTCAGACCTTACAAACTGTTACAACAATAGTTGCTGCTGTCCAGTTTTTTAGAACTATGCCAAAAATTAAAAATTGAATTTATGTTATACGTTGGATCCACGTGCATTCGAGTAATGTTTCGAGAGTAGGAGAAAACGTTATTCCCGTCGAACATTAATATTGACTGGTAAACCACATAAAGAGTACGTTTTATCATTATTTGGCTTATTATCATAGGAGCCGAGAGGGTAGGAGGCAAAGCGAAATTACCACCCCCTCTCACATATTTAAATACATCAGTTATAAATGCAAGAGTCTCCCCCCCCTCACGACCAAAGACAGGCGTTATTTTTCAATCGTTTTGAATTGTTAGCCCCCATCTGAGCCTGACTTCCTACAAACCTGAATATCCATCTCTACAAATGTTTGTTAAAGAGTACGTATAATTTTCTCCATTCAGGTAGTTTTGGCACCGTTTGTCAGATTGGTTGGGGTAGTTCCTACTATAACAACAACAACAGAGTTGTTGCCAGGATGTTGGGATATAAAACGTGTACCAAAGTATATAACAGAGGCAGTGGCACTGGAAGTATTCTTCTGAACAACGTGAGATGCGATGGACATGAGAGCTCTCTCTGGGACTGTCCTCACGATGGGGTCCGTGTACGCAACTGTTGTGAGTATCTTACTGACCTGTTATCTTTATTCATGTATTTACCACTTTTGAGAACCATGATATTGCAATTGTGTAATCTTTTATAATAGCCTAAGGCCAATGTCAGGGATGTTTCTTTGTTTGGTGAATTGCAGAGTGATCTATCACGAAAAAATTAAACTTAATAATCAGGCGTCTTTTTTCACTGCTAACCACAGAAAAACTAAACTCGACACTTTTATAGGCGTCTGCTTTTTATTGTCTGCAACATGTGAACATTTCTTTTAACCTAGATTTTTTGTTTATTTGTCCATTTTATTTTATGTATTGAATGGAATATAATGTAAGTTCAGGTATCAAAACATTATCAGTATTTCTTGTACGTAAGTGATTATTGCTAAAGTTCTCATTGTGCAGTGTTTGATACGTCCCCGACCGGAGGAATGATAGGATAAACGATCAAAAAAGCTCTTAATAAAGTATACCCGGTGACTTCTGGTCATTTTTCTCATATGACGGCCATACTTAAAAAGAAATTAATGTCTCGGAAGTAGCAACCAAGCTAATTTTGCTTCTCTCGGCCTGAAGAATGCATTTTAGAAAAAAGCTGACAAGAAAAAACATTGCAGGGTTAGCGTTCTGGCTACTCGACTATAGGTCTTTGCATGGGAACCAAAATATTAAAGTATAATACAGTCATTGTCTGTCTTTCTGTTGTTAGTAATCTATAGTTAAGGAATGGAGATATAGTGATATCAATTTACAGTTAGAACAATATAGAGGAGCTGAATGTCCGTTAGGAACCCTAGTCCTCTCCCCGTTATTTTGTACAGATGACATTCGTCCCATATTCTTACCCTTATGCTACGACTAACCCTAACCTGTACTAATCATATGTGACCCCGGACATCCATTCCTGTAGAACCACCATTCCTGCCCCACCGGCTCAGACCAACACAACTATCATTATTCATACACAAATCGAATATAGAGCAATGTGAGATTAGCTGTTAATGAAATTCAGGACTGCAACCTGCTTCCTGTCCACCATTCCTTACTCATGTAATCTTAATTATTGTTCTGCCTGTCTCTGTTCCTCTTTCTTGGCTCTGTTCGACCCTATGCGTTTAATTGGGGTTGGACATAATTAGTCAGAGGATCAGTTAGTCCGAAAATCATCTGTTCTAGATCCACTCCTAGTCCGCTGTTCTGAATGCGCTCTCAGAGGCATAACAGCAATAGACATACTGTATTCAGAGAATGCTTCAGTCTCATCTTTGAACAGATGGCTTTCTTCAAACAGATCGCTTTCGTTCATTTAACAAGTGATGGTAATAATAATAATAATAATACATTTCTTAAAACCGCGCTACACTTGCGTCTCAGCGCTGTTTACACTTACATATAAAAGGTAAAACTAAAAAAGATCAATTAAACACTAACATAAAAGTATTTAAAACTAAGAGATTAAATTAACCAAAATATTCCTTAACTAAAAAGGTTTTTATTAAAAAAAAAAACAGTAATAAGAGTGGTTCAAAGACACAGATGTATCGTTAATAAAATTGGACCATAAAATTGGTGCAGCAATCTCAAAACTCCTGTGACCATATGTTTTTAGAGTTTTTTTGGTATCATTTCGCTTGATTTGAAATTGACCACTGGAACGAAGAGTTCTAAGAGGAGTAAAAAGTTCATTATATTGTTCATATAAAATGGACAGTCGCCCTTTACATTTTTAAAAGTCAAGAGTAAAATCGAATAAACTACTCTTTGAGAGACTGGTAAGCTATGAAGATTGTAGAGAACTGGTGTGATGTGGTCGGATTTCTGAGTTTTACAAAAGAGACGAGCTGCTGAATTCTGAATAGACTGAAGTTTTTCCATATGATAGTAACTGTTGCAAACATCGAGTCTAGAAGTCACAAATGCCATGTCACATTGGCTGGTGAAAATTACACCAAGATTTCTAACTTCTGTGCTTGTTGTGATAACAGAATCTCCAACTCTGATACTGTCTAGTGTGGGTGCTGTCTCTGACTAAGTAGTTGGACTTGAGCCAAGATCTAAGTTCATACACACAAGCCTCACTAGTTCCAGGTAAAATATGTTGTGGTCTTAGTCGATCTTAATTGCAAGGGCTTTGGGTTTTGATCTCTTGCCTGGAACGTTTGAACCCAGCTCTTCAAAACTGTTGGCGCACTCTTGTCTTTGTCTTTGATTCCAATATGCTACAATGTTACTGTTGTAATTGTTGGAGTTGTGCAGTCATCCCTTTGGTCTTTTGATCTTTTCTGCAATGATCTGCATACCATGTGTTAATAGACAGTATTTTCAACTTTTTTCTCGTTCTCCACCTCCTAGACCATCTATTTGTTGTGAGTAAAAACACAAATTGAAATAGCTGCCACCAATGCCGCTGTCTTCCATTGGTTTTGTCATTGTCATTATCCTAACACTTAGCAACTTTCAGAAATGTGTAAAATGAGTCAACTGTAACCAAAATAAACTGTGAACAATAACATCGAGTTCTCTTTACATACCATTTCCCATTATGTTATTTAATTTTTCAGTTCATAGTCAAGACGTGTGGCTGCAGTGCTCAGGTTACTCTGGTTATCGTGGGAATGCCAACGAAACAGCCAAGTACTGGTCTGGGATACAGCTGGCGACTAACTCCTCCGTGTCAGGTTTAAGTGATCTCCAATATGTCGACATCGAATTCGCTGGTCTTCCTAACATCGGGACACATTCAAATGATACAGCAGCCATATCTGTTAGCGGAATCCCACCTGTGCTTGATAACCTGAACATCACAAATGTCATCGGAAATGGTGTTCTACTCAGAGATATAACTGGACATGCGGCGATCAACAATAGTAACATTGAGGACAGCATGGGAAACGGGGTTTCCTTCAGAAGCTTTGGTGGTGACCTGGCAATGGACAATACCCAGATTTCTAATGTCCATAAAGCAGGTGTATATTACAACAGGACATCCCCGCTGCCCTCCTATAAGATGTGCCAACTGCCGGAAACAACGGTTCCTGATGGAGAACCGCTCATAGTCAGCTTTGACAGTACTGACCTTCATCTGGGGTCAAGGTCTTCCTGTTCTCAGGTAGGCCACTCGATACTTATTAGACCTTTACAGCTCACTGACTCGTCATATTTAAGAATTGGCTTGTTCAACGCGTAGCCTATGTTGTAAAAGAAACTTTCACAAAAGTTTCTGGCCATACATCTTTACATTTTGAGTAAATAATCATTTAGCTCCAGCGTTGAATTATTTAAGTACATGTGTAAATGAGGGTACTTACATTAGCGACGTTGTTTCATATTAGTATTACATGTGTTTTAATTTGTTATGTTCCATCATATAGGTGTTTCGAAGTCAAAACCCAGGATATATTTTGGCGGTGCGCGTACTGTTCATAAGGACACGATCGTACACACATCGTAACGTACTGGATTTATTTGACGGAAACAGTTCGTCCTCCCGGCGGCTGGAGAGAGTGTATATGTACGGTGCAGAGGTGAACATGCCGTCTCCTCTCTACACAAGTGGCGGTTCAGTCTTGCTGTCAATTTCAAGACTCAATATTGACTCTAGCGAACGGTATCAAGGAATGTTTACAGTTCAGTCCGTTGCCGGTGAGTTGACATTAATTTTATGGAAAAAATGTCTTGTCTCTTTTTAACACATGCAGATGTATGTTTTAATTTTACATGACTAATAGATCCAAACAACTTTGAAGAATCGTGAATTTACTAATTGATTTTTATAACCTATGAAAATCGCTAAATAGGCCACTGACTTTACTGTTTATTTATGAACCAATACATATACGTATAAATTCAGTGCATAATGACGTAATACATGAAGATGTTTGACAAGAATTTTCTTTTGTAAGTTAAAATAATATATACAAACTCGTATGTATTTTTACAGCTTATTCAGGGCACTCTACGGGGTTATCATTGAATGACGTCAAAGTTACAAAGTCCGGATATGGAATTTTTATTGAGAATCAGCTGCAACCAATTCGCATATCAGGCTCTCGGGTGGTACATTCCTCAGAGGCAGGTCTGCACGTGGGTAGGGGATCCGGTACGATTGTGCTTCAGGACAGCGCCTTTGTGAATAACATGAACCATGTGTACTTTGAGCACATCCAGAGGAATGTTACCGTGAAGAACAATGAATTCATTAATTCCTCTAACTATGCTTTGTCTGTTGGCATAACCTCGGTGTGGACAATATCAGATAAAGTCAGCTTTATTTTTCAAAACAACACCCTGATGGATAATACATTTGGTATATCAGTACCACGGGCCAGACAGTGTGCTCTAACAGACATCGTAGTGTCTGGCAACGTCTTTCTCAACCAGGGCGAAACCGCCCTCAAGTTGGGGTCTGGTTATGTATGTGGAACAAGCAGACTCAGTTCCGTCCAAGTGAATGAGAATTCTGTTTCTAAAACAAAAGGGACAGCGGCTTTATTAATAGAAACTGACTCCCTAATACTCAACAACACGTTATCCGATAATGACGTGTCCCAATGTGTTCTTTGTGTTTCTGCCTCCAGTTTGTTCGTGACTGGAAATAAATTTAGAAACAACAATGTAAGAACAGAAAACAAAAGACACGAGGTGGGTGCCATCATGGTCTTGATAAATTTTCCGAGTAGTTTCACATTCACAGACAATGTTTTCGAAAACATGTTGGTCGAATATCAACTGGCCACTTGGCATGAGAATTCCGTCCTTAGAACACTTGATGTGTCACGAAATTACTGGGGGACATCAAATCCGCACGATGTTATTATTGATAATACAAAACGCTACACTCTGAGAACAGAGTTCCTATACACTCCTTTCTATATCACGTCTGATCTCTCCAGTTTGTCCCCAGCGACTATAGAAGTGGACCCAGCACCAACTCCCCACACACTCTGTGGTCGCATTTACACTGACCTTACTCTTAAGGACACTGGTAGACCGTACACGGTGACACATGACCTGAACGTGACAGCCAACGCCACACTTACCATTGAACCAGGAGTGGTTTTAGAATTTGAAGATTCTGTGGGGATGTACATTGAAGGAAGACTTAATGTCAGTGGAACAGAGAGTAAGAAGTGCATCTTTACCGCCAAAGGAAAGATGGCTACAACGAAAAATGTCACATCTAAAACAGATTTTGGTAAATTTTCGTTGCTTCGAGGGCCATCGCAATCATATGGTGCGGCATCGTTTTATGGACTACTTTACGGAGAAGAAAACGGAGATATTTTACCAGTTTGTTATGATTCTTCATTGAGAGGGCCGATGTTGACAACATGGTTGGACGGAGAATGCAGGCGACTTGGATATGTTTCTCTTTTGTACATGAGCTTGATTTCTGATGCTGCTAAACTGGGGTTAGAACTAAATTGTGTTGGGACTGAAACGGACTTGGAAAATAATTGCTTTACGGGTATGCAAAGACATAGGTGCACTTCGTTCTTCAGAGTTGTGTGCACCAAGTATTCGCGAGAGTCCACATGGGCCGGTATACGATTAGGTCTGACGGCTCGTCCCAGCTCTATACAACATGCGGTGATGCAGTTTGCTGGATACTTTGACTCCGGGTCAAGCAGAACAGGTCTTTCTTTACAGGTGGATTTCAACCGACATACCATTGACAACGTGGCCATTCTTACCTCTGGGGGAGGCATTCGACAAATATACGTGGACGGTGTAGAGCGAAGTATGACTAACATGGTTGTGGGAGATATAGATAACAACGCCTTTGAAACATATACACTGAGCGCAACTCTGAGGGATTCACGAATGGAAGACATAAACTCATATGCTGTATTGTTTCAATCAGGGTCACCCAGCTGGTCAGTGACAGGGTATTTTACTCCCTATAAAAGAGACTGCGGTGTTACATATCTGGCCAATGAAGGCGATATGGTGCCATTTTATCACTACATGTATGCGCGTACACAATGCGGAACCTTTACAACCAGGTCGGACCTCAGATTACGGGTTTTTACCATCTACGGTGGTTATCTTGACTTCCAACTGCTTTTAACAGATACAGTGAAAAACTGGACAGTAGGTCTGAACTCGACGGATTCCGTTATCACCACCTTTACTAACACTCTACAGTTCCTCAAGACTTGGAGACACAGTTGTTCTGGGTGCAATGTATATATCCACGCAGTAATTATGGCGGTGAAAGGTAAGCAACATAAATTGGTAGGTATCACATTGTAATTAGATATGATAATTGGCGCAAATGCATTGTTTAATTTAGTAATTATGTCAAAAATTGTTTTTTCTGTCATACATTGATTTGCAGTTTGCCCAGGCCAGAAACTGCACTGCAATTAAAAACATCATGTTTTTTTTTGTATAGAACATACTTGATAGAGAAGAATAACTTACTAGCATGTTAGTCAACAATCAGGCTAAACCAACTTAATATAAAACTGGCTTTAATGATATTATGTTATCATATTCATGGACATTATTTGTCTACAAAAAGGCCTGATCCTTTTGAAGATGACGTCATATCACCGGCATTGGGTTAAAGTGCTATTCAAGGTTTCATTGTGTTCTCTGTTACCTGAGCTATCATAAAAAATGCAAGATATGAGATTATGGCTGTGGAACTCAAATAAGGTGAAATATGACATATTTAGGGGATATAATCTATGGTGTGATCATTAAGGAAATTTGTAATTTTCAGACGACCTGCCACCAAACAAACCAAGTTTAACATTGGACAAAGTTATAATCAGCGGCTCCTCCACAGCAGTATATGGCCAATACCAAGGCTACACTAATGGAATACGGAGTGACAGAAGACGTCCAGACGACCCTGATGTGGGACAAGTCAGTGTTGATATAAAAGACTCAGTTATAGTAGGAAACTACAGACCAATGGATGTTAGGATATATAGAGTGTCAAATGTTCCCCTGGTGAATGAACTGATACCATCTTTCGTCATCTCAATCAAAAATACAACCTTAGATTCTAATAACTATGGAATTCATATTGACAATGACCGTGGAAATCGAGAACAGTTAACCATTCACGGATGTAAGATCAGAAATACCAGGGACACATTGTTACAGTACAGTGTCAGGGATGACAACCCGAAAGATGTGGACATCCAGTTTTTGAATAACGAAATCATTGACAACAGAGGGAGTGTACTTGACATTAGTGGTGGTGCTCTACATATGACAGTATCGGGGAATAACATCACAGACAATGAGTACAGCTATGGGTCAATGACCTTATACCGGGGATATGAAAAGACAATACAATTCGTGAACAATGATATATCAGGTAACCATTACAGGAATATCATTGTCATGAATATGAAGAAATCAACCTATGATCTAAACAAAACACCAAACGTTGGACTGATAGGGAACATCATTGCTAACAACACATATTCATCCGGCAACAACGAACGTCGGCCGTCACAGCCCCCAGTGACAGCTGCACTAGTTTTAGATGGTTATGGAAATGTCTATGTTCAAAACAACACGCTTCAAAACCCGGGCCTAGAGGCAGAGCTGTATGTCAAGACTCGCTCTACAAAATGGACAGACACCATTGAAGCCAGATACAACACGTGGGGATGTGAAAATACCCGTTGCGTTAGAAAACGTATATATGATGCACACAACGACATGTATCTACCGGAAGTGCGAGTACTTCCATTTGTGTCAAGATCGAACGAGATGGTGTACACTCCTGACGTCACAGAGGGACTTCCACAAGGAAACGTCCTTTGCGGGTGGCTGAACAAGTCCATCACATTAGAAGCAGCAGGTTCTCCGTTTTATCTAAAAGAAGATTGGACTATTTTACCCGGTGTTGAGGTTTTCATTGAACCTGGTGTTTGGATTAAGCCAGCAAGGGACAAAGGGATCCTCGTTCTGGGACGGATAGTTGCAAGGGGAGAAAAGAGAGAAAGGATTGTCTTTGGCTGTCAATACCAAACAGCTAATTGCTCTTATTGGCAAGGATTGGTGTTTGCTTCAGGTGACATCAGCACTAGCCCTTCCGAATTGCTCTTTGTAGACGTTTTTAATGCAGGTTACAAAGGAAACATCTACGGCGCAGCTGTACAGTCTTTCACCCCCAGTATAATCATACAGAACTCACGAGTGGTCCAGGCAAGGTTGAACGGTATTGAACTTATTGGATCAGCAGTGAAATCAAGCATCATTAAACGAAATGAGTTCCTTAACAACAGAGGTGTTGGGATAAAAGCTGTTGTGGCTTACCCAAGAAGTGTACCACTCAATACTAGGGTCAAACGAGAATCTGTGGGATGGCCAAGTGACGTTTATGGGGTCGATAACATTTGCGAACGAAATTCCAAAATGCTTATTGTTAAGGACAGAGTTGAGGTTTATTATTCTCACGGAAAACAGCACGGAGGAAATGATTTTAATTGCACGCGTGCAATACGTTCTGAACCTGGACAGAATATCACAATCCAAATTTTACAGTTTAATCTGCAACGTTTTCAACTGGAAATATTCGAGGGATCGTCTCCCCTTCTCTCAAGGCGACTTCTTTATGCTGACCAGACAAACAATTCACTTCCTTCAGATGTTCCAATAAACAGTTCTAGTGTAACCATCCGGTTATATAGCAGGACCTGGAGCTGGGACACGTATGGTTTGCAAAGCATGGTCTTTGGTATCAAGATTTCCAACGACACATATACAGGTAAGATTTTACATTCTCACATACACATTCTAGTAACATGTCATTGTGCTACTTGACATTCATACAAATACTTTATTGATTGATAAGAGTTCTTAAGGATAAAGTTTAAAATTTTAGGTATGTTAAAATACAAGTTCACGTGTATATTTTACGTATTTCATAATCCACACTATTGGATTTGCCTTTTAGGGTCTAATGGCAATTTTGTTTAGCAATGGTCTTGGTGGAGTGAATATTACTACATTTGGACAGAGTGATTGGGACATAAACATCAACAAAAACATATTTCACAGAAATGGACTTTCGACTTCCCATCCAGCTGAACATTCCAAAGCAGCTATTCGGCTTAATATCGCTGAAACCAGTGCTACATTAGCAAACAATTACATGGAAGGAAATCAGGGTGGCATCCACGCTACGACTCACAGCTTATTCCAAAACAATAAATTGAACGTTTGGAGCAACCAGATTCTCTTTACAACCCAGCAAGAGAGCATTCAGGTGGTAGAAATAGAGAACGGTCTTCACACACAGCAGTGCAGTATAGATGGGAATGTGATACAGCACGGACAGGGAGATAGGTACAGTGATGTTCTCCACCTGGAGGGTGTGTCTGGAACCGTCACAAACAACTACATCTACAACAACACGGGTCTTCACGTGATGTGGTGGACAACTCCAGCCAACAGGAACACGAGTGACGTCACCACTGACAACATCATATACTACAATATTGCAAGAGATGCAAACAACATGGCAGCCATAGTTGCTGGTGGCTCATCATCGTTTCTCCATGACAACGTCTTCCAAAACCCTACATTTATATTTGACATGACAAGTGAAGGGTCCTCTTCAACAGTGAATGCGTCTTCCAACTGGTGGGGTCTGACAGAGCATGCGCAGATCAAGAAGAGGCTACGAGATAGGGGCACGGGGTTCCCATACCCCGAGGTCTCTATTCACCCAATCATCAATTCCATGTCTTCTTATCAAACAGGTGAGAATGTTTTCAAAACTGCCACCCCTGTAGCTGAAACAAGTCATATTTGCATTTTTTTTATTTTTATACTGTTTTATCATGATGTCTATTGGTTATTTTAAATGAAAAAGTTGATCCGATACCTTAATAATGTTTCGTGTGATTTCATCATTGTATTTCTTGAATTACTTTTGGTACATTTTGTTAGGATAACAAAAACCTATTGATGATGATGATAATAATAACAATAACAAGTAAATTGAAACAAATCAACCAATATTTTGGTGTAGAACAGATAAATGGATTGGCATAAAATTCACCAAATTATATACTTAAATGATTAAGGTTCCAAAGGCCTGATTATCCTTTCTTTGTATTAAAGCATTACAACTGACAATATCTAACGATATTTCTTTATGCTATATTTCAGGGCCCAGCGTTTTCCCTGCTGATTATCCCCGTCAGATAACAAAGTGCCCCGTAGGGCAGTTCATTCCCGACTCCAGAGTTTGTCGGCGGTATTACAGCTGCACTGAAGGTGGCATTATTCCCAAGATGTGCCCAAACCATCTTGTCTGGAATCCGGAAATACAGGAGTGTGGTAGAGGCGGTTGTGAGCCACGGGAAGCTTCTGGTATGTGGTTTGGTTCTCGGCTACAATGAATACAAAAATACACTCAATGAAGTTTGTTTTGAACGTAATTTGATAAACCATATGTGAATTGCCCTAGGGATATTTATAAACAAGGTAAATCTGGTAAATCTAAAACAATCAGAATTGGTTTCATGGTAAATCGTTTTGGTGAACTGCTGATGATACAGAGTTTATCTGTTCTAGATTCGTGTCCTCTTGGATGGCTGCAGAATAAGATGGTGTGTTACTTGTACGTCGGGGGAGCACAAAACTTCACTCAAGCTCGAGCTTCTTGTGAGGTATTCAATTGACATTTATTTATCAAGTCGTTGGTCTGCTAACAAGGATAAATATTGTATTCAGGGAGGGATATAGCAAATATTTGATGAATCTTGTGAGATAACGTTATTGATTGCTTTACTTTGTTCAAGAGTCAATACAGTATGTTGGTCAATCTTGCTACGAAGTCTGAGCGAGCATTTGCAATCAGTATACTAAGGTCACGAGCGGTGGGAGAGCGCAGTTTTGGCATATGGACAGAGACGTGGGATAAGGTATGGTATTTTGTGTTCTTCCATCCGGTTTTGAATAGAAAAGATTGACAATGACAAATGAAATACAGACAGAACAAGAGGTTAACAATATCAATGTGTAGTATGTGACATGTTAGCATACATGTTATAAAACAAATACATACATACATGGAATAAACATACGGTAGTGAGAATTTGGATTCTGTGGCATAGTTTATACATTTTTTTATTTTTCGATTTATCTACTGGCATACATGTATCCTTGTAACGGTTTCCAGGAGGACGGAAAATGCCCACTGTTTAATTTGTCGAGTATTGACGGCAATGCACATATCTACAAAGATGATTGTTTCAGTCTTTCTCCGTACATTTGTAAACGGTCCGCAGGTAATAATTTTACTACAAACTATCATAAATGACATTCTAATAACATAACCTAATTTTCAAATGTACATAAGGGGCCAACTACATGTATGCTCAAGCTGGCTGCTTGCGTTTGAAGTACGCTATTATATTTTATTATGCCCTAATTTCCACTGTATTTTTCATTGTATTTACAAAGTACCTCCTCATTCCCTATCCCATCGTTATACAGCATTACCCTTCTATATGTACCATAGTTAACGAGTGTCCCAATGGCTGCACCTACAATGGACGTTGTGGTAAAGATAAACGATGTCACTGTAACCGTGGCTGGGAAGGAAAGGACTGCTCCGTGTACCACTGTAGAGACAGGAACAAGTGTGGACAGTACGGGACATGTGTGGGACCGAACCAGTGCAGGTGTCAGCCTGGGTGGCAGGTAAACCCTTCATTAGTTACCAGGTAGTCTCGATGGGGTTACGTATATTGAATTTAGTAGAAGAAAAACCCTGAATAAATAAATCAAGCAATATTGTTGTGCACAATATCAGGTGTTTGGTCCTGATTTCACGACCAAACAATGATGCAGACAAATGGGCTAAATAACTGTGCACTAATTTTAAAATGCCTCTATCAAAACATGTAATATCTTATCAATGACATACAGTTTTTTAATTGCATGACCCTTTTTGTTCATAGGGCCGCGCCTGTTCAGTAAGCTACTGCCCCGTGTACAGCACATGTAGATCTTGCACTGAACAGCCCGGGTGTGGGTGGTGTGACCACAAACAAAGATGTCTGCCAGGCCACGAGTCTCAGCCGTGGAGAGAGCAGTGTGGAACATGGTTCTATCACGACTGTTTCTCTGTAGACACACACATGGGATGTTCTAGTCAAATTGAGGTATGTGATTTAAAGCAACCTTTTATGATACGTTTGTTACAATATATACGCTATTACCATAAGCAGAAGTTACACATGATTTTAATAGTATGAACATGAATTTGTAGGGTGTAAAAGTCCCAGTTAGGTGCCAAATGTAAAATTAATAACAAATTTAACAAAACTGAGATCTGATACAGTGTAAGTTAGATTTTAAATGGATTGTATGATCACTGTTTTTCTTACCATACTATGTCAATTCCGATTGGTGCACAAATATCATGTCAGAAAATATACTCTTTGTGTGAAAAAAAATCGACGGCTTCAATTACCATCATCTCGTTTTTAACTTAATGCTGTATATTTAATGTATTCAGTATATCGGCTGTGACTACCGGCAGTGTAACTCTACCATACGGTATTCCAATGATGAGCTTTGTCACAGGTGTAGAGACGTGGAGGCCTGCTTCAGTGACGATGTGTGTGAGAGTATATAGTTAATATAAATAAAAATAAGAAGAACAATAAACCATTAACGGACCTGCAATCTGTTTCACATTACATTGGGTGCTGTTATAATCCTTCCGTAAAGTATGTGTGTAAATATGCAAATGCCATTTCTTGTAAGCAATGATGACTGCACTATATAATAACATACATATGTGTTTCTTCATATTTAATAACTGAATGTACACCATTCACCAATAAATGTAGAATATCAAAGTCGTCATTTATAATTCTTCTGCAAAATACCTTAGGAAATATGTTTTCTTGCATATTGAACCGGTTAGACCTCATATAGCTGCCGTCAATGGGACATGAGGAAATGCCCAAATGGCCTAGTGCGACCAGTCTATAACCATGGCAACCGAGCCCTAGATACGACATTGCACGCACACGTGAAGGTCATTAAGCCTGGCAATGCAGAGTTTTATGTGTGCCCTATATCAAATACGAAACAAAGAGGTGGGCATTCATGTATGATATCTGTAATGTTTATGAATTATTGAAATATGATGCAAAGTGGAATACGAGATATCTCATTCTATGCCTTTTATGTGTTCTATCATAAGTTTGCAAGTCTGTAAGTACATTTTGTTGAACATAGCGTCATGTTACTGCAATACTTGTGACAAATGTGACAAATACTACAAATAAAAGCAATGTTATCGATAACTTTTATACATAATTAATAAAAAGTCTGATGCCTTTTACTAATAATGTATAACTGTACCAAAGGTTAACCCACAGTTCATCATAAAGATACAGTTATTCCAGTGGGCATGCTGCTCCTATTTCAGTTACGTTTCAATATTCACTTTCGCACGCAATTGAATTAAAATTTAAAACGCACGCTGATTTTTGTTTCTATCTGTTTGAATAATTTTGGTAGGTCACTCCATTCTTGTGACCAGAGACAAGGTCAAGTATCCCAGGCCCAGAGATTTTGTCATTGTCAGCAAGCAAGCTGGAGGAATCATGCATAAAGTGTACGCAACTCAAGAAAAAGGTGAGTTAATTATACTACATGTAACACTTTTTTTTCAACCAAAGAAACAATGTATGGAAATAATTCTGGCTAATTGTACAATGTCGAATTCTTTTTTGACGTAACTTATGACGTTACATGTATGTCAGTAGTAGGACTCTCTGGTTCAGTGATATTTTAACACATTAATATATCATAATCCATAACCTGAATACATTACTAAAGTAGGCCTTATTAAAGTTGCATTTCAATGGCGTTTAACCAATAATCGGCATAAAATATAAACATGCATTTTTGGACAAAGTGTATGACGTGATTTTCATTGTATGAATAGCATCAATGGTACATTTCATTAAAGGCTTATAACATTTGCATGATTCAGTATACACCACTATACTAGAATTATATGTTTTATCAGCTATGGCAATCGTTTTGTTCAGGAACATACCAATATTTTGCTGCTGTAAGGGCCTCGTTGGAAGATGTCATCCAGTATGCCAACTTTAACCAAACAGTCCCTGTCCGTTCCCTCATGGATGATAGGACGCTAGAGCACGTGCCGGAGAAACGCATCTTTAAAATTGCCTATGCGTGGGAAGGAGCAGCCATTAGAGGTTCCTTAGTTCACGTGCTAAAAGGTGAATCTCGAAGAGTTCTGATTTCAAATTGTTCCCAAAATAATAATAATAATAATAAACGATAAATATAAATGGTTGAAAAACTGAATGCAAAGTTTACTTATTTAAAACGTTTACCTTACACTACAGGAAGTAGCGTACGTTTTTATTTGATAAATATGTGAACCACAGCTGATAAAAAATATTTCATTTCTCATTTCAGATGATGATGTTTTTAAATGTCTTGGACATTGGTACAATGTCACCATAAGACCTGTGGCGTCTCAGTACATTGTGCTACGACAGAGTACGTCAAATCACATTAATGTTGGCGATGTGGTAGTCGGCGGGGAAAGCCAGGGCTTCCTCGAGGACTTAGAGGATGTTGTAACAGAATCTGAGTCTGTGACGTATCACGCCAAAGTAAAGACGTGTAGTCAGGCTATGTCTTTTAGGTGAATGACATATTTGTATACGATGTATACGTTGTGTCGTATTACATCTTTGTTACGTCAAAACGTGATACATTATATCATGTGTAGTACATCATATTAAATTTCCGGTCCCAGTCGAACTGTACATAATATTTTTAGTAACGACAACTCTTATTTTTGCCGTCTTTTTGCAATATTCTGAGATTTTTCTATGAATACTGACACTGTATAATTCAGTTTTAGCTAATAATTGGTCAACAGTGGGGCGTAAAACATATTTAAATTTGAAAAGAAGTATTCAATGCCACAGGAAAGTTTACTGTACATTTTTAATGTGTTCGCACATGCATATAAAGGACACTTAATATTTTTATATAGAAAAGCGCATAACATGTGGCGTACTTGATGTGTTTTCTAGTCCCATTGCTGTCTCTCCTGTTTCCACATCTAACACAATGTACTGCCACGGCGGAGAACAAAATGACAGAAGTCTGCACATTAGTGAGTCAGTGAATCAAGAGACGGCGCCACCAGTCGTAGGTGACGTTATTCCAGGACGTACATCCGGCGCCTTTCTCGGTCAGGTAAACGGTATACTTGACTGGTATATCATATCACTATTTGACTCTGCAGCATATACATGTAGAATATAGCATTGCATTACAAGGCAAGATGAGCCGTTTTGGATATTGGGCATATAACGTTAAAACTATATAATGCATAATTGTTCCACATTTTCTGCATGACTTTTATAGAATGAAAATATGAAGATGTAGTTGCATGTTTAGCATACCAATCGCCAATCTGGGCTTCTATTCAGGTTATTTCAAGGTTTGAGAAAGGGGGCTACGTTTTCCTGGAGTGTATCCCCATCCAGGACTTAAACAAAGACACAGTGCTGACGTCTGCTCCCTACACAGCTTTCCACCCCGACAGACGGCTGAACAACCAAATATCCACTGATGGCATATTTACATCACTGAAAAAGGAGGCGATGTTTGAGGTACCTGCGCTGCCAACTTGCATGTTGTTCCTGCATGTATTGAATACAGTGGCTATTACAAACATTGTAGCTTGTCGTTAACCTTAATCATGATATGGAAAACGTAACGGTAAATACTTAAGCTACCGATGCATCGACCTAATAATACAATGAATTTAATTATATCATGTGTTGTATTAAGGCTACGTACTTACTTCTTATAATACACACGAAACACATCACATCACATCACGGACAAATCGGATGCTGGTTGGGAAGCTGTGGAAGAATATCAATCCGATGATCTTGCAGATGATAGTGAAGACGAAAAGAAAATTCGTTCAGCCCAGATAAGAGCAAATAGAAAATTGTGCCAGAAAAAACAGAAACGCAACAATGTCGGTCAACGTAGGTCTGGTGTTTATAATAACTATTCCAATATGCCTGTTCAATATACAGCCTCAGCCAATTTTTCAGGTTCAGGGCCATTCAAAAGGCTTTTTCGAGCCAAAAGAAGTCAACCGTCCAAGTATGACCAGTGTTTTGGATGTGGACAATACGGTCACTGGCGAGCAGAATGCTCCAAATTTAACCAGCAAAAGCAGTCATACTTTCAAAACAACACGGAACCGAACCCAAGCTACTACAGCTACGCACAGGTCGGCAGTCAATAAGACAGATACAACTCTAAAAGATAAGTATAATAGCGACAATGTGAAAGGTAGATTGAAGAAAAATGTAGCTTTTTGGGAAAGTATTCGTGCCAATACGTATGTATTAGATGTAATAAAACAAGGATATGTTATTCCTTTTATAAATACACCACCAAAAATGATTATGAAAAACAATAAGTCTGCATTAGACAATAAGGATTTTGTAGAAGAATCAATATCAGATTTGTTACAATCAGGCCGTATCAAAGAATTTAAAGGGATACCACAAGTTGTTAATCCTTTGACGGTGGCAATAAATGGGAAAAAGAAACGTTTGGTTTTAGATTTGAGATGTGTAAATCCATACATTTGGAAAGAGAGTATTAAATTTGAGGATACAAGAATTGCATTACAGTACGTAAATTCAAAAGGATTTGCATTTAGTTTTGATTTAAAAAATGGTTATCATCATATAGATATTGTTTAGTCACAGCAAGAATTTCTGGGATTTTCTTGGGTTGTTCAAGGAAAAATTAAATATTTCGTTTACACAGTTTTACCTTTTGGGATATCTTCAGCAGGTTACATTTTTACCAAAGTATTAAGATGTTTGGTTAAACACTGGAGAGAATGGTCTATACCTATAGTGTTGTATTTGGATGATGGATTTGGATTTAGTGATGATTTTGAGATGTGCAAAAAAAATATTCAGACAAAGTGAGGGGAGACTTGAAAAAATCGGGTTTAGTAGTGAATAATGAAAAGAGTATATGGAGACCAGTTCAAGAGATTGATTGGTTAGGTATTCATTGGAATTTGATACAGGGTACGATATCAATCACAGAAAAAAGGGTTTCAGAATTGAAAAATGATATTAGAAAACTGATGCAAAATATTAATATGACATCGGCACGTGAGCTGGCTCGAATTACGGGAAAAATTATATCAATGTCAACTGTTATTGGAGATATAAGTAGATTTATGACAAGAAATATGTATCACGCAATCAATGATAGAAACAGTTGGGACGAATGCAAAAATTTTCATTCAAATACAGAAATTCTGAATGAGTTACATTTTTGGTTGTCAAACATTCATTGTCTAAATAAAAGACATTTATTCTTAAACGAAATACCCAAAATCTTGGGATTTTCAGATGCTAGTGATTATGCATGTGGTGCCTATTTGGTACGTTGTCAATCTGACATTTGTCACAAAATGTGGTCAGATGAAGAAAAGGAGAAAAGTTCGACATGGAGGGAGTTGAAGGCAATTGCAATTGCATTACAAGATTTTATTAAAGTTATAAAAAGAAGTAAAATAGGTTGGTACACAGATAATCAAAATGTCGTGAGGATTATACAGGCAGGATCTATGAAACATGATCTACAACATTTAGATTTACAAATATATCATTTATGTACATGTCATGAAATCAGTTTGACAGTAAACTGGATACCTAGATCAAAAAATGAAAAAGCAGATTATATCAGCAAATTGGTAGACATAGACGACTGGGAGGTAGAATCTTCTTTTTTCGAATTTTTGGATAAAAAGTGGGGACCTCACACTGTAGATAGATTTGCGAATTTTGAAAATACAAAGACAAACCGTTTTAATTCAAGATTTTGGAATCCAAATACAGAGGCAACAGACGCATTTTTACAAAATTGGCAGCATGAGAATAATTGGATAGTTCCACCTGTAGGTTTGGTACCAAAGGCAATAAACCATTTATTAAATTGTAAAGCAAAAGGCACTTTAGTAGTTCCAAGTTGGAAGTCGGCTGCATTTTGGCCAATGATATTTGACAGAGATATGAAGTGGAAAATGTACATAAAAGATGTTCTTATTTTCGGTAACAAGGGTATTTTTAAGCAGGGGAAAAATAAGCAATCTTACATAGGGTCGCAGAAATTTAAGGATAAAGTTTTGGCAATCAGGATTGATGGGGAGACAGGATTTTAATAGAAAAATATTTTCTAAAAACGAAGGTTATATTTCAAAAGCGAGATGGGATGGTGTATTTTTATGAAGGTTGCCAGTCAGGATTGACACTGCAACAAACATTATACAGAATTGAAATTTATATATAGAAGGTGTGATGGAATGACGGTGTATTATTATGAAGGTTGCAAGTCAGGATTGACACTGCAACAAACATTATACAGAATTAAAATTTATATGTAGAAGGTGTGATGGAATGACGGTGTATTTTTCATGAAGGTTGCAAGTCAGGATTGACACTGCAACAAATATTACACAGAAATGAAATATATATATTTGAAAGTTTTATGGCATGTTGGTGTATTTTTATGAAGGTTGCCAGTCAGGATTGACAATGCAACAAATGTTAAAAAGAATTGAAATATATATTTGAAAGTTGTTACGGCATGAAGATGTATTTTATATAAATTGACAGTCAGGATTGACACTGCGACAAATGTTATACAAAACTGAAATTTATATTGGGAAAAAACGTGATGGAATGAAGGTATAATTTAGGAAGGTTAGTAGTCAGGATTGACACTGCACCGAATGTTATACAGAGTTGAAAATTATAATTGAAAAGCGTTATGGAATGAAGGTATATTTTATAAAGGTTTGTAGTTCGGATTGACACTGTAACAATTGTTACACAGAATTGAAAAGTTCAATTGAAAAGTATGATGAGATAAAGGTGAATTATAATATATTTTGCAAGTCAGGATTGACGATGAAACAAATGTTATACAAAATTAAATGAAAATCATATATTTGAAAGGTCTGGTGGCATGAAGGTGTGTTATTATGAAAGTTGATAATCAGGATGGACAGTGTACAAAATGTTTATACATAATCAAGGCAATGAAAGCATACTTTTAACGATGGTTAAGAGTTAATGGATAATTCATTCTTTTTTGTTAAAAGAGAAAATATAAGATTGTCTGGATTGGTTTTTGAAAACAGTAGGCCTATAATGCATGAAAAGAACATTTGAAATGTTTCAAAAATGGGCTTTTATATTAGTAAACATAAATTGGTGTGTTTTCATCAAAATTCTTTATTTGTATTTACAGGTATTCCAATCTGGAGTTTGGACGGAATTAAAGGATTTCAATAATGCAACTTTACGAAGATTGGGTAAAGAGTTACCAAGTATTGTATTGAAATCTAGAGCAGATAATACGGTGAAAAAGTATACTTATATATTTCAAAAGTGGAAGAATTGGACAGGGAAATTTACAGAGGTTAACATATTCCCGGCATCCACAAATCACATTGCACTATATATGTTAAGTTTAATTCAACAAGAAAGTAAACCAGGAGCAATACAGGATGTGAAATATGCCTTAAAGTGGGTTCATGATATTGCTGGAATAACACGAAATCCTTACGATAACGCTTTGATCAGTAATATTGTGGAGGCAGCAAAAAGAATGTCATGTAACAGAACAATAAAAAAGGAAATAGTAACCAGTGAAATGCTTAATAAACTTGTTAATAGATTTGCAAAATCTAACGCCAGTTTGTCCGATTTGAGAGATGTCTGTATATGTTTATTATCATTTTCAGGATTTTTAAGATATAGCGAGGTATCCTCAATTAGAAGAACAGATGTTATATTCAAAAATTCATATTTTGAAGTTTTTATAGAAAAAAGCAAAACTGATATATACAGAGATGGATCTAATGTTTTAATAGCCAGAACAGGTAAGACTTCATGCCCATATGCTTTCTTACAAAGATATCTAAGAGCCGCAGACATAGAAGAAGATTCAGAGAAGTATATTTTCAGATCGGTCAAGTATTTAAAGAAATCAGGAAAACATGTTTTAAAGGATACTGGAAAATTGTCGTATACACGTATGAGAGAAACAGTTTTACAAAAAATTGAAGAATTGGGTTTTGATAAAAGTAAATTTGGTCTACATAGTCTACGAGCAGGTGGCGCATCAGCTGCAGCAAATTGCGGGATAAAAGAACGATTATTCAAAAAACATGGTCGCTGGAAATCGGATAAAGCAAAAGACGGTTATCTTAAAGACAATATATTGCAAAGAATGAGTGTATCTTTAAACTTGGGTATTTGATATGCATTTACATTTTGTTTGTCGATATTGTAGGACAATGTGAATCCAGAGTGGATGTGGATTAATAAATTATGTACGTATATAAGTCGATGAAATTGTATTTGTTTTTTCTTTTTTAGGATAAAGTAATGATACACAGAGGAGGCCCGTTCTTTGTGGTCGAAGCAGGCAGAGGCACATCGACTCATTCCTATTTATAAATAAATGATTTGGTGTTTGAAGATGAAGTGGTTTTATTCGTTGAGAGTTATTAGACGATAAATAATTTATATACGTTTAAGCGTAAGCGAATTAGAATATAATAACATTTACCTTTGTATATAGACAACCTCAGCGTTAAGAAAGCAGCTGTCAGTTGACATGAATATAGTGGTGACAGCAGGACTGCAGCTCCATCTACAGTCCACTGTTCCCAAAGCACAGAAGATAGGGATCCGACTGGATGCAACCATTGACTACAATATGAACAACAGTTATGAGGCATTGGTCAGGTATGAATGGTCCAGTGATTCACTTTTTTAACGTAGACAACGTAATGTGCTCACGGCGAAGTTGTAGGTTGTTGAATAAATGTCATGGCTTTTTTTTTTACTTTCATTGTTTGCAACCATTATTGTAATTACTTCAAATAAGGAAAACGTACTTGCTACAAGCAATGGCTGCACATTAAGGAAATATCACAGGTTGGCCATTTTCCAATTGCAACATACGGTACATGTACAACTATTCTTAAGTAATCTGTATGCTGTTTTAAACTAGTGCGTTCCTTTAATTTTCAGATACACCGAAGTCAACGAAGATCATTATCTTGTATCTAAACGTACATCTCTTGGCGTGCACTGCTTGGCTATCTCACAAGACGTCTGCTTGCCTCTTAATATCGCTCTCCTCAACATGAAGTACAGTTTTACGGCAACATCCCAGGTAAGTGGGAAGCAGTAACACCGACCAAAAACGGTTTAACTGTAGTCAGTCGAGGTCGCCTGTTTGAGAGGGGGACGGGCGCCCTTCAACCTATGTTCGCAGTTTATAACACACTTTTATTACGCGACCACCCACAGTGAAGCCATAGTGTTCTGTTGTTCCTGCAATCCCCAGCTGCCTATGTGTATGTGTGTGTTTTTTTAATCCTGGAACTCGCCGTAATTTCAGGGTACCGGCATATTGCGACATCATTCCCGAGGACGAGTCCGGCAAACTCTCGGTGCAACTTGGAGATATGGAGCCGACGGGGAGCACTTTCCCAGAGCTGCTGTAAGTTTCAGTTCGCTGGGTATTGATATTATTATTAATAAATTATTTGCAACTTATTTGAAACTTTTGCTTTACTGCAACCAGAAATTCAACCAGAATTTGTTCTTAACAATAAAACAATGTTGATTTATCTTTGCGAAAAAGAAAGAATCCCCCCTGCATCACTAGCTGCTACCAGTCTATTCAAAGGCGCCCACTTTTTCTGTAAGGTGCCGATGTATGTTTCTGTTATTGATGTTCGTAGTGAACGGTCTACTCACATTATTTGTCTATTCAGTTTAACCATTGTACCATTTGTATTTTCATTGTTCTAAGGAGTGTAATATTTGAGCGGTTTTTCTGTACTTTATTAATAAAATTATTTATAGTAGTAGATATTAATACAGGTTATCAAAGAATTAACATGCTGGGAGTACATATTTAAAAGACAATAAATTCCAATTTTTAAAATTAAAATTCTGAATATAGTTGTGATTATGGCTTTCAGATATTAATTTGTCGTCTGGAAATAACTGTTTCTGTTGAATACAGACAACCTGATGAGTTGATTCTGATATAAAAAGTAATGAGCCTTTAGTGGGAACAGAGTTATACGCCACTGTAGCTATAATTAAATTGAAGGATCTGTTTTTCCAGGTGACTGACGTGACACATGATGTAGATCACGCAGATGACATGGGCAGTGTTCATCTAAACGTTGCCATAGAACCAGCGTTGCACGTGCAGTTTCCCAGTGCCTCGGATACCATAGTTTACGACCTCGTCAACCCTTCGCTCGTTCTTCGTTTTCTAAAGGATTTGATAGGTAAGTCCTACTCCAGAGTCCTCGTGTTCCAATACGGTTGTCACATGTCTCTGCATATCATTATACGTCCCCTAGTTATATTGGTCCCTGTAACACAGATGCTTCGACGTACACATAGTTAGACCGCATAATGAAGCCATCAGAAAAAAAGCATAGAACACCAGCAGAACCTACGTGTATGTACACATGTAGCACGGCCGAACACCTATGCCTTGGCACATTTGTTTACGTTGCTTTATAAATTTGCTGTTGGCACTGGTTTGTAGTATTGTAAAAATCCCGTTAGTATTAGCCTTTCAGAAACGACTATACGCATGTTAGGGACTCTTAAAGATGCATACAAAGTCAATTTTTGTCACAAAAACCAAACAAATGTCAGCATATAGTTTCAAGTAGTATAACTAAGAGAATTACCAAAAGGCATTATTTAATTTTACCCGAAAATGATGTTTGAACGGATTTTTCTGCTGGCATTCTAAGCTGTATGTCAATGGGGCAGGAAAGTAGGTCACGAAAGTAGGTTAAATTTACAACCAAAAATTTAAAGAAATGAGCAGTCTAAATGTCTTTTACGGCTGATCGAGTGATCTATTCAGTTTATCCCTTGGTATGTCGAATTTATTTGAGTCATATAAGAATCTAGTAGAAGTGGTTTACATGTGTTACTGGGAATCCACGCTCCACCGATGCTCGGTTCGTATGTACCTTTAAGCGATGGCTGCTTTATTAGAGTATTGCAGTGTAGTAGAAGTGTAGTAGGTGGTGTGCATGCACGTACGTGAGTGTGTGAATACAATACACGGAGCTTATTTGGGATTGGAGTGCAGAAAGCATGTCATTGTTGTTTCAGACCCCGGTGTTGTCAGTCAGTCTGAGACTGTCACATACACGACTACAGCCCCTATCACGGACAGTTTGGACATTACCAATTGTTCTAAGATCTGTTCCGGGCATGAGGGCGTGCACCTTGTGGTCCACAAAGTGGGGCCAGGGAACAGAAAAGACGCTGGGTTTCTTCGTTTAGAAGCGGCATATTCGATTTTCAGAAGCCTTGAAGAATATGTGCTTGTTCCTGATGCTGTAAAAGTTTCTGCGTAAGTGTGTGAACCGTTGTGTTTGACATCTTCATATCTGATGTGTGTATTACGTATTTCAGTTTAAGCGCCAACAGTTAGGTGTTTCAATACCAAGGTGCATTACCATACAGTTATAGAAATGTTAACCAAGAGCGTCAGCTTATCAATTCGAGGCCATGATATTAGAACTTAAATTATGTCTTTTTTATACCACATTTAGGTATATTCATTAATGGCATTGAATGGTGATCATTAATAAATATAATTTAACCGGCATTACAGGCACTGTAGGCCAGCTACCGTAGCCAGCACGTGCCCTATTGGACCCGGTACCTGCCTATGTCCTGATGGAAGCAGTAGTATTGAGGTGAATTGTGTCATTTGTGTTTTTATTGCCTGGACAATCCTGATACTAAAAAGTTTGTGTTGCAGGGAATTTTCTATCGCTTAATACGTTTCTATGTCCGTTCTCGACATAAAATTAGTCTTTCAACATCAAAACTTAATTCATGGCCGAAAGCAACCAAAGAAAGCATTTACAAATTTAAGTCGATGGCAATTTTTTGAAATATAAATATGAAAGTCATATTATGATATTGAATCAGTTGTTAATATTTGGTTATGATTCACAGTATAACCATAGTTGCCAGTGTGACAAGTGTCCGGATGGTAAAACTAAAAAGGTGATCACTGATGACCCTTCTCAGCCTGCGTGTCCATGTCACTGTGCGGACGGTTGGCCACGGGAGATGAACGCAGACGGCACGTGTGAGGTACAGAACATGTACATCTTCATAAAATAAAAATGTTGTATTCATTTTAATTTTCATGGAGGTTTTATGTAAAGAATTTGTTAAGATGGTTGAATAGAGTTATTTCGATGCACAGTGCAATTCAGACATCATTGTTATCGTTTTGATTATGTTTCAAAATAATGGAACAAAGGCAAAACGTTGGTATTTTAGTGAATTTCAAAGTGCAACTTTAACTGACTTAATGCTTTTGACATCCGTATATCGATCTTGAAACCATATTTAATTGTTATTATATTTCTGTCCATTATATCAATGTGTATATTTCTAGTGTGGCTGTGAATGTCCAAATGGCGGTTATGGTACCGTTAAACCTGATGGTGGCTGTCATTGTTCATGTGAATGTAAAAACTGCCAGAACTCGGTTATAACTAGTGATGGAACGTGTTACTGTCCGAATGATATGTGAGTATATTTCACCCCACGTAGAGGCACAGACAGGCATATACTTATATTGATAAACGTGTACACCTGTTATATTCTGTAATTTATCGAATTTGCTTGTAATGAGGCAACTATTTACAGTTACGTGTTATAAGTTTCTGAACTATTGAAGTCATCTGATTTGAATGTCTAGTTTTTGCTTCTACAGCTGCCCGGTGTGTGACTCTGCCTACGAGCCTGTGTGGGAAGACTGTCGTTGTGTTTGTCGTGAGAAGACCCAGTGTGGACTGTACCCTGCCTGTGTACGAGGTCGACGTGGAGAGCAGTGTGACCAGCCGGACTGTGAACCATGCAGTTTTCAGACAGACAACGGGTTGCAAGGTGAATCGCCCTAAATTTAAGTGTAAATGCACGATAGGCTGGCGCGGTTGCATGAATTTACACAGCATGAAAGATAATTATTTACATTTTTTACTTTTACAAATGTTTTTCCTTTAAATTATTTATCATTATATCAACTTCATTATTTGGTTGTGTCTTATCTCTGCTAAATGTTCTATGAACTAGCCGCTGAATTCATACAAACAGATATAACCTTTGCATTACAAACACCCCTGTTGCATTTCAGAATGTTTCGGCAATGGTGTTTGCACCCTTCAGTCGTACTTCTGTAGCTCCAGGTGTGAGTGTTTCCAATTCTGGACCGGCGTCTGTTGTAATGTCAGAATACCAAGAAACATGGGAGGTGATCCTCACTTACAGACAGCAGATGGTGGGTGAACATCGTCAACATTTCTCATTGAATTTAACTCACTTTATCTTTAGACATGTTTTTCAAAATGTTTGGAAAGTCATAATATACTGCGGTTCTTTTAATCACTTTTGTACCATACGTGTATACGTATATAATATAATTTTTCTTTACAATTCTTCGGAGGTTTAGTATGCATCGATGTTTATTTCTTGATCTAATCATACCGTCTCGAAATCGCCGTGAAATGAAATAACCGTTGTTCACCACGTTTGCTAAAGTAATGGTATAACTTAGGCCCCGTTCACATGACAAGTCTATTTTCTAAAAATCTATTTTCTATTCGCGGTATCTTGTAATCACGGTCCCTGTGCCCTGCCTGAATATCCCGCAGCGTAATTACTGGCGGCGCGAGCCAGTTACTTCCAAAGCTGTAATTAATTCTCGGGATATACAGGGCACAGGGACCGTGATTACAAGATACCGCGAATAGAAAATAGTTTTTTAGAAAATAGACTTTCCATGTGAACGGAGTCTTACTGTATGAATTCGTTGTTTCCTAAGGTATATCCTACGACTACCATGGTATCGGGGAGTTCTGGGACTGTATGAGTACAGCTAACGACTTTGGCGTACAAGTCAGGTTCTTCGGCTATAAACAAGCGTCACTGGTCGGTGCCGCCGCGGTCAAGGTCGGTCACAGTGTGGCCACCATTACTACACCGGTCACTGCTACTGAAACCACTCTTCCTACTTTAAGGTGAATTGGATGTGTATAAAGAGTGTACTAGTAACATTGCCTTTGAATAATATGACATTAAAATCGGGAAAGATTCTATCAAACTTTGGATCTAACAAATAGCAAGATGGTTGCGCTTGTTTTATCAATCATATGGTCAATGAAACGAATGGATGTATTGTTCTTGGATTTTTTAAAGATATCATTAAAATGGTCGTTATTGTAGACGTCTTACTACATGTGCCATGTACCTCACGGTAATATAGAAAAACCCGGCATATAAAACGCATAAACGTATGTTTAGATAATTGTTTTTTACTCAGAATTGACGGGCTAGTCCAGAGCATAACCAAAAACAACACAAGACTGACGCTTAACAACGACACCGTCATTGTAGACATTGCTAAGGTCAGGAACAACGCCACTGGTGCCGTGATGATGATTGCAATCCAGTATGACACCGGTATGTAGACTGTTATATTTATGTTCTTTCACCTTAATGCGAGTAATTTGAAGAGGATATTCTCATACATAATAGCCACTGGATGTGATGTAGGCTGTGAGTTAATAACTGGTATGTGTTCTACTATATATGGTGTGGCATAGCCGCTGGAGGCCGGTGTAACGAAACTGAGGGTCCGTGTAACAGAAAGTCCGCCCTCCGTATAGTTATAATGGTTAGGGTTTGCCTGACCTAAATGGGTCAAAATCTATGGGCAAGGCTCACTGGTATGAATGAATGGGAAGCGGGCTCTCTTTCACGTTACACCGGGAGGGGGGTGGAAGGCTTAGCTACGTATTTTAACCATGGTAGTCCTAGGCACAGAACACATGGTTTAGTGACTCTGTACACTTCTTTGAGACCAATTGAATAGTTCCCCCCTTTCCTTTCCTCACGCCTGTGGTGATTGGCACTGATTGTGTCAACGCTTTATTTTCCCTCAGGTGTATCTGTCACAGTAGACGTCCGGTTCAGTCCGGTGATGGGGCGTCTCTTCCTTAACGTACGTTCTGGTCTAACTGCTAGTTTTAAGGGGCGGACGACTGGACTGTGCGGACTGATGGACGACAACCATGACAACGATTTCACCATGGCCAATGGCACCGTGGTCACCAAGGACAAGGCAGTGGAATTTGCCGAGTCATGTGAGTCATAAGGAAAAAATAATACGTCAACTATTAGAGAGAATGATCAATGTACTTATGAGCTTGATTACATATTTATTCTTGACTTCTTCTCTTTGAAATTCAGAGTATGGCGATAAAATACCATATGGTTTATAGACTGTATATAGCGGTGAAAAGAATCAGATTTGTAATTAATGCGTAATTTTCTTTAGCATATATAGAAATAAGTGTACAAAAACATTGTCTTAATTGTTCGAATTTTCATCATTTGCTCCTTTGAAAACATTTTTGCATTTGTCGTTATCACCACAGGGAGAATCAGTACTTCATTTTCTGATTCTGGATTATACGGCAGTTGGTCCTGGGACAGTTCAAACTTCCACGCTGATGACGTCATGGACCCCTCCTACACCGACCCTAGTCTATACAATCCGGCCTACGGTCCCGTGAACGTGTCACAGGCTGAGATGAAGGTCAGTGACCTCTTACCTGTATATAACGCTTAAAGCCATTGCGGTCAAAATGACCAGTGTCCATCACAAATACGTATATACCAGTTAACCTTTTTCATCTTTTGCGGAAATACGAAGTGCGCATGACAGGAACCGCGCGCCACAGGGGTCATGGTAGTCCTCTGCTGTTTCCAGCATGGCAATGCTAGGTGTAGATGATGTACAAGGTGCGCATATAAATAGGTCGTTTGAAGCGTGCACTGGTTTCTGTCAAACTAAACAGGTGGATGAAGCACAGCAATGCGTAAACTGTAGGCAAGAGCTATTTGGACGGAGAATCAAGCAATTAAATGTTTTTTCTCAGTTTAAATACGATGCGCTGTACAACTAGACTTCTCCTAAGCGTCCGAGCCTTGGCTGCACTTTAAATAGTGATGACGAACTAAAGCTTCAGAGTTCTTTTAAATGCTTCCCATAATAAAGATATGCGAAAGAGACTCGTAATTTTTTATATATTAAATCAAAATAGCCAGTAGACTCGTACACAGCTTTCAAGAGTGTGGACAGGTGCGAAGGCCTACGTCTTCACAATATTACATGTATATATGCAAGCTGTGGCGATATCACCTCATTTACCGGCAGTATCAATTCATTACGATTTTTATGTCTTGTTTGAAGGATGTCTTAAGAGATTTTTGAAATGATAAAATGAAAAGATTCCCTGCATTGTTTGACTCGTACCTACTGTGTATACAAGTAAAACTGACACGCAGATTGTTCGTCGGTGAACTGATTAAATCGTTTGGTACCTGATAAGGCATCAGGTGTTACTTGTTCAATTGTTCGGTAAGGGTGGCGGCCTCAACTACGACCTTTCCTCTGTAATTAAAACCTTCTAATTAATAAGTGTTAAATTGGTGAGACAGGAATTCTCGACTCTTTCCCAGACGATAATTAAAGTTTACCGTGTCTTACTCTAGTACATGTATATGTACAAAATTTACAACAGGTAAAAAATGTCAGACTTTCGGTCTGACAAGTATGAAAATTTTGTCAAACTGAAACAAAACTGTCAAGCAAAAACAAAATTATAGCAATAGGCCAAATTATTTGATTTTTAAATGTTTTCATGCGTATTTTCATCGTTTTCAATCAAAGACAATAAAATCATTCAAATAAAGTGTTTTCCACACATTTCATACTTTTCAACTATCTAAGACAGTTAAATATACAGGTAGTAGGCCTACTTTAATACTAAGCATATTTGTATGACTTTACAAATACGTTGTTAGATTATTTTTATTATCCATTTTGTCTTTACAATACATGCATTATGCACGTGTAGCTTACAGAAAGGCTTTTCTGCATTTTTTTAAATTAACAATATATTCCCATTGAATTTTCCAATTCTCTTGTCATTGAATTCAGAAATAAATAACTTTTTATTTTGCCGATAACGCGTTCAACAAGAGCCGATGTACTTTCTTCTTCGTATGTCTCTGTTGATCTTGATAATATGAGCCCCATTTGTACAAATCAGTAATACGTATACACAACAATAAAAGTTTTATTAACGTCTCTCGTTAAAAAAATAGAACCCACCTTACTAAGGGTTATGAGAGACTAAAACCTGTGATAGGCCTACTACATTTAAAATGATCACTTATCAGTAAAACACACACAAAAAGGATATTACATACAAAACTTTTCAAACCTTCTCTTTGTTGTTACACACAAAGTCGTGAAAGTTATTGAATTTTTTGTAAGTAGAATCCCCGAGTAAAACTTCACAGCTTTTACTTTCTTTTTCCATAATCTCATGCTTAAAGTCTTTTCTTTCTTTTTAGGCCCCTATTCTTCAACTTTTTCTTCAGATCTTTATAATGTTTTTTTCTCGCATTGTTTATCCCCGAGTTCTATTTGCCGATAGTTCGTTATATCCGTTGATTAACTAAGCATTTCTGTTTTTTATTAAAGCACCGTTCATCATCATCATCATCATCATTTAGAGCCTATAGTGTTCCACTGTTGGACAAAGGCCGCAGCATGCTTTTTCCATTGTTTCCTATACTGAGCCTCAGATTTCCAGTTTGGCCAAGGTTTCTTCTTCCAAGACCTCCAGTAGTCATCTAATTCATCCCTCCATCGTTTGACCGGCCTTCCTCTTTTTCTTTGTCCATACCTTGGGGTCCATTCTGTAAGCCTGATTGTCCACCTATTGTCCTTCATTCTTTTGACATGTCCTGCCCACCTCCATTTCATTTCTTTATTTGTGAGTAGTACGTCCTTGACTTTGGTCTGTTCACGTAACCATACATTCGTTTTCCGCTCTCTTGGATTGATGTTCAACATAATTCTTTCCATCTTTCTCTGAGCTACTTGTAGCTTGTGTTCCATGGAGGCATTCAGTGCCCAGGTCTCTGAACCATAGGTGATTGCCGGCAGCACACAAGCATTGAACACTTTCTTTTTCAGGCAGGTAGGAAGGTTGCTCTTGAAGATGTCATTGTGCTTCCCATATGCTGCCCATCCTGCTTTTATCCTTCGTTGGATTTCTTTCTCCAGTGTTCGATCACTAAGGCTGAACCGTTGCCCAAGGTATATATACTCTTCCACTGCTTCTATCTCTTTGGTGTTGACTTTCACTGTGCAAGGGGTGGTTAGTGGTCTAAACATGACCTTTGTCTTGCTGGTGTTCATCTTTAGCCCACTTTTTGCGCTTTCATCTGCTAACGCCTGTAGCATTTCTTCTAGGTCTTTTGCATCATCTGCTACTATTATGATGTCGTCTGCAAACCTAAGGCGATTGAGCCTGGTACCGTCTATGTTTATGCCCTTGTCTTACCAGTCTAGATCCCTGAATATACGTTCCAATGCTGCTGTGAACAGTTTAGGAGAGATTGTATCTCCTTGGCGTACACCTTTCTTGATCCTGATCTTATTGGTGGTCTTGTGTAGTTTGACTGTTGCAGAGCTATCGGTGTATATGTCTTTGAGGACGTCTACGTATCCATCTTCGATCCCTAGATCTTGCAGGGATGCCAGTATATACTGGGTTTCTACGGAGTCGAAGGCTTTTTCATAATCAACGAATGCTTCACATAGTGGAATGTTATACTCGAGACATTTCTCTTTGAGCTGGTTGACAGTGTGCATATGATCAGTAGTGGTGTACTGGCCTCTGAAACCTGCTTGTTCCTTTGGCTGCGCTTCATCTCTCTCCGCTGCCAAATTTCCCTGTGGCACGCTCTTGTTCGTCTGACTTTATCCCGATCTTGGCGTTGAAATCACCCATGACTATGTGGTAGTGTCAGTCTGTTGTCAACTGACGCTGTACTTCTTCATACAGTTGTTCTACTTCTTCATCTGGTCTGCTTGATGTTGGTGCATATACCTGAATGAGTTTCATCTCTGATTCACTTTGAGCTTGACTGTAGCCACCCTTGCGCTAATTTGCTTTACCTCGATGATGTTCTTGCTTAGCGCCTTGTGTATCAGAAATCCAACTCCTTGTTGGCCATTTGAAGCATTTGTATGGTACAATATATGTCCGCTATTCAAGGTAATTAAGCGTTCTTCCGCTCGCCTAATTTCTGACAAGCCTATCACATGCCATTTAACTCCGGTGTCCTGGAGTTCAGTTTCCAATCCTGCAAGTCTTTCATTGTTCTTCAGAGTTCTAATGTTGCAAGTAATGATGTTGAAATTTTTCACTGGTCTTGATCTCCTAATATTATAGTTTTTCTTCCCGCCTTCGAAATGTTCAGCGCAAACGCGGTGCCCTGCTTTTGATCCAAACCTGCTATATTTTCCTTTCTTTCTACCATATTTTTCATTCTAATGGGTTTGTTGGGAACTTATTAAACCTCATGTGTCGATCTCGCTTACTGTTATTGTAGCAGCGGGACAAAAAGCACGTAAACTCAGCCATGGTTTTTAGCACCGCTGTAAGTGTTTCGACATAGCAGGGCTCCCCTACCGTCAATGCAGTTGCCATTTCCGGAAAAGATGAAAAAGGTCTATACAGAATTATACTGTAAACGTATGATAAACAAACTGATTAGATACTTAATATGAAACCGGTGTAAGAAAATGTATTATGTGATTAAGTAATGTCGTCTCGAACACATATTGTTGCTTCACTTGTGCTTAACATTTTTTTAACAACGTTTATTCAAAAGAATGAAGTGGAGGCAAGGCGCTGGAAGCATTATATGCTCTCCACAAAATTAAATAAGTAAATAAATAAAACAAATGGATAGGTATATACATATATACAACAGAGTAAGTGTAAAACTTCAAATATTATGGAACACAAGTTAAAGGGATAATAACTCTTCGTATGAGATCTATATTTCACAATAAAAACATTGTGAATAACTCAAAGAAATATAATATATTCTGTTTTACCACAAAAACAGCAGTTATAGCTATTATTCTGATATGTGAGCTTGTCTTTAGACCACGTGACCTCCATTGATGGCTATACTCTGTTAAAATCTCTTAAGAGATTTTAACAAAAAACCAAACTTTTTAGAAAAAAACAGGGACTGAATTTGAATGTAAAAATGGATTCATTAACCATTGGTAAGTATGGGAAAATTGTTGTTTACTCCAGGAAAATTCATTTTTTGGCAGAAACGAAGAGTTATTATCACTTTAAGTACAGAAAGAAAGAAGAAGAAAAGAAAATTTGCAACAGTTTCGAAGATACTTTCGTTTTGGGTGGGTGATGAAGATATATGACCGTAGAGAAATAGGGACAGCTTTTCTTTTTGAGTTTTAAAAGAGGTCTTGCTTGCATGTAGAATTTCATTTATTTTTTGGTAAAGGGGGCTTAACATCACCGACTAGTTTTAGAAAGCTCTTGAAGTTATATCCAAATACCTCAGTACATTCAAGGAAAACGGGTACATGTGGTAATTCCAAATCATTGGATTATCCAAATTAGTAGCATAGTCGGTAAGTGTAAGGATGAGCCCGAGTAGGTGACATTAACATTTGCAACCTATATAATGCTATACCGTCATTACCCCAATATTCAGGCTGCAGAGACGGTATGTCAGGGGAAAGGACTGGAGGGTGTATTACTGCAGGAGTGTGTCTATGACATCGTGGTCACGAAAGATATCACTTTCTCCAACCAAGAAACATATGAACTAGGTGAGTATTAATATACATGTATATAGAATCTCTAACACCACTCCTTGCCTAATCCGCTTGAATTAAATAAAAATTTATATATATATATATATATATATATATGCCTCTGTCTACCAGAACCCGTGCAGTTGGATCGATCTAATATATATATATATATATATACACGGTATCAAAACGGTAACATACTTTGTACGTGTGCAGATTCACGCCATATCAGACTTTTATTATTATTGTTGTTGAATCATTCTGGCAACACGTAAAGGGTTGGATAAATATAAAGACACAATTGCACAATCAGATAAAATAACCAATTGATAGAACTGAGAATATTAATGGATATTAAAAACGCATAAATTAAATTCCATGTGCACATATTCTTTATTGCCTTATTTATAAATATCCGTGTTATTTTGTGTTATTTTAACTGCTGAATTAATATCCTTTGCCATATCCAATAATATGCATACCTGCATGCATATACAACCACATCTGTGTCTGTGGTCTTATAATATAACGTTATTGCCAGGTTGTCCTGGTCAGTGTAATGGTAAAGGGAGGTGTGTGAACAGCACTTGTCAATGTAACGACGGCTGGACTGGAACTGACTGCTCTATAGGTAGGTTATATGTCACCCTGGACAACGTCCCACATATATATATACAGTAGGCTTGTTAAGGGGTCAAACGCTGCATTTTATAGTACAAATGTCTAACTTGGCATGAATGTTCCTTGGGCAAAAGAAGAAAAAAATTATCTATAGAGACACGCATAAATCATGCAAATTAGATACCAAAATACAATATTTCATATTTCCATCACTTTTTTTTGCCTAAAAACGTGTAGATTATCAAACCTGACTAAATTAAGAAAAAGAAACCCATTTTCGACATTATGGAAACAATTTGCGGCCATTTAGTGCCTCATGTAGATTTGACATATATCTTAGGAAAAAGATATTCAAAGTCTTTTTGGATATTTTTTCCACTTTTTTCTTTTCCTTTTTGTTTCTAAAATGCGTTTGACAAAATCACGTTTTTAAATATGTATGAAACTGTGACACCCACTGCTCTGTGCAATAATAATAATAATAGTGTTTTTATATAAATTTAGCTATGTTTTGAATTATAATACAAGTGACAATACTAACGCCAATATCACTCCGGTTCATACAGGTTCCTGTGGTGCCTGCGTCAATGGTGTGTGTGACAGCGGTTTCTGCGTGTGTACTGTGGGCTGGGAAGGGACAGCCTGTGACCAGAAAGGTAACTATAGGGAACTTACAAAACACCCGTTTACTGTATGCACTAGATTGCTCTTCTGGGGCACTCTATTGTGTACGATAGTCATAGTTGCTTACTGTATAGCATTTATTCTCCTTTCGCTCGCCACGCCTCACCACCACACATTCCTCTGACGGCATCAGTCTTGTTAATAAACAAATGTATCGCAGTCAGGACCTCAAGTCTTTTTTCTTCTTGTGTTTGATAGAAAACTTCATACCATTGCATCAACAACACACGAGTAACGCTATAATATGAGTAAGTGTATAGAAGAGGAATGTGTGTGCTGCATAACGTAATGTGCCATACCACACAGAACATACTCTCCTAAAATGAACTAATAACTTCAACGCCGTACTCTATTCCAGCCACGTGTCTGTATGTGAATAACTGCACTGACGAGGACCACGGTGTGTGTTACAGGACCAACAGGTGTCGCTGTCTACCAGGGTTTGTGGGTATGTATTGAGGACCACGGTGTGTGTTATAAGACCAACAGGTGTCGCTGTCTACCAGGATTTGTGGGTATGTATTGAGGACAACGGTATGTGTTACAGCGCCAACTGGTGTCGCTGTCTAACAGGATTTGTGGGTATGTATTGAGGACCACGGTGTGTGTTATAAGACCAACAGGTGTCGCTGTCTACCAGGATTTGTGGGTATATATTGAGGACCACGGTGTGTGTTACAGGACCAACAGGTGTCGCTGTCTAACAGGATTTGTGGGTATGTATTGAGGACCACGGTGTGTGTTACAGCACCAACAGGTGTCGCTGTATACCAGGATTTGTGGGTATGTACTGAGGACCACGGTGTGTGTTACATGACCAACAGATGCCTCTGTCTACCAGAACCCCAGCGTACACCGAGATCACCCCTAACGCCCGAGTAAACTTGTCATGTAGTTAATTCGATTGCATTCAGCGAGAGTCCCCGTGCAGTTGGATCGATCTAAGTAGAAAAGTATTTCATGCACCCTACCTGTATATTCAAATTAATTTACGAAGTTTCTGTGGCAAAAAAAACAAAAAAAGAAAAAAAAACACGAACACTAATTTACGCACGTCTTCAATTCTGTATATTTAGGTAGTGACTGTAGCATCGTTGCAACTTGTTTCAACGTGTCTGACTGCTCCGGTCACGGGGTCTGCGTGGACTTTGACGTATGCAAATGTGACAGCGGATGGGCGGGGCCAAGTTGCACAGAGTTTTCTTGTGAACGTCTGGCGGCGTGCTCAGGTGTGTTGTTCATAGGAGAGATTTTCACGATTGTTCTTACGTGAATGATATGAAAAAGGGATGCATTTGATAAAGCACACACAAAAAAAAAAAAAAAAAAAAAAACGTTTTTGTATAATGCGACATGTAACAATACGTGATAGAATAAAGCAGTACTATACGATATGCTTTTATACATCACTGTCATATGCGTTATCATCAGTAGTTCAATTAGAAGAATGTTGAAGCATCTACCTTTCCAGGCCACGGTCAGTGTAAAGGATACGACGTATGCAGTTGTGACAATGGTTGGCAAGGTGACAGCTGCGCTCTGCCAGACTGTTCTTCAAATAATGACTGCTCCCTACACGGGGTGTGTACGTCACCTCACACGTGCACGTGTTATGACGGTTACCATGGTGAAAACTGCACCGCAATGAAGAATTGCACATCGTTAAATGGCTGTAATGACCACGGTATATGCGCTGCCTTTGAAGGGAATGATACGGCTGTTAGGTGCAGGTATTGTACTTTTCGTTACCTTCATTTAGAGGTGGCAAGCATTTGTTTATATCTTAATAACAGAAATCCCACAGCAATTGTCTACGAAAGTGACACGTAACAACGGTTTTTAAAATATATGTTTGGTGAAAGCATAGGCTGGGTCCATTTATGACACTTAAAATAAGATGATTTTAAAAGTGTTATCATAATTTTTACAATTTGCCGTATGACAAATTTAGAGAATTTCTGAGGGAGGAAAACAGTACATATATTTATGATTTTATTTTATCCCTTCTAAAATGATATTTGTAACAGGTGTTTTGAAGGCTACCGTGGCGACACGTGTGACACCGTCTCATGTTCTGCCGTAAACAACTGTTCAGGACACGGTGCGTGTTTGGAGCCCAACCTCTGTAACTGTGACCCAGGCTTCGGGGGAAATGACTGCTCTAATTTCTCATGTGAAGCTCTTGGATACTGCTCTGGTAATAACTGTATAACTCAATACATACCCACAATGTCATATTCTATATGGTTGTATATATTTATTCTAACTGTGCGACTAACCCGTTTATTTTCAAAGAAAAGCGTTAAAACATCCACTTGACCAGCAGGTATCTGCCAGTAATGCGTTCATTGGGAGTTTGGACACGATTGCATTCCCTTACTGCGGAAGAAACTAGTTTAAAATAAAAGCCATAAGTCTTATGTGTTACATCCGCAACGATTGCATTTGTTCCTCTCTCTATGTTACGCTATGTGACATACTTGTGTTTGTCTTTCCTCTATGCAGGCAATGGACTTTGTGTATCTTTGGACACGTGCTTGTGTTCTCCCGGCTGGCTGGGTGAACGCTGTGACGAGCCCGTCTGCAGTGATGTGGCCAACTGCTCTGGTAATGGAAGTTGCGTCTCACCTAACCAGTGCGAGTGTCTGGATGAATACGACGGCGTCGACTGTTCTATTAGAATTGGTTCGAACTATCACAGCCCAGTGTTTGCATACAACTGGTACAATGGCACTGTGCCGGAAAATGCCCCACCAGGAACTATTATCGTGTTTCAAGAGAACATTACTATGATTAACGCGGCAGACTTAGATACAGGGCGAAATGGCAAACTAGAATATACTTTCTCTGGAAGCAACGGAGCGGAGCGGTTCTTCAACATGGACAGTCAGGGACAGTTATCAGTGGTAGCCAAACTGGACTACGACAGTCTTCCGCAGGAGTACATTATGACAGTAGTGGCATCTGACAAGGGCGTACCGCCCAAGAGTGCTGCCACCAAGGTCGCCATCATTGTCCAAGACGTCAACGATAACGCGCCACTTTTCCAGTTGTTTGGTTTCCCAGAGATTCCAGTGAATGCCAGCGGCGAGCTAGGACGCACGGTAGGGCGGTTCCTGGCCACAGACAAAGACAGTGGGTCGTACGGAACAGTTCGACACTCTATAACCAACGAAAGCAACCCTGATGCTGTATTTGCTGTCAACGAAGACACCGGAGAGCTGAGCGTCGTGCGTTACCTAGCCCAATATCGATATGACCTTACCATTTTGGCGGAAGATGGAGGAGAGCCACCAAAGTCCGCCATCTTGCCTGTTGTTATTTCTGTCTACGGACACCTTGTTGAGGAACGAAATGATACAGTCGTTGTGAACCCTACGACTAACACCGTATCACCGGTTTCCACGACACTTGGGAGTTCTTCAACCACGGGCACCCCGGGTAAAGTGACAAGTGGTGAGACAGAACCAACACCGAAGACGACGACAACACAGGGTATGTTACAGTGGCTCAAAACAATGACCAAGTTAACATGTATGAATTGAATCCCGCTTTTATCTAAACGAACACAAACACCTGATAAAAAGTTAGTAATTTCCACATCCGGTGATGTATAGGCTAATTACAATGATACGTTTACCAAATGACCCTAAGTCCTTAGTTATACGTGCAATACTTGTATGTTTTCTGAACACATACCTGTATATTTGCAAATAACGTGTCATGGGAACACGCCAAGCTGAGAAAAAAGTAAAATGGCCAAAAGAATGAAAGACACAAAGAAGGTAAACCGAGGATGATGTACAGAAAAAAATTGGCGCAAGTAAATGAAACAAATTATGTTCTCTTTATTTCAGCGACTGTGGTAAAGTCCCCACAAGAACCATGGTACCAGACGGTGGGCTTCAAGGCCGGCGCAGGCGCAGTGGGTGGAGTGGTGGCACTGTGCCTTACTGCTGTTATTGCCTATCGCTGTTTCTGGGGACAGAAATATAAAGTCAGCTCCACGCCAGAGCATCCCCGTAGATCGTCGCCCATGGCCTACACACACCAGATGACATCTATCGGGGCAAACAAATACGTCACGGAAGGAGACATCGGCGACATTGAGGACATTAATGCCTCGTCGGATAGTGAGAACGAGACCGATTTCGCTTCATTTCCACCTTGGAGACATGCATTTAGCAATCAGGCATTCACTTAGACATTGTTTTATTTTCTAAGATATTATAAGCAATGCTTTTAGATGCATGAACTAAAGTCGTAAGTGCTGATGACGATACATGGGATATCTGATCTGTACCGGCTTTGATTTTGACATATGAATGTTAGATGCGCAGATCCAAGAAAACTAGAAAAATTATTTGGAAAAGAAATACGTTTTGATTATTCCGGTGCTTCAAGATAATAAAATTGTGACCAAAAAAGAACAACAAATTATAAAAATGACCAGAAAGGTTTCAAATATCAACATCAATTTACAAAGAAATGCAAAGAAGAAGGACACTGATATTTTGAATATGTTATACACATGTTATCTTAATCCTGAGAAATTAATGGTTGTCAAAATTAGGAATTATTCTGATTATTAATTGGTCATAGGATATTAAGGAGGAAACACTGCTATTTTATTGACGGCTTGCTGCATTGTGATATGGTTGGATCACGGAACAACAAGAATAATTCCATGCGTTATTATCAGTTATATACGGGACCTGCTGACATTTAGAATTTTTATAATTTTAATTTATTGATATTGAAATTTCCCCAATTTGAAATTTTCAAAAAGCGTAAAACCCACTGGTACTGTTTTTGTATCATATAACTCGCTGCTTGTTCAGTGAGGTCACACAATGAAAGTCATTGGTTGTTGATTGAAAAATCAAATAAATAGTTCACTTATTGCAGGCAAAATGTGTCCTTCGCTTGAATTAAAATGCTCAACCTCGTATAACATTTATAACCCCGTGTTAATTCCCTACACAGTGGGAATTACCTTAATTTTTTATAAACAGCAGACGGCACAACTTTGTTACTTTAAATTTAGTCCCCTTTACAGTGGACGGCGTCATTTCAGCGTCCCTTCTACAATCAGTAATGTGGTCAAGAAGCTCAGTTGTCGCCAAAACAATTAAATCGTGTCTCAGTGTAAATGCTTCTTCGTCCTTTGTGCCTTCTTTGATCGACCGAATGAAGGTTTTACTGGTAAAACAGCGAGCGACCTGTGCGTCCATTGAGCTACCCGCCTGCCTCCCCTGTGCGTCCCCTGCACAACCTACAGGGTTCAAGGATTCATTGCGAACCCTTCATTACGTTCTCTGTACCTTCATCGACGTTCAGTGGCTATCATTCTAAGAACTTTCTGCCTCCTGCTAGACTGATAAACGATGCTTGAACGTTCTGTGTGCGACCTAAGCGATTACCGTGTGTTCTTTGAGCGTCCAACGGCCACCTGGCAAGTTTCATGGTCTCTGTCCAGTGTAAAGAGGGTTTTGCAGATGTATAACTGACGATTTACGAAACTCCCAGACTTCGCTTCCATAGTTCAGGTTCGGTAACACGTATGTATCAAAGAGAAAAAGTTCAGTTTCTACATTTGAGAGTCCGTCTCTACTGATATTTTTTTACTGCCAACATTGCTTCACTTCCCTGATCAACTACGGCTCTCTGTGTGGTGAGGAACTTTTCATTGTGATTTAACAATAACCCTAGGTACGGAAAACTATTGGTTATCTTGATATGTACTGTGCAGAAAACAACTCAAGACAACGCTACGTATTCACTAATATCCTTTATTTGAATTCCTCTCGGTCGCCCTCTCAGCCGAATATATAGCTTTTTGTGGCCGCGTTTGCCTCGAGTGCAATGAACTCTTCTCATTTATTTATTTATTTATTTATTTTCTAAAAACCACCTTTAAACGATGAGTAAAAGAATATATATATATATATATATATATATATATATATATATATATATATATATATATATATATATATATATATATATATATATATATACAGAAAGACAAGTAACCGAACAAATTAGTCTGTTCTCTCCATTTTAATTCAAAAAGTCCCTGATCGTCAGGAGGTTTATTTGAAAATGGTTTTATTAGCCGTTTTTACGTTCACGGCGTGACGACACTCAAGATAAGAAATGTAATTGTAGATTACCAAGCAAGTGTCTTTTGAGAGGGGAATGTTTGTCTAGCAACATTGTGTACCAAGCCACAGTTATTACAAAGAACAAATGCATGAAATATATAGGCCTTTGTGGTGGGCAATTTAAGTTGAGATATAATAATCACACTTAGTCATTTAGGGACAAAAAATATGCTGCAGATACTGAGATATCTAAATACATTTGGAAATTAACAGAAAATAACACCCAGGATGGCATTAGATGGGACATCATAAAGAAATCAGCGACGCAAAGGAGAAATCAGCACCTATGCAACCTTTGCCTGGACGAAAAACTGTTAATAATGATAACACCAGATACTCTTAGAAATAAAAGAACTGAAACAATTACCATGTGTCGGCATAAGGTGACGTAACTAACACGGCGTGCGACGTAAGTGTCGTCACGCCGTGTACGTAAAAACGGCTAATAAAACCATTTTGCAAATAAACCTCCTGACGATCGGGCATACCTTCTGGGTACGCCCGTGAAACTCGGGGACGGGGTTATTACATTTCTCTTGTTTATTTATTTATTTATTTATTTATTTATTTATTTTAATAGTATATATACAGAACAGTAGCTAAAACGATTTTAAGAGCAATTCCGCCAACATCTATTCTTTTGAGAGTCTGTTCTGATAGCAGGGGCTGTGTAGGGGCCTACTAAGAATCTCAGCGAAACAAACAGCCCTGTCGGTGCATGCAGGTCCGGGACCACTCAAACATAAGATCGGGTTCGTGCCACTAGCGACAATCCTCTGGAGCAACGACCCCTTCACTATGGAACGATTAAGCATAAAATGAGACAGTTAATGAGTTAAAAGATTAAGATATGGCGTGTCAATGCTCATTACCCAGCGGTATAGTGATTCTACATTTCTAGATATAGTATAACTAATTTTCGGAATATGTTTGACTTCTAGGAGAGCAGAGGTATGTGATCGCGAAGATAAACCCATGAATCTTGAAGTCCAGTAACAGATATAGAAAAAATTGTTAAGTCATCAGCATCGATAATATTATTATACGTGTATAAGGTATTTCCAATTAGAACACCAGCGTTTGTAGAGGATAATTCCTTCAGCAGCTCGTCAATAAAATGTTAAAAAGGATCGGGGATAAAATACTACCCTGCCTTGTTCCCCGGGTAATTTTAAAATTAGCACTATATGAGCCTCCCCACCTTATTGAAACACTTAAACTCTTATACAATTTATAAAGATATAACCAATGCGAATCGGGGAGAACATCAAACAGTTTATAGAATAGTCCATTGTGCCAAATCATATCGAAGCATTTTTCGGCGTCGAGGTTGCACATATACATGTATAAGGGCGAGTCACCGTCTTTCACAGTGCACATAATATCATTTAAGAAGCTGCAAGCGACGTCCATTCCTCTTCCTTCCTTAAACCCAAACTGGGTGCCCGCAGTGGTATAGGGCACACTGGGGAGGAATATGGACTCAATAAGTTTGGAGTATGTAGTGCTGGCGGTGATTGGCCGGTAGTTCTCCGGATGGTTTGGGTTTAGACCAGGCTTTTAGGGTGCATTTCCAGAGATTTAGATCGATCAAGAGATTTAGATTTAGATCGACCTAACTCCCTTGGGGTTCACGCTGATACTAGAATGTGGTCTATCCACGAATAGACATCCCTCGGGGTACAAAAGTAAGTGTAATTAAAGGGGAATACAATGACGTCATCACAGGATAATCACCCCCCTAAAAATAGGCTTACGCTTACAGTGGGTAAAACGTGATGGGCAGATCTAGAGAGAAGAGGGGTCGGATTTTATTGAATTTAGTACCCCAGAAAGTTGTATTCCCCTTTAAGCGCTTGGGTCAAAAACAAGTCCGCAGGTGTGAGACAATTTTCCAGGATGAAATCGTGTAATATACCACTGTAGTCATTAAAGCGTTTGTCCCTGTACCATCGTAAGTACATGTCCTTATCTGTGGGCAGCTGGGCATTAAAGTCACCACAGAGCACAGTGGGCGCAGATGATGCATATTTTTCTATTAGAGAATGAAGGCAGGTGATGGTATCTACAGTATATATTCCTCTGTACTAGTCCCATTACCACATTCAAAGCATGGCATATTAACTGGTGCCGCTACTAGAACTATATTACCGGTGGAATCAAAAACTCTAATAGCACATATTTTATTGCTATCAACTACCAGTTCACTTATCGTAACGTTTGACATCTGTCTCGCGATTAAAGATACACCACCAAAGGGTCGGCCAGAGTAAGGAAAGTCTAGCTCTCCCATTGCACTTTTCCCATAAGTTTTGAATGTACCTGGAGTTACGTGTAAAATCTCGGGGAGGAGAGAGATTTCACGTGGCCTTAGCCAGGTTTCAGATAGGCATAGTATGTCACAAGACTCTAACCTATCTTGTAAGTAATAACTGAGCTCTTCAGGACCTTACAGTTAAAACTCTCGACAATAATCTGTTGTATATTTTCAATTTTTGTGACCCAACATTACTTTTAGTAGAAATAGTTTCTCGCATATCGTGAGGATTGCTGTCTCCCGTGAGATTCGTACCTGTGTGATCTCTCCTTATATTTGTCGTAGTCCCTTCTGTTGTCGTAGGTGTATCGGTGTGTCGTCTCCCACTCGTCGGACCGTCTCCTGCTGTTCTCTTAATAAATAGCGGTGGTAGGTGTCGGGTGAATTACGTTGCCCCTGGTTGGAGTAGTGGCTTAGTGAGACGCTGTAGTCACCGCCATGCCTCCCGGACCTGACGTTTGGGTGCTTACGGTTATCCCTTCGTGTGTGGGTGGGGGTCTTGTTGCATTATTGTTACGAAAGGTCTGGATTTTTATATTGTCATTCCAGTTGTCAGTGTTCAAAACAAGCTTTTTATACACTGTTGGTATCTTAATGACGAAAGATTTTTTACCGTACTTCTCAGACACCAGTCTGCAGGAAACCCCGTCGATCCCCATGCTTGAAACATGAGCTACCATATCATCAACATCATTTACAGGGGACACATTACCAACAAAAATATCTACATTGTAACACGAGGATTGAACACCGACCACTGGTTTTATAGCAGCCTTGCGCGTACGGGTTGTGCTTGCATCGGAGTTTTATCTGGAGAGTCTGTTCATCACCTACAACTTCGAGATTGCTGGAATCTTGGTTACCCGCTGGGATATTTGCAGCATGCGGAAAAATTTTTTGCAATCAGATCTTGATATTGATGATGAAAACTAAAATCAAACTCATCGAACTCTTCTTAATGTAATTAATATCTTATATAATGAGTCACACTCGATTGATCTAAAGTGCCAAGCACATATCCATTTATTATTATTATTATTATTATTATTATTATTATATCTGAAATAATATGGAAAAAATATAATCTAATAATAATATCAAGTAATAATCCTGTTTAAGAACAGTGGCGCTTTTAAGGGGGTGTCAGGGGGTCGTGACCTCTCTTCGATTTCTGAAAAAATCACTCCAATGGACACCACTTGAAATTGGAATTTTGACTTACTGAATCATAGTTCTAAACAGTACAGAAAGGCACCGTTCGCCCTCTAAAATACCAATTTTTTTTACGGCGGGCCCCGAGTCCCACGCCAAAGCATCCGCGGTCTGTCAGCCCTGAAAACCGGACCCCCCCCCCCCCCCTTAAAATAATCCTGGATCCGCCACTGATGAATATATATTGTGGCTTTTTTTTTATTAAGTATTAACATCGAACGCAACGCAACGGGTTACGGTATGCACCATTTCGGTTTGGTTTGATTATTGTCCCTAGCTCCTAAATAGTTTAATAAGAGAAAGATACCATGACAGTACCCTCTATCAGGGTGGCAGATTATATAGGGAAAAACGGGAAAATCCAGACCAAAATGACTATTTATCTTGAGACATTTGTAAGTACCTGTGAAAAAACAATCTGTCGACTGGTAGAGGGTACCATGACAGCAGCTACAGTACGTAAGAACTTTTCAGAATTCTCTGTTCTCAACAATTTCTTTGAAAACAATTTACAGATTTTGTAAAAAGAGGAAGAACGATTATATTTCCTAGGGGATAATGTTTGCAAATAACAGGAGCAAACTGTTACAGATGTATTCTTGAAAGACTGCCCCTTGTGACATGAAAAAAACAAAGAATGAAGCCATGTGCAGATGTACGTGTAAACAATTAAGAACACTTTTCAAGAATTAATTTTGCCAGTATTGAATACCATGTACAAAGAAATGTGGAAACATCCCCCCTTGCAGTGTAGAAAGAAACAATAGGGAGGAAAATATGGGGTGATGGAGCTAGGTGTCATCTTCAAGACAACATTAATTGAAGAAATTCCGGAATGAATGCATAGTGAAACTTCTTTAAATTTTTAAAAATATTTTCGGAAAAAGAGGAAGGAGATTTCAAATAACAGGAACAAAATAGAACTTTACAGATGTATTCTTGAAAGACTGTCTCTTGTGACAGGAAAAGAATAAAGTCATGTAGATGAAAGTAATAAACAACAATTTCCAGTAATAAATTTAGCAGTACTTACTAAGTTTGAAATTTTTTGAAACTTCATAAAGCATATTTTTATTTACTGTCATTCCTTCTATGTGTCGCTAATTTGGATGTATGCACCAGTTATAAGACTGAAAAAAAAACCAAGCTGGGTATTTTCCTTATCTGTGAAAGCCACTTTTTACTTCCCAAGATTCGAGAAACGCTCATTTTATTTAGCGTGAAGCACCCCATTCCTGTGACTCGTACATGCAGCTTTTTATTCTCCGTTGTTCGTGAAAGAAAGTCGTTATACCCGGTGATTCGTGATTTTTGACGCGCATTTTCAATGAAACTTAAATTAAGTTTTATTTACTGTGATTTGTGAATTGATAATTTTATTTCCCGTGAATTGTAATCACTCAATGGTACTCTCTCTGGGCTGTATCCTCCCGAGGGAGGTGAGAACATTTACACCTAGTCTGAGTCAGTATTATTTTTTGTACTTTATAAAACACATCTGTTAAGTCAATCCTAGCTGTGAGAGCTCTAGTTAACTAAGCTGTACTCACCCTAGGTCCTAATGAACGCTGTCACTAATTTTAACGTTCTATACAAATCGGGTAAACAAAAAACGCATCTTGTCTTCTCTAACACAATCGGTACAGGTGACTTTTTTTTTGGGGGGGGGGGGGGGGTGAAACATAGCCAAATTATTTGATATCAAACTTAATGGTTGATAAAATGTTATTATTTTTGCCATTATGATGGTAGAAAGCCTAAATCACCATCGCGGGATTAGGACCCCTAGCGCCATATCAAATAAAAAAAAAAATATTTTAAATCGAAACTTGCGTTCAAAAAGCGGGTGCCCTGTACATTATTATGTAATACAGGTGAGCATTTCGGTGAGAGGTGTTCAGGTTGGACCAAGGTCAGTAGAAGATGGAGAAGACAGAGGTTCTTGGTACGTTGCTGCAATTCCCACACGTAGGCCACAAATTTAGCACAGAAAATGACAGGAAGTTGCCGTAGTATTTTATAGATGATATAAGATAACGTTGTGTATTTTGTGTTGACGACAATTGCCCAAATGATGCGTTTTGCACACGGACATTTGAGTCCTTATGACTGTGGGAACATTGCACTTATGTCCAATACACTCTTCATTAGAATTTCAAAATTAGCTCAAAGTTTGAATGATTTGTTTTCTGTAATTTCAGAGAAGGAACACACTTGCCAATGAGGAAGTGAGAGGCTTATTGCAGCTGTCCAAAGGTCTGAACACGTCCTCAACAAGACGACTGGACAGGTATCTGCATTCTCTTAATAGTTTTATTGTCAGGGTCATTGACATTACCTCAAAGTATCAAAATATCTGGTTTATAAAAGTAAACTTCATACAGACAAGTGCACATTCATTAATAAGATGTTGAACTATTGTGTCATTACATTCCTGGAAACGACGGGACAGTTTAAGGAGGGGAGGGGTGGGGGTGGCGAACGGGCCTACGGTGTCCCTCTCTTTAAGAAGTATCCCTTCTCCATCACAAAATAACTATTCAAAACAGGAACAAGAACAAATCAAAAGTGCAAAAATATTGTACATGGCACGAAACTAGACGAAATCCAGCTAATGTATCCTCGTATTCTCGCCCCCTCCGCCTGAAAAACGTGGCTTGGTCAGTCAAAACGTGTCTAGATAATGTCTTTTCTATACTAATACTGTCAATTTTATACTAGTTGGACCCATCTGCCAAATGTTTTCATTCACTGACTTTCATTTTCGTAAATATCTCCATAATCCGGGAGACTGGTCCTTTCATACTGCATCTTACATATGAATGCAAAGAAGTATGTTGTCATTAAACAGTGTGCATAGGGTAGAAAAGAATAGGAATGGCACAATAGTGTTTTGTTTACATAATCGCATGTGTTCCAGAATAGCATGCTTTTAAGATATACATACTGCTTCATCAAACCGTGTCATGAATGTGATTTTCTTCGGTTATTTCAGTGGCTCCCTACTGCTGTTTACCGGGTGATTGGATGCATCGCCGATCAAAGACATCAGATTCATGTTGGACATCGCCTGCGCCCATGCAAAGATTGCCTCGCTTGTTGAAGTTTGTCTTGTAGCTTATTTGCAGGATTGACATTTGGTGTGAAATGTAATCTTTGCCTTGGATAATAATATTCTGCATAAAACGAGTATCAAAATAATTGTTGCACGCAGCAAGAATTTTTTAATGAAACTTCTGATAAGAAAAAAAGAAAGAAATCGATATCGTCGATACATACTATAGATTTGTTTCTAAATTGTAGTACAGTACTCTATCAGCTCATATCGTTTCAAGGTATTTTATTTATTATGTATATTTATTATTGGGGGAGGTACCCATCAGTTCTCAAACAAAAATACGGCACTTTTTTGAGTTCGCCTTTAAGAAAATAATTTTAATTCAAAAAGTATTTGCTGAAGTGATGGATTAAAACAAAAATGATAGTTATTATTATTATTATTATAAGGCGAATTTAGGTAGAATACTGTTCCTGTTCCTTCTAGATGAAGGTAAAATTTTTCTGTGGGCAAATCTTCAATCGGCCACTTAGCTATGCATTTGACGATATTTTAAACATTTATTTTGAATTGAATTGAATTCTGAGAAATTTCAAGAAGAAAAATATCTCAACTTTATTACATGAAACTTTTGAGAAACAAACGGTTTCATACATTGGCCGTTAAGTTTGAGAAAAGAACAAGTTGTTTATTTAACTTACAAACACTGTACTTCAAGTTATAATGCTTTGAGAATTATAGCGTTATGAAAAAGATAACATTTGTCCACGTGATTGCAGAATTGCCCATGTATAAGAAACGACCCTTCTTTAAACTGCGGACATACTTTTGTAACACATGTTAAGAATGAACTTACTTTGGTTTCGGTGTTTTGATATTTTGTCTGATCAGTGACAGATACACATGTACTGTGCTGGGATGGGTCTAAAACAATGTTAAGAAAATCAAACCAGGAGAGAAATAGGGATTTTCACGAAATTAGTGCGCATTCGTTATTGCAGTAGGGGAATACATGTTACCAACGTGATAAATACTGCCCCTTCTTAGGGCCACTCAAATTTATCAGCATTGCATGAGTTAATTTGTGTGTTGTTAGACTTTTTGCCAATATCGCAAAGCAGAAATGTAAGTGGTCTCCTGAAAAACTTTTGTGTTCATATGCATAAAAATATCTATGTAGGACTGACATTTATCATAAACTTTACATTTTTAATTTAGAAAATTCATCATGCAATTCAAATTGATTGCTTCGGCCGTCGCAAAAAGTTGGAGGGGGGTTAAAGTAACTTTCACCTATGTTCTTTGTTCGAAGTGCTTTATTAATTGATATTTCTTTGGTCGAGAGGTGATTGAGAGGAAAAGGTCTTATTAGATGCCATTCCAGCACGTCTTGTTGGGGTATTTTTTGCCAATTGTTTCTTTATCACTGAACACGGGAGACCAGAGTAAGGGAATTAGCATTTATGAATTAATGAATCTTAAGTCACCTTTTTTTGCGAAATCTTTTCAGTTTTGTTTGCATATTTTTCTTGAATTGTTATGACTAGAATAAGCTTGTAAATTAACCATGTCTTTCTGCCGTTCCTTGATTCGCATAAGTACAAATTTTAGTTTTCACTCAAAGTCGTGCCATTAACCTACCAATATTAAGGATGTAATGAAATGAAAACAAAATAACGTAAAACACTCGAATCTTAAAAATGACTATTTTGTCTACCTCTTTATGTGCGAGAATCGCTACGACGGCATAGAACAAGGTGTGCATAAGTGCGAATGCACGTGAGGTTATCTATATGTACTAGTCCTGGTCAATTTTTTAATATGAATTTTGTTTTGGTAAGAGTTATATCGAAATTCTCTTTTATATAAATAAATAGAATTTGTGGTTTGAGCAGCAATTTCCAAAGTGCATAAAATCCTTCATATGTGTTACTTAGTCTACTGTCTGGTAGACTTCTTGTATTTTTTTGTAAAAGCATCATTTATAGAATTTTTTTAGAAATTGGACGCTATTGTAATGACTGGTATCAACATAGAAAAAAACGCAACATCACATATTTTGTTTTGTATACAACTTCGTTGAAATTACTTGGAATTTGTTGAAACAATAAATAGTGAAAATAATGTACAGATATTTGTACGTTAAATTCCCTTTCATTTTTCACCTTCTTTCCCTTTAACTCTTTCTCCAGTGCACAGGTCTTACCTATAGAGCCTCTTGTATTAGTTTACCTTGCTTATTTGAATATTTTTTTGCAAAAGGCAATTTGCTGGGACCGAGGAGCGCCAGGTTTCGAACTTGTGACTTTCTAACTCGGAGGCAAGCGCGTTACCTATTCTTCTAAGTGTTCCCACCCACCCTCCCCGTGAAGACTTTCCTCTTATAGTAACCAAAGAGAAATTTCTGTAAAGCCCCTTGAAAAGTATTCAATGATTTCCAAGTACCCGAATCAGGAAACGAACCCACTGAGTCAATGAAATTATTGTAGTAACCAAAGTAAACTTCTAAAAAATCCCAATACATTAAAGAAATTTTAGAAACGTAAGCCAAGTTTGAAGCCCAAACCTAGGTTGCAGCTGAGAAACGCAACCGTCAAAGAAATAACTAAGACATTTTGTATACTTGGAAAGTCTTTATTTAGTGCCAAACAACTATGTATAAAGTATATCTAAGTATTTTATTGTAAGTTTAAGAACACTTAAATAACTACTTAATCACTTTGAATATCCGTAAGACATGCATGTAAGACAAAGTTATATTTCAAAGGTGTAACATATACAACACATGTATTGCATTTCACCAATAAACGGTCAACTTAACTACTCGTTTATGGTTTGGTGTTATATCTACAAATATTTTCAAAAAATCAGAACAAATTTGAGAAATTGACTGAAATTAAAGAGATATCAAGCAGTTCATTAATTATTACAAAAAGTGCGTGCGTCACTGCCTAATAAGATAAATAACTTGTGGCTATTTCTATATTTACATGATCTATTTGATTTATTATTACCATAGCATAAAACGTGGAAAAAAGGAACATATCATGAAAATCGCTGTTGGGAAAATACATCAGTAAATCATTGACACTTCCAAATGATCTTTCAAAACATTCACTTTTGTCTTATGAAAAAAAACGATGATCTCGACGATCAAAAGTTTCCATATTTGTGCATACTTTATTCGCACGACAACGTAACGCCAACTGGTACTTTCGCCCTAAAAAGTTCGGAAACGTTATTTTGAATAGTTATAAAATAACCATATTTAGTTACGGTAAATATTTTAACCAAATATTGTTGGATAATGAACCACAATTTGTTAATCTTTATTAACACAAGATTTTCCCAACACATTACATTTTTTTTGTTACTGAAAAACAATTTCACGTTTCCAAACTTTCTTGGTCGCGTGTATAATAATCAACAATCTCCCAGAGCCTGATTGACGCAGGACAGAAAAGTCCCATCGTTTAACTAGAAACATATCTGTACAAACGTGTATCTAGTGAAAAATCAATCTATGGCCCTGGTTGAGGGTAATCATTATTGTAGTACCATTTAACAAAGGCCACGGCGGGGAACTTGAAGGTCTTACGAGAATAGAGCACGTTGAAAGGCATAAGGGGCAGATATCTTTACTGAAATAAACCAAACCTGTATCTGACGACCACACAGTCTTAAACATGCCACGTTTCTAATACCCAATGCTTTATTTTAAAGGTATCAACATGAGGTATCAACAGAACGATTAACATTTGTTTGAAACAGTATTTTGCGCTATCAATTCGCCCCCTATGCCTTGAAGGGTTTACCAGTGAACGCACAATTTAAGCTCCCGTCATACAAAAATCTGTACAGTGTAGGTATAGTTCAACTTATATACTCAACGGACTGAAATAGTACAACTGAACTAGTGAAATCGTGCCGAAATTAGAAATGGAAGTGTAATACTTATACAGTGTACCTACTGTTTGCTATGCTCTTTTTATTTCGACCTCCAACCGCTTACTACAAATATTTACATTGCAATAAATAGGAATTTAAATGGGAGATTCCACAGCATTTCCCTTTTTTGTCTGCTTCGTGTAAATTTTCTCTTGGTAAGTCTTTAACTGACGATAATTTTTCTACCAACGAAGTTTGAAATAATTGTCATTTCCATAGGACGTGATAAGGTGAAGTAATGGAGGAAGCAAAATGTTGAGGGGGAAACACTGGGTAGTGGTCAAGCCATTTTTATACATGCACACGTCACAGTACTTCTTATAAAATTAATTACAAATAAGTGAACATTAAATCCCTAACACTGATACATTGAAACGTTATACCGAATTGGTTGAAACATAAATATTCGTATACTTAGTTTCCAGAACGCCCCGCATCCACTCCCTGATCACGTAAGGTGTAACAACTCTTCCCAGAGTAAGTTCAATTTGCTTTATGGGGGAGGGGCTAAAGCTTTTCTGTTCAACTCTCACCCTTATCTGACAAGCAAAACTTGATAAAAAATTTACTAAAATCAAAATGCATATATATGTATATATAGTGCATTTGTGTTAAATATATTTCAAAAAAGAAACCAGAAGAAAACAGCCACAATGAAATAATGTTATGTAGGTCAATGGCGAGTCTAAAATGGTCCACTGCTTTTATCTGAACAGTTTTCGCCATGTTTGACAAACTGGGCAGTATTATAATGCCACCTTGAGGAAAATATGATCGTCTCTGTTGCAATAAGTACCTATCACATTATGATATCAACATACTACGTGTAGCTGCATATGACATTTACGTCTTTGTATGTCCACACATGAATCTACAGTGTATGCTCAGGTGTATATAACGTGCTTTTCCCGTCACGCCGGTTTATTTGGACCTCTTGAGGAGGAAGATTTTTCTAAGAACATACTGTACACCTGTGACGAGGCAGAAAGCTGTCATGTGTACATACAGATATATAACACATGGTAGAAACATTGACATGAAAACAGTCTACTATGGCTGTACTGGGGGTAAATTAAGGAAACCATTTAAAATGGAAGTGCACAAAATGTTTGATACCGTATAATGTTTATGTTTTGTTACCCAGTGCTTCACAGCATCATGATAACCTGTTTTCAATAAAGAAATACATGTGTTGTGGATATTAAAAATGAAGTAAACACAGGACTTGAGGCCCATGTAAATACTTATTAAATCACAGGTAAAATATGCTATACTGTGAATAGTGAAAGTGAGCAAAAAAAGTAATAAGGTGGGTTTTTAAACGTGAAACCTACATCTATGTTTCAGTCTAGAAAGCCCATCTTAATTATGATTGAGGTTAGCTTATCTGTTGACTGTGTGCAATTGAAGTAAATTTTGAGAAAAATGAAAACTACACTTAAGACTGGCAAAATCCATGGATAAAAACAGTTTAACGTTAATAATAATGACAAATAAAGTCCAATGTTTGTGACATTTGTACAACTGAAGCTTACTGCATAAATCTGAGATAAGCTTATCAGTTGATTGTGTATGATGAAAAATATATATATAATATATAATATATAAAAATATATAACCAAGAGTCCTCATTTTTTAAAGAACATTTTAATTTATAACAAAATTGTGGGGAGAAGAAACAAGGCAGCAAAGCTGTCAAATGTACGGACAAAAAGCAGAAAATAACAATGCACAAAATAGGCTACTGTCAATTCTAATGCAAAAGTACATAATGCTTAACTGCAAATTCAACATCAAATTTCAATTATGCTCAACAGGTAATACCATTTTAAGTAAAATGTGTAACAAGCATAAGGCTTCAGACCCATGGGAGTTCAAGTTCACACTTTGAAAATGCCAGAATGAGAAAAATGAAAATTTCACACAAAATTGCATAAATTCAATAATAAATGATAACCCAATTGAGCTGGCTTTCTAATTTGAACTGCATGTCAATCCTAAAAATCATACTTGTAAGTTAAAAATAATAATAAGTAACATACAGTTTTCTTTTCATAATGTTTGTTGTAGCAATTCAAAAAGAATTTTGTCAATTTTGATATAACAGTACATAATAAATTGCAGAATAATTATCACCAATTTTTGATTATTGAACATAAATAGCATGGAAAATTTGATTGCCATTCGGCTTCATGTCCATGGGAGCTCTGAGTCCCACAATTAATATGCCAACAGGATAAAATTGAATATTTCACTAAAATTTAAAACCTCAAGAAAAAGAAGACAATTAGACTGCTTTTCCAATCCGGGCTGCATTTTAGTCCTGTGTTTTCTTTTTGAAAGTTTGACAATCATAAGTAACATGGTTTTCCCATTGTCATCATGGCAGAAATACCCAAAATTGTCTTTTCTTCTATTTTGATGCAGTATTACATAATGACCATCAATTTTTAATAATAAAATATACATATCATGGATTTTCAGAAAATGTGACTAGCATGGGTCTTCAAGCCCATGGAGGTTCTAAGACTCACTTTGAAATATGTGAAAAATGTGAAAAATTAAATTTTCACAAAAAAATGTTGAACTGCCATAAAAATTTATCAAACAGACTGCATTGCCTACTGAAGCTGTATTTTAGTCCCATGTTTCTTTCCTGTTAGTTTGAGAACAATAAGTGATTTTCCTTAAATGGCCATCATGGGAGCAGTGCCCAAAATAGGGGTTTCTTCAAATTTTAATGCAATATTACATAATGTTTAACATCATAATGACCATCAATTTTAATAATAAGATATTAGTATCATGGATATTCAGAAAATGTGACTAGCAAAGGTCTTCAGGCCCATGGAACTTCAAAGTCACACCTTGAAAATGCCAACATGTAAACAAGACAGAACTGTTCTGAAATGGGTTTTTATCCTTTTTTAAACAATTTTTAACATAAAACAAAATTAACAGTTTACTGCCATTTTTATATGATCAACTAAGAAAATTGATGAGATGGGAAAAATATCAATACAACAGTGTTAAATGTCCAATTTCCTCCATTCTGAGATTCTGAACATAGTGAATGATTGAACCTGACAAACTGCAATGATATGAGTTTGTTTCCATTTTTGAAACTTTCTTACACAATGCACAATAACAAGTTTACCATCATTTTTAAATAATAAACTAACAATCTTGAAAAGATGCAGGAAATGTCAAACAAACACTTTTACATATCTTATTAGTTAAATAATGAGACTGTTAACATGCCTAAGAAAAACAGCATAACTTCTAAAATAATGGCCCGATTATGCTGAATTTCAAACTCGACCTGCATTTTAGTAAGATTGACCACTCCTGTGAGATTAATGACAATTGGTTTATCTGTTTTTCTTATATTGTGTTTACAGTGTTGCATTTATGCTGAAAAGTAAAAAAAAACAGCATAACTACTAATAGTGGCCCAATCATGCCGATTTTAAAACTTGACCTGCGTTTTAGGAAGAGTGATTACTCCTGTAAGTTTCATGTCAACAGGCCTATTGGTTTTCCTTGAAATGTGTTTACAGTGTTGTATATTTGCTGAAAAGTGAAAAAACAGCATAACTTCTACAATAATGGTCAGATCATGCTATTTTTTTGGAACTTGACCTGCATTTTATAAATATTCATCAGCTCTGTAAATATAAAGCCAGTAAGTAAAACTGTCTTCCACTTATCATGTTTACGCTGAAAGTGCATGGCGACGGCGACGATGACAGCGACAACAGACGCAAGTGATGGCAATATGTACAGACACCTCTGTGTCTGTACATAAAAATTCAAATCCAAGGTTGCAGTAGGAATAAGAATATAGGACCTCCAATCCAAGTTCAATTGTATATATCAGAGCTTGTAAATTTGGAAAGTGCAATTGATGGCTAAAAGTAGGCTAAGGGTCAAATTCAAGGTCACTTGAAGACTATCACCATATGAGTTCCTATTCAAGTTCTAGGGCGTGCCAGTTTTGGAGTTCAGTTCATGGTGAGAAGTAGGCCAAAGGTCAAATTCAAGGTCACAGATTGGCAATGTATACCTTCATATTCAAGTTCAATACTAACTACGGGCGTATTTCTGTTTTGAAGATGTAAGGGGAGAAAATTTTTGCAGTGTTCAGTTTAAGGTTGAAAAGTTGGTCAAAGGTCAATTTCAAGGTGACAGGTTTCTAGTATATGACTTCCTATTCAAGTTTAAAAGTAACTATGCGAGTATCCCTGGCATTTTTGGGGATATAAGGGACAGAAAAGTTGCAAAGTTCAGTTCATGGTGAGAAGTAGGTTAAAGGTCAATTTCAAGGTCACAGATTGGCAATGTATGCCTTCATATTCAAGTTCAATACTAACTACGGACGTATTTCTGTTTTGAAGATGTAAGGAGTGGAAATTTTTGCAAAGTTCAGTTTAAGGTTGAAAAGTAAGTCAAAGGTCAATGTTAAGGTCACATTTAGATTGCCAATATATCACTTCCTATTCAAGTTCAATAGTAACTATGGACCTATCTCTGCCAGTTTTGAAGATAAAAGGGAACAAAAAGCTGCAAAGTTCAGTTCACGGTGAAAAGTAGGTCAAAGGTCAATGTTAAGGTCACAGTCAAACTGCCAATATGTGACTTCCTATTCAACTTTAATAGTAACTATGGACCTATCTCTGCCAGTTTTGCAGATATAAGGGACTGAATGTTATAATTTTGGAGTTACAATAATGTGCCATAAATTTCCTACAGAAAAAAATAATGAAAATAAAGAAAAGGTCATTATGGTTAAAAGTCTTAAAATGGGAGGTGCTCAGAAGTTCCAGATGTTCAAATTTCATAAAAATAATGTCATTTTTTACCAGAAGTTGTCTGCCTTGACAAGCCTTATGTTTTATTTTCACGGGGTTCAAAATTTATTATCCATTACCATACTGCAAATTTTGCTTTCACCATCACCATGTACTTTTTGATAACTTGAAAACCGTATGGAATACAAAAAAATGGAGACCACCTCTCGTGTTGGGATTTACATGCTCTACAAAATGCAAAAAAGAATGAGTCTCTAGCATTAACGGTTCCTGAATTGGAGACAGTTTTCAGTTTCGGTATCTTATGTGAAAATGCACCAATTGACCCCAAATTCATGGAGATGTAAGATAACCCAAAGGGTATCACTTTCCAATAATATTATTGGTTAAGTCTGTGTTGTTTCTGAATATCAGCGCAAATAATTTTTTTTTCATAAAAAAATTCATTTTTTTGAAAATTTTGGCCTCTTTGACCTTGAAATAAAGATCAAAGGTCAAATCCAGGGACATATTTGAAATCTCCACATATGACTTTCAGTCACCCATCTGTAGATTTTTTTCCCATAATTCCTTCCTTGGGGTAGATAATTAGCATTTAATTTTACCATTTTTGGACAAGGGTCACATTTGTCAAATATGGAAAGATGATGCATAACAACAATTAAAATCTGTGATAAGCTCATCAGCTGACTGTGTCTCACGAAAAAGATTGGAATAGATTTGTCAAAATTATTAAAGTTATATTGTCCAAAATAAACTTTAATAATTTTGACAAATCTAGTCCAATATTTGTGAAATTTGGACAGATGATGCATAACAATAACAAAAATCTGTGATAAGCTCATCAGTTAACTGGGTCCAACGAAAAAGATTTCTTTTGGACAATAAATTAGAGAAAACTGAATAGACAGCCAAATTCAAGGGCAAAGAATAGTTAAACGTTAATAATTTTGTCAAATCTAGTCGAATATTTGTGAAATTCAGAAAGATGATGCATAACAACAATAAAAATCTGTGATATTCTTATCAGTTGACTGGGTCAAACAGAAAAGATTTTTTTGGACAATAAATTTGTGAAAACTGAAAAGACAGCCAAATTCCAGGGCAAAGAATAGTTAAACATTAATAATTTTGACAAATCTAGTCGAATATTTGTGAAATTTGGAAAGATGATGCATAACAACAATAAAAATCTGTGATATTCTTATCAGTTGACTCGGTCAAACAGAAAAGATATTTTCGGACAATAAATTTGTGAAAACTGAAAAGACAGCCAAATTCCAGGGCAAAGAATAGTTAAACGTTAATAATTTAGACAAATCTGGTCGAATATTTGTGAAATTCGGAAAGATGATGCATAACAACAATGAAAATCTGTGATAAACTTATCAGATGACAGTGTTTTATGGAAAAGATCTTTTCAGAGCATATAAATTTGAGAATACTGAATATTACATGAAAAAGACTGCCAAATTCCAGAGCAAACAATAGTTAAACATTAATGATTTTGACAAATCTAGTCGAATATTTGTGAAATTCAGAGAATGTTGCATAACAACATTAAAAATCTGTGATAAGCTCATCAGTTGACTGGGTCCAACAGAAAATATTTTTTTTCGGACAATAAATTTGAGAAAACTGAAAATAACACTGAAAAGACTGCCAAATTCTAGGGTGTAAAATAGTTAAACATTAATAATTTTGACAAATCTAATCGAATATTTGTGAAATTTGGAATAATGATGCATAACAACTATAAAAATCTGTGATATTCTTATCAGTTGACTGGGTCCAACAGAAAAGATTTTTTCAGACAATAAAGATGATGCATAACAACAATAAAAATCTGGGATAAGCTCATCAGTTGATTGGGTCCAACAAAAAAGATTTTGATGATGCATAACAAAAATAAAAATACCACCAATACCAGATGCAGATTCCTCCTTTCAATGGTTTTCTGGAATCGGGTTTAGCACACCATTTGACAATGTCCTAAAGCTTGCCACATACCATCTATTGTACAAATGGATGACACAGACCATTGCTATTGCTGTTGTCTTTCACTGCCTGTTTTTTCTATAGGAATTAGCCATGACCAGACAGGAAGAATCAGTTCATCAAAAAAGCCACCACACTGTATGGAAAAGGTCACCTGGAAAAGGACCAACATCTTTAAATATATATACATTCAAAAGACTGCTAAATTCTGTTCCTAAATATAGTAAAAGGTTAATAATTTTTAAAAAACTAATCCAATATTTGTCAAATTTCGACAGATGATGCATGACAACAATAAAAATCTGTGATAAGCTCATCAGTTGACTGGGTAAAACACAAAGGATTTTTTTCTGACAATAAATTTGAGAAAACTGAAATCAACACTGAAAAGACAACCAAATTCCATGGTATAAAATAGTTACAAGTTAATAATTTTGACATATCAAGTCCAATATATGGGAAATTTGGACATATGATGCATAACAACAATAAAAATCTGTGATAAGATTATCAGATGGCAGTGTTTTATAGAAAAGATCTTTTCAGAGCATATAAATTTGAGAAAACTGAATATTACATGAAAAAGACTGCCAAATTCCAGGGCAAAGAATAGTTAAACGTTAATAATTTTGACAAATCTAGTCGAATATTTGTGAAATTCGGAAAGATGATGCATAAAAACAATAAAAATCTGTGATATTCTTATCAGTTGACTGGGTCAAACAGAAAAGATTTTTTCAGACAATAAATTTGAGAAAACTGAAAAGACAGCCAAATTCCAGGGCAAAGAATAGTTAAACATTAATAATTTTGACAAATCTAGTCGAAGAGTTGTGAAATTCAGTGAGATGATGCATAACAACAATATAAATCTGTGATAAGCTTATCAGATGACAGTGTTTTATGGAAAAGATCTTTTCAGAGCACATAAATTTAAGAAAACTGAATATTACATGAAAAAGACTGCCAAATTCCAGGGCAAAGAATAGTTAAACGTTAATAATTTTGACAAATCGAGTCGAATATTTGTAAAATTCAGAAAGATGATGCATAACAACAATAAAAATCTGTGATAAGCTTATCAGATAACAGTGTTTTATGGAAAAGATCTTTTCAGAGCATATAAATTTAAGAAAACTGAATATTACATGAAAAAGACTGCCAAATTCCAGGGCAAAAGAATAGTTAAACGTTAATAATTTTGACAAATCTAGTCGAATAATTTGTGAAATTCAGAGAGATGATGCATAACAACAATAACAAGGCAGCAAAGCTGTCAAATGTACAGACAAAAAGCAGGAAATAACAAAATAGGCTTCTGTCAATTCTGATGCAAAAGTACATTATGTTAAACTGCAAATTCAACATCAAATTTTAATTATGCTCAACAGGTAATACCAATGTAAGTAAAATGTGAAACAAGCATAAGGCTTCAGGCCCATGGGAGTTCAAGTTCACACTTTGAAAATGTAAAACTTCCAGAAAAAGAAGTCAATTAGACTGCTTTTCCAACTCAGGCTGCATTTTAGTCCTGTATTTCTTTTTTGAAAGTTTGGCAATCATAAGTAACATGGTTTTCCCATAATGGTCATCATGGCAGCGGCACCCAAAATTGTGTTTTCTTCCATTCTGATGCAATATTACATAATGGTTAACTGCATAATGACAATCAATTTTTAATAACAAAATATATGTATCATGGATTTTCAGAAAATGTGACTAGCCTGGGTCTTCAAGCCTGTGGAACTTCAAAGTCACACCTTGAAAATGCCAATATGTGAAAAATTAAATTTTCACAAAAAAATGTTTAACTGGCAGATTGCATTGCCTACTGAAGCTGTATTTTAGTCCCATGTTTCTTTCCTGTAAGTTTGAGAACAGTAAGTGACATGGTTTTTCTTAAAAAGGTAATCATGGGAGCAGTGCCCAAAATAGGTTTTTTTCAAATTTTGATGCAATATTACATAATGTTTAACAGCATAATGACCATCAATTTTTAATAATAAAATATTAGTATCATGGATATTCAGAAAATGTGACTAGCAAAGGTCTTCAGGCCCATGGAACTTCAAAGTCACAACTTGAAAATGCCAAAATGTAAACAAGACAGCACTGTTCTGAAATGTTTTTTTCCCCATTTATAACAATTTTTAACATAAAACAAAATTAACAGTTTACTGCCATTTTTATATGATCAACTAAGAAAATTGATGAGATGAGAAAAATATCAATAGAGCAGTGTTAAATGTCCAATTGCTTCCATTCTGAGACTCTGAACATAGTGAATGATTGAATCTGACAAACTGCAATGATATGAGTTTATTTCCATTTTTGAAACTTTATTACACAATACACAATAACATGTTTACCATCATTTTTACAAAATCAACTAACAATGTTGTAAAGATGCAGGAAATGTCAAACAAACACTTTCACGTATCTTATTAGTTTAATAATGAGACTGTTAACATGCCTAAAAATTGAATCTGAGGAAATGTGAAAAAACAGCATACCTTCTAAAATAATGGCACAATTATGCTGATTTACGAACTCAACCTGCATTTTAGAAAAATTGACCATTCCTGTGAATTTAATGACAACAGGTCTATCGGTTTTCCTTGAAATGTGTTAACAGTGTTGCATATATGCTGAAAAGTGAAAAAACAGCATAACTACTAAAATAGTGGCCCGATCATGCCGATTTTCGAACTTGATCTGCGTTTTAGTAAGACTGATTACTCCTGTGAGTTTCATGACAACAGGCCTATCGGTTTTCCTTGAAATGTGTTAACAGTGTTGCATATATGCTGAAAAGTGAAAAAAACAGCATAAATTCTACAATAATGGCCCGATAATGCTGATTTTCGAACTTGACCCGCGTTTTATGAATATTAGTCAGCTCTGTAAATATAAAGCCAAAAAGTAAAACTGTCTTCCACTTATGGTGTTAACGCTAAAAGTGACGGCGACGGCAACATGATCGGCGATGACAGACGCAGGTGATGGCAATATGTACAGACACATCTGTGTCTGTACATAAAAATCTGTGATAAGCATATCAGTTGACTGGGTCAAACAGAAAAGATTTTTTCGGACAATAAATTTGAGAAAACTGAAAAGACAACCAAATTCCAGAGCAAAGAATAGTTAAACGTTAATAATTTTGACAAATCTAGTCGAATAGTTGAGAAATTCGGTGAGATGATGCATAAGACCAATATAAATCTGTGATAAGCTTATCAGATGACAGTGTTTTATGGAAAAGATCTTTTCAGAGCATATAAATTTGAGAAAACTGAATATCACATGAAAAAGACAGCCAAATTCCAGGGCAAAAGAATAGTTTAACATTAATAATTTTGACAAATCTAGTCGAATATTTGTGAAATTCGGAAAGATGATGCATAACAACAATACAAATCTGTGATATTCTTATCAGTTGACTGGGTGAAACAGAAAAGATTTTTTTGGACAATGAATTTGAGAAAACTGAAAAGACAGCCAAATTCCAGGGTAAAGAATAGTTAAACGTTAATAATTTTGACAAATCTAGTCGAATAGTTGTGAAATTCGGTGAGATGATGCATAACAACAATATAAATCTGTGATAAGCTTATCAGATAACAGTGTTTTATTGAAAAGATCTTTTCAGAGCATATAAATTTAAGAAAACTGAATATTACATGAAAAAGACAACCAAATTCCAGAGCAAAGAATAGTTAAACGTTAATAATTTTGACAAATCTAGTCGAATGGTTGTGAAATTCGTTGAGATGATGCATAAGAACAATATAAATCAGTGATAAGCTTATCAGATGACAGTGTTTTATGGAAAAGATGTTTTCAGAGCATATAAATTTGAGAAAACTGAATATCACATGAAAAAGACTGCCAAATTCCAGGGCAAAAGAATAGTTTAACATTAATAATTTTGACAAATCTAGTCGAATATTTGTGAAATTCGGAAAGATGATGCATAACAACAATACAAATCTGTGATATTCTTATCAGTTGACTGGGTGAAACAGAAAAGATTTTTTTGGACAATAAATTTGAGAAAACTGAAAAGACAACCAAATTCCAGGGTAAAGAATAGTTAAACGTTAATAATTTTGACAAATCTAGTCGAATAGTTGTGAAATTCGTTGAGATGATGCATAACAACAATATAAATCTGTGATAAGCTTATCAGATGACAGTGTTTTATGGAAAAGATCTTTTCAGAGCATAAAAATTTGAGAAAACTGAATATCACATGAAAAAGACTGCCAAATTCCAGGGCAAAAGAATAGTTAAACGTTAATAATTTTGACAAATCTAGTCGAATATTTGTGAAATTCGGAAAGATGATGCATAATAACAATAAAAATCTGTGATATTCTTATCAGTTGACTCGGTCAAACAGAAAAGATTTTTTCGGACAATAAATTTGTGAAAACTGAAAAGACAGCCAAATTCCAGGGAAAAAAATAGTTAAACGTTAATAATTTTGACAAATCTAGTAGAATAGTTGTGAAATTCGGTGAGATGATGCATAACAACAATATAAATCTGTGATAAGCTTATCAGATGACAGTGTTTTATGGAAAAGATCTTTTCAGAGCATATAAATTTGAGAAAACTGAATATCACATGAAAAAGACTGCCAAATTCCAGGGCAAAAAAATAGTTAAACGTTAATAATTTTGACAAATCTAGTCGAATATTTGTGAAATTTGGAAAGATGATGCATAACAACAATAAAAATCCGTAATATTCTTATCAGTTGACTCGGTCAAACAGAAAAGATTTTTTCGGACAATAAATTTGTGAAAACTGAAAAGACAGCCAAATTCCAGGGAAAAAAATAGTTAAACGTTAATAATTTTGACAAATCTAGTCGAATAGTTGTGAAATTCGGAAAGATGATGCATAATAACAATAAAAATCTGTGATATTCTCATCAGTTGACTCGGTCAAACAGAAAAGATTTTTTCGGACAATAAATTTGTGAAAACTGAAAAGACAGCCAAATTCCAGGGCAAAGAATAGTTAAACGTTAATAATTTTGACAAATCTAGTCGAATAGTTGTGAAATTCGGTGAGATGATGCATAACAACAATATAAATCTGTGATAAGCTTATCAGATGACAGTGTTTTATGGAAAAGATCTTTTCAGAGCATATAAATTGAAGAAAACTGAATATCACATGAAAAAGACTGCCAAATTCTAGGGCAAAAGAATAGTTAAACGTTAATAATTTTGACAAATCTAGTTGAATATTTGTGAAATTCGGAAAGATGATGCATAATAACAATAAAAATCTGTGATATTCTTATCGGTTGACTGGGTCAAAAAGAAAAGATTTTTTCGGACAATAAATTTGTGAAAACTGAAAAGACAGCCAAATTCCAGGGCAAAGAATAGTTAAACGTTAATAATTTTGACAAATCTAGTTGAATATTTGTGAAATTCGGAAAGATGATGCATAATAACAATAAAAATCTGTGATATTCTTATCGGTTGACTCGGTCAAACAGAAAAGATTTTTTCGGACAATAAATTTGTGAAAACTGAAAAGACAGCCAAATTCCAGGGCAAAGAATAGTTAAACGTTAATAATTTTGACAAATCTAGTCGAATAGTTGTGAAATTCGGTGAGATGATGCATAACAACAATATAAATCTGTGATAAGCTTATCAGATGACAGTGTTTTATGGAAAAGATGTTTTCAGAGCATATAAATTTGAGAAAACTGAATATCACATGAAAAAGACTGCCAAATTCCAGGGCAAAAAAATAGTTAAACGTTAATAATTTTGACAAATCTAGTCGAATATTTGTGAAATTTGGAAAGATGATGCATAACAACAATAAAAATCCGTAATATTCTTATCAGTTGAGTGGGTGAAACAGAAAAGATTTTTTCGGACAATAAATTTGTGAAAACTGAAAAGACAGCCAAATTCCAGGGAAAAAAATAGTTAAACGTTAATAATTTTGACAAATCTAGTCGAATAGTTGTGAAATTCAGTGAGAAGATGCATAACAACAATATAAATCTGTGATAAGCTTATCAGATGACAGTGTTTTATGGAAAAGATCTTTTCAGAGCATATAAATTTGAGAAAACTGAATATCACATGAAAAAGACTGCCAAATTCCAGGGCAAAAGAATAGTTAAACGTTAATAATTTTGACAAATCTAGTCGAATATTTGTGAAATTCGGAAAGATGATGCATAATAACAATAAAAATCTGTGATATTCTTATCAGTTGACTCGGTCAAACAGAAAAGATTTTTTCGGACAATAAATTTGTGAAAACTGAAAAGACAGCCAAATTCCAGGGCAAAGAATAGTTAAACGTTAATAATTTTGACAAATCTAGTCGAATAGTTGTGAAATTCGGTGAGATGATGCATAACAACAATATAAATCTGTGATAAGCTTATCAGATGACAGTGTTTTATGGAAAAGATCTTTTCAGAGCATATAAATTTGAGAAAACTGAATATCACATGAAAAAGACTGCCAAATTCTAGGGCAAAAGAATAGTTAAACGTTAATAATTTTGACAAATCTAGTTGAATATTTGTGAAATTCGGAAAGATGATGCATAATAACAATAAAAATCTGTGATATTCTTATCGGTTGACTCGGTCAAAAAGAAAAGATTTTTTCGGACAATAAATTTGTGAAAACTGAAAAGACAGCCAAATTCCAGGGCAAAGAATAGTTAAACGTTAATAATTTTGACAAATCTAGTTGAATATTTGTGAAATTCGGAAAGATGATGCATAATAACTATAAAAATCTGTGATATTCTTATCGGTTGACTCGGTCAAACAGAAAAGATTTTTTCGGACAATAAATTTGTGAAAACTGAAAAGACAGCCAAATTCCAGGGCAAAGAATAGTTAAACGTTAATAATTTTGACAAATCTAGTCGAATAGTTGTGAAATTCGGTGAGATGATGCATAACAACAATATAAATCTGTGATAAGCTTATCAGATGACAGTGTTTTATGGAAAAGATGTTTTCAGAGCATATAAATTTGAGAAAACTGAATATCACATGAAAAAGACTGCCAAATTCCAGGGCAAAAAAATAGTTAAACGTTAATAATTTTGACAAATCTAGTCGAATATTTGTGAAATTTGGAAAGATGATGCATAACAACAATAAAAATCCGTAATATTCTTATCAGTTGAGTGGGTGAAACAGAAAAGATTTTTTCGGACAATAAATTTGTGAAAACTGAAAAGACAGCCAAATTCCAGGGAAAAAAATAGTTAAACGTTAATAATTTTGACAAATCTAGTCGAATAGTTGTGAAATTCGGTGAGAAGATGCATAACAACAATATAAATCTGTGATAAGCTTATCAGATGACAGTGTTTTATGGAAAAGATCTTTTCAGAGCATATAAATTTGAGAAAACTGAATATCACATGAAAAAGACTGCCAAATTCTAGGGCAAAAGAATAGTTAAACGTTAATAATTTTGACAAATCTAGTCGAATATTTGTGAAATTTGGAAAGATGATGCATAACAACAATAAAAATCCGTAGTATTCTTATCAGTTGAGTGGGTGAAACAGAAAAGATTTTTTCGGACAATAAATTTGTGAAAACTGAAAAGACAGCCAAATTCCAGGGAAAAAAATAGTTAAACGTTAATAATTTTGACAAATCTAGTCGAATAGTTGTGAAATTCGGTGAGAAGATGCATAACAACAATATAAATCTGTGATAAGCTTATCAGATGACAGTGTTTTATGGAAAAGATCTTTTCAGAGCATATAAATTTGAGAAAACTGAATATCACATGAAAAAGACTGCCAAATTCCAGGGCAAAAGAATAGTTAAACGTTAATAATTTTGACAAATCTAGTCGAATATTTGTGAAATTTGAAAAGATGATGCATAACAACAATAAAAATCCGTGATATTCTTATCAGTTGACTCGGTCAAACAGAAAAGATTTTTTCGGACAATAAATTTGTGAAAACTGAAAAGACAGCCAAATTCCAGGGAAAAAAATAGTTAAACGTTAATAATTTTGACAAATCTAGTCGAATAGTTGTGAAATTCGGTGAGATGATGCATAACAATAATATAAATCTATAATAAGCTTATCAGATGACAGTGTTTTATGGAAAAGATCTTTTCAGAGCATATAAATTTGAGAAAACTGAATATCACATGAAAAAGACTGCCAAATTCCAGGGCAAAAGAATAGTTAAACGTTAATAATTTTGACAAATCTAGTTGAATATTTGTGAAATTCGGAAAGATGATGCATAATAACAATAAAAATCTGTGATATTCTTATCGGTTGACTCGGTAAAACAGAAAAGATTTTTTCGGACAATAAATTTGTGAAAACTGAAAAGACAGCCAAATTCCAGGGCAAAGAATAGTTAAACGTTAATAATTTTGACAAATCTAGTCGAATAGTTGTGAAATTCGGTGAGATGATGCATAACAACAATATAAATCTGGGATAAGCTTATCAGATGACAGTGTTTTATGGAAAAGATCTTTTCAGAGCATATAAATTTAAGAAAACTGAATATCACATGAAAAAGACTGCCAAATTCCAGGGCAAAAGAATAGTTAAACGTTAATAATTTTGACAAATCTAGTTGAATATTTGTGAAATTCGGAAAGATGATGCATAATAACAATAAAAATCTGTGATATTCTTATCGGTTGACTCGGTCAAACAGAAAAGATTTTTTCGGACAATAAATTTGTGAAAACTGAAAAGACAGCCAAATTCCAGGGCAAAGAATAGTTAAACGTTAATAATTTTGACAAATCTAGTCGAATAGTTGTGAAATTTGGTGAGATGATGCATAACAACAATATAAATCTGTGATAAGCTTATCAGATGACAGTGTTTTATGGAAAAGATGTTTTCAAAGCATATAAATTTGAGAAAACTGAATATTACATGAAAAAGACTGCCAAATTCCAGGGCAAAAAAATAGTTAAACATTAATAATTTTGACAAATCTAGTCGAATATTTGTGAAATTTGGAAAGATGATGCATAACAACAATAAAAATCCGTAATATTCTTATCAGTTGAGTGGGTGAAACAGAAAAGATTTTTTCGGACAATAAATTTGTGAAAACTGAAAAGACAGCCAAATTCCAGGGAAAAAAATAGTTAAACGTTAATAATTTTGACAAATCTAGTCGAATAGTTGTGAAATTCGGTGAGAAGATGCATAACAACAATATAAATCTGTGATAAGCTTATCAGATGACAGTGTTTTATGGAAAAGATCTTTTCAGAGCATATAAATTTGAGAAAACTGAATATCACATGAAAAAGACTGCCAAATTCCAGGGCAAAAAAATAGTTAAACGTTAATAATTTTGACAAATCTAGTCGAATATTTGTGAAATTTGGAAAGATGATGCATAACAACAATAAAAATCCGTAATATTCTTATCAGTTGAGTGGGTGAAACAGAAAAGATTTTTTCGGACAATAAATTTGTGAAAACTGAAAAGACAGCCAAATTCCAGGGAAAAAAATAGTTAAACGTTAATAATTTTGACAAATCTAGTCGAATAGTTGTGAAATTCGGTGAGAAGATGCATAACAACAATATAAATCTGTGATAAGCTTATCAGATGACAGTGTTTTATGGAAAAGATCTTTTCAGAGCATATAAATTTGAGAAAACTGAATATCACATGAAAAAGACTGCCAAATTCCAGGGCAAAAGAATAGTTAAACGTTAATAATTTTGACAAATCTAGTCGAATATTTGTGAAATTCGGAAAGATGATGCATAATAACAATAAAAATCTGTGATATTCTTATCAGTTGACTCGGTCAAACAGAAAAGATTTTTTCGGACAATAAATTTGTGAAAACTGAAAAGACAGCCAAATTCCAGGGAAAAGAATAGTTAAACGTTAATAATTTTGACAAATCTAGTCGAATAGTTGTGAAATTCGGTGAGATGATGCATAACAACAATATAAATCTGTGATAAGCTTATCAGATGACAGTGTTTTATGGAAAAGATCTTTTCAGAGCATATAAATTGAAGAAAACTGAATATCACATGAAAAAGACTGCCAAATTCTAGGGCAAAAGAATAGTTAAACGTTAATAATTTTGACAAATCTAGTCGAATATTTGTGAAATTTGGAAAGATGATGCATAACAACAATAAAAATCCGTGATATTCTTATCAGTTGACTCGGTCAAACAGAAAAGATTTTTTCGGACAATAAATTTGTGAAAACTGAAAAGACAGCCAAATTCCAGGGAAAAAAATAGTTAAACGTTAATAATTTTGACAAATCTAGTCGAATAGTTGTGAAATTCGGTGAGATGATGCATAACAACAATATGAATCTGTGATAAGCTTATCAGATGACAGTGTTTTATGGAAAAGATCTTTTCAGAGCATATAAATTTGAGAAAACTGAATATCACATGAAAAAGACTGCCAAATTCCAGGGCAAAAGAATAGTTAAACGTTAATAATTTTGACAAATCTAGTTGAATATTTGTGAAATTCGGAAAGATGATGCATAATAACAATAAAAATCTGTGATATTCTTATCGGTTGACTCGGTCAAACAGAAAAGATTTTTTCGGACAATAAATTTGTGAAAACTGAAAAGACAGCCAAATTCCAGGGAAAAGAATAGTTAAACGTTAATAATTTTGACAAATCTAGTCGAATAGTTGTGAAATTCGGTGAGATGATGCATAACAACAATATAAATCTGGGATAAGCTTATCAGATGACAGTGTTTTATGGAAAAGATCTGTTCAGAGCATATAAATTTAAGAAAACTGAATATTACATGAAAAAGACTGCCAAATTCCAGGGCAAAAAAATAGTTAAACGTTAATAATTTTGACAAATCTAGTTGAATATTTGTGAAATTCGGAAAGATGATGCATAATAACAATAAAAATCTGTGATATTCTTATCGGTTGACTCGGTCAAACAGAAAAGATTTTTTCGGACAATAAATTTGTGAAAACTGAAAAGACAGCCAAATTCCAGGGCAAAGAATAGTTAAACGTTAATAATTTTGACAAATCTAGTCGAATAGTTGTGAAATTCGGTGAGATGATGCATAACAACAATATAAATCTGGGATAAGCTTATCAGATGACAGTGTTTTATGGAAAAGATCTTTTCAGAGCATATAAATTTAAGAAAACTGAATATCACATGAAAAAGACTGCCAAATTCCAGGGCAAAAGAATAGTTAAACGTTAATAATTTTGACAAATCTAGTTGAATATTTGTGAAATTCGGAAAGATGATGCATAATAACAATAAAAATCTGTGATATTCTTATCGGTTGACTCGGTCAAACAGAAAAGATTTTTTCGGACAATAAATTTGTGAAAACTGAAAAGACAGCCAAATTCCAGGGCAAAGAATAGTTAAACGTTAATAATTTTGACAAATCTAGTCGAATAGTTGTGAAATTTGGTGAGATGATGCATAACAACAATATAAATCTGTGATAAGCTTATCAGATGACAGTGTTTTATGGAAAAGATGTTTTCAAAGCATATAAATTTGAGAAAACTGAATATTACATGAAAAAGACTGCCAAATTCCAGGGCAAAAAAATAGTTAAACATTAATAATTTTGACAAATCTAGTCGAATATTTGTGAAATTTGGAAAGATGATGCATAACAACAATAAAAATCCGTAATATTCTTATCAATTGAGTGGGTGAAACAGAAAAGATTTTTTCGGACAATAAATTTGTGAAAACTGAAAAGACAGCCAAATTCCAGGGCAAAGAATAGTTAAACGTTAATAATTTTGACAAATCTAGTCGAATAGTTGTGAAATTCGGTGAGATGATGCATAACAACAATATAAATCTGTGATAAGCTTATCAGATGACAGTGTTTTATGGAAAAGATCTTTTCAGAGCATATAAATTGAAGAAAACTGAATATCACATGAAAAAGACTGCCAAATTCTAGGGCAAAAGAATAGTTAAACGTTAATAATTTTGACAAATCTAGTCGAATATTTGTGAAATTTGGAAAGATGATGCATAACAACAATAAAAATCCGTGATATTCTTATCAGTTGACTCGGTCAAACAGAAAAGATTTTTTCGGACAATAAATTTGTGAAAACTGAAAAGACAGCCAAATTCCAGGGAAAAAAATAGTTAAACGTTAATAATTTTGACAAATCTAGTCGAATAGTTGTGAAATTCGGTGAGATGATGCATAACAACAATATGAATCTGTGATAAGCTTATCAGATGACAGTGTTTTATGGAAAAGATCTTTTCAGAGCATATAAATTTGAGAAAACTGAATATCACATGAAAAAGACTGCCAAATTCCAGGGCAAAAGAATAGTTAAACGTTAATAATTTTGACAAATCTAGTTGAATATTTGTGAAATTCGGAAAGATGATGCATAATAACAATAAAAATCTGTGATATTCTTATCGGTTGACTCGGTCAAACAGAAAAGATTTTTTCGGACAATAAATTTGTGAAAACTGAAAAGACAGCCAAATTCCAGGGAAAAGAATAGTTAAACGTTAATAATTTTGACAAATCTAGTCGAATAGTTGTGAAATTCGGTGAGATGATGCATAACAACAATATAAATCTGGGATAAGCTTATCAGATGACAGTGTTTTATGGAAAAGATCTGTTCAGAGCATATAAATTTAAGAAAACTGAATATTACATGAAAAAGACTGCCAAATTCCAGGGCAAAAAAATAGTTAAACGTTAATAATTTTGACAAATCTAGTTGAATATTTGTGAAATTCGGAAAGATGATGCATAATAACAATAAAAATCTGTGATATTCTTATCGGTTGACTCGGTCAAACAGAAAAGATTTTTTCGGACAATAAATTTGTGAAAACTGAAAAGACAGCCAAATTCCAGGGCAAAGAATAGTTAAACGTTAATAATTTTGACAAATCTAGTCGAATAGTTGTGAAATTCGGTGAGATGATGCATAACAACAATATAAATCTGTGATAAGCTTATCAGATGACAGTGTTTTATGGAAAAGATCTTTTCAGAGCATATAAATTTGAGAAAACTGAATATCACATGAAAAAGACTGCCAAATTCCAGGGCAAAAGAATAGTTAAACGTTAATAATTTTGACAAATCTAGTCGAATATTTGTGAAATTTGGAAAGATGATGCATAACAACAATAAAAATCCGTAATATTCTTATCAGTTGAGTGGGTGAAACAGAAAAGATTTTTTCGGACAATAAATTTGTGAAAACTGAAAAGACAGCCAAATTCCAGGGAAAAAAATAGTTAAACGTTAATAATTTTGACAAATCTAGTCGAATAGTTGTGAAATTCGGTGAGAAGATGCATAACAACAATATAAATCTGTGATAAGCTTATCAGATGACAGTATTTTATGGAAAAGATCTTTTCAGAGCATATAAATTTAAGAAAACTGAATATTACATGAAAAAGACTGCCAAATTCTAGGGCAAAAGAATAGTTAAACGTTAATAATTTTGACAAATCTAGTCGAATATTTGTGAAATTTGGAAAGATGATGCATAATAACAATAAAAATCTGTGATATTCTTATCAGTTGACTCGGTCAAACAGAAAAGATTTTTTCGGACAATAAATTTGTGAAAACTGAAAAGACAGCCAAATTCCAGGGAAAAAAATAGTTAAACGTTAATAATTTTGACAAATCTAGTCGAATAGTTGTGAAATTCGGTGAGAAGATGCATAACAACAATATAAATCTGTGATAAGCTTATCAGATGACAGTGTTTTATGGAAAAGATCTTTTCAGAGCATATAAATTTGAGAAAACTGAATATCACATGAAAAAGACTGCCAAATTCCAGGGCAAAAGAATAGTTAAACGTTAATAATTTTGACAAATCTAGTCGAATATTTGTGAAATTCGGAAAGATGATGCATAATAACAATAAAAATCTGTGATATTCTTATCAGTTGACTCGGTCAAACAGAAAAGATTTTTTCGGACAATAAATTTGTGAAAACTGAAAAGACAGCCAAATTCCAGGGCAAAGAATAGTTAAACGTTAATAATTTTGACAAATCTAGTCGAATAGTTGTGAAATTCGGTGAGATGATGCATAACAACAATATAAATCTGTGATAAGCTTATCAGATGACAGTGTTTTATGGAAAAGATCTTTTCAGAGCATATAAATTTGAGAAAACTGAATATCACATGAAAAAGACTGCCAAATTCCAGGGCAAAAGAATAGTTAAACGTTAATAATTTTGACAAATCTAGTCGAATATTTGTGAAATTTGGAAAGATGATGCATAACAACAATAAAAATCCGTGATATTCTTATCAGTTGACTCGGTCAAACAGAAAATATTTTTTCGGACAATAAATTTGTGAAAACTGAAAAGACAGCGAAATTCCAGGGAAAAAAATAGTTAAACGTTAATAATTTTGACAAATCTAGTCGAAAAGTTGTAAAATTCGGTGAGATGATGCATAACAACAATATGAATCTGTGATAAGCTTATCAGATGACAGTGTTTTATGGAAAAGATCTTTTCAGAGCATATAAATTTGAGAAAACTGAATATCACATGAAAAAGAATGCCAAATTCCAGGGCAAAAAAATAGTTAAACGTTAATAATTTTGACAAATCTAGTCAAATATTTGTGAAATTTGGAAAGATGATGCATAACAACAATAAAAATCCGTAATATTCTTATCAGTTGACTCGGTCAAACAGAAAAGATTTTTTCGGACAATAAATTTGTGAAAACTGAAAAGACAGCCAAATTCCAGGGAAAAAAATAGTTAAACGTTAATAATTTTGACAAATCTAGTCGAATAGTTGTGAAATTCGGTGAGATGATGCATAACAACAATATAAATCTGTGATAAGCTTATCAGATGACAGTGTTTTATGGAAAAGATCTTTTCAGAGCATATAAATTGAAGAAAACTGAATATCACATGAAAAAGACTGCCAAATTCTAGGGCAAAAGAATAGTTAAACGTTAATAATTTTGACAAATCTAGTCGAATATTTGTGAAATTTGGAAAGATGATGCATAACAACAATAAAAATCCGTGATATTCTTATCAGTTGACTCGGTCAAACAGAAAAGATTTTTTCGGACAATAAATTTGTGAAAACTGAAAAGACAGCCAAATTCCAGGGAAAAAAATAGTTAAACGTTAATAATTTTGACAAATCTAGTTGAATAGTTGTGAAATTCGGTGAGATGATGCATAACAACAATATGAATCTGTGATAAGCTTATCAGATGACAGTGTTTTATGGAAAAGATCTTTTCAGAGCATATAAATTTGAGAAAACTGAATATCACATGAAAAAGACTGCCAAATTCTAGGGCAAAAGAATAGTTAAACGTTAATAATTTTGACAAATCTAGTTGAATATTTGTGAAATTCGGAAAGATGATGCATAATAACAATAAAAATCTGTGATATTCTTATCGGTTGACTCGGTCAAACAGAAAAGATTTTTTCGGACAATAAATTTGTGAAAACTGAAAAGACAGCCAAATTCCAGGGCAAAGAATAGTTAAACGTTAATAATTTTGACAAATCTAGTGGAATAGTTGTGAAATTCGGTGAGATGATGCATAACAACAATATAAATCTGTGATAAGCTTATCAGATGACAGTGTTTTATGGAAAAGATCTTTTCAGAGCATATAAATTTGAGAAAACTGAATATCACATGAAAAAGACTGCCAAATTCCAGGGCAAAAGAATAGTTAAACGTTAATAATTTTGACAAATCTAGTCGAATATTTGTGAAATTTGGAAAGATGATGCATAACAACAATAAAAATCCGTAATATTCTTATCAGTTGAGTGGGTGAAACAGAAAAGATTTTTTCGGACAATAAATTTGTGAAAACTGAAAAGACAGCCAAATTCCAGGGAAAAAAATAGTTAAACGTTAATAATTTTGACAAATCTAGTCGAATAGTTGTGAAATTCGGTGAGAAGATGCATAACAACAATTTAAATCTGTGATAAGCTTATCAGATGACAGTGTTTTATGGAAAAGATCTTTTCAGAGCATATAAATTTGAGAAAACTGAATATCACATGAAAAAGACTGCCAAATTCCAGCTTATGTCAAACAGAAACAGAAACAGACAAATCTAGTCGAATAGTTGTGAAATTCGGTGAGAAGATGCATAACAACAATATAAATCTGTGATAAGCTTATCAGATGACAGTGTTTTATGGAAAAGATCTTTTCAGAGCATATAAATTTAAGAAAACTGAATATTACATGAAAAAGACTGCCAAATTCTAGGGCAAAAGAATAGTTAAACGTTAATAATTTTGACAAATCTAGTCGAATATTTGTGAAATTTGGAAAGATGATGCATAATAACAATAAAAATCTGTGATATTCTTATCAGTTGACTCGGTCAAACAGAAAAGATTTTTTCGGACAATAAATTTGTGAAAACTGAAAAGACAGCCAAATTCCAGGGCAAAGAATAGTTAAACGTTAATAATTTTGACAAATCTAGTCGATTAGTTGTGAAATTCGGTGAGATGATGCATAACAACAATATAAATCTGTGATAAGCTTATCAGATGACAGTGTTTTATGGAAAAGATCTTTTCAGAGCATATTAATTTGAGAAAACTGAATATCACATGAAAAAGACTGCCAAATTCCAGGGCAAAGAATAGTTAAACGTTAATAATTTTGACAAATCTAGTCGAATATTTGTGAAATTCGGAAAGATGATGCATAACAACAATAAAAATCCGTGATATTCTTATCAGTTGAGTGGGTGAAACAGAAAAGATTTTTTCGGACAATAAATTTGAGAAAACTGAAAAGACAGCCAAATTCCAGGGCAAAGAATAGTTAAACGTTAATAATTTTGACAAATCTAGTCGAATAGTTGTGAAATTCGGTGAGATGATGCATAACAACAATATAAATCTGTGATAAGCTTATCAGATGACAGTGTTTTATGGAAAAGATCTTTTCAGAGCATATAAATTGAAGAAAACTGAATATCACATGAAAAAGACTGCCAAATTCTAGGGCAAAAGAATAGTTAAACGTTAATAATTTTGACAAATCTAGTCGAATATTTGTGAAATTTGGAAAGATGATGCATAACAACAATAAAAATCCGTGATATTCTTATCAGTTGACTCGGTCAAACAGAAAAGATTTTTTCGGACAATAAATTTGTGAAAACTGAAAAGACAGCCAAATTCCAGGGAAAAAAATAGTTAAACGTTAATAATTTTGACAAATCTAGTCGAATAGTTGTGAAATTCGGTGAGATGATGCATAACAACAATATGAATCTGTGATAAGCTTATCAGATGACAGTGTTTTATGGAAAAGATCTTTTCAGAGCATATAAATTTGAGAAAACTGAATATCACATGAAAAAGACTGCCAAATTCCAGGGCAAAAGAATAGTTAAACGTTAATAATTTTGACAAATCTAGTTGAATATTTGTGAAATTCGGAACGATGATGCATAATAACAATAAAAATCTGTGATATTCTTATCGGTTGACTCGGTCAAACAGAAAAGATTTTTTCGGACAATAAATTTGTGAAAACTGAAAAGACAGCCAAATTCCAGGGCAAAGAATAGTTAAACGTTAATAATTTTGACAAATCTAGTCGAATAGTTGTGAAATTCGGTGAGATGATGCATAACAACAATATAAATCTATGATAAGCTTATCAGATTACAGTGTTTTATGGAAAAGATCTTTTCAGAGCATATAAATTTAAGAAAACTGAATATCACATGAAAAAGACTGCCAAATTCCAGGGCAAAAGAATAGTTAAACGTTAATAATTTTGACAAATCTAGTCAAATATTTGTGAAATTTGGAAAGATGATGCATAATAACAATAAAAATCTGTGATATTCTTATCAGTTGACTCGGTCAAACAGAAAAGATTTTTTCGGACAATAAATTTGTGAAAACTGAAAAGACAGCCAAATTCCAGGGCAAAGAATAGTTAAACGTTAATAATTTTGACAAATCTAGTAGATTAGTTGTGAAATTCGGTGAGATAATGCATAACAACAATATAAATCTGTGATAAGCTTATCAGATGACAGTGTTTTATGGAAAAGATGTTTTCAGAGCATATAAATTTGAGAAAACAGAATATCACATGAAAAAGACTGCCAAATTCCAGGGCAAAAGAATAGTTAAACGTTAATAATTTTGACAAATCTAGTCGAATATTTGTGAAATTCGGAAAGATGATGCATAATAACAATAAAAATCTATGATATTCTTATCAGTTGACTCGGTCAAACAGAAAAGATTTTTTCGGACAATAAATTTGTGAAAACTGAAAAGACAGCCAAATTCCAGGGCAAAGAATAGTTAAACGTTAATAATTTTGACAAATCTAGTCGAATAGTTGTGAAATTCGGTGAGATGATGCATAACAACAATATAAATCTGTGATAAGCTTATCAGATGACAGTGTTTTATGGAAAAGATATTTTCAGAGCATATAAATTGAAGAAAACTGAATATCACATGAAAAAGACTGCCAAATTCTAGGGCAAAAGAATAGTTAAACGTTAATAATTTTGACAAATCTAGTCGAATATTTGTGAAATTTGGAAAGATGATGCATAACAACAATAAAAATCCGTGATATTCTTATCAGTTGACTCGGTCAAACAGAAAAGATTTTTTTGGACAATAAATTTGTGAAAACTGAAAAGACAGCCAAATTCCAGGGAAAAAAATAGTTAAACGTTAATAATTTTGACAAATCTAGTCGAATAGTTGTGAAATTCGGTGAGATAATGCATAACAACAATATGAATCTGTGAAAAGCTTATCAGATGACAGTGTTTTATGGAAAAGATCTTTTCAGAGCATATAAATTTGAGAAAACTGAATATCACATGAAAAAGAATGCCAAATTCCAGGGCAAAAAAATAGTTAAACGTTAATAATTTTGACAAATCTAGTCGAATATTTGTGAAATTTGGAAAGATGATGCATAACAACAATAAAAATCTGTAATATTCTTATCAGTTGACTCGGTCAAACAGAAAAGATTTTTTCGGACAATAAATTTGTGAAAACTGAAAAGACAGCCAAATTCCAGGGCAAAGAATAGTTAAACGTTAATAATTTTGACAAATCTAGTCGATTAGTTGTGAAATTCGGTGAGATGATGCATAACAACAATATAAATCTGTGATAAGCTTATCAGATGACAGTGTTTTATGGAAAAGATGTTTTCAGAGCATATAAATTTGAGAAAACTGAATATCACATGAAAAAGACTGCCAAATTCCAGGGCAAAAAAATAGTTAAACGTTAATAATTTTGACAAATCTAGTCGAATATTTGTGAAATTTGGAAAGATGATGCATAACAACAATAAAAATCCGTAATATTCTTATCAGTTGACTCGGTCAAACAGAAAGATTTTTTCGGACAATAAATTTGTGAAAACTGAAAAGACAGCCAAATTCCAGGGAAAAAAATAGTTAAACGTTAATAATTTTGACAAATCTAGTCGAATAGTTGTGAAATTCGGTGAGAAGATGCATAACAACAATATAAATCTGTGATAAGCTTATCAGATGACAGTGTTTTATGGAAAAGATCTTTTCAGAGCATATAAATTTGAGAAAACTGAATATCACATGAAAAAGACTGCCAAATTCTAGGGCAAAAGAATAGTTAAACGTTAATAATTTTGACAAATCTAGTCGAATATTTGTGAAATTTGGAAAGATGATGCATAACAACAATAAAAATCCGTAATATTCTTATCAGTTGACTCGGTCAAACAGAAAAGATTTTTTCGGACAATAAATTTGTGAAAACTGAAAAGACAGCCAAATTCCAGGGAAAAAAATAGTTAAACGTTAATAATTTTGACAAATCTAGTCGAATAGTTGTGAAATTCGGTGAGATGATGCATAACAACAATATGAATCTGTGATAAGCTTATCAGATGACAGTGTTTTATGGAAAAGATCTTTTCAGAGCATATAAATTTGAGAAAACTGAATATCACATGAAAAAGAATGCCAAATTCCAGGGCAAAAAAATAGTTAAACGTTAATAATTTTGACAAATCTAGTCAAATATTTGTGAAATTTGGAAAGATGATGCATAACAACAATAAAAATCCGTAATATTCTTATCAGTTGACTCGGTCAAACAGAAAAGATTTTTTCGGACAATAAATTTGTGAAAACTGAAAAGACAGCCAAATTCCAGGGCAAAGAATAGTTAAACGTTAATAATTTTGACAAATCTAGTCGAATAGTTGTGAAATTCGGTGAGATGATGCATAACAACAATATAAATCTGTGATAAGCTTATCAGATGACAGTGTTTTATGGAAAAGATCTTTTCAGAGCATATAAATTTGAGAAAACTGAATATCACATGAAAAAGAATGCCAAATTCCAGGGCAAAAGGATAGTTAAACGTTAATAATTTTGACAAATCTAGTCGAATATTTGTGAAATTTGGAAAGATGATGCATAACAACAATAAAAATCCGTGATATTCTTATCAGTTGACTCGGTCAAACAGAAAAGATTTTTTCGGACAATAAATTTGTGAAAACTGAAAAGACAGCCAAATTCCAGGGCAAAGAATAGTTAAACGTTAATAATTTTGACAAATCTAGTCGAATAGTTGTGAAATTCGGTGAGATGATGCATAACAACAATATAAATCTGTGATAAGCTTATCAGATGACAGTGTTTTATGGAAAAGATCTTTTCAGAGCATATAAATTTGAGAAAACTGAATATCACATGAAAAAGAATGCCAAATTCCAGGGCAAAAGGATAGTTAAACGTTAATAATTTTGACAAATCTAGTCGAATATTTGTGAAATTTGGAAAGATGATGCATAACAACAATAAAAATCCGTGATATTCTTATCAGTTGACTCGGTCAAACAGAAAAGATTTTTTCGGACAATAAATTTGTGAAAACTGAAAAGACAGCCAAATTCCAGGGCAAAGAATAGTTAAACGTTAATAATTTTGACAAATATAGTCGAATAGTTGTGAAATTCGGTGAGATGATGCATAACAACAATATGAATCTGTGATAAGCTTATCAGATGACAGTGTTTTATGGAAAAGATCTTTTCAGAGCATATAAATTTGAGAAAACTGAATATCACATGAAAAAGAATGCCAAATTCCAGGGCAAAAAAATAGTTAAACGTTAATAATTTTGACAAATCTAGTCAAATATTTGTGAAATTTGGAAAGATGATGCATAACAACAATAAAAATCCGTAATATTCTTATCAGTTGACTCGGTCAAACAGAAAAGATTTTTTCGGACAATAAATTTGTGAAAACTGAAAAGACAGCCAAATTCCAGGGAAAAAAATAGTTAAACGTTAATAATTTTGACAAATCTAGTCGATTAGTTGTGAAATTCGGTGAGATGATGCATAACAACAATATAAATCTGTGATAAGCTTATCAGATGACAGTGTTTTATGGAAAAGATGTTTTCAGAGCATATAAATTTGAGAAAACTGAATATCACATGAAAAAGACTGCCAAATTCCAGGGCAAAAAAATAGTTAAACGTTAATAATTTTGACAAATCTAGTCGAATATTTGTGAAATTCGGAAAGATGATGCATAACAACAATAAAAATCCGTAATATTCTTATCAGTTGACTCGGTAAAACAGAAAAGATTTTTTCGGACAATAAATTTGTGAAAACTGAAAAGACAGCCAAATTCCAGGGCAAAGAATAGTTAAACGTTAATAATTTTGACAAATCTAGTCGAATAGTTGTGAAATTCGGTGAGATGATGCATAACAACAATATAAATCTGTGATAAGCTTATCAGATGACAGTGTTTTATGGAAAAGATCTTTTCAGAGCATATAAATTTGAGAAAACTGAATATCACATGAAAAAGAATGCCAAATTCCAGGGCAAAAGGATAGTTAAACGTTAATAATTTTGACAAATCTAGTCGAATATTTGTGAAATTCGGAAAGATGATGCATAACAACAATAAAAATCCGTGATATTCTTATCAGTTGACTCGGTCAAACAGAAAAGATTTTTTCGGACAATAAATTTGTGAAAACTGAAAAGACAGCCAAATTCAAGAGAAAAAAATAGTTAAACGTTAATAATTTTGACAAATCTAGTCAAATAGTTGTGAAATTCGGTGAGAAGATGCATAACAACAATATAAATCTGTGATAAGCTTATCAGATGACAGTGTTTTATGGAAAAGATCTTTTCAGAGCATATAAATTTGAGAAAACTGAATATCACATGAAAAAGACTGCCAAATTCCAGGGCAAAAGAATAGTTAAACGTTAATAATTTTGACAAATCTAGTCGAATATTTGTGAAATTCGGAAAGATGATGCATAATAACAATAAAAATCTGTGATATTCTTATCAGTTGACTCGGTCAAACAGAAAAGATTTTTTCGGACAATAAATTTGTGAAAACTGAAAAGACAGCCAAATTCCAGGGCAAAGAATAGTTAAACGTTAATAATTTTGACAAATCTAGTCGAATAGTTGTGAAATTTGGTGAGATGATGCATAACAACAATATAAATCTGTGATAAGCTTATCAGATGACAGTGTTTTATGGAAAAGATATTTTCAGAGCATATAAATTTGAGAAAACTGAATATCACATGAAAAAGACTGCCAAATTCTAGGGCAAAAGGATAGTTAAACGTTAATAATTTTGACAAATCTAGTCGAATATTTGTGAAATTTGGAAAGATGATGCATAACAACAATAAAAATCCGTGATATTCTTATCAGTTGACTCGGTCAAACAGAAAAGATTTTTTCGGACAATAAATTTGTGAAAACTGAAAAGACAGCCAAATTCCAGGGAAAAAAATAGTTAAACGTTAATAATTTTGACAAATCTAGTCGAAAAGTTGTAAAATTCGGTGAGATGATGCATAACAACAATATAAATCTGTGATAAGCTTATCAGATGACAGTGTTTTATGGAAAAGATGTTTTCAGAGCATATAAATTTGAGAAAACTGAATATCACATGAAAAAGACTGCCAAATTCCAGGGCAAAAGGATAGTTAAACGTTAATAATTTTGACAAATCTAGTCGAATATTTGTGAAATTTGGAAAGATGATGCATAACAACAATAAAAATTCGTAATATTCTTATCAGTTGACTCGGTCAAACAGAAAAGATTTTTTCGGACAATAAATTTGTGAAAACTGAAAAGACAGCCAAATTCCAGGGAAAAAAATAGTTAAACGTTAATAATTTTGACAAATCTAGTCGAATAGTTGTGAAATTCGGTGAGAAGATGCATAACAACAATATAAATCTGTGATAAGCTTATCAGATGACAGTGTTTTATGGAAAAGATCTTTTCAGAGCATATAAATTTGAGAAAACTGAATATCACATGAAAAAGACTGCCAAATTCTAGGGCAAAAGAATAGTTAAACGTTAATAATTTTGACAAATCTAGTCGAATATTTGTGAAATTTGGAAAGATGATGCATAACAACAATAAAAATCCGTGATATTCTTATCAGTTGACTCGGTCAAACAGAAAAGATTTTTTCGGACAATAAATTTGTGAAAACTGAAAAGACAGCCAAATTCCAGGGAAAAAAATAGTTAAACGTTAATAATTTTGACAAATCTAGTCGAATAGTTGTGAAATTCGGTGAGAAGATGCATAACAACAATATAAATCTGTGATAAGCTTATCAGATGACAGTGTTTTATGGAAAAGATCTTTTCAGAGCATATAAATTTGAGAAAACTGAATATCACATGAAAAAGACTGCCAAATTCCAGGGCAAAAGAATAGTTAAACGTGAATAATTTTGACAAATCTAGTCGAATATTTGTGAAATTCGGAAAGATGATGCATAATAACAATAAAAATCTGTGATATTCTTATCAGTTGACTCGGTCAAACAGAAAAGATTTTTTCGGACAATAAATTTGTGAAAACTGAAAAGACAGCCAAATTCCAGGGCAAAGAATAGTTAAACGTTAATAATTTTGACAAATCTAGTCGAATAGTTGTGAAATTCGGTGAGATGATGCATAACAACAATATAAATCTGTGATAAGCTTATCAGATGACAGTGTTTTATGGAAAAGATATTTTCAGAGCATATAAATTTGAGAAAACTGAATATCACATGAAAAAGACTGCCAAATTACAGGGCAAAAGGATAGTTAAACGTTAATAATTTTGACAAATCTAGTCGAATATTTGTGAAATTTGGAAAGATGATGCATAACAACAATAAAAATCCGTGATATTCTTATCAGTTGACTCGGTCAAACAGAAAAGATTTTTTCGGACAATAAATTTGTGAAAACTGAAAAGACAGCCAAATTCCAGGGCAAAGAATAGTTAAACGTTAATAATTTTGACAAATCTAGTCGAATAGTTGTGAAATTCGGTGAGATGATGCATAACAACAATATAAATCTGTGATAAGCTTATCAGATGACAGTGTTTTATGGAAAAGATCTTTTCAGAGCATATAAATTGAAGAAAACTGAATATCACATGAAAAAGACTGCCAAATTCTAGGGCAAAAGAATAGTTAAACGTTAATAATTTTGACAAATCTAGTCGAATATTTGTGAAATTTGGAAAGATGATGCATAACAACAATAAAAATCCGTGATATTCTTATCAGTTGACTCGGTCAAACAGAAAAGATTTTTTCGGACAATAAATTTGTGAAAACTGAAAAGACAGCCAAATTCCAGGGAAAAAAATAGTTAAACGTTAATAATTTTGACAAATCTAGTCGAATAGTTGTGAAATTCGGTGAGAAGATGCATAACAACAATATAAATCTGTGATAAGCTTATCAGATGACAGTGTTTTATGGAAAAGATCTTTTCAGAGCATATAAATTTGAGAAAACTGAATATCACATGAAAAAGACTGCCAAATTCCAGGGCAAAAGAATAGTTAAACGTGAATAATTTTGACAAATCTAGTCGAATATTTGTGAAATTCGGAAAGATGATGCATAACAACAATAAAAATCCGTGATATTCTTATCAGTTGACTCGGTCAAACAGAAAAGATTTTTTCGGACAATAAATTTGTGAAAACTGAAAAGACAGCCAAATTCCAGGGAAAAAAATAGTTAAACGTTAATAATTTTGACAAATCTAGTCGAATAGTTGTGAAATTCGGTGAGATGATGCATAACAACAATATAAATCTGTGATAAGCTTATCAGATGACAGTGTTTTATGGAAAAGATATTTTCAGAGCATATAAATTTGAGAAAACTGAATATCACATGAAAAAGACTGCCAAATTACAGGGCAAAAGGATAGTTAAACGTTAATAATTTTGACAAATCTAGTCGAATATTTGTGAAATTTGGAAAGATGATGCATAACAACAATAAAAATCCGTGATATTCTTATCAGTTGACTCGGTCAAACAGAAAAGATTTTTTCGGACAATAAATTTGTGAAAACTGAAAAGACAGCCAAATTCCAGGGAAAAAAATAGTTAAACGTTAATAATTTTGACAAATCTAGTCGAAAAGTTGTAAAATTCGGTGAGATGATGCATAACAACAATATGAATCTGTGATAAGCTTATCAGATGACAGTGTTTTATGGAAAAGATCTTTTCAGAGCATATAAATTTGAGAAAACTGAATATCACATGAAAAAGAATGCCAAATTCCAGGGCAAAAAAATAGTTAAACGTTAATAATTTTGACAAATCTAGTCAAATATTTGTGAAATTTGGAAAGATGATGCATAACAACAATAAAAATCCGTAATATTCTTATCAGTTGACAGGTCAAACAGAAAAGATTTTTTCGGACAATAAATTTGTGAAAACTGAAAAGACAGCCAAATTCCAGGGCAAAGAATAGTTAAACGTTAATAATTTTGACAAATCTAGTCGAATAGTTGTGAAATTCGGTGAGATGATGCATAACAACAATATAAATCTGTGATAAGCTTATCAGATGACAGTGTTTTATGGAAAAGATCTTTTCAGAGCATATAAATTGAAGAAAACTGAATATCACATGAAAAAGACTGCCAAATTCTAGGGCAAAAGAATAGTTAAACGTTAATAATTTTGACAAATCTAGTCGAATATTTGTGAAATTTGGAAAGATGATGCATAACAACAATAAAAATCCGTGATATTCTTATCAGTTGACTCGGTCAAACAGAAAAGATTTTTTCGGACAATAAATTTGTGAAAACTGAAAAGACAGCCAAATTCCAGGGAAAAAAATAGTTAAACGTTAATAATTTTGACAAATCTAGTCGAATAGTTGTGAAATTCGGTGAGAAGATGCATAACAACAATATAAATCTGTGATAAGCTTATCAGATGACAGTGTTTTATGGAAAAGATCTTTTCAGAGCATATAAATTTGAGAAAACTGAATATCACATGAAAAAGACTGCCAAATTCCAGGGCAAAAGAATAGTTAAACGTTAATAATTTTGACAAATCTAGTCGAATATTTGTGAAATTCGGAAAGATGATGCATAATAACAATAAAAATCTGTGATATTCTTATCAGTTGACTCGGTCAAACAGAAAAGATTTTTTCGGACAATAAATTTGTGAAAACTGAAAAGACAGCCAAATTCCAGGGCAAAGAATAGTTAAACGTTAATAATTTTGACAAATCTAGTCGAATAGTTGTGAAATTCGGTGAGATGATGCATAACAACAATATAAATCTGTGATAAGCTTATCAGATGACAGTGTTTTATGGAAAAGATATTTTCAGAGCATATAAATTTGAGAAAACTGAATATCACATGAAAAAGACTGCCAAATTACAGGGCAAAAGGATAGTTAAACGTTAATAATTTTGACAAATCTAGTCGAATATTTGTGAAATTTGGAAAGATGATGCATAACAACAATAAAAATCCGTGATATTCTTATCAGTTGACTCGGTCAAACAGAAAAGATTTTTTCGGACAATAAATTTGTGAAAACTGAAAAGACAGCCAAATTCCAGGGCAAAGAATAGTTAAACGTTAATAATTTTGACAAATCTAGTCGAATAGTTGTAAAATTCGGTGAGATGATGCATAACAACAATATAAATCTGTGATAAGCTTATCAGATGACAGTGTTTTATGGAAAAGATGTTTTCAGAGCATATAAATTTGAGAAAACTGAATATCACATGAAAAAGACTGCCAAATTCCAGGGCAAAAGAATAGTTAAACGTTAATAATTTTGACAAATCTAGTCGAATATTTGTGAAATTTGGAAAGATGATGCATAACAACAATAAAAATCTGTAATATTCTTATCAGTTGACTCGGTCAAACAGAAAAGATTTTTTCGGACAATAAATTTGTGAAAACTGAAAAGACAGCCAAATTCCAGGGAAAAAAATAGTTAAACGTTAATAATTTTGACAAATCTAGTCGAATAGTTGTGAAATTCGGTGAGAAGATGCATAACAACAATATAAATCTGTGATAAGCTTATCAGATGACAATGTTTTATGGAAAAGATCTTTTCAGAGCATATAAATTTGAGAAAACTGAATATCACATGAAAAAGACTGCCAAATTCCAGGGCAAAAGAATAGTTAAACGTTAATAATTTTGACAAATCTAGTCAAATATTTGTGAAATTCGGAAAGATGATGCATAACAACAATAAAAATCCGTAATATTCTTATCAGTTGACTCGGTCAAACAGAAAAGATTTTTTCGGACAATAAATTTGTGAAAACTGAAAAGACAGCCAAATTCCAGGGAAAAAAATAGTTAAACGTTAATAATTTTGACAAATCTAGTCGAATAGTTGTGAAATTCGGTGAGAAGATGCATAACAACAATATAAATCTGTGATAAGCTTATCATATGACAGTGTTTTATGGAAAAGATCTTTTCAGAGCATATAAATTTGAGAAAACTGAATATCACATGAAAAAGACTGCCAAATTCCAGGGCAAAAGAATAGTTAAACGTTAATAATTTAAACAAATCTAGTCGAATATTTGTGAAATTCGGAAAGATGATGCATAATAACAATAAAAATCTGTGATATTCTTATCAGTTGACTCGGTCAAACAGAAAAGATTTTTTCGGACAATAAATTTGTGAAAACTGAAAAGACAGCCAAATTCCAGGGCAAAGAATAGTTAAACGTTAATAATTTTGACAAATCTAGTCGAATAGTTGTGAAATTCGGTGAGATGATGCATAACAACAATATAAATCTGTGATAAGCTTATCAGATGACAGTGTTTTATGGAAAAGATCTTTTCAGAGCATATAAATTGAAGAAAACTGAATATCACATGAAAAAGACTGCCAAATTCTAGGGCAAAAGAATAGTTAAACGTTAATAATTTTGACAAATCTAGTCGAATATTTGTGAAATTTGGAAAGATGATGCATAACAACAATAAAAATCCGTGATATTCTTATCAGTTGACTCGGTCAAACAGAAAAGATTTTTTCGGACAATAAATTTGTGAAAACTGAAAAGACAGCCAAATTCCAGGGAAAAAAATAGTTAAACGTTAATAATTTTGACAAATCTAGTCGAATAGTTGTGAAATTCGGTGAGAAGATGCATAACAACAATATAAATCTGTGATAAGCTTATCAGATGACAGTGTTTTATGGAAAAGATCTTTTCAGAGCATATAAATTTGAGAAAACTGAATATCACATGAAAAAGACTGCCAAATTCCAGGGCAAAAGAATAGTTAAACGTTAATAATTTTGACAAATCTAGTCGAATATTTGTGAAATTCGGAAAGATGATGCATAATAACAATAAAAATCTGTGATATTCTTATCAGTTGACTCGGTCAAACAGAAAAGATTTTTTCGGACAATAAATTTGTGAAAACTGAAAAGACAGCCAAATTCCAGGGCAAAAAATAGTTAAACGTTAATAATTTTGACAAATCTAGTCGAATAGTTGTGAAATTCGGTGAGATGATGCATAACAACAATATAAATCTGTGATAAGCTTATCAGATGACAGTGTTTTATGGAAAAGATCTTTTCAGAGCATATAAATTTGAGAAAACTGAATATCACATGAAAAAGACTGCCAAATTCCAGGGCAAAAGAATAGTTAAACGTTAATAATTTTGACAAATCTAGTCAAATATTTGTGAAATTCGGAAAGATGATGCATAACAACAATAAAAATCCGTAATATTCTTATCAGTTGACTCGGTCAAACAGAAAAGATTTTTTCGGACAATAAATTTGTGAAAACTGAAAAGACAGCCAAATTCCAGGGAAAAAAATAGTTAAACGTTAATAATTTTGACAAATCTAGTCGAATAGTTGTGAAATTCGGTGAGAAGATGCATAACAACAATATAAATCTGTGATAAGCTTATCATATGACAGTGTTTTATGGAAAAGATCTTTTCAGAGCATATAAATTTGAGAAAACTGAATATCACATGAAAAAGACTGCCAAATTCCAGGGCAAAAGAATAGTTAAACGTTAATAATTTAAACAAATCTAGTCGAATATTTGTGAAATTCGGAGAGATGATGCATAATAACAATAAAAATCTGTGATATTCTTATCAGTTGACTCGGTCAAACAGAAAAGATTTTTTCGGACAATAAATTTGTGAAAACTGAAAAGACAGCCAAATTCCAGGGCAAAGAATAGTTAAACGTTAATAATTTTGACAAATCTAGTCGAATAGTTGTGAAATTCGGTGAGATGATGCATAACAACAATATAAATCTGTGATAAGCTTATCAGATGACAGTGTTTTATGGAAAAGATCTTTTCAGAGCATATAAATTGAAGAAAACTGAATATCACATGAAAAAGACTGCCAAATTCTAGGGCAAAAGAATAGTTAAACGTTAATAATTTTGACAAATCTAGTCGAATATTTGTGAAATTTGGAAAGATGATGCATAACAACAATAAAAATCCGTGATATTCTTATCAGTTGACTCGGTCAAACAGAAAAGATTTTTTCGGACAATAAATTTGTGAAAACTGAAAAGACAGCCAAATTCCAGGGAAAAAAATAGTTAAACGTTAATAATTTTGACAAATCTAGTCGAATAGTTGTGAAATTCGGTGAGAAGATGCATAACAACAATATAAATCTGTGATAAGCTTATCAGATGACAGTGTTTTATGGAAAAGATCTTTTCAGAGCATATAAATTTGAGAAAACTGAATATCACATGAAAAAGACTGCCAAATTCCAGGGCAAAAGAATAGTTAAACGTGAATAATTTTGACAAATCTAGTCGAATATTTGTGAAATTCGGAAAGATGATGCATAATAACAATAAAAATCTGTGATATTCTTATCAGTTGACTCGGTCAAACAGAAAAGATTTTTTCGGACAATAAATTTGTGAAAACTGAAAAGACAGCCAAATTCCAGGGCAAAGAATAGTTAAACGTTAATAATTTTGACAAATCTAGTCGAATAGTTGTGAAATTCGGTGAGATGATGCATAACAACAATATAAATCTGTGATAAGCTTATCAGATGACAGTGTTTTATGGAAAAGATATTTTCAGAGCATATAAATTTGAGAAAACTGAATATCACATGAAAAAGACTGCCAAATTACAGGGCAAAAGGATAGTTAAACGTTAATAATTTTGACAAATCTAGTCGAATATTTGTGAAATTTGGAAAGATGATGCATAACAACAATAAAAATCCGTGATATTCTTATCAGTTGACTCGGTCAAACAGAAAAGATTTTTTCGGACAATAAATTTGTGAAAACTGAAAAGACAGCCAAATTCCAGGGAAAAAAATAGTTAAACGTTAATAATTTTGACAAATCTAGTCGAAAAGTTGTAAAATTCGGTGAGATGATGCATAACAACAATATGAATCTGTGATAAGCTTATCAGATGACAGTGTTTTATGGAAAAGATCTTTTCAGAGCATATAAATTTGAGAAAACTGAATATCACATGAAAAAGAATGCCAAATTCCAGGGCAAAAAAATAGTTAAACGTTAATAATTTTGACAAATCTAGTCAAATATTTGTGAAATTTGGAAAGATGATGCATAACAACAATAAAAATCCGTAATATTCTTATCAGTTGACAGGTCAAACAGAAAAGATTTTTTCGGACAATAAATTTGTGAAAACTGAAAAGACAGCCAAATTCTAGGGCAAAGAATAGTTAAACGTTAATAATTTTGACAAATCTAGTCGAATAGTTGTGAAATTCGGTGAGATGATGCATAACAACAATATAAATCTGTGATAAGCTTATCAGATGACAGTGTTTTATGGAAAAGATCTTTTCAGAGCATATAAATTGAAGAAAACTGAATATCACATGAAAAAGACTGCCAAATTCTAGGGCAAAAGAATAGTTAAACGTTAATAATTTTGACAAATCTAGTCGAATATTTGTGAAATTTGGAAAGATGATGCATAACAACAATAAAAATCCGTGATATTCTTATCAGTTGACTCGGTCAAACAGAAAAGATTTTTTCGGACAATAAATTTGTGAAAACTGAAAAGACAGCCAAATTCCAGGGAAAAAAATAGTTAAACGTTAATAATTTTGACAAATCTAGTCGAATAGTTGTGAAATTCGGTGAGAAGATGCATAACAACAATATAAATCTGTGACAAGCTTATCAGATGACAGTGTTTTATGGAAAAGATCTTTTCAGAGCATATAAATTTGAGAAAACTGAATATCACATGAAAAAGACTGCCAAATTCCAGGGCAAAAGAATAGTTAAACGTTAATAATTTTGACAAATCTAGTCGAATATTTGTGAAATTCGGAAAGATGATGCATAATAACAATAAAAATCTGTGATATTCTTATCAGTTGACTCGGTCAAACAGAAAAGATTTTTTCGGACAATAAATTTGTGAAAACTGAAAAGACAGCCAAATTCCAGGGCAAAGAATAGTTAAACGTTAATAATTTTGACAAATCTAGTCGAATAGTTGTGAAATTCGGTGAGATGATGCATAACAACAATATAAATCTGTGATAAGCTTATCAGATGACAGTGTTTTATGGAAAAGATATTTTCAGAGCATATAAATTTGAGAAAACTGAATATCACATGAAAAAGACTGCCAAATTACAGGGCAAAAGGATAGTTAAACGTTAATAATTTTGACAAATCTAGTCGAATATTTGTGAAATTTGGAAAGATGATGCATAACAACAATAAAAATCCGTGATATTCTTATCAGTTGACTCGGTCAAACAGAAAAGATTTTTTCGGACAATAAATTTGTGAAAACTGAAAAGACAGCCAAATTCCAGGGAAAAAAATAGTTAAACGTTAATAATTTTGACAAATCTAGTCGAATAGTTGTGAAATTCGGTGAGAAGATGCATAACAACAATATAAATCTGTGATAAGCTTATCAGATGACAATGTTTTATGGAAAAGATCTTTTCAGAGCATATAAATTGAAGAAAACTGAATATCACATGAAAAAGACTGCCAAATTCTAGGGCAAAAGAATAGTTAAACGTTAATAATTTTGACAAATCTAGTCGAATATTTGTGAAATTTGGAAAGATGATGCATAACAACAATAAAAATCCGTGATATTCTTATCAGTTGACTCGGTCAAACAGAAAAGATTTTTTCGGACAATAAATTTGTGAAAACTGAAAAGACAGCCAAATTCCAGGGCAAAGAATTGTTAAACGTTAATAATTTTGACAAATCTAGTCGAATAGTTGTGAAATTCGGTGAGATGATGCATAACAACAATATAAATCTGTGATAAGCTTATCAGATGACAGTGTTTTATGGAAAAGATCTTTTCAGATCATATAAATTGAAGAAAACTGAATATCACATGAAAAAGACTGCCAAATTCTAGGGCAAAAGAATAGTTAAACCTTAATAATTTTGACAAATCTAGTCGAATATTTGTGAAATTTGGAAAGATGATGCATAACAACAATAAAAATCCGTGATATTCTTATCAGTTGACTCGGTCAAACAGAAAAGATTTTTTCGGACAATAAATTTGTGAAAACTGAAAAGACAGCCAAATTCCAGGGAAAAAAATAGTTAAACGTTAATAATTTTGACAAATCTAGTCGAAAAGTTGTAAAATTCGGTGAGATGATGCATAACAACAATATGAATCTGTGATAAGCTTATCAGATGACAGTGTTTTATGGAAAAGATCTTTTCAGAGCATATAAATTGAAGAAAACTGAATATCACATGAAAAAGACTGCCAAATTCTAGGGCAAAAGAATAGTTAAACGTTAATAATTTTGACAAATCTAGTCGAATATTTGTGAAATTTGGAAAGATGATGCATAACAACAATAAAAATCCGTGATATTCTTATCAGTTGACTCGGTCAAACAGAAAAGATTTTTTCGGACAATAAATTTGTGAAAACTGAAAAGACAGCCAAATTCCAGGGCAAAGAATTGTTAAACGTTAATAATTTTGACAAATCTAGTCGAATAGTTGTGAAATTCGGTGAGATGATGCATAACAACAATATAAATCTGTGATAAGCTTATCAGATGACAGTGTTTTATGGAAAAGATCTTTTCAGAGCATATAAATTGAAGAAAACTGAATATCACATGAAAAAGACTGCCAAATTCTAGGGCAAAAGAATAGTTAAACCTTAATAATTTTGACAAATCTAGTCGAATATTTGTGAAATTTGGAAAGATGATGCATAACAACAATAAAAATCCGTGATATTCTTATCAGTTGACTCGGTCAAACAGAAAAGATTTTTTCGGACAATAAATTTGTGAAAACTGAAAAGACAGCCAAATTCCAGGGAAAAAAATAGTTAAACGTTAATAATTTTGACAAATCTAGTCGAAAAGTTGTAAAATTCGGTGAGATGATGCATAACAACAATATAAATCTGTGATAAGCTTATCAGATGACAGTGTTTTATGGAAAAGATCTTTTCAGAGCATATAAATTTGAGAAAACTGAATATCACATGAAAAAGAATGCCAAATTCTAGGGCAAAAAAATAGTTAAACGTTAATAATTTTGACAAATCTAGTCGAATATTTGTGAAATTTGGAAAGATGATGCATAAAAACAATAAAAATCCGTAATATTCTTATCAGTTGACTCGGTCAAACAGAAAAGATTTTTTCGGACAATAAATTTGTGAAAACTGAAAAGACAGCCAAATTCCAGGGCAAAGAATAGTTAAACGTTAATAATTTTGACAAATCTAGTCGATTAGTTGTGAAATTCGGTGAGATGATGCATAACAACAATATAAATCTGTGATAAGCTTATCAGATGACAGTGTTTTATGGAAAAGATGTTTTCAGAGCATATAAATTTGAGAAAACTGAATATCACATTAAAAAGACTGCCAAATTCCAGGGCAAAAAAATAGTTAAACGTTAATAATTTTGACAAATCTAGTCGAATATTTGTGAAATTTGGAAAGATGATGCATAACAACAATAAAAATCCGTGATATTCTTATCAGTTGACTCGGTCAAACAGAAAAGATTTTTTTCGGACAATAAATTTGTGAAAACTGAAAAGACAGCCAAATTCCAGGGAAAAAAATAGTTAAACGTTAATAATTTTGACAAATCTAGTCGAAAAGTTGTAAAATTCGGTGAGATGATGCATAACAACAATATGAATCTGTGATAAGCTTATCAGATGACAGTGTTTTATGGAAAAGATCTTTTCAGAGCATATAAATTTGAGAAAACTGAATATCACATGAAAAAGAATGCCAAATTCTAGGGCAAAAGAATAGTTAAACGTTAATAATTTTGACAAATCTAGTCGAATATTTGTGAAATTCGGAAAGATGATGCATAACAACAATAAAAATCCGTAATATTCTTATCAGTTGACTCGGTCAAACAGAAAAGATTTTTTCGGACAATAAATTTGTGAAAACTGAAAAGACAGCCAAATTCCAGGGAAAAAAATAGTTAAACGTAAATAATTTTGACAAATCTAGTCGAATAGTTGTGAAATTCGGTGAGAAGATGCATAACAACAATATAAATCTGTGATAAGCTTATCAGATGACAGTGTTTTATGGAAAAGATCTTTTCAGAGCATATAAATTGAAGAAAACTGAATATCACATGAAAAAGACTGCCAAATTACAGGGCAAAAAAATAGTTAAACGTTAATAATTTTGACAAATCTAGTCGAATATTTGTGAAATTTGGAAAGATGATGCATAACAACAATAAAAATCCGTGATATTCTTATCAGTTGACTCGGTCAAACAGAAAAGATTTTTTCGGACAATAAATTTGTGAAAACTGAAAAGACAGCCAAATTCCAGGGAAAAAAATAGTTAAACGTTAATAATTTTGACAAATCTAGTCGAATAGTTGTGAAATTCGGTGAGAAGATGCATAACAACAATATAAATCTGTGATAAGCTTATCAGATGACAGTGTTTTATGGAAAAGATCTTTTCAGAGCATATAAATTTGAGAAAACTGAATATCACATGAAAAAGACTGCCAAATTCCAGGGCAAAAGAATAGTTAAACGTTAATAATTTTGACAAATCTAGTCGAATATTTGTGAAATTCGGAAAGATGATGCATAATAACAATAAAAATCTGTGATATTCTTATCAGTTGACTCGGTCAAACAGAAAAGATTTTTTCGGACAATAAATTTGTGAAAACTGAAAAGACAGCCAAATTCCAGGGCAAAGAATAGTTAAACGTTAATAATTTTGACAAATCTAGTCGAATAGTTGTGAAATTCGGTGAGATGATGCATAACAACAATATAAATCTGTGATAAGCTTATCAGATGACAGTGTTTTATGGAAAAGATATTTTCAGAGCATATAAATTTGAGAAAACTGAATATCACATGAAAAAGACTGCCAAATTCCAGGGCAAAAGAATAGTTAAACGTTAATAATTTTGACAAATCTAGTCGAATATTTGTGAAATTCGGAAAGATGATGCATAATAACAATAAAAATCTGTGATATTCTTATCAGTTGACTCGGTCAAACAGAAAAGATTTTTTCGGACAATAAATTTGTGAAAACTGAAAAGACAGCCAAATTCCAGGGCAAAGAATAGTTAAACGTTAATAATTTTGACAAATCTAGTCGAATAGTTGTGAAATTCGGTGAGATGATGCATAACAACAATATAAATCTGTGATAAGCTTATCAGATGACAGTGTTTTATGGAAAAGATATTTTCAGAGCATATAAATTTGAGAAAACTGAATATCACATGAAAAAGACTGCCAAATTACAGGTCAAAAGGATAGTTAAACGTTAATAATTTTGACAAATCTAGTCGAATATTTGTGAAATTTGGAAAGATGATGCATAACAACAATAAAAATCCGTGATGTTCTTATCAGTTGACTCGGTCAAACAGAAAAGATTTTTTCGGACAATAAATTTGTGAAAACTGAAAAGACAGCCAAATTCCAGGGAAAAAAATAGTTAAACGTTAATAATTTTGACAAATCTAGTCGAAAAGTTGTAAAATTCGGTGAGATGATGCATAACAACAATATGAATCTGTGATAAGCTTATCAGATGACAGTGTTTTATGGAAAAGATCTTTTCAGAGCATATAAATTTGAGAAAACTGAATATCACATGAAAAAGAATGCCAAATTCCAGGGCAAAAAAATAGTTAAACGTTAATAATTTTGACAAATCTAGTCAAATATTTGTGAAATTTGGAAAGATGATGCATAACAACAATAAAAATCCGTAATATTCTTATCAGTTGACTCGGTCAAACAGAAAAGATTTTTTCGGACAATAAATTTGTGAAAACTGAAAAGACAGCCAAATTCCAGGGAAAAAAATAGTTAAACGTTAATAATTTTGACAAATCTAGTCGAATAGTTGTGAAATTCGGTGAGATGATGCAAAACAACAATATGAATCTGTGATAAGCTTATCAGATGACAGTGTTTTATGGAAAAGATGTTTTCAGAGCATATAAATTTGAGAAAACTGAATATCACATGAAAAAGACTGCCAAATTCCAGGGCAAAAGAATAGTTAAACGTTAATAATTTTGACATATCTAGTCGAATATTTGTGAAATTTAGAAAGATGATGCATAATAACAATAAAAATCTGTGATATTCTTATCAGTTGACTCGGTCAAACAGAAAAGATTTTTTCGGACAATAAATTTGTGAAAACTGAAAAGACAGCCAAATTCCAGGGCAAAGAATAGTTAAACGTTAATAATTTTGACAAATCTAGTCGAATAGTTGTGAAATTCGGTGAGATGATGCATAACAACAATATAAATCTGTGATCAGCTTATCAGATGACAATGTTTTATGGAAAAGATCTTTTCAGAGCATATAAATTGAAGAAAACTGAATATCACATGAAAAAGACTGCCAAATTCTAGGGCAAAAGAATAGTTAAACGTTAATAATTTTGACAAATCTAGTCGAATATTTGTGAAATTTGGAAAAATGATGCATAACAACAATAAAAATCCCTGATATTCTTATCAGTTGACTCGGTCAAACAGAAAAATTTTTTCGGACAATAAATTTGTGAAAACTGAAAAGACAGCCAAATTCCAGGGAAAAAAATAGTTAAACGTTAATAATTTTGACAAATCTAGTCGAAAAGTTGTAAAATTCGGTGACATGATGCATAACAACAATATGAATCTGTGATAAGCTTATCAGATGACAGTGTTTTATGGAAAAGATCTTTTCAGAGCATATAAATTTGAGAAAACTGAATATCACATGAAAAAGACTGCCAAATTCTAGGGCAAAAGAATAGTTAAACGTTAATAATTTTGACAAATCTAGTCGAATATTTGTGAAATTTGGAAAGATGATGCATAACAACAATAAAAATCCGTTATATTCTTATCAGTTGACTCGGTCAAACAGAAAAGATTTTTTCGGACAATAAATTTGTGAAAACTGAAAAGACAGCCAAATTCCAGGGCAAAGAATAGTTAAACGTTAATAATTTTGACAAATCTAGTCGATTAGTTGTGAAATTCGGTGAGATGATGCATAACAACAATATGAATCTGTGATAAGCTTATCAGATGACAGTGTTTTATGGAAAAGATCTTTTCAGAGCATATAAATTTGAGAAAACTGAATATCACATGAAAAAGAATGCCAAATTCCAGGGCAAAAAAATAGTTAAACGTTAATAATTTTGACAAATCTAGTCAAATATTTGTGAAATTTGGAAAGATGATGCATAACAACAATAAAAATCCGTAATATTCTTATCAGTTGACTCGGTCAAACAGAAAAGATTTTTTCGGACAATAAATTTGTGAAAACTGAAAAGACAGCCAAATTCCAGGGAAAAAAATAGTTAAACGTTAATAATTTTGACAAATCTAGTCGAATAGTTGTGAAATTCGGTGAGAAGATGCATAACAACAATATAAATCTGTGATAAGCTTATCAGATGACAGTGTTTTATGGAAAAGATCTTTTCAGAGCATATAAATTTGAGAAAACTGAATATCACATGAAAAAGACTGCCAAATTCCAGGGCAAAAGAATAGTTAAACGTTAATAATTTTGACAAATCTAGTCGAATATTTGTGAAATTCGGAAAGATGATGCATAATAACAATAAAAATCTGTGATATTCTTATCAGTTGACTCGGTCAAACAGAAAAGATTTTTTCGGACAATAAATTTGTGAAAACTGAAAAGACAGCCAAATTCCAGGGCAAAGAATAGTTAAACGTTAATAATTTTGACAAATCTAGTCGAATAGTTGTGAAATTCGGTGAGATGATGCATAACAACAATATAAATCTGTGATAAGCTTATCAGATGACAGTGTTTTATGGAAAAGATATTTTCAGAGCATATAAATTTGAGAAAACTGAATATCACATGAAAAAGACTGCCAAATTACAGGGCAAAAGGATAGTTAAACGTTAATAATTTTGACAAATCTAGTCGAATATTTGTGAAATTTGGAAAGATGATGCATAACAACAATAAAAATCCGTGATGTTCTTATCAGTTGACTCGGTCAAACAGAAAAGATTTTTTCGGACAATAAATTTGTGAAAACTGAAAAGACAGCCAAATTCCAGGGAAAAAAATAGTTAAACGTTAATAATTTTGACAAATCTAGTCGAAAAGTTGTAAAATTCGGTGAGATGATGCATAACAACAATATGAATCTGTGATAAGCTTATCAGATGACAGTGTTTTATGGAAAAGATCTTTTCAGAGCATATAAATTTGAGAAAACTGAATATCACATGAAAAAGAATGCCAAATTCCAGGGCAAAAAAATAGTTAAACGTTAATAATTTTGACAAATCTAGTCAAATATTTGTGAAATTTGGAAAGATGATGCATAACAACAATAAAAATCCGTAATATTCTTATCAGTTGACTCGGTCAAACAGAAAAGATTTTTTCGGACAATAAATTTGTGAAAACTGAAAAGACAGCCAAATTCCAGGGAAAAAAATAGTTAAACGTTAATAATTTTGACAAATCTAGTCGAATAGTTGTGAAATTCGGTGAGATGATGCAAAACAACAATATGAATCTGTGATAAGCTTATCAGATGACAGTGTTTTATGGAAAAGATGTTTTCAGAGCATATAAATTTGAGAAAACTGAATATCACATGAAAAAGACTGCCAAATTCCAGGGCAAAAGAATAGTTAAACGTTAATAATTTTGACATATCTAGTCGAATATTTGTGAAATTTAGAAAGATGATGCATAATAACAATAAAAATCTGTGATATTCTTATCAGTTGACTCGGTCAAACAGAAAAGATTTTTTCGGACAATAAATTTGTGAAAACTGAAAAGACAGCCAAATTCCAGGGCAAAGAATAGTTAAACGTTAATAATTTTGACAAATCTAGTCGAATAGTTGTGAAATTCGGTGAGATGATGCATAACAACAATATAAATCTGTGATAAGCTTATCAGATGACAATGTTTTATGGAAAAGATCTTTTCAGAGCATATAAATTGAAGAAAACTGAATATCACATGAAAAAGACTGCCAAATTCTAGGGCAAAAGAATAGTTAAACGTTAATAATTTTGACAAATCTAGTCGAATATTTGTGAAATTTGGAAAAATGATGCATAACAACAATAAAAATCCCTGATATTCTTATCAGTTGACTCGGTCAAACAGAAAAATTTTTTCGGACAATAAATTTGTGAAAACTGAAAAGACAGCCAAATTCCAGGGAAAAAAATAGTTAAACGTTAATAATTTTGACAAATCTAGTCGAAAAGTTGTAAAATTCGGTGACATGATGCATAACAACAATATGAATCTGTGATAAGCTTATCAGATGACAGTGTTTTATGGAAAAGATCTTTTCAGAGCATATAAATTTGAGAAAACTGAATATCACATGAAAAAGACTGCCAAATTCTAGGGCAAAAGAATAGTTAAACGTTAATAATTTTGACAAATCTAGTCGAATATTTGTGAAATTTGGAAAGATGATGCATAACAACAATAAAAATCCGTTATATTCTTATCAGTTGACTCGGTCAAACAGAAAAGATTTTTTCGGACAATAAATTTGTGAAAACTGAAAAGACAGCCAAATTCCAGGGCAAAGAATAGTTAAACGTTAATAATTTTGACAAATCTAGTCGATTAGTTGTGAAATTCGGTGAGATGATGCATACCAACAATATGAATCTGTGATAAGCTTATCAGATGACAGTGTTTTATGGAAAAGATCTTTTCAGAGCATATAAATTTGAGAAAACTGAATATCACATGAAAAAGAATGCCAAATTCCAGGGCAAAAAAATAGTTAAACGTTAATAATTTTGACAAATCTAGTCAAATATTTGTGAAATTTGGAAAGATGATGCATAACAACAATAAAAATCCGTAATATTCTTATCAGTTGACTCGGTCAAACAGAAAAGATTTTTTCGGACAATAAATTTGTGAAAACTGAAAAGACAGCCAAATTCCAGGGAAAAAAATAGTTAAACGTTAATAATTTTGACAAATCTAGTCGAATAGTTGTGAAATTCGGTGAGATGATGCAAAACAACAATATGAATCTGTGATAAGCTTATCAGATGACAGTGTTTTATGGAAAAGATGTTTTCAGAGCATATAAATTTGAGAAAACTGAATATCACATGAAAAAGACTGCCAAATTCCAGGGCAAAAGAATAGTTAAACGTTAATAATTTTGACATATCTAGTCGAATATTTGTGAAATTTAGAAAGATGATGCATAATAACAATAAAAATCTGTGATATTCTTATCAGTTGACTCGGTCAAACAGAAAAGATTTTTTCGGACAATAAATTTGTGAAAACTGAAAAGACAGCCAAATTCCAGGGCAAAGAATAGTTAAACGTTAATAATTTTGACAAATCTAGTCGAATAGTTGTGAAATTCGGTGAGATGATGCATAACAACAATATAAATCTGTGATAAGCTTATCAGATGACAATGTTTTATGGAAAAGATCTTTTCAGAGCATATAAATTGAAGAAAACTGAATATCACATGAAAAAGACTGCCAAATTCTAGGGCAAAAGAATAGTTAAACGTTAATAATTTTGACAAATCTAGTCGAATATTTGTGAAATTTGGAAAAATGATGCATAACAACAATAAAAATCCCTGATATTCTTATCAGTTGACTCGGTCAAACAGAAAAATTTTTTCGGACAATAAATTTGTGAAAACTGAAAAGACAGCCAAATTCCAGGGAAAAAAATAGTTAAACGTTAATAATTTTGACAAATCTAGTCGAAAAGTTGTAAAATTCGGTGACATGATGCATAACAACAATATGAATCTGTGATAAGCTTATCAGATGACAGTGTTTTATGGAAAAGATCTTTTCAGAGCATATAAATTTGAGAAAACTGAATATCACATGAAAAAGAATGCCAAATTCCAGGGCAAAAAAATAGTTAAACGTTAATAATTTTGACAAATCTAGTCAAATATTTGTGAAATTTGGAAAGATGATGCATAACAACAATAAAAATCCGTAATATTCTTATCAGTTGACAGGTCAAACAGAAAAGATTTTTTCGGACAATAAATTTGTGAAAACTGAAAAGACAGCCAAATTCCAGGGAAAAAAATAGTTAAACGTTAATAATTTTGACAAATCTAGTCGAATAGTTGTGAAATTCGGTGAGATGATGCAAAACAACAATAAGAATCTGTGATAAGCTTATCAGATGACAGTGTTTTATGGAAAAGATGTTTTCAGAGCATATAAATTTGAGAAAACTGAATATCACATGAAAAAGACTGCCAAATTCCAGGGCAAAAGAATAGTTAAACGTTAATAATTTTGACATATCTAGTCGAATATTTGTGAAATTTAGAAAGATGATGCATAATAACAATAAAAATCTGTGATATTCTTATCAGTTGACTCGGTCAAACAGAAAAGATTTTTTCGGACAATAAATTTGTGAAAACTGAAAAGACAGCCAAATTCCAGGGCAAAGAATAGTTAAACGTTAATAATTTTGACAAATCTAGTCGAATAGTTGTGAAATTCGGTGAGATGATGCATAACAACAATATAAATCTGTGATAAGCTTATCAGATGACAATGTTTTATGGAAAAGATCTTTTCAGAGCATATAAATTGAAGAAAACTGAATATCACATGAAAAAGACTGCCAAATTCTAGGGCAAAAGAATAGTTAAACGTTAATAATTTTGACAAATCTAGTCGAATATTTGTGAAATTTGGAAAAATGATGCATAACAACAATAAAAATCCCTGATATTCTTATCAGTTGACTCGGTCAAACAGAAAAATTTTTTCGGACAATAAATTTGTGAAAACTGAAAAGACAGCCAAATTCCAGGGAAAAAAATAGTTAAACGTTAATAATTTTGACAAATCTAGTCGAAAAGTTGTAAAATTCGGTGACATGATGCATAACAACAATATGAATCTGTGATAAGCTTATCAGATGACAGTGTTTTATGGAAAAGATCTTTTCAGAGCATATAAATTTGAGAAAACTGAATATCACATGAAAAAGAATGCCAAATTCTAGGGCAAAAAAATAGTTAAACGTTAATAATTTTGACAAATCTAGTCGAATATTTGTGAAATTTGGAAAGATGATGCATAACAACAATAAAAATCCGTAATATTCTTATCAGTTGACTCGGTCAAACAGAAAAGATTTTTTCGGACAATAAATTTGTGAAAACTGAAAAGACAGCCAAATTCCAGGGCAAAGAATAGTTAAACGTTAATAATTTTGACAAATCTAGTCGATTAGTTGTGAAATTCGGTGAGATGATGCATAACAACAATATAAATCTGTGATAAGCTTATCAGATGACAGTGTTTTATGGAAAAGATGTTTTCAGAGCATATAAATATGAGAAAACTGAATATCACATGAAAAAGACTGCCAAATTCCAGGGCAAAAAAATAGTTAAACGTTAATAATTTTGACAAATCTAGTCGAATATTTGTGAAATTTGGAAAGATGATGCATAACAACAATAAAAATCCGTAATATTCTTATCAGTTGACTCGGTCAAACAGAAAAGATTTTTTCGGACAATAAATTTGTGAAAACTGAAAAGACAGCCAAATTCCAGGGAAAAAAATAGTTAAACGTTAATAATTTTGACAAATCTAGTCGAATAGTTGTGAAATTCGGTGAGAAGATGCATAACAACAATATAAATCTGTGATAAGCTTATCAGATGACAGTGTTTTATGGAAAAGATCTTTTTAGAGCATATAAATTGAAGAAAACTGAATATCACATGAAAAAGACTGCCAAATTACAGGGCAAAAAAATAGTTAAACGTTAATAATTTTGACAAATCTAGTCGAATATTTGTGAAATTCGGAAAGATGATGCATAATAACAATAAAAATCTGTGATATTCTTATCAGTTGACTCGGTCAAACAGAAAAGATTTTTTCGGACAATAAATTTGTGAAAACTGAAAAGACAGCCAAATTCCAGGGCAAAGAATAGTTAAACGTTAATATTTTTGACAAATCTAGTCGAATAGTTGTGAAATTCGGTGAGATAATGCATAACAACAATATGAATCTGTGATAAGCTTATCAGATGACAGTGTTTTATGGAAAAGATCTTTTCAGAGCATATAAATTTGAGAAAACTGAATATCACATGAAAAAGAATGCCAAATTCCAGGGCAAAAAAATAGTTAAACGTTAATTATTTTGACAAATCTAGTCGAATATTTGTGAAATTTGGAAAGATGATGCATAACAACAATAAAAATCCGTAATATTCTTATCAGTTGACTCGGTCAAACAGAAAAGATTTTTTCGGACAATAAATTTGTGAAAACTGAAAAGACAGCCAAATTCCAGGGCAAAGAATAGTTAAACGTTAATAATTTTGACAAATCTAGTCGATTAGTTGTGAAATTCGGTGAGATGATGCATAACAACAATATAAATCTGTGATAAGCTTATCAGATGACAGTGTTTTATGGAAAAGATGTTTTCAGAGCATATAAATTTGAGAAAACTGAATATCACATGGAAAAGACTGCCAAATTCCAGGGCAAAAAAAATAGTTAAACGTTAATAATTTTGACAAATCTAGTCGAATATTTGTGAAATTTGGAAAGATGATGCATAACAACAATAAAAATCCGTAATATTCTTATCAGTTGACTCGGTCAAACAGAAAAGATTTTTTCGGACAATAAATTTGTGAAAACTGAAAAGACAGCCAAATTCCAGGGCAAAGAATAGTTAAACGTTAATAATTTTGACAAATCTAGTCGAATAGTTGTGAAATTCGGTGAGATGATGCATAACAACAATATAAATCTGTGATAAGCTTATCAGATGACAGTGTTTTATGGAAAAGATCTTTTCAGAGCATATAAATTGAAGAAAACTGAATATCACATGAAAAAGAATGCCAAATTCTAGGGCAAAAGAATAGTTAAACATTAATAATTTTGACAAATCTAGTCGAATATTTGTGAAATTTGGAAAGATGATGCATAACAACAATAAAAATCCGTGATATTCTTATCAGTTGACTCGGTCAAACAGAAAAGATTTTTTCAGACAATAAATTTGTGAAAACTGAAAAGACAGCCAAATTCCAGGGCAAAGAATAGTTAAACGTTAATAATTTTCACAAATCTAGTCGAATAGTTGTGAAATTTGGTGAGATGATGCATAATAACAATATAAATCTGTGATAAGCTTATCAGATGACAGTGTTTTATGGAAAAGATCTTTTCAGAGCATATAAATTTGAGAAAACAGAATATCACATGAAAAAGACTGCCAAATTCCAGGGTAAAAGAATAGTTAAACGTTAATAATTTTGACAAATCTTGTCGAATATTTGTGAAATTTGGAAAGATGATGCATAACAACAATAAAAATCCGTGATATTCTTATCAGTTGAGTGGGTCTAACAGAAAAGATTTTTTCGGACAATAAATTTGAGAAAACTGGAAAGACAACTAAATTCCAGGGCAAAGAATAGTTAAACGTTAATAATTTTGACAAATCTAGTCAAATATTTGTGAAATTTGGAAAGATGATGCATAACAAGAATAAAAATCTGTGATATTCTTATCAGTTGACTCGGTCAAACAGAAAAGATTTTTTCGGACAATAAATTTGTGAAAACTGAAAAGACAGCCAAATTCCAGGGCAAAGAATAGTTAAACGTTAATAATTTTGACAAATCTAGTCGATTAGTTGTGAAATTCGGTGAGATGATGCATAACAACAATATAAATCTGTGATAAGCTTATCAGATGACAGTGTTTTATGGAAAAGATGTTTTCAGAGCATATAAATTTGAGAAAACTGAATATCACATGAAAAAGACTGCCAAATTCCATGGCAAAGAATAGATAAACGGTAATAATTTTAAGAAATCTAGTCGAATATTTGTGAAATTCGGAATGATGATGCATAACAAGAATAAAAATCCGTGATATTCTTATCAGTTGAGTGGGTCAAACAGAAAAGATTTTTTCGGACAATAAATTTGAGAAAACTGAAAAGACAACCAAATTCCAGGGCAAAAAATAGTTAAATGTTAATAATTTTGACAAATCTAGTCGAATAGTTGTGAAATTCGGAAAGATGATGCATAACAACAATATAAATCTGTGATAAGCTTATCAGATGACAGTGTTTTATGGAAAAGATCTTTTCAGAGCATATAAATTTGAGAAAACTGAATATCACATGAAAAAGACTGCCAAATTCTAGGGCAAAAGAATAGTTAAACGTTAATAATTTTCACAAATCTAGTCCAATAGTTGTGAAATTTGGTGAGATGATGCATAATAACAATATAAATCTGTGATAAGCTTATCACATGACAGTGTTTTATGGAAAAGATCTTTTCAGAGCATATAAATTTGAGAAAACTGAATATCACATGAAAAAGACTGCCAAATTCCAGGGTAAAAGAATAGTTAAACGTTAATAATTTTGACAAATCTTGTCGAATATTTGTGAAATTCGGAAAGATGATGCATAACAACAATAAAAATCCGTAATATTCTTATCAGTTGACTCGGTCAAACAGAAAAGATTTTTTCGGACAATAAATTTGTGAAAACTGAAAAGACAGCCAAATTCCAGGGAAAAAAATAGTTAAACGTTAATAATTTTGACAAATCTAGTCGAATAGTTGTGAAATTCGGTGAGAAAATGCATAACAACAATATAAATCTGTGATAAGCTTATCAGATGACAGTGTTTTATGGAAAAGATCTTTTCAGAGCATATAAATTGAAGAAAACTGAATATCACATGAAAAAGACTGCCAAATTACAGGGCAAAAAAATAGTTAAACGTTAATAATTTTGACAAATCTAGTCGAATATTTGTGAAATTTGGAAAGATGATGCATAACAACAATAAAAATCCGTGATATTCTTATCAGTTGACTCGGTCAAACAGAAAAGATTTTTTCGGACAATAAATTTGTGAAAACTGAAAAGACAGCCAAATTCCAGGGCAAAGAATAGTTAAACGTTAATAATTTTGACAAATCTAGACGAATAGTTGTGAAATTCGGTGAGATGATGCATAACAACAATATAAATCTGTGATAAGCTTATCAGATGACAGTGTTTTATGGAAAAGATATTTTCAGAGCATATAAATTTGAGAAAACTGAATATCACATGAAAAAGACTGCCAAATTCCAGGGCAAAGAATAGTTAAACGTTAATAATTTTGACAAATCTAGTCGATTAGTTGTGAAATTCGGTGAGATGATGCATAACAACAATATAAATCTGTGATAAGCTTATCAGATGACAGTGTTTTATGGAAAAGATGTTTTCAGAGCATATAAATTTGAGAAAACTGAATATCACATGAAAAAGACTGCCAAATTCCATGGCAAAGAATAGATAAACGGTAATAATTTTAAGAAATCTAGTCGAATATTTGTGAAATTCGGAATGATGATGCATAACAAGAATAAAAATCCGTGATATTCTTATCAGTTGAGTGGGTCAAACAGAAAAGATTTTTTCGGACAATAAATTTGAGAAAACTGAAAAGACAACCAAATTCCAGGGCAAAAAATAGTTAAATGTTAATAATTTTGACAAATCTAGTCGAATAGTTGTGAAATTCGGAAAGATGATGCATAACAACAATATAAATCTGTGATAAGCTTATCAGATGACAGTGTTTTATGGAAAAGATCTTTTCAGAGCATATAAATTTGAGAAAACTGAATATCACATGAAAAAGACTGCCAAATTCTAGGGCAAAAGAATAGTTAAACGTTAATAATTTTCACAAATCTAGTCCAATAGTTGTGAAATTTGGTGAGATGATGCATAATAACAATATAAATCTGTGATAAGCTTATCACATGACAGTGTTTTATGGAAAAGATCTTTTCAGAGCATATAAATTTGAGAAAACTGAATATCACATGAAAAAGACTGCCAAATTCCAGGGTAAAAGAATAGTTAAACGTTAATAATTTTGACAAATCTTGTCGAATATTTGTGAAATTCGGAAAGATGATGCATAACAACAATAAAAATCCGTAATATTCTTATCAGTTGACTCGGTCAAACAGAAAAGATTTTTTCGGACAATAAATTTGTGAAAACTGAAAAGACAGCCAAATTCCAGGGAAAAAAATAGTTAAACGTTAATAATTTTGACAAATCTAGTCGAATAGTTGTGAAATTCGGTGAGAAAATGCATAACAACAATATAAATCTGTGATAAGCTTATCAGATGACAGTGTTTTATGGAAAAGATCTTTTCAGAGCATATAAATTGAAGAAAACTGAATATCACATGAAAAAGACTGCCAAATTACAGGGCAAAAAAATAGTTAAACGTTAATAATTTTGACAAATCTAGTCGAATATTTGTGAAATTTGGAAAGATGATGCATAACAACAATAAAAATCCGTGATATTCTTATCAGTTGACTCGGTCAAACAGAAAAGATTTTTTCGGACAATAAATTTGTGAAAACTGAAAAGACAGCCAAATTCCAGGGAAAAAAATAGTTAAACGTTAATAATTTTGACAAATCTAGTCGAATAGTTGTGAAATTCGGTGAGAAGATGCATAACAACAATATAAATCTGTGATAAGCTTATCAGATGACAGTGTTTTATGGAAAAGATCTTTTCAGAGCATATAAATTTGAGAAAACTGAATATCACATGAAAAAGACTGCCAAATTCCAGGGCAAAAGAATAGTTAAACGTTAATAATTTTGACAAATCTAGTCGAATATTTGTGAAATTCGGAAAGATGATGCATAATAACAATAAAAATCTGTGATATTCTTATCAGTTGACTCGGTCAAACAGAAAAGATTTTTTCGGACAATAAATTTGTGAAAACTGAAAAGACAGCCAAATTCCAGGGCAAAGAATAGTTAAACGTTAATAATTTTGACAAATCTAGACGAATAGTTGTGAAATTCGGTGAGATGATGCATAACAACAATATAAATCTGTGATAAGCTTATCAGATGACAGTGTTTTATGGAAAAGATATTTTCAGAGCATATAAATTTGAGAAAACTGAATATCACATGAAAAAGACTGCCAAATTACAGGGCAAAAGGATAGTTAAACGTTAATAATTTTGACAAATCTAGTCGAATATTTGTGAAATTTGGAAAGATGATGCATAACAACAATAAAAATCCGTGATATTCTTATCAGTTGACTCGGTCAAACAGAAAAGATTTTTTCGGACAATAAATTTGTGAAAACTGAAAAGACAGCCAAATTCCAGGGAAAAAAATAGTTAAACGTTAATAATTTTGACAAATCTAGTCGAAAAGTTGTAAAATTCGGTGAGATGATGCATAACAACAATATGAATCTGTGATAAGCTTATCAGATGACAGTGTTTTATGGAAAAGATCTTTTCAGAGCATATAAATTTGAGAAAACTGAATATCACATGAAAAAGAATGCCAAATTCCAGGGCAAAAAAATAGTTAAACGTTAATAATTTTGACAAATCTAGTCAAATATTTGTGAAATTTGGAAAGATGATGCATAACAACAATAAAAATCCGTAATATTCTTATCAGTTGACTCGGTCAAACAGAAAAGATTTTTTCGGACAATAAATTTGTGAAAACTGAAAAGACAGCCAAATTCCAGGGAAAAAAATAGTTAAACGTTAATAATTTTGACAAATCTAGTCGAATAGTTGTGAAATTCGGTGAGATGATGCAAAACAACAATATGAATCTGTGATAAGCTTATCAGATGACAGTGTTTTATGGAAAAGATGTTTTCAGAGCATATAAATTTGAGAAAACTGAATATCACATGAAAAAGACTGCCAAATTCCAGGGCAAAAGAATAGTTAAACGTTAATAATTTTGACATATCTAGTCGAATATTTGTGAAATTCGGAAAGATGATGCATAATAACAATAAAAATCTGTGATATTCTTATCAGTTGACTCGGTCAAACAGAAAAGATTTTTTCGGACAATAAATTTGTGAAAACTGAAAAGACAGCCAAATTCCAGGGCAAAGAATAGTTAAACGTTAATAATTTTGACAAATCTAGTCGAATAGTTGTGAAATTCGGTGAGATGATGCATAACAACAATATAAATCTGTGATAAGCTTATCAGATGACAATGTTTTATGGAAAAGATCTTTTCAGAGCATATAAATTGAAGAAAACTGAATATCACATGAAAAAGACTGCCAAATTCTAGGGCAAAAGAATAGTTAAACGTTAATAATTTTGACAAATCTAGTCGAATATTTGTGAAATTTGGAAAAATGATGCATAACAACAATAAAAATCCGTGATATTCTTATCAGTTGACTCGGTCAAACAGAAAAATTTTTTCGGACAATAAATTTGTGAAAACTGAAAAGACAGCCAAATTCCAGGGAAAAAAATAGTTAAACGTTAATAATTTTGACAAATCTAGTCGAAAAGTTGTAAAATTCGGTGACATGATGCATAACAACAATATGAATCTGTGATAAGCTTATCAGATGACAGTGTTTTATGGAAAAGATCTTTTCAGAGCATATAAATTTGAGAAAACTGAATATCACATGAAAAAGACTGCCAAATTCTAGGGCAAAAGAATAGTTAAACGTTAATAATTTTGACAAATCTAGTCGAATATTTGTGAAATTTGGAAAGATGATGCATAACAACAATAAAAATCCGTTATATTCTTATCAGTTGACTCGGTCAAACAGAAAAGATTTTTTCGGACAATAAATTTGTGAAAACTGAAAAGACAGCCAAATTCCAGGGCAAAGAATAGTTAAACGTTAATAATTTTGACAAATCTAGTCGATTAGTTGTGAAATTCGGTGAGATGATGCATAACAACAATATGAATCTGTGATAAGCTTATCAGATGACAGTGTTTTATGGAAAAGATGTTTTCAGAGCATATAAATTTGAGAAAACTGAATATCACATGAAAAAGACTGCCAAATTCCAGGGCAAAAGAATAGTTAAACGTTAATAATTTTGACATATCTAGTCGAATATTTGTGAAATTCGGAAAGATGATGCATAATAACAATAAAAATCTGTGATATTCTTATCAGTTGACTCGGTCAAACAGAAAAGATTTTTTCGGACAATAAATTTGTGAAAACTGAAAAGACAGCCAAATTCCAGGGCAAAGAATTGTTAAACGTTAATAATTTTGACAAATCTAGTCGAATAGTTGTGAAATTCGGTGAGATGATGCATAACAACAATATAAATCTGTGATAAGCTTATCAGATGACAGTGTTTTATGGAAAAGATCTTTTCAGAGCATATAAATTGAAGAAAACTGAATATCACATGAAAAAGACTGCCAAATTCTAGGGCAAAAGAATAGTTAAACCTTAATAATTTTGACAAATCTAGTCGAATATTTGTGAAATTTGGAAAGATGATGCATAACAACAATAAAAATCCGTGATATTCTTATCAGTTGACTTGGTCAAACAGAAAAGATTTTTTCGGACAATAAATTTGTGAAAACTGAAAAGACAGCCAAATTCCAGGGAAAAAAATAGTTAAACGTTAATAATTTTGACAAATCTAGTCGAAAAGTTGTAAAATTCGGTGAGATGATGCATAACAACAATATGAATCTGTGATAAGCTTAGCAGATGACAGTGTTTTATGGAAAAGATCTTTTCAGAGCATATAAATTTGAGAAAACTGAATATCACATGAAAAAGAATGCCAAATTCTAGGGCAAAAAAATAGTTAAACGTTAATAATTTTGACAAATCTAGTCGAATATTTGTGAAATTTGGAAAGATGATGCATAAAAACAATAAAAATCCGTAATATTCTTATCAGTTGACTCGGTCAAACAGAAAAGATTTTTTCGGACAATAAATTTGTGAAAACTGAAAAGACAGCCAAATTCCAGGGCAAAGAATAGTTAAACGTTAATAATTTTGACAAATCTAGTCGATTAGTTGTGAAATTCGGTGAGATGATGCATAACAACAATATAAATCTGTGATAAGCTTATCAGATGACAGTGTTTTATGGAAAAGATGTTTTCAGAGCATATAAATTTGAGAAAACTGAATATCACATTAAAAAGTCTGCCAAATTCCAGGGCAAAAAAATAGTTAAACGTTAATAATTTTGACAAATCTAGTCGAATGTTTGTGAAATTTGGAAAGATGATGCATAACAACAATAAAAATCCGTGATATTCTTATCAGTTGACTCGGTCAAACAGAAAAGATTTTTTTCGGACAATAAATTTGTGAAAACTGAAAAGACAGCCAAATTCCAGGGAAAAAAATAGTTAAACGTTAATAATTTTGACAAATCTAGTCGAAAAGTTGTAAAATTCGGTGAGATGATGCATAACAACAATATGAATCTGTGATAAGCTTATCAGATGACAGTGTTTTATGGAAAAGATCTTTTCAGAGCATATAAATTTGAGAAAACTGAATATCACATGAAAAAGAATGCCAAATTCTAGGGCAAAAAAATAGTTAAACGTTAATAATTTTGACAAATCTAGTCGAATATTTGTGAAATTTGGAAAGATGATGCATAACAACAATAAAAATCCGTAATATTCTTATCAGTTGACTCGGTCAAACAGAAAAGATTTTTTCGGACAATAAATTTGTGAAAACTGAAAAGACAGCCAAATTCCAGGGCAAAGAATAGTTAAACGTTAATAATTTTGACAAATCTAGTCGATTAGTTGTGAAATTCGGTGAGATGATGCATAACAACAATATAAATCTGTGATAAGCTTATCAGATGACAGTGTTTTATGGAAAAGATGTTTTCAGAGCATATAAATATGAGAAAACTGAATATCACATGAAAAAGACTGCCAAATTCCAGGGCAAAAAAATAGTTAAACGTTAATAATTTTGACAAATCTAGTCGAATATTTGTGAAATTTGGAAAGATGATGCATAACAACAATAAAAATCCGTAATATTCTTATCAGTTGACTCGGTCAAACAGAAAAGATTTTTTCGGACAATAAATTTGTGAAAACTGAAAAGACAGCCAAATTCCAGGGAAAAAAATAGTTAAACGTTAATAATTTTGACAAATCTAGTCGAATAGTTGTGAAATTCGGTGAGAAGATGCATAACAACAATATAAATCTGTGATAAGCTTATCAGATGACAGTGTTTTATGGAAAAGATCTTTTTAGAGCATATAAATTGAAGAAAACTGAATATCACATGAAAAAGACTGCCAAATTACAGGGCAAAAAAATAGTTAAACGTTAATAATTTTGACAAATCTAGTCGAATATTTGTGAAATTTGGAAAGATGATGCATAACAACAATAAAAATCCGTGATATTCTTATCAGTTGACTCGGTCAAACAGAAAAGATTTTTTCGGACAATAAATTTGTGAAAACTGAAAAGACAGCCAAATTCCAGGGAAAAAAATAGTTAAACGTTAATAATTTTGACAAATCTAGTCGAAAAGTTGTAAAATTCGGTGACATGATGCATAACAACAATATAAATCTGTGATAAGCTTATCAGATGACAGTGTTTTATGGAAAAGATCTTTTCAGAGCATATAAATTTGAGAAAACTGAATATCACATGAAAAAGAATGCCAAATTCCAGGGCAAAAAAATAGTTAAACGTTAATAATTTTGACAAATCTAGTCGAATATTTGTGAAATTTGGAAAGATGATGCATAACAACAATAAAAATCCGTAATATTCTTATCAGTTGACTCGGTCAAACAGAAAAGATTTTTTTGGACAATAAATTTGTGAAAACTGAAAAGACAGCCAAATTCCAGGGAAAAAAATAGTTAAACGTTAATAATTTTGACAAATCTAGTCGAATAGTTGTGAAATTCGGTGAGATGATGCATAACAACAATATAAATCTGTGATAAGCTTATCAGATGACAGTGTTTTATGGAAAAGATCTTTTCAGAGCATATAAATTTGAGAAAACTGAATATCACATGAAAAAGACTGCCAAATTCCAGGGCAAAAGAATAGTTAAACGTTAATAATTTTGACAAATCTAGTCGAATATTTGTGAAATTCGGAAAGATGATGCATAACAACAATAAAAATCCGTAATATTCTTATCAGTTGACTCGGTCAAATAGAAAAGATTTTTTCGGACAATAAATTTGTGAAAACTGAAAAGACAGCCAAATTCCAGGGAAAAAAATAGTTAAACGTTAATAATTTTGACAAATCTAGTCGAATAGTTGTGAAATTCGGTGAGAAGAGGCATAACAACAATATAAATCTGTGATAAGCTTATCAGATGACAGTGTTTTATGGAAAAGATCTTTTCAGAGCATATAAATTTGAGAAAACTGAATATCACATGAAAAAGACTGCCAAATTCCAGGGCAAAAGAATAGTTAAACGTTAATAATTTTGACAAATCTAGTCGAATATTTGTGAAATTCGGAAAGATGATGCATAATAACAATAAAAATCTGTGATATTCTTATCAGTTGACTCGGTCAAACAGAAAAGATTTTTTCGGACAATAAATTTGTGAAAACTGAAAAGACAGCCAAATTCCAGGGCAAAGAATAGTTAAACGTTAATAATTTTGACAAATCTAGTCGATTAGTTGTGAAATTCGGTGAGATGATGCATAACAACAATATAAATCTGTGATAAGCTTATCAGATGACAGTGTTTTATGGAAAAGATGTTTTCAGAGCATATAAATTTGAGAAAACTGAATATCACATGAAAAAGACTGCCAAATTCCAGGGCAAAAAAATAGTTAAACGTTAATAATTTTGACAAATCTAGTCGAATATTTGTGAAATTTGGAAAGATGATGCATAACAACAATAAAAATCCGTAATATTCTTATCAGTTGACTCAGTCAAACAGAAAAGATTTTTTCGGACAATAAATTTGTGAAAACTGAAAAGACAGCCAAATTCCAGGGCAAAGAATAGTTAAACGTTAATAATTTTGACAAATCTAGTCGAATAGTTGTGAAATTCGGTGAGATGATGCATAACAACAATATAAATCTGTGATAAGCTTATCAGATGACAGTGTTTTATGGAAAAGATCTTTTCAGAGCATATAAATTGAAGAAAACTGAATATCACATGAAAAAGACTACCAAATTCTAGGGCAAAAGAATAGTTAAACATTAATAATTTTGACAAATCTAGTCGAATATTTGGGAAATTTGAAAAGATGATGCATAACAACAATAAAAATCCGTGATATTCTTATCAGTTGACTCGGTCAAACAGAAAAGATTTTTTCAGACAATAAATTTGTGAAAAATGAAAAGACAGCCAAATTCCAGGGCAAAGAATAGTTAAACGTTAATAATTTTCACAAATCTAGTCGAATAGTTGTGAAATTTGGTGAGATGATGCATAATAACAATATAAATCTGTGATAAGCTTATCAGATGACAGTGTTTTATGGAAAAGATCTTTTCAGAGCATATAAATTTGAGAAAACAGAATATCACATGAAAAAGACTGCCAAATTCCAGGGTAAAAGAATAGTTAAACGTTAATAATTTTGACAAATCTTGTCGAATATTTGTGAAATTTGGAAAGATGATGCATAACAACAATAAAAATCCGTGATATTCTTATCAGTTGAGTGGGTCTAACAGAAAAGATTTTTTCGGACAATAAATTTGAGAAAACTGGAAAGACAACTAAATTCCAGGGCAAAGAATAGTTAAACGTTAATAATTTTGACAAATCTAGTCAAATATTTGTGAAATTTGGAAAGATGATGCATAACAAGAATAAAAATCTGTGATATTCTTATCAGTTGACTCGGTCAAACAGAAAAGATTTTTTCGGACAATAAATTTGTGAAAACTGAAAAGACAGCCAAATTCCAGGGCAAAGAATAGTTAAACGTTAATAATTTTCACAAATCTAGTCGAATAGTTGTGAAATTTGGTGAGATGATGCATAATAACAATATAAATCTGTGATAAGCTTATCAGATGACAGTGTTTTATGGAAAAGATCTTTTCAGAGCATATAAATTTGAGAAAACAGAATATCACATGAAAAAGACTGCCAAATTCCAGGGTAAAAGAATAGTTAAACGTTAATAATTTTGACAAATCTTGTCGAATATTTGTGAAATTTGGAAAGATGATGCATAACAACAATAAAAATCCGTGATATTCTTATCAGTTGAGTGGGTCTAACAGAAAAGATTTTTTCGGACAATAAATTTGAGAAAACTGGAAAGACAACTAAATTCCAGGGCAAAGAATAGTTAAACGTTAATAATTTTGACAAATCTAGTCAAATATTTGTGAAATTTGGAAAGATGATGCATAACAAGAATAAAAATCTGTGATATTCTTATCAGTTGACTCGGTCAAACAGAAAAGATTTTTTCGGACAATAAATTTGTGAAAACTGAAAAGACAGCCAAATTCCAGGGCAAAGAATAGTTAAACGTTAATAATTTTGACAAATCTAGTCGATTAGTTGTGAAATTCGGTGAGATGATGCATAACAACAATATAAATCTGTGATAAGCTTATCAGATGACAGTGTTTTATGGAAAAGATGTTTTCAGAGCATATAAATTTGAGAAAACTGAATATCACATGAAAAAGACTGCCAAATTCCATGGCAAAGAATAGATAAACGGTAATAATTTTAAGAAATCTAGTCGAATATTTGTGAAATTCGGAATGATGATGCATAACAAGAATATAAATCTGCGATATTCTTATCAGTTGAGTGGGTCAAACAGAAAAGATTTTTTCGGACAATAAATTTGAGAAAACTGAAAAGACAACCAAATTCCAGGGCAAAAAATAGTTAAACGTTAATAATTTTGACAAATCTAGTCGAATAGTTGTGAAATTCGGAAAGATGATGCATAACAACAATATAAATCTGTGATAAGCTTATCAGATGACAGTGTTTTATGGAAAAGATCTTTTCAGAGCATATAAATTTGAGAAAACTGAATATCACATGAAAAAGACTGCCAAATTCCAGGGCAAAAGAATAGTTAAACGTTAATAATTTTGACAAATCTTGTCGAATATTTGTGAAATTTGGAAAGATGATGCATAACAACAATAAAAATCAGTGATATTCTTATCAGTTGACTGGGTCAAACAGAAAAGATTTTTTCGGACAATAAATTTGAGAAAACTGAAAAGACAACCAAATTCCAGGGCAAAGAATAGTTAAACGTTAATAATTTTGACAAATCTAGTCGAATAGTTGTGAAATTCGGTGAGATGATGCATAACAACAATATAAATCTGTGATAAGCTTATCAGATGACAGTGTTTTATGGAAAAGATCTTTTCAGAGCATATAAATTTGAGAAAACTGAATATCACATGAAAAAGACTGCCAAATTCCAGGGTAAAAGAATAGTTAAACGTTAATAATTTTGACAAATCTTGTCAAATATTTGTGAAATTTGGAAAGATGATGCATAACAACAATAAAAATCCGTGATATTCTTATCACTTGACTCGGTCAAACAGAAAAGATTTTTTCGGACAATAAATTTGAGAAAACTGAAAAGACAGCCAAATTCCAGGGCAAAGAATAGTTAAACGTTAATAATTTTGACAAATCTAGTCGAATAGTTGTGAAATTTGGTGAGATGATGCATAACAACAATAAAAATCTGTGATATTCTTATCAGTTGACTAGGTCAAACAGAAAAGATTTTTTCAGACAATAAATTTGTGAAAACTGAAAAGACAGCCAAATTCCAGGGCAAAGAATAGTTAAACGTTAATAATTTTGACAAATCTAGTCGATTAGTTGTGAAATTCGGTGAGATGATGCATAACAACAATATAAATCTGTGATGAGCTTATCAGATGACAGTGCTTTATGGAAAAGATGTTTTCAGAGCATATAAATTTGAGAAAACTGAATATCACATGAAAAAGACTGCCAAATTCCATGGCAAAGAATAGATAAACGGTAATAATTTTAAGAAATCTAGTTGAATATTTGTGAAATTCGGAATGATGATGCATAACAAGAATATAAATCTGTGATATTCTTATCAGTTGAGTGGGTCAAACAGAAAAGATTTTTTCGGACAATAAATTTGAGAAAACTGAAAAGACAACCAAATTCCAGGGCAAAAAATAGTTAAACGTTAATAATTTTGACAAATCTAGTCGAATAGTTGTGAAATTCGGAAAGATGATGCATAACAACAATATAAATCTGTGATAAGCTTATCAGATGACAGTGTTTTATGGAAAAGATGTTTTCAGAGCATATAAATTTGAGAAAACTGAATATCACATGAAAAAGACTGCCAAATTCCATGGCAAAGAATAGATAAACGGTAATAATTTTAAGAAATCTAGTCGAATATTTGTGAAATTCGGAATGATGATGCATAACAAGAATAAAAATCCGTGATATTCTTATCAGTTGAGTGGGTCAAACAGAAAAGATTTTTTCGGACAATAAATTTGAGAAAACTGAAAAGACAGCCAAATTCCAGGGCAAAGAATAGTTAAACGTTAATAATTTTGACAAATCTAGTCGATTAGTTGTGAAATTCGGTGAGATGATGCATAACAACAATATAAATCTGTGATAAGCTTATCAGATGACAGTGTTTTATGGAAAAGATGTTTTCAGAGCATATAAATTTGAGAAAACTGAATATCACATGAAAAAGACTGCCAAATTCCATGGCAAAGAATAGATAAACGGTAATAATTTTAAGAAATCTAGTCGTATATTTGTGAAATTTGGAATGATGATGCATAACAAGAATAAAAATCCGTGATATTCTTATCAGTTGAGTGGGTCAAACAGAAAAGATTTTTTCGGACAATAAATTTGAGAAAACTGAAAAGACAACCAAATTCCAGGGCAAAAAATAGTTAAATGTTAATAATTTTGACAAATCTAGTCGAATAGTTGTGAAATTCGGAAAGATGATGCATAACAACAATATAAATCTGTGATAAGCTTATCAGATGACAGTGTTTTATGGAAAAGATCTTTTCAGAGCATATAAATTTGAGAAAACTGAATATCACATGAAAAAGACTGCCAAATTCTAGGGCAAAAGAATAGTTAAACGTTAATAATTTTCACAAATCTAGTCCAATAGTTGTGAAATTTGGTGAGATGATGCATAATAACAATATAAATCTGTGATAAGCTTATCACATGACAGTGTTTTATGGAAAAGATCTTTTCAGAGCATATAAATTTGAGAAAACTGAATATCACATGAAAAAGACTGCCAAATTCCAGGGCAAAAGAATAGTTAAACGTTAATAATTTTGACAAATCTTGTCGAATATTTGTGAAATTTGGAAAGATGATGCATAACAACAATAAAAATCAGTGATATTCTTATCAGTTGAGTGGGTCAAACAGAAAAGATTTTTTCGGACAATAAATTTGAGAAAACTGAAAAGACAACCAAATTCCAGGGCAAAGAATAGTTAAACGTTAATAATTTTGACAAATCTAGTCAAATAGTTGTGAAATTCGGTGAGATGATGCATAACAACAATATAAATCTGTGATAAGCTTATCAGATGACAGTGTTTTATGGAAAAGATCTTTTCAGAGCATATAAATTTGAGAAAACTGAATATCACATGAAAAAGACTCCCAAATTCCAGGGCAAAAGAATAGTTAAACGTTAATAATTTTGACAAATCTTGTCGAATATTTGTGAAATTTGGAAAGATGATGCATAACAACAATAAAAATCCGTGATATTCTTATCAGTTGACTCGGTAAAACAGAAAAGATTTTTTCGGACAATAAATTTGAGAAAACTGAAAAGACAGCCAAATTCCAGGGCAAAGAATAGTTAAACGTTAATAATTTTGACAAATCTAGTCGAATATTTGTGAAATTTGGAAAGATGATGCATAACAAGAATAAAAATCTGTGATATTCTTATCAGTTGACTCGGTCAAACAGAAAAGATTTTTTCGGACAATAAATTTGTGAAAACTGAAAAGACAGCCAAATTCCAGGGCAAAGAATAGTTAAACGTTAATAATTTTGACAGATCTAGTCGAATAGTTGTGAAATTTGGTGAGATGATGCATAACAACAATATCAATCTGTGATAAGCTTATTAGATGACAGTGTTTTATGGAAAAGATCTTTTCAGAGCATATAAATTTGAGAAAACTGAATATCACATGAAAAAGACTGCCAAATTCCAGGGCAAAAGAATAGTTAAACGTTAATAATTTTGACAAATCTAGTCGAATATTTGTGAAATTTGGAAAGATGATGCATAACAAGAATAAAAATCTGTGATATTCTTATCAGTTGACTCGTTCAAACAGAAAAGATTTTTTCGGACAATAAATTTGTGAAAACTGAAAAGACAGCCAAATTCCAGGGCAAAGAATAGTTAAACGTTAATAATTTTGACAGATCTAGTCGAATAGTTGTGAAATTCGGTGAGATGATGCATAACAACAATAAAAATCTGTGATAAGCTTATCAGATGACAGTGTTTTATGGAAAAGATCTTTTCAGAGCATATAAATTTGAGAAAACTGAATATCACATGAAAAAGACTCCCAAATTCCAGGGCAAAAGAATAGTTAAACGTTAATAATTTTGACAAATCTTGTCGAATATTTGTGAAATTCGGAAAAATGATGCATAAAAATAATAAAAATCCGTGATATTCTTATCAGTTGAGTGGGTCAGACAGAAAAGATTTTTTCGGACAATAAATTTGTGAAAACTGAAAAGACAGCCAAATTCCAGGGCAAAGAATAGTTAAACGTTAATAATTTTGACAAATCTAGTCGAATAGTTGTGAAATTCAGTGAGATGATGCATAACAACAATATAAATCTGTGATAAGCTTATCAGATGACAGTGTTTTATGGAAAAGATCTTTTCAGAGCATATAAATTTGAGAAAACTGAATATCACATGAAAAAGACTCCCAAATTCCAGGGCAAAAGAATAGTTAAACGTTAATAATTTTGACAAATCTTGTCGAATAGTTGTGAAATTCGGTGAGATGATGCATAACAACAATATAAATCTGTGATATTCTTATCAATTGACTCAGTCAAACAGAAAAGATTTTTTCGGACAATAAATTTGTGAAAACTGAAAAGACAGCCAAATTCCAGGGCAAAGAATAGTTAAACGTTAATAATTTTGACAAATCTAGTCGAATAGTTGTGAAATTCGGTGAGATGATGCATAACAACAATATAAATCTGTGATATTCTTATTAGTTGACTGGGTCTAACAGAAAAGATTTTTTCGGACAATAAATTTGTGAAAACTGAAAAGACAGCCAAATTCCAGGGCAAAAGAATAGTTAAACGTTAATAATTTTGACAAATCTAGTCAAATATTTGTGAAATTTGAAATAATGATGCATAACAACTATAAAAATCTGTCATATTCTTATCAGTTGACTGGGTCCAACAGAAAAGATTTTTTCGGACAATAAATATGATGCATAACAACAATAAAAATTTGGGATAAGCTCATCAGTTGATTGGGTCCAACAAAAAAGATTTTGATGATGCATAACAACCATAAAAATACCACCAATACCAGATGCAGATTCCTCCTTTCAATGGGTTTCTGGAATTGGGTTTAGCACACCATTTGACAATGTCCTAAAGCTTGCCACATACCATCTATTGTACAAATGGATGACACAGACCATTGCTATTGCTGTTGTCTTTCACTGCCTGTTTTTTCTATAGGAATTAGCCATGACCAGACAGGAAGAATCAGTTCATCAAAAAAGCCACCACACTGTATGGAAAAGGTCACCTGGAAAAAGACCAACATCTTTAAATATATATACATTCAAAAGACTGCTAAATTCTGTGCCTAAATATAGTAAAAGGTTAATAATTTTTACAAAACTAATCCAATATTTGTCAAATTTCGACAGATGATGCATGACAACAATAAAAATCTGTGATAAGCTCATCAGTTGACTGGGTCCAACACAAAATATTTTTTTCAGACAATAAATTTGAGAAAACTGAAATCAACACTGAAAAGACAGCCAAATTCCATGGTATAAAATAGTTGTCTTTCACTGCCTGTTTTTTCTATAGGAATTAGCCATGACCAGACAGGAAGAATCAGTTCATCAAAAAAGCCACCACACTGTATGGAAAAGGTCACCTGGAAAAAGACCAACATCTTTAAATATATATACATTCAAAAGACTGCTAAATTCTGTGCCTAAATATAGTAAAAGGTTAATAATTTTTACAAAACTAATCCAATATATGGGAAATTTGGACATATGATGCATAACAACAATAAAAATCTGTGATAAGCTTATCAGATAACAGTGTTTTATGGAAAAGATCTTTTCAGAGCATATAAATTTGAGAAAACTGAATATTACATGAAAAAGACTGCCAAATTCCAGGGCAAAGAATAGTTAAATGTTAATAATTTTGACAAATCTAGTCGAATATTTGTGAAATTTGGTGAGATGATGCATAACAACAATAAAAATCTGTGATAAGCTTATCAGATGACAGTGTTTTATGGAAAAGATCTTTTCAGAGCATTTAAATTTGAGAAAACTGAATATTACATGAAAAAGACTGTCAAATTCCAGGGCAAAGAATAGTTAAATGTTAATAATTTTGACAAATCTAGTCGAATATTTGTGAAATTTGGAAAGATGATGCATAACAACAATAAATATCTGTGATAAGCTCATCAGTTGACTGGGTCCAACAAAAAAGAAATTTTTTCCGACATTAAATTTGACAAAACTGAAAATAACACTGAAAAGACAGCCAAATTCAGAAGAGTGAGAATTACAGAAAACATTTTTTTTCAATATCACAACATATAATTAGCCTCACATTTAACATCATTTGTTATGATTCGAGTTTGTTTTTGTAAGAAAACAATAAATACCCATTCAAGACTTCTCCTTACTACCAATACCAGATGCAGATTCCTCCTTTCAATGGGTTTCTGGAATCGAGTTTAGCACACTATTTGACAATGTCCTAAAGCTTGCCACATACCATCTATTGTTCAAATGGATGACACACACCATTGCTATTGCTGTGGTCTTTCACTGCCTGTTTTTTAGCCATGACCAGACAGGACGAATCAGTTCATAAAAATGCCACTACGCTGTATGGAAAAGGTCACCTGGAAAAAGACCAACATATTCAGTCATATGGCAACTGGCTGCGCATAGGAAAATATTCAGAACGGAGCGCGTGCGCTGAGATGACGTTGCGGTCGAAATTTTGTAAAATGCGTAACCATCGCAGAAGTTCATGAATTTTTCTTAATTGCCCTCATACGTGCTTGTGAAAAATTAAGACGTGGTAGCAGAGTTCACTACGCGTCTCGACGTGTGCGTTTCACTTGCAAGGAAGCAGAAATGAACGAGTTAGAACTCGACGAAGTCGGCCAACGGGTCAATTTTGGGCCGTAGCAACACTGTAACAATTTGAGATTTCTCCTTTATTAGAAATAAGGCATCTTAGTAAAGTCCGTAAAATGTGACTTTTTTAATAAGAAATATAATTGTCAAGTTTCATCGAAGTTTATTGTAGCAACTTTTTATGCGAGTTGTTAAAGTGCATTTTTTGACCCTATTCCGCTAGATGTCAGCCATATTCTGACGTCATATTCTCCAATACAGAAGCAAGTGAATGTCTGAAGATTTCATTAAATTTCGAGAAGTAAAATACTTTTCACTTATTTGCAAAATAAAATGGCCTTTTAGTATAATAAATAATATCTAAGGTGTTTAACTCATTTTACCTTTCTAAATGTCTAATTTCAAAAGACGGATGTTTATCGATTTCGCACCTACACAAAACAAGCTGAGTGATGCGAATCCTCCTCAAAATTTGCTTCCATAAGTGTATTCTGCACAATCCGGAGTTACGAGTAGACTGAACACAACATATTCATTCTGTGTACCATTGCGGACTGCGGCTCTGCTTACACTGTTTGTTTTTTATACATAGTAAAAATTATGAATATTAACAGACTTGTTCTTATATTGAGAACGGCTTCGATAGTTTTTCCCGTGGTGTGGAGGAGTTCTATTAGTAGGATGTAAGAACAAGAAAAATTTGGCTTTTAAAGAAAAAGAAGAACTTTATTTCTCATGGCAATCCTAAATTTTCCAGCTTAAAAAAATTCTTCAAAAACGTATAATATGTCAATTACAGTATATTAAGTCAAATTTTAAATAATTTACCCTAAAATCTTCATTCTTCTATTATTCCCACACACCCTTCATTTTGCAACTATGGACTAAGCTACCCAGCTATTTGAGATGCGGCATTTGAATCTTTGATACTTTTTGGATACATTTTTTCACTTGTCAAACTTGTTTACGAAAAAATATATATATAGGTCAACATATAACCTCCTGCATAAATGATATCAGAATACACAAACCCTATCTTAGGATCGATTTTTGTATAAATGATAAAATCCCATTGATGAAATCTAACAGAATAGGAGCAATTTCCAAAATGCACCTACAAAGATACAGGGTTGTCTGTCGCATGCCACGCATCAAGGATAGGTGAAGGTCATTCAGGAAAATACTCACTGGAACTAGTTTAAATCGGTTGCGTCTGATTCAACATCGTTCTCAGGTTAGTTTTTATTATATTTGAATAAAAAGTTCAATATTCAGCAGTATCAAGGTCGCGAAATTTCACTATTTGGCAGAGGTATCGAGAAATGTCAATTTTTTAGTTTTATTTTGTCGACTGTTGAATTCAGGAGCAGTGTGACTATACTAGAGATAACGCATTCTTGAAACTTTGAAAAATAACCCATGATGATATTTTATTTTATATCTAAAAATGATAAAAATTCAGGCTGGCAACTTTATTCCTCGCACTATAGTCCCACCCCCTACGAGATACATTTTTTGGTTCATTTTTTTTCCAAAGTCCTAAAATCGTGTCCGTATTTCATTCATAAATAATGCTCATTTCCGTAATGCTTTGAAACCACGGGTAAGAGTACATGCTTTTCTACATGTCTATAAAAAATGACTGCACAGAGTGCCCTTGTTAGATTTTAATAGAGCTTTATTTGCAAGGTATGATTTTTCACGTCGGCCATCGCAGTTGTCGAATAACGGCGCAATTTCGTGACGCGGACTCACTGAAAAATTTCAAATAACCGCCATGACGTTACATTTTTCAGCCAGTTGCCATCTGACTGATTTAAATATACATACATTGAAAAGACTGCTAAATTCTGTGCCTAAAAATAGTTAAACGTTAATAATTTTGACAAATCTAGTCGAATATTTGTGAAATTTGGACAGATAATGCATAACAACAATAAAGATCTGTGATAAGCTCAGTCTGTTGACTCGGTCCAAAAAAAGATTTTTTCGGACAATATAATATAAAAAAACTGAACATTACATTGAAAAGACTATCAAATTCCATGGCAAAAAATAGTTAAACGTTAATAATTTTGACATATCAAGTCTAATATATGTGAAATTTAGACAGATGATGCATAACAACAATAAAGATCTGTGATAAGCTTATCTGTTGACTCGGTCCAAAAAAAGATTTTTTCGAAACAATATAATATAAAAAACTGAACATTACATTGAAAAGACTGTCAAATTCCATGGCAAAAAATAGTTAAACGTTAATAATTTTGACATATCAAGTCTAATATATGTGAAATTTAGACAGATGATGCATAACAACAATAAAAATCTGTGATAAGCTTATCAGATGACAGTGTTTCATGGAAAAGATCTTTTCAGAGCATATAAATTTGAGAACACTGAATATTACACTGAAAAGACTGCCAAATGCGCTGCCTTATAATAGTTAAACGTTAATAATTTTAACAAATCTAGTTCTATGTTTGTGAAAATTGGATAGATGATGCATAACAACAATAAAAATCTGTGATAAGCTCATCAGTTGACTGGGTCCAATGAAAAAAAAAATTTTTTTTGGACTAAAAATTTGAGAAAACTGCATATTTACCTCTGGGTGCTGGTGTCACAGTTGTCAGTTCATAAATATCTTCTACTATATCAGTGACATCATCCACTGTACATATAGTGGTACTGATATTTACCTGTGGGTGCTAGTGTCACAGGTGTCTGTACATAAATATTTTCTACTAAATCAGTGACATCATCCACTGTATATATAGTGGTACTGATATTTACCTGTGGGCGCTGGTGTCACAGGTGTCTGTACATAAATATTTTCTACTATATCAGTGACATCATACACTGTATATATAGTGGTACTGATATTTGCCTGTGGGTGCTGGTGTCACAGATGTCTGTACATAAATATTTTTTACTATATCAGTGACATCATACACTATATATATAGTGGTACTGATATTTACCTGTGGGTGCTGGTGTCACAGGTGTCTGTACATAAATATTTTTTACTATATCACTGACATCATCCACTGTATATATAGTGGTACTGATATTTACCTGTCGCTGCTGGTGTCACGTGTCTGTACACTGGGAATAAAAGTAACAGGACCTCCTGGCAACTGAACCCCTGGGATGAAAGTGACTGGGGCTTGTGTAGTTGGTATTCCTGGTCAAAAAAAGTTAAAGTATACTGTACTGACAAATGAAGTGGCAACTGTAGCTTTAAGTGGCACCATGCTATAGGAAAAGAGCTTTTTAAAAATTTTTTTGCATGTTTTTTAGGTTTTCTTTGCGGGCCAAGTAGTTTTCTTGTTCCCACTCCCCATATTATACACATGTAGGTCTCCAGTTAATAGTTTGGACAGAGAGATATGTACATATGTATGTGGACCCATCTGATCTATTAGAAAGTTATGTCACTATATGGACATATTTCAGGATTTTGATACATTTGGCGGCTCTTTGGTTCTGCCCAGCCTCCAGCATCCCCAGAGCATGCAGTCACTCTTCCAGTGTCAGACATGGCATCACAAAACTTTTTTGTCATGTGTCATACTGGATTTGGTGACTACCTTAAATAGGCTTAATTAATCACCATATATTGAACCTGATTAATTCACACCAATCATGTAACAGCTGATCACAAAATCACTGAAACGGAAATTTTAAACATCTGAGTGATCAGCCCACTCTCTTATGACCAAACAAGTGCATTTGTACTCATTTATATGGTTGCAATCCATTCTCGGTAAAAAGTACAAGAGTACAAAAGTACAAGAAAGTTTTTATTGACTATCACTATATATTTGACATTAAGGCCACAATGGAAGGCACGATAAAGATGTTTTATGACACAAAGGTAAATTTAACTGATGGTTAAAAAGGTATTTAAGAAAATCTTATATGTGAAACACCATAATATAAAGAGATATAGCCCAGGCTACATTTTTGTAAATTTCGTATTGATCATTTAATCTGAAAAAAAGGCTCCTTAATTAGTGCAATCTTTGCCATAAACTTTTTAGCTTTCTGGCCAATTGGACCACCAGTTTCCTAAAATCTACTGGAATTACTGAGGTCCAAGTAAATTTTTGAATAGACTGGGCATTTTTACTATTGCATTTACTATTTGTAATCAAGACACTGATTTTGTCAAATATTTTTTTAGAATCATCGTATAACAGTTAAATTGAATAAAAAAATAAGATCAAAATTCACCTATCATGGTGCATACCTAGTGTCATTATTATTTTCTTAGTCTCTTCATGTAGTCAGTGCCAGCTTGCAAGGTCTATAAGTATACATGGCACAGGGCTGCAACACTGAACAACCTATTTTCTTGTGTGAAAACTAGGCAATGTGTGTGACCGTAGAAGATCTATTTTACTGGCCAGTCATTTTAAATTAAAAATGGAACAAACATAGAATCCTAGTGTAGAATGGGTCAAGCAGCAGTTAGTGAGTAGGAGATAATTGCTCCTTACCACAGGAAAATTCTTTGGTGGGGGGGGGGGAGGGGGGGGAATGGAGGAGGAGGGTTAGATCGAGTGGAGAACTTGTTTAACTACAAGCAATAAACTGATTAAATACCATGGGCAGTTTTTAAATCATGTTACTTTTAAAATGTTCGAATCAACTGTAGTTAAACAGTATTACACTCATGACATTTTGGCTATATTTTCAGCTTTTCACTTTTACTTTTTTTTTAATAAGTTTTTTTTTTAGCAGTTATGAACAACCTTATGTGGAGATAAAACAGAGTTATAAAATTTACATTCCAGAAATTTTAACAAAATTTCTAAAATTTCATTCAAAATTTTAAAAATAGCCTTTAAGGCCCATATGGCCATATCATGCAGCAACAGATGGGTATCTATGGAAGTTTTGTTACTATGGAAACACATTCTAAAAACCAGATATAATTAAGTTATCTAGGCATGTGATTTACTACTTTTCCACTCATATATATATATATATATATATATAGGGGGGGGGGGCTGCCGTTGTGATCAGGTGCATAGTTGGGGGTGGGGTGGTTGACCCCTATCTCAAACAATTAGAAGAGAATTATGAAGTTTTCAAAAGATCACCCAACTATTCTGAAAATAAATCAACAGGACGTTAGCTGACAGTGGTGCAAAATTTCAAAGTCGCTTTTATCCGGGAGATTTGGTTACCTGTACGGGTGACGGAAAGATTCGTTCTGTATTCAGGAGACTCCAAGATTATCCGGGAGAGTCGACATGTATACAACAAGCCCAAATGAATGTCTACCCGACGACTTTGATTTCAGGAAAACTTGGATGACTGAACACCGTTTTGTGCTGATTAGATCTATGATTTTGCAGAAAGAGAATGAAAGACACGAATGTAGATAAGATTTGTTTGTTATCAAAAACCAGAGGTCTTAGAGCATTCAACAGAAGGGAAGCAAAGTCTTTATACTTACCCAATAAACTAAAATGCACTCCTTTTCGATTGTGTTCACTTGCAAAACCGCGCTTTCCAATCCCAAAAAATTATCACTGAATCTTTGCATACGTAAGGCCAGGTGCCAGTGGCGATTGAATACGTCGTTAATAATCCTAGATATATTCCTTAACGTGCAAAATGCTTGAAAATAGTATTCCGATTTGAAAGAACAAGTCTGTTGATGAAAAAAAAGACCCGCAGTGAAAACGCAATCAACATATCTGTCACAACTAACACACTATATCGGAGGAGAATCGGGGCACATCAAGCGCATCCCAGTTCAGCGCTACGTTCAAGCTATTTCGGCCTAGATCTTTTGATTTTTAGTTCAAATATAAATTGCTAATATTTTGGTTGAAAAGGATTTGAATTGTTTATTATTTAAAAGGAAAAGAAATCATTTTTACACTCCCTTTTTTATTTCAATTTTCGAAGACGTTAGGCCTACCGGTAGGCCTATTGTTTGATGTCCATTGCCCAATATAGAACCAGGGGCGGATCCAGGATTATTTTAAGGGGGGTCCGCCGCGGATGCTTTGCTTACTCGAGCTGATGACGTGGCACCAGCTTTTTTTTGGGCTGAAAACTGTAAGATCGATTTCAAGCAGATTTCCCTCACCTGAACATAATATGCATGTGTAATGTGGGGCTCAGCTAGACCAGTTTTATTATTTCTCCAAGGCGGCTGAACTACCAGCCTCGAAGTACTGTACACTGCACTGCACCTACGTGTAGCTGAATGTTGACATTTTCTCTTTCCGTTTGTAAAGACGACGCGCACCCACAACATAATGTGCAGCGAGGAACCACAACATAAAGTGCAGCGAGTTGTGACAGATATTGGTTCACTATGTGCCGTATCCCGCCCCTCCCTGTACTGTAACTCAGATAACCCTTATGTTCACACGCAAGCTGTCTTAAATTTCAGTTGACTTGTCAACTCTATCATTTATGGCAGCAGTTTCAATAAAATTTTGTTTAGGACTTCCAGGCCTTATAAACGGATTAGGCGTTTACAGACACTAGCCGCATATCTTTGTACATGCACTAACGCCCATATTAACGAATTAGCCAACACACCACACAATTATTTAGCACTAGCAAAGCATAACCTATAGCACTAACATTCATCCGCTCTGGTAGTGTTGGTTAATTGTGGTTAAAATGGGTGTTAGAGATAAAAGATCTTAGGGCCGATTTGGGGGGGGGTGGGGGTGGGTCCGAAAAAAAATCACATTAATATTCCCCTCTTGGATTAAAAATTTTTACTAGCTGATTTATAGTGCTAAACCGTACCAAATACTAATACCAAAAATTGCGGGGTCTTTCACCGGGCCTCGAATCCCACGCCATGGGGAGGGGGGGCTGATTTCGCATCCGCGGCCCCCCACCTTTAAATAATCCTGGATCCGCCCCCTGTGTAAATCTGTCGAAGAGGAAATGCGTCGAAGAAAGCCACGTCCCCAGAGGTATAAATTTGAGTCGGAGAATGCAAAGGAACTTTTTACTACTCTAGTAGTTAAAATATGTATATTATCACTAGCTGGTGAAACACACTACATGTATTTCGGTCTATTTTATCACAGGTGAGGTGAAAAATAACCTAGCTTAAGATTTGGCCCTTAGAGAAAAAATCTCACATGATGAACTTCTGAAAGCTGTCAAAAAAGAAATAAAAAAACCAAGTTTTCAGCTCACCGTGTCTACACCAGAACAAAGTCGATCAACCATGCCATGTTCATTCGCCGCCAGTTTTAACTCGACTGCTGGGATTGTTGCCCTGAGTGTCAGAGTCACTGTGAAGCGGGCAGTTTTGCTGATATGGGTTATATATGAAGTCAAGATCGAGCTGGCAAAACTGGAATCTAGAAACTAGGGTAGGGATTGTGTGGATTTGATCTTATATAAGAATTTAAATCTATGGATGTATTTTATTTCCTCGGGAAATGATATTTTGACATAGGGGGCCCGGTCTATATGTAAAAACAACTTTTTGTACGCGGTAATGTTCTGACGTTTGTCTTGTCTCAACATGGTTGTGACGTCTACCACAAAATTGATGGAAATGTGCTTGATGTGACAAGCCGTCGGCCGCTGTAAATGCATTTAGTAGGCCATAATAACCGATTTTTAACAATCTACCTAAAATATCTTGTTGAAGGTTTTTTAAAGCACGTCTTTTTGGTGCTTTTGTTCCTCATCTACTGATACGCATAGTATATTCCTTTATGAAATTGTAATATCAAGTTATTCATGAATCTCTCAAAAGTAGTATTAGGTCCTACTTGCAAGGAATAGGCTACTACCCACGCGCAAGACACGGTGCCGTATCCTACCCTCCCTGTACTGTAACCAAGATAACCCTTATGTACACAAGCAAGTTGTCAAAAGTGACAACTGTAAATAACGGGGGAACTTCAGCAAAGATTATGTCTCTTGATGCTTACTACCGTTAGCAGGTCAAATGTGTGTTGAAACGGACAGAAATAAACCGCCTTTGAACCTTTCTGTAATATTTGATATTATGGTGCATGGCACAGTGTGACGTGTAATTACACATTTGTGTCCTTCTGTTGAGGTAACTGACAACGGTGAAATACGCTCTCTTCAGGATGTCAGACTCGTTAATGAAGGATTGTAGGGGTATAGGAAGGTGAATAACGACACTTTAAGGAGTGGCCTGAGTAACATAATGCTGTAGGCCCCTTATAAATATATGATGAGAATAGACATTTAGCCCAGATAATAATATTGTGTATCTATGATATCGGAAGAAGAGAGGTAATTCTCGTATTTGTTAGACACATTTCCATTAAAGATCATCCCTCTACGCCTAAGCTAATTTATAGATAATAGCTGCCACTTTTACACTGGGACCTATCCCCTGTATACACAGTTTGGTGATTTGGGTGACTTAACCAATACATGCACAGCAGCAATATATACACGTATAGCAGCCTCGTGATCAGAGTAACTTGATTGTAACCCCGCTGTATTTTAATGTACAAATTAAGTTACTAGAAAAGAGAATTTGGGACATGAACCATAATTCACAGGACAAGAACTAAACGCGAGTAAAATGGGCCAGGTGAGTTTTCTTGTTATATCGTAGTTACATTCATTCAGTAGATTAATTTGTGATAATCCGCTACTGATGCATTCTATTGAACTATCACGTGAAGTACTGGGGTACGTGAGTGTATGCAGTGTGACTGGAGGGAAGGGGGAGGGGAGGGGAGGGGCACCTCGGCCAAAAGATTGATGATACAGGAGAGGCCAAAGCCAGAGTCAGTGCAAACCATCACTTCACCGTCAAATTATTGGCCAATATGAAATGAAGTTTTATTTCTTCCCCCGTTTTTTTTAAATTCGCCCAAACCCTGGTTCTGGAGGATCGTGGGTTGCAAAAATGATTTGACTGACAGACAACAGTTTTATGATGGTCTTCAACTGACTTATATGTATGACTTTTCTTATGACTTTCGGTCTCCAGTGACTGATAAGAAGTTCAGTTCTGAACACCCCTTATGTGATGCAGAAGCTTGGCGTCAAAGTAAATGATCCGTAGGAGATCGAATAATACATATTAATGATTTAGGGGAACGGAAACTTTTTGAAAAAGTCACCAGTTAACACTAAAAGTAAATAGAGGGATATAAAAAGAGAAAAGCGTGCAATACTCAAAATGAAGTGTTGACTGCTTTTTTACACCTGATAAAAACAAGAGATAGAAAATTAACCAAAATATCTTACTTTAATTTATAGCCCTCGACTCATATCAGACGTGTCCAGTGTATCCTATACCGGTATGTGTATCTGTATATCCCATATGTGCGCCCTCTTTCTCTTGTGACATATAAATATGATAAGTCGTCTTCATATTTGGCCATTTGTTTCCAGGGAAATTCAAGTCCTATCATCTCGAATCAGATGATCATAAGAACATGAACAAAACGATGCTTGATTTTTTAATTTGTCGTTAAAATAAACTATCCTGGCTATCACTTATGGTGTATATGTAAAATATGATATGTCGACTGGAAAAACACTTGAACTGGCAGATACATTTAGTGAGCTTTACCAGGCTTTATAATCACTTTTCAGACAGCAAACGTTTCCATGACTCCTTATGAGTGTTATACGGTGTAGAAAAGGGCCCGAGATTCGTGTCTTTGGTAGTATACTTCGAGAGGTTTATTTTTTCCTTATTTTTTCATCTAATTTTTGAGGTTATTCCCAATTTATCTCAACTAATCAGTGAGCCCCCCCCCTAAAATTCTCTTCCACGTATACTACAAGAAGACTCGCTCCAACTAAGCTTATTTAAATGAGTTACGACATTCAGAGCTACACAGTGACAAGGACGAGGGGGTGTGGCTGAATTTAAGTTGGCCCAAGTAGAAAGCCAGCAAGAGGTCCTCTATACCGGCAAACGCACACCTTCCTTTGCTCTCCTTGACGAAATTATCCAATGAAGACATCTGCTATAGTGTTGTCTGAACATAAAACACTGGGAATGCAACGACATCACATCAAATTTTCTCGTGCAACATTTCAAGCAGTCCAGTTGCTTGCTTCTGAAGGACCGCGGGCGGCTCAGACATTGTTCTCTTAATGTTCTAGTCTGTATAGGTCGCAATGAAGGAAATTCCATTTACTTTAACGGAAATTCAAGTTGGGGAACAAACCATGATTTCTAATATATATAGAGCGCATTCAGAACAGTGGACTAACAGATCCGCGGATCAAATATGGCCGACCTACTTCAATGCTTGTTGTGTAATCCCCGCGGGGAATGTATTCAGTGTCTAATCGGGAATTAAGCGGCAAGCTTTTAAGTGTGTCGCCATATTTGATCCACGGATCTGTTAGTCCGCTGTTCCGAATGTGCTCTATGATGCCATGATAAAGCCGGTGTTTTGATGATGTACAATTTTACGGGAGTCTGTCCTAGTGATAACAAATGTTTCATGTAACAGGGAGAAGAATTACAATGCCTACGACCTGCGCCATGATAAACGAGATCTTCTCCTTTTTCATACAAATCGATCTTCAGAACCTAGTGCTAAGGCGGCCATGGTGATCGATAGGCGCATGACAGCTCTGTCTGTGACGGTGGGTTGGTTTAAGTGTGGTGACTATAGGGAAGACTCCGTGTTGCACTAGCAGGCCTTCCTGCAAGGCATATGCTTTCAACCTGTTAAGATGCGGTGAGTTAATTTTTTCCTATGGGTTTCTGTATTTTTTGTGCAATTTGCATTGTATTTCGTCAGACTTGATTTTGATAAATATCTCATTTTCGATGAGGTATATATGTTACGTTTTAGCTGACACAGTTATGCACATATAACTGTCATGTCCGTTATAAGTGTGTGATATGGCAGGTCTGCAAGCGACATACAATGTATCGGGCTTGATTACAACTGCAGTAAGAAGGCTCTGTGTGGACACTGCATTTCACCTCTCCTTGGTATAAAATCACCTTTAAAATATTCAACTGGACAGGATGATCCACACATGTGTAGCTGGGTGTGAGATGATGAAGAATGATGAAGAATCTGAGTGCCATATTCTGGTAGTTGACACTCTCCAAGGACTAGTGTACATGTTGTGATAGCAACAGCACTGTCCTCTCTACGTAACTCGTTAATGCGATGGCTAGGGATGGAACAGGCTTATTTTGTTAAGAGTATAAAATGAAACAATGTCCCACACAACCAGCAGTTTGGCAGAATTATTAAACCCCATTCTACCTCTCAATTATATAGATATTGTCTTGATTTAATTTGGTTAGATAAGAAAAGGAAGACAGAATGTAGCCCTCAATGTTCTAGGTCATTTCTAAACTATGGGCGGAGTCTGGAGAGCTATAACAAGGCAATCAAATATCAATAACGTGCAGCAGACGAGATCAATCGGCGCTCATTAGTTTACGTCGTCTGCGGACAAAGATCAATAACAGCGTCCGATGAGGTGAAATCCTGAGGCCATGTTGTGTACATATATCATATGAACGCCGACAGTGGTGGTGTATATAGTAGTAACCGCTATACGTGGACCACCGACATAAGTGCAACTGTTGCGACTGTTTATTTAGTCAGCAAGTTGATAACAAAGCCTACTTCCTGAATTATGTAAAAAATCTAGCCTATGCCAATATGATCTAAGAATTTTGAACGTTCGCGGCCAGGACACAGAGAGGAGACTGAGATGAAAGCACTGTTACTAGAAGTATATAATTTAGTAGGCTACACAAACTATATTAACGGGGAAATCTATCAACGACAATTGCACGTTGGGTTATCATATTGCTGCGTGTATCGTGACTTGGGTCAGTTGAGAGCCTCACAGTGCTAAACTCGACAGCGTTACAAAATAGACCTGGTCAGTGACGATCAAACTTTAACATATCGATCATGCATTGGTTTTAACGGTTAGTTCTAACAATGGAACTATTCAAACATCCTCGTGTCTGCATATAGCCTGAACGTTCAGGTGAAATTGTTCCAGATTGCGTGTGCTGCAATACTAATATGCTGCTACCCGAGAAGGCTTTCTCTCTCTCTCTCTCTCTCTCTCTCTCTCAGTCCGTAGGCAGAACGCTGTAGACTCATACCCGCGTGCAGAGTATTCATATGGCGTGCACATTTAATTAAAATATGACTCTCATTCACCTCGACCTCTCTATTTACAGTCACTTACATGTAGGTTATCTGCACCGGCGGCTGCAGGTGTGTTATACAGTATCTTTTATCGGCAACGCGAATGTTTTAACATCAGACGCTTTTCTATATTTTATTTTAAATTTAACACTTAAATAAAGATACATGTCGCCATATCTTAATAGGCATATATGATACAAGCTATGGGAAGTTGCTCCTTGGCGGGGACACTTTTCACTGAGAATGTTATTATACGAGTCTTCTTTGTCTAGTTTGTGGCATCATGACGTGAATCTTGGTGGTTTTATATAGGATATGTTCCCGTGGTTGCGAACTGTCGGTGTTAATTGTACCTATTCCAGATGCTTTCAGATCAATGAGCTGCTTTCCCTTTACTCACATACTAGAATAAATCAATGTAATAAAACAATAATGTTTGTGGGCCTGCTGTTGTCAAGTTAAACGTGTTTTGCGTTCATTATTCACCGTACGTGACTTTTCTGTTTGTTCTGCAAATCACCTACAGACGCGCAGGCAAAGACGCTGAATTCCTGTCATGTGTCAGCCTTGCTCAGTGGCGGCACCATATCCATTGAGGTTTGTCCGAGGCGCGGTTATTGCTAGTTGAAAACTATACCCAATACCCCGTGCTGACGTCGTGAAATACCGACGGTAGCATAATTTTTGAACCCCTCTACAGGGGCTAAGAGCAACTTATATCCAAACCTTCCTCCATCTCTCTGTTCATGTTAGGGGTGAACATTTTTTTTTTCAAATTTTGTCGCTGTTTCCCTAGACCATTATCACTGCACTATTTGATCCCCCAACGAACATTTATTTTGACAAAAAATATCGACGGTGGCACAACGTTTGAACGCCTCTACCTGGACAACAAATAAATGACTAGTTGTTTCAATATAGGGCCTCTGCGTGCTGATGCAGAATAATAAGCATACTAAGCTCGACTGTGACACTCTCGAAGACGTATCTTGGGCTGGAGTTTGAAGTCGAGTAAATTCATTCATAATGTTCTGCGTGGACAGTAGAACACTTTTTTGCGAGCTACAAAATTGTGCGAGTTAATGCGCCCTGCCATCAGGTTGACCCGTACGTGCTGTGGCTGTAATCATAACTCATCCCAGTAAACACATCTTGATGATTCACTCGAATCGCTGATCAATGGTCTCTCTACGATTGCGTTTTTTTTTTAATTTTTTAAAAATTTTTCTCTTATTTTATTCTTTTTTTGTAAGCGCATTTAATCTGTTTAGGCTGTTTAACTTAGAGTACGCTATTGGTCACTGCATAATCCCCCACTTAGTTAAATGTTTATCAATATATTCTACTGAAAACCTGGCAGTGTTTACACGTGAACCTTGCTGTGAACACAGTGATCGATAGTATTACAGCACATCACAGTACGAAGGAAACAAGTGAGAGAAATCGATCGGACTTTGAACTCGAAGAAGAAAAGAAAGTGTGCGGCACGGCAAAAAGGCTGTAGTATAATCATTTATAAGTCACTTCTTGCCAAAAAAATGTGTCAGGTATAACTTTTTAAAGTTCATTTTATATTAAACGATTCACAACATTTGTTTTTATAAACTTTATGGATTATATAATCAGTTTGTCAGAGGGGAACTCTTAAGATCAAATTAAAACCATTGAATCGGTCAATATGTAAGACATAGGAAATATAGGGAGATTCATTATATCACTTAGTAAAAATAACTTGTGGACAGAAAAACAAGGCAAATTAAAAACAGATGTAGGATATAGAAGTATTATTTTTCTCGACGCCGCGCACATCACTTAACACCTTCCACTCCACTATTTAGGGTGATTTTTTATCTTTATTATTACTTTTGTTTGGGGGGGGGGGGGGGGTCGTAAAGAAATAACGTGGTATGTCTTTGATGCAAAGTCGGCGTGGACCCAGCAGTGCAGCTTGAAGGCCCTGCCGGTCAGGAACAGGTTATGTCGGCCGCGCGCCGGCGGTTTTATTCTGAAGTCAGAATATAGTAAACTTTAGGAAGTTCAGTATGTGCATAGCGGGTCCTTGGCGACGACTACTGAACATGGATGACAGGTTCGTCGTACACCAGGCTAAATGATGTAAACAGACACATGAATAATTTTTATCGTTTGTTCGTGTTAAGTTACAGAGCATGCGCTGACCCTGAAATACAGCTAGGTTCCGGCGGAGTTCAAACAGGGCAAATTTTAATTACAATTAACTTATGACCTAAATCTCAGCCACCGCGAGTATCATCAAAATATCTAATAAATACCCAAACTTCATTTATCCTTATTATAACATCCTTTACTTTTTATTTCCTATTCAAGGGTTGGGAAAGCAACGCACTTGATTTTGTCCAGCGTTCTCCATCAGTCTCCTGTATAATGCGTTTTCTTAGCTGGCATTACGTATTGGCCAATAGTGTGCTTTTAATTATACCAACTAAACAAATCAAATCAGTCATTTAGAATTGTAAAGCTAGATAGGACTACGTCTAACATGCAATAATGTAATAGTTTACCAGCATTTTAAAATTCACTCACAACTAAAAAACGTAATTTAAAAGTATGCTGTACCGTGTCTGGTGTTTGATACACTAAGAAGACTTCTGACTCTTTAGTGTTCTCAGCACCAATAAAAATGTTTTGTTTGTTTGATACACTGGGGTTCCATTTGTCTAATTTCTGTGTGTAATTTTAGCTGTGCGTTCGTCTACTTTAGCGGCATTTTTCGCCCTCTTGCATTAGTTTGGGTGTCTCCAGATTAAGTCATACATGAAATTAATTGAGTGTGGCCTAATAGTTAATTATAGATTATATTCCTATGTTCAGATTCATCTCTGAGCTGCAGGTGGTGGTAACTGTGCGGTCTTAATAGGGAAATTGCACCATATTATATAATTAACCTACACCTGACCCAACTGAATTCACGGACGGGTTGTTTAGAATGTCTGAAAATATATAAGTGAATGCAAAACAATTCACCGTTAAATCAAAATCATTGTAAAACTAGAATTACCACTGGAAATTATTTTATATAAAATTTGATAAATATATTTTGTAAAATTTAAGTTTCAAAAGTACTGAGCCTTCAGTATTTGTTTTTTGGGTCTGTCTCAACATGATTGTGACGGTGTCCACTAATTTCATCATATTGTGCTTGCGAAGACAGCAATGAAATATAACAGTTTGGTGGGAACAAAGGATTCGCGTGCAACCCCTTGAAAAAATTGAAACATGCGTTTTCTTAATACTTGATTTCTAATTTTTTTATTTCTAGGTGTTCCCAGAACAAAAAACTGTCTCACAAGGATTTACTTTAATGCCATGTGACACACTGTGGCTTGAATGGGCGAATTTTAAAACATGGGGGAAGGGGAAATACCGGTATAACATTCATAATTTAGAATTTAAATAAAAATGAAATAATATACAATTATTCAGGTGATTTGAACCTAGAATGTTTGTATGGGGTCTATTTGGTAAAATATATCCATATTGCAATGCTTAATGGGATCGGGGGAGTTAATTTTATTGTGGGCGAGATTTGTAACTGCTATTATTACTGCAGAGGTGTTCAGCTAAAGTGGCAAATATGGGGGTAGGAAATTACATAATTCACAGAATAGTATCTAAATAAGACAAATATATTATTTATATATCATTGTGTAGTTGAAAAGGGCTCTTTACGCAACTAATGAGGCTTGAGTAACATTGGATGATGTCTAAGTAAAATGGAGTCAAAAGTCAATGAGACCAAATCTTAAGTACTTTAATTTAAACAAAGATTTAATGTAACCTTGGTTGGTTACTGATTAATGATAGAACCGCAACTTGAAAACGCAGAACGACTTCTATTGAAGTTCATGTAGATTTTTGTTTTTCACACACGGGCTACAGGCTGGCACGCAGGCAGGGATAGTCATGGCGATCATTAAGCAATTGCTTGCTTGATGTTATATAAATTATGACAACCTACACGTATAAAATGATATTTTATTCAATAGAAAGATCTGTAATCTAGATATACAGGGTGTTTTTCAGTTTATAAAGGACTGAATAATGTCAATTAATCTCCTAGTTTAAATTTTAATCAATCTCAATTTAATTATATTGAAGTTCTCTAGAAATATATGCCTAAATTCGTTAATTGGCTTGTCTCTTGCCATAAGAATCACTTAAATATATTTACGTGCTTCTTTCTTTGTATCACTACATATATAGAGATCAGACAGATCATTATAGACTAATTTTTTGTCATTCGAACCGAAAGCGTGGATTGCTCTTACTATCTTAGGACACTCCAGATCTCACAGCCAGAGAAATAAACGTCGGAATCAGTCAGTTTGCAGTTGATCTCTAAAAACATGTCATCGATGATGGGTTACCTGCTGGCGAAGTAACTAAGACCTGGCGTCCCTGTGATAGAGTAACCAAGGCAGTAAAACTAGTAACCTAATCTTACAGTTGATGTAAAATCCATGTCCATACCCTAATTGTATTTGGAAAGTTTTAATTCCATTAATGATTAGCTTGTTTATTAAATCCGCTAACATTTCATTAGCAAGGCTTCATTTGATAATGTACCTCCATGCATGATAGGAGACTTAAGAAGATAAGTAAACTTGATCTAAGGTAATTGAATTAAGATTATTGTTTCTTCAAGTCCCCCGTAAAAGAAGTCAACCTTAGCAATATAGTGGCCAGTTAGTCAAGTAGATATGCTGACGACGTTCATTGCGGTCGGTCACTGTGTATTGTGCACTCACTTGTGGAATCAACCTCGCAAAATGTGAATGGGAAGGTAGGCTCATTTGTACTTTAATTGAAAATCTATTAAACTCCGCTGCGTTGACCAGCGCACTTTTGGAAGATTTTTCCGTTTGTGTTCGTTTGATTTATAGTGGTTTCGTTCTCCGTGGTTGGTAATCGTCTGCTTGACGTGATGGTAATTAACAATCCTCCCATTAGCTCCTTCAAACGTACAAGGTTCCTTCTGGTTTATTGCATTTCCGAGAAAAGTACCAGTCCACAGTACAGTGTATGGAGCCCGCTGGACCGACGAGAATGAAGTTCTCATTTGATTATTTTGATTAATAATACAAAATCGATGTTACAGACTATCATTATATACGTGTAGGTTGTCATAATTTAAATAAGATCAAGCAAGCAATTCTTCATAATATATACTAGAAATGACCGGTGTGACAGGAATGGTAGTCCTAGGAATGGAAGCCCGTGGTCTCATTAGATTAGTACAGGTTAGGGTTAGTTGGAGTATTGGGATTAGTACATGTGTATAGGATAGATATGAGAGGGGACTACGGTTCCTAGCGGACGACCATTCCTGTCACAACGTCTCTCGCTCAAACTCTGAGGATTCCGTATGTCATCAATGTGGCTAAATACTAGGGTGGAGTAGGTCGATTCTCTTTGCACGTGCTCTTTAACTTGTTAGATTGTCGGGGGATGTTACTATTTGATAAACAATATAAGATTTGGATCAGGGACATAGCGGCAAAATATACGGGCTAATTGCTTTCAGTGAGACTGGCCAGTCTGAGATTTCAAATGATGGTCTGGTGTTTTAAATGTTTTTAAGAGTTACAATTGATAAACCACAGCGCTCACCGTGAGGTGCAGATTTCAAGAATTCACTGTGGTATTGTATGTTTTGGTCTATTTCTCAATGTTGGACATAAGAAAATGTTGTAAATACTACGCCAGCGCCTCAGGCATAATGCAAGCAAATAAACTGAATAAAAAAAATCTTGGGGGAGGTAAAGGTGAAAATTGGTATTACCTTTATTATTCTCTTATTGTTATTGCTGTTGACAATTCCATTTATTAAGATAATGCCGCAGTGAGTGAAATGCACCACAGACAAACACTTATATTGTTCAAATAAATGGAAATAGGAAAATGCCATCGCCACCTGCATAGCCTGGACATATACATGTAGATTTTCAGTAGAAATATGGACTCTCCCCCCCCCTTCTCTCTCTCTGTCTCTCTCTTTCTGCATGCAACTGTGTTTACATTAAGGCGCTGCAGGGTATCACCCATTACTCTGTCATTTACCGGATTGAATAAATTGTCTGATATCCTTTAAAGGATAATTACTGTCCCGGAAATATGAAAATATTGCAAATCAGCCTATAAGTATCTAAAATGGATGGGAATTATGTAGTCAATTAATTGTATTGTTCGAAACAAATAAAACTCCTCAACCAGACAACTGCGTGTTCAGAAGCTGTTATCTGGAATGGTTTGAAGAGGGATATTTTTGCCACAGAAAATGATGTTTTTGTTCCAGGTAATTGCTTGGATTTTGCCTTTCATTTTGTCGAAAGGCGTTTGTTAAAAGCTTCATTATGATCTTTATGGCAGTATCGGATATTGCCAATATTAGTCCGCCCACGAAATATTTGTTTGGTTTATTCTGTTGTTTGACTGGACAGATGTGTGAACGGGATTTTTGTTAGTGTGAACCCCCCCCCCCCCCAGACTCCACCCATCCACACCCGCCCCTGCACACGACCAGCAGTTGTTTCAGTGGTTTGTCTGTCGGTGCGGTTTTGAGACCGGAAATAACACTTACGTCCAACAGTCGAAGTAATCTGACTTATGCTTTCTCGATTATCGCTTAGTAAAAGTGTATTAGCCTTACAAGATAGCTTATGAGCTATATGATCCACATAATGTAATGTATCTTATAGAGCCTTTTTAATCTGTATTACAAATTGGCCGTCGAAGTAATCATGGAACGTAACAGCTGTGTCTATAAAAGGATAATAAATCGTGTTTTGACCTAATGACAGTTTTTTTATAAATATACATATAAGACCCAATTCCCATACCTAGATCCATCTAGGTACCCCCTAACAGCTTCAGTAGGCGTGTCAGACATCAGAGCTGCTTAAACTGAAAGCAATTTAGGGAGAAACCCTTCGGAGATTGGTCGATCCTGCATATGAAGTCATTTTTTTTGCCACCAAAGCCAACCAAATGCCAGCATATAGTTTCAAGTAAAATAACTAAGAGAATTACCTAAGGGCATTGTTAAGTTTTACCGAAAAATGATATTTGAACGTTTTTTCCTGCTAGCTTTCTATGCTGTATGTCAATGGGGCAGAAAAGTAGGTCACGAAAGTAGGTTAAATTTCTGACCAAAAATTTAAAGAAAGGAGCAGTCTAAAGCTCTTTTATGGCTGATCGAATGATTTATTCACTTTATCCCTAGGCAAGTCGAATTTGTTTGAGTCGTATAAGAAACTTGTAGAAGTGGTTCATATGTGTTACTGGGAATCCACGCTCCACCGATGCTCGGTTCGTATGTACCTTTAAGTGTCGTAAGGAAAACAACGTTTCAAGAAAATGTAGGCAATGCAAATCCCGCGTGTAATACCACATAACACCTTTGAGGGTTTTTACATCCTTGAAAAGACACAGTGACTTAATTGTCTGGTCTGATCTACAGTATCTGTAGCGTGCTATTTAGCGCCATGTTCATGCCACGTTCACTTCATTAACAGATCCGACAGATCGGATGTGCAGCAAAGGTCATAGATTTCAGTGATCATATTGAAGCAGATGATGAGCAGATGAATATGGCGTTTACATTGGGTAGTCCACGGGACAAGAAGCCTTACCACAGTGTCCAGGACGGCGTACATCGTCCATACTGTCAATACTGAATTATCAGCTTTATATCTTAGCACCACAGAAACATTAGGAGTGTGGCGGACCGGGTTCAGGGGCATGCTTCATAAATACTGGAAGGCCTATCACTGAGTAATATATATAGGCAGAGATATATAGCCCCATGCCACCAATGGAACCTCATGGTACATATGGCTCCTATAGGTTCTGCAGATTATTCGCAGAAGTTATATGTATTTAGATATTACTGTTGATTCATAACATCACTGAACAGGAAAGCGCTACGTTCTAGACTACAAACAGTTTGAAGAGACATTCAAGCACTGAGGCCATACTTACGTTATACCACTGTTAAGACATAGAGTAAAACTTAATTAACACTGATTCATTTTGCCTCGATAGTGTAATGATGTCATTGAGAGTCCATTGCCAGCCTCTTCAGCCACACCAGTGACTGGCTGGCAAACTCAGAAGAGAGAGAGAGATCTACAGATAACAAGCCACATTGGCGACATGGAGAGCAAGGTAAACATCCGGCAGAATATGTTGTATGGTAACATCTGGCTCTTTATTCCGTGGCCGTACCCCTATCTAGCCCCTGCCCCAGAAATTTTTAATGCACAGGTATGTTGAGGGAAATGTGAACAAATTCCGGTCTCCTGTTGCCCCCAAAAGATGATTCTAGAAGCCGCACAACGTTTACAGATCCCCTGATCCCTCAGTGAAGTCTAAGATGTGTTGGGTGGTAACTGCACCAGTAACTTGCAGGCGCTGTATGCACGGTGTATAAGTACTGCATATTAGTACATTTAGAACAGTCAAGGTATATGCATGTCGACAATGGTCTACATGACAAATCTGTTGTGATGGCGGAACCTGAAAAGCCTTTACAGGAAAAGTGTTGTTTGTGCCGTATGAAGGGGTACGTCTTGTGTTACGTGTGTGCGTGCGTATGCATGGGCGTGTTTGACGTATATGTACATGCCGGTGAGTGTCTTTGGCACGTGTGTATGTGATTGTACGTGTGTGCGACGTGTGTATTTTTGAATGCCAGTCAGAGGAAGCACATTCCGTTTGCGAAATCTTTTACATTATAAAACATTGGGGATCTGTTTCTCTTGGACCCAGGCTGGTTTCTATCCCCCTTCACTTCGTGATATTCTCGAGCTGCCAAGGAAAAATAATATGGACTGTTTCTGCACCTGCGTATACAAGTATTACATTTCAGCAAAATCAGCTAATTACATTTCATATTTATGTAACAAAGCTTTCATCAGACGGGCAATCCCGGGATCGATCTTATCGGTAATAATAATAATTATTTTTTCTTCGCAGTTTTAAGACAAAGCGCAGTCAAGTCAGCATTTATACGTATCGGTGATTACACTTGCAATGACAGACTTATGAACGTATAATTCATATCTTCTCCATCTGCAGTTACGACATAAAGCAGAGCGATGCCAGGACACTAAATTAATTCTACACCAATAGTAACATCAATAACTGGCATCACAGTTGTTCTGGGAGTTCTCCAGAGACGTGGAGTTAACGGAGATATAGACAGCTGTCATTAATTATTGCTCTGTAAGCGCAATGGATAAAGGAATCGGAATTTGTTTTTAATATGCAGTTTTTGGATTGAACCATAGAGGCAGTCATAAGTACTGCATATGTCAGTTTTTTTTTTTATACAAGGAGTCATACAATATCACTATTGATCATAATTCATATTTATATATATTTGCATTCCTTTGTACATTTTCATCTATCCATGTAGATGCATACGTTACAATGAATAAAGCACATAAAAACAATATTTATGATAGTAAATATGGTAATAAAAGAGTGTTCTATTTTTCAGCAACATTGTGCATATGGGATTCATCATTCAGCGTGTCATAATATTAAATATTAACACCAAAGAAATGCATGGTATTAAATACAAGTAGATAGATCTTGCGAACGCGTTTGAACAAAGTTCTGTAAATAAATAGAAAGAAATAATATTGCTGTCAACAATGATATACAAAAAGTACGAGTGAACGTTCCACAGATAAAGGAACCAGTTTATAGCTGACGTGTTGGCATCAAGCAGTATTTCAGAGCGTGACTCTGCGTCCGTGAACAGAGTGACAACATTAAATACAGTTCAGCCAAATGATGGAACATACCTGTAACTGAAAAGTGCTAAGGAGAAAAAAGATAAAGAATAACCTCCGCCAAATTAACAATATTGCGGCTAGAACTACTTTGGTAGTTTGCTAAACGGCGTAGACATTGTAAGGTAAATGGAGCCCCTGCATTAATGTAAAACGAGGATTATTGCGCGTTAGTAGCAATTCTGTCGCAGAAAATCAATTTATTATTGATGAAAAGAAACATTACTCTTGGTACATATAGCCCTGGTGGCTTATGTGATTGACAGGTGTCACAGTGGCATCACTCGCACGAGGATTCGTGAAGATCAAGCTGGAAGTTGACAGCTTTCTATTAACTTCTTAAGTCAATGTATCCGAAACGACCCATCACTTAAGCATCAGATTTAGAATTCGGGATAGTGTAATAAGTGGAGAAAGAATTTGTCTTATTATTTTTATCTACATTTCGTTTCATCAAATCGTTGGAAAGACACTAATTATGCTTCTCTGAATGTCATTTATAGTTGCAAAGCTATTATCTCTTATTGGCAATGAGTCCTTGAAAATCTCGTTCGCACCGCGCAAGTGCTGATTTCAATAAAAGAGAGAAGCCATGTGAGGACAAAAACAAAGCGTGGTTTCCGGGGCGATCCTTTATATCTAAGAGGAAACCGCTTTACGACATTTTATTATGTAAGAATAGATTCATACTCTTGATATTTCTTCGTAAAACCACGATCACTCAGCAGAGGAAGGACAGAGAGAGAGAGAGAGAGAGAGAGAGAGAGAGAGAGCACGTGTTGTGTTAGAAATATATGGTGTACGCTGCAAGCCCCTTTACTGGTACTTGTGACATTTTTTCCACAAAAATTTATTTTTTTGTGATGAATAAGTATTCCTATCTATAACTAAGTAAAACGTGTGGGTGTATGTTGACCTAGGAATGATAGTTAAGAGAGTTTTTGGACAACCTTGACGAAAATGAACATACAGCGATATGTTATTTATATACCCTTTTAAACGATAGAATATATTCATAATGGCTGGAATGTGAAACCAAGTTAAATAACCCGTTCAACAGAGCAAGCTTGCACTGTAACTGTTTTTTTATTGGCCAAACAGACTTGCTATTATTAAAGTGGCAGTTACGACTTCTAATGGATATCATGTTTACTAGCGAAAGCTTTGAAAGAAGTTATTACCGCATCATCAGCTGTTTCTGTGGTCTTGAGTTAGCTATTTAATCTCATGCGTCTGTCGTGACGTCGTTTGCTATATTTTGCGGAAAATTTATATGGCCAGTTTTTATGATGCCAAGCTACACCAACACTAGTGATTGTCGCGATCATCAGGATTCCCAAATATTCGTGATAAAACGGTATTTTTGACAGACGATCCGTTTTTATCATTTGTCTGTTACGTAATTTTTGCTTGTTATGATTACCTAGCTGCAAAATTTTGCAAGAAATGAGACCATCTGGAGTATTTAAAGGTTGTCGTGATAGGATTGTTTGAAAGAGTTCAAACTAGTTCAGCTGGGAAACGCACACCTGTCTATTAATAGCTATCCCACCACCTAAAACACCGCCCATATATCTGCTACACTCGTTTCCAGTCGCTGCACGCGCCATTAACCATTGCGGTGTAACATGGGTAAGACGTACCCGCCTGTACGGTAGTCTGTCCCTGGATGTACTAGCAATTCCATTATAAGTGTGAAAGATCTAGATGTCATTGCTGGTCATGAGGTACAACATTCGGACTGTTACGACAAAGGAAGAAACGAGGGAACGTAGTTCGTTCCTCGGCAAATAGACCTCAAGGCAGTGCTGGTAGACTGCCTCTGCGGTCTTGGGGTTATGTTTGTCTTGATTTGGAACGCATGCGGTTTGTGGCTGGTCCATTATGTAGGCGGTGGTAAGAAGTAGGCTCGGCAAACACTTATATTAATGTTTCTGTTTATGGCCCATTATTTGTAATTAGAGACGCACCAACACTGGCAGTATTCCGAGCATTTCAAAGGTATTGTGTTTTGATCTGTCAATTTATTTGAAACGCTGTCATTTGATTGAAGATCTGAATTGATAGTACTTTAACTGAACGAATATGCTTTATATTATGTCGTTAGTTATGGGTGTAAGTGTTTAAGTGTTATTACCTGTGGTACCGGATACCATACTAATGTATATTAATTCTTTGATACAGCGGACAGATAAGGGCACTGTGTTCCAAGCATTACAGAATGCTAAAAGCTTTCCTATGTAGGCAGCAATGACAGCCTGCATAATAAAAGGTTTAACTGAAGTGAGGTCATAATGCTTTTTTGCTGATTGATCTGTAATTTCGCGGACAGTTTCTGCTGTTATGGCAGAGTTCAGCCGCCACCTGGGGTCAGTAGACCTGCAGATAACAGCTGGCTGCCTGACCGCTCAGGACTGTGGACCGTCTCCCGGTCGGTTTCAACATTTTCAAGGTTGTATCCTTATTACAAATCTGGACAAAATTTTGGATTAAAAATCTTTGGAGTTCGTTCTATCTTTCATGTAGAAGAAATGTACGTGCAAGCAGTATTGATGAGAAGGTCATAAACAATGCACGAAAACCGCAATTGACCTGCCTTTGTAAAAGATTACATGGTGTCTACATAGTGAACATAATTATTTTGATCTGAAAGATTTAATTATTGCAATATGATAAGAAATTATGCTCAATATTTGCGAAGTTCAACTGAGGTGAATAACTGCTAGACGACAGTTTTGCATTTTATAGACATCTGTGTAAAAACCGACTACGTCCAGTGGACAATCTAAACAGACAAAGAAATGCTCAATCATTAAGTGCCATAAATTAGCTACATATAGCTATAAGCCTATCAAAGAAAATGTGTGTTCCCTCAGTGTATTGAACTATTTACAATTGTAATAAGTAATTTAAACAACGTATACACTGTAATTAATAATCTTAAACACTGTATTAGTAGTAATCCATAGTGATGTATAACTATTTATTTATTTATATATTTGTAGTATAGAGGGCTAACAAATGTAACTGCCACATTTAATGCTCGAATAAATTATTATTATTATTATATAAAGTCCAGGCATGTGCCTAAACATTTCCACGCGGATCTACAAATCTTCAAACAAAAGTAAATTTCAAAGTAGTTAGTGAGCGGATATGCTGGAATGAACACGATTTGCAAACAAGGAAGTTATAAATCTCTAACAAAAATATCGAAAAGAAATAATAGAGCACGTGGGATGTATGTGCTACACTGAAAGGGTTGCATTTAAAGAGCGGAAATTGTTCTTTAGAACCGAGTTACAATGCAGCTCTAGCATGAACATCAATGAGCAGGGTAGTGTTTAAATGATGTATTTGTCTTTGAATTCATACCTTTTCAAAGAACGTCGTGTAACAGGTGCGTTTTATTAACTGCATATCCTTGCGGAAATTGTGACAGAGTTTTTGTCTGGAAATAAACAAAAGCGTTGTTGTTTGGTATCTTATTGCTTTTTTCTAACCTTTGTATCACTGAAAGTGTGTTGTTTTTATTGTGTATTACTACGCATGAAGTCCCGACGAGTGTGTACTACATATAATATAATATATAATATGTCGTCCAGGAGCTGGGAGGGTGATTGCCAAATTTTGCTCTCTCACACACCCCTCAAGCTCAAAATATAGTAAACTTTGGCCTGAGGAACGTAAGTCGATACAAATCGAGGCGTTTTTAATGAGACCGTTAGATGAACCCCCCCCTCCCCCCCCCCCCCCCAAAGCGCTAGTTAATCTCGTTCTTCCACAACTGTGTTCTCGTGATGAACATCACAAAGCACTTAGTTTTGTTTAAATGGAAAAAAATAATATATATTGAGGTCTGCTCCGATGTTCACTTGGGGATTCCGTCTTTGTGATTTTATACTGGAAATGTGTAGAAGTAAAATGTATATTGAACACAACTTGCCTGTATTTAGTTCTAATAAGTGACGAACAGCATTAGCTTGACATTGCCTCTGAATCAAGAAGGAAAGGTAACATAATTCTCCCTTTGTTGAATTCACAATGGCATTGTATTTTTTTATCATCAATAAGCATTCAGATTGACATTTACAGGAAATTAGAAGAAAGAAATGTGAATCTCGTAAGAATATCGATTTCTCTGCAGTAATGCTTTCAATAGTGAAGCGAAAAACTGTAGTATCACTATTCATTATAAGACTACTGGAACGCGAACAGAGAGAAAAATGAAACACAAGGAAAACAAAACCACAGAGGTAGCAGACAATGTTATACATGTAGACATGTATCTAGTACGCGCAAGATTTGTTCATAATGTGAGACGCTTAGTAAAAAGAACAAATAATTTTAGCAAGAAAAATACATTTAACGACTCAAATTTTAATAGACTAAAAATAAATGTTTGGGGGCTGGGTGTCATCCTTTTGTCAGAAATTTAAAGTCATATGTACAATAAATTACGCAGTATTTATTTACAAGTTACATAGACACACGATGTGGCTCACAATGACATGAATTTTCATTTTATTAAAACAAGACAAGTAGGGTCGGGGGAGGGGGTGGGGGTGATGAACTTAACTCAGGATAGAAAATCTCATTCCTTCTCCCGACATTTATAGCAATCAGCGTATGCTCGTAAAAAAAGAGTCTATGTTATTTGAATAACTTACACATAGTCACCGTCCTCTCCACCGTGCTTCATGACGGCGACTCCAGAATTTGCAAAGTGTATTTTATTGATATTTCCTTGAACCGTAGATATCAAATTGTTTTGCAATCACCAAAGTTCACCACGAAAGATTTATATAATCAATAGTAAAAGTATTAGGCAGGGGACCTTGTTCGTTGTAAAAGGCAAATTCGACATGCCTGAAGGTCTGGGGCTCAGGATGACCTGCCTGAAGGTCTGGGGCTCAGGATGACCTGCCTGAAGGTCTGGGGCTCTGGATGACCTGCCTGAAGGTCTGGGGGGAGTGACCTGCCCGAAGGTCTGGGGCTCTGGATGACCTGCCGGTGACAATGTGATCGTTGCTCGTGAAGAGTGTGATATTTTAAACTTTCCAGATGTTCAAGAACTGACCCCTCGGCAGGCTCCGCGTGCAGTTTGCAAAGTGCGTCGTCGCTAAATGACCATGGTCACTTATCTGTAATCTGTCTGTCTTTTGTCTTCTTAAATGATAGGCGCACCAAGCCATTAGACTCAGGTGGAGGGTGGCGGATAATAAAACATACGTGCACATGAACTATTATTTGAGCATAAACGACATCACAAAATGAATGCCATAGCACAGATGATAGTTGAATGTGGTATTTGGTTTCCTTGAAAACAATGAATCTTTAATTCCGGGAAATCAAATCAGCATCCTTTCCAATTTATCTAAGTTGCGAATGCATAATGTATCTTAATGTAATGACATCTTATAAACTCAAACACCAATAAACTGAACATTGATGAAGTTAGAACGTAAGTAAAGTATATGTATTTAATAGCTGCTCGCTGTCCATTCGGACGTGACTGGTTACAAATATGCACAATACAAAACAGATTTCCAGTAAGACCAGCAATAATAGATACATATAGGAATATTACACCATAGACGGATATTGTGATATCAAGATGAAACCATCAATTGCTTTAAAAGAACATCAATTTTCATGTGCAATCCAATTTCTTTGTTCTAACCGGTCTAATATTATTAAACATAACATTCAACCTTCGCAGACAAACAAATCTTCCAGCAATTGCGCAGCAAGGACCCATAACGGCTATCACTGTATACATCGATAATGACTCAAAGAAGTCAGTGCCTGACTAAAACTTCATTGACATAAGAATGATCCCCTCCTTCTCTCAATCGCTCAGTCATGCGTGTATGCATTGATGTATTAACTCACTTTGCTCCTTTTTTTTCTTTTATGTAATTATTCATCTGTCTCTTGAGCACTTTGAGAATTGAGCTATCTATTTGAAAACGTTGCTTGTCTTCTGGCCCCAGAGACCCGAGGCAATGCGTTGACGTCTAAATCAGGTCTGTTGTGGCTACCCATGACTGATCGCCTTGATCTTCACGACTGGGGAGAACACTGGAAGAAAGATGTGGAAAGTTTTTATGTTGTGCAAACATGGACATTTCAATATATATTTTTTCGATTGTCTGTGATTGTTTGTCACAACCAAAATCCCCTGTTGTCAGTAATTTCTCTCTCTCTCTCTCTCTCTCTCTCTCTCTCTCTCATTTTCACTTACTGTCTCTGTTAAACCAGGTGGTTCAGATACGAAAACACTTAGAGCTCCAATTGAAACATTTAGTTCAAGCATTTAAAACATAGGTTACGTGCATTTTTTCATTCTTTCCTCATCTCTTTAATTTGTCATATCGTCGATATTAATCCCTTCGAAACTACCACTTAAAATTATGATAGGAAATATCCGATCGTTACCCGGGCAGAAAGCCAGTACTTAATTACTCTCCAGGGACGCTTCGATTTTCCCGAGGCCTTGGCTCCCAGTCTCTCTGCATCCATTATCTTGCATCAGGCTGTGAACAGAGCAGAGGATTAGTTGGATCGATACTTTAGCAGGCGTTCGAGGCAAGATTGCCTGGAAACCGCTCCGTCGTTCATAGCAAACGTTTCGATCGAAGGGACAGCATGTAATGACCAGTTAATGCGAGTTTGAAGATGGCGTTTCTTATGTGACTTTTGAGTCCAGTGTGTAAAAGACAGGTTGTAAGGTAAGAGCGTGGTGTGGAGGCACCTCTAGGTACATATAACATGTAGGTACTGCTCGAGCGTGAAAACGAATACGAATGTTGATGTTGTTAAGCTGAGAATACCAGTTCATGTTGGAAGTGAAGTGTAGGGTATGAAGGTTACACGTAGTGTAGGTGCGCGGTTGTATACCTGATACCTATGGTGCCGCGCTGTCTTTCCAGAAGTCTTAGTATTCACTTATTTTGAAATCTTTCACCATAGCTTAGTTATTTTATACTAAGTAGCATCAGTGACCGCGCGAGATGTGCAATGTTTATTGTACAATTAGGAGATAAATGTAGTATACAATTAAACATTCACTAACACTGTGATGGCACTGCCAAATTCAAGTTATTAATTATTACGACGGTTGCCGAGTTGTAAAACTTTCCATCTGGTGATGTTTTCACAGCACAATTTGAAAGCAAGATAATGCAGCAATACAATGGGGAAATTGCTGCAAGTAACACCAAAGTTTGAGGTCTTTCTATGGGTTAAAGGATAGGGGTCGATCTTAGACCCTATATTGATGGTGGTATGTAGCTGCCTGATGTCCACCAGGTGTGTCAGAGGTCAGTGACAACTTGACCTGTTCTGTCAACGTGCTTCTGTAGCCTACACTATTAGAAACTTCCATGTCAATTGTTATCCACCCAAAAGGCACAATGTTTGATATACGTGTAGGTGGTTAGGGGGGTTCCTTCATAGTTTTGACAAATTAATTACGCTATCAAGACATGCAGAATAAAGCTAGTGACAGAGGGGACATCTGACAGTCCTGTTGGTAGTGACGCACGAGGGATATGACTGTAAAAGAATGATTTTAAAAATGTTTGTCATGCCGATCGTTTTCCCATATTACTAGGGGCCTTAACAAATAGGCAATATACACAATATGTTAGCTATTCAGAAGCTATTAATATAACTGTTTTATCCTTACCCATAATTAGCCAGCTATTCAGAAGATATTAATATAATTGTTATATCCCTGTTTATTACAAGTGCTTGGTGATTGGGTGATCTATAGGCGAAAGGTGGTGGGAAATTATATCGGGGCATCATATACATTCTGCTGCTGCCAGCCTCTCCTCTCCTCAGAGTACGCGCTGACTAAAATATGAACTGCATTTAGAAAGGAATAGAGCTGATGGGGTTTTCTCAAGTAAGTAATTATACATACTGTTTGAATGGAACTTCAGATGTGGCTCTTATAATTAACTTAAGCGTTAGCGAAGGGCAGGGCAGTAGTGTTAATTAGGTCGAATTCTTTGGCATTTCAATGAAATAAATGAAGCGAGGATCTGTATTTTTTCCGCACTGAATGCATCTTAAGTCTACCCTATATGAGAGGTCCACCTGCCCTTTCTCACTCCAGTCAGGCTTTCCTTCAGTGGCCCTCTGACGTCAATGACTTCCACATTATTACCGGACAAGGACCCTCATTTGGATCTTGAAAAATCTTTAGAGGATATTCGATGCCAGCGCTACCGCCCCTTATGGTGTCGCGTGGTTCTAGACTTACCATGTAGTCAGAGGATAGTACACATTGTACATTATAATTCGAGTATTTGAGAGATATTAAGAGGGCTGATAGTGGGAAGATATACGAGGAACGCCGATAGAAGGTATAAAGCTGTTATGGAAATCTAAGTTGGTTTTTGTTTATTCTGCTGATAGAGCAACTGATTATTGACTGTTACAAAGACAATTGCATGGTTATTTTTGGTCTCTATGACCCCATCTCCATAGATTTTAGATCGATCTATCCCTGTGGGGAGTCTCACTAGATTACTGTCAGCTTAGCCGGCTTAAGCGTCTGTTCCGCCTACTAAAAGCTGTAAAGGGGTAATTATCTATGGTGCGCGCTCGGCTGACTGCAATTTAGCGTGAACCCCCAGGGAGTTAGGTCGATCTAAATCTTAATCCCTGGATCGATCTAAATCTCTGGGAATGCACCATAATACTGATTTGGTACAGTGACTAGCTCGGTGTGGCGCTGGAGGACGGTCAGCTGTGACCTGTGCTGTAACGTAAGCGGGTGGACGGCAGGCTCGAGTATTTAGAATACATTTATTTATATTTTTTGTTTTCGGTTTTCATTATTTCAATTACAAATCTCCGAATGAATAATCTTATAAAGAATTTGCTTTAATATTGCATCAGTATTTTCGTCACTTGCATTCTTTATCAGGTAGCCTTTTGTTTAAAACACAGCATGTGCAAGGCAAGCATTCCCCTGAGTTATCCCTAGGATGTGCACACATGAACTGTGGATAGACTGCCAGACAACTGTGTCCAGCACTTCACGACCAGGGCTGATGCTTGATTCTCTTTGTGTAATGAAAATAGTCAATATTACAATTAGCGTTTTTCTGACAAACGCGGTTGCAAAACGACACGTTATCTGTATACTTCCTACATACTGGAAGTAAACATATTCCAGTTCCCCAAGAATGTATTTGATAAGTATCAGAACCCCACCATGTCTTGTCAGTAAGTGACTCAGTTTTGACTGGCGCCGTTTACAACTTGGGAAGCGTCCACGTGTTCTCATATACATACGGAGTAATCTGGTTAATTGTTCATTTAATGAATATAGTGGGTTAATTGAAATACCAGGATTTAAACTAACTTATTTCGGTCTCTTAGGGCGGTATGATTTATTCTCCAAAATGCTAAACACCGACGCTATGGCACACCCATTTAATTTGCCTGGCACTCACTAGTGATATTTACGCATTTTCACTAATGGTTTAATTGGGCCAATAAAACTTATGTATTTCAACAGTGTCAGTTCAACCCATGGCAGTCTCCCGCTGGGGCACGTACATGTCGGACTCTCTGGAACCTGGATGTCAACTCACAGACTCCTCTCATTCCTTGCCAGCCTTCAGGAAGGCTCATATGATCCTCCACCATGCAGTATTCTTGTTTGGAAAGGGAAGCCAGAGCTAAATTATGCATGTAGACATACGCTAGAGAAATGCATGTTGACACATATTCTATGGGGACTGATTTCAAAGTTGTAGCTCTGAGTCATGTCTGCCCTTCACACACGGGGTGCCCAGTGTCAGCACCAAGGTTTTAAAGAGCACATGCTCATGCCATCAAGCTCACGTGGTGATCGATCAACATGACGTAATGCTAGGGTAAAGTGACGTTAATTGTACATACAAACCCGGACGGTTTATGACGTTTTAACTTTGACTGACAGTCAGCTGATAAACCTATCCAATGTTCACATGTGAGCGTGACACAGAGCCACTACAAAAGTATGTTAGTAATAAACGGTGTATTGAGCGTGCATGCGCGTGTGCGGCTGTGGTTATCCAAATGCACGTGGAAAGAGTGGATAGGAATAACTATGATATTAATAATAAGGAGATCGTTTTTAAAGAGAGAAAGCGTGGCACGAGTGATCACAAGACTGACGCACAACTGAATAAAAAAAAAAGATTCTTTAGAAGCGATTTATTTTTATTATCATTACACAAGAGAAAATGCAAAGCCTATTTCAACGCAGCAATGCCATTGTTGGCTTACAAGTAAAAATGATTGCTGATGCATCAGTTGCATGAATACACTAGTCCGCCTTCCGTCATTGTATTAACTCTCTTCACTGTAAACACCACCAATGTAAACGATGCTCCTCTTTGTCTACCCGCTGTCTAACCATTTTGTTTCAAATGTTTCACTAAATATATTAACATCAAAAGAGAAATATCCACTGCAATCAGAGCTCACAAAGGACCAATCGGTCAAACATGATAGCTGGAGCCCCCCTACCTTTGATCTGGCTATTTTCTAGTTCTTTCCTCAGCGTGTATCTGATTACTGGGATTTCTAGGGGGATTACTGGGGGATCAATATGTCTCGGTCAGCAGACTGTTCTTTTACTATTACATGGGGTACGGGAAGTAACCGCGCGGCAATTTAGTCTGAGATGAGCGCCTGTTTGGTATGGTTCTGGGCTTAATGTGCATGATAGTAAAACAAAGGCGGATTACAGAAAACATTACAAAATTGACCACTTGACCGCCTTGTGGCCATAACTGACCCCTTGTCGAGGATATTTGAAACAAAGGCCACACCACTGGCAGCGGACATTAATTACGGCGATTGTATGATTCTCTTGAGGTGTTGTGTTATCTGACCTTCACTGGCTACCATCCTTTGGGATATTTTCTTTGAAATAATAGTCTGGAAAATGATCGATGTAATTTGACTGTAAGTGTCGGGATATCTGTGTAGTTATCTGTAAACTCGCACAGGATGTCAACGGAATAATTCATGGGTCATTGAGCATATCGATTTTAAACAAAATTGAACAGTAGTATGTATTAGAAGTATTAAAACATGGAAAGTATAAACAGATAAATGAGCAACTTCCCATAGAATATATGAGAATTGTGATCAGATTTGATAACTAATCAAAGTATATTGGAATATTTAGCTTGGCCTCAATGCGATAGACCGTTAGTAGCTGGCGGAAACCGTGTTTTTACTTTAAACATTTGCGTAGATCAAAATGCCAATATAAAACCAATGATTTTGTCTAAGTGCAATGCCAATTCATAAAATCTAGAGGTTGCACACAATATTGAATAATCTATTCAGAATTTGGCGAAAGCAAAAAATCGATTTACATTGGCAAGTGCAGAATAGTCTAATCTTAACCCCCACTCAAATAATAATATAATTAATTAATTTTATAGTATAACATTAACAATTGTAATTTATTATTCTACATATGTAAACATATATAAATGTATATCCTTATATATTATGTATATAATGTAGTCTAGTGAGCCTGCTAATGTATTCATATAATTTAGTGCTCAATAAACTTATAATTATTATTAAATATTCTAACCAAATTAATACTTGTGATCGCGGCTGGTGGCGAAAATAGATCAAAACTGTTCTCGCCTTGACTACTGTAACAGTCTACTTGTTGGCATTCCAGACTACCATAAAAACTCAAGTCCGTTTAAAAAGCATGTGCTAGATTCTTATGCAAGGCAAATAGGCCGGCGTACATTACACCAATCCTGTACCATCTTCGTTGGCTACCTATTTGACAAATGGTGACTTCAAGTCTTAGAGTTTAATTGTTATCTTTTAAGATTTTAAAAAGGAACGCAGAGGTATACATGCATATTGCACTTAACGTTCATTGTCTTAACTTTACACAATGTAACAGTTTAAGATAATTTCTTTAAATTGGCTTTACCGTTTATTGGACTTTTATAGACATTAAAATTTGTCAACTTGTCTCGTCGTTTGTGAGACGCTTACTTTCACTAATTCATATTTGTGTAATTTGAGCGCAGCACTAGAAGTAATAGATGCTTTATTTGTGTCATTAGAGGCCCGTACTCGGAGTAGTACATGCCTTATTTCCCCGGGTACAAAGACGTCTTTGTTGACTGAATAAGTGCGCAATGACACACAGTTAACACAGAAACGTCTAGAACTTAGCAAATTGAAATTAAAATAAAAGACAACGTCTCAATGACTGTCTTTATGTTAGCGGTGACTTCATAACGAATGGTGACTCACATCTCTAATGGCCTGGGTTATCCCACTCAGGGCACTTTGAATTATTACCGTATTAAAGCTTATGGGCGAGTCAATCCACAGCGTGAGGATGTGTATACTTTGGAATATAGAACAGAAAAAGGACATGTTAATTTGTATTCATGTAAGCTAATGGCTCTTGTCTCCTATTATAGCCACGTATACTCAGTATCAATCAAAACCACTGTGATTGCAGAGGTGTTGAATAAGCAACGTACTAATGATGAAAAAGTCATCGAATTAGATAAAGAGAAGTCTAAAAGAATTCTGTATTGATTGATGTCTCTTGCACAGTACAGAGGCTGTTTTCTAATAGATGTTAAGATCATGTTAAAAAGCCTGACTTATGCATATAGTTTCCACATCACCAGGTAACGGCTTCACTTCGCCTACTGTATTTTTTCTTTCCCCTTTCTTCTATACTTACCTCACACAGCAATAACGTGTACTGGCCTAGAAATAGGCTTACTAGTCATGGCCAATGGGAAGGATAAGATGAAAAGGGCATTTATTCAAAATTGACAATGGTTCTTGGAGATCTAGTCCACTGAATGCATATACATACACGTATATTCTCACACTCACAGGTAAAACTACATGTATATACTCATTTGCCAAACTGTTGTAATATTTACAAAGGAAACAAGGAACACGTTGCCAGGATTTCTGGAAACCAAGAGAACGAGATGACTTCGAACGCACATAGACGCAGGCACCTGTATTGGCAAAGCTAACAGCAGATGGCAATGGTTTCTCAGTTTTATTGAACTCCATGGCATGCCTCAAAACAGCCAATACAATACTTTAAGAGAATTGAAATGACGAATTGCTTTGAAGACACTGGAAGTAAATGGAACACCTTGAAAAATCAATACACTAGGAATCGCATGCTTTGTATTTCTGTGCTAAAGAGTTAAGTGCATCAAACCGTGTTGGCGCTGTAAACGGCACAATGCGTCCTGAAGATATTTCAAGTTCATTGAAGTGTTTTGCTTAGATAAATTATGTGCGTTCTACGGGAAATGGGGATTATCTAAAAATTAATTAACGTGAATTTTGATAGCCTTTATTTTTCATGTTTTCAAAAAAAATTTACAAAACGAGGCGTTTTGTGAAAAATTAATGAAGATGTATATTTTTAAGACCAGCTCCAAGACCAACGTAACCCATGAAAAATTTGGTCAGTAATAAAAATGGATAATTTAATCTAAACTTTCTGTTTTATTTTTCAGACGACTCCCGTACCGCTGAACATCCTGTGGCCTAAAGAGGTGCATCTGCTGCCACCATGAAACTCAAGCAGTTTATGGCCAATACATTACCACGTGCCAGGGGAAAATCGAAACGCAAACAGCAGTCTTTATCTTCTGCCCAGGAGCTGACACAAGTGCAACCCACGGCAGACCCACATAACATACAGCAAAACGGACCACAGGTGGCGCTATCGGTACACATCAATAGATATGTTGCAGGAAGTGAACTTGATAACAAGGACGTGGCACGCAATTACAGCGATCCACTTTTTGTAAATTTAAACTTCAGTGAACGCCAGAGCAAATGCGCATGCTATAAGCATGTGATCATAGACGGGCACAATTTCCCGCCATTGCACGACAAAAACGCAGAAAACTGTCCTGCGGACTTTGATCTTACTTCCAGTTGGACAGATAATAATTACAATACACTTCCCAGAGTTAGGCCAAGAATTAAGACGAACCCTTGGTTACCGTCTCCTAGGTCATCGCCCAGTACATCACCAGGGTCAACGCGCACGACGTCATCCACTGTCTCATCTCCGGCCGACGGCAGCCAAGCAGCACTGGAAGATTCTGCACTGGAAGAGCCAAGCTCAACTTCGGGTGAGTGTAACGAGGAATCCAAAGAGCTATCTAAAACGAAGGATTATTTCCCCACAGATCATCTTTGTGGTGAAATGCCGTCGCTTGACAGCTCAATTATGACGTCGATGACCTCTGATAGCGGGCGGTTCTCTATGACTGGAAGTGGTGTGAGTTCTTTGGTCAGTTCCACCATGTCTGATGGCTGCGAGCCAGCGACCAGTCAAGCACCTTCAGACGTGAAGCCCCTAGAGGCAATATGTTTGTCAGATGCCGTACAAACACCAGATACAATCTGTGACACAAATGAAAGTCGCCTATCAGCTTTATCTCAAGCACCAGACATATACATTCGCACTGAAGCAGGACAGAGCGTACAACAAGAAGAAGAAGAACCAGATCTCCTGATTCAGTTTCAAAGTCTCATTCCCAATGATGATGAAGAAGATATAAACTATGAGGAATTGTTTGAAAAGAACATCGAATTGGTGACCTCGGAGAGCGGCTTTTCTTTCGACCAGTGTGTCATGGATGAAGAGGGCAGTCTAAGTGACGACTTCCTGGAATCAGGAGTGGACATTTTTGCTGATGAGTGTACAGATGAGTTTCTCTTTCAAACGGCAACAGGCCGCGATTTTGAAGATAAAACTGACAGGTCTGAGACCTGTGATAACCAACAAGAGGAACATGGTGCTGTAATCGTGGAGAAAGGCCAACTGCTGGCGACCCCTGCAAGGATGCATGGGAGTTACTACGATCAACTTGTCGAGGATATCTGCAAAGACGCCATTGCAGCTGCTAAAATCGAGATCAAGACTGAAATCGATTATCCGTCGAAATTAAATCTTTCAGATGACTGTTGTATTAATGAACCCGCTTTGGGTCGAGATAATTGTACTGCGTCGCTGGTGAATAAGAGTAAAGAAAGTTTTCGTACCGATACAAAAGAGAGCCTACAAGAAAAAGTGAGGCGTTTGAAGGCCGGTAGACGCATCATTGAAGAGAAAATAAGAGAGGCCCAGGAAGAGGAGCAGCTTCGTCTTGAACAGCGCATGCGCTTCCAGAGGCAAATCACACTCCACCGGAAAGAGATGTTGCTTAAAACTCTCGGAAATTTACGGGAAAAGTTGGCAGACCAATGTACACGCCTGCAAGCCAGCTATAATAACGTGCTAGAGATGCAGAGAAATATCCTTCGACAGCATTCTCGTGGCGACCTAATGCTGAGCGGGTCAACATTTGAGCTCACTGTGTGAACTATCCAAGTTCAAAAACCAAATGTAAAAAACGGAACGCTTGGGCGCCCAGAAAGCAAGCTAAAGAGTGAAAAGAAATAAAAAAAGGAAATCGTGATGAAAATATTCTAACACATTGTCGTGCTACTTTATACTTGAGCTGAATCACGTAACGGGGGTACATAAATTGGTAATATATGTATATTGAACATCACGCTAGTATGTGCTATGTGAATAACATTTTTTTTTGTCAATTTACATGAGTATGTGAAGTAGGTTAAAACACTGATATATGTTGGCTTTTCAAAACGTACCAGAATAATACCGTGCAGAACATTGATTACCTGAAAATGTGAACTTGATGCTTGGCATGTTCATCACGGTCGTGTTGATATCAAACAAAACAAGGAATTTGTTTGTCTAAGATCGATGTGCTGATATGTAATATTGAGTATTTGCATGTAAATTATTGTAGGTGTGAAGATACCGTGGTGCAATTTAATTCATTATAAAGGAGATTGGTAAATCATTATTTTCATCATATGTGTCTAACACAATGTAAAGCATTTTAAAATGCGACTATGTAGTGGCTGAATGTGGAATGCTGCCGGTTTATTAATGTTAAACTTTTAATATTCCATATTGATATCTCTATAGTGCTTCACATATACAAGAACATGTTCAATGCAAATTTCGTTACGTGTTACCATATCAGAAGTTCATTAAAAATGAGACGGCTTTCACGACAATCTTCAACTTCAGAGACATCTAGGGGAATAAGTTGAAGACCAAAGAAACTTGATGGCCATTGTTTATGCAGGTTTTAGCCTGCAGCTTTACAATAGTCAGCTAATTAGATGTTATTTTAATGAGTACTGATATCACCTCCTGTTGGCACAATATTATGTGTTCTGAGACTACAGATCTACAAGCACACATGTGCATGATGTCTTTCAGAAAGAAGGTTGTCAGTATTTGAAGTATTTAATTATTATAGTTATTTTGTTGCTTTTCCCGTCTTTTAATTTTCTGTGATATTTGGATACAATTGTGGTTTGGAACTGTGTTAGAGGCATGTCATATACACCATATCCACTTCAAAGCCGTGTGGACTGTATAATGTATCCAAGGTGCCAAACGTAGGAATTCTCCGAGAAAACTAACACTTATGAAGAATTTCTCTTTAGACTACCTGGGGTAAACGACATTTGTCTAATCAACATTTGATCCACCTTTCACGACAGTTGCCATAAATGTGCTACAATCTTGGAAATAAGCAATTCTTTTATAGCGTGGTCGGGTTTTTCAATGGCCGTCATCACTTTAAGCACTGAGTTCCTGGTTGAGCGTGAATCAAAACTGTGTCAAGATGTTAAACAGGTGGCGAGGTTTGATATTTCAAATTATTTTGGCAACATTTAATGATGGCATTTACCTGTAAAAAAGATCATAAAGCTGTTCTTAGATATTTTTAACAAGATGTGATTTATCTACTTGTAAGTAAAAAAACGTGTATTAAAATATTGCGCTTTGTCTCTTAAAACGCATTTTTCACATTGCACTCCCGGCCATGCAGCTCAACTTCTGCTTTTCCTGGTGAAAAGTCTGGGATGCCTTGGTCCGGGCCTCTGCGTAGGCACACCGGCTCGGGCATACCTGTACTTGTAAGACTGCAGACTGTTCCTCGTGACACAATAATCCGTCTAGCAATGTCTAGCTGCTTCGTACCAGTCGGACGCGGAGCAACAATGAGGTTACAAACGGTTCATTTGTTTGCAAATTTTTAAAACTTTCTCTGCAGCGGTTTTCAAAATATGGAGACATATTTGACAGAACCCAACTCTGTTTTATCCATGCTAGGACCACCCCAAAGAAAACTGCTTCTACTACCCAATGAAATCACCACATATTACGTAACATATTATGTAACACGTCTGATATACCTGACTACAAATTTCTCTATTCATATATCTTATGTGAGTAACAAGTTTAAAAATACATTTTACCTAGACATGGTCTTTAAACTGATATATACTCCCCTAGCAAAAAGTTTCACCCCTAACGCTATGGTAAATTGATATAAAAAATCATGTCATGAACCAATGTTCTATTTTCAACTTATAAACGAAAACTTTCACATAAACTTACAGATTGTTCAACCAATGATTTAACTAACCATAGTCTAAAAATGCAAGCCACATTTTAGTATTTTGTACAGTATCCTCTGGATTGGAGGACTCATCTGTCGCACCTGTGCGTGGAGTCAAAAAGTTCTGTAATGTTTGTGGAGTTCTGGCGTACGTCCTTATACGGTTAAAGATAGTATGAGATAATTTTTGCTTGCTCAGTTATCCGTCAGTTATCCATTTCCGCGGATATCCTACACATCCTTAATGTAGTTGTTATATATTAAATAGTAAAATAAAAACGGTGGGACCCCGTTGGGGTGCTTTTTTTGCTAGGAAATTATATTTCATCTTAAATGTCAAGTCTGTATATTAATATATTATAAATAAATAAGTAAAGCACATTTTGCAAAATGTTGTATCTAGATTTTTACATGTGGAAGAGAAGAAGAATATAGTAACTAGCATAGGGTTTGGACAATTTAAATAACCGCGAACTATGGGTACGACAAATAAGTAAAGGTGTACATATATTATTACACATCAAACTAAACAGAGTAAAGAAAGTAACCGTCAACGCCTAGATTGTAGATGCAAGTAATCAAGTCTAGGAGCAAGTTTTAAAATTAATATTCAAGTGGAGCTGAGGGTATATAATATGTGACCCGTAACAAGTCTGGAATTCTTACTATGATCAATGAGTGCCAGACACCATATTTATAGCTGCGCGAGAGCGAGTTGCAAAGAATAGAAATAAAAAAGTGAAGGCAAAACAATTCACCGGTTTGTCAAAAAAGATTGTAAAATTAGTAGAATTGCGTGTACATAGTTATTTTCAAAATTGATAATACGATAAAATACTGCAATGAACGAAAATTAGTTATAACAGACTTGGGCTGCAATATTTGCTCTTAGGGCTCTTTCACAACATGATTGTGACGGGGTCCACAAATTTCATTACATTGTGCTTGTGGAGACAGCAATGATCGATAGAGGGAGCTCACTTGCTTGATTTTTCTTATCACTTCTCATAAGTGCCAAAACTTTATCTTAACTCGACATGTTTGTACTACATACACTTATTTTCAATGAGTCCGAATGAAGAAGTGACTAAATCAGAGAATTAGAAAATATACTCAAATCAATGATCTGATTTTTTTCTTCAGTCAACAGCTAATATTTCGATGTCTATCAGGACATCTTCTTCAGGGAATGAAGAAGATGTCCTGATAGACATCGTAATATTGGAGGTAAAACCTATCTCAATATTAGCTGTTGACTGAAGAAAAAATCACATCATTCTTATAACTTAACACAGCTGATGAAATTTCTCTGACTTACATACTCAAATCAATATTAGGCCCTGCTCGTGAACTGTCGGTATTTATTCAGTGGGTATCTACTAAATGCGTTCAGAAAAAAATTAGAATCAGTTAATGATAATATTTTTTCTTAAAAGAACAAATTGCTATTCATTTTCATACGTTATACTTCAGTGGCAGCTACATGCTGGTTCACTACATAGCATTTGTCTTCATCAACTTATGTGAATTTAATTTACAGTGAATATGAAAAGTATCATCATGTACTACTGTAGTACATCTAACTACTACACGTCCCTGCATACGATACATTTCTTTTTAGGAATTCACGTCATTGAAGCAAGTCACCCATTAATTTTCATAACACACATTTTGTGTATTCTCTTAAGTATGTCAGTTGTCCTAATTTCCCTTGTGTTCCGTTCATGAAAGTAACGTCCGGACTAGTTTTGGTCTTACAAGGAAAAAATATAGATATTCTACATTAAATTTCTCTATTATGCAAATTGTATTGAAGAAAATTGTATCGTCTAGTACATATAAACGCTCAGCCTCTGTGAGAATTTAATGCTTTCCCCCTTATTCTTTCGTTATAAAGGCTTCTATTTTGCGAATAGCCTCCCCCTGTTCCATTTCTGCCCATAGGGTGGCTAAGAGTTAATCTTTAATTTCGTAGCTTTGTTTTACACGATATTACTTCCGCATTATGTAATAACTAACATCTTAACGAATAGGTTTCCCTTCTGTGGACTAAAACGTGCTTCTCTCCCGGCTTAAAAATCTAAATTAAACTAAAGTTTCCAAGAATTTCAGCAAGCTGAGGATATTTGGCCAGGGTAGCCAAGGCTCAGACCCTCCTCTTGTAACCGCAGTATTCATATGTGCACTCTCAGTTTTCTTTCATTCCTGCTCTGCATTCTTCCCGATGATGTGAACGACTGTGTTTTTCTTTTCTTTTCTTTTTTTAGGGGGTTGGGTTGTAAACGCCGTTTGTCGGTTCTGAGGTTTTCTCAAAACAATGAAACTAGCTGCTAATTTTAGATTATATAATTATAAACATTTCTAAAAAATACAACAGAAAACTGGAAAGTGATGCAATAAAACAGTTATTGATTTATTTAAATAATTTATATTTAATCTATATTTATATTAGATAGTGCCCGAAAGTCATCACAGGTATGTTATTTTGATAGAATCACTACAAAGGGAATAGACATCTTCAAATGTTTTGTTTATATCAGTATTGTTCCACCTGTTGGATTTCAACTGGACATGTTAACTGCCTGGTTTCGTTCTTCAGATTGATATACTGTACAAAGCCAATTTAACACTGACGATGGACTTAATGCTTTCTTGTTTCACGGGCATCGTTCATTTTTTATGGGTTTTGGAAATTGTAAAAGTAAGCTAGCCTTGCGCAATTAACGCGATGAAAAAAAAGCAAAGTTGTTCGACACGTGGAAGAGAAACAAAACCATGTCGACTCAACATAAAGTACGTACTTCATTACAGACTGGTAAGCCGCTCATTAAGCTTCATGAGCATGGTAGTTGCGTTATTGGTGGGTTTAAGAACAAGTACAAAAACGTTCAAATTGCGTGGCTTTAAAATGATTTCCATTCTTTGCACTTTACTGTGAGAAGTGGGAACACAAACAATCCTTGCCCTGCGCCCCTGGCGATCATTTTGTTCTAGTTATGATGCCTTAGCTGTTGTTCAGTATCTTCTGAACCAAAGGCCCCAGTGTGGTGGTCACATAGCGCTGGAGTAATGAGCAATGTTCCCGGGTGTCCGTTACCAGATGGTCGTCCCACAACACGATCCCATCTGTGCCTAGTGATTTCGACTGAGCAATAGTGGCATTCAATTCTATCTAAAAACAAATAGAATCCCGCATGGACATATACTATACAAATGAACGACACTGTTAAACATATTTTCAAATTATTGTTGAAGAACTTGGTAAAAATTTTGTCTGAGAATGTTAGGTTAAGCGATTTATTTTTTGCAATAAAGATACATTAATTGCAATATCTTACCAAAGAGTACCACGTGAGTGTGTCAGGGTGCCTGAATCTACTGTACAGAAATACCGGCATGGCCCTTGGACTTAAGCCGACGTACTGACGTATGCGTAGTGCCTCTTGTATCTTGTGGCGCACAAATGCCGTCTTCCATTTAATATCGTATTTTGAGTCAAGATAAGCTGATGGGAGTAAGACTGTGCTTTCCTTGAAAAGCCATTCAAGCCTGTTAAAAATTAACAGTTCGTAAGTAAATTGTTATACCTGAATGTTCACAAAAATAAGTTTTATTTATAATTTGTTGAAAGCGCATGGATGGTTTTAAAAGTGAATTTCACAATAAGATTAATTACATTGAATATAACGATGTTTATTAAGATACTGTCTACGTACTGCTGGTTTCAGCAATTCTGTTTTCACCCATTAGTATACTGCACTGCATAAATTGTTCTGACACAATAATGTAGAAATTTTAATGAGTATCTCAACACATGTATTAAAGCCTGCTTATTATTTGAAAACGACAAAATTATGCAGAAAGAGGGAGACAATGGGAGAAAGAGACAGGATAAATATCTGGAGGTAGCTAAGAAGGCTGTATCTATGATACGTACTCGTTATTTCTTTCTTTCACAATATCTGTGCAGTCGTGTATCTGTGGACCATTGTAATTGTAACAGTCTGGGTACAGGTAAAAACCCCAACGCGCCTTGGGTCTCTCGGCAAGAGCCACTTGCAGAGTGCTTAACATAAATCTCCTTCCAAATATAAAAACTTTATCGTTCACATTTTATAAAATTGTCAAATAGATAAAATTTGATTCAAATTTGACATTACTGACTTTGTTTCTTCAAAGAATAGGAGTGTTTATTAAAATTTTTAATATAAAAAGAAAAGAAAAAAGAAAACCCACTTTGCGGCAGATTGCCACTCTCTTTTCGCCTCTGATTCTACTGTGGTTTCATTCCAGTCGGGATGCCTGCTTCGTACCAGATCTAAAGATGCATTCTTATAGATTAATCTCGTATCCCATAATCTCTCCCAAGTGGGAACCCACGACTCCCAATCTATGACAGCAAGCCCGCTGAAATCTGGACTTGGGATAGATACTTTAATGTCAGCTATGCACTTCTTTAAGTGTTTCTCGATGTCAACAAGCTGAAAATAGATCAATTGCATAACGGTTAGTCTCTTCCAGATTTTTATTAATTTCTCATTGGATTTCCTATCCTAAACTCAATGCTATGTAACTAAAACATATGTATTGGTCTCAGTGCATGTTCTGATGTATGTACCTCCATACTTTCAGACACATTGTTGAGAGATGTCAACTCTCAGAAGTGATGTGAAGGACATACTTAATACAACTATGTACATGTGTACACGTCCAGTCTTGTAGGAAGGCATCGGAGCACCTTTAGAAGACGGAGTAGCCCTAGCGTACCGAAGCTATCTGAAGGTTTTTAGCAAGGTGCGCTGTCAAAACAAACGTCGTTAGGGGCCCAGTCTTGGATGGTGTTATTTTGATAAGAAAGATTTTAACCAAGGCATGAGCCGACCACACCCAAACACCAACTACATGTACATGTAGCTGCTCGAAGTGTGCCATTCAGTTAATCTGACTGCATTCAGCAAGAGTCCCCTAGAACGCAAGCTATGCGTGGAATACTTAAAACATTTTCATGAGCATTGTGAAATGTACTTGACGTTGAGGACAAAATGTGTCAGTAAAATAAACGTGCTTCTCGTAATACTCCTTTAGCGCAGTCCTTTTTTGTTAGTATTTTAATTATTAAAATAACTTAAGGATATTGTCACCCTTCGCCCAAAACTTATTAACTGCCTTGCATACATTCATTTGGATAACAAAGTTACGCCCCATATATACCGATTGCTACAGTTGTGTATCTCACCTCAAAATAGCAAGGTGTTCGATTGTCGATTAAAACTTTGAGTTGCCTATGCAACATTGCAACGAAATATAAACACCGTGTTTTATATTTGCTAGGGTTTTTTCTTTGTTTTAATTCAGCGCAAAGATAGATGCATTATTGAATAATTAGATGCAGGAAAAACCTCATTTTCGGTATCTGGATGATAATAAAGGGTTGTACAATATCCTTAAAGTGTAAATTGCGTGTAGAAGAGACATAATTTCAGAGATATCTATCAACTCAGCATTTTTTCAATGTGAGAGTTCAACCCCGTGAAGAGATGAAAGAGTTGATATGTTAAATACATTTTTGATATAGGGGGGCAAATTTATATGTAATACTACCTGCGGTAAGCCGCCATGGACTCTTGATCGGTTTTCCAATATCTTTGGATAATAACCAAGTTCGTCCTCATAGAATATATTTATAATATTTCCATTCCATTCCATATTGCTGTTTGATGTTATATTATAATGTGATAGATTCAAGTCTATTCCATATTGTACGCACTTTAAAGAAGGGACGTTCCAAATAACAAAAAATGTTTTGTTCCCAATCTTTGGGGTTTTTTCACTTTCCGTCCAATAATCGAGCGTATGGTCTCCATGTAAGTGTCCAGATGTGTTGAAAGGTGAATCAGTACGAATTATGCGGGTAGCGTGCGATTCCTTGGTCTGGTTGACTGTCGCAGTAAGAATACGTTCTGACTGATCTGGGAATGTCACGCGTGAATTGCTGCCGTAGTCCCTGACAACATACGGAATGCTTTGCCAATTTGTAATAAAGCCCACACGGAGACAGCCCTGGTGAAACCAGAAAATGGAGACCAGGACGAAAAAGAAAAGCGTAGTTTGAGCTTCCATTTGTGTGCACACTTAATAGTACAGGTTATAATACAGAGGTCTATCACATACTAACTGCTCACGAGGCTATCTAAGTTATGAAGTTTTACGATGATAAAGTTGAAGGGGCTGCAGTGTAATTCAGGGCGCTTTTATTGCTTTATTGCCCTATTTACGAGCGATAAACTTGTATACTATAAAGAAGAGGTTCGTTGATTACCTATGCAGTTGGTGGAATCTGAAGATGGGCTTATCAACCACTTCATGATCTACATGTATTATCTGGACACAATTGCGGGAATTAGTCAGTCTCAATTACTGCAATTGGACAGCTTAAGTCGTTAAGTAGTCATACAGTTTATAACTAGTTTGTATCACCTACTGAAACAAAATATCCATGAAATAAAGAATAATGAAAATGAACAACAATTGTTGGCGTGTGTTTCAAATTTATCACAATATCAGACTTACATTTGTAACCCAGTTGAGAAATGTTCCGTTTTTGATCAAGTACATGTGGCTTTTACAGTCCATGAAACTGAATCACATGCTAGCTTTTCTATGTCCATGTTACCTATATAGTACACGATTTTCGTTATGTGAATTTGAACTCTCATGGTCCTGAAACTGTAATTGTATTGACCATGTTACCTGTTGATTGACTGTGCTGTTATTCCATAATTATTTATTATTGCATCAAAATTGACAAAATGCCTTATTTTCTGCATATTTATTTTCTGTTTTTCAGCTTTGCTGCCTTGTTTTCTATTCATTTTAATCACTGCGCATGTTTATGTTGTCACTGTATCTTTCTACTCATTTTAATTATTGTACATGTTAGTATTTATTATTACACTGTATTTTTATGTTATTACTGTATGTGTCTGCATATATCAATGTTTTTGACTAAGTTGTCCTTGTACAAATATGCATATATTCTGATCACTGTGTACAGTTTTGGTTGTCACTGATATTATTTGTGTTTATATATATTATGATTGAAGTGTTCAATATGTGTTATTTCTTTGTGTCTGTATAATGTTTTCCCATCACTGTATTTGTTCGTGTTGTTGTTTCTATACATTTGTAACTGTACATGTTTGTATTTATTCTGATCACTGTGTATGTTTCTGACTGATGTGTACATTCTGTGTTGTCAGTGTATGTGTCTGTTTAATTTTATAGTCCTACCACCTATGTTTGTATATATTCTGATCACTGTGGATGTTTGCATTGTGACTGTATTATTTTTGTATTCATTTGAATACTGTGCATGTTTGTGTTGTCACTGTACATGTTTGTATTTATATGATCACTGTGTATGTTCATATTCTTAATGTGTTTTTTTGTATATATTGTGATCATTGTTTAAGTCTTTGTTGTCACTGTACACATTTTCATACCCCAATATATTCTCATTGCTGCTGTGTACAGCATTTGTTGTCACTATTAAAATTTGGGTTTATATGTACTCTAATTGACATGTTAAATCTGTGTTAACACTGTGTGTGCCTTTATAATATATTCTGATCTCTGTGGTGATGTGTGTTTTCACTGTATGTGTTCATATGTATTCTAATCACTGTGTATATCTATATTGTCGCTGCATGTGTTCGTATATGTGTATGTCTGTGTTTTCACTATTATATATTTGTGCTCATTTTGATTACTGTGCACATTTGAGTTATCACTATACATTTTAATATTTATATTGATCACTGTGTATGTTTGTGTTATTACTGTATGTGATCAATATGTATGTCTGTGATGTCATTATATATATTTGCATATATTGTTATCACACAAACTGTATTGTTACAGTAAACATATGTGTCTGTTCTTGTTTTTTTATGTACATTCTTTGTTGTCACTATTGATTCATATTATATTCTGACCACCTAGACTGTCTATGGTTTCCCCATATGTGTTTGCATATATTGTCACTGTGTGTGTTTCTAATGTATTCTGTTCACTATGTAACTCTGTTTTGTGACTGTATTTGTTTGTATTCTTTTGTACTGTACCTGTTTGAGTTATCAATGTGCATACTTGTATTTATCATGATCACTTCGTATATTTATGTTGTTACTGTTTGTGTCTGTACATATCTTGATCACTGTATGTGTTTATGTTGTTACTGTTCGTGTCTGTACATATTGTGATCACTGTATGTGTTTATGTTGTTACTGTTTGTGTCTGTACATATCTTGATCACTGTATGTGTTTATGTTGTTACTGTTCGTGTCTGTACATATAATGATCACTGTATTTGTTTATGTTGTTACTGTTTGTGTCTGTACATATCATGATCACTGTATTTGTTTATGTTGTTACTGTTTGTGTCTGTACATATCTTGATCACTGTATTTGTTTATGTTGCTACTGTTCGTGTCTGTACATATTGTGATCACTGTATGTGTTTATGTTGTTACTGTTCGTGTCTGTACATATTGTGATCACTGTATTTGTTTATGTTGTTACTGTTTGTGTCTGTACATATCATGATCACTGTATTTGTTTATGTTGTTACTGTTTGTGTCTGTACATATCTTGATCACTGTATTTGTTTATGTTGTTACTGTTCGTGTCTGTACATATTGTGATCACTGTATGTGTTTATGTTGTTACTGTTCGTGTCTGTACATATTGTGATCACTGTATGTGTTTATGTTGTTACTGTTCGTGTCTGTACATATTGTGATCACTGTATTTGTTTATGTTGTTACTGTTTGTGTCTGTACATATCATGATCACAGTATTTGTTTATGATGTTACTGTTCGTGTCTGTACATATTGTGATCACTGTATGTGTTTATGTTGTTACTGTTCGTGTCTGTACATATTGTGATCACTGTATTTGTTTATGTTGTTACTGTTTGTGTCTGTACATATCATGATCACTGTATTTGTTTATGTTGTTACTGTTTGTGTCTGTACATATCTTGATCACTGTATTTGTTTATGTTGTTACTGTTCGTGTCTGTACATATCTTGATCACTGTATGTGTTTATGTTGTTACTGTTCGTGTCTGTACATATTGTGATCACTGTATTTGTTTATGTTGTTACTGTTTGTGTCTGTACATATCATGATCACTGTATTTGTTTATGTTGTTACTGTTTGTGTCTGTACATATCTTGATCACTGTATTTGTTTATGTTGTTACTGTTCGTGTCTGTACATATTGTGATCACTGTATGTGTTTATGTTGTTACTGTTCGTGTCTGTACATATTGTTATCACTGTATTTGTTTATGTTGTTACTGTTTGTGTCTGTACATATCATGATCACTGTATTTGTTTATGTTGTTACTGTACATGTTTGTATTTATTTTGATCACTGTGTATGTTCATATTCTTAATGTGTTTTTTTGTATATATTGTGATCATTGTTTAAGTCTTTGTTGTCACTGTACACATTTTCATACCCCAATATATTCTCATTGCTGCTGTGTACAGCATTTGTTGTGACTATAAAAATTTGGGTTTATATGTACTCTAATTGACGTGTTAAATCTGTGTTATCACTGTGTGTGCCTTTATAATATATTCTGATCTCTGTGTTTCTAATGTATTCTGTTCACTATGTAACTCTGTTTTGTGACTGTATTTGTTTGTATTCTTTTGTACTGTATCTGTTTGTGTTATCAATGTGCATACTTGTATTTATCATGATCACTTCGTATGTTTATGTTGTTACTGTTTGTGTCTGTACATATCTTGATCACTGTATGTGTTTATGTTGTTACTGTTCATGTCTGTACATATTGTGATCACTGTATGTGTTTATGTTGTTACTGTTTGTGTCTGTACATATCTTGATCACTGTATGTGTTTATGTTGTTACTGTTTGTGTCTGTACATATAATGATCACTGTATTTGTTTATGTTGTTACTGTTTGTGTCTGTACATATCATGATCACTGTATTTGTTTATGTTGTTACTGTTTGTGTCTGTACATATCTTGATCACTGTATTTGTTTATGTTGTTACTGTTCTTGTCTGTACATATTGTGATCACTGTATGTGTTTATGTCGTTACTGTTCGTGTCTGCACATATTGTGATCACTGTATTTGTTTATGTTGTTACTGTTCGTGTCTGTACATATCATGATCACTGTATTTGTTTATGTTGTTACTGTTTGTGTCTGTACATATCTTGATCACTGTATTTGTTTATGTTGTTACTGTTCGTGTCTGTACATATTGTGATCACTGTATGTGTTTATGTTGTTACTGTTCGTGTCTGTACATATTGTGATCACTGTATTTGTTTATGTTGTTACTGTTTGTGTCTGTACATATCATGATCACTGTATTTGTTTATGTTGTTACTGTTTGTGTCTGTACATATTGTGATCACTGTATTTGTTTATGTTGTTACTCTTTGTGTCTGTACATATTGTGATCACTGTATGTGTTTATGTTGTTACTGTTCGTGTCTGTACATATCATGATCACTGTATTTGATTATGTTGTTAATGTTTGTGTCTGTACATATTGTTATCACTGTGTGTGTCTATGTTGTTACTGTTTGTGTCTGTACAGATTCCGTTCACTGTGTATGTTTATGTTGTTACTGTTTGTGTCTGTACATATTGGGATCATTGTATGTGTTTATGTTGTTACTGTTTGTGTCTGTACATATTATGATCACTTTGTATTCTTATGTTGTTACTGTTTGTGTCTGTACATATTGGGAACACTGAATGTGTTTATGTTGTAACTGTGTGTGTCTGTACATATTATGATCACTGTGTTTATTTATGTTGTTAATGTTTGTTCTGTATATATTGTTTTCACTGTTTGTGTTTATGTTATTACCTTTTGTGTCTGTACATATTATAATCCTTGTGTTTGTTTATGTTATTACTGTTTGTGTCACTGTTTTTGTTTATGTTATTACCTTTTGTGTCTGTACATATTATAATCACTGTGTTTGTTTATGTTGTTTATGTTTATGTCTCTATATATTGTGATCACTGTATGTGTTTATGTTGTTACTGTTTGTGTCTGTACATATTATGATCATTGTGTTTGCTTATGTTGTAACTGTTTGTACATAGTATGATCACTGTGAGTGTTTATGTTGTTACTGTTTGTGTCTGTACATTTTATAATCACTGTGTGTGTTTATGTTGTTACTGTTTTTGTCTGTACATATCGTGATCACTGTATGTGGTTAGTTGTTAGATTTTTGCGTCTGTACATATTATGATCACTGTGTATGCTTATGCTCTTACTGTTTGTGTCTGTACATTTTATAATCACTGTGAGTGTTTATGTTGTTACTGTTTGTGTCTGTACATTTTATAATCACTGTGTGTGTTTATGTTGTTACTGTTTTTGTCTGTACATATCGTGATCACTGTATGTGGTTAGTTGTTAGATTTTTGCGTCTGTACATATTATGATCACTGTGTATGCTTATGCTCTTACTGTTTGTGTCTGTACATTTTATAATCACTATGTGTGTTTATGTTGTTAATGTTTGTGTCTGTACATATTGTTATCACTGTATATGTTTATGTTATTACTGTTTGGATCTATACATATCATTATCACTGTATGTGTTTATGTTGTTACTGTTTGTGTCTGTACATATTGTGATCACTGTATTTGTTTATGTTGTTACTGTCTGTCTTTGTACATATTGTGATCACTGTACATGTTTATGTTATAACTGTTTGTGTCTGTACATATTATGATCACTGTGTTTGTTTATGTTGTTAATATTTGTGTCTGTACATATTGTGATTACTATACATGTTTATGTTATTACTGTTTGTGTCTGTACATATTATGATCACTGTGTTTGTTTGTGTTGCTACTGTTTTTGTCTGTAAATATCGTAATCACTGTATGTGTTTATGTTGTTACTGTTTGTGTCTGTACATTTTATAATCACTATGTGTGTTTATGTTGTTACTGTTTTTGTCTGTACATATCTTGTTTACTGTACATGTTTATGTTATTACTGTTAGTGACTGTACATATTATGATCACTGTGTTTGTTTATGTTGTTAATGTTTGTGTTTGTACATTTTGTGATTACTGTATGTGTTCATGTTGTTAGTGTTTGTGTCTGTACATATTATGATCACTATGTATTCTTATGTTATTACTGTTTGTGTCTGTACATATTGCAATCACTGTGTATGTTTATGTTGTAAATGTTCGTGTCTTTACATATCATGATCACTGTATGTGTTTATGTTGTTAATGTTCATTTCTGTACATATTATGATCACTGTATGTGCTTATGTTGCTGATCTTTGTGTCTGTACATATCGTGATTACTGTATGTGTTTATGTTATTACTGTTTGTGTCTGTACATATTATGATCACTGTGTTTGTTTATGTTGTTAATGTTTGTGTCTGTACATATTGTGATCACTGTATTTGTTTACGTTATTATTTTTTGTGTCTGTACGTATTGTGATCACTGTTTGTGTTTATGTTGTTACTGTTTGTGTCTGTACATATCGTGATCACTTTATATTCTTATGTTGTAACTGTTTGTGTCTGTTCATATCATGGTCACTTTGCAACTTATGTTGTTACTGTTTGTGTCTGTACATACCTTGATCACTGTAAGTGTTTATGTTGTAACTGTTTGTGTCTGTACATATTATGATCACTATGTATTCTTATGTTATTACTGTTTGTGTCTGTACATATTGCAATCACTGTGTATGTTTATGTTGTAAATGTTCGTGTCTTTACATATCGTGATCACTGTACGTGTTTATGTTGTTACTGTCTGTGTCTGTACATCTTGCAATCACTGTGCAGGTTTACCAGTTTGTGTTAATAATGTACATACTTGTATTTATCATGATCACTTTGTATGTTTATGTTGTTACTGTTTGTGTCTGTACATATTGTGATCACTGTGTATGCTTATGTTGTTACTGTTTGTGTCTGTACATATTTTGATAACTGTTTTTGTATATGTTCTTACTCTTTGTGTCTGTACATATTGTTATTACTGTATGAGTTTATGTTATAACTATTTGTGTCTGTACATATTATGATCACTGTATGTGTTTATATTATTACTGTTTGTGTCTGTAAATATTGTTATCACTGTACGTGTTTATGTTTTTAATGTGTCTGTACATATTGTGATCACTGTATTTGTTTATGTTGTTACTGTTTGTGTCTGTACATATTTTGATAACTGTTTTTGTATATGTTCTTACTCTTTGTGTCTGTACATATTGTTATTACTGTATGAGTTTATGTTATAACTATTTGTGTCTATACATATTATGATCACTGTATGTGTTTATGTTGTTACTGTTTGTGTCTGTACATATCATTATCACTGTAGGTGTTTATGTTATTACTGTCTGTGTCTGTACATATTGTATTCACTGTATGTGTTTATGTTGTAACTGTTTGTGTCTGTACATATTATGATCACTATGTATTCTTATGTTATTACTGTTTGTGTCTGTACATATTGTAATCACTGTGTATGTTTATGTTGTAAATGTTCGTGTCTTTACATATCGTGATCACTGTACGTGTTTATGTTGTTACTGTCTGTGTCTGTACATCTTGCAATCACTGTGCAGGTTTACCTGTTTGTGTTAATAATGTACATACTTGTATTTATCATGATCACTTTGTATGTTTATGTTGTTACTGTTTGTGTCTGTACATATTGTGATCACTGTGTATGCTTATGTTGTTACTGTTTGTGTCTGTACATATTTTGATAACTGTTTTTGTATATGTTCTTACTCTTTGTGTCTGTACATATTGTTATTACTGTATGAGTTTATGTTATAACTATTTGTGTCTGTACATATTATGATCACTGTATGTGTTTATATTATTACTGTTTGTGTCTGTAAATATCGTTATCACTGTACGTGTTTATGTTTTTTTTGTGTCTGTACATATTGTGATCACTGTATTTGTTAATGTTGTTACTGTTTGTGTCTGTACATATTGTGATCACTGTGTATGCTTATGTTGTAACTGTTTGTGTCTGTACATATTTTGATAACTGTTTTTGTATATGTTCTTACTCTTTGTGTCTGTACATATTGTTATTACTGTATGAGTTTATGTTATAACTATTTGTGTCTATACATATTATGATCACTGTATGTGTTTATGTTGTTACTGTTTGTGTCTGTACATATCATTATCACTGTAGGTGTTTATGTTATTACTGTCTGTGTCTGTACATATTGTATTCACTGTATGTGTTTATGTTGTTAATGTTTGTGTCTGTACATATTGTGATCACTGTGTATGCTAATGTCTGTATATATTATGATCACTGTGTTTGTTTGTGTTGTTAATGTTTGTGTCTGTACATATTATGATCACTTTGCATTCTTATGTTGTTACTGTTTGTGTCTCTACATATTGTGATCACTGTATGTGTTTATGTTGTAACTGTTTCTGTCTGTACATATTGTGATCACTGTTTTTGTATATGTTCTTTCTCTTTGTGTCTGTACATATTGTGATCACTGTATTTGTTTATGTTGTAACTGTTTGTGTCTGTACATATTATGATCACTGTATGTGTTGATGTTGTGACTGTTTTTGTCTGTCCATATTATGATCACTTTGTATTTTTATGTTGCTACTCTTTGTGTCTATACATATCGTGATCACTGTGTATGCTTAGGTTGTTACTGTTTATGTCTGTACATATTGTGATCACTGTATGTGTTTATGTTGTAAATGTTTGTGTCTGTACATATTATGATCACTTTGCATTCTTATGTTGTTACTGTTTGTGTCTCTACATATTGTGATCACTGTATGTGTTTATGTTGTAACTGTTTGTGTCTGTACATATTGTGATCACTGTTTTTGTATATGTTCTTACTCTTTGTGTCTGTACATATTGTTATTACTGTATGAGTTTATGTTATAACTATTTGTGTCTGTACATATTATGATCACTGTATGTGTTTATATTATTACTGTTTGTGTCTGTAAATATCGTTATCACTGTATGTGTTTATGTTTTTTTTTATGTCTGTACATATTGTGATCACTGTATTTGTTTATGTTGTAACTGTTTGTGTCTGTACATATTATGATCACTGTACAAGTTGATGTTGTTACTGTTTTTATCTGTACATATTATGATCACTTTCTATTTTTATGTTGCTACTCTTTGTATCAATACATATCGTGATCACTGGATATTTGTTTATGTAGTTACTGTTTGTGTCTGTGCATAATGTGATCACTGTTTGTGTTTATGTTGTTACTGTTTGTGTCTGTACATATTATGATCACTATGTATTCTTATGTTATTACTGTTTGGGTCTGTACATATTTTGATAACTGTTTTTGTATATGTTCTTACTCTTTGTGTCTGTACATATTGTTATTACTGTATGAGTTTATGTTATAACTATTTGTGTCTGTACATATTATGATCACTGTATGTGTTTATATTATTACTGTTTGTGTCTGTAAATATCGTTATCACTGTACGTGTTTATGTTTTTTTTGTGTCTGTACATATTGTGATCACTGCATTTGTTTATGTTGTTACTGTTTGTGTCTGTACATATTGTGATCACTGTGTATGCTTATGTTGTAACTGTTTGTGTCTGTACATATTTTGATAACTGTTTTTGTATATGTTCTTACTCTTTGTGTCTGTACATATTGTTATTACTGTATGAGTTTATGTAATAACTATTTGTGTCTATACATATTATGATCACTGTATGTGTTTATGTTGTTACTGTTTGTGTCTGTACATATCATTATCACTGTAGGTGTTTATGTTGTTAATGTTTGTGTCTGTACATATTGTGATCACTGTATGTGTTTATGTTGTTACTGTTCTCTTTGTACATATTGTGATCACTGTATTTGTTTATGTTGTTAATGTTTGTGTCTGTACATATTGTGATCACTGTGTATGCTAATGTCTGTACATATTATGATCACTGTGTTTGTTTGTGTTGTTAATGTTTGTGTCTGTACATATTATGATCACTTTGCATTCTTATGTTGTTACTGTTTGTGTCTCTACATATTGTGATCACTGTATGTGTTTATGTTGTAACTGTTTCTGTCTGTACATATTGTGATCACTGTTTTTGTATATGTTCTTTCTCTTTGTGTCTGTACATATTGTGATCACTGTATTTGTTTATGTTGTAACTGTTTGTGTCTGTACATATTATGATCACTGTATGTGTTGATGTTGTGACTGTTTTTGTCTGTCCATATTATGATCACTTTGTATTTTTATGTTGCTACTCTTTGTGTCTATACATATCGTGATCACTGTGTATGCTTAGGTTGTTACTGTTTGTGTCTGTACATATTGTGATCACTGTATGTGTTTATGTTGTAAATGTTTGTGTCTGTACATATTGTGATCACTGTGTATGCTTATGTTGTAACTGTTTGTGTCTGTACATATTTTGATAACTGTTTTTGTATATGTTCTTACTCTTTGTGTCTGTACATATTGTTATTACTGTATGAGTTTATGTTATAACTATTTGTGTCTATACATATTATGATCACTGTATGTGTTTATGTTGTTACTGTTTGTGTCTGTACATATTGTATTCACTGTATGTGTTTATGTTGTTAATGTTTGTGTCTGTACATATTGTGATCACTGTATGTGTTTATGTTGTTACTGTTCTCTTTGTACATATTGTGATCACTGTATTTGTTTATGTTGTTAATGTTTGTGTCTGTACATATTGTGATCACTGTGTATGCTAATGTCTGTACATATTATGATCACTGTGTTTGTTTGTGTTGTTAATGTTTGTGTCTGTACATATTATGATCACTTTGCATTCTTATGTTGTTACTGTTTGTGTCTCTACATATTGTGATCACTGTATGTGTTTATGTTGTAACTGTTTCTGTCTGTACATATTGTGATCACTGTTTTTGTATATGTTCTTTCTCTTTGTGTCTGTACATATTGTGATCACTGTATTTGTTTATGTTGTAACTGTTTGTGTCTGTACATATTATGATCACTGTATGTGTTGATGTTGTGACTGTTTTTGTCTGTCCATATTATGATCACTTTGTATTTTTATGTTGCTACTCTTTGTGTCTATACATATCGTGATCACTGTGTATGCTTAGGTTGTTACTGTTTGTGTCTGTACATATTGTGATCACTGTATGTGTTTATGTTGTAAATGTTTGTGTCTGTACATATTATGATCACTTTGCATTCTTATGTTGTTACTGTTTGTGTCTCTACATATTGTGATCACTGTATGTGTTTATGTTGTAACTGTTTCTGTCTGTACATATTGTGATCACTGTTTTTGTATATGTTCTTTCTCTTTGTGTCTGTACATATTGTGATCACTGTATTTGTTTATGTTGTAACTGTTTGTGTCTGTACATATTATGATCACTGTATGTGTTGATGTTGTGACTGTTTTTGTCTGTCCATATTATGATCACTTTGTATTTTTATGTTGCTACTCTTTGTGTCTATACATATCGTGATCACTGTGTATGCTTAGGTTGTTACTGTTTGTGTCTGTACATATTGTGATCACTGTATGTTTTTATGTTGTAAATGTTTGTGTCTGTACATATTATGATCAATTTGCATTCTTATGTTGTTACTGTTTGTGTCTCTACATATTGTGATCACTGTATGTGTTTATGTTGTAACTGTTTGTGTCTGTACATATTGTGATCACTGTTTTTGTATATGTTCTTACTCTTTGTGTCTGTACATATTGTTATTACTGTATGAGTTTATGTTATAACTATTTGTGTCTGTACATATTATGATCACTGTATGTGTTTATATTATTACTGTTTGTGTCTGTAAATATCGTTATCACTGTATGTGTTTATGTTTTTTTTATGTCTGTACATATTGTGATCACTGTATTTGTTTATGTTGTAACTGTTTGTGTCTGTACATATTATGATCACTGTACAAGTTGATGTTGTTACTGTTTTTATCTGTACATATTATGATCACTTTCTATTTTTATGTTGCTACTCTTTGTATCAATACATATCGTGATCACTGGATATTTGTTTATGTAGTTACTGTTTTTGTCTGTGCATAATGTGATCACTGTTTGTGTTTATGTTGGTACTGTTTGTGTCTGTACATATTATGATCACTATGTATTCTTATGTTATTACTGTTTGGGTCTGTACATATTTTGATAACTGTTTTTGTATATGTTCTTACTCTTTGTGTCTGTACATATTGTTATTACTGTATTTGTTTATGTTGTTACTGTTTGTGTCTGTACATATTGTGATCACTGTATTTGTTTATGTTGTTACTGTTTGTGTCTGTACATATTGTGATCACTGTGTATGCTTATGTTGTTACTGTTTGTGTCTGTACATATTTTGATAACTGTTTTTGTATATGTTCTTACTCTTTGTGTCTGTACATATTGTTATTACTGTATGAGTTTATGTTATAACTATTTGTGTCTGTACATATTATGATCACTGTATGTGTTTATATTATTACTGTTTGTGTCTGTAAATATCGTTATCACTGTACGTGTTTATTTTTTTTTTTTTGTTTCTGTACATATTGTGATCACTGTATGTGTTTATGTTGTAAATGTTTGTGTCTGAACATATTGTGATCACTGTGTATGCTAATGTCTGTGCATATCATTATTACTGTATGAGTTCATGTTATTACTGTTTGTGTCTGTACATATTATGATCACTGTATGTGTTTATGTTGTTACTGTTTGTGTCTGTACATATCATTATCACTGTAGGTGATTATGTTATTACTGTCTGTGTCTGTACATATTGTATTCACTGTATGTGTTTATGTTGTTAATGTTTGTGTCTGTACATATTGTGATCACTGTATGTGTTTATGTTGTTACTGTTCTCTTTGTACATATTGTGATCACTGTATTTGTTTATGTTGTTAATGTTTGTGTCTGTACATATTGTGATCACTGTGTATGCTAATGCCTGTACATATTATGATCACTGTGTTTGTTTGTGTTGTTAATGTTTGTGTTTGTACATATTGTGATCACTGTATGTGTTCATGTTGGTACTGTTTGTGTCTGTACATATTATGATCACTGTGTTTGTTTATGTTGCTACTGTTTTTGTCTGTACATATCGTAATCACTGTATGTGTTTATGTTGTTACTGTTTGTGTCTGTACATTTTATAATCACTATGTGTGTTTATGTTATTACTGTTAGTGACTGTACATATTATGATCACTGTGTTTGTTTATGTTGTTAAAGTTTGTGTTTGTACATTTTGTGATTACTGTATGTGTTCATGTTGGTACTGTTTGTGTCTGTACATATTATGATAACTGTGTTTGTTTATGTTATTACTGTCTGTGTCTGTACATATCTTGATCACTGTATTTGTTTATGTTGTTACTGTTCGTGTCTGTACATATTGTGATCACTGTATGTGTTTATGTTGTTACTGTTCGTGTCTGTACATATTGTGATCACTGTATTTGTTTATGTTGTTACTGTTTGTGTCTGTACATATCATGATCACTGTATTTGTTTATGTTGTTACTGTTTGTGTCTGTACATTTTATAATCACTATGTGTGTTTATGTTATTACTGTTAGTGACTGTACATATTATGATCACTGTGTTTGTTTATGTTGTTAAAGTTTGTGTTTGTACATTTTGTGATTACTGTATGTGTTCATGTTGGTACTGTTTGTGTCTGTACATATTATGATAACTGTGTTTGTTTATGTTATTACTGTCTGTGTCTGTACATATCTTGATCACTGTATTTGTTTATGTTGTTACTGTTCGTGTCTGTACATATTGTGATCACTGTATGTGTTTATGTTGTTACTGTTCGTGTCTGTACATATTGTGATCACTGTATTTGTTTATGTTGTTACTGTTTGTGTCTGTACATATCCTGATCACTGTATTTGTTTATGTTGTTACTGTTCATGTCTGTACATATTGTGATCACTGTATGTGTTTATGTTGTTACTGTTCGTGTCTGTACATATTGTGATCACTGTATTTGTTTATGTTGTTACTGTTTGTGTCTGTACATATCATGATCACTGTATTTGTTTATGTTGTTACTGTTTGTGTCTGTACATATCTTGATCACTGTGTGTGTCTATGTTGTTACTGTTTGTGTCTGTACAGATTGCGATCACTGTGTATGTTTATGTTGTTACTGTTTGTGTCTGTACATATTGGGATCATTGTATGTGTTTATGTTGTTACTGTTTGTGTCTGTACATATAATGATCACTTTGTATTCTTATGTTGTTACTGTTTGTGTCTGTACATATTGGGAACACTGAATGTGTTTATGTTGTAACTGTGTGTGTCTGTACATATTGTGATCACTGTATTTGTTTATGTTGTTACTGTTTGTGTCTGTACATATTATGATCACTGTGCTTATTTATGTTGTTAATGTTTGTTCTGTATATATTGTTTTCTCTGTTTGTGTTTATGTTATTACCTTTTGTGACTGTACATATTATAATCACTGTGTTTGTTTATGTTATTACTGTTTGTGTCACTGTTTTTGTTTATGTTATTACCTTTTGTGTCTGTACATATTATAATCACTGTGTTTGTTTATGTTGTTTATGTTTATGTCTCTATATATTGTGATCACTGTATGTGTTTATGTTGTTACTGTTTGTGTCTGTACATATTATGATCATTGTGTTTGCTTATGTTGTAACTGTTTGAACATATTATGATCACTGTGAGTGTTTATGTTGTTACTGTTTGTGTCTGTACATTTTATAATCACTGTGTGTGTTTATGTTGTTACTGTTTTTCTCTGTATATATCGTGATCACTGTATGTGGTTAGTTGTTAGTTTTTGCATCTGTACATATTATGATCACTGTGTATGCTTATGCTCTTACTGTTTGTGTCTGTACATTTTATAATCACTATGTGTGTTTATGTTGTTAATGTTTGTGTCTGTACATATTGTGATCACTGTGTATGATTATGTTGTTACTGTTTGTGTCTCTACATATTGTGATCACTGTTTGTGTTTATGTTGTTACTGTTTGTATCTGTACATATTGTGATCACTGTGTATGATTATGTTGTTACTGTTTGTGTCTCTACATATTGTGATCACTGTGTATGATTATGTTGTTACTGTTTGTGTCTGTACATATTGTGATCACTGTATGTGTTTATGTTGTTACTGTTTGTGTCTCTACATATTGTGATCACTTTATGTGTTTATGATAGTACTGTTCGTGTCTGTACATTTTATGATCACTGTATATGCTTATGTTGTTACTGTTTGTGTCTGTACATAGTGTGATCACTGTGCATGCTGATGTTGTTACTGTTTCTGTCTGTACATATTGTGATCACTGTGAATACTTATGTTCTTACTGTTTGTGTCTGTTGATATTGTAATCACTGTATTTGTTTATGTTCTTATTTTTTGTGTCTGTACATATTGTGTTCACTGTATGTTATTGTGTTGTTACTGTTTGTGTCTGTACATATTGTGATCACTGTGTTTGTTTGTGTTGTTAATGTTTGTGTTTGTACATATTGTGATCACTGTATGTGTTCATGTTGGTACTGTTTGTGTCTGTACATATCAAGATCACTGTGTTTGTTTATGTTGCTACTGTTTTTGTCTGTACATATCGTAATCACTGTATGTGTTTATGTTGTTACTGTTTGTGTCTGTACATTTTATAATCACTATGTGTGTTTATGTTGTTACTGTTTTTGTCTGTACATATCTTGATTACTGTACGTGTTTATGTTATTGCTGTTAGTGTCTGTACATATTATGATCACTGTATTTGTTTATGTTGTTACTGTTCGTGTCTGTACATATCATGATCACTGTATTTGATTATGTTGTTAATGTTTGTGTCTGTACATATTGTTATCACTGTGTGTGTCTATGTTGTTACTGTTTGTGTCTGTACAGATTCCGCTCACTGTGTATGTTTATGTTGTTACTGTTTGTGTCTGTACATATTGGGATCATTGTATGTGTTTATGTTGTTACTGTTTGTGTCTGTACATATTATGATCACTTTGTATTCTTATGTTGTTACTGTTTGTGTCTGTACATATTGGGAACACTGAATGTGTTTATGTTGTAACTGTGTGTGTCTGTACATATTATGATCACTGTGTTTATTTATGTTGTTAATGTTTGTTCTGTATATATTGTTTTCACTGTTTGTGTTTATGTTATTACCTTTTGTGTCTGTACATATTATAATCCTTGTGTTTGTTTATGTTATTACTGTTTGTGTCACTGTTTTTGTTTATGTTATTACCTTTTGTGTCTGTACATATTATAATCACTGTGTTTCTTTATGTTGTTTATGTTTATGTCTCTATATATTGTGATCACTGTATGTGTTTATGTTGTTACTGTTTGTGTCTGTACATATTATGATCATTGTGTTTGCTTATGTTGTAACTGTTTGTACATAGTATGATCACTGTGAGTGTTTATGTTGTTACTGTTTGTGTCTGTACATTTTATAATCACTGTGTGTGTTTATGTTGTTACTGTTTTTGTCTGTACATATTGTGATCACTGTATGTGGTTAGTTGTTAGATTTTTGCGTCTGTACATATTATGATCACTGTGTATGCTTATGCTCTTACTGTTTGTGTCTGTACATTTTATAATCACTATGTGTGTTTATGTTGTTAATGTTTGTGTCTGTACATATTGTTATCACTGTATATGTTTATGTTATTACTGTTTGGATCTATACATATCATTATCACTGTATGTGTTTATGTTGTTACTGTTTGTGTCTGTACATATTGTGATCACTGTATTTGTTTATGTTGTTACTGTCTGTCTTTGTACATATTGTGATCACTGTATTTGTTTATGTTGTTACTGTTTGTGTCTTTACATATTGTGATCACTGTGTATGATTATGTTGTTACTGTTTGTGTCTCTACATATTGTGATCACTGTATGTGTTTATGTTGTTACTGTTTGTATCTGTACATATTGTGATCACTGTGTATGATTATGTTGTTACTGTTTGTGTCTCTACATATTGTGATCACTGTATTTGTTTATGTTGTTACTGTTTATGTCTGTACATATTGTGATCACTGTGTATGATTATGTTGTTACTGTTTGTGTCTCTACATATTGTGATCACTGTATGTGTTTATGTTGTTAACTGTTTGCGTCTGTACATATTGTGATCACTGTGTATGCTGATGTTGTTACTGTTTGTGTCTGTACATATTGTGATCACTGTGTATGCTGATGTTGTTACTGTTTGTGTCTGTACATATTGTGATCACTTTGTATGCTGATGTTGTTACTGTTTGTGTCTGTACATATTGTGATCACTGTGTATGCTGATGTTCTTACTGTTTGTGTCTGTTGATATTGTAATCACTGTATTTGTTTATGTTCATATTTTTTGTGTCTGTACATATTGTGTTCACTGTATGTTATTGTGTTGTTACTGTTTGTGTCTGTACATATTGTGATCACTGTGTTTGTTTGTGTTGTTAATGTTTGTGTTTGTACATATTGTGATCACTGTATGTGTTCATGTTGGTACTGTTTGTGTCTGTACATATTATGATCACTGTGTTTGTTTATGTTGCTACTGTTTTTGTCTGTACATATCGTAATCACTGTATGTGTTTATGTTGTTACTGTTTGTGTCTGTACATTTTATAATCACTATGTGTGTTTATGTTGTTACTGTTATTGTCTGTACATATCTTGATTACTGTACGTGTTTATGTTATTACTGTTAGTGTCTGTACATATTATGATCACTGTGTTTGTTTATGTTGTTACTGTTTGTGTGTGTACATATCATGATCACTGTATTTGATTATGTTGTTACTGTTTGTGTCTGTACATATTTGGAACACTGAATGTGTTTATGTTGTAACTGTGTGTCTGTACATATTATGATCACTGTGTTTATTTATGTTGTTAATGTTTGTTCTGTATATATTGTTCTCACTGTTTGTGTTTATGTAATTACTGTTTGTGTCACTGTTTGTGTTTATGTTATTACCCTTTGTGTCTGTACATATTATAATCACTGTGTTTGTTTATGTTATTACTGTTTGTGTCACTGTTTTTGTTTATGTTATTACCTTTTGTGTCTGTACATATTATAATCACTGTGTTTGTTTATGTTGTTTATGTTTATGTCTCTATATATTGTGATCACTGTATGTGTTTATTTTGTTACTGTTTGTGTCTGTACATATTATGATCATTGTGTTTGCTTATGTTGTAACTGTTTGTACATATTATTATCACTGTGAGTGTTTATGTTGTTAATGTTTGTGTCTGTACATTTTATAATCACTGTGTTTGTTTATGTTGTTAATGTTTGTGTTTGTACATTTTGTGATTACTGTATGTGTTCATGTTGGTACTGTTTGTGTCTGTACATATTATGATAACTGTGTTTGTTTATGTTATTACTGTTTGTGTCTATACATATTATGATCACTGTGTTTGTTTATGTTGTTACTGATTGTGTCTGTACATATTGTGATCACTGTATTTGTTTATGTTGTTACTGTTTGTGTCTGTACATATCATGATCACTGTATTTGATTATGTTGTTACTGTTTGTGTCTGTACATATTGGGAACACTGAATGTGTTTATGTTGTAACTGTGTTTGTACATATTATGATCACTGTGTTTATTTATGTTGTTACTGTTCGTGTCTGTACATATTGTGATCACTGTGTATGATTATGTTGTTACTGTTTGTGTCTCTACATATTGTGATCACTGTATGTGTTTATGTTGTCACTGTTTGTATCTGTACATATTGTGATCAGTGTGTATGATTATGTTGTTACTGTTTGTGTCTCTACATATTGTGATCACTGTATTTGTTTATGTTGTTACTGTTTGTGTCTGTACATATTATGATCACTGTGTATGATTATGTTGTTACTGTTTGTATCTGTACATATTGTGATCACTGTATGTGTTTATGTTGTTACTGTTTGTGTCTCTACATATTGTGATCACTTTATCTGTTTATGATAATACTGTTTGTGTCTGTACATTTTATGATCACTGTATATGCTTATGTTGTAACTGTTTGTGTCTGTACATAATGTGATCACTGTGTATGCTTATGTTGTTACTGTTTGTGTTTGTACATATTGTGATCACTGTGTATGCTTATTATTACTGTTTGTGTCTGTACATATTGTGATCACTGTGTATACTTATGTTCTTACTGTTTGTGTCTGTTGATATTGTAATCACTGTATTTGTTTATGTTATTATTTTTTTTGTCTGTATATATTGTGTTCACTATATGTTATTGTGTTGTTACTGTTTGTGTCTGTACATACTGTGATCACTGTGTTTGTTTATGTTGTTAATATTTGTGTCTGTACATATTGTGATTACTATACATGTTTATGTTATTACTGTTTGTGTCTGTACATATTATGATCACTGTGTTTGTTTATGTTGTTAATATTTGTGTCTGTACATATTGTGATTACTGTACATGTTTATGTTATTACTGTTTGTGTCTGTACATATTATGATCACTGTGTTTGTTTGTGTTGCTACTGTTTTTGTCTGTAAATATCGTAATCACTGTATGTGTTTATGTTGTTACTGTTTGCGTCTGTACATTTTATAATCACTATGTGTGTTTATGTTGTTACTGTTTTTGTCTGTACATATCTTGTTTACTGTACATGTTTATGTTATTACTGTTAGTGACTGTACATATTATGATCACTGTGTTTGTTTATGTTGTTAATGTTTGTGTTTGTACATTTTGTGATTACTGTATGTGTTCATGTTGTTAGTGTTTGTGTCTGTACATATTATGATCACTGTGTTTGTTTATGTTGTTAATGTTCGTGTTTGTATATATAATGATCACTGTGAGTGTTTATGTTGTTACTGTTTGTGTTTGTACATATTGTGATCACTGTATATGTGTATGTTGTTACTGTTGTGTCTGTACATATCATGATCACTGTATCTGTTTATGTTGTTACTGTTTGTGTCTGTACATATTGTGATCACTGTATGTGTTTATGTTGTTACTGTCTGTCTTTGTACATATTGTGATCATTGTGTATGATTATGTTGTTACTGTTTGTGTCTGTACATATTGTGATTACCGTATGTGTTAACGTTGTTACTGTTTGTCTGTACATATTAAAATCACTGTATGTGCTTATGTTGCTACTCTTTCTTTCTGTACATATCATTATTACTGTATGTGTTTATGTTATTACTGTTTGTGTCTATACATATTATGATCACTGTATGTGTTTATGTTATTACTGTTTGTGTCTGTACATATTATGATCACTGCGTTTCTTTATGTTGTTCATGTTTCTTTCTGTATATATTGTGATCAATGTATGTGCTTATCTTGTTAGTGTTTGTGTCTGTACATATTATGATCACTGTGTTTTCTTATGTTGTAACTGTTTGTACATATTATGATCAATGTGAATATTTATGTTGTTACTGTTTGTGTCTGTACATGCTGATGTTGTTACTGTTTGTGTACATATTATGATAACTGTATTTGTTTATGTTGTTATTTTTTGTGTCTGTACATATTTTGTCCACTGTATGTTTTTGTGTTGTTACTGTTTGTGTCTGTATATATCGTAATCACTGTATGTGTTTCTATTATTACTGTTTGTGTCTGTACATATTATGATCACTGTGTTTGTTTATGTTGTTAATGTTTGTGTCTGTACATATTGTGATCACTGTATTTGTTTATATTGTTATTTTTTGTGTCTGTACATATTCTGTTCACTGTATGTGTTTATGTTGTTACTGTTTGTGTCTGTACATATTGCAATCACTGTGTATGTTTATGTTGTAACTGTTCGTGTCTTAACATATCGTGATCACTGTATGTGTTTATGTTGTTAATGTTCGTTTCTGTACATATTATAATCACTGTATGTGCTTATGTTGCTAATCTTTGTGTCTATACATATCGTGATTACTGTATGTGTTTATGTTATTATTGTTTGTGTCTGTTCATATTGCGATCACTGTGTATGTTTATGTTGTTACTGTTTGTGTCTGTACATTTTGTGATCACTGTATGTGCTTATGTTGCTACTGTTTGTTTCTATACATATCATGATCACTGTATGTGTTGATGTTGTGACTGTTTTTGTCTGTCCATATTATGATCACTTTGTATTTTTATGTTGCTACTCTTTGTGTCTATACATATCGTGATCACTGTGTATGCTTAGGTTGTTACTGTTTGTGTCTGTACATATTGTGATCACTGTATGTGTTTATGTTGTAAATGTTTGTGTCTGTACATATTATGATCACTTTGCATTCTTATGTTGTTACTGTTTGTGTCTCTACATATTGTGATCACTGTATGTGTTTATGTTGTAACTGTTTGTGTCTGTACATATTGTGATCACTGTTTTTGTATATGTTCTTTCTCTTTGTGTCTGTACATATTGTGATCACTGTATTTGTTTATGTTGTAACTGTTTGTGTCTGTACATATTATGATCACTGTACAAGTTGATGTTGTTACTGTTTTTATCTGTACATATTATGATCACTTTCTATTTTTATGTTGCTACTCTTTGTATCAATACATATCGTGATCACTGGATATTTGTTTATGTAGTTACTGTTTGTGTCTGTGCATAATGTGATCACTGTTTGTGTTTATGTTGTTACTGTTTGTGTCTGTACATATTATGATCACTATGTATTCTTATGTTATTACTGTTTGTGTCTGTACATATTGCAATCACTGTGTATGTTTATGTTGTAAATGTTATTGTCTTTACATATCGTGATCACTGTATGTGTTTATGTTGTTAATGTTCATTTCTGTACATATTATGATCACTGTATGTGCTTATGTTGCTAATCTTTGTGTCTGTACATATCGTGATTACTGTATGTGTTTATGTTATTACTGTTTGTGTCTGTACATATTATGATCACTGTGTTTGTTTATGTTGTTAATGTTTGTGTCTGTACATATTGTGATCACTGTATTTGTTTACGTTATTATTTTTTGTGTCTGTACGTATTGTGATCACTGTTTGTGTTTATGTTGTTACTGTTTGTGTCTGTACATATCGTGATCACTTTATATTCTTATGTTGTAACTGTTTGTGTCTGTTCATATCATGGTCACTTTGCAACTTATGTTGTTACTGTTTGTGTCGTTATATATTTTGATCACTGTACATGTTTATTTTGTTACTGTTTGTGTCTGTACATATTATGATCACTGTACGTGTTTATGTTGTTACTGTCTGTGTCTGTACATCTTGCAATCACTGTGCAGGTTTACCTGTTTGTGTTAATAATGTGCATACTTGTATTTATCATGATCACTTTGTATGTTTATGTTGTTACTGTTTGTGTCTGTACATATTGTGATCACTGTGTATGCTTATGTTGTTACTGTTTGTGTCTGTACATATTTTGATAACTGTTTTTGTATATGTTCTTACTCTTTGTGTCTGTACATATTGTTATTACTGTATGAGTTTATGTTATAACTATTTGTGTCTGTACATATTATGATCACTGTATGTGTTTATATTATTACTGTTTGTGTCTGTAAATATCGTTATCACTGTACGTGTTTATGTTTTTTTTGTGTCTGTACATATTGTGATCACTGTATTTGTTTATGTTGTTACTGTTTGTGTCAGTACATATTGTGATCACTGTGTATGCTTATGTTGTAACTGTTTGTGTCTGTACATATTTTGATAACTGTTTTTGTATATGTTCTTACTCTTTGTGTCTGTACATATTGTTATTACTGTATGAGTTTATGTTATAACTATTTGTGTCTATACATATTATGATCACTGTATGTGTTTATGTTGTTACTGTTTGTGTCTGTACATATCATGATCACTGTAGGTGTTTATGTTATTACTGTCTGTGTCTGTACATATTGTATTCACTGTATGTGTTTATGTTGTTAATGTTTGTGTCTGTACATATTGTGATCACTGTATGTGTTTATGTTGTTACTGTTCTCTTTGTACATATTGTGATCACTGTATTTGTTTATGTTGTTAATGTTTGTGTCTGTACATATTGTGATCACTGTGTATGCTAATGTCTGTACATATTATGATCACTGTGTTTGTTTGTGTTGTTAATGTTTGTGTCTGTACATATTATGATCACTTTGCATTCTTATGTTGTTACTGTTTGTGTCTCTACATATTGTGATCACTGTATGTGTTTATGTTGTAACTGTTTCTGTCTGTACATATTGTGATCACTGTTTTTGTATATGTTCTTTCTCTTTGTGTCTGTACATATTGTGATCAATGTATTTGTTTATGTTGTAACTGTTTGTGTCTGTACATATTATGATCACTGTATGTGTTGATGTTGTGACTGTTTTTGTCTGTCCATATTATGATCACTTTGTATTTTTATGTTGCTACTCTTTGTGTCTATACATATCGTGATCACTGTGTATGCTTAGGTTGTTACTGTTTGTGTCTGTACATATTGTGATCACTGTATGTGTTTATGTTGTAAATGTTTGTGTCTGTACATATTATGATCACTTTGCATTCTTATGTTGTTACTGTTTGTGTCTCTACATATTGTGATCACTGTATGTGTTTATGTTGTAACTGTTTGTGTCTGTACATATTGTGATCACTGTTTTTGTATATGTTCTTACTCTTTGTGTCTGTACATATTGTTATTACTGTATGAGTTTATGTTATAACTATTTGTGTCTGTACATATTATGATCACTGTATGTGTTTATATTATTACTGTTTGTGTCTGTAAATATCGTTATCACTGTATGTGTTTATGTTTTTTTTTGTCTGTACATATTGTGATCACTGTATTTGTTTATGTTGTAACTGTTTGTGTCTGTACATATTATGATCACTGTACAAGTTGATGTTGTTACTGTTTTTATCTGTACATATTATGATCACTTTCTATTTTTATGTTGCTACTCTTTGTATCAATACATATCGTGATCACTGGATATTTGTTTATGTAGTTACTGTTTGTGTCTGTGCATAATGTGATCACTGTTTGTGTTTATGTTGTTACTGTTTGTGTCTGTACATATTATGATCACTATGTATTCTTATGTTATTACTGTTTGGGTCTGTACATATTTTGATAACTGTTTTTGTATATGTTCTTACTCTTTGTGTCTGTACTTATTGTTATTACTGTATGAGTTTATGTTATAACTATTTGTGTCTGTACATATTATGATCACTGTATGTGTTTGTATTATTACTGTTTGTGTCTGTAAATATCGTTATCACTGTACGTGTTTATGTTTTTTTTGTGTCTGTACATATTGTGATCACTGTATTTGTTTATGTTGTTACTGTTTGTGTCTGTACATATTGTGATCACTGTGTATGCTTATGTTGTAACTGTTTGTGTCTGTACATATTTTGATAACTGTTTTTGTATATGTTCTTACTCTTTGTGTCTGTACATATTGTTATTACTGTATGAGTTTATGTTATAACTATTTGTGTCTATACATATTATGATCACTGTATGTGTTTATGTTGTTACTGTTTGTGTCTGTACATATCATTATCACTGTAGGTGTTTATGTTATTACTGTCTGTGTCTGTACATATTGTATTCACTGTATGTGTTTATGTTGTTAATGTTTGTCTGTACATATTGTGATCACTGTATGTGTTTATGTTGTTACTGTTCTCTTTGTACATATTGTGATCACTGTATTTGTTTATGTTGTTAATGTTTGTGTCTGTACATATTGTGATCACTGTGTATGCTAATGTCTGTACATATTATGATCACTGTGTTTGTTTGTGTTGTTAATGTTTGTGTCTGTACATATTATGATCACTTTGCATTCTTATGTTGTTACTGTTTGTGTCTCTACATATTGTGATCACTGTATGTGTTTATGTTGTAACTGTTTCTGTCTGTACATATTGTGATCACTGTTTTTGTATATGTTCTTTCTCTTTGTGTCTGTACATATTGTGATCACTGTATTTGTTTATGTTGTAACTGTTTGTGTCTGTACATATTATGATCACTGTATGTGTTGATGTTGTGACTGTTTTTGTCTGTCCATATTATGATCACTTTGTATTTTTATGTTGCTACTCTTTGTGTCTATACATATCGTGATCACTGTGTATGCTTAGGTTGTTACTGTTTGTGTCTGTACATATTGTGATCACTGTATGTGTTTATGTTGTAAATGTTTGTGTCTGTACATATTATGATCACTTTGCATTCTTATGTTGTTACTGTTTGTGTCTCTACATATTGTGATCACTGTATGTGTTTATGTTGTAACTGTTTCTGTCTGTACATATTGTGATCACTGTTTTTGTATATGTTCTTTCTCTTTGTGTCTGTACATATTGTGATCACTGTATTTGTTTATGTTGTAACTGTTTGTGTCTGTACATATTATGATCACTGTATGTGTTGATGTTGTGACTGTTTTTGTCTGTCCATATTATGATCACTTTGTATTTTTATGATGCTACTCTTTGTGTCTATACATATCGTGATCACTGTGTATGCTTAGGTTGTTACTGTATGTGTCTGTACATATTGTGATCACTGTATGTGTTTATGTTGTAAATGTTTGTGTCTGTACATATTATGATCACTTTGCATTCTTATGTTGTTACTGTTTGTGTCTCTACATATTGTGATCACTGTATGTGTTTATGTTGTAACTGTTTGTGTCTGTACATATTGTGATCACTGTTTTTGTATATGTTCTTACTCTTTGTGTCTGTACATATTGTTATTACTGTATGAGTTTATGTTATAACTATTTGTGTCTGTACATATTATGATCACTGTATGTGTTTATATTATTACTGTTTGTGTCTGTAAATATCGTTATCACTGTATGTGTTTATGTTTTTTTTATGTCTGTACATATTGTGATCACTGTATTTGTTTATGTTGTAACTGTTTGTGTCTGTACATATTATGATCACTGTACAAGTTGATGTTGTTACTGTTTTTATCTGTACATATTATGATCACTTTCTATTTTTATGTTGCTACTCTTTGTGTCTATACATATCGTGATCACTGTGTATGCTTAGGTTGTTACTGTTTGTGTCTGTACATATTGTGATCACTGTATGTGTTTATGTTGTAAATGTTTGTGTCTGTACATATTATGATCACTTTGCATTCTTATGTTGTTACTGTTTGTGTCTGTACATATTATGATCACTATGTATTCTTATGTTATTACTGTTTGGGTCTGTACATATTTTGATAACTGTTTTTGTATATGTTCTTACTCTTTGTGTCTGTACATATTGTTATTACTGTATGAGTTTATGTTATAACTATTTGTGTCTGTACATATTATGATCACTGTATGTGTTTATATTATTACTGTTTGTGTCTGTAAATATCGTTATCACTGTACGTGATTATGTTATTTTTGTGTCTGTACATATTGTGATCACTGTATTTGATCACTGTGTATGCTTATGTTGTTACTGTTTGTGTCTGTACATATTTTGATAACTGTTTTTGTATATGTTCTTACTCTTTGTGTCTGTACATATTGTTATTACTGTATGAGTTTATGTTATAACTATTTGTGTCTGTACATATTATGATCACTGTATGTGTTTATATTATTACTGTTTGTGTCTGTAAATATCGTTATCACTGTACGTGTTTATGTTTTTTTTGTGTCTGTACATATTGTGATCACTGTATGTGTTTATGTTGTAAATGTTTGTGTCTGAACATATTGTGATCACTGTGTATGCTAATGTCTGTGCATATCATTATTACTATATGAGTTCATGTTATTACTGTTTGTGTCTGTACATATTATGATCACTGTATGTGTTTATGTTGTTACTGTTTGTGTCTGTACATATCATTATCACTGTAGGTGATTATGTTATTACTGTCTGTGTCTGTACATATTGTATTCACTGTATGTGTTTATGTTGTTAATGTTTGTGTCTGTACATATTGTGATCACTGTATGTGTTTATGTTGTTACTGTTCTCTTTGTACATATTGTGATCACTGTATTTGTTTATGTTGTTAATGTTTGTGTCTGTACATATTGTGATCACTGTGTATGCTAATGCCTGCACATATTATGATCACTGTGTTTGTTTGTGTTGTTAATGTTTGTGTTTGTACATATTGTGATCACTGTATTTGTTCATGTTGGTACTGTTTGTGTCTGTTCATATTATGATCACTGTGTATGATTATGTTGTGACTGTTCGTGTCTGTACATATTGTGATCACTGTATTTGTTTATGTTGTTACTGTTTGTGTCTGTACATATCTTGATCACTGTATTTGTTTATGTTGTTACTGTTTGTGTCTGTACATATTGTGATCACTGTATTTGTTTATGTTGTTACTGTTTGTGTCTGTACATATTGTGATCACTGTATTTGTTTATGTTGTTACTGTTTGTGTCTGTACATATCATGATCACTGTATTTGATTATGTTGTTAATGTTTGTGTCTGTACATACTGTTATCACTGTGTGTGTCTATGTTGTTACTGTTTGTGTCTGTACAGATTGCGTTCACTGTGTATGTTTATGTTGTTACTGTTTGTGTCTGTACATATTGGGATTATTGTATGTGTTTATGTTGTTACTGTTTGTGTCTGTACATATTATGATCACTTTGTATTCTTATGTTGTTACTCTTTGTGTCTGTACATATTGGGAACACTGAATGTGTTTATGTTGTAACTGTGTGTGTCTGTACATATTGTGATAACTCTGTTTGTTTATGTTATTACTGTTTGTGTCTATACATATTATGATCACTGTGTTTGTTTATGTTGTTACTGTTTGTGTCTGTACATATTGTGATCACTGTATTTGTTTATGTTGTTACTGTTTGTGTCTGTACATATCATGATCACTGTATTTGATTATGTTGTTACTGTTTGTGTCTGTACATATTGGGAACACTGAATGTGTTTATGTTATTACTGTTTGTGTCACTGTTTGTGTTTATGTTATTACCCTTTGTGTCTGTACATATTATAATCACTGTGTTTGTTTATGTTATTACTTTTTGTGTCACTGTTTTTGTTTATGTTATTACCTTTTGTGTCTGTACATATTATAATCACTGTGTTTGTTTATGTTGTTTATGTTTATGTCTCTATATATTGTGATCACTGTATGTGTTTATGTTGTTACTGTTTGTGTCTGTACATATTGGGATCATTGTATGTGTTTATGTTGTTACTGTTTGTGTCTGTACATATTATGATCACTTTGTATTCTTATGTTGTTACTCTTTGTGTCTGTACATATTGGGAACACTGAATGTGTTTATGTTATAACTGTGTGTGTCTGTACATATTGTGATAACTGTGTTTGTTTATGTTATTACTGTTTGTGTCTATACATATTATGATCACTGTGTTTGTTTATGTTGTTACTGTTTGTGTCTGTACATATTGTGATCACTGTATTTGTTTATGTTGTTACTGTTTGTGTCTGTACATATCATGATCACTGTGTTTATTTATGTTGTTAATGTTTGTTCTGTATATATTGTTTTCACTGTATGTGTTTATGTTATTACTGTTTGTGTCACTGTTTGTGTTTATGTTATTACCCTTTGTGTCTGTACATATTATAATCACTGTGTTTGTTTATGTTATTACTTTTTGTGTCACTGTTTTTGTTTATGTTATTACCTTTTGTGTCTGTACATATTATAATCACTGTGTTTGTTTATGTTGTTTATGTTTATGTCTCTATATATTGTGATCACTGTATGTGTTTATGTTGTTACTGTTTGTGTCTGTACATATTATGATCATTGTGTTTGCTTATGTTGTAACTGTTTGTACATATTATTATCACTGTGAGTGTTTATGATAATACTGTTTGTGTCTGTACATTTTATGATCACTGTATATGCTTATGTTGTAACTGTTTGTGTCTGTACATAATGTGATCACTGTGTATGCTTATGTTGTTACTGTTTGTGTTTGTACATATTGTGATCACTGTGTATGCTTATGTTCTTACTGTTTGTGTATGTACATATTGTGATCACTGTGTATACTTATGTTCTTACTGTTTGGGTCTGTTGATATTGTCATCACTGTATTTGTTTATGTTATTATTTTTTTTGTCTGTATATATTGTGTTCACTGTATGTTATTGTGTTGTTACTGTTTGTGTCTGTACATATTGTGATCACTGTGTTTGTTTATGTTGTTAATATTTGTGTCTGTACATATTGTGATTACTGTACATGTTTATGTTATTACTGTTTGTGTCTGTACATATTATGATCACTGTGTTTGTTTATGTTGTTAATATTTGTGTCTGTACATATTGTGATTACTGTACATGTTTATGTTATTACTGTTTGTGTCTGTACATATTATGATCACTGTGTTTGTTTGTGTTGCTACTGTTTTTGTCTGTACATATCGTAATCACTGTATGTGTTTATGTTGTTACTGTTTGTGTCTGTACATTTTATAATCACTATGTGTGTTTATGTTGTTACTGTTTTTGTCTGTACATATCTTGCTTACTGTACATGTTTATGTTATTACTGTTAGTGACTGTACATATTATGATCACTGTGTTTGTTTATGTTGTTAATGTTTCTGTTTGTACATTTTGTGATTACTGTATGTGTTCATGTTGTTAGTGTTTGTGTCTGTACATATTATGATCACTGTGTTTGTTTATGTTGTTAATGTTCGTGTTTGTATATATAATGATCACTGTGAGTGTTTATGTTGTTACTGTTTGTGTTTGTACATATTGTGATCACTGTATATGTGTATGTTGTTACTGTTGTGTCTGTACATATTGTGATCATTGTGTATGATTATGTTGTTACTGTTTTTGTCTGTACATATTGTGATTACCGTATGTGTTAACGTTGTTACTGTTTGTCTGTACATATTAAAATCACTGTATGTGCTTATGTTGCTACTCTTTCTTTCTGTACATATCATTATTACTGTATGTGTTTATGTTATTACTGTTTGTGTCTATACATATTATGATCACTGTATGTGTTTATGTTATTACTGTTTGTGTCTGTACATATTATGATCACTGCGTTTCTTTATGTTGTTAATGTTTCTTTCTGTATATATTGTGATCAATGTATGTGCTTATCTTGTTAGTGTTTGTGTCTGTACATATTATGATCACTGTGTTTTCTTATGTTGTAACTGTTTGTACATATTATGATCAATGTGAATATTTATGTTGTTACTGTTTGTGTCTGTACATGCTGATGTTGAAACTGTTTGTGTACATATTATGATAACTGTATTTGTTTATGTTGTTATTTTTTGTGTCTGTACATATTTTGTCCACTGTATGTTTTTGTGTTGTTACTGTTTGTGTCTGTATATATCGTAATCACTGTATGTGTTTCTATTATTATTGTTTGTGTCTGTACATATTATGATCACTGTGTTTGTTTATGTTGTTAATGTTTGTGTCTGTACATATTTTGATCACTGTATTTGTTTATATTGTTATTTTTTGTGTCTGTACATATTCTGTTCACTGTATGTGTTTATGTTGTTACTGTTTGTGTCTTTACATGTTGCAATCACTGTGTATGTTTATGTTGTAACTGTTCCTGTCTTTACATATCATGATCACTGTATGTGTTTATGTTGTTAATGTTCATTTCTGTACATATTATAGTCACTGTATGTGCTTATGTTGCTAATCTTTGTGTCTATACATATCTTGATTACTGTATGTGTTTATGTTATTATTGTTTGTGTCTGTACATATTGCGATCACTGTGTATGTTTATGTTGTTACTGTTTGTTTCTATACATATCATGATCACTGTATGTGTTGATGTTGTGACTGTTTTTGTCTGTCCATATTATGATCACTTTGTATTTTTATGTTGCTACTCTTTGTGTCTATACATATCGTGATCACTGTGTATGCTTAGGTTCTTACTGTTTGTGTCTGTACATATTGTGATCACTGTATGTGTTTATGTTGTAAATGTTTGTGTCTGTACATATTATGATCACTTTGCATTCTTATGTTGTTACTGTTTGTGTCTCTACATATTGTGATCACTGTATGTGTTTATCTTGTAACTGTTTGTGTCTGTACATATTGTGATCACTGTTTTTGTATATGTTCTTACTCTTAGTGTCTGTACATATTGTGATCACTGTATTTGTTAATGTTGTAACTGTTTGTGTCTGTACATATTATGATCACTGTACAAGTTGATGTTGTTACTGTTTTTATCTGTACATATTATGATCACTTTCTATTTTTATGTTGCTACTCTTTGTATCAATACATATCGTGATCACTGGATATTTGTTTATGTAGTTACTGTTTGTGTCTGTGCATAATGTGATCACTGTTTGTGTTTATGTTGTTACTGTTTGTGTCTGTACATATTATGATCACTATGTATTCTTATGTTATTACTGTTTGTGTCTGTACATATTGCAATCACTGTGTATGTTTATGTTGTAAATGTTCGTGTCTTTACATATCGTGATCACTGTATGTGTTTATGTTGTTAATGTTCATTTCTGTACATATTATGATCACTGTATGTGCTTATGTTGCTAATCTTTGTGTCTGTACATATCGTGATCACTGTATATGTTTATGTTATTACTGTTTGTGTCTGTACATATTATGATCACTGTGTTTGTTTATGTTGTTATTTTTTGTGTCTGTACGTATTGTGATCACTGTTTGTGTTTATGTTGTTACTGTTTGTGTCTGTACATATCGTGATCACTTTATATTCTTATGTTGTAACTGTTTGTGTCTGTTCATATCATGGTCACTTTCCATTCTTATGTTGTTACTGTTTGTGACGTTATATATTTTGATCACTGTACATGTTTATGTTGTTACTGTTTGTGTCTGTACATATTATGATCACTGTACGTGTTTATGTTGTTACTGTCTGTGTCTGTACATCTTGCAATCACTGTGCAGGTTTACCTGTTTGTGTTAATAATGTGCAAACTTGTATTTATCATGATCACTTCGTATGTTTATGTTGTTACTGTTTGTGTCTGTACATATCTTCATCACTGTATGTGTTTATGTTTTTACTGTTTATGTCTGTACATATTGTGATCAGTGTGTGTGTTTATGTTGTTACTGTTTGTGTCTGTACATATTGTGATCACTGTGTATGCTTATGTTGTTACTGTTTGTGTCTGTACATATTTTGATAACTGTTTTTGTATATGTTCTTACTCTTTGTGTCTGTACATATTGTTATTACTGTATGAGTTTATGTTATAACTATTTGTGTCTGTACATATTATGATCACTGTATGTGTTTATATTATTACTGTTTGTGTCTGTAAATATCGTTATCACTGTATGTGTTTATGTTGTTTTTTTTTTGTGTCTGTACATATTGTGATCACTGTATTTGTTTATGTTGTTACTGTTTGTGTCTGTACATATTGTGATCACTGTGTATGCTTATGTTGTTACTGTTTGTGTCTGTACATATTTTGATAACTGTTTTTGTATATGTTCTTACTCTTTGTGTCTGTACATATTGTTATTACTGTATGAGGTTATGTTATAACTATTTGTGTCTATACATATTATGATCACTGTATGTGTATGTGTTTATATTATATTGTATTTGTTTATATTGTTATTTTTTGTGTCTGTACATATTCTGTTCACTGTATGTGTACTGTTTGTGTCTGTAAATATCATTATCACTGTATGTGTTTATGTTTTTTTTTGTGTCTGTACATATTGTGATCACTGTATGTGTTTATGTTGTAAATGTTTGTGTCTGAACATTTTGTGATCACTGTGTATGCTGATGTCTGTGCATATCATTATTACTGTATGAGTTTATGTTATTACTGTTTGTGTCTGTACATATTATGATCACTGTATGTGTTTATGTTGTTACTGTTTGTGTCTGTACATATTGTATTCACTGTATGTGTTTATGTTGTTAATGTTTGTGTCTGTACATATTGTGATCACTGTATGTGTTTATGTTGTTACTGTTCTCTTTGTACATATTGTGATCACTGTATTTGTTTATGTTGTTAATGTTTGTGTCTGTACATATTGTGATCACTGTGTATGCTAATGTCTGTACATATTATGATCACTGTGTTTGTTTGTGTTGTTAATGTTTGTGTTTGTACATATTGTGATCACTGTATGTGTTCATGTTGGAACTGTTTGTGTCTGTACATATTATGATCACTGTGTTTGTTTATGTTGCTACTGTTTGTGTCTGTACATATTGTGATCACTGTGTATGATTATGTTGTTACTGTTTGTGTCTGTACATATTGTGATTACCGTATGTGTTAACGTTGTTACTGTTTGTCTGTACATATTAAAATCACTGTATGTGCTTATGTTGCTACTCTTTCTGTCTGTACATATCATTATTACTGTATGTGTTTATGTTATTACTGTTTGTGTGTATACATATTATGATCACTGTATGTGTTTATGTTATTACTGTTTGTGTCTGTACATATTATGATCACTGCGTTTCTTTATGTTGTTAATGTTTCTTTCTGTATATATTGTGATCAATGTATGTGCTTATCTTGTTAGTGTTTGTGTCTGTACATATTATGATCACTGTGTTTTCTTATGTTGTAACTGTTTGTACATATTATGATCAATGTGAATATTTATGTTGTTACTGTTTGTGTCTGTACATGCTGATGTTGTTACTGTTTGTGTACATATTATGATAACTGTATTTGTTTATGTTGTTATTTTTTGTGTCTGTACATATTTTGTTCACTGTATGTTTTTGTGTTGTTACTGTTTGTGTCTGTATATATCGCAATCACTGTATGTGTTTCTATTATTACTGTTTGTGTCTGTACATATTATGATCACTGTGTTTGTTTATGTTGTTAATGTTTGTGTCTGTACATATTGTGATCACTGTATTTGTTTATATTGTTATTTTTTGTGTCTGTACATATTCTGTTCACTGTATGTGTTTATGTTGTTACTGTTTGTGTCTGTACATATTGCAATCACTGTATGTGTTTCTATTATTACTGTTTGTGTCTGTACATATTATGATCACTGTGTTTGTTTATGTTGTTAATGTTTGTGTCTGTACATATTGTGATCACTGTATTTGTTTATATTGTTATTTTTTGAGTCTGTACATATTCTGTTCACTGTATGTGTTTATGTTGTTACTGTTTGTGTCTGTACATATTGCAATCACTGTGTATGTTTATGTTGTAACTGTTCGTGTCTTAACATATCGTGATCACTGTATGTGTTTATGTTGTTAATGTTCGTTTCTGTACATATTATAATCACTGTATGTGCTTATGTTGCTAATCTTTGTGTCTATACATATCGTGATTACTGTATGTGTTTATGTTATTATTGTTTGTGTCTGTACATATTGCGATCACTGTGTATGTTTATGTTGTTACTGTTTTTGTCTGTACATTTCGTGATCACTGTATGTGCTTATGTTGCTACTGTTTGTTTCTATACATATCATGATCACTGTATGTGTTGATGTTGTGACTGTTTTTGTCTGTCCATATTATGATCACTTTGTATTTTTATGTTGCTACTCTTTGTGTCTATACATATCGTGATCACTGTGTATGCTTAGGTTGTTACTGTTTGTGTCTGTACATATTGTGATCAATGTATGTGTTTATGTTGTAAATGTTTGTGTCTGTACATATTATGATCACTTTGCATTCTTATGTTGTTACTGTTGGTGTCTCTACATATTGTGATCACTCTATGTGTTTATGTTGTAACTGTTTGTGTCTGTACATATTGTGATCACTGTTTTAGTATATGTTCTTACTTTTTGTGTCTGTACATATTGTTATTACTGTATGAGTTTATGTTATAACTATTTGTGTCTGTACATATTATGATCACTGTATGTGTTTATATTATTACTGTTTGTGTCTGTAAATATCGTTATCACTGTATGTGTTTATGTTTATTTTAAATGTCTGTACATATTGTGATCACTTTATTTGTTTATGTTGTAACTGTTTGTGTCTGTACATATTATGATCACTGTACAAGTTGATGTTGTTACTGTTTTTATCTGTACATATTATGATCACTTTCTATTTTTATGTTGCTACTCTTTGTATCAATACATATCGTGATCACTGGATATTTGTTTATGTAGTTACTGTTTGTGTCTGTGCATAATGTGATCACTGTTTGTGTTTATGTTGTTACTGTTTGTGTCTGTACATATTATGATCACTATGTATTCTTATGTTATTACTGTTTGGGTCTGTACATATTTTGATAACTGTTTTTGTATATGTTCTTACTCTTTGTGTCTGTACATATTGTTATTATTGTTTGAGTTTATGTTATAACTATTTGTGTCTGTACATATTATGATCACTGTATGTGTTTATATTATTACTGTTTGTGTCTGTAAATATCGTTATCACTGTACGTGTTTATGTTTTTTTTGTGTCTGTACATATTGTGATCACTGTATTTGTTTATGTTGTTACTGTTTGTGTCTGTACATATTGTGATCACTGTGTATGCTTATGTTGTTACTGTTTGTGTCTGTACATATTTTGATAACTGTTTTTGTATATGTTCTTACTCTTTGTGTCTGTACATATTGTTATTACTGTATGAGTTTATGTTATAACTATTTGTGTCTATACATATTATGATCACTGTATGTGTTTATATTATTACTGTTTGTGTCTGTAAATATTGTTATCACTGTATGTGTTTATGTTTTTTTTTGTGTCTGTACATATTGTGATTATTGTATGTGTTTATGTTGTAAATGTTTGTGTCTGAACATATTGTGATCACTGTGTATGCTAATGTCTGTGCATATCATTATTACTGTATGAGTTCATGTTATTACTGTTTGTGTCTGTACATATTATGATCACTGTATGTGTTTATGTTGTTACTGTTTGTGTCTGTACATATCATTATCACTGTAGGTGTTTATGTTATTACTGTCTGTGTCTGTACATATTGTATTCACTGTATGTGTTTATGTTGTTAATGTTTGTGTCTGTACATATTGTGATCACTGTATGTGTTTATGTTGTTACTGTTCTCTTTGTACATATTGTGATCACTGTATTTGTTTATGTTGTTAATGTTTGTGTCTGTACATATTGTGATCACTGTGTATGCTAATGTCTGTACATATTATGATCACTGTGTTTGTTTGTGTTGTTAATGTTTGTGTTTGTACATATTGTGATCACTGTATGTGTTCATGTTGGTACTGTTTGTGTTTGTACATATTATGATCACTGTGTTTGTTTATGTTGCTACTGTTTTTGTCTGTACATATCGTAATCACTGTATGTGTTTATGTTGTTACTGTTTGTGTCTGTACATTTTATAATCACTATGTGTGTTTATGTTGTTACTGTTTTTGTCTGTACATATCTTGATTACTGTACATGTTTATGTTATTACTGTTAGTGACTGTACATATTATGATCACTGTGTTTGTTTATGTTGTTAAAGTTTGTGTTTGTACATTTTGTGATTACTGTATGTGTTCATGTTGTTACTGTTTGTGTCTGTACATATTATGATAACTGTGTTTGTTTATGTTATTACTGTTTGTGTCTGTACATATTATGATCACTGTGTTTGTTTATGTTGTTAATGTTTGTGTTTGTACATTTTGTGATTACTGTATGTGTTCATGTTGTTAGTGTTTGTGTCTGTACATATTATGATCACTGTGTTTGTTAATGTTGTTAATGTTCGTGTTTGTATATATAATGATCACTGTGAGTGTTTATGTTGTTACTGTTTGTGTTTGTACATATTGTGATCACTGTATATGTGTATGTTGTTACTGTTGTGTCTGTACATATCATGATCACTGTATGTGTTTATGTTGTTACTGTTTGTGTCTGTACATATTGTGATCACTGTATGTGTTTATGTTGTTACTGTCTGTCTTTGTACATATTGTGATCACTGTATTTGTTTATGTTGTTACTGTTATTGTCTGTACATATTGTGATCACTGTGTATGATTATGTTGTAACTGTTTGTGTCTGTACATATTGTGATTACCGTATGTGTTAACGTTGTTACTGTTTGTCTGTACATATTAAAATCACTGTATGTGCTTATGTTGCTACTCTTTCTGTCTGTACATATCATTATTACTGTATGTGTTTATGTTATTACTGTTTGTGTCTATACATATTATGATCACTGTATGTGTTTATGTTATTACTGTTTGTGTCTGTACATATTATGATCACTGTGTTTCTTTATGTTGTTAATGTTTCTTTCTGTATATATTGTGATCAATGTATGTGCTTATCTTGTTAGTGTTTGTGTCTGTACATATTATGATCACTGTGTTTTCTTATGTTGTAAATGTTTGTACATATTATGATCAATGTGAATATTTATGTTGTTACTGTTTGTGTCTATACATGCTGATGTTGTTACTGTTTGTGTACATATTATGATAACTGTATTTGTTTATGTTGTTATTTTTTGTGTCTGTACATATTTTGTCCACTGTATGTTTTTGTGTTGTTACTGTTTGTGTCTGTATATATCGTAATCACTGTATGTGTTTCTATTATTACTGTTTGTGTCTGTACATATTATGATCACTGTGTTTGTTTATGTTGTTAATGTTTGTGTCTGTACATATTGTGATCACTGTATTTGTTTAAATTGTTATTTTTTGTGTCTGTACATATTCTGTTCACTGTATGTGTTTATGTTGTTACTGTTTGTGTCTGTACATATTGCAATCACTGTGTATGTTTATGTTGTAACTGTTCGTGTCTTTACATATCGTGATCACTGTATGTGTTTATGTTGTTAATGTTCGTTTCTGTACATATTATAATCACTGTATGTGCTTATGTTGCTAATCTTTGTGTCTATACATATCGTGATCACTGTATGTGTTTATGTTATTATTGTTTGTGTCTGTACATATTGCAATCACTGTGTATGTTTATGTTGTAACTGTTTGTGTCTGTACATATTATGATCACTGTATGTGTTGATGTTGTGACTGTTTTTGTCTGTCCATATTATGATCACTTTGTATTTTTATGTTGCTACTCTTTGTGTCTATACATATTGTGATCACTGTGTATGCTTAGGTTGTTACTGTTTGTGTCTGTACATATTGTGATCACTGTATGTGTTTATGTTGTAAATGTTTGTGTCTGTACATATTATGATCACTTTGTATTCTTATGTTGTTTCTGTTTGTGTCTGTACATATTGTGATCACTTTGTATTGTTATGTTGTAACTGTTTATGTCTTTTCATATCATGATCACTTTGCATTCTTATGTTGTTACTGTTTGTGTCTTTATATATTTTGATCACTGTACATGTTTATATTGTTACTGTTTGTATCTTTATAGATTTTGCTCACTGTACATGTTAATGTTGTTACTGTTTGTGTCTGTACATATTATGATCACTTATGCTTATGTTGTGACTGTATGTGTCTGTATATATAGTGATCACTGTTTAAATCTATGTGTACAGTCTTTGTTGTCACTGTGAGCATTTATGTTTATATGTATTCTGACTGATGTGTTCAATCTGAGTTATCACTGTATGTGTCTGATCTCTATACATTCTGATCTCTATAATCATATTCATAATCATATCATGTATTTGTTTATATTCTGATCATTGTGTTTATCACTATTTATGTTTCGTCATTACCCCAAGCAAAAGTATAAGTAAATGACTGACACAAATATAGGCTTCGGAATTTGGCTAGTGGTGGCCAATTCTATTGAAAGTTTCCTCTTGTGAAAGAAAAGTGTAAAGTAATTATATAGCATATTATGATGTTGGGTAAATTAAATTGTTTATATTCTGATGGCTGTGTACATTCTGTGTTGTCAGTGTATGTGGCTGATTAATATTATATTGTGATCACCAAGTATGTCTATGGTTTCCCTTTATGTGTTTGCATATATTCTAATCATTGTGTACAGTCTGTATTGTCACTGTAAGCATTTGTGTTCATATGATGTGTATGTGTATGTTTTTGTTGCTTGTATACCTATTTATTCTCATCTCTCTGTGTCTGTTAATTCACTCTATTTGCTTGTATATGTTTATTTGTTTGTAATCATTTTCATTCATTTGTATATCTATGTTGTCACTGTATATATTTGCATATATTCTGAGCACCATATACAGTGTCTGTTGTCACTGTTAGTATTTAAGTTCATATATATTCTGACTGATACGTACATTCTGTGTTAACACTGCTTATGATTGTATATATTCTGATTGCCTTTTATGTATATTTTATACTTGTGCAGTTTTTTCTGATCTCTTTTTTAGTCTGTTTTGTTGCTATATGTGTTTGATTATATTCTGATCACAGTGTATGTCTGTGTTGTCATTCTGATTGTATTCATTTTGATTACTGTGCATGTTTGTGTTATTACTGTATGTGTCTGTATATATTGTGCTCACTGTTTATATCTGTGTTGTCACTGTACATAGTTGCATATATTCTTATCTGTGTACAGTCTTTGATGTACGTCACTGTTAACATTTGTGTCTATGTGTATTCTGATTGATGTGTTTAATTTGTGTTACCATTTTATGCGTCTGTATCATATACTCTGATCTCTGAGTAAGTCTGTTTGGTCACTATATGTGTTTGTATATATTCTGATTTTTTCTCTGTTGTCACTCTTGTTTCTACTTATTCTGATTACTGTGCATACTTTAAAAGGATAATAACTGTTCATTTTGGCCCAAAAATGTATTACCTGGGGTAAATGATAATTTCCCCATGCTAAGCAATAGTTAATGAATGCATTTCCATATTCAAAGTTAGTTCCTGTTTTTTTTAAGTTTGTTTTTTTGTGATAATCTTTTAAGAGATTATTACAGCGCATAGCCATCTATGGAGGTCATGTGGTCTGATGACAAGCACAAATTTCAGAATAATTACTGTAACTGCTATATTTTTGTGGTAAAATAAAATATCTTATATTTCTATGAGTGGTTTACAATCTATTTACTGTGAAATATACACACACTGGACAATAGAAGTGTCAACCCTACTGAACCAATACTTTGGGGGAGATAAATGACTGTGGAATGATATGCTCCTGGTATCATTTTATTAACATCAAATTTCACAAAAAACACAAAATGAGAACAAAATATACATTCTACCAAGATATGCAGTTTCAAGTCCAAAATTAGTACTTAGTGGCATAGCCACGTGACCTAATAATAGCTGCCAGTCTGCGAGGCAAGGATTCATATAATTGTCAGATGCATTCAGGGCTTATGCTGGCCCAAGCATGAAACACTGAATCTAACTGAGTTTGTCTGCTGGTTGGACGAGCATTTGTCAAAAGTTTTGACATATTATTCCACACATTTTCTATTATGTTTGCATCTGGACTCTGGGCAGGCCACATCACCCTGCGAATGCCCTGTTGGTCAAACCAATCATCAACTGCTCTGGGTCTGTGACAAGGAGCATTGTCATCCTGGTGAATAAATGGATAATTCCTGTCACCAAACATGTTAGTAATAGCCTGATTCCAAAACATCACTATATATTTCTGGTGATTCATGCTTCCATCAACCACAACCCAATTCACCCATGCCATGGATGCTGATGCAGCCCCACACCATGATGAATATGCAGCCCCAGGTTCGAACATTCAGTGCATGTGGTTCAAATGCTATATCAGCAGTTCACAAGTATCGGACACGTCTGTCATCAGAGGTCAGACCAAAGCGACACTCATAAAAAAAAAAAAAAAACATGTAGGACCAATTGTCATGGACTGTCCAGTTCCAGATCCTGTTGGCCTTAGTTCACTCTATGTTGCCTGTTTTGTAACAATATAAGACGTTTTAGTCTTACTTCTCTGCTGTACACTCTCTGAGCATGTAACCGTATATATTATGATCACTGCTTAAAACTCTTTGTGACTCTATTTGTTTGTATTTATTTGATTACTGTACATGTTTTTATTTATTATGATCACTGTGTGTTTATTTTGTTACTGTATGTGTTTGTATAAGATATTCTGACCTCTGTACGTGTAATTCTATTTTGTTATATGTGTTTGTATATATTCTGATCAATGTGTTTATCTGTGGTATATCCTCTATTTATGTCTCCTCATTAACCCAAGCAAAAGTATAAGTAAAGGACAAACACAAATATGGTCTTTGAAATTTGGCCAGTGGTGGCCAATTTTATTAAAAGGTCATTCTTGTAAAAGAATAGTTTAAAGTAAATATATAGCATCAGATGATGTTGAGTTTTATCAAATGATGTAATATTAAAGCATGAATAATAAATATTAAAAAATAGTGCATTTATTTTTCATTTGTGGTGTTGCAAATGGTGTTTGAGCACTTTTGTATCTCTTAATATTCTGATTGCACGTACATTCTGTGTTGTCAATGTATGTGTCTTATTAACATTACATTAAGACAACCTTGTATGACTATGGTTTCCTTGTGTTTGCACATATTCTGATCATTGTGTACATGGTCCTAGTTGTCACTGTTAACATTTGTGTTTATATGTACACATACATATCCAGTGACAATATATATATACGCAGTGATCAGAATATATGAAAACACAACAGTGACAATACACAAAAACGACAAAAAAAGACATACACAGTGATAAAAATATATGCAAACATGTACAGTTTGGACATGCACAGCAAGTAGAATATATGAAGACATATAGGCAGACATATAGGCTATGCTTACAGTAACAACACAAACATACACATGATCAAAATAAATATTAACATGTCCAGTGACAACACAACCATGCATAGTAATCAGTATGAACACAAATTAAAAGAGTGAAAATACAGACATACACACTAATCAAAATATATGCTAACATATACAGTGATAATACACAGTGATCCAAATATGTGGAAACACAACAATAACACAAACATACACAGTGATCAAAATAGATATTTACATATGCATATTACAATAAAGAATGGACACAAGAATCAGAATATAAACACACATAGGTTTACAGTGACAACACCAACATGCACAGTAATCACAATGATTACAAACAAATAGAGTGAAAAAACTGACATACACAGTGATCAGAATATATACAAATGCATTCAGTGACAATTCATACAAACGAAGTGACGAGAACGTATGCAAACACCTACAGAGAAACCATAGGCGTACAATGAGGTCAGAATTTAATATTCAGACACAGAATGTAAACAGTAATCAGAATATATCCAGGCACATTGTTACAAAGAAAATACTGATTGTACACAGTTATGCAAATATATATATATATATATATATATATATATATATATATATATATATATATATATATATATATATATATATACTGTGATCACTATATGTGCACACACATATAGTAAAAACACAAACATACACATGTCAGAGACATTATTAATTCACAGGCAATTGTCTTGGTTAGATACTAAAGCCTGTAATATTCAACATATCGTCAGAATGTACCTGGGCAAATGATTGAAACTGGTTATTGTTGTCAGCCTTGGATTTCCTCATAGCAATCTACACGATCTATTTTGACCACAACAGACATGCACAGTGCTAACAATAAATACAAACATCAACAGTAATGACACAAACATACACAGTGATCATAATAAATAAAAAAAAACAATAACAGCATAAACATGCACAGTAATTGATAATGATTACAAACAAATAGGACAAACAGACTTACACAGTGCTCAGAATCATATGCAGTCACAAAGAGTAACAACACAAACATACACAGTGATCAAAATAAATATTTACATATATACAAACACATTGAGCAACAATATAGAATGGACAGAGTAAACACAACAAATAAAGCAACAAAACTGACATACATAGTGCTGACAATAAATACAAACATCAAACAGTGACAACACGAACATGCACAGTAATCAAAATAAATACCAACAAACACAGTCATAATACAGACTACACGTACAGTGATCACAAAAATTTTGACATGTACAGTGATACAACAATGCACTGTTACCAGAATGAACACAAATTAATTGAGTGATTACACAGTGATACACAGTGATCAGTGATGTAGTGAAAACATAGACATACACAGTGCTGTACACATTCTTCACAATATATACAAACACATTCAGTAACAATACAGAGTAGACACAGAAAAAAGAATATGAACATACACATAGACATACATTGACAACACCATTATTCAGTGCAACAGTAATGATTATAAACAAATAGAGCAACAAAACTAACATACACAGTGCTGACAATAAATACAAACACCAACAGTAATGACATACACAGTGATCACAATAAATACAAACATAAACTGGGACAGCAGAAACGTGCACAGAAATTTATAATGATTACAAACAAATATAGTGACAAAACTGACATGCACAGTGCTGAGAATAAATACAAACATAAACAGTGACAACACAAACATACGGAGTGATCATAATAAATACAAACAAAAACAATAACAGCATAAGCATGCACAGTAATTGATAATAATCACAAACAAATAAGACAAACAGACTTACACAGTGCTCAGAATTGTATGCAGACACGAACAGTAAAAATATATAAATACACAGTGATCAACAAAAATATTTACATGTACATCGGCAATTATAATGTGCACCTTAATGACAATGAACACAATGAAAGAAAATGAAAACATAGCTGTACACATTCACCACAATATATACAAGCACATTCAGTAATATAGAATGGACACAGCAAACACAATATATCAGACACATAGACAGAAATTGACAACACCATCATTTATCGCAATAGTAATGATTACAAACAAATAGGACAAACAGACTTACACAGTGCTCAGAATCATATACAGATACAAACAGTAACAACACAAACATACACAGTGATCAAAATGAATATTTACATGTACATTGACAATTGTAACGTGCACCGTAATGACAATGAACACAAGGAAAGAAAATGAAAACATAGCTGTACACATTCATCACAATATATACAAGCACATTCAGTAATATAGAATGGACACAGCAAACACAATATAAAAAGACACATAGACATACATTGACAACACCATCATTTATCGCAATAGTAATGATTACAAACAAATAGAGCAACAAAACTGACATACACAGAGCTGACAATAAATACAAACATAAACAGTGACAACACAAACATGCACAGTAATCAATATAAATACAAACAAACACAGTCACAATACAGACTACACAGTGTTCACAAAAAGATTTGACATGTACAGTGACACAGCCATGCACAGTTACCAGAATGAACACAAATTAATTGGGTAATTAAACAGTCATACACAGTGATCAGTGATGTAGTGAAAACACAGACGTACACAGTGATTAAAAAAAATATTACCATGTACATTGACCGCAATAGTGTGCACTGTAATGACTTCAAATACAAGGAAAGAAAGTGAAAACATAGCCATACACATTCATCACAATATATATACACACATTCAGTAACAATATAGAATGGACACAGCAAACACATATAAACAGACACATAGACATACATTGACAACACCATCATGCAGCGCAATAGTAATGATTACAAACAAATTAAGTGACAAAACTGACACCCACAGTGCTGACAATAAATACATACTCAAACAGTGACAGCACAAATATGTACAGTAATCAAAATAAATACAAACAAACACATTCACAATACAGACTACACAGTGATCACAAAAAATATTGACATGTACAGTGACAAAACCATGCTCAGTTACCAGAATGAACACAAATAAATTGGGTAATTAAACAGTCATACACAGTGATCAGTGATGTAGTGAAAACAGAGATATACACAGTGATCAAAATAAATATTTACATGTACATTGACAATTGAAACATGCACCTTAATGACAAAGAACACAAGGAAAGAAAGTGAAAACATAGTCGTACACGTTCATCGCAATACATACAAACACATTTAGTAACAATATAGAATGGACACAGCAAACACAATATAAACAGACAAATAGACATACATTGACAACACCATTAATCAGTGCAATAGTAATGATTACAAACAATAAATTGACAAAACTGACATGCAAAGTGCTCACAATAAATACAAACATCAACATTAATGACACATACATACAGATAATAAATACAAACACAAACAATGACAGCATAAACATGCACAGTAACAGATAATGATTAAAAAAAATAGGACAAACAGACTTACACAGTGCTCAGAATCGTATGCAAACACAAACAGTACCAACACAAACATACACAGTGATCAAAATAAATATTTACATGAACATTGACAATTGTAACGTGCCCCATAATGACAATGAACACAAGGAAAGAAAGTGAAAACATAGTCGTACACATTCTTCACAATATATACAAACACATTCAGTAACAATATAGAATGGACACAGCAAACACAATATAAGCAGACACATAGACATACATTGACAACACCATCATTCAGCTCAATAGTAATGATTATAAACAAATAGAGTGACAAAATCGACATATATAGTGCTCATAATAAATACAAACATTAACAGTAATGACACAAACATACACAGTAATCATAATAAATACAAACACAAACAATGTCAGCATAAACATGCACAGTAATTGATAATGATTACAAACAAATATGAGAAACAGACTTACACAGTGCTCAGAATCATATGCAGACACAAACAGTAACAACACAAACATACACAGTGATCAAAATAAATATTTGTATGTATATTGACAATTGTAACGTGCACCTTAATGACAAAGAACACAAGGAAAGAAAGTGAAAACATAGTCGTACACATTCATTACAATATATACAAACACATTCAGTAACAAAACAGAATAATCACAGAAAACAGAAGATGACCAGACACAAAGACATACATTGACAACACCATCATGCAGTGCAATAGTAAAAATTACAAACAAAAAGAGTGACAAAACTGACATTTACAGTGCTCACAATAAATACAAACACCAACAGCAATGATATACACAGTGATCACAATAAATACAAATGTAAACTGGGACAGCAGAAACATGCACAGTAATTGATAATGATTACAAACAAATAGGACAAACAGACTTACACAGTGTCATAATCATATGCAGACACAAAAAGTAACAGCACAAACATACACAGTGATCAAAATAAATATTTGCATGTATATCATAACTCAATAAGACAATTAAATAGTGTGGTATGAAAAATTATAACTCTGAGATGTTACATGTCCATCTCACCTTAGCATTGCAAGCAGTCACATCTTGTTGCATTACACCACAGGAGAACCTATTACATACCCATAATGAACTAAGCTTGTATCGTACACAATAGGTGACACCCTTATACTTATACTGGTAGAGATCAATCAGCATTGATCAATGTTTGATAAATTCCACCAACCATATTGATGTCTCCTAGTGACTGTCTCTGTTCCAGAGTTTGCCATTTTGTAGTTATAGTATGTGCAGTACTTAGAACATATATATTGTTTCCTTATTCCATTGTAAATGTAAAATCGTAGATATGACTTAACCTGTAATTTGTTATTTACCATTGACTTGTGATAGAATACACTTGTAAATGTGTTATATAATGGTAATGGTTCTGAGAAATAATTAGATTTTTTTCCCTTGTCAGGAATACATAATTATATATAGATATATAAAGGTAATGGGTCAACTCAAAATTTGTTCTTGTAAATGTCTTGTATAATGGTCATGGTAGATTTTTGTCTCGAATACATACTTATATATAGACAAATAAAGGTAATGGGTCAACTCAAAATTTGTTCTTGTAAATGTGTTGTATAATGGTCATGGACCTGAGAAATAATTAGATTTTTTTTGTTTGTCTCGAATACATAATTATATATAGATATATAAAGATAATGGGTGAGCTCAAGATTTGTTCTGTAGAAAATTGTTTATCTCTGTTATACTGTTTTAAAATAGTTTCGGGCATGAAACTTTCTGGCAGAGGGAGCCATATCATAACTCAATAAGACAATTAAATAGTGTAGTATGAAAAATTATAACTCTGAGATGTTACATGTCCATCTCACCTCAGCATTGCAAGCTTCAGACATCTGTCTCCGTCTGACTGCTTTATTCCATGTACACATCACTAATAGTCACTTTTCTAAGAACCCCCATTGTATTGCATGTACTGACCCTATATAAACCATTAGCATATATATATATATATTTCTAAAGTATCCCATTGTATAGAGACCACAATAAAGGAGGGCCTTCCATAGCCCTTCAGCAGTAAAAGGAGGAGTGGTAATAGTAGCTGTAGCAGTTATAGGAGCAGGGAAGCTGAAATAAAAATCTGGGAGAAACTGGAGTGTTTGTTCCTTCTTGGCTGTGAAATGTACACTGACAATTGTAACGTGCCCCGTAATGACAATGAACACAAGGAAAGAAAGTGAAAACATAGCCATACACATTCATCACAATATACACACACACATTCAGTAACAATATAGAATGGACACAGCAACCACAATATAAAGAGACACAAAGACATACATTGACAACAGCATTATTCAGCACAATAGTAATGATTACAACCAAATTAAGTGACAAAACTGACATGCACAGTGCTCACAATAAATACAAACATCAACATTAAAGACACAAACATTCATAGTGATCATAATAAGTATAATTTAACATATTCAGTGAGAGTTTAAACATGCAAAGTAATTGATGATGTTTACAAACAAATAGGACAAACAGACTTACACAGTGCTCAGAATAGCATGCAGACACAAACAGTAAAAATATATACATACACAGTGGTCAACAAAAATATTTACAGCATTATTCAGCACAATAGTAATGATTACAACCAAATAAAGTGACAATACTGACATGCACAGTGCTCACAATAAATACTAACATCATCAGTAATGATGCAAACATAGACAGTGATCATAATAAATACAAACACAAACAATGACACCATAAACATGTACAGTAATTGACAATGATTGAAAAAAATAGGACAAACAGACTTACACAGTGCTCAGAATCGTATGCAGTTACAAACAGTAACAACACAAACATTCACAGTGATCAAAATAAATATTTACATGTACATTCACAATTATAACATGCACCGTAATGAGAATAAACACAAGGAAAAAGAGTAAAGACAGCCCTACACCATCATCACAATATATATAAACACATTCAGCAACAATACAGAATAGACACAGCCAAAAAATATCAACAGACACATAGACATACAGTGACAACATTAAAATGCATTAAAATAGTAATGATTACAAACAAATAAAGTGACAATACTGACATGCACAGTGCTCACAATAAATACAAACATTAACATTAACATTAATGACACAAACATACACAGTGATCATAAAAAATACAAACACAAACAGTAAGAGCACAAACATACACAGTGATCAAAATAAATATTTACATGTACATTGACAATTGTAATGTACCCCATAATGACAATGAACACAAGGAAAAAAGAGAAAACATAGCCATACACATTCATCACAATATATACAAAAACATTCAGTAACAATACAGAATGAACACAGCAAACACAATATAAAGAGACACAAAGGCATACATTGACAACAGCATTATTCAGCACAATAGTAATGATTACAACCAAATAAAGTGAAAATACTGACATGCACAGTGCTCACAATAAATACAAACATCAACATTAAAGACAAAAACATACACAGTGATCATAATAAATACAAACACAAACAATGACAGCAAAAACATGAACAGTAATTTATAATGATTACAAACAAATATGACAAACAGACTTACACAGTGCTGAGAATCATATGCAGACACAAACAGTAACAACACAAACATACACAAAATAAATATTTGTATGTACATTGACAATTGTAACGTGCACCTTAATGACAATGAACACAAGGAAAGAAAGTGAAAACATAGCCATACACATTCATCACAATATATATACACACATTCAGTAACAATATAGAATGGACACAGCAAACACAATATAAAGATTCACATAGACATACATTGACAACACCATCATGCAGTGCAATAGTAATAATAATAATAAACTAATAGAGTGACAAAACTGACATACACAGTGCTGACAATAAATACAAACTTGAACAGTGACAACACAAACATGCACAGTAATCAAAGTAAATATAAACAAACACAGACACAATACAGGCTACACAGTGATCACAAAAAAATTTGACATGTACAGTGACACAGCCATGCACAGTTACCAGAATGAACACAAGGAAAAAGATTGAAGAAGCCCTACACCGCCAATACAATATATATAAACACATTCAGTAACAATACAGAATAGACACAGCAAACAGAATATGAACAGACACATAGATATACAGTGACAACATAAAAATGCAGCGCAATAGTAATGATAACAAACAAATAGAGTGACAAAACTGATATACACACTGCTCACAATAAATACAAACACCAACAGTAATGACACAAACATATACAGTGATCAAAATATATTAACATGTACATTGACAACAATAACATGCACCAGAATGACAACAAATACAAGGAAAAACAGTGAAAACATACGCGTACACATTCCTCACAATATACACAAACTAATTCAGAAAGAATTCAGAGTAGACACAGCAAATAATGTAAACAGACACACAGACCTATATTTACCACACAATTATTCAGCACAATAGTAATGATTACAAACAAATAAAGTGACAATACTGACATGCACAGTGCTCACAATAAATACAAACATTAACATTAATGACACAAACATACACAGTGATCATAATAAATACAAACACAAACATTGACAGCATAAACATGCACAGTAATTGATAATGATTACAAACAAATAGGACAAACAGACTTACACAGTGCTCAGAATCATATGCAGATACAAACAGTAACAGCACAAACATACACAGTGATCAAAATAAATATTTACATGAACATTGACAATTGTAACGTGCCCCATAATGACAATGAACACAAGGAAAGAAAGTGAAAACATAGCCGTACACATTTATCACAATATATACACACACATTCAGTAACAATATAGAATGGACACAGCAAACACAATATAAACAGACACATAGACATACATTGACAACACCATCATGCAGCGCAATAGTAATGATAACAAACAAATTGAGCGACAAACTGACATACATAGTGCTGAGAATAAGTACAAACTGGAACAGTGACAACACAAATATGCACAGTAATCAAAATATATTCAAACAAACACAGTCACAATACAGACTACACATACAGTGATTCACAAAAGAATTTGACATGTACACAAGTGACACAACCATGCAGAGTGACCAGAATGAACATAAATTAATTGGGTGATAACACAGTCATACACAGTGATCAGTGATATAGTGAAAACACAGATATACACAGTGATCAAAATAAATATTAAAATGTACAGTGACAACAGTAACGTGCACTGTAATGACAACAAATACAAGGAAAATGAGTGAAAACATAGCTGTACACATTCTTCACATTATATACATACTCATTCAGTAACAATACAGAATGTACACAGCAAATAATATTAACAGACACAAAGACATTCATTGACGACAGCATTATTCAGCGCAATAGTAATGATTACAAACAAATAAAGTGACAAAACTGACATGCACAGTGCTCACAATAAATACTAACATCATCAGTAATTATGCAAACATACACAATGATCATAATAAATACAAATTAACACATTCAATGACAGCATAAACATGCACAGTAATTGATAATGATTACAAACAAATAGGACAATCATACTTACACAGTGCTCAGAATAGCATGCAGACACAAACAGTACCAACACAAACATACACAGTGATCAAAATAAATATTTACATGAACATTGACAATTGTAACGTGCCCCGTAATGACAATGAACACAAGGAAAGAAAGAGAAAACATAGCCGTACACATTCATAAAAACACATTCAGTAACAATATAGAATGGACACAGCAAACACAATATAAACAGACACATAGACATACATTGACAACACCATCATTCAGCGCAATAGTAATGATTACAAACAAATAGAGCGACAAACTGACATACATAGTGCTGAGAAAAAATACATACTCGAACAGTGATAGCACAAACATGCACAGTAATCAAAATAAATACAAACACTGTCAAAATACAGACTACACAGTGATCACAAAAAATTTTGACATGTACAGTGACAAAACCATGCACAGTTACCAGAATGAACACAAATAAATTGTGTAATTAAACAGTCATACACAGCAATCAGCAATTAATTGAAATAAATATTAACATTTACAGTGACAACAGTAACATGCACTGTAATGACAACAAATACAAGAAAAATGAGTGAAAACATAGCTGTACACATTCTTCACAATATATACAAACACATTCAGTAACAATATAGAATGGACACAGCAAACACAATATAAGCAGACCCATAGACATACATTGACAACACCATCATTCAGCTCAATAGTAATGATTATAAACAAATAGAGTGACAAAATCGACATATATAGTGCTTATAATAAATACAAACATTAACAGTAATGATCCAAACATAGACAGTGATCATAATAAATACAAACAAAAACAATGACACCATAAACATGCACAGTAATTTATAATGATTACAAACAAATAGGACAAACAGACTTACACAGTGCCCAGTATCATATGCAGACACAAACAGTAACAACACAAACATACACAGTGATCAAAATAAATATTTGTATGTACATTGACAATTGTAACGTGCACCTTAATGACAATGAGCACAAAGAAAGAAAGTGTAAACATAGCCGTTTACATTCATCTCAATATATAAAAACACATTTAGTAACAATATAGAATGGACACAGCAAACCCAATATAAAAAGACACATAGACATACATTGACAACACCATCATGCAGCGCAATAGTAATAATAATAATAAACAAATAGAGTGACAAAACTGACATACACAGTGCTGACAATAAATACAAACTTGAACAGTGACAACACAAACATGCACAGTAATCAAAATAAATACAAACACAGACACAATACAGGCTTCACAGTGATCACAAAAAAATTTGACATGTACAGTGACACAGCCATGCACAGTTACCAGAATGAACACAAGGAAAAAGATTGAAGAAGCCCTACACCGCCAATACAATATATATAAACACTTTCAGTAACAATACAGAATAGACACAGCAAACAGAATATGAACAGACACATAGATATACAGTGACAACATAAAAATGCAGCGCAATAGTAATGATAACAAACAAATAGAGTGACAAAACTGATATACACACTGCTCACAATAAATACAAACACCAACAGTAATGACACAAACATAAACAGTGATCAAAATATATTAACATGTACATTGACAACAATAACATGCACCAGAATGACAACAAATACAAGGAAAAACAGTGAAAACATACGCGTACACATTCCTCACAATATACACAAACAAATTCAGAAAGAATTCAGAGTAGACACAGCAAATAATGTAAACAGACACACAGACCTATATTTACCACACAATTATTCAGCACAATAGTAATGATTACAAACAAATAAAGTGACAATACTGACATGCACAGTGCTCACAATAAATACAAACATTAACATTAATGACACAAACATACACAGTGATCATAATAAATACAAACACAAACATTGACAGCATAAACATGCACAGTAATTGATAATGATTACAAACAAATAGGACAAACAGACTTACACAGTGCTCAGAATCATATGCAGATACAAACAGTAACAGCACAAACATACACAGTGATCAAAATAAATATTTACATGAACATTGACAATTGTAACGTGCCCCATAATGACAATGAACACAAGGAAAGAAAGTGAAAACATAGCCGTACACATTTATCACAATATATACACACACATTCAGTAACAATATAGAATGGACACAGCAAACACAATATAAACAGACACATAGACATACATTGACAACACCATCATGCAGCGCAATAGTAATGATAACAAACAAATTGAGCGACAAACTGACATACATAGTGCTGAGAATAAATACAAACTTGAACAGTGACAACACAAATATGCACAGTAATCAAAATATATTCAAACAAACACAGTCACAATACAGACTACACATACAGTGATTCACAAAAGAATTTGACATGTACACAAGTGACACAACCATGCACAGTTACCAGAATGAACACAAATTAATTGGGTGATAACACAGTCATACACAGTGATCAGTGATGTAGTGAAAACACAGATATACACAGTGATCAAAATAAATATTAAAATGTACAGTGACAACAGTAACGTGCACTGTAATGACAACAAATACAAGGAAAATGAGTGAAAACATAGCTGTACACATTCTTCACATTATATACATACTCATTCAGTAACAATACAGAATGTACACAGCAAATAATATTAACAGACACAAAGACATTCATTGACGACAGCATTATTCAGCGCAATAGTAATGATTACAAACAAATAAAGTGACAAAACTGACATGCACAGTGCTCACAATAAATACTAACATCATCAGTAATTATGCAAACATACACAATGATCATAATAAATACAAATTAACACATTCAATGACAGCATAAACATGCACAGTAATTGATAATGATTACAAACAAATAGGACAATCATACTTACACAGTGCTCAGAATAGCATGCAGACACAAACAGTACCAACACAAACATACACAGTGATCAAAATAAATATTTGTATGTACATTGACAATTGTAACGTGCACCTTAATGACAATGAGCACAAAGAAAGAAAGTGTAAACATAGCCGTTTACATTCATCTCAATATATAAAAACACATTTAGTAACAATATAGAATGGACACAGCAAACCCAATATAAAAAGACACATAGACATACACTGACAACACCATCATGCAGCGCAATAGTAATAATAATAATAATAAACAAATAGAGTGACAAAACTGACATACACAGTGCTGACAATAAATACAAACTTGAACAGTGACAACACAAACATGCACAGTAATCAAAATAAATACAAACACAGACACAATACAGGCTACACAGTGATCACAAAAAAATTTGACATGTACAGTGACACAGCCATGCACAGTTACCAGAATGAACACAAGGAAAAAGATTGAAGAAGCCCTACACTGCTAATACAATATTTATAAACACATTCAGTAACAATACAGAATAGACACAGCAAACAGAATATGAACAGACACATAGATATACAGTGACAACATAAAAATGCAGCGCAATAGTAATGATAACAAACAAATAGAGTGACAAAACTGATAAACACACTGCTCACAATAAATACAAACACCAACAGTAATGACACAAACATATACAGTGATCAAAATATATTAACATGTACATTGACAACAATAACATGCACCAGAATGACAACAAATACAAGGAAAAACAGTGAAAACATAGGCGTACACATTCCTCACAATATACACAAACAAATTCAGAAAGAATTCAGAGTAGACACAACAAATAATATAAACAGACACACAGACCTATATTTACCACACAATTATTCAGCACAATAGTAATGATTACAAACAAATAAAGTGACAATACTGACATGCACAGTGCTCACAATAAATACAAACTTTAACATTAATGACAAAAACATACACAGTGATCATAATAAATACAAACACAAACATTGACAGCATAAACATGCACAGTAATTGATAATGATTACAAACAAATAGGACAAACAGACATACACAGTGCTCAGAATCGTATGCAGATACAAACAGTAAGAGCACAAACATACACAGTGATCAAAATAAATATTTACATGTACATTGACAATTGTAATGTACCCCATAATGACAATGAACACAAGGAAAAAAGAGAAAACATAGCCATACACATTCATCACAATATATACAAAAACATTCAGTAACAATACAGAATGAACACAGCAAACACAATATAAAGAGACACAAAGGCATACATTGACAACAGCATTATTCAGCACAATAGTAATGATTACAACCAAATAAAGTGACAAAACTGACATGCACAGTGCTCACAATAAATACTAACATCATCAGTAATTATGCAAACATACACAATGATCATAATAAATACAAATTAACACATTCAATGACAGCATAAACATGCACAGTAATTGATAATGATTACAAACAAATAGGACAATCATACTTACACAGTGCTCAGAATAGCATGCAGACACAAACAGTACCAACACAAACATACACAGTGATCAAAATAAATATTTGTATGTACATTGACAATTGTAACGTGCACCTTAATGACAATGAGCACAAAGAAAGAAAGTGTAAACATAGCCGTTTACATTCATCTCAATATATAAAAACACATTTAGTAACAATATAGAATGGACACAGCAAACCCAATATAAAAAGACACATAGACATACACTGACAACACCATCATGCAGCGCAATAGTAATAATAATAATAATAAACAAATAGAGTGACAAAACTGACATACACAGTGCTGACAATAAATACAAACTTGAACAGTGACAACACAAACATGCACAGTAATCAAAATAAATACAAACACAGACACAATACAGGCTACACAGTGATCACAAAAAAATTTGACATGTACAGTGACACAGCCATGCACAGTTACCAGAATGAACACAAGGAAAAAGATTGAAGAAGCCCTACACTGCTAATACAATATTTATAAACACATTCAGTAACAATACAGAATAGACACAGCAAACAGAATATGAACAGACACATAGATATACAGTGACAACATAAAAATGCAGCGCAATAGTAATGATAACAAACAAATAGAGTGACAAAACTGATAAACACACTGCTCACAATAAATACAAACACCAACAGTAATGACACAAACATATACAGTGATCAAAATATATTAACATGTACATTGACAACAATAACATGCACCAGAATGACAACAAATACAAGGAAAAACAGTGAAAACATAGGCGTACACATTCCTCACAATATACACAAACAAATTCAGAAAGAATTCAGAGTAGACACAACAAATAATATAAACAGACACACAGACCTATATTTACCACACAATTATTCAGCACAATAGTAATGATTACAAACAAATAAAGTGACAATACTGACATGCACAGTGCTCACAATAAATACAAACTTTAACATTAATGACAAAAACATACACAGTGATCATAATAAATACAAACACAAACATTGACAGCATAAACATGCACAGTAATTGATAATGATTACAAACAAATAGGACAAACAGACATACACAGTGCTCAGAATCGTATGCAGATACAAACAGTAAGAGCACAAACATACACAGTGATCAAAATAAATATTTACATGTACATTGACAATTGTAATGTACCCCATAATGACAATGAACACAAGGAAAAAAGAGAAAACATAGCCATACACATTCATCACAATATATACAAAAACATTCAGTAACAATACAGAATGAACACAGCAAACACAATATAAAGAGACACAAAGGCATACATTGACAACAGCATTATTCAGCACAATAGTAATGATTACAACCAAATAAAGTGACAAAACTGACATGCACAGTGCTCACAATAAATACAAACATCATCAGTAATGATGCAAACATACACAGTGATCATAATAAATACAAACACAAACAATGACAGCGAAAACATGAACAGTAATTTACAATGATTACAAACAAATAAGACAACCAGACTTACACAGTGCTCAGTATCGTATGCAGACACAAACAGTAACAACACAAACATACACAGTGATCAAAATAAATATTTGTATGTACATTGACAATTGTAACGTGCACCTTAATGACAATGAACACAATGAAAGAAGTGTAAACATAGCCATACATATTCATCACAATATATACAAACACATTCAGTAACAATACAGAATGAACACAGCAAACACAATATAAACAGACACATAGACATACATTGACAACACCATCATGCAGCGCAATAGCAATGATTACAAACAAATAAAATGACAAAACTGACATACACAGTGTTGACAATAAATACAAATTTGAACAGTGACAACACAAATATGCACAGTAATCAAAATAAATACAAACAAACACAGTCACAATACAGACTACACGTACAGTGATTCACAAAAGAATTTGACATGTACACAAGTGACACAACCATGCACAGTTACCAGAATGAACACAAATTAATTGGGTGATTACACAGTCATACACAGTGATCAGTGATGTAGTGAAAACACAGATATACACAGTGATCCAAATAAATATTAAAATGTATAGTGACAAGAGTAACGTGCACTGTAATGACAACAAATACAAGGAAAATGAGTGAAAACATAGCTGTACACATTCTTCACAATATATACAAACTCATTCAGTAATAATACGGAATGGACACAGCAAATAATATTAAATATTATCAGACACAAAGACATTCATTGACAGCACTATTATTCAGCGCAATGATAATGATTACAAACAAATAAAGTGACAAAACTGACATGCAAAGTCCTCATAATAAATACTAACATCATCAGTAATGATTACAAACATACACAGTGATCATAATAAATACAAATTAACAGATTCAATGACAGCATAAACATGCACAGTAATTGATAATGATTACAAACAAATAGGACAAACATACTTACACAGTGCTCAGAATAGTATGCAGATACAAACAGTACCAACACAAACATACATAGTGATCAAAATAAATATTTACATGAACATTGACAATTGTAACGTGCCCTGTAATGACAATGAACACAAGGAAAGAAAGTGAAAACATAGCCATACACATTCATCACAATATATATACACACATTCAGTAACAATATAGATTGGACACAGCAAACACAATATAAACAGACACATAGACATACATTGACAACACCATCATGCAGCGCAATAGCAATGATTACAAACAAATTAAGTGACAAAACTGACATACACAGTGCTGACAATAAATACATACTCGAACAGTGACAGCACAAATATGTACAGTAATCAAAATAAATACAAACAAACACATTCACAATACAGACTACACAGTGATCACAAAAAATATTGACATGTACAGTGACAAAACCATGCTCAGTTACCAGAATGAACACAAATAAATTGGGTAATTAAACAGTCATACACAGTGATCAGTGATGTAGTGAAAACAGAGATATACACAGTGATCAAAATAAATATTTACATGAACATTGATAATTGTAACATGCACCTTAATGACAAAGAACACAAGGAAAGAAAGTGAAAACATAGTCGTACACGTTCATCACAATACATACAAACTCATTTAGTAACAATATAGAATGGACACAGCAAACACAATATAAACAGACACATAGACATACATTGACAACACCATTAATCAGTGCAATAGTAATGATTACAAACAATAAATTGACACAGCAAACACAATATGAACAGACACATAGATATACAGTGACAACATAAAAATGCAGCGCAATAGTAATGATAACAAACAAATAGAGTGACAAAATTGATATACACACTGCTCACAATAAATACAAACACCAACAGTAATGACACAAACATATACAGTGATCAAAATATATTAACATGTACATTGACAACAATAACATGCACCAGAATGACAACAAATACAAGGAAAAACAGTGAAAACATACGCGTACACATTCCTCACAATATACACAAACAAATTCAGAAAGAATTCAGAGTAGACACAGCAAATAATGTAAACAGACACACAGACCTATATTTACCACACAATTATTCAGCACAATAGTAATGATTACAAACAAATAAAGTGACAATACTGACATGCACAGTGCTCACAATAAATACAAACATTAACATTAATGACACAAACATACACAGTGATCATAATAAATACAAACACAAACATTGACAGCATAAACATGCACAGTAATTGATAATGATTACAAACAAATAGGACAAACAGACTTACACAGTGCTCAGAATCATATGCAGATACAAACAGTAACAGCACAAACATACACAGTGATCAAAATAAATATTTACATGAACATTGACAATTGTAACGTGCCCCATAATGACAATGAACACAAGGAAAGAAAGTGAAAACATAGCCGTACACATTTATCACAATATATACACACACATTCAGTAACAATATAGAATGGACACAGCAAACACAATATAAACAGACACATAGACATACATTGACAACACCATCATGCAGCGCAATAGTAATGATAACAAACAAATTGAGCGACAAACTGACATACATAGTGCTGAGAATAAATACAAACTTGAACAGTGACAACACAAATATGCACAGTAATCAAAATATATTCAAACAAACACAGTCACAATACAGACTACACATACAGTGATTCACAAAAGAATTTGACATGTACACAAGTGACACAACCATGCACAGTTACCAGAATGAACACAAATTAATTGGGTGATAACACAGTCATACACAGTGATCAGTGATGTAGTGAAAACACAGATATACACAGTGATCAAAATAAATATTAAAATGTACAGTGACAACAGTAACGTGCACTGTAATGACAACAAATACAAGGAAAATGAGTGAAAACATAGCTGTACACATTCTTCACATTATATACATACTCATTCAGTAAGAATACAGAATGTACACAGCAAATAATATTAACAGACACAAAGACATTCATTGACGACAGCATTATTCAGCGCAATAGTAATGATTACAAACAAATAAAGTGACAAAACTGACATGCACAGTGCTCACAATAAATACTAACATCATCAGTAATTATGCAAACATACACAATGATCATAATAAATACAAATTAACACATTCAATGACAGCATAAACATGCACAGTAATTGATAATGATTACAAACAAATAGGACAATCATACTTACACAGTGCTCAGAATAGCATGCAGACACAAACAGTACCAACACAAACATACACAGTGATCAAAATAAATATTTGTATGTACATTGACAATTGTAACGTGCACCTTAATGACAATGAGCACAAAGAAAGAAAGTGTAAACATAGCCGTTTACATTCATCTCAATATATAAAAACACATTTAGTAACAATATAGAATGGACACAGCAAACCCAATATAAAAAGACACATAGACATACACTGACAACACCATCATGCAGCGCAATAGTAATAATAATAATAATAAACAAATAGAGTGACAAAACTGACATACACAGTGCTGACAATAAATACAAACTTGAACAGTGACAACACAAACATGCACAGTAATCAAAATAAATACAAACACAGACACAATACAGGCTACACAGTGATCACAAAAAAATTTGACATGTACAGTGACACAGCCATGCACAGTTACCAGAATGAACACAAGGAAAAAGATTGAAGAAGCCCTACACTGCTAATACAATATTTATAAACACATTCAGTAACAATACAGAATAGACACAGCAAACAGAATATGAACAGACACATAGATATACAGTGACAACATAAAAATGCAGCGCAATAGTAATGATAACAAACAAATAGAGTGACAAAACTGATATACACACTGCTCACAATAAATACAAACACCAACAGTAATGACACAAACATATACAGTGATCAAAATATATTAACATGTACATTGACAACAATAACATGCACCAGAATGACAACAAATACAAGGAAAAACAGTGAAAACATAGGCGTACACATTCCTCACAATATACACAAACAAATTCAGAAAGAATTCAGAGTAGACACAACAAATAATATAAACAGACACACAGACCTATATTTACCACACAATTATTCAGCACAATAGTAATGATTACAAACAAATAAAGTGACAATACTGACATGCACAGTGCTCACAATAAATACAAACTTTAACATTAATGACAAAAACATACACAGTGATCATAATAAATACAAACACAAACATTGACAGCATAAACATGCACAGTAATTGATAATGATTACAAACAAATAGGACAAACAGACATACACAGTGCTCAGAATCGTATGCAGATACAAACAGTAAGAGCACAAACATACACAGTGATCAAAATAAATATTTACATGTACATTGACAATTGTAATGTACCCCATAATGACAATGAACACAAGGAAAAAAGAGAAAACATAGCCATACACATTCATCACAATATATACAAAAACATTCAGTAACAATACAGAATGAACACAGCAAACACAATATAAAGAGACACAAAGGCATACATTGACAACAGCATTATTCAGCACAATAGTAATGATTACAACCAAATAAAGTGACAATACTGACATGCACAGTGCTCACAATAAATACAAACATCATCAGTAATGATGCAAACATACACAGTGATCATAATAAATACAAACACAAACAATGACAGCGAAAACATGAACAGTAATTTACAATGATTACAAACAAATAAGACAACCAGACTTACACAGTGCTCAGTATCGTATGCAGACACAAACAGTAACAACACAAACATACACAGTGATCAAAATAAATATTTGTATGTACATTGACAATTGTAACGTGCACCTTAATGACAATGAACACAATGAAAGAAGTGTAAACATAGCCATACATATTCATCACAATATATACAAACACATTCAGTAACAATACAGAATGAACACAGCAAACACAATATAAACAGACACATAGACATACATTGACAACACCATCATGCAGCGCAATAGCAATGATTACAAACAAATAAAATGACAAAACTGACATACACAGTGTTGACAATAAATACAAATTTGAACAGTGACAACACAAATATGCACAGTAATCAAAATAAATACAAACAAACACAGTCACAATACAGACTACACGTACAGTGATTCACAAAAGAATTTGACATGTACACAAGTGACACAACCATGCACAGTTACCAGAATGAACACAAATTAATTGGGTGATTACACAGTCATACACAGTGATCAGTGATGTAGTGAAAACACAGATATACACAGTGATCCAAATAAATATTAAAATGTATAGTGACAAGAGTAACGTGCACTGTAATGACAACAAATACAAGGAAAATGAGTGAAAACATAGCTGTACACATTCTTCACAATATATACAAACTCATTCAGTAATAATACGGAATGGACACAGCAAATAATATTAAATATTATCAGACACAAAGACATTCATTGACAGCACTATTATTCAGCGCAATGATAATGATTACAAACAAATAAAGTGACAAAACTGACATGCAAAGTCCTCATAATAAATACTAACATCATCAGTAATGATTACAAACATACACAGTGATCATAATAAATACAAATTAACAGATTCAATGACAGCATAAACATGCACAGTAATTGATAATGATTACAAACAAATAGGACAAACATACTTACACAGTGCTCAGAATAGTATGCAGACACAAACAGTACCAACACAAACATACATAGTGATCAAAATAAATATTTACATGAACATTGACAATTGTAACGTGCCCTGTAATGACAATGAACACAAGGAAAGAAAGTGAAAACATAGCCATACACATTCATCACAATATATATACACACATTCAGTAACAATATAGATTGGACACAGCAAACACAATATAAACAGACACATAGACATACATTGACAACACCATCATGCAGCGCAATAGCAATGATTACAAACAAATTAAGTGACAAAACTGACATACACAGTGCTGACAATAAATACATACTCGAACAGTGACAGCACAAATATGTACAGTAATCAAAATAAATACAAACAAACACATTCACAATACAGACTACACAGTGATCACAAAAAATATTGACATGTACAGTGACAAAACCATGCTCAGTTACCAGAATGAACACAAATAAATTGGGTAATTAAACAGTCATACACAGTGATCAGTGATGTAGTGAAAACAGAGATATACACAGTGATCAAAATAAATATTTACATGAACATTGATAATTGTAACATGCACCTTAATGACAAAGAACACAAGGAAAGAAAGTGAAAACATAGTCGTACACGTTCATCACAATACATACAAACTCATTTAGTAACAATATAGAATGGACACAGCAAACACAATATAAACAGACACATAGACATACATTGACAACACCATTAATCAGTGCAATAGTAATGATTACAAACAATAAATTGACACAGCAAACACAATATGAACAGACACATAGATATACAGTGACAACATAAAAATGCAGCGCAATAGTAATGATAACAAACAAATAGAGTGACAAAACTGATATACACACTGCTCACAATAAATACAAACACCAACAGTAATGACACAAACATATACAGTGATCAAAATATATTAACATGTACATTGACAACAATAACATGCACCAGAATGACAACAAATACAAGGAAAAACAGTGAAAACATACGCGTACACATTCCTCACAATATACACAAACAAATTCAGAAAGAATTCAGAGTAGACACAGCAAATAATGTAAACAGACACACAGACCTATATTTACCACACAATTATTCAGCACAATAGTAATGATTACAAACAAATAAAGTGACAATACTGACATGCACAGTGCTCACAATAAATACAAACATTAACATTAATGACACAAACATACACAGTGATCATAATAAATACAAACACAAACATTGACAGCATAAACATGCACAGTAATTGATAATGATTACAAACAAATAGGACAAACAGACTTACACAGTGCTCAGAATCATATGCAGATACAAACAGTAACAGCACAAACATACACAGTGATCAAAATAAATATTTACATGAACATTGACAATTGTAACGTGCCCCATAATGACAATGAACACAAGGAAAGAAAGTGAAAACATAGCCGTACACATTTATCACAATATATACACACACATTCAGTAACAATATAGAATGGACACAGCAAACACAATATAAACAGACACATAGACATACATTGACAACACCATCATGCAGCGCAATAGTAATGATAACAAACAAATTGAGCGACAAACTGACATACATAGTGCTGAGAATAAATACAAACTTGAACAGTGACAACACAAATATGCACAGTAATCAAAATATATTCAAACAAACACAGTCACAATACAGACTACACATACAGTGATTCACAAAAGAATTTGACATGTACACAAGTGACACAACCATGCACAGTTACCAGAATGAACACAAATTAATTGGGTGATAACACAGTCATACACAGTGATCAGTGATGTAGTGAAAACACAGATATACACAGTGATCAAAATAAATATTAAAATGTACAGTGACAACAGTAACGTGCACTGTAATGACAACAAATACAAGGAAAATGAGTGAAAACATAGCTGTACACATTCTTCACATTATATACATACTCATTCAGTAACAATACAGAATGTACACAGCAAATAATATTAACAGACACAAAGACATTCATTGACGACAGCATTATTCAGCGCAATAGTAATGATTACAAACAAATAAAGTGACAAAACTGACATGCACAGTGCTCACAATAAATACTAACATCATCAGTAATTATGCAAACATACACAATGATCATAATAAATACAAATTAACACATTCAATGACAGCATAAACATGCACAGTAATTGATAATGATTACAAACAAATAGGACAATCATACTTACACAGTGCTCAGAATAGCATGCAGACACAAACAGTACCAACACAAACATACACAGTGATCAAAATAAATATTTGTATGTACATTGACAATTGTAACGTGCACCTTAATGACAATGAGCACAAAGAAAGAAAGTGTAAACATAGCCGTTTACATTCATCTCAATATATAAAAACACATTTAGTAACAATATAGAATGGACACAGCAAACCCAATATAAAAAGACACATAGACATACACTGACAACACCATCATGCAGCGCAATAGTAATAATAATAATAATAAACAAATAGAGTGACAAAACTGACATACACAGTGCTGACAATAAATACAAACTTGAACAGTGACAACACAAACATGCACAGTAATCAAAATAAATACAAACACAGACACAATACAGGCTACACAGTGATCACAAAAAAATTTGACATGTACAGTGACACAGCCATGCACAGTTACCAGAATGAACACAAGGAAAAAGATTGAAGAAGCCCTACACTGCTAATACAATATTTATAAACACATTCAGTAACAATACAGAATAGACACAGCAAACAGAATATGAACAGACACATAGATATACAGTGACAACATAAAAATGCAGCGCAATAGTAATGATAACAAACAAATAGAGTGACAAAACTGATATACACACTGCTCACAATAAATACAAACACCAACAGTAATGACACAAACATATACAGTGATCAAAATATATTAACATGTACATTGACAACAATAACATGCACCAGAATGACAACAAATACAAGGAAAAACAGTGAAAACATAGGCGTACACATTCCTCACAATATACACAAACAAATTCAGAAAGAATTCAGAGTAGACACAACAAATAATATAAACAGACACACAGACCTATATTTACCACACAATTATTCAGCACAATAGTAATGATTACAAACAAATAAAGTGACAATACTGACATGCACAGTGCTCACAATAAATACAAACTTTAACATTAATGACAAAAACATACACAGTGATCATAATAAATACAAACACAAACATTGACAGCATAAACATGCACAGTAATTGATAATGATTACAAACAAATAGGACAAACAGACATACACAGTGCTCAGAATCGTATGCAGATACAAACAGTAAGAGCACAAACATACACAGTGATCAAAATAAATATTTACATGTACATTGACAATTGTAATGTACCCCATAATGACAATGAACACAAGGAAAAAAGAGAAAACATAGCCATACACATTCATCACAATATATACAAAAACATTCAGTAACAATACAGAATGAACACAGCAAACACAATATAAAGAGACACAAAGGCATACATTGACAACAGCATTATTCAGCACAATAGTAATGATTACAACCAAATAAAGTGACAATACTGACATGCACAGTGCTCACAATAAATACAAACATCATCAGTAATGATGCAAACATACACAGTGATCATAATAAATACAAACACAAACAATGACAGCGAAAACATGAACAGTAATTTACAATGATTACAAACAAATAAGACAACCAGACTTACACAGTGCTCAGTATCGTATGCAGACACAAACAGTAACAACACAAACATACACAGTGATCAAAATAAATATTTGTATGTACATTGACAATTGTAACGTGCACCTTAATGACAATGAACACAATGAAAGAAGTGTAAACATAGCCATACATATTCATCACAATATATACAAACACATTCAGTAACAATACAGAATGAACACAGCAAACACAATATAAACAGACACATAGACATACATTGACAACACCATCATGCAGCGCAATAGCAATGATTACAAACAAATAAAATGACAAAACTGACATACACAGTGTTGACAATAAATACAAATTTGAACAGTGACAACACAAATATGCACAGTAATCAAAATAAATACAAACAAACACAGTCACAATACAGACTACACGTACAGTGATTCACAAAAGAATTTGACATGTACACAAGTGACACAACCATGCACAGTTACCAGAATGAACACAAATTAATTGGGTGATTACACAGTCATACACAGTGATCAGTGATGTAGTGAAAACACAGATATACACAGTGATCCAAATAAATATTAAAATGTATAGTGACAAGAGTAACGTGCACTGTAATGACAACAAATACAAGGAAAATGAGTGAAAACATAGCTGTACACATTCTTCACAATATATACAAACTCATTCAGTAATAATACGGAATGGACACAGCAAATAATATTAAATATTATCAGACACAAAGACATTCATTGACAGCACTATTATTCAGCGCAATGATAATGATTACAAACAAATAAAGTGACAAAACTGACATGCAAAGTCCTCATAATAAATACTAACATCATCAGTAATGATTACAAACATACACAGTGATCATAATAAATACAAATTAACAGATTCAATGACAGCATAAACATGCACAGTAATTGATAATGATTACAAACAAATAGGACAAACATACTTACACAGTGCTCAGAATAGTATGCAGACACAAACAGTACCAACACAAACATACATAGTGATCAAAATAAATATTTACATGAACATTGACAATTGTAACGTGCCCTGTAATGACAATGAACACAAGGAAAGAAAGTGAAAACATAGCCATACACATTCATCACAATATATATACACACATTCAGTAACAATATAGATTGGACACAGCAAACACAATATAAACAGACACATAGACATACATTGACAACACCATCATGCAGCGCAATAGCAATGATTACAAACAAATTAAGTGACAAAACTGACATACACAGTGCTGACAATAAATACATACTCAAACAGTGACAGCACAAATATGTACAGTAATCAAAATAAATACAAACAAACACATTCACAATACAGACTACACAGTGATCACAAAAAATATTGACATGTACAGTGACAAAACCATGCTCAGTTACCAGAATGAACACAAATAAATTGGGTAATTAAACAGTCATACACAGTGATCAGTGATGTAGTGAAAACAGAGATATACACAGTGATCAAAATAAATATTTACATGAACATTGATAATTGTAACATGCGCCTTAATGACAAAGAACACAAGGAAAGAAAGTGAAAACATAGTCGTACACGTTCATCACAATACATACAAACTCATTTAGTAACAATATAGAATGGACACAGCAAACACAATATAAACAGACACATAGACATACATTGACAACACCATTAATCAGTGCAATAGTAATGATTACAAACAATAAATTGACACAGCAAACAGAATATGAACAGACACATAGATATACAGTGACAACATAAAAATGCAGCGCAATAGTAATGATAACAAACAAATAGAGTGACAAAACTGATATACACACTGCTCACAATAAATACAAACACCAACAGTAATGACACAAACATATACAGTGATCAAAATATATTAACATGTACATTGACAACAATAACATGCACCAGAATGACAACAAATACAAGGAAAAACAGTGAAAACATACGCGTACACATTCCTCACAATATACACAAACAAATTCAGAAAGAATTCAGAGTAGACACAGCAAATAATGTAAACAGACACACAGACCTATATTTACCACACAATTATTCAGCACAATAGTAATGATTACAAACAAATAAAGTGACAATACTGACATGCACAGTGCTCACAATAAATACAAACATTAACATTAATGACACAAACATACACAGTGATCATAATAAATACAAACACAAACATTGACAGCATAAACATGCACAGTAATTGATAATGATTACAAACAAATAGGACAAACAGACTTACACAGTGCTCAGAATCATATGCAGATACAAACAGTAACAGCACAAACATACACAGTGATCAAAATAAATATTTACATGAACATTGACAATTGTAACGTGCCCCATAATGACAATGAACACAAGGAAAGAAAGTGAAAACATAGCCGTACACATTTATCACAATATATACACACACATTCAGTAACAATATAGAATGGACACAGCAAACACAATATAAACAGACACATAGACATACATTAACAACACCATCATGCAGCGCAATAGTAATGATAACAAACAAATTGAGCGACAAACTGACATACATAGTGCTGAGAATAAATACAAACTTGAACAGTGACAACACAAATATGCACAGTAATCAAAATATATTCAAACAAACACAGTCACAATACAGACTACACATACAGTGATTCACAAAAGAATTTGACATGTACACAAGTGACACAACCATGCACAGTTACCAGAATGAACACAAATTAATTGGGTGATAACACAGTCATACACAGTGATCAGTGATGTAGTGAAAACACAGATATACACAGTGATCAAAATAAATATTAAAATGTACAGTGACAACAGTAACGAATGAACACAAATTAATTGGGTGATTACACAGTCATACACAGTGATCAGTGATGTAGTGAAAACACAGATATACACAGTGATCCAAATAAATATTAAAATGTATAGTGACAAGAGTAACGTGCACTGTAATGACAACAAATACAAGGAAAATGAGTGAAAACATAGCTGTACACATTCTTCACAATATATACAAACTCATTCAGTAATAATACGGAATGGACACAGCAAATAATATTAAATATTATCAGACACAAAGACATTCATTGACAGCACTATTATTCAGCGCAATGATAATGATTACAAACAAATAAAGTGACAAAACTGACATGCAAAGTCCTCATAATAAATACTAACATCATCAGTAATGATTACAAACATACACAGTGATCATAATAAATACAAATTAACAGATTCAATGACAGCATAAACATGCACAGTAATTGATAATGATTACAAACAAATAGGACAAACATACTTACACAGTGCTCAGAATAGTATGCAGACACAAACAGTACCAACACAAACATACATAGTGATCAAAATAAATATTTACATGAACATTGACAATTGTAACGTGCCCTGTAATGACAATGAACACAAGGAAAGAAAGTGAAAACATAGCCATACACATTCATCACAATATATATACACACATTCAGTAACAATATAGATTGGACACAGCAAACACAATATAAACAGACACATAGACATACATTGACAACACCATCATGCAGCGCAATAGCAATGATTACAAACAAATTAAGTGACAAAACTGACATACACAGTGCTGACAATAAATACATACTCGAACAGTGACAGCACAAATATGTACAGTAATCAAAATAAATACAAACAAACACATTCACAATACAGACTACACAGTGATCACAAAAAATATTGACATGTACAGTGACAAAACCATGCTCAGTTACCAGAATGAACACAAATAAATTGGGTAATTAAACAGTCATACACAGTGATCAGTGATGTAGTGAAAACAGAGATATACACAGTGATCAAAATAAATATTTACATGAACATTGATAATTGTAACATGCACCTTAATGACAAAGAACACAAGGAAAGAAAGTGAAAACATAGTCGTACACGTTCATCACAATACATACAAACTCATTTAGTAACAATATAGAATGGACACAGCAAACACAATATAAACAGACACATAGACATACATTGACAACACCATTAATCAGTGCAATAGTAATGATTACAAACAATAAATTGACAAAACTGACATGCAAAGTGCTAACAATAAATACAAACATCAACATTAATGACACAAACATACAGATAATAAATACAAACACAAATAATGACAGCATAAACATGCACAGTAACCGATAATGATTAAAAAAAATAGGACAAACAGAATTACACAGTGCTCAGAATCGTATGCAAACACAAACAGTACCAACACAAACATACATAGTGATCAAAATAAATATTTACATGAACATTGACAATTGTAACGTGCCCCATAATGACAATGAACACAAGGAAAGAAAGTGAAAACATAGCCGTACACATTTATCACAATATATACACACACATTCAGTAACATTATAGAATGGACACAGCAAACACAATATAAACAGACACATAGACATACATTGACAACACCATCATGCAGAGCAATAGTAATGATAACAAACAAATTGAGTGACAAACTGACATACATAGTGCTGAGAATAAATACAAACTTGAACAGTGACAACACAAATATGCACAGTAATCAAAATATATTCAAACAAACACAGTCACAATACAGACTACACGTACAGTGATCACAAAAGAATTTGACATGTACACAAATGACACAACCATGCAGAGTGACCAGAATGAACACAAATTAATTGGGTGATAACACAGTCATACACAGTGATCAGTGATGTAGTGAAAACACAGATATACACAGTGATCAAAATAAATATTAAAATGTACAGTGACAACAGTAATGTGCACTGTAATGACAACAAATACAAGGAAAGAAAGTGAAAACATAGCCATACACATTCATCACAATATATATACACAAATTCAGTAACAATATAGAATGGACACAGCAAACACAATATAAACAGACACATAGACATACATTGACAACACCATCATGCAGCGCAATAGCAATGATTACAAACAAATAAAGTGACAAAACTGACATGCAAAGTGCTCACAATAAATACTAACATCATCAGTAATGATTACAAACATACACAGTGATCATAATAAATACAAATTAACAGATTCAAAGACAGCATAAACATGCACAGTAATTGATAACGATTACAAACAAATAGGACAAACATACTTACACAGTGCTCAGAATAGCATGCAGACACAAACAGTACCAACACAAACATACACAATGATCAAAATAAATATTTACATGAACATTGACAATTGTAACGTGCCCTGTAATGACAATGAACACAAGGAAAGAAAGTGAAAACATAGTCGTACACGTTCATCACAATACATACAAACACATTTAGTAACAATATAGAATGGACACAGCAAACACAATATAAACAGACACATAGACATACATTGACAACACCATTAATCAGTGCAATAGAAATGATTACAAACAATAAATTGACAAAACTGACATGCAAAGTGCTCACAATAAATACAAACATCAACATTAATGACACAAACATACAGATAATAAATACAAACACAAACAATGACAGCATAAACATGCACAGTAACCGATAATGATTTTAAAAAATAGGACAAACAGACTTACACAGTGCTCAGAATCGTATGCAAACACAAACAGTACCAACACAAACATACACAGTGATCAAAATAAATATTTACATGAACATTGACAATTGTAACGTGCCCCATAATGACAATGAACACAAGGAAAGAAAGTGAAAACATAGCCGTACACATTTATCACAATATATACACACACATTCAGTAACAATATAGAATGGACACAGCAAACACAATATAAACAGACACATAGACATACATTGACAACACCATCATGCAGCGCAATAGTAATGATTACAAACAAATAGAGCGACAAACTGACATACATAGTGCTGAGAATAAATACATACTCGAACAGTGACAGCACAAATATGTACAGTAATCAAAATAAATACAAACAAACACAGTCACAATACAGACTACACAGTGATCACAAAAAATATTGACATGTACAGTGACAAAACCATGCACAGTTACCAGAATGAACACAAATAAATTGTGTAATTAAACAGTCATACACAGCAATCAGCAATTAATTGAAATAAATATTAACATTTACAGTGACAACAGTAACGTGCACTGTAATGACAACAAATACAAGAAAAATGAGTGAAAACATAGCTGTACACATTCTTCACAATATATACAAACACATTCAGTAACAATACAGAATGAACACAGCAAACACAATATAAAGAGACACAAAGGCATACATTGACAACACCATTATTCAGCACAATAGTAATGATTACAACCAAATAAAGTGACAATACTGACATGATCATAATAAATACAAATTAACACATTCAATGACAGCATAAACATGCACAGTAATTGATAATGATTACAAACAAATAGGACAATCATACTTACACAGTGCTCAGAATAGCATGCAGACACAAACAGTACCAACACAAACATACACAGTGATCAAAATAAATATTTACATGAACATTGACAATTGTAACGTGCCCCATAATGACAATGAACACAAGGAAAGAAAGAGAAAACATAGCCGTACACATTCATAAAAACACATTCAGTAACAATATAGAATGGACACAGCAAACACAATATAAACAGACACATAGACATACATTGACAACACCATCATGCAGCGCAATAGTAATGATTACAAACAAATAGAGTGACAAAACTGACATACATAGTGCTGAGAATAAATACATACTCGAACAGTGATAGCACAAACATGCACAGTAATCAAAATAAATACAAACACTGTCAAAATACAGACTACACAGTGATCACAAAAAATTTTGACATGTACAGTGACAAAACCATGCACAGTTACCAGAATGAACACAAATAAATTGTGTAATTAAACAGTCATACACAGCAATCAGCAATTAATTGAAATAAATATTAACATTTACAGTGACAACAGTAACGTGCACTGTAATGACAACAAATACAAGAAAAATGAGTGAAAACATAGCTGTACACATTCTTCACAATATATACAAACACATTCAGTAACAATATAGAATGGACACAGCAAACACAATATAAGCAGACCCATAGACATACATTGACAACACCATCATTCAGCTCAATAGTAATGATTATAAACAAATAGAGTGACAAAATCGACATATATAGTGCTTATAATAAATACAAACATTAACAGTAATGACACAAACATACACAGTGATCATAATAAATACAAACACAAACAATGTTAGCATAAACATGCACAGTAATTGATAATGATTACAAACAAATATGACAAACAGACTTACACAGTGCTCAGTATCGTATGCAGACACAAACAGTAACAACACAAACATACACAGTGATCAAAATAAATATTTGTAAGTACATTGACAATTGTAACGTGCACCTTACAGACTACACGTACAGTGATTCACAAAAGAATTTGACATGTACACAAGTGACACAACCATGCACAGTTACCAGAATGAACACAAATTAATTGGGTGATAACACAGTCATACACAGTAATCAGTGATATAGTGAAAACAGATATACACAGTGATCCAAATAAATATTAAAATGAATAGTGACAACAGTAACGTGCACTGTAATGACAACAAATACAAGGAAAATGAGTGAAAACATAGCTGTACACATTCATCACAATATATACAGAAACATTCAGTAACAATACAGAATGAACACAGCAAACATAATATAAAGAGACACAAAGGCATACATTGACAACAGCATTATTCAGCGCAATAGTAATGATTACAACCAAATAAAGTGACAATACTGACATGCACAGTGCTCACAATAAATACTAACATCATCAGTAATGATCCAAACATAGACAGTGATCATAATAAATACAAACAAAAACAATGACACCATAAACATGCACAGTAATTTATAATGATTACAAACAAATAGGACAAACAGACTTACACAGTGCCCAGTATCGTATGCAGACACAAACAGTAACAACACAAACATACACAGTGATCAAAATAAATATTTGTATGTACATTGACAATTGTAACGTGCACCTTAATGACAATGAGCACAAAGAAAGAAAGTGTAAACATAGCCGTTTACATTCATCTCAATATATAAAAACACATTTAGTAACAATATAGAATGGACACAGCAAACCCAATATAAAAAGACACATAGACATACACTGACAACACCATCATGCAGCGCAATAGTAATAATAATAATAAACAAATAGAGTGATAAAAATGACATACACAGTGCTGACAATAAATACAAACTTGAACAGTGACAACACAAACATGCACAGTAATCAAAATAAATATTTGTATGTACATTGACAATTGTAACGTGCCCTGTAATGACAATGAACACAAGGAAAGAAAGTGAAAACATAGCCATACACATTCATCACAATATATATACACACATTCAGTAACAATATAGATTGGACACAGCAAACACAATATAAACAGACACATAGACATACATTGACAACACCATCATGCAGCGCAATAGCAATGATTACAAACAAATTAAGTGACAAAACTGACATACACAGTGCTGACAATAAATACATACTCGAACAGTGACAACACAAATATGTACAGTAATCAAAATAAATACAAACAAACACATTCACAATACAGACTACACAGTGATCACAAAAAATATTGACATGTACAGTGACAAAACCATGCTCAGTTACCAGAATGAACACAAATAAATTGGGTAATTAAACAGTCATACACAGTGATCAGTGATGTAGTGAAAACAGAGATATACACAGTGATCAAAATAAATATTTACATGAACATTGATAATTGTAACATGCACCTTAATGACAAAGAACACAAGGAAAGAAAGTGAAAACATAGTCGTACACGTTCATCACAATACATACAAACTCATTTAGTAACAATATAGAATGGACACAGCAAACACAATATAAACAGACACATAGACATACATTGACAACACCATTAATCAGTGCAATAGTAATGATTACAAACAATAAATTGACAAAACTGACATGCAAAGTGCTAACAATAAATACAAACATCAACATTAATGACACAAACATACAGATAATAAATACAAACACAAATAATGACAGCATAAACATGCACAGTAACCGATAATGATTAAAAAAAATAGGACAAACAGAATTACACAGTGCTCAGAATCGTATGCAAACACAAACAGTACCAACACAAACATACATAGTGATCAAAATAAATATTTACATGAACATTGACAATTGTAACGTGCCCCATAATGACAATGAACACAAGGAAAGAAAGTGAAAACATAGCCGTACACATTTATCACAATATATACACACACATTCAGTAACATTATAGAATGGACACAGCAAACACAATATAAACCGACACATAGACATACATTGACAACACCATCATGCAGAGCAATAGTAATGATAACAAACAAATTGAGTGACAAACTGACATACATAGTGCTGAGAATAAATACAAACTTGAACAGTGACAACACAAATATGCACAGTAATCAAAATATATTCAAACAAACACAGTCACAATACAGACTACACGTACAGTGATCACAAAAGAATTTGACATGTACACAAATGACACAACCATGCAGAGTGACCAGAATGAACACAAATTAATTGGGTGATAACACAGTCATACACAGTGATCAGTGATGTAGTGAAAATACAGATATACACAGTGATCAAAATAAATATTAAAATGTACAGTGACAACAGTAATGTGCACTGTAATGACAACAAATACAAGGAAAGAAAGTGAAAACATAGCCATACACATTCATCACAATATATATACACAAATTCAGGAACAATATAGAATGGACACAGCAAACACAATATAAACAGACACATAGACATACATTGACAACACCATCATGCAGCGCAATAGCAATGATTACAAACAAATAAAGTGACAAAACTGACATGCAAAGTGCTCACAATAAATACTAACATCATCAGTAATGATTACAAACATACACAGTGATCATAATAAATACAAATTAACAGATTCAAAGACAGCATAAACATGCACAGTAATTGATAACGATTACAAACAAATAGGACAAACATACTTACACAGTGCTCAGAATAGCATGCAGACACAAACAGTACCAACACAAACATACACAATGATCAAAATAAATATTTACATGAACATTGACAATTGTAACGTGCCCTGTAATGACAATGAACACAAGGAAAGAAAGTGAAAACATAGTCGTACACGTTCATCACAATACATACAAACACATTTAGTAACAATATAGAATGGACACAGCAAACACAATATAAACAGACACATAGACATACATTGACAACACCATTAATCAGTGCAATAGAAATGATTACAAACAATAAATTGACAAAACTGACATGCAAAGTGCTCACAATAAATACAAACATCAACATTAATGACACAAACATACAGATAATAAATACAAACACAAACAATGACAGCATAAACATGCACAGTAACCGATAATGATTTTAAAAAATAGGACAAACAGACTTACACAGTGCTCAGAATCGTATGCAAACACAAACAGTACCAACACAAACATACACAGTGATCAAAATAAATATTTACATGAACATTGACAATTGTAACGTGCCCCATAATGACAATGAACACAAGGAAAGAAAGTGAAAACATAGCCGTACACATTTATCACAATATATACACACACATTCAGTAACAATATAGAATGGACACAGCAAACACAATATAAACAGACACATAGACATACATTGACAACACCATCATGCAGCGCAATAGTAATGATTACAAACAAATAGAGCGACAAACTGACATACATAGTGCTGAGAATAAATACATACTCGAACAGTGACAGCACAAATATGTACAGTAATCAAAATAAATACAAACAAACACAGTCACAATACAGACTACACAGTGATCACAAAAAATATTGACATGTACAGTGACAAAACCATGCACAGTTACCAGAATGAACACAAATAAATTGTGTAATTAAACAGTCATACACAGCAATCAGCAATTAATTGAAATAAATATTAACATTTACAGTGACAACAGTAACGTGCACTGTAATGACAAGAAATACAAGAAAAATGAGTAAAAAACATAGCTGTACACATTCTTCACAATATATACAAACACATTCAGTAACAATACAGAATGAACACAGCAAACACAATATAAAGAGACACAAAGGCATACATTGACAACACCATTATTCAGCACAATAGTAATGATTACAACCAAATAAAGTGACAATACTGACATGCACAGTGCTCACAATAAATACAAACATCAACATTAAAGACAAAAACATACACAGTGATCATAATAAATACAAACACAAACAATGACAGCAAAAACATGAACAGTAATTTATAATGATTACAAACAAATATGACAAACAGACTTACACAGTGCTGAGAATCATATGCAGACACAAACAGTAACAACACAAACATACACAAAATAAATATTTGTATGTACATTGACAATTGTAACGTGCACCTTAATGACAATGAACACAAGGAAAGAAAGTGAAAACAGCCATACACATTCATCACAATATATATACACACATTCAGTAACAATATAGAATGGACACAGCAAACACAATATAAAGATTCACATAGACATACATTGACAACACCATCATGCAGCGCAATAGTAATGATAACAAACAAATTGAGCGACAAACTGACATACATAGTGCTGAGAATAAATACAAACTTGAACAGTGACAACACAAATATGCACAGTAATCAAAATATATTCAAACAAACACAGTCACAATACAGACTACACATACAGTGATTCACAAAAGAATTTGACATGTACACAAGTGACACAACCATGCAGAGTGACCAGAATGAACATAAATTAATTGGGTGATAACACAGTCATACACAGTGATCAGTGATATAGTGAAAACACAGATATACACAGTGATCAAAATAAATATTAAAATGTACAGTGACAACAGTAACGTGCACTGTAATGACAACAAATACAAGGAAAATGAGTGAAAACATAGCTGTACACATTATTCACATTATATACATACTCATTCAGTAAGAATACAGAATGTACACAGCAAATAATATTAACAGACACAAAGACATTCATTGACGACAGCATTATTCAGCGCAATAGTAATGATTACAAACAAATAAAGTGACAAAACTGACATGCACAGTGCTCACAATAAATACTAACATCATCAGTAATAATGCAAACATACACAATGATCATAATAAATACAAATTAACACATTCAACGACAGCATAAACATGCACAGTAATTGATAATGATTACAAACAAATAGGACAATCATACTTACACAGTGCTCAGAATAGCATGCAGACACAAACAGTACCAACACAAACATACACAGTGATCAAAATAAATATTTACATGAACATTGACAATTGTAACGTGCCCCGTAATGACAATGAACACAAGGAAAGAAAGAGAAAACATAGCCGTACACATTCATAAAAACACATTCAGTAACAATATAGAATGGACACAGCAAACACAATATAAACAGACACATAGACATACATTGACAACACCATCATGCAGCGCAATAGTAATGATTACAAACAAATAGAGTGACAAAACTGACATACATAGTGCTGAGAATAAATACATACTTGAACAGTGATAGCACAAACATGCACAGTAATCAAAATAAATACAAACACTGTCAAAATACAGACTACACAGTGATCACAAAAAATTTTGACATGTACAGTGACAAAACCATGCACAGTTACCAGAATGAACACAAATAAATTGTGTAATTAAACAGTCATACACAGCAATCAGCAATTAATTGAAATAAATATTAACATTTACAGTGACAACAGTAACGTGCACTGTAATGACAACAAATACAAGAAAAATGAGTGAAAACATAGCTGTACACATTCTTCACAATATATACAAACACATTCAGTAACAATATAGAATGGACACAGCAAACACAATATAAGCAGACCCATAGACATACATTGACAACACCATCATTCAGCTCAATAGTAATGATTATAAACAAATAGAGTGACAAAATCGACATATATAGTGCTTATAATAAATACAAACATTAACAGTAATGACACAAACATACACAGTGATCATAATAAATACAAACACAAACAATGTTAGCATAAACATGCACAGTAATTGATAATGATTACAAACAAATATGACAAACAGACTTACACAGTGCTCAGTATCGTATGCAGACACAAACAGTAACAACACAAACATACACAGTGATCAAAATAAATATTTGTAAGTACATTGACAATTGTAACGTGCACCTTAATGACAATGAGCACAAAGAAAGAAAGTGAAAACATAGTCGTACACATTCATCACAATATATACAAACACATTGAGTAACAAAACAGAATAATCACAGAAAACAGAAGATGACCAGACACAAAGACATACATTGACAACACCATCATGCAGTGCAATAGTAAAAATTACAAACAAATAAAGTGACAAAACTGACATACACAGTGCTGACAATAAATATAAATTTGAACAGTGACAACACAAACACAGTCACAATACAGACTACACGTACAGTGATTCACAAAAGAATTTGACATGTACACAAGTGACACAACCATGCACAGTTACCAGAATGAACACAAATTAATTGGGTGATAACACAGTCATACACAGTAATCAGTGATATAGTGAAAACAGATATACACAGTGATCCAAATAAATATTAAAATGAATAGTGACAACAGTAACGTGCACTGTAATGACAACAAATACAAGGAAAATGAGTGAAAACATAGCTGTACACATTCATCACAATATATACAGAAACATTCAGTAACAATACAGAATGAACACAGCAAACATAATATAAAGAGACACAAAGGCATACATTGACAACAGCATTATTCAGCGCAATAGTAATGATTACAACCAAATAAAGTGACAATACTGACATGCACAGTGCTCACAATAAATACTAACATCATCAGTAATGATCCAAACATAGACAGTGATCATAATAAATACAAACAAAAACAATGACACCATAAACATGCACAGTAATTTATAATGATTACAAACAAATAGGACAAACAGACTTACACAGTGCCCAGTATCGTATGCAGACACAAACAGTAACAACACAAACATACACAGTGATCAAAATAAATATTTGTATGTACATTGACAATTGTAACGTGCACCTTAATGACAATGAGCACAAAGAAAGAAAGTGTAAACATAGCCGTTTACATTCATCTCAATATATAAAAACACATTTAGTAACAATATAGAATGGACACAGCAAACCCAATATAAAAAGACACATAGACATACACTGACAACACCATCATGCAGCGCAATAGTAATAATAATAATAAACAAATAGAGTGATAAAACTAACATACACAGTGCTGACAATAAATACAAACTTGAACAGTGACAACACAAACATGCACAGTAATCAAAATAAATACAAACACAGACACAATACAGGCTACACAGTGATCACAAAAAAATTTGATATGTACAGTGACACAGCCATGCACAGTTACCAGAATGAACACAAGGAAAAAGATTGAAGAAGCCCTACACCGCCAATACAATATATATAAACACATTCAGTAACAATACAGAATAGACACAGCAAACAGAATATGAACAGACACATAGATATACAGTGACAACATAAAAATACAGCGCAATAGTAATGATAACAAACAAATAGAGTGACAAAACTGATATACACACTGCTCACAATAAATACAAACACCAACAGTAATGACACAAACATATACAGTGATCAAAATATATTAACATGTACATTGACAACAATAACATGCACCAGAATGACAACAAATACAAGGAAAAACAGTGAAAACATAGGCGTACACATTCCTAACAATATACACAAACAAATTCAGAAAGAATTCAGAGTAGACACAACAAATAATATAAACAGACACACAGACCTATATTTACCACACAATTATTCAGCACAATAGTAATGATTACAAACAAATAAAGTGACAATACTGACATGCACAGTGCTCACAATAAATACAAACTTTAACATTAATGACAAAAACATACAAAGTGATCATAATAAATACAAACACAAACATTGACAGCATAAACATGCACAGTAATTGATAATGATTACAAACAAATAGGACAAACAGACTTACACAGTGCTCAGAATCATATGCAGATACAAACAGTAAGAGCACAAACATACACAGTGATCAAAATAAATATTTACATGAACATTGACAATTGTAACGTGCCCCATAATGACAATGAACACAAGGAAAGAAAGTGAAAACATAGCCGTACACATTTATCACAATATATACACACACATTCAGTAACAATATAGAATGGACACAGCAAACACAATATAAACAGACACATGGACATACATTGACAACACCATCATGCAGCGCAATAGTAATGATAACAAACAAATTGAGCGACAAACTGACATACATAGTGCTGAGAATAAATACAAACTTGAACAGTGACAACACAAATATGCACAGTAATCAAAATATATTCAAACAAACACAGTCACAATACAGACTACACATACAGTGATTCACAAAAGAATTTGACATGTACACAAGTGACACAACCATGCACAGTTACCAGAATGAACACAAATTAATTGGGTGATAACACAGTCATACACAGTGATCAGTGATGTAGTGAAAACACAGATATACACAGTGATCAAAATAAATATTAAAATGTACAGTGACAACAGTAACGTGCACTGTAATGACAACAAATACAAGGAAAATGAGTGAAAACATAGCTGTACACATTCTTCACATTATATACATACACATTCAGTAACAATACAGAATGTACACAGCAAATAATATTAACAGACACAAAGACATTCATTGACGACAGCATTATTCAGCGCAATAGTAATGATTACAAACAAATAAAGTGACAAAACTGACATGCACAGTGCTCACAATAAATACTAACATCATCAGTAATTATGCAAACATACACAATGATCATAATAAATACAAATTAACACATTCAATGACAGCATAAACATGCACAGTAATTGATAATGATTACAAACAAATAGGACAATCATACTTACACAGTGCTCAGAATAGCATGCAGACACAAACAGTACCAACACAAACATACACAGTGATCAAAATAAATATTTACATGAACATTGACAATTGTAACGTGCCCCGTAATGACAATGAACACAAGGAAAGAAAGAGAAAACATAGCCGTACACATTTATCACAATATATACACACACATTTAGTAACAATATAGAATGGACACAGCAAACACAATATAAACAGACACATAGACATACATTGACAACACCATCATTCAGCGCAATAGTAATGATTACAAACAAATAGAGCGACAAACTGACATACATAGTGCTGAGAAAAAATACATACTCGAACAGTGATAGCACAAACATGCACAGTAATCAAAATAAATACAAACACAGTCACAATACAGACTACACAGTGATCACAAAAAATTTTGACATGTACAGTGACAAAACCATGCACAGTTACCAGAATGAACACAAATAAATTGGGTAATTAAACAGTCATACACAGCAATCAGCAATTAATTGAAATAAATATTAACATTTACAGTGACAACAGTAACGTGCACTGTAATGACAACAAATACAAGAAAAATGAGTGAAAACATAGCTGTACACATTCTTTACAATATATACAAACACATTCAGTAACAATATAGAATGGACACAGCAAACACAATATAAGCAGACCCATAGACATACATTGACAACACCATCATTCAGCTCAATAGTAATGATTATAAACAAATAGAGTGACAAAATCGACATATATAGTGCTTATAATAAATACAAACATTAACAGTAATGACACAAACATACACAGTGATCATAATAAATACAAACACAAACAATGTTAGCATAAACATGCACAGTAATTGATAATGATTACAAACAAATATGACAAACAGACTTACACAGTGCTCAGTATCGTATGCAGACACAAACAGTAACAACACAAACATACACCGTGATCAAAATAAATATTTGTATGTATATTGACAATTGTAATGTGCACCTTAATGACAATGAGCACAAAGAAAGAAAGTGAAAACATAGTCGTACACATTCATTACAATATATACAAACACATTGAGTAACAAAACAGAATAATCACAGAAAACAGAAGATGATCAGACACAAAGACATACATTGACAACACCATCATGCAGTGCAATAGTAAAAATTACAAACAAATAAAGTGACAAAACTGACATACACAGTGCTGACAATAAATATAAATTTGAACAGTGACAACACAAACACAGTCACAATACAGACTACACGTACAGTGATTCACAAAAGAATTTGACATGTACACAAGTGACACAACCATGCACAGTTACCAGAATGAACACAAATTAATTGGGTGATAACACAGTCATACACAGTAATCAGTGATATAGTGAAAACAGATATACACAGTGATCCAAATAAATATTAAAATGTATAGTGACAACAGTAACGTGCACTGTAATGACAACAAATACAAGGAAAATGAGTGAAAACATAGCTGTACACATTCATCACAATATATACAGAAACATTCAGTAACAATACAGAATGAACACAGCAAACATAATATAAAGAGACACAAAGGCATACATTGACAACACCATTATTCAGCACAATAGTAATGATTACAACCAAATAAAGTGACAATACTGACATGCACAGTGCTCACAATAAATGCTAACATCATCAGTAATGATGCAAACATAGATAGTGATCATAATAAATACAAACACAAACAATAACACCATAAACATGCACAGTAATTGATAATGATTACAAACAAATAGGACAAACAGACTTACACGGTGCCCAGTATTGTATGCAGACACAAACAGTAACAACACAAACAAATACAGTGATCAAAATAAATATTTGTATGTACATTGACAATTGTAACGTGCACCTTAATGACAATGAGCACAAAGAAAGAAAGTGTAAACATAGCCGTTTACATTCATCTCAATATATAAAAACACATTTAGTAACAATATAGAATGGACACAGCAAACCCAATATAAAAAGACACATAGACATACACTGACAACACCATCATGCAGCGCAATAGTAATAATAATAATAATAAACAAATAGAGTGACAAAACTAACATACACAGTGCTGACAATAAATACAAACTTGAACAGTGACAACACAAACATGCACAGTAATCAAAATAAATACAAACACAGACACAATACAGGCTACACAGTGATCACAAAAAAATTTGACATGTACAGTGACACAGCCATGCACAGTTACCAGAATGAACACAAGGAAAAAGATTGAAGAAGCCCTACACTGCTAATACAATATTTATAAACACATTCAGTAACAATACAGAATAGACACAGCAAACAGAATATGAACAGACACATAGATATACAGTGACAACATAAAAATGCAGCGCAATAGTAATGATAACAAACAAATAGAGTGACAAAACTGATATACACACTGCTCACAATAAATACAAACACCAACAGTAATAACACAAACATATACAGTGATCAAAATATATTAACATGTACATTGACAACAATAACATGCACCAGAATGACAACAAATACAAGGAAAAACAGTGAAAACATAGGCGTACACATTCCTAACAATATACACAAACAAATTCAGAAAGAATTCAGAGTAGACACAACAAATAATATAAACAGACACACAGACCTATATTTACCACACAATTATTCAGCACAATAGTAATGATTACAAACAAATAAAGTGACAATACTGACATGCACAGTGCTCACAATAAATACAAACTTTAACATTAATGACAAAAACATACACAGTGATCATAATAAATACAAACACAAACATTGACAGCATAAACATGCACAGTAATTGATAATGATTACAAACAAATAGGACAAACAGACATACACAGTGCTCAGAATCGTATGCAGATACAAACAGTAAGAGCACAAACATACACAGTGATCAAAATAAATATTTACATGTACATTGACAATTGTAATGTACCCCATAATGACAATGAACACAAGGAAAAAAGAGAAAACATAGCCATACACATTCATCACAATATATACAAAAACATTCAGTAACAATACAGAATGAACACAGCAAACACAATATAAAGAGACACAAAGGCATACATTGACAACAGCATTATTCAGCACAATAGTAATGATTACAACCAAATAAAGTGACAATACTGACATGAACAGTGCTCACAATAAATACAAACATCATCAGTAATGATGCAAACATACACAGTGATCATAATAAATACAAACACAAACAATGACAGCGAAAACATGAACAGTAATTTACAATGATTACAAACAAATAAGACAAACAGACTTACACAGTGCTCAGTATCGTATGCAGACACAAACAGTAACAACACAAACATACACAGTGATCAAAATAAATATTTGTATGTACATTGACAATTGTAACGTGCACCTTAATGACAATGAACACAATGAAAGAAGTGTAAACATAGCCATACATATTCATCACAATATATACAAACACATTCAGTAACAATACAGAATGAACACAGCAAACACAATATAAACAGACACATAGACATACATTGACAACACCATCATGCAGCGCAATAGCAATGATTACAAACAAATAAAATGACAAAACTGACATACACAGTGTTGACAATAAATACAAATTTGAACAGTGACAACACAAATATGCACAGTAATCAAAATAAATACAAACAAACACAGTCACAATACAGACTACACGTACAGTGATTCACAAAAGAATTTGACATGTACACAAGTGACACAACCATGCACAGTTACCAGAATGAACACAAATTAATTGGGTGATTACACAGTCATACACAGTGATCAGTGATGTAGTGAAAACACAGATATACACAGTGATCCAAATAAATATTAAAATGTATAGTGACAACAGTAACGTGCACTGTAATGACAACAAATACAAGGAAAATGAGTGAAAACATAGCTGTACACATTCTTCACAATATATACAAACTCATTCAGTAATAATACGGAATGGACACAGCAAATAATATTAAATATTATCAGACACAAAGACATTCATTGACAGCACTATTATTCAGCGCAATGATAATGATTACAAACAAATTAAGTGACAAAACTGACATGCAAAGTCCTCATAATAAATACTAACATCATCAGTAATGATTACAAACATACACAGTGATCATAATAAATACAAATTAACAGATTCAATGACAGCATAAACATGCACAGTAATTGATAATGATTACAAACAAATAGGACAAACATACTTACACAGTGCTCAGAATAGTATGCAGACACAAACAGTACCAACACAAACATACACAGTGATCAAAATAAATATTTACATGAACATTGACAATTGTAACATGCCCTGTAATGACAATGAACACAAGGAAAGAAAGTGAAAACATAGCCATACACATTCATCACAATATATATACACACATTCAGTAACAATATAGAATGGACACAGCAAACACAATATAAACAGACACATAGACATACATTGACAACACCATTAATCAGTGCAATAGTAATGATTACAAACAATAAATTGACAAAACTGACAAGCAAAGTGCTAACAATAAATACAAACATCAACATTAATGACACAAACATACAGATAATAAATACAAACACAAATAATGACAGCATAAACATGCACAGTAACCGATAATGATTAAAAAAAATAGGACAAACAGAATTACACAGTGCTCAGAATCGTATGCAAACACAAACAGTACCAACACAAACATACATAGTGATCAAAATAAATATTTACATGAACATTGACAATTGTAATGTGCCCCATAATGACAATGAACACAAGGAAAGAAAGTGAAAACATAGCCGTACACATTTATCACAATATATACACACACATTCAGTAACAATATAGAATGGACACAGCAAACACAATATAAACAGACACATAGACATACATTGACAACACCATCATGCAGCGCAATAGTAATGATAACAAACAAATTGAGTGACAAACTGACATACATAGTGCTGAGAATAAATACAAACTTGAACAGTGACAACACAAATATGCACAGTAATCAAAATATATTCAAACAAACACAGTCACAATACAGACTACATGTACAGTGATCACAAAAGAATTTGACATGTACACAAATGACACAACCATGCAGAGTGACCAGAATGAACACAAATTAATTGGGTGATAACACAGTCATACACAGTGATCAGTGATGTAGTGAAAACACAGATATACACAGTGATCAAAATAAATATTAAAATGTACAGTGACAACAGTAATGTGCACTGTAATGACAACAAATACAAGGAAAGAAAGTGAAAACATAGCCATACACATTCATCACAATATATATACACAAATTCAGTAACAATATAGAATGGACACAGCAAACACAATATAAACAGACACATAGACATACATTGACAACACCATCATGCAGCGCAATAGCAATGATTACAAACAAATAAAGTGACAAAACTGACATGCAAAGTGCTCACAATAAATACTAACATCATCAGTAATGATTACAAACATACACAGTGATCATAATAAATACAAATTAACAGATTCAAAGACAGCATAAACATGCACAGTAATTGATAACGATTACAAACAAATAGGACAAACATACTTACACAGTGCTCAGAATAGCATGAAGACACAAACAGTACCAACACAAACATACACAATGATCAAAATAAATATTTACATGAACATTGACAATTGTAACGTGCCCTGTAATGACAATGAACACAAGGAAAGAAAGTGAAAACATAGTCGTACACGTTCATCACAATACATACAAACACATTTAGTAACAATATAGAATGGACACAGCAAACACTATATAAACAGACACATAGACATACATTGACAACACCATTAATCAGTGCAATAGAAATGATTACAAACAATAAATTGACAAAACTGACATGCAAAGTGCTCACAATAAATACAAACATCAACATTAATGACACAAACATACAGATAATAAATACAAACACAAACAATGACAGCATAAACATGCACAGTAACCGATAATGATTTTAAAAAATAGGACAAACATACTTACACAGTGCTCAGAATAGCATGCAGACACAAACAGTACCAACACAAACATACACAGTGATCAAAATAAATATTTACATGAACATTGACAATTGTAACGTGCCCCATAATGACAATGAACACAAGGAAAGAAAGTGAAAACATAGCCGTACACATTTATCACAATATATACACACACATTCAGTAACAATATAGAATGGACACAGCAAACACAATATAAACAGACAAATAGACATACATTGACAACACCATCATGCAGCGCAATAGTAATGATTACAAACAAATAGAGCGACAAACTGACATACATAGTGCTGAGAATAAATACATACTCGAACAGTGACAGGACAAATATGTACAGTAATCAAAATAAATACAAACAAACACAGTCACAATACAGACTACACAGTGATCACAAAAAATATTGACATGTACAGTGACAAAACCATGCACAGTTACCAGAATGAACACAAATAAATTGTGTAATTAAACAGTCATACACAGCAATCAGCAATTAATTGAAATAAATATTAACATTTACAGTGACAACAGAAACGTGCACTGTAATGACAACAAATACAAGAAAAATGAGTGAAAACATAGCTGTACACATTCTTCACAATATATACAAACACATTCAGTAACAATACAGAATGAACACAGCAAACACAATATAAAGAGACACAAAGGCATACATTGACAACACCATTATTCAGCACAATAGTAATGATTACAACCAAATAAAGTGACAATACTGACATGCACAGTGCTCACAATAAATACAAACATCAACATTAAAGACAAAAACATACACAGTGATCATAATAAATACAAACACAAACAATGACAGCAAAAACATGAACAGTAATTTATAATGATTACAAACAAATATGACAAACAGACTTACACAGTGCTGAGAATCATATGCAGACACAAACAGTAACAACACAAACATACACAAAATAAATATTTGTATGTACATTGACAATTGTAACGTGCACCTTAATGACAATGAACACAAGGAAAGAAAGTGAAAACAGCCATACACATTCATCACAATATATATACACACATTCAGTAACAATATAGAATGGACACAGCAAACACAATATAAAGATTCACATAGACATACATTGACAACACCATCATGCAGCGCAATAGTAATAATAATAATAAACAAATAGAGTGACAAAACTGACATACACAGTGCTGACAATAAATACAAACTTGAACAGTGACAACACAAACATGCACAGTAATCAAAGTAAATATAAACAAACACAGACACAATACAGGCTACACAGTGATCACAAAAAAATTTGACATGTACAGTGACACAGCCATGCACAGTTACCAGAATGAACACAAGGAAAAAGATTCAAGAAGCCCTACACCGCCAATACAATATATATAAACACATTCAGTAACAATACAGAATAGACACAGCAAACAGAATATGAACAGACACATAGATATACAGTGACAACATAAAAATGCAGCGCAATAGTAATGATAACAAACAAATAGAGTGACAAAACTGATATACACACTGCTCACAATAAATACAAACACCAACAGTAATGACACAAACATATACAGTGATCAAAATATATTAACATGTACATTGACAACAATAGCATGCACCAGAATGACAACAAATACAAGTAAAAACAGTGAAAACATAGGCGTACACATTCCTCACAATATACACAAACAAATTCAGAAAGATTTCAGAGTAGACACAGCAAATAATATAAACAAACACACAGACCTATATTTACCACACAATTATTCAGCACAATAGTAATGATTACAAACAAATAAAGTGACAATACTGACATGCACAGTGCTCACAATAAATACAAACATTAACATTAATGACACAAACATACACAGTGATCATAATAAATACAAACACAAACATTGACAGCATAAACATGCACAGTAATTGATAATGATTACAAACAAATAGGACAAACAGACTTACACAGTGCTCAGAATCATATGCAGATACAAACAGTAACAGCACAAACATACACAGTGATCAAAATAAATATTTACATGAACATTGACAATTGTAACGTGCCCCATAATGACAATGAACACAAGGAAAGAAAGTGAAAACATAGCCGTACACATTTATCACAATATATACAGAAACATTCAGTAACAATACAGAATGAACACAGCAAACATAATATAAAGAGACACAAAGGCATACATTGACAACACCATCATGCAGCGCAATAGTAATGATAACAAACAAATTGAGCGACAAACTGACATACATAGTGCTGAGAATAAATACATACTCGAACAGTGACAGCACAAATATGTACAGTAATCAAAATAAATACAAACAAACACAGTCACAATACAGACTACACAGTGATCACAAAAAATATTGACATGTACAGTGACAAAAACATGCACAGTTACCAGAATGAACACAAATAAATTGTGTAATTAAACAGTCATACACAGCAATCAGCAATTAATTGAAATAAATATTAACATTTACAAACAAATAAAGTGACAAAACTGACATGCAAAGTGCTCACAATAAATACTAACATCATCAGTAATGATTACAAACATACACAGTGATCATAATAAATACAAATTAACAGATTCAAAGACAGCATAAACATGCACAGTAATTGATAACGATTACAAACAAATAGGACAAACATACTTACACAGTGCTCAGAATAGCATGCAGACACAAACAGTACCAACACAAACATACACAATGATCAAAATAAATATTTACATGAACATTGACAATTGTAACGTGCCCTGTAATGACAATGAACACAAGGAAAGAAAGTGAAAACATAGTCGTACACGTTCATCACAATACATACAAACACATTTAGTAACAATATAGAATGGACACAGCAAACACAATATAAACAGACACATAGACATACATTGACAACACCATTAATCAGTGCAATAGAAATGATTACAAACAATAAATTGACAAAACTGACATGCAAAGTGCTCACAATAAATACAAACATCAACATTAATGACACAAACATACAGATAATAAATACAAACACAAACAATGACAGCATAAACATGCACAGTAACCGATAATGATTTTAAAAAATAGGACAAACAGACTTACACAGTGCTCAGAATCGTATGCAAACACAAACAGTACCAACACAAACATACACAGTGATCAAAATAAATATTTACATGAACATTGACAATTGTAACGTGCCCCATAATGACAATGAACACAAGGAAAGAAAGTGAAAACATAGCCGTACACATTTATCACAATATATACACACACATTCAGTAACAATATAGAATGGACACAGCAAACACAATATAAACAGACACATAGACATACATTGACAACACCATCATTCAGCGCAATAGTAATGATTATAAACAAATAGAGCGACAAACTGACATACATAGTGCTGAGAATAAATACATACTCGAACAGTGATAGCACAAACATGCACACTAATCAAAATAAATACAAACACTGTCAAAATACAGACTACACAGTGATCACAAAAAATTTTGACATGTACAGTGACAAAACCATGCACAGTTACCAGAAAGAACACAAATAAATTGTGTAATTAAACAGTCATACACAGCAATCAGCAATTATTTGAAATAAATATTAACATTTACAGTGACAACAGTAACGTGCACTGTAATGACAACAAATACAAGAAAAATGAGTGAAAACATAGCTGTACACATTCTTCACAATATATACAAACACATTCAGTAACAATATAGAATGGACACAGCAAACACAATATAAGCAGACCCATAGAGATACATTGACAGCACCATCATTCAGCTCAATAGTAATGATTATAAACAAATAGAGTGACAAAATCGACATATATAGTGCTTATAATAAATACAAACATTAACAGTAATGACACAAACATACACAGTGATCATAATAAATACAAACACAAACAATGTTAGCATAAACATGCACAGTAATTGATAATGATTACAAACAAATATGACAAACAGACTTACACAGTGCTCAGTATCGTATGCAGACACAAACAGTAACAACACAAACATACACAGTGATCAAAATAAATATTTGTATGTACATTGACAATTGTAACGTGCACCTTAATGACAATGAGCACAAAGAAAGAAAGTGAAAACATAGTCGTACACATTCATTACAATATATACAAACACATTGAGTAACAAAACAGAATAATCACAGAAAACAGAAGATGACCAGACACAAAGACATACATTGACAACACCATCATGCAGTGCAATAGTAAAAATTACAAACAAATAAAGTGACAAAACTGACATACACAGTGCTGACAATAAATATAAATTTGAACAGTGACAACACAAACACAGTCACAATACAGACTACACGTACAGTGATTCACAAAAGAATTTGACATGTACACAAGTGACACAACCATGCACAGTTACCAGAATGAACACAAATTAATTGGGTGATAACACAGTCATACACAGTAATCAGTGATATAGTGAAAACAGATATACACAGTGATCCAAATAAATATTAAAATGAATAGTGACAACAGTAACGTGCACTGTAATGACAACAAATACAAGGAAAATGAGTGAAAACATAGCTGTACACATTCATCACAATATATACAGAAACATTCAGTAACAATACAGAATGAACACAGCAAACATAATATAAAGAGACACAAAGGCATACATTGACAACAGCATTATTCAGCGCAATAGTAATGATTACAACCAAATAAAGTGACAATACTGACATGCACAGTGCTCACAATAAATACTAACATCATCAGTAATGATCCAAACATAGACAGTGATCATAATAAATACAAACAAAAACAATGACACCATAAACATGCACAGTAATTTATAATGATTACAAACAAATAGGACAAACAGACTTACACAGTGCCCAGTATCGTATGCAGACACAAACAGTAACAACACAAACATACACAGTGATCAAAATAAATATTTGTATGTACATTGACAATTGTAACGTGCACCTTAATGACAATGAGCACAAAGAAAGAAAGTGTAAACATAGCCGTTTACATTCATCTCAATATATAAAAACACATTTAGTAACAATATAGAATGGACACAGCAAACCCAATATAAAAAGACACATAGACATACACTGACAACACCATCATGCAGCGCAATAGTAATAATAATAATAAACAAATAGAGTGATAAAACTGACATACACAGTGCTGACAATAAATACAAACTTGAACAGTGACAACACAAACATGCACAGTAATCAAAATAAATACAAACACAGACACAATACAGGCTACACAGTGATCACAAAAAAATTTGATATGTACAGTGACACAGCCATGCACAGTTACCAGAATGAACACAAGGAAAAAGATTGAAGAAGCCCTACACCGCCAATACAATATATATAAACACATTCAGTAACAATACAGAATAGACACAGCAAACAGAATATGAACAGACACATAGATATACAGTGACAACATAAAAATGCAGCGCAATAGTAATGATAACAAACAAATAGAGTGACAAAACTGATATACACACTGCTCACAATAAATACAAACACCAACAGTAATGACACAAACATATACAGTGATCAAAATATATTAACATGTACATTGACAACAATAACATGCACCAGAATGACAACAAATACAAGGAAAAACAGTGAAAACATAGGCGTACACATTCCTAACAATATACACAAACAAATTCAGAAAGAATTCAGAGTAGACAGAGCAAATAATATAAACAGACACACAGACCTATATTTACCACACAATTATTCGGCACAATAGTAATGATTACAAACAAATAAAGTGACAATACTGACATGCACAGTGCTCACAATAAATACAAACATTAACATTAATGACACAAACATACACAGTGATCATAATAAATACAAACACAAACATTGACAGCATAAACATGCACAGTAATTGATAATGATTACAAACAAATAGGACAAACAGACTTACACAGTGCTCAGAATCATATGCAGATACAAACAGTAACAGCACAAACATACACAGTGATCAAAATAAATATTTACATGAACATTGACAATTGTAACGTGCCCCATAATGACAATGAACACAAGGAAAGAAAGTGAAAACATAGCCGTACACATTTATCACAATATATACACACACATTAAGTAACAATATAGAATGGACACAGCAAACACAATATAAACAGACACATAGACATACATTGACAACACCTTCATGCAGCGCAATAGTAATGATAACAAACAAATTGAGCGACAAACTGACATACATAGTGCTGAGAATAAATACAAACTTGAACAGTGACAACACAAATATGCACAGTAATCAAAATATATTCAAACAAACACAGTCACAATACAGACTACACGTACAGTGATTCACAAAAGAATTTGACATGTACACAAGTGACACAACCATGCACAGTTACCAGAATGAACACAAATTAATTGGGTGATAACACAGTCATACACAGTGATCAGTGATGTAGTGAAAACACAGATATACACAGTGATCAAAATAAATATTAAAATGTACAGTGACAACAGTAACGTGCACTGTAATGACAACAAATACAAGGAAAATGAGTGAAAACATAGCTGTACACATTCTTCACATTATATACATATTCATTCAGTAAGAATACAGAATGTACACAGCAAATAATATTAACAGACACAAAGACATTCATTGACGACAGCATTATTCAGCGCAATAGTAATGATTACAAACAAATAAAGTGACAAAACTGACATGCACAGTGCTCACAATAAATACTAACATCATCAGTAATAATGCAAACATACACAATGATCATAATAAATACAAATTAACACATTCAATGACAGCATAATCATGCACAGTAATTGATAATGATTACAAACAAATAGGACAATCATACTTACACAGTGCTCAGAATAGCATGCAGACACAAACAGTACCAACACAAACATACACAGTGATCAAAATAAATATTTACATGAACATTGACAATTGTAACGTGCCCCGTAATGACAATGAACACAAGGAAAGAAAGAGAAAACATAGCCGTACACATTCATAAAAACACATTCAGTAACAATATAGAATGGACACAGCAAACACAATATAAACAGACACATAGACATACATTGACAACACCATCATTCAGCGCAATAGTAATGATTACAAACAAATAGAGCGACAAACTGACATACATAGTGCTGAGAATAAATACATACTCGAACAGTGATAGCACAAACATGCACAGTAATCAAAATAAATACAAACACTGTCAAAATACAGACTACACAGTGATCACAAAAAATTTTGACATGTACAGTGACAAAACCATGCACAGTTACCAGAATGAACACAAATAAATTGTGTAATTAAACAGTCATACACAGCAATCAGCAATTAATTGAAATAAATATTAACATTTACAGTGACAACAGTAACGTGCACTGTAATGACAACAAATACAAGAAAAATGAGTGAAAACATAGCTGTACACATTCTTCACAATATATACAAACACATTCAGTAACAATATAGAATGGACACAGCAAACACAATATAAGCAGACACATAGGCATACACTGACAACACCATCATGCAGCGCAATAGTAATAATAATAATAATAAACAAATAGAGTGACAAAAATGACATACACAGTGCTGACAATAAATACAAACTTGAACAGTGACAACACAAACATGCACAGTAATCAAAATAAATACAAACACAGACACAATACAGGCTACACAGTGATCACAAAAAAATTTGACATGTACAGTGACACAGCCATGCACAGTTACCAGAATGAACACAAGGAAAAAGATTGAAGAAGCCCTACACTGCTAATACAATATTTATAAACACATTCAGTAACAATACAGAATAGACACAGCAAACAGAATATGAACAGACACATAGATATACAGTGACAACATAAAAATGCAGCGCAATAGTAATGATAACAAACAAATAGAGAGACAAAACTGATATACACACTGCTCACAATAAATACAAACACCAACAGTAATAACACAAACATATACAGTGATCAAATATATATTAACATGTACATTGACAACAATAACATGCACCAGAATGACAACAAATACAAGGAAAAACAGTGAAAACATAGGCGTACACATTCCTAACAATATACACAAACAAATTCAGAAAGAATTCAGAGTAGACACAACAAATAATATAAACAGACACACAGACCTATATTTACCACACAATTATTCAGCACAATAGTAATGATTACAAACAAATAAAGTGACAATACTGACATGCACAGTGCTCACAATAAATACAAACATTAACATTAATGACAAAAACATACACAGTGATCATAATAAATACAAACACAAACATTGACAGCATAAACATGCACAGTAATTGATAATGATTACAAACAAATAGGACAAACAGACATACACAGTGCTCAGAATCGTATGCAGATACAAACAGTAAGAGCACAAACATACACAGTGATCAAAATAAATATTTACATGTACATTGACAATTGTAATGTACCCCATAATGACAATGAACACAAGGAAAAACAGTGAAAACATAAGCGTACACATTCCTCACAATATATACAAAAACATTCAGTAACAATACAGAATGAACACAGCAAACACAATATAAAGAGACACAAAGGCATACATTGACAACAGCATTATTCAGCACAATAGTAATGATTACAACCAAATAAAGTGACAAAACTGACATGCACAGTGCTCACAATAAATACAAACATCATCAGTAATGATGCAAACATACACAGTGATCATAATAAATACAAACACAAACAATGACAGCGAAAACATGAACAGTAATTTACAATGATTACAAACAAATAAGACAAACAGACTTACACAGTGCTCAGTATCGTATGCAGACACAAACAGTAACAACACAAACATACACAGTGATCAAAATAAATATTTGTATGTACATTGACAATTGTAACGTGCACCTTAATGACAATGAACACAATGAAAGAAGTGTAAACATAGCCATACATATTCATCACAATATATACAAACACATTCAGTAACAATACAGAATGAACACAGCAAACACAATATAAACAGACACATAGACATACATTGACAACACCATCATGCAGCGCAATAGCAATGATTACAAACAAATTAAGTGACAAAACTGACATACACAGTGCTGACAATAAATACATACTCGAACAGTGACAGCACAAATATGTACAGTAATCAAAATAAATACAAACAAACACATTCACAATACAGACTACACAGTGATCACAAAAAATATTGACATGTACAGTGACAAAACCATGCTCAGCTACCAGAATGAACACAAATAAATTGGGTAATTAAACAGTCATACACAGTGATCAGTGATGTAGTGAAAACAGAGATATACACAGTGATCAAAATAAATATTTACATGAACATTGATAATTGTAACATGCACCTTAATGACAAAGAACACAAGGAAAGAAAGTGAAAACATAGTCGTACACGTTCATCACAATACATACAAACACATTTAGTAACAATATAGAATGGACACAGCAAACACAATATAAACAGACACATAGACATACATTGACAACACCATTAATCAGTGCAATAGTAATGATTACAAACAATAAATTGACAAAACTGACATGCAAAGTGTTAACAATAAATACAAACATCAACATTAATGACACAAACATACAGATAATAAATACAAACACAAATAATGACAGCATAAACATGCACAGTAACCGATAATGATTAAAAAAAATAGGACAAACAGAATTACACAGTGCTCAGAATCGTATGCAAACACAAACAGTACCAACACAAACATACATAGTGATCAAAATAAATATTTACATGAACATTGAAAATTGTAACGTGCCCCATAATGACAATGAACACAAGGAAAGAAAGTGAAAACATAGCCGTACACATTTATCACAATATATACACAATATATATACACAAATTCAGGAACAATATAGAATGGACACAGCAAACACAATATAAACAGACACATAGACATACATTGACAACACCATCATGCAGCGCAATAGCAATGATTACAAACAAATAAAGTGACAAAACTGACATGCAAAGTGCTCACAATAAATACTAACATCATCAGTAATGATTACAAACATACACAGTGATCATAATAAATACAAATTAACAGATTCAAAGACAGCATAAACATGCACAGTAATTGATAACGATTACAAACAAATAGGACAAACATACTTACACAGTGCTCAGAATAGCATGGAGACACAAACAGTACCAACACAAACATACACAATGATCAAAATAAATATTTACATGAACATTGACAATTGTAACGTGCCCTGTAATGACAATGAACACAAGGAAAGAAAGTGAAAACATAGTCGTACACGTTCATCTCAATATATAAAAACACATTTAGTAACAATATAGAATGGACACAGCAAACCCAATATAAAAAGACACATAGACATACACTGACAACACCATCATGCAGCGCAATAGTAATGATTACAAACAAATAGAGCGACAAACTGACATACATAGTGCTGAGAATAAATACATACTCGAACAGTGACAGCACAAATATGTACAGTAATCAAAATAAATACAAACAAACACAGTCACAATACAGACTACACAGTGATCACAAAAAATATTGACATGTACAGTGACAAAACCATGCACAGTTACCAGAATGAACACAAATAAATTGTGTAATTAAACAGTCATACACAGCAATCAGCAATTAATTGAAATAAATATTAACATTTACAGTGACAACAGTAACGTGCACTGTAATGACAACAAATACAAGAAAAATGAGTGAAAACATAGCTGTACACATTCTTCACAATATATACAAACACATTCAGTAACAATATAGAATGGACACAGCAAACACAATATAAGCAGACACATAGACAAACATTGACAACACCATCATTCAGCTCAATAGTAATGATTATACACAAATAGAGCGACAAAATCGACATATATAGTGCTCATAATAAATACAAACATTAACAGTAATGACACAAACATACACAGTGATCATAATAAATACAAACACAAACAATGTCAGCATAAACATGCACAGTAATTGATAATGATTACAAACAAATATGACAAACAGACTTACACAGTGCTCAGAATCTTATGCAGACACAAACAGTAACAACACAAACATACACAGTGATCAAAATAAATATTTGTATGTATATTGACAATTGTAACGTGCACCTTAATGACAAAGAACACAAGGAAAGAAAGTGAAAACATAGTCGTTCACATTCATTACAATATATACAAACACATTCAGTAACAAAACAGAATAATCACAGAAAACAGAAGATGACCAGACACAAAGACATACATTGACAACACCATCATGCAGTGCAATAGTAAAAATTACAAACAAAAAGTGACAAAACTGACATTTACAGTGCTCACAATAAATACAAACACCAACAGCAATGATATACACAGTGATCATAATAAATACAAATGTAAACTGGGACAGCAGAAACATGCACAGTAATTGATAATGATTACAAACAAATAGGACAAACAGACTTACACAGTGTCATAATCATATACAGACACAAAAAGTAACAGCACAAACATACACAGTGATCAAAATAAATATTTGCATGTATATCATAACTCAATAAGACAATTAAATAGTGTGGTATGAAAAATTATAACGCTGAGATGTTACATGTCCATCTCACCTTAGCATTGCAAGCAGTCACATCTTGTTGCATTACACCACAGGAGAACCTATTACATACCCATAATGAACTAAGCTTGTATCGTACACAATAGGTGACACCCTTATACTTATACTGGTAGAGATCAATCAGCATTGATCAATGTTTGATAAATTCCACCAACCATATTGATGTCTCCTAGTGACTGTCTCTGTTCCAGAGTTTGCCATTTTGTAGTTATAGTATGTGCAGTACTTAGAACATATATATTTTTTCCTTATTCCATTGTAAATGTAAAATCGTAGATGTGACTTAACCTGTAATTTGTTATTTACCATTGACTTGTGATAGAATACACTTGTAAATGTGTTATATAATGGTAATGGTTCTGAGAAATAATTAGATTTTTTTCCCTTGTCAGGAATACATAATTATATATAGATATATAAAGGTAATGGGTCAACTCAAAATTTGTTCTTGTAAATGTGTTGTATAATGGTCATGGTAGATTTTTGTCTCGAATACATACTTATATATAGACAAATAAAGGTAATGGGTCAACTCAAAATTTGTTCTTGAAAATGTGTTGTATAATGGTCATGGACCTGAGAAATAATTAGATTTTTTTTGTTTGTCTCGAATACATAATTATATATAGATATATAAAGATAATGGGTGAGCTCAAGATTTGTTCCGTAGAAAATTGTTTATCTCTGTTATACTGTTTCAAAATAGTTTCGGGCATGAAACTTTCTGGCAGAGGGAGCCATATCATAACTCAATAAGACAATTAAATAGTGTAGTATGAAAAATTATAACTCTGAGATGTTACATGTCCATCTCACCTCAGCATTGCAAGCTTCAGACATCTGTCTCCGTCTGACTGCTTTATTCCATGTACACATCACTAATAGTCACTTTTCTAAGAACCCCCATTGTATTGCATGTACTGACCCTATATAAACCATTAGCATATATATATATATTTCTAAAGTATCCCATTGTATAGAGACCACTATAAAGGAGGGCCTTCCATAGCCCTTCAGCAGTAAAAGGAGGAGTGGTAATAGTAGCTGTAGCAGTTATAGGAGCAGGGAAGCTGAAATAAAAATCTGGGATAAACTGGAGTGTTTGTTCCTTCTTGGCTGTGAAATGTACACTGACAATTGTAACGTGCCCCGTAATGACAATGAACACAAGGAAAGAAAGTGAAAACATAGCCATACACATTCATCACAATATACACACACATTCAGTAACAATATAGAATGGACACAGCAAACACAATATAAACAGACACATAGACATACATTGACAACACCATTATTCAGCACAACAGTAATGATTACAATCAAATAAAGTGACAATACTGACATGCACAGTGCTCACAATAAATACAAACATCAACAGTAAAGACACAAACATACACAGTGATCATAATAAATACAAACACAAACAATGACAGCAAAAACATGAACAGTAATTTCTAATGATTACAAACAAATATGACAAACAGTGCTCAGAATCATATGCAGACACAAACAGTAACAACACAAACATACACAGTGATCAAAATAAATATTTGTATGTACATTGACAATTGTAACGTGCACCTTAATGACAATGAACACAATGAAAGAAAGTGAAAACATAGCCGTACACATTCATCACAATATATACACACACATTCAGTAACAATATAGAATGGACACAGCAAACACAATATAAACAGACACATAGACATACATTGACATTACCATCATGCAGCGCAATAGTAATGATAACAAACAAATTGAGCGACAAACTGACATACATAGTGCTGAGAATAAATACAAACTTGAACAGTGACAACACAAATATGCACAGTAATCAAAATATATTCAAACAAACACAGTCACAATACAGACTACACATACAGTGATTCACAAAAGAATTTGACATGTACACAAGTGACACAACCATGCACAGTTACCAGAATGAACACAAATTAATTGGGTGATAACACAGTCATACACAGTGATCAGTGATGTAGTGAAAACACAGATATACACAGTGATCAAAATAAATATTAAAATGTACAGTGACAACAGTAACATGCACTGTAATGACAACAAATACAAGGAAAATGAGTGAAAACATAGCTGTACACATTCTTCACATTATATACATACTCATTCAGTAACAATACAGAATGTACACAGCAAATAATATTAACAGACACAAAGACATTCATTGACGACAGCATTATTCAGCGCAATAGTAATGATTACAAACAAATAAAGTGACAAAACTGACATGCACAGTGCTCACAATAAATACTAACATCATCAGTAATTATGCAAACATACACAATGATCATAATAAATACAAATTAACACATTCAATGACAGCATAAACATGCACAGTAATTGATAATGATTACAAACAAATAGGACAATCATACTTACTTAGTGCTCAGAATAGCATGCAGACACAAACAGTACCAACACAAACATACACAGTGATCAAAATAAATATTTACATGAACATTGATAATTGTAACGTGCCCCGTAATGACAATGAACACAAGGAAAGAAAGAGAAAACATAGCCGTACACATTCATACAAACACATTCAGTAACAATATAGAATGGACACAGCAAACACAATATAAACAGACACATAGACATACATTGACAACACCATCATTCAGCGCAATAGTAATGATTACAAACAAATAGAGCGACAAACTGACATACATAGTGCTGAGAATAAATACATACTCGAACAGTGATAGCACAAACATGCACAGTAATCAAAATAAATACAAACACAGTCAAAATACAGACTACACAGTGATCACAAAAAATTTTGACATGTACAGTGATAAAACCATGCACAGTTACCAGAATGAACACAAATAAATTGTGTAATTAAACAGTCATACACAGCAATCAGCAATTAATTGAAATAAATATTAACATTTACAGTGACAACAGTAACGTGCACTGTAATGACAACAAATACAAGAAAAATGAGTGAAAACATAGCTGTACACATTCTTCACAATATATACAAACACATTCAGTAACAATATAGAATGGACACAGCAAACACAATTTAAGCAGACCCATAGACATACATTGACAACACCATCATTCAGCTCAATAGTAATGATTATAAACAAATAGAGTGACAAAATCGACATATATAGTGCTCATAATAAATACAAACATTAACAGTAATGACACAAGCATACACAGTGATCATAATAAATACAAACACAAACAATGTTAGCATAAACATGCACAGTAATTGATAATGATTACAAACAAATAGGACAAACAGACTTACACAGTGCTCAGAATCATATGCAGACACAAACAGTAACAACACAAACATACACAGTGATCAAAATAAATATTTGTATGTACATTGACAATTGTAACGTGCACCTTAATGACAATGAGCACAAAGAAAGAAAGTGTAAACATAGCCGTTTACATTCGTCTCAATATATAAAAACACATTTAGTAACAATATAGAATGGACACAGCAAACCAAATATAAAAAGACACATAGACATACACTGACAACACCATCATGCAGCGCAATAGTAATAATAATAATAAACAAATAGAGTGACAAAACTGACATACACAGTGCTGAAAATAAATACAAACTTGAACAGTGACAACACAAACATGCACAGTAATCAAAATAAATACAAACACAGACACAATACAGGCTACACAGTGATCACAAAAAAATTTGACATGTACAGTGACACAGCCATGCACAGTTACCAGAATGAACACAAGGAAAAAGATTGAAGAAGCCCTACACCGCCAATACAATATATATAAACACATTCAGTAACAATACAGAATAGACACAGCAAACAGAATATGAACAGACACATAGATATACAGTGACAACATAAAAATGCAGCGCAATAGTAATGATAACAAACAAATAGAGAGACAAAACTGATATACACACTGCTCACAATAAATACAAACACCAACAGTAATGACATAAACATATACAGTGATCAAATATATATTAACATGTACATTGACAACAATAACATGCACCAGAATGACAACAAATACAAGGAAAAACAGTGAAAACATAGGCGTACACATTCTTCACAATATACACAAACAAATTCAGAAAATATTCAGAGTAGACACAACAAATAATATAAACAGACACACAGACCTATATTTACCACACAATTATTCAGCACAACAGTAATGATTACAATCAAATAAAGTGACAATACTGACATGCACAGTGCTCACAATAAATACAAACATCAACAGTAAAGACACAAACATACACAGTGATCATAATAAATACAAACACAAACAATGACAGCAAAAACATGAACAGTAATTTCTAATGATTACAAACAAATATGACAAACAGTGCTCAGAATCATATGCAGACACAAACAGTAACAACACAAACATACACAGTGATCAAAATAAATATTTGTATGTACATTGACAATTGTAACGTGCACCTTAATGACAATGAACACAATGAAAGAAAGTGAAAACATAGCCGTACACATTCATCACAATATATACACACACATTCAGTAACAATATAGAATGGACACAGCAAACACAATATAAACAGACACATAGACATACATTGACATTACCATCATGCAGCGCAATAGTAATGATAACAAACAAATTGAGCGACAAACTGACATATATAGTGCTGAGAATAAATACAAACTTGAACAGTGACAACACAAATATGCACAGTAATCAAAATATATTCAAACAAACACAGTCACAATACAGACTACACATACAGTGATTCACAAAAGAATTTGACATGTACACAAGTGACACAACCATGCACAGTTACCAGAATGAACACAAATTAATTGGGTGATAACACAGTCATACACAGTGATCAGTGATGTAGTGAAAACACAGATATACACAGTGATCAAAATAAATATTAAAATGTACAGTGACAACAGTAACATGCACTGTAATGACAACAAATACAAGGAAAATGAGTGAAAACATAGCTGTACACATTCTTCACATTATATACATACTCATTCAGTAACAATACAGAATGTACACAGCAAATAATATTAACAGACACAAAGACATTCATTGACGACAGCATTATTCAGCGCAATAGTAATGATTACAAACAAATAAAGTGACAAAACTGACATGCACAGTGCTCACAATAAATACTAACATCATCAGTAATTATGCAAACATACACAATGATCATAATAAATACAAATTAACACATTCAATGACAGCATAAACATGCACAGTAATTGATAATGATTACAAACAAATAGGACAATCATACTTACTTAGTGCTCAGAATAGCATGCAGACACAAACAGTACCAACACAAACATACACAGTGATCAAAATAAATATTTACATGAACATTGATAATTGTAACGTGCCCCGTAATGACAATGAACACAAGGAAAGAAAGAGAAAACATAGCCGTACACATTCATACAAACACATTCAGTAACAATATAGAATGGACACAGCAAACACAATATAAACAGACACATAGACATACATTGACAACACCATCATTCAGCGCAATAGTAATGATTACAAACAAATAGAGCGACAAACTGACATACATAGTGCTGAGAATAAATACATACTCGAACAGTGATAGCACAAACATGCACAGTAATCAAAATAAATACAAACACAGTCAAAATACAGACTACACAGTGATCACAAAAAATTTTGACATGTACAGTGATAAAACCATGCACAGTTACCAGAATGAACACAAATAAATTGTGTAATTAAACAGTCATACACAGCAATCAGCAATTAATTGAAATAAATATTAACATTTACAGTGACAACAGTAACGTGCACTGTAATGACAACAAATACAAGAAAAATGAGTGAAAACATAGCTGTACACTTTCTTCACAATATATACAAACACATTCAGTAACAATATAGAATGGACACAGCAAACACAATTTAAGCAGACCCATAGACATACATTGACAACACCATCATTCAGCTCAATAGTAATGATTATAAACAAATAGAGTGACAAAATCGACATATATAGTGCTCATAATAAATACAAACATTAACAGTAATGACACAAGCATACACAGTGATCATAATAAATACAAACACAAACAATGTTAGCATAAACATGCACAGTAATTGATAATGATTACAAACAAATAGGACAAACAGACTTACACAGTGCTCAGAATCATATGCAGACACAAACAGTAACAACACAAACATACACAGTGATCAAAATAAATATTTGTATGTACATTGACAATTGTAACGTGCACCTTAATGACAATGAGCACAAAGAAAGAAAGTGTAAACATAGCCGTTTACATTCGTCTCAATATATAAAAACACATTTAGTAACAATATAGAATGGACACAGCAAACCAAATATAAAAAGACACATAGACATACACTGACAACACCATCATGCAGCGCAATAGTAATAATAATAATAAACAAATAGAGTGACAAAACTGACATACACAGTGCTGAAAATAAATACAAACTTGAACAGTGACAACACAAACATGCACAGTAATCAAAATAAATACAAACACAGACACAATACAGGCTACACAGTGATCACAAAAAAATTTGACATGTACAGTGACACAGCCATGCACAGTTACCAGAATGAACACAAGGAAAAAGATTGAAGAAGCCCTACACCGCCAATACAATATATATAAACACATTCAGTAACAATACAGAATAGACACAGCAAACAGAATATGAACAGACACATAGATATACAGTGACAACATAAAAATGCAGCGCAATAGTAATGATAACAAACAAATAGAGAGACAAAACTGATATACACACTGCTCACAATAAATACAAACACCAACAGTAATGACATAAACATATACAGTGATCAAAATATATTAACATGTACATTGACAACAATAACATGCACCAGAATGACAACAAATACAAGGAAAAACAGTGAAAACATAGGCGTACACATTCTTCACAATATACACAAACAAATTCAGAAAATATTCAGAGTAGACACAACAAATAATATAAACAGACACACAGACCTATATTTACCACACAATTATTCAGCACAACAGTAATGATTACAATCAAATAAAGTGACAATACTGACATGCACAGTGCTCACAATAAATACAAACATCAACAGTAAAGACACAAACATACACAGTGATCATAATAAATACAAACACAAACAATGACAGCAAAAACATGAACAGTAATTTCTAATGATTACAAACAAATATGACAAACAGTGCTCAGAATCATATGCAGACACAAACAGTAACAACACAAACATACACAGTGATCAAAATAAATATTTGTATGTACATTGACAATTGTAACGTGCACCTTAATGACAATGAACACAATGAAAGAAAGTGAAAACATAGCCGTACACATTCATCACAATATATACACACACATTCAGTAACAATATAGAATGGACACAGCAAACACAATATAAACAGACACATAGACATACATTGACATTACCATCATGCAGCGCAATAGTAATGATAACAAACAAATTGAGCGACAAACTGACATACATAGTGCTGAGAATAAATACAAACTTGAACAGTGACAACACAAATATGCACAGTAATCAAAATATATTCAAACAAACACAGTCACAATACAGACTACACATACAGTGATTCACAAAAGAATTTGACATGTACACAAGTGACACAACCATGCACAGTTACCAGAATGAACACAAATTAATTGGGTGATAACACAGTCATACACAGTGATCAGTGATGTAGTGAAAACACAGATATACACAGTGATCAAAATAAATATTAAAATGTACAGTGACAACAGTAACATGCACTGTAATGACAACAAATACAAGGAAAATGAGTGAAAACATAGCTGTACACATTCTTCACATTATATACATACTCATTCAGTAACAATACAGAATGTACACAGCAAATAATATTAACAGACACAAAGACATTCATTGACGACAGCATTATTCAGCGCAATAGTAATGATTACAAACAAATAAAGTGACAAAACTGACATGCACAGTGCTCACAATAAATACTAACATCATCAGTAATTATGCAAACATACACAATGATCATAATAAATACAAATTAACACATTCAATGACAGCATAAACATGCACAGTAATTGATAATGATTACAAACAAATAGGACAATCATACTTACTTAGTGCTCAGAATAGCATGCAGACACAAACAGTACCAACACAAACATACACAGTGATCAAAATAAATATTTACATGAACATTGATAATTGTAACGTGCCCCGTAATGACAATGAACACAAGGAAAGAAAGAGAAAACATAGCCGTACACATTCATACAAACACATTCAGTAACAATATAGAATGGACACAGCAAACACAATATAAACAGACACATAGACATACATTGACAACACCATCATTCAGCGCAATAGTAATGATTACAAACAAATAGAGCGACAAACTGACATACATAGTGCTGAGAATAAATACATACTCGAACAGTGATAGCACAAACATGCACAGTAATCAAAATAAATACAAACACAGTCAAAATACAGACTACACAGTGATCACAAAAAATTTTGACATGTACAGTGATAAAACCATGCACAGTTACCAGAATGAACACAAATAAATTGTGTAATTAAACAGTCATACACAGCAATCAGCAATTAATTGAAATAAATATTAACATTTACAGTGACAACAGTAACGTGCACTGTAATGACAACAAATACAAGAAAAATGAGTGAAAACATAGCTGTACACATTCTTCACAATATATACAAACACATTCAGTAACAATATAGAATGGACACAGCAAACACAATTTAAGCAGACCCATAGACATACATTGACAACACCATCATTCAGCTCAATAGTAATGATTATAAACAAATAGAGTGACAAAATCGACATATATAGTGCTCATAATAAATACAAACATTAACAGTAATGACACAAGCATACACAGTGATCATAATAAATACAAACACAAACAATGTTAGCATAAACATGCACAGTAATTGATAATGATTACAAACAAATAGGACAAACAGACTTACACAGTGCTCAGAATCATATGCAGACACAAACAGTAACAACACAAACATACACAGTGATCAAAATAAATATTTGTATGTACATTGACAATTGTAACGTGCACCTTAATGACAATGAGCACAAAGAAAGAAAGTGTAAACATAGCCGTTTACATTCGTCTCAATATATAAAAACACATTTAGTAACAATATAGAATGGACACAGCAAACCAAATATAAAAAGACACATAGACATACACTGACAACACCATCATGCAGCGCAATAGTAATAATAATAATAAACAAATAGAGTGACAAAACTGACATACACAGTGCTGAAAATAAATACAAACTTGAACAGTGACAACACAAACATGCACAGTAATCAAAATAAATACAAACACAGACACAATACAGGCTACACAGTGATCACAAAAAAATTTGACATGTACAGTGACACAGCCATGCACAGTTACCAGAATGAACACAAGGAAAAAGATTGAAGAAGCCCTACACCGCCAATACAATATATATAAACACATTCAGTAACAATACAGAATAGACACAGCAAACAGAATATGAACAGACACATAGATATACAGTGACAACATAAAAATGCAGCGCAATAGTAATGATAACAAACAAATAGAGAGACAAAACTGATATACACACTGCTCACAATAAATACAAACACCAACAGTAATGACATAAACATATACAGTGATCAAAATATATTAACATGTACATTGACAACAATAACATGCACCAGAATGACAACAAATACAAGGAAAAACAGTGAAAACATAGGCGTACACATTCTTCACAATATACACAAACAAATTCAGAAAATATTCAGAGTAGACACAACAAATAATATAAACAGACACACAGACCTATATTTACCACACAATTATTCAGCACAACAGTAATGATTACAATCAAATAAAGTGACAATACTGACATGCACAGTGCTCACAATAAATACAAACATCAACAGTAAAGACACAAACATACACAGTGATCATAATAAATACAAACACAAACAATGACAGCAAAAACATGAACAGTAATTTCTAATGATTACAAACAAATATGACAAACAGTGCTCAGAATCATATGCAGACACAAACAGTAACAACACAAACATACACAGTGATCAAAATAAATATTTGTATGTACATTGACAATTGTAACGTGCACCTTAATGACAATGAACACAATGAAAGAAAGTGAAAACATAGCCGTACACATTCATCACAATATATACACACACATTCAGTAACAATATAGAATGGACACAGCAAACACAATATAAACAGACACATAGACATACATTGACATTACCATCATGCAGCGCAATAGTAATGATAACAAACAAATTGAGCGACAAACTGACATACATAGTGCTGAGAATAAATACAAACTTGAACAGTGACAACACAAATATGCACAGTAATCAAAATATATTCAAACAAACACAGTCACAATACAGACTACACATACAGTGATTCACAAAAGAATTTGACATGTACACAAGTGACACAACCATGCACAGTTACCAGAATGAACACAAATTAATTGGGTGATAACACAGTCATACACAGTGATCAGTGATGTAGTGAAAACACAGATATACACAGTGATCAAAATAAATATTAAAATGTACAGTGACAACAGTAACATGCACTGTAATGACAACAAATACAAGGAAAATGAGTGAAAACATAGCTGTACAAATTCTTCACATTATATACATACTCATTCAGTAACAATACAGAATGTACACAGCAAATAATATTAACAGACACAAAGACATTCATTGACGACAGCATTATTCAGCGCAATAGTAATGATTACAAACAAATAAAGTGACAAAACTGACATGCACAGTGCTCACAATAAATACTAACATCATCAGTAATTATGCAAACATACACAATGATCATAATAAATACAAATTAACACATTCAATGACAGCATAAACATGCACAGTAATTGATAATGATTACAAACAAATAGGACAATCATACTTACTTAGTGCTCAGAATAGCATGCAGACACAAACAGTACCAACACAAACATACACAGTGATCAAAATAAATATTTACATGAACATTGATAATTGTAACGTGCCCCGTAATGACAATGAACACAAGGAAAGAAAGAGAAAACATAGCCGTACACATTCATACAAACACATTCAGTAACAATATAGAATGGACACAGCAAACACAATATAAACAGACACATAGACATACATTGACAACACCATCATTCAGCGCAATAGTAATGATTACAAACAAATAGAGCGACAAACTGACATACATAGTGCTGAGAATAAATACATACTCGAACAGTGATAGCACAAACATGCACAGTAATCAAAATAAATACAAACACAGTCAAAATACAGACTACACAGTGATCACAAAAAATTTTGACATGTACAGTGATAAAACCATGCACAGTTACCAGAATGAACACAAATAAATTGTGTAATTAAACAGTCATACACAGCAATCAGCAATTAATTGAAATAAATATTAACATTTACAGTGACAACAGTAACGTGCACTGTAATGACAACAAATACAAGAAAAATGAGTGAAAACATAGCTGTACACATTCTTCACAATATATACAAACACATTCAGTAACAATATAGAATGGACACAGCAAACACAATTTAAGCAGACCCATAGACATACATTGACAACACCATCATTCAGCTCAATAGTAATGATTATAAACAAATAGAGTGACAAAATCGACATATATAGTGCTCATAATAAATACAAACATTAACAGTAATGACACAAGCATACACAGTGATCATAATAAATACAAACACAAACAATGTTAGCATAAACATGCACAGTAATTGATAATGATTACAAACAAATAGGACAAACAGACTTACACAGTGCTCAGAATCATATGCAGACACAAACAGTAACAACACAAACATACACAGTGATCAAAATAAATATTTGTATGTACATTGACAATTGTAACGTGCACCTTAATGACAATGAGCACAAAGAAAGAAAGTGTAAACATAGCCCTTTACATTCGTCTCAATATATAAAAACACATTTAGTAACAATATAGAATGGACACAGCAAACACAATATAAAGAGACACAAAGACATACATTGACAACACCATCATTCAGCGCAAGAGTTATGATTTCAAACAAATAGAGTGACAAAACTGATACATATCGCACAATAAAAACAAACACAAACAGTGACAACACCAACATGCACAGTAATCAATTTTATTATGTGCATGCACAAACAGTAACAACACAAACATACACAAATATAAATAATAAATTTAACATGTGCAGTGATAACAGGAAAAAGAGTGAAAACATAGCCATACCCAGTCATCACAATATATAAAAACACATTCAGTAACAATACAGAATAGACACAACACAAACATGCACAGTGATGGAAATAGATACAAACACACACAGTCACAATACAGACATACACATTGATGAGAATAAATTATGACATGTACGTTGACAGCACAACCATGCACAGTAACTAGAATGAATACAAATAATTGGTTGATTACACAGTCATACACAGTGATCACAATATGTACAAACACATACAATGACAATACAGAATGGAAACAGCAATCAGAGTACAAACAGACACAAACTATGCTTACAGCAACAACACCAACATGCACAGTTACAGTAATGATTACAAACAGCATACCAAGACATGCACTGTAATGAAAGGGATCATTTCCAGACCCTTAAATACCAACTGTGGATCGATCTATCTCACAAGGGATTCTAACTAAATTGTAAATAACTTAGGCCCCATCTACTGAAGCTGCTTGGGGGTATCTCATTATTGTTTAGTAGCTTCAGTTGGCATGCCAGACATCTAAGATGCTTAAGCTGAAAGCAAGATAGGGAGAAACCCCTCGGGATGGATCGATCCTGTTAGATCAATCTAGGTATGGGAACCCAGTCAAGAAGAATACAAAGAGTCACAGTGATCAGAATATATATGCAAACACACTCTGTATGTGTTTGTTTATATTCTTATTACTGTGTACACCCATGTTACCACTTTATATGTCTTAATATATTTTACTTACTCTGTGTTTATATTTAGAACACAGAATTATATACTTGTCTTTATGAATGTGACGTAAAGCTGGATGGTAAATGAATAAATGTGTTGGTTTGTGTACTGCATTGTACCACACATGGCACTTCAAGGCACTTGCTCCGATGCCATTGCTCTTAGTTCTTCAGATTTGTAGATATGAGACCGATGAAGCACTTGTGTTAGGTTTACTGCTTTACTATAAATCAACCATTACATATCCAGGTGGTCATGAGAATTTGGAAAAACAAGCTAGAGCCTTGACCAATTTAACCAGACGAAAAAAAATGTTATTTAATGTTTTTAAGGGAAATCTCAAAACATATTACTTTTCCATAATGTCTCAGCAGTTGTATTTCTCTTGGCTCTCAGTTAATGCAACTGCTCATAATGCAGTGACAATTGCTACGAGTAATTAAATGCCAGCTAAAGAATTTAATAGGCAAGCATATGACTTTGACTAGTTTTTAATCCCTCAGGTGAGAAAAGTGAGGGCACTCGGTTGTTGTTGAGAGTTTGGGAATGCATATTACAATGACAGCTTAATCTTAGTGTGTATAATTAAAAATGGATGGTCCTTTAAAATCAAATTGCAGCCCATTTTTTATATAGAAATGATCTTTTCCAAAATCACGATGACTGACTTGTTTGAATCATGTCTCTCATTCATTCTCTCTTTGTTATCTCAGAAAAATTTAAGCAGACATTTGCAAGATCTCCTCCTCTTCTGTCTTTTCTAACTCCATTAAAATTTATATGAATCGTGATGACCTTTTTTTAACAATATTTAATTCCTTGAAAATTTTCTCCTGTCCCCCTTAAACAAAGTGGCCTGAGCAGTGCTTCTCCAGCCTCAGGGAGAGAGGGGAACAGTGGGATCTCTAAGTCAAGATCACTTTTTTTTCAGGTTTGCAAAATAGTCTAAAAGTCAAACTACAATTAAGATAATTAATTGTATTTATGTAGGAAATGGTTTGTTTTTAGTGGTGGTAATAGCTTTGTTGGTAATCCATCTACGCTTTGTTTATAGGAAGTAGTCTGGGTTTAGGTCTTGTGTCTGCACATTTTGATCTTAAGTAGTTGACCAAGGCAAGGTGATAACAGATGTCCAGGGTCAAATTGTCTTAGCTGCTGTGTATCTAGGCACACAGTTAATTTTATATGAGTTTTAGGAAACTACTTCTTGCGAGCTGCATTAGCGAGAAGTCATTCAGCCTTTTAGCTGCGATGATATGTACACGCAATTTCAGCAGCTTCACAGTATTATAATTTCTTGCGTTTCTTTATTTTAATTTTACATTGGTTACCAGCCATCTACTTTTGTGATTTCAAGATTTGGGGACGGCCAGTTTCTTGATACTTGGTGACTGTATTTTCTTCGGATATTATTCTGTTTTTCCAAGCCACCAGTTTTGTTATCAAGTTTCGGCGACGGCTGTTTCCTTTTATTTGGGAGACTTCAACTTCAAGTTCTTGGATCATACACAGGCCAGTAATTTTATATTATCTTCATTTCCCCCTTATTCACGTGTTCTAATAATCAGATTTATAGTCTGTCATGTGCTGCAGTTGTTAATTAATTTGTTTAGATGTCACTTTATCGTGTTATTCTTCAAAATTTTGTTTTCCTCTTTGTGTGTAGCTATTTTATTCATATTGATATTTTTACCGGGCCAGGAATTCCGCTGTTTTTACATTTTCGGCTGTCGTTGACATGCCGTAATCTGTACGTTTCTGTCTTCATATTGTTTCCGTGTCCGCATTACCAGGTGCCGTGTTTTTATGGGTTTCTGGTCGACTAGGCTACATGCATTTTTGGAGTTGTTATGCTCTTTGTTTTGGGTGTACTTCCCCGTTGTTTACTTGTTCTGGGTGTATTTCCCAGGTGTTTAATTGTTTGCCTAGTAGTGAGAGCCCTGTGTGGTATCTGGTATACTAGGTTCTGGGAGTTTTTCCCAGGTGTTTAATTGTTTGCCTAGTAGTGAGAGCCCTGTGTGGTATCTGGTATACTAGGCTCTGGGAGTATTTCCCAGGTGTTTAATTGTTTGCCTAGTAGTGAGAGCCCTGTGTGGTATCTGGTATACTAGGTCCTGGGTGTATTTCCCAGGTTTTTTAATTGTTTGCCTAGTAGTGAGAGCCCTGTGTGGTATCTGGTATACTAGGTTTTTATTTTGGGGAGTTGTTATACTCCTGGTTTTTGGGGAGTCACCCAGCTGTTTGTGTGTTTGTCTAGTCAATTTTTACCGGATATCCCTGTTTTCAAATGCAAGGCTGAGCTGAGGCTGTTGCCTGCTTGGATAGGCTCTGGCGGCGGACTAGGAAATATAATATATATATAATTTTTTTTTTGTTACACTTTTAATAAAACTATGGCTTATGGCATATCTACTCAGGCTATTTGTGGGTAGATGCCGTTTACTTTATTTACCTGGCCCGAAGAATTTTCTTTCTGATTATGTCATATGTACATTCAGTTGCCTTAGTGTGACCTTATTAGTTTCCTTTGTCTTTAGTTACTATGCCTCCCAAGACCACTCCCGGGAGGAGTAGGCGGCCGAGGATGTCGGGTGTCTCCAATGCGCGCTCAGTTTCCAGCATACGACGACCGGCTGCGACATCAACTGCTACTAGAAGCAAGAGGCCGAGACCCACCGCCGCACCTACTTCAGAGACGGAATCGACCTCTACTACACCTGTTATCGACTATGATTTGTTGGCACAGCGTATTATTGCTCACCAAACTGCATCAAACACAGAGATGTCGAGCGCTTCTTCTTCCGACCCCTCCCTTCAAGAGGCTCATGTTCAACAGCAGATACACAGTATCAGTGGTCTGATCGACAATGTTTTCACAGGTGAGAGTCATGTCACTTCAGCTCTACCTGTAGATTTAACTGATGGCATTCCTTTAGGAGCTTTAATTCCACCCAAATTGAAGCAAAAGATTTGGAACAATGAGTTTATAGATTTCCGGCTCCTTCTTCCCTCCAACCATAATGATGATTTCGCTATCAAGGTCCAGCCAATGAAATTTGAAGTGATCCATATGCCCTCGCAGAAATCGCCGATTACGCTTTACCAATGGACGGATGCCTTTTTTGTCTTTTCAGCGATTTTCTTACAAAAATTTCCAAACGAGTCTGTGAACTTACTTAAGTACGGTTCAACTATTAGAGAATTAAGTAAGCTTCCCAATGCTAATGCTTGGCGTATTTATGATGACGCCTTTCGCAAATTACGAGCAACATCACTGGTCCCGTGGGAAAAAGTTATCCCCGAGTTACGGTTAAAAGTGGCAACCATGAATGTTTCTCCCCCTTTTCTACGTCCATTTCGTCAAGGCGTCTGTTTTGCCTTTAATCGGGGGGACAAATGTGTCACTAGTCCATGCAAATATAAGCACTGTTGCCAGCACTGCCAGGGATTGCATCCTAGAATCAAATGCCGCACCCACCCTGCCCAGTTGCAGTCTCCGCCCACAAAATTGTCTCCCAACTCCAATAAACCATACCCAGTTACAGCTGGAACTTCAAGGTTATGATCCTCATAAGGTTATTTTTCTCATCAATGGTATTTCCAAGGGTTTCCGCCTACATTGCACCGCGACTCCTAGTATTCACACTCCTCATAATCATTTATCAGCACGTGCTCATCCTGGTGCGATTTTGGATTACATTGAATCGGGTTTAGCTTCTGGGCGGATTGCTGGCCCATTTTTTACTCCCCCTCTTACAGATTTTAAATGTTCACCATTACACGTTATTCCTAAATCTGAGCCTCAAAAATTCCGTGTTATTCACGACCTTTCCTATCCCCACCTGGACTCGGTTAATTCTAATATTCCCAGAGAATTTTCTGCAGTTCAGTACGACTCAATTGATACTGTCATCGCCCATGTCCAACATTTCGGCCAAGGTGCTCTTTTAGCTAAGTCTGACATTCTAGATGCTTTCCGCATTTTACCTATTAGCCCGTTGGATTATCATTTGCTGGGTTTCTCTTGGAATGGTTTATTTTATTATGAGAAATGTTTGCCCATGGGTGCCAGCTGTTCGTGCCAAATATTTGAATCACTGAGTACAGCTCTACAATGGATTATGTTGGAAAAATTTCATGCCTCGGCCATGTCCCATATACTGGATGATTTCTGTTTCATTGGACCACCCATGTCCAATAAGTGTCAGGTTGATTTACAAAATTTTCTTGCCTTATGCAAACGGATTAACGTTCCCATTAATGCAAAGAAAACATTTACTCCAACCACTTGTTTAACTATTTACGGCATCGAAATAGATTCACTGCAAATGGTAAGTCGTTTGCCACAGGACAAATTGAACAAGTGTTGTGTTTTAGTTTCCCAGCTTTCTTCCAGAAGAAAGGTACAATTGAAAGAATTACAATCTCTTATCGGTCTTTTAAACTTTGCCTGCTCAGTTGTAGTACCGGGCAGAGCTTTCTTACGCCGCTTAATTGATTTAACTCTGGGTGTTAGGCGCCCGCGTCATTATATTCGACTCAATAGTGAAGCACGAGCGGACCTAGGCATGTGGCTTCATTTTTTACGTCACTTTAATGGAAAATCAGTCTTGCTACCATCGTCTTGGCAATCGTCTGATACCTTACACTTGTTCACAGATGCCTCGGGGTCGATAGGTTATGCGGCGGTCTTTGGCTGTCATTGGTTCTTTAATGAATGGGATGAGGTAGCTGCACTTTGGCATATCACAGTCAAAGAACTGTTTCCTATTGTTATTGCTTTGGAAATTTGGAAATCTCAGCTGATCAATAAGAAGATTCTTTTCCTTTCAGACAACCTGGCTGTTGTACATATTATCAACAAACAGTCTAGTAAAGATAAGTTAGTTATGTGTTTGATTCGGCGTTTAGTTTTGGTATGTTTAACGCATAATATTCTCTTTAAAGCCAAACACATTCCTGGTAAATGTAACGTTGTTGCAGACAAACTTTCCCGCTCTCAATTTCAGGAGGCGAGGGTCACATTCCCACTTTTGGACCTAGAACCGACTCCCATTCCCCATCACTTGTTGCGGCTTTGACTCCCACCACTCAACTACTTTTGCAAGCTTCATTGTCAGAGGGTACACGAACAGCTTACAAGCGTTCCTGGAGGCTTTTCCTTTACAATAACCCTACCTCCTCTACTTTGCCATTGACTCTACAAGACATTTGTAATTTTATTGGGTTTCTTTACGAACAACAATATAGTGCTAGCTCTATTGTATCTCACATTTCAGCTATTAGCTACCTACACAAATTAATGAATGTGTTTGACCCTACTCAATTGTTTCTAGTGCGGAAATTGTTACAGGGGTGTCACAAAGTGCTCCCTTCCAAGGACGCCCGCTTACCCATTACTAGAGATATTTTATTAAAAATCGTCTTTTCTATGGAAAAAACGGTGCCTTCGGCCATCAATCGAATACTATTGAAAGCTATTTTTTTAGTCAGTTTTCATGCCTTTCTTCGCTTGGGAGAAATCACAGTTAAAACACGCAATGAATCGTCACAGGTGCTCCAAGTTCAAGACGTATCCTTTCATTTAGTCACAGATCCCCCAAAAGCCCATTTAACCTTCCGGCATCATAAAACTCAGAGGGGAAATGAACCCTTAACTATCATTCTGACAGGTACATCTCACCCTGTACTTTGCCCGGTTCAAGCCTTGATACATTATCAAAAAATGTTTACGCATACTTTTGGTCCTTTCTTTCAATTTATTGATGGAGCGCCGGTCACTTATTCATATGTTACCTCAGAATTATCTAAAGCCCTTGCTTTTGCGGGATTGGATATCAGCCGTTATAAAGGCCATAGCTTTCGGATTGGGGCAGCCACGTATGCTGCCCAATTGGGATATTCCGAATCCCTTATTCAAACACTTGGTCGTTGGAATTCCAACGCCATGCAAAAATATATCCGCATTAATTCTTTTAACCTGTAAGCATATATATCTATATGTATTTATCTATGTATGTGTGTCCGCTTATTTACACCTGGACATGTAGTTTCTCCTTTATAGATATAGGCGGTCTTGTTTTTCAAAAAAATTTTTTTGTATTTTATGTTAAAAAAAAAAAAAAAAAAAAAAAAAAATGTTAACGGGATGGGTCACCATTTTATTACCTTTTACCCTATTGGGCTCCCATATTTTTATTCATGGTTGCCAGTTTCTATTCCTTCCCCCCAATTCAACTGTACCTTTTCTTTCTAGGATGTGGATTTGCAGTTACACACTAAATTTTTATTTAGTAGCACATAGTTCAGATGTCAGATCGAATGTGGTTTATCATTCCAATCTTTAACAAGCACTCCTCGGTTGGCGGGGATGTGAGCTTCTCTCACATCTTATGGCCTTTTTTATTTTTATTTGTGCCAACTTTTTGCTCCTTAAGCTGTTGTTATTACTTATAATTTTCTTCATTAATTTGGTTACACTTATTACACTTTATTAATTTTATATTATGGCACTTATATAGTTGGGGAGATGTTATATTATCTCCCCAGTTTTGTAACTACGTATTTTATTAGCTTCGTCATTAATAAATGACAATTATCAATCATATGGACTTTTCTTATTTACTTTGGAGCAAAAACAGAGCTTCGTTGTGCTTGTTAACATTTGGCTACATAAAACTACAATTAAGATAATTAATTGTATTTATGTAGGAAATGGTTTGTTTTTAGTGGTGGTAATAGCTTTGTTGGTAATCCATCTACGCTTTGTTTATAGGAAGTAGTCTGGGTTTAGGTCTTGTGTCTGCACATTTTGATCTTAAGTAGTTGACCAAGGCAAGGTGATAACAGATGTCCAGGGTCAAATTGTCTTAGCTGCTGTGTATCTAGGCACACAGTTAATTTTATATGAGTTTTAGGAAACTACTTCTTGCGAGCTGCATTAGCGAGAAGTCATTCAGCCTTTTAGCTGCGATGATATGTACACGCAATTTCAGCAGCTTCACAGTATTATAATTTCTTGCGTTTCTTTATTTTAATTTTACACCCTCCGCCATCCCCTGTCACCTGCCTTGTGTTGTCTTTATATATATATATATATATATATATATATATATATATATATTTTTTTTTTTTGCATTTGTTGAAGCCTTTGATTTTCATTTATGCCAGCCTTTGGCTCTTACAGCTGTTGTTATTTCTTATAATTTGGCCTTTTTTATTTTTATTTGTGCCAACTTTTTGCTCCTTAAGCTGTTGTTATTACTTATAATTTTCTTCATTAATTTGGTTACACTTATTACACTTTATTAATTTTATATTATGGCACTTATATAGTTGGGGAGATGTTATATTATCTCCCCAGTTTTGTAACTACGTATTTTATTAGCTTCGTCATTAATAAATGACAATTATCAATCATATGGACTTTTCTTATTTACTTTGGAGCAAAAACAGAGCTTCGTTGTGCTTGTTAACATTTGGCTACATAAATAATTTCATTATGTAATTTAAAACCTAAATGTCAATGTCTTCCAAGACAAAATCAAAGTTGCAACAGTGCTATCATCCACAACACTGCTGTCCCATTTGTTTTCTTTACTTTGACCATTCAAACCATTACCTCAGATTCCCAAGTATCAGATTGTATTCCATGTGACTTGTAAAGAATTTTCAATTGGTTATACACGGTATTTTGGAAAATCAATTGCAAATGCATAATCAAAATTCACAATCAAAAATCAGCAAAATCACAATAATATTAAATTTCTTTTATTCTCAAGCTTCACAATTTTTTTTCGTAATCGCCAATAGTTTCATAAAAGTTATCATGTGTAGGTGTGCAACACAAAGGTACTCCCCTCGTTTTCTAAATTATATTTGTTACATTTTAACAGTGAATGAACAACAGAAGCTGCATATGTAAGCCTTTCAAAATTTTTATTCTTTTATTCAGTACGCATATTTTGTTTGTTGTCAAGTTTCTAAATATACTGAGCTCTGTCAATGTGATCAATGCAACAGCTATTTTACTCTTTTCACCAAAAATACAGACAAAACTGGCATTATTATTATTACTACCATAACATTACACTGGCTTTCCATAGCTTTCAGTGAGAAGTTTTTGGTTGGTATTTTTTAATGTCACATTACAGGAATATATATAAATATCATTAAATAGTCTGGTAACAATCTTTTGTTCACAATTTTATGGCAATAGCTGTACATAACATTAAGTTGCACATGCTGTAAAGGAGATACACCTCCCTCCTGAGTTTAACCAGCGTAGCACCATTCATATTGTGCTTTACACTAAAAAATTGCCAAAGATAAAGCTGTATATATGTGCTTTAAGAGATGGAAAGGAAATAAGACACAGATATAATGCACTCAGCCTCCATTTAGCTGACTTTACATAGTTGTCAATTTCTCAAAACATACTGGTACAGCTGTGTGGCTAAGACATAATTGATGTAAAAAAGCCCATAAAAATGTCATAATTCAAGTCCATGAACAAAATATGAATCTCCACATTTTACTTTCTACATACACATATCAGTTATACCTGTTGCCTCTATTTTTATTTCAGAGATATTCAACAACTTTTACTGGAAATATATTATCTGACTTTTTCACTTTAATGATATTACAACACAAAGCTCTGGAACTTAGAATTAAAGACAAATGGCACCAAATACCACTTCTCTAGAACTTATTGCTGTTACTGTAACATTTCAATTTTTTCCTCAAAACATACAAGAAACAAGGTTTCATGGTTAATAGTGATAATAATAACACAATTGCCACAAAAAATAAGTGGTTGGTTCTCCTCCCCTGTAGTAAGAACACACCTACAGACAGCCAGGCCAGGGTGCCACACATCCAATGGATCTCTAGCTTAGACAGTTGGGGTACAACAAAAATTAAGTTAAAAAATAATTATTTTCCTAAACATGATAACATTATGCATAACAAAGCTGATCAAAAGAGACTTATCCTGAAAGACTGAATGAAGGAGTGTAGATATATTTTTTTCACATTTAACTTACACTGTCAGCACTGAAATAACAATGATTCTAAGAGCAATGTAATAGCTTAAGGGAGACAGAGACTAAGCTCTAATATCACTGTCACCATCAGTCTACTTTAAACTTATATAAATATCCTATGAACCTAATATATATATATATATAATGCACCCCCCAATGTAACAGCTGCCTATCTAGCCAATATTTTGAAAAAGAAACAAAATTGCCTTGGACCTCATATTACTGCCTATGTCACAACCCAGCCACCACTAACAATACCACAAATTACAAACTTCATCTTTGAATTCAAACTGATTGATAAATTGCAGAAAAACAGTAATTATAACATCTAATCTGCAATGTGTGTTTTTTTGTTTTAAGAATTTAAATTTTGTTATTTGTGTATGTTTGAAAACTGCATATCTATTGCATATTCATATTAATATATAGTTAATCTATGTTTCCACCAACTAAGAAATAACATATCTTCAAATTTCATATTGGAGAGCATTTTTGTTGAGAAGGAATAAATGGAATGCAGACAACACCTCCCTCAATTGCAGCAGCTGAACTAGTAATAGACTAGTATCATAGCTCATCTCTTGGTTGTGTACTGGTTTCTGGAAAGACAACAAAAAGCTAAGCAACTTGTAGTAAACTTACTGAATATTAACTATACCACTTGGAATGACACAATTACATAATACTTATGGCTTTATTTTGCAATTTTTATATGCATTTTGTGGACAATTGATAAAATTAATTGGGACAAAATATGTATAAAGTATAGCCGTTCCATGTTTCTTTTATTTGAGATAAAAGTCAACCAGGTTTGAAAATGTTATTAAAATGTCCTCAATAAAAAATAATTTTATTTTAAGCTGATAGCATGTCTGGAGGTTTTAGGATATTAGTGGAGTATTGACAGGACAATAAAATATAATAACAAATGATTGGAATTATGTCTGTTTTATAATGAATGAATACGGTAGTGTGCCAACAGTTCCAATGAGATGACTTTAAAAAAAAAAACAAAACAAAAACAAAAACAAAAAAAACATCACTTTGATCAAATAAATTGAAATACAGCCATAAAAATTTTGATAAAATATGGATTGTTCAGGCCATCCAGCTCACTGAAAATATTGCACTTTACCTGAAGTGCTGCTCACTTACACTTATCTAGTTTAACAGACTTGAAAGCTATAGTTTTTACTAATACACTACACTGTTTTTCATCAATGAATGACAGTAAAAAGCCTCTGTACATTTCAACTAATTTTTACACGTAACTACTTTTTGAGGTGCATAAGCTGCTTTATTGAGGGATTCAAGCAAGACGTCAGAATTCAAAATCTCACTGACCTTGTGCTTCAATGTGGCCAGCACTTAGTGAACCTAGTGTGGGTTTATTGCTGGTAAAGTTTTCAAATATCCTCCTTGCTTCATTGTCATATTCCTCCCACTCAGCTACTATTCTCTTAGCTGCATTCAGCTTAGGTTCTTTGGTCTGCGGGTTATTACACTGGAGAAAACAATAGGTGAAATATAGCCCCCAGTCAAACCACTCTTAATCCACAATGCCAGTCTTGATAGCTTTCATAAAACAAGTTGCATTTCTTACAAAATAAAATAAAAATGAAATAGTGACTTCATTTTTAGCATCAGGTTTCAGAAGTTAAATATGCTCCAGAGCTCTGCATTAAATTGAAACATTCAAGTAGTCTCAACCTCATAAACAAACTAATCAGAAGTTAACTACAGCCTTTAAATGAGATTTTGTAACTATTAAGTAAATAAATTGCCACTTGTAGGAACAACAATGCAGTTTTACTAAAACAAACACTGAACTCTTTAACTAAAATTTTGTAAAACTATTGTGCACCATTTTATAAAATATATTCTGTAACTCATTAGTTATTAATAATTCTTTAAGCTTACCAAATCAATAGTTTTGGCTTTTGACTTCTCGTCATCACTGCACCAAGTCTCACACCACAGCCACTCCTGAGGCAGCGACTTGATGTTCACCTGATGGATCATGTTGTTGGGAAGATCCTGAAGGAAAGAGAGGCTTTTGAACGACAATCCCTCATGTGAGTTGAGGTATCTTTACTTTAATGTGCTAGATATAATGTTGTAGCATTTAATGGAATCTTTATAGTAGATATATTTTGAGAAATTAAAAAAAAAAAGTTTAAGGGGGTTAACTCCCAAGATGGAAGTACATTGAATATAATTCTGGCTTTCTTTATCCTCAATGTACCCTTAAATATTTCCTCAGTACTGAGCTTACTTATGCACTGATTTGGTGATCATCTTGAAGCAAGTTAAAACCTTTGCATCTCTGCTGTATTTCAGGGGAACATTTGGGACGAAAGAATACCAAGATATGCACAAATTATTTTAAGTGTTCTGTGTGTAAAAGAGACAAAATACCAGAATTATCAATGTACCTCGTTCTTTGGAGTTCAACCCTCTTGTGTTAGGTACTGAAGTTTTAATTGTTCATATATTCTGCTAACTACATATCCAGTGGTGCCTAAGGAGACTCATGTCACTGTGGGGTTCCACTCACCGCCCTCAGTGACATACAGTAGGTATCTACAAATCACCATGAAATTCCACTCACAGCCATCAGTGACATACAGTAGGTATCTACAAATCACCATGAAATTCCACTCACAGCCATCAGTGACATACAGTAGGTATCTACAAATCACCATGAAATTCCACTCACAGCCATCAGTGGACAGTGGTGCCTAAACATTCCAAAATCTATACATACTTAGTTGTTTTTTTAAAATTATATAAAATACTCTGTATCCCTTACTTGATCTAAGTTGGACAAGCTGTTGGGGTCCTGACTAAGGCCTTGGTACTGCCCTCTGAGACGATCACCAGCTGCTATCTTTCTAAAACGCTTCAGGTCCACCACATATAAGGCACTAAGAATAAAATACTACGTATATATATCAACACCTATAACAGTTAGCAATGTAGACACAGCTTATCAATAACAAATCATGTAGTTTTACTTTTTTTCACATTGGATGATAACTTTACTGCAAGGATGACACAGAGACACATTGGCAATGAACAAGAACATTTATAGAGACAAAGAGGATTAGAGGAAAAATATATAAAAGATAAAACAATCAAATATTTTCAAAAATATCAGCAATTGCTTGGATTTGCAGTTTGCTCATTTAAACAGATGCATTTACACCACTGGGATAATGATGAAACTTCTAGAAATTTTCAGGTTTTTCTCTATCTAAACATGAAATGGGCTTTTGCTAATGTGTAAGAACAATATAGATATAAAAAGTCTCTAACCTATTTTTACAACTTTTTAAGTTTCTAACACAACAGCCCCTTTAACTGGTAATTTATTCACCATCTTGCGTTTTGTATATTTTAAGCTAAAATAAAATCTTTATCTTATCTCTTATCTACATGTAGAGTACCAAAAAGGTCATAACAAATTTAAAGCAATCAAATTATGCACATTTCTACCATCACTTGCACTTAAGAAAATATATTAATACTTCATAAAATTGTTTGGGGATAAAAAATCCACTGTTAGATATTATTATGACTGACAGACATGTAAAAGATATCCCCAAAACTGTGATGATGACAAAAAACACTTCAACATTGCCCATAAAGCTGTGAAAGTAGGGGAATACTACAGGTCCACTATGTCCTGACAGCTTACCTAATGTGGTACTTCCTGCCAGCAAGATGACTTGCCCAGTAACCAGACTTCCAGAACCTGACAGATACAAAAAGAGTTGGAATTAGTACAGTTATTCTGTTAAAGGGATAATAACTCTTTGTATGAGATCTATATTTCACAATAAAAACATTGTGAACAACTCATAGAAATATAATATATTCTGTTTTACCACAAAAACGGCAGTCATAGCTATTACTCTAGTATCTGAGCTTGTCTTTAGACCCTGTGACCTCCATTGATGGCTATACTCTGTTATAATCTCTTAAGAGATTATAAAAAAATACAAACTTTTTAGAAAAAAACCAGGGACTAACTTTCAATGTAAAAATGGATTCATTAACCATTGGTAAGTATGGGAAAATTGTTGTTTACTCCAGGAAAATTCATTTTTTTGCCAAAACAAACAGTTATTATTCCTTTAAAGGACACTTAGATCTGTTTTCTGTGTCATTCCAAAGAACATAATAACCAGAAAGCAATGCTGCCAAACATACAGACACTGGATGACATGGACAGACCCAACTATCAAATTATATACTAACACATACACTGTTTACAAATGATACCTGGTTAGCACTCAGTATTTAGAGGATGAAGCTAGTACTGATGGTTTTTGTGTATATTTCAGGCACCATATGTCATATATTCCATCTTTTTCCTGCTATCCCAGGTTTATTTACCTGAACCCATCCATCTCTTTTCTGCTATCACAGAATGGAGTGTAGCCGTAAGGAGCACCACCGAGGTCAAGGTCATATAACTCCTGAATATCTGCACGGACCACCTGATGCAGAAAACGGGCAATAGTAAAAAATTACACATTACCAGAACCCTGTGGCACAAAACAATGTAATGAGATAATACTTCAAACATTATGAAACTATTTTTCACAAATATTTTTCTTAAAGCTTTAAGTCTAATGTATGGAGGTACATGAAGAAATAAATGGCTGGAACTGGATTAAAAAAAGATCTGGTAAAACTGACATTAAGCATTTGGAGGGAAAATATCCAAAATCCAGATTTACTGTTTCAGATATTTGTTTTTATAAATAATTGCTATTTTTTATAAAGGGGATTCAAGTTAGATTTTGTACCTTGTACAAATATTAAGACAGGATCTCAATAAAAAATATCAAGTTTTTGTAAAGCAATTTGTGGCAACTGGAATCATAAAATGAGAACAAAATGATCTTCTTACCTGATCAGCATCAACAAATATAATTTTTTCCACGTCAAGTGGGAATAACACATCTAGGAAAAGAATTTTATACCTGAAAAAATAAATAATCAGCACTTATAGTAAGATAATACCAGAGCATATGTTGTTTCTCTTACATTAACACTTTTATAATAAATGTTTCATCATTTAAAAAACTAACACTTATCTATAATGGGAAATGCTGCATTCAACTTATGTCACTGGGGATGCTTTTTTTTGCTTATATTAACGCCATCTCTTTGGGGATGAATTTTGCCTCATAATCCCCGCCTCTCCAGCGTCAGTTTTTCTTTGATAGCGTAATTGTGAAAGTTCACAGAGATGTGTTCTGATAATGATAACTGTGACAGTGGCAGATGACTGCTTTATGTCCAAACACGGCATCTATCCACAGAAAGTGATTAACTATTTTTTTATGATCCTCTGTCAACAAGGACTTAGGGTGCATTCCCAGAGATTTAGATCGATCCAGAGATTTAGATTTAGATTGACCTACCTCCCTGGGGGTTCACGCTAAATTGCAGTCAGCCAAGTGTGCACCATAGTTAATTACCCCCTTACAGCTTTTAGTAGGCAGGACAGACACTTAAGCCGGCTAAGCTGATAGTAATCTAGTGAGACTCCCCACAGGGATAGATCGATCTAAAATCTATGGGAATGGAGTCTTAGCCCTATCTGATACTGTATCAACAAGAACTTATCCCATCTGATCCAATGTTAATATGGACTTAACCCCATCTAATTCTCTATTAATATGGACTTACCCCCATCTGATTCTCTGTTAATATGGACTTACCCCCATCTGATCATCTGTTAATATGGACTTACCCCCATCTGATCATCTGTTAATATGGACTTACCCCCATCTGATTCACTGTTGATATGGACTTACCCCCATATGATCCTTTGTTTCTCTGTCTGCTGGTGCAGCCACCTAGGCCATTTGTACTGAACTAGTTCATATTCAAAACCATATTCTCTAGCATAATATGGGATAAATTCCTAGAAAATTGAACAAAAAAAATAAATAAATAAATAATAATCAGACAATTATGCTGAATACTTTAATTAAACATGCATCTGAGAACTAATTTTCACTGACCATTAGCTATATTGATAACAGGAAACAAAGTGAAATTACATCTTTTGTTAAGCACTTCCTACACCAACACGTTACTTCACATACAATATCAACTATCAATCAATTACATTTTTAATAATCAAAGTTCAACCACTCTACCCATCACATTCTACACTTCTTCTTACCTTAAATGTTGGGGACAAATAGTTCTTGAGGAACCAAAACTTAATTTTTGATTTGGTATTTTTCACTACACTCAGCATCATAATTCTAAAAAAAAGGTACAAAAAAAAAAAATAAATAAATAAATAAAAATAAAAAATGAATTCAAACATATTTGCCACATAAACTTTATCAAATATTCTAAATTTATAAAAATCAGGTATCAATCACTAATGTTATAAATTACATGTCTTGCCAAATACAGAACAATATTATAGTATGTTGTCAGTAATGGAGACTATGTCCTGTGTGACAGTTTATGTTGTGTTAGGGTGACAGCATTTCTACCTGAGGAATCTCTCATAAAGGTGTCCTGATGCCACTGAAAATATATTCACTTTCGTCTCTCGATTCCCCTCTTCACTCGGGCCTGAGAGGGAACTGGAAAACAAAGAGAAAATATGAGAGGCAATTCTGTGGAAGTGCAAAGTATGTCAAAAGAATATGACAGATATTTTTCCTGTGTTCAGAAAGTCGTGCCATAGGAGGCCCTTCTGTAAAAAACAGTAAGACAACAGGAAATTTCAAGATAAATGTCCCATCCAAAATAAAACACAAACATACTTTGCAAACAATAAAACTGTAACTGCAACTGCTCTCACAATCACCCAAATGAAGGACAATTAACAAAAACAGCTTAAAGCATTTTGAAAAGACAAAATATGAAAATATGTTATCAATAATGGAATTAATTATTCTTATTGAAATTAAATATTGCATAAGAAGCAGACAAAATGGTCATACATTGTTATGTGTAAACACAGTAACACAATGTACATTTTATTAAAAAGCAAAGATGTTTTCAATATAATTGAATACCATGTTGATTTATATATAAGAACAGATTAAAAAAAATATTTAATCATATTTAATCAAATATCTATATTAATGACACAAAAAACACACAACTACACTGTCACTGATCCATCACCTGATTATAAAAAACCATTAAAAGCCCCTGCCTGCAAATTCTGACATTCCATCAACATTACATTATCCAGAACATAAAGCTGGTGAAAAAACACAATGTGATATCACCTTGATCAAAACAGAGAGGAACATACAGATATTCTGCTTAAAAAACTTCAAACATGCAATATCAACTTAATACATATACACATCCGGTGTATGGAAAACTTGAAACAAACTGAAAACTGCAGTCAGATGAAGGGACAGACTAACAAATGAAGAACCTTATTCTATTACTCTCTTAACATAAAATCTAGATAAAACAAACTTAAAAGAGTTGCATATAAACATCTATCAAGACACATTTTTGTCCAACGGCCTCTGTCAGTATTAAGAGATGATTTCGGCCTCCCCTACCTGCTGTCTACATCTTCCTCCTCCTCCTCATCACCCATCCAGCTGGGGATGAAACAACAACAATATATCAGCCTGGTAACCAGCAGTTATTCCTTTACAATCACTTGGACACTACATTAATTAACTGTGAACATTTTAAATCTCTGTAAATAGGCTGAACAATCCAAGTAGGACCCCTAAGCCTAGCCCTAACATTGGACATCCCATACCCCTATGCTGGCTCTAAAGGTGATTTGGTTGAGGCATGACATCATTGGAGTACATGTCCTACAACAAAACTAGACCAAATTGGACAGATTTTGACCGTTGCCTGGAATGTTATTCCAGATTGAACTCTAAAAACCTATCCCAAGGAATGCCTTGCCACTTGAGAGTGCTGGTAGCAGCCAGAGGAGGTCAGGTGTAACGACGACCATTACTGTGACTAGACGCTGACACAAGGGTCCTTTGTGGAGTGTGTAATTCTTTTACAGACAATAATTTAGAAAATATAGAGATCCAAAATATCTCTTTTAATGGTTGTCACATGACATAGAATAGGCAATGTGTTTTTGTTTGCTTCTCTGGCAAATTCCATCAATGAACTGATGTCACAATGATATCAAAGAGATAATTAAAAGTTAATAAAACAATTTTAATCCTTATTTTCATTTATCAGTCAGTAAAATACACTGAAATACAACATACATACTTAACCTTTACACTGGAATACTTCATCTTTACACTGGAATTCAACAAATATACTTATTCTTTACACTGGAATACAACATACACACTTCATCTTTATACTGGAATACAACATACATTCTTCATCTTTACACTGGAATACAACATACATACTTCATCTTTACACTGGAATACAACATACACACTTAATCTTTACACTGGAATACAACATACACACTTCATCTTTACGCTGGAATACAACATACATACTTCATCTTTACACTGGAATACAACAAATGTTCTTCATCTTTATACTGGAATACAACATACATTCTTCATCTTTATACTGGAATACAACATACATTCTTCATCTTTACACTGGAATACAACATACATTCTTCATCTTTACACTGGAATACAACATACATTCTTCATCTTTACACTGGAATACAACATACATTCTTCATCTTTACACTGGAATACAACATACGTTCTTCATCTTTACACTGTAATACAACATACGTTCTTCATCTTTACACTGGAATACTACAAACATTCTTCATCTTTACACTAGAATACAACATACATTCTTCATCTTTACACTGGAATACAACAACAACATACATTCGTCATCTTTACACTGGAATACAACATACGTTCTTCATCTTTACACTGTAATACAACATACGTTCTTCATCTTTACACTGGAATACAACATACATTCTTCATCTTTACACTGGAATACAACATACATTCTTCATCTTTATACTGGAATACAACATACATTCTTCATCTTTACACTGGAATACAACATACATTCTTCATCTTTACACTGGAATACAACATACATTCTTCATCTTTATACTGGAATACAACATACATTCTTCATCTTTACGCTGGAATACAACATACATTCTTCATCTTTATACTGGAATACAACATACATTCTTCATCTTTACACTGGAATACAACATACATTCTTCATCTTAATACTGGAATACAACATACATTCTTCATCTTTACACTGGAATACAACATACATTCTTCATCTTTACACTGGAATACAACATACGTTCTCCATCTTTACACTGGAATACAACATACACTCTTCATCTTTACACTGGAATACAACATACGTTCTTATCTTTTCACTGGAATACAACACACGTTCTTCATCTTTACACTGGAATACAACATACATTCTTCATCTTTACACTGGAATACAACATACATTCTTCATCTTTATTCTGGAATACAACATACATTCTTCATCTTTACACTGGAATACAACATACATTCTTCATCTTTACACTGGAATACAAGATACATTCTTCATCTTTATACTGGAATACAACATACATTCTTCATCTTTACACTGGAATACAAGATACATTCTTCATCTTTATACTGGAATACAACATACATTCTTCATCTTTACACTGGAATACAACATACATTCTTCATCTTAATACTGGAATACAACATACATTCTTCATCTTTACACTGGAATACAACATACATTCTTCATCTTTACACTGGAATTCAACATACGTTCTCCATCTTTACACTGGAATACAACATACACACTTCATCTTTACACTGGAATACAACATACGTTCTTATCTTTTCACTGGAATACAACATACGTTCTTATCTTTTCACTGGAATACAACACACGTTCTTCATCTTTACACTGGAATACAACATACATTCTTCATCTTTACACTGGAATACAACATACATTCTTCATCTTTACACTGGAATACAACATACATTCTTCATCTTTATACTGGAATACAACATACATACTTCATCTTTACGCTGGAATACAACATACATACTCCATCTTTACACTGGAATACAACATACGTTCTCCATCTTTACACTGGAATACAACAAACACACTTCATCTTTACACTGGAATACAACAAACACACTTCATCTTTACACTGGAATACAACATCTCTACATTTTCTGCACTTGAAAAAAAGTGTTATTTCCACAATACGGAAATATGTTTTACCTGGATAAAGAATCCCATAACCCCCCTCTCTTGTCTTCTTCTCCTCCCAACAAATCATCTGACTCCCGTCCTGGTTTCTTGCTTACCTAAGAAAAGATCACAATGAAAGAACAATCATTTTGAATAAGCAGATCACAATGAAAGAACAATCATTTCGAATAAGATTTTAAATTTTCAGGCACTGTATATGCTCAGCTGTAAGGAAAGTAAGAGATGGCAACTCTATCTATCTATCTATCTATCTAGTGTGGAAAGAGAGAGAGCAAACGCACTCATACTGTGTACTACATACACACACAGTCAGACAAAAATTAAAACAACTAAGTAGATGAATGTAGGTAAACTAGAGTTAAAAAAAAGCTAGCCCTATGAAAGCCCTTGCGTTCACATCTTCATGGCCCATTGTTGTACCAAGTGCTTATATATAATACTTATGTTTCTCAACATGCCTGGGTTGAAATAATTTTATTCAGATGGCCCACTAACAATAAAGGGTCTTTATATCAAATTTTCTCCTAGACAATAACCGACACAGAATAACATTAAGAATAAAACAACACATACAACATTTAAAGTGCATATGGACGCAGTTCGCGCATGAGTTTTATTTCAAACCACCTTCAATCATTTACAAACAAACCACAATATAAATAAATAATTTAATAAATTAATTAAAAACACGAGGAGACCCTCTCCTCACCAAACCTATGTATCATCTCTCCCTTTTACATATAAAAAGAAATCGCCGGGATACCACATCCCAACAGCTTTTCCAAACACATCTTTCCCTTACCTAGAGAATCACCGGGATATCACATCCCAAACAGCTCTTCAGAGCACAAACCAACCATTCACCCCCCCAACCCCCACCCCCCAATGAACAGTAAATGCATCAGTGCCCACTGCACCTGGAGTCCAATATCTAGTATAAAAACTGGCAATTTATTGTTATGATCAGAGGCAAAAAAGTCAATTTCATGTGGCCCCCAGTCTGACTCTAAATAATCGAAAATACTATCTGCCACTTCCCATCATAGTCTCATCATAGTCTCTTAATCTGCTGATTTGATCTACATATAAATTTTCACTACATGGAATCCATTCAGCACGTAGAGTTATGCCATTTAACAAACACAATTCAAAAATACTAAGCGCAATGTCTTGCAAATTACAATTCCTGCTACCTCTTTCAGTAATACTAACAACATTCCATGCCAAATCTCCAAAGGGCTTTCCACCATATAACTGCCATAACCAGTTCCACTAAAGTCACTGTAAATAATAGAATGCACAGCTTGATCAATTATAAAATTCCTTACAGAAATCTTGCATACATTAAACTCCCAAAATTTCATTTGCTTCATAGTGTCTATGCTCAAAACAATTTGTTCATTCCAACATTTAGCTTTAGAAATATCAAACCTCAGACATTTTGTCATAATAAAAACAAAAGATGTAGAAATGATCTGACCTACTACACTAGCAACTAAACACACATGAAAGCTGCCTTTTCTTCTTAACAGAGAATGGATATCTGTTATAGTCTGACAAATTATAAGAAGTCTGTTATCAGGAATACATAAAGTGTCTTTCTCTATATTCAAATTATACCCTAAAAATAAAATCTCAGTACTAGGAGACCACATTGATTTTTCAACTTTAGGAACAAACACTCTATTGATAAGATCTTGCTTAATTTCTAAAGCAAGATTCTTACATTCACTGTACTGCCAATGACAACCAAAATCATCATCTATATACATGACCACTTTTTTTATCCACTCCTTGCCACTTTTTAACCAGCGGCCTGGTCACTGTAGTAAAAATGTAGAATGCCGTACCAAGACCAAATGGCAAAACTTTAAAAATCTAAAAAATTTGGTAATATTTCCAAATTTTCCAAGAAAGACCTAAAAAATAAGTGTGAGACTCAAAAATATCAATGTGATGATATGCAGAATGTAAATTAAATTTGAAACAAAAATTTCCCTGTTTTAAATAAAACATAGCTGTACAAATATCTTCAAATTTTACTGAAGATTTCCAAAAATGTTTATCAACATGCCGCAAAGCTAAATTAAATGCTTTTTACCACTACTGCTAATGGCCACTGTAAGCGGGTGAACTACAACAGGTATATCTGTGCATTCACTAATAAGGCCTCTGACCAACAAATCTTGTATTGCTTGCTCATCAAATACACTATATGTAAAATAACAGATCTGTTGTTATGCAAATGAACTGGTGTGGGTATAGAGAAAAAATTAAGCTTGTATCCATTTTCTAAAACTAAGAATAAACTCTTAAGTGCCAATACTTTTCCAAAATGCTAATTTACTTCTTAGCCTGCCATTAACACAGATACTTGCTCTTACTCAAAATAATCATAAGTAAAAACTGATTTGTCTATTTCACATCACAACAATACTCATCTTTGACACAATCATTGACGATTGGTTTTGGGGAATCCTGGTGCACTTCCTGATGCTCTAGTGAAGGGACAATCTCTCCTCCAATGGCCGAAGGACCCACATGCGAAACATGACCCGCTTCTTCCTTCCTTATGTAGGAGCTGACAGCAGCAGAGGTGACGGATGCCATGAAAGAGACAGGACTGACTGCCCCTGAGGCTGCACTGGGAAACACCCATTGATGTTCACAAAAAAGAGGCTGGGCACAGACAGGATCAGTACTACTAACGTTAGATTTGCTGGAACCATGACTTCCCTTTAAAATAGGTTTGCTCTTCAATGCTTTGCTTTCCACTCTGTTGATTTTCTTTTCATCCTCAGAGTCACTGGCCAAAGGATAAACTTCATAAAAGCGGACAGTGCTCCACCCTCCTTCATTGGAATCAGCTAACCTAATAAGCTTATTTCTCTTCTTTAGCTTATCAAAAATGGTAAAGGCAACTTCTTTAGCATAATGAGCCTTGTCATTGCCTACTGCCCAAATTACCCGTGTCAATTGCTCTTCTAACTCAGGGTTGAACTGCAAATGTATCCAGGTGTCAGAATCTCCTCCGAGCGCAGCCGAAAATTAATCACAGCTTTGGAAACGACTTGCTTGGGCTGTTAGTTAATTACGCCGCAGGGTATATTCAGAGCACAGACCGTGATCACTAGATACCGCCAATGGATTTTTGGAATTTGGATTTTTCACGTGAACGATGCCTAAGTCTTTTAAAGATTCCGCCTGCAACTGCACAGAATCAAGTATTTGTTTTAAGGAAAAGCCCTCCGTCTCCATTGAAAAAGGCACGCTCGAAAATGTACTTGTCAACTGGTCTGTGCTAACTGGTCGAATTAACAACGATTGTAACTTACCCACAATTCTTACCAATAGCACAACTAACACAATATATACAGTGATGCCCCCTAGGAGAAAATAATTCCATTCTTATTCACTTGACTCAACCAAATAAAATTATATTTATAATGTTATAAATGAGTTATCAAGTAGAGCTAGAATAGACTCCAGTTGCCCTCCTAGTACACATATCCACTTTGAATGACCTGCATGTACATATATGACAATACCTCATAGATGATATATTTTATATTTTTTGAAGCAAGGGTTTTACACACCTCTGAAACAGGTCAATAAAGCAAGCTAACTGAGCCTTATACATTCAAAGAATTTCTGTGAATATAAATGGTCCTTGAGAAAATATTTTTATAAAAACTGAAGAAGCTGGTAGGAATAGTGTTTTAGTGTGATCTTTATCTGTGGATCAAGAGCTAGTTTGGTAGTAGCGTAACAGTATTTTCTGTTTTTAAGTAGTACCTAGAACAGCAGAATCATTCTATCAACATAAATTTTCCACAAACCCATTAAAGTCACCGCCCTCAGCACTACCCACCTTGACTTTGATGATTTTACTGAGGAAGCTGTTCATGACAACAGTAATGTTAGGTGAATCTGGTGGAGAGTCTGTCCTCTCATGGCTAGAGGAGGAAAACATAGAAGATAAACAGTAGATAAAGAACTTTTATAGCCTTCATTAACTTTTCCTAGCAAGGTTAAAACATTTAGACTCAACAAAGCAAAATACTAAGTAATAACATCAACTGGCTGACTTGTTAGTCCAAGGTACTGAAAATGCCTCCAGAACACAGATTTATACGTAACTTGAAATTAATCCATAATGTAATCGATATTTTGTAATCGAATTTAGGACATCTACAACCCGAGACAATAATTTGCACCACATTAACTTTATCAAATAAAGGTGATTAAGAACAACTCTACTATGGCAGCACAAAGTGGTAACTAACCTTGCTATCTTGTAGATTTCCTCTGAACGTCCATGTCGAAGTTGTAACATCCAAGCCCCTGGCTTAGCTTTCAGTTGGAAATAACCCTAAAACAGTGATTTAAGGCAAGTTAATATTTCAAGCATTTTGTCTACTGCCAGAACTATCCAAATGAGAAAAACTCACAACAGTGACAGCCTAGAAGAATGTGTACAATGCAATGTATGCACATAAAAAGAACCCCCACAAAAATGAAGAAAAAAAATGATCCACTAATAAATGATCCACTGAAGTAAATGCAGAAGTTTTTAAAAAACAATAAATGCCGATTACAGGCATGTAACTGTGTGATAAATTTGAAGACATCCAACAAGGAAGGCTTTAGTATCAGCAATATTCTAGGATGTCCCTTATATCAAATACACACAAAGCAACAAATTTATGAGACTGCCATCATACCATGAAAGTAAAATGTGAATTTTCATTTAATAATTACAGATAAGATAAAAAATATCCACAGAGAAGCACTTTGCTGTACCTATATGCATCATAGCCCGTACTCCCAGGTCACTTTTCTATGGAAGGTTTAAGCATGACTCAGATTATATGACACCAATATAACTCTTCAGGTGTTATAATCTCTGAATTAGTCTTTCAGTTGAAGGAATGTAGATATTTTCTGTCATGTGAGGAAACATTTGTTATCTCTTTTGCTCGCATATGATTGTTGCAAGAAGTCTATACTACATTTTCTATTTTTTTCAAATCACAAAAGAAAAAAGTTTCCCTGTACTTCCTTCTTAAAATAAAAGACATCCCCCATCTGCACACTCTGCCCAGTTACATACCAGGTTGGCCATGACGATGGTGTCCACCACTGCCTGCTGACTCCTGGTCCCTAGTACAAACTGCAGGCCCCTGGGAGGCTGACCTGAATTCTGGTCATGGCAGTGACCTACAAACAAATGGGGTCATACTTCATACATCTGTATAACTTGCATTCACTATTGTGCAAAGAATAATTGAAATGAATGATGGTGCATTGACTTAAGAGTGGTGTAGTGAATTGTAGTGCAGTATAGTGTAGTGCTATGTAGTGTATTGTAGTGCAGTATAGTGTAGTGCTATGTAGTGTACTGTAGTGCAGTATAGTGTAGTGCTATGTAGTGTATTGTAGTGCAGTATAGTGTAGTGCTATGTAGTGTATTGTAGTGCAGTATAGTGTAGTGCTATGTAGTGTATTGTAGTGCAGTATAGTGTAGTGCTATGTAGTGTATTGTAGTGCAGTATAGTGTAGTGCTATGAAGTGTATTGTAGTGCAGTATAGTGTAGTGCTATGTAGTGTATTGTAGTGCAGTATAGTGTAGTGCTATGTAGTGTAGTATAGTGCAGCAGTATGTTGTATCATTGTTTGTTATTATTTTAAAATATCAAATTGGAACCTAATATATCATCATTCAAATAGTCTTAACTTGCCTTCTAATAATAGATATTCCAATTCAAACTCCGCATTGATTCCCTTGTCTACCTGAAAAAAAAAAAAAACATCGATTAAAATAATTCAATATCATACCTGATATACAGCACATGAATTAACTTCCAGTGGCTGGGGTAGTACTACACTCGCCAATTTAGCCAAATGGAAAAACTGACTTAAGTTGGCTAAGCAAAAACTGTTTGACTTGACTTTGTTTTAGTCAAATTTGAACCATATGGAGAAAAAAGTGATGTAAAAGTATTGATTTGGCTAAGAGGAAAAAAGTTGCCAGCGCTACCCCAGAGTGGTGCCTTGTATTCATCAGTCATAGACTCAACCTTTAAGAAATCGATGAAAAGGGTTATTTCAAAGGGTCTTCGTGGAAAAACTACGATATCTTGATATCTCAAATTTTGAAAATAAGTTCGATATTATATAAAGAATTTATGTAAAAAATCTTGTTCCATACTGTTGTGATAATTTTGAAAAAGAATGTTCACACTAAATGCAAACCGTACTGCTGATGTTAATAACTAATTGCCTTCAAGACCTAAATGAAAACAGGAAGTGCGTTGTGACATCAGGCAGTTGAGTTTGTAAGCTGCTGTATGAATTTTTGCTGAGAAAGATTTGAAGCTTATGCATATGTTAGTAAAATAAAATAATCATGCAGCTTATAGAAGATTCAAGAGATATGTCTATTGCTCTCACCTCATCCAGTATATATATGAGAGCAGAGATATGTCTATTGCTCTTACCTCATCCAGTATATATATGAGAGCAGAGATATGTCTACTGTCCTTACCTCATCCAGTATATATATGAGAGCAGAGATATGTCTACTGTCCTTACCTCATCCAGTATATATATATATGAGAGCAGAGATATGTGTACTGTCCTTACCTCATCCAGTATATATATGAGAGCAGAGATATGTCTACTGTCCTTACCTCATCCAGCATTATGTTATCCAGATCATACTGTGTCCTGACAGCCTCCACCAGCCAGCCCTCGGGAGGGTTCATGTTCAGAGTGAGCAGAGACTTCTGTGGCAGTCCGTGGAAGGTGGCCACTGCACCCAGGCTTTCTCTTGAACTGAACTCCAGCTCTGACCCAATCACATAGCGGTAGTAGCTGGAGAGAGCAGAGAAACATGGTCAGTGACCAGGTGTCAGACAGACAGCTATCTCACCATGTAATGAGATGTCTGTTTTCATCTTCACATACCAAAGGCATTCCTTTTAATGGTTTAATTTTTTATTTTAACTATGCCATACATAAGTTTCAAAGGCTTTCGGCATATATCTTGGGAGACAACATTGCAGTGTAGGCCTTATTAGAGGCTCACAAATGACCAAGAATAAATATATTTGAAATATTAATATTTCTCTAAGAAACTTACTTTTTCAGAGGCATTTCTGACAATTTTTCTCTGCAATTCATGAATATTTGAATCTTAAGGTTCGCAACTTTGAGCAGTGCCTGCAACATAAAATACTATTATAATGATCAGCTTAGATGTCTGGCAAGCGTACTGAAGCTGCTATACAATAGTTAATTATGCCCCAACGGTTTCAGTAGGCATGCCAGAAATCAGAGCCACGTTAGCTGAATGCAAGTTATGAGAAACCCCTTGGATATGGGTCGATCGTGCTAGATCGATCTAGGTATGGGAACGGGGTCTGATAGTTATCACTCTGCCAAGTCACTTTTTTTGTGTTTGACATTTTAAAACATGAACCTTTACTGCTGAGAATCTATTCTAAATACTATATGTAAAATCAGCTAACAGTGATTTATTATATATAAGTACCTAACATCATCATATTTTTTACTTCTGTTGATTAATAGTCAAGTGATTGATACAACTTAATATAAGTTTTAACTGTTATCTTCTACAAAAAGATCAATCTGTCTATTTTGACCTTGGTAACTAAATTACCTTATACATTTAATTGTTTCCACATCTGTGGTTATTTACAATTGTTGTATAAAAACAATTGACTTTTACACTGACTCTGTCTAACTTCTTGTGCAGCTTGTGCAGGATAAACAGATTAAATATATAAAGGTGTCTTCTCTTAGAGTGAAAGGTGTCAACTGTTTGGCAAATCCCAAACTGTCCTCACCCTGAGTAATGGGGTCACTTTCTGTGCCTCCCGGGAAACTGGATCCACTATGAATGTTACATCATAGGCTGGTTCCTCAGGTTTAGCAGGGATTTTTAACACACTGAAGATGTAGATATTTTAAACAGTCAGTAAAGTATTTAAAATTTTACCAGTACAGGTCTTCACAGACACTCAGAAGTCCCATAACTGTATCAATAGCCTGTAAAATACACAGACAGTGACAAAATCCAGTTCTTTTTCCAGAAAACAATGCCAAGTTAAACAACAAATTGTTAATGACAATATTTTCAATATGCAACATAATGACTTCAGAAGGTTTCATACTCCATCCAGTTCTTGAACTTCAGGATAAAAAGAAGTAATTGATGCAGATTTTTTTAATACTTATTTAAGAATCATATCATATTTCAACTTTTTTCTTTACCTTGAAATCCCTTTGTCTGTGTAAAATTTTACTTCATGATGCAATAATTCAATCAGAAAAATCTACACTACGAAGAAAATGAGAAGATATCCCATGTAGCTGTAAATGGACAGGCACAAAGTACACACCAATCCCCTGTTCACTGGCTCCTTGGTATGTTTCTAGGATAGGTTGTTCATTTTGTGTCATAAGTTACAACAATGCAAAAATGCAGTGACCTGTCCATAGGAAGGGTTATTTCACAGTTTATTTTGTATGACACATCTCATTAACTCCAAAAACCTGGTACTGCACCTCCTGTTATAGTAATGTAATAATATTTGGAGAAAAAATGCCATCAGCACATGTATAGTGTGTGTGTGTGTGTGTGTGTGTGTGTGTGTGTGAGAGAGAGAGAGAGAGAGAGAGAGAGAGAGAGCGCATCCCTGTACTGTGTGTGTGTGTGAGCATCTCTGTGCTGTGTGTTAGAGAGCATCCCTGTACTGTGTGTGAGAGAGCATCCCTGTACTGTGTGTGAGAGAGCATCCCTGTACTGTGTGTGAGAGAGCATCCCTGTACTGTATGTGAACATACCTGTGCTGGTCCCCAGCAAACTGTACATCAGTCCTGGAGGCTATGCTGGCCTGCTGATTGGACAGCAACAGACTGCCCACCTGCATCACCATGTCACTGACCCTGAATAGATACATAGTATGTATAAATGTCACCATGTCACTGACCCTGAATAGATACATAGTATGTATAAATGTCACCATGTCACTGACCCTGAATAGATACAGAGTATGTATAAATGTCACCATGTCACTGACCCTGAATAGATACAGAGTATGTATAAATGTCACCATGTCACTGACCCTGAATAGATACAGAGTATGTATAAATGTCACCATGTCACTGACCCTGAATAGATACAGAGTATGTATAAATGTCACCATGTCACTGACCCTGAATAGATACACAAGATAGATTCACAGTATGTATAAGTAAGCAGTTCCTGCTGCAACTACTTGTGATCTTATTTTTTGAAAAACTCCCTACAATACCTTAAATGTGTTTTTTTTTCATTATCATGACAAAAACTGGGACATATTTTGAATATAACCTAAAGTGCATGCTTCTTTAAATCAAAATGAAGACAAGACTATAACAGAAATGAAAGCCTCTATGTCATGTTCATCAACACAATAACAACAATAAGTACTAGTTACAACACAAGTCGAGATATATTTTGCTCTTGCATGTCGCATACAGTGGCTGACGAGTAGTTGTAGCTGACTTATACCATCGCTGGCGCTTTTAACAACAGGATGAACGCACCGAATAGTATGAAAATACATGCAAGCCTGTATGTGAAATACAAATGCAATTATCCTGTTGTTCGAAGTGCCAGCTTTGGTATAATAATAATAATAATAATAATAATAATAATAATAATAATAATAATAATAAAGGTAACTTAAAACCACACTCCATGTGTGTCTCATTGCTTTAAGGGCCATTCTCACCCCCCCCCCCCCCCCCGCCACCATCTAGCACTAACAGGAGAGAGGCCAATAAAAAGTATCCTGATCTGAATTGCTTTAGTAGGCCATGAAATAAATCAAAAATAAAGAATATAAAAACACTCACTGCTGATATGTGGGTGCAATGCATTTTACAAATCTGATAAAAAAAGTTCTCATTATCTAAGTAAACTGTTCATCAGTGCCTTTTAGCATTGAAATAGTTTGCAAAAATCAAATGACCAACTTGAAAAGCACTCCGAGAGCACAGACCTCCGCCAAGGCAGCAAAGTCTCCAACATATGCCGTTTCACCCCTAAATTTTCAATCTATAATGATTTAGTTTTTTGATTATTGATTGATTATTGATCAGGATCACCACCAAAAACTAATCATCTGTTCCTTGGTCCACTTCTGACAGTTCCAGTAAATTTCATCAAAATCGGTCCATAACTTTTTCTGTAATGTTGCTAGCAAACAGACAGACAGACAGACAGACAGACAGACGGACAGACAGACAAACTAACAGAACCAAAAACAACCTCCTTGGCGGAGGTAATAACTATACAAAACCTACTTTAAGTATCACAAATCATACCAAAACATTGCAGTCATGGCAAATATTTTCAAATTTTAAGAAAAAAGTACTGAGCAGTACCAGAAAACTAAATATTTATCAGAAAATGAACAATGTGATAAATTGCACTAAAATAAAAGCAGAGGATTAAAACTGTTTGCATTTTCATACGAAGAGGGCCAGAAAATTAGACTAGACTCAAGTTGGGATCATTAACTGTTTTACTCAAATTACCTTGGAAACAAAACTATTTATATATACATATTATAAATATTTAAGTGTAGAATTTTTGACTTAAGCACACAATCTTAATTAAATAAAAAAAAAAATCCACTTCCGTTCCATCTTATTTATCTCAATAACAATTTTGGTTACATTTTCACAACAGTAAATTGAAATCAGATGTGTAATATCAGTGCATGAAAATCAAACACATGGATGCACTATATAATAGCCTAGATGTTTCTACCTGATGTAATATTGACAGTCATTTTACATTTAAATCACAAACCTCACAGGAGGTAGAAAATTTCAACAGATTTTTCCACACCAAAGTGAGTCTGCCTTAAGCCCCATGTTATATTCACTTCCACACTGACCATGTTCTATCACTTCCACACTGACTGTACCTCTTTGTGTCCTCTGTAAATCCCGTCAGCATCTGAACAATTTTCTCAGCAGACAACTTCAGTGTATATTTCTCCAGTAGATTATAGTCATCCTCTATGAATGTTTCCTGGTCTTTTAATGGACCAATTATTCTTCCATTCACTATAACTCCTCGGGCGCCTGGCTCAAAGCCCAGGACTTGGGTGCAGAAGGCTGAGTGGAACTGTAGGAAAGCCACCGTCTGTACGTCCAGGGCCTTGAGGTACACCTCCATTACCATACCCTAGGATCAGTTTGACATGATTTGTTATCTAATTAAAAAGATACCACACATAATGAGAGAATGAGAGAGAGAGAGAGAAATGCTTACATGGACTTCCAAGTCACTGAGTGACTTTGTCCCTTCCAATATGGCATGTATGTTGTCCTCTTTCAGCAGCTTGGTGACAAAGCTCCTGGCAATGTGTGGAACCTGAGTTCCCAGTGCTGTGTGGATGGCCAGTGGAATCTGGCTGCCTTCATACAACTTGGTACTGAGACTGCGAGGGTTGTGGACAATACCAACCCTCAGGGTATGACTGTGCTTCTACAAAGACACACAGAATGGCTGACTGTTTGATTGATTTTAAATATCTAAAAAAATATGTCATTTGACTGAATGATGCTTCGAGCAGAATTAATAAGAAAAACATAATATATGTAGCTGTATTTGATCATAAAAGATGTATTAAAGTAGAAATATGGTGGCTGCAAGCAAGTGAAATCAATGCTTACTATTATCTTAGATACATAATAACTTCAACACATTATATACAGTTATACATATCTAAATATGTAAACCAGGTACTCCAACCCTTTGCTATGGAAGAAGGGGAGGTGGGTGAGCTAATTACCTCTCATTTGAATTAGAAACTCCATAGAACTCTAATCAAATTTCAATGAATTTCATTTAATTTTTTTATTCTATTTCATTTCCACACAAAGGAGGCCGTACAAAATCCCCATTTTAGTCGAGAACACATGCGCACTAGCACATACCTTTGCCGGTAATTATGAGAGCAATTATAGCTCAATTGAATAGTTCAACATACTTTTTCTAAATATTTAAATGCTTCTGAAAATTCTTTGCCTTTATTTGGTTTATTGTAATACTTGGCAATACTTGATCTTTTTTTAAAGCCATCCAGCTGCTTTTAAAATTTTGCAGCAGTCACTGCTGTGGCCCAGATTTATCTACACTCCTTGGTACATTAATATTCTAATCTGTCTGGCTATTGTATCTCTTGAAACTGACAAAAAGAGCATTCTGCTACCTTTAAAATTTTATCCTGCCCATTTCCATCATTTAATGATTTTGTTCTTTTTAAATATTAATTACAAAATGTCAACGTACAATCTCCTATCTGGATGGTACAATTTAAATCATACACAGGCCCATAGCCAGGGGGGTTCGGGGGGTTCGAAAGAACTGCCCCTTTTGTCAGGAAAAGGTCCATTTTGGGTAGAATTTTATCTAGGTACACACAAGTTTCATTGTAAAAGGTCCACTTTTTCAGAAAAAGAACCCCCCTTTTGAATTTGCTGGCTACGGGCCTGGTACAGTTATTGCACCTACACCTGGTCTTGTTTGCTTTAGTTTCTTCAATCTTAAATAAAACATAATTTTTGTGAAGTTCAAACTCTAGGCACTTCAATCAATGCAAAGCCCGTCATCTTCATAAGTGACATATATAGCTTCAGTAGCAATCTGATCTTATAATGATGACTATCTTGCTGACATATTTCCATTAAATAATTCACAACAACTGATACATCTGACTGTGTTGATATTTGGATGTGCTAGGTGGAATGCCCTTTTGAAAATATTAGAATAAAAGGAAAAGTTCCCCCTGTTGTAAAAACACACTAATATTGCACATCAGCAGTATTCATATAACTATAACAAAAATCATCTTCATAAAGATCAGTTTGGAATCTTTTATATATATATATATATATATATATATATATATATATATATATATATATATATATATATATATATATATATATATATATGTCAAGATACATTCCAGAACAATAACACTCCATGATATTTACCAAATGTCTAACAGCACTGTAGAGGTGAGCTCTTCCAGCAGGTGAGGAAAGATCTGCCACCACCCACATGGTGATAGGGTGCTTGTCTGCCTCCTCTGAAAATTAAAGAACACAGAGTTCACATATTTGCCAATTTTCTTGTCAAGCTTTCAGAACTTTGTTATCCAATCCTTTGGAGAATTAACATTGATTCTAGTTTATCATCACATACCATACAGCATATCAAAAATACAACAAAGTAAAACTAAAAAGCAAATCACTTCCAGTTTTATTTCTTTAGACAGGTAACCCACTTTAATGCTCCCATGTTGATTCAACACTGATCCAACAAAATGTTAAATTATGTTATCTACCATGATTATGCACATCTACTAGAATAGATTTACACACAAAGGGTACAAATCATTGAATAACTAGAAAAGCACTCAGAAAGTGCAGACCTCTGCCAAGGCAGCAAAGTCTCCATCCAAAGCCGTTTCACGCCTAATTTTTCAATATTTTTTTTATTATTGATTGATTATTGATCTGGATCACCACCAAAAACTAATCATCTGTTCCTTGGCCCACTTCTGACAGTTCCTGAAAATTTCATCAAAATCGGTCCATAACTTAGTTTTTTGGTTATTGATTGATTATTGATCCGGATCACTACCAAAAACTAATCACTTCTAAGTTAACCCATTTCTGACCTACCCTGAAAATTCCATCGAACTTCATCTATAACTTTTTGAGTTATATTGATGACAAACAAACAAACAAACAAACAAACAGGGGTGAAAACATAACCTCCTTGGCGGAGGTAATTAGATGCAGGTAAAAACTCCTTTTGGTGTCTGGATGATACTAAAGGCTACCAAATCCTTAATGTGTCATCTGAATTACATATAGTATTATAAAAACTGAAAAAATAAACTTAATTTAAAACTGGTCCAATCAAACTGTTTTTTTTTTTATCTATACTTTCCTAATATTCATCAGTCCTGTAAATTTGAAGACAATGGGTCAAATGGTTTTCTACTTAACTTGTCATCTCTAAAAGTGCATCGTGATGACAACAGCAACAAAATGATGGCAAATGTAAACACCATGTATGTACATAATAAAAGTGCAAGTCTCATAGTATATATACTGCTATGGGAAGATGGGAAGAGCAACATGGAACAATTAGGATCTGGACTAAATGAAAAGTCAACAGTAGCAGTACAAACACAGTTTCCCTACCTTGGCGTTTCATATATACCATGCTAGCAGCTAGTGATGCAGTCAGTTCTTTGTTGGTCATATCAGTGTATGTGCCAGCTTTGTTCACGTCTATCAAACCTGAAATTTTGTCATATAAACATATTTCAAAGAATCTTTGTATAATACAATATTTCAAATTATTATCACTTCAACTATTACCTACAGACATCTGATAACATAAAGAATACAGGAAAAAAAGAATATGTACTCTCTTTCACTGTTATAAATATGGACAGCCCACTTAACCTTTCTTTTTTTATGTTTCAAAGATATACATAAATTCCTTTTTAAGGCTTATTCATAAAAACTTTCATGTTCTGCGGTTTATACAAATACTTACTCAAAGAAAGACAATATCCAATACTTTATATTTCTTTTCACATATCTACTGGTTGAATTAATTCTTATGAGTTAGAATCAATAATTTAATGTGATAAAATATTCAGCCACATTTCAAGCAACTGTAAAAGGATATTTTGTAATTCTTGTTCCCCACTGATCCGCTACTGACCTGCATCATGTCCAAACTGCAGGTACCTCTTGTCCTTGGTGTCCAGTATCTGGTCATTCAGTCTTGGCAAAACATTCTCTTTTTCCATTATCCAGTCCAACACATTATCTCTGTCAGTCAGTTCACCCTGTCAAATTATGATAGCTTCCTGTGTAATGATGACAAAAAAAGGCAAATCTTTTCTTAAGACACTAGTAAAGGTTTCTACCTACTGGTGTGAGTCATCCTCACAGAGTATGACATCCCAAACGACAGACTGCACACACAGTTTGGTATGAATGAATATTTTTGATGTAAACTATGTTAATACTGAGCATTTTCAGTCTAGTTAGGGCTAAAACCAAGACACCTCCTACACACAAGTTGGTAGTACTATAACTATACACACAGAAACCAAGCACCCCCCCAACTTTGGGGGACACAGAAAATTTCACTATGACCCCCCCCCCCCCCAACTATATGCTTGCCATTTTTAGTGGTGGGTAATTACATGTTTAATATTGATATCCATCGGCCATGAATTCATTAAAAATATTTTACATTTAAAAATCATCTGATTTCAAGTTACACGTTTTTACTTTCAGTAAATTTTTTTTTTTAATTTATTTCAAAAATAAAAAAATTACAAAACACTCTCACACCCATATATACATACAAGCTCTAAAGGTACTTAACTGTTAAATTTCCTATTCACAAAATCACTTCCTAATTTTTTCCATTTTTTAATAAAACCATCATTATCCATATTTTTGCTTTAAGTAAAATAGTCACTTTCCATATATTGATTAATATAACTTTTTACTTTCAAGAAATCTGGGACACTTTTGGTCATTTTCTGGCAATATATAAATTTTTTAACCAAACAAATAATTAAATTTACCAAACTTTGTTCTTTTCCAAATATAATGTCAATACAGTTTAATCTTTCTATTATATTTAACTCATTTTCTAACCATTCTCTTACTTGTTCCCAGATTTCTGAAATTCTACTGCATTCCCAAAACAAATGAACAAAAGTTTCCTCCTCTTTTATACAAAATACACATAAATTTGATTCTACTACATTTATCCGAAATAAAAAAGAATTTGTTCCTAAGATTCTATGGAGCAGGCGATATTGAAACCATCTAAGGCTCATATCATCCAACTTCTTAATCGAGTTATTCTTTTCCATCCACCATTTTTCATCGTGGTACACATTCAACTCACTTTCCCATTTTATTTCACTTTTTGGTCTAAAATACAAGCTAGTAACAAAGGTATCGTATATAGGTCTTACTCCCTTTTGATTTCTCATCAGAACTTCTAGAAATTTTGGTCTAAATGGAATATTCATATAGATATCAATGTTTTTCTTATTTCTAATCATTTTCTCGATGCACTGTACAATACCATAAAACATTGTGAATGGTGGGTAGAAATCAAATTTACTACAAAAATTGGCATAATTTAAAAAATTATTATTTTCATCTACAAAATCAAATACACGTACTATTCCTTTCTCATGCCACATTAAAAATATTTTACATTTAAAAATCATCTGATTTCAAGTTACATGTTTTTACTTTCAGTAAAATGATAAAATTCATTAACTTTCATTTTAAACTGTTATTATTGACTTTTTCAATCTAGTTTATTCAGTTGAAAAAAAAACAACTAAAGATACAAGTTGCACATGTTCCAGGAATTACATGAATTCTTTAAACACAACACAATGGTGTAGGAAATAAGGTGTCTTAAGTCTGAATGTGTGTTGTTTTAAAACAATTTTATCTTTATTCTTACCTTATAGACAGCCTTTTGGAAGTCTGGAGTCTGTTTCATTATCTCCATAACCACACCTTCCTCAAAACTGTCTTGGTTAAGTGTCTCTTTCTTGAGAGGAACCCCATTTAGGAGAACTTGTGGCAGTGAGGTGAGGCCAATGCGAGAGAAGTACTCTGCAGAACTCTGTTATCATGAAAGAAATGACACATTGAATAATAAACCTTAGTGGACTGATTGGTTGACTACTTGGTTTTAAAACAAGATTTGGGCTTATTTTATCTTTATCGTGTATTATATGTATTAGGACAATAAAACATTAATTCATGGTGTTTCAGGCTTTAAGTAATTTCTGATTCTCTTACAATTAAATATGTTGAAGCTAATTTCTTCTATTTGCATCATACGTTTAGTCATTTTTGTTCATAAATAACAAAGTGTACTAAAACGATAATAAGAATTAAAATCCTGAGTTAAAATGATTATCATCAACGACAGAGGCTCTTAAAACACCTCTTACTGCCTTTAAAAGTTAAAAAATCTCATGTGACTTGTCAAAAATGTAAACAAGCTGAATGCAACTGATAAAAGTAACTCATTGCCTGTGTCCTCCTCTTCTCTGTCTCTCAACACAGATACTGTCAATAGATAGTTCTCATTAATGAAAGCGATAGACAACATGATAGTAGCTTTTGCAGTAAGCCTTTCAGTGCTTCTCACTTCTTGCATAAACAATTCACAGAAAACATAACAGTTTCTAATGCACTTGCTTGCATTCCTTTCTCCCATTATCACTTTCAGGTAATGGGCTAAGAATGCAAAAGTAGTGAGCAGTCAATTTCCTACAGTTTCTCTGTGCACAGCGATGTGCTACCTAATATTTGTTTGTTCTATGTCATAATTTTGACTGTCACAATATGTTGATGTCATACTGACTATCTAGGTATAAGGTGTGAGCATATACAGCACTCTACTTACTATTCTACCATCATCATAATCTGAGTCTGAAGAAAACACCATGTTGACATCCTCATCTTGATACTGTGACCTGAATTCTGCAACCACTTGGTCTGCTGTCAAATCTCCAGCCTGGACCTTATCAAACACCTGACAACAGATAATATAGGAACATCTTCACTACCCTTTAGACCACCCAGGGCTATCAGTTCATGCTCATATAGTCCAACAAATGATTTGTAAAGGAAAGAAAAACTCATACTGATGACAATGTATAATTACATTGATACTATAACGTATAGAGTTATAAAATAGAGATTTCTGTTGTCAATATCAAGTACCATGCCAGGTTCCACATTTCTATGTTGCTAAGCACATGAACAATATGTAGTGCCTCAATATGAGAACCAGACAACTCTGGTGTTTTTAGCCTCCAAATTCTAAAAATATCAATTTAGCTAATAAATAGTCCAAGAACATCAGGTTTTTTTATGATGAGATTGTATTTATTATAACATAAGATTACAACAATAACTAAGATATATTTTGATTTCGCTGATTGGAGATTTTATAACAAAACTTCTCATTTTTATGAGGCACCTCCCTTTCGAGATATTAAATCTGTCGGTCATACACCGGCAGTGCAAATCTATCACCTTATGTTGGTTAATTTCGCATGTGAACACGGATTTTCTGATATGAATTATCTGAAATAAACCTTCCTACGTTTTCAAATGCATTCTGTAGTAACACTGACATTAGCCAAGAAGAGTGTGTTCCTTATCAAAATAGGGGAGGGGCAGAAATTCCTTTGAGGCCACATATAACACTATAAATACTTAGGGAATCCCCTTATAATAAAAGCAAAATAAATGTTATTCAAAGGAAAGTCTGATGGATTTACCTTTAAATACATACAATCAACAGAACATTTCCAATATACTTTCTCAAAACGACACCAGAAAGTAAATTAAATCAAATCAATCAGATGGTAACACCGGCAGGCTTTGTCAATTTCATCAATTTATTTCAAAGAGCTCTGTAATGTCCACTGAATTGAAATGCCAAATGCAACTACATAAAATTGAGCTACATTTTCAGTATGCTACCACAATATGCATAAAAATCAACACATCTCTGTCAGTATCAAGATCTGATTGATCAAGTATCTAGTGACACAAATGTAAACGTAAGTTTTACCCCAGTAACATGCTATATGTTGCAGTGACTATCCCTTAGATTGCCCCTTATCTTCATCAGTTGTACAGCTACCAGAGCACTTGAAAAGAATTCAATCAAGGTATGAAAAAGCTTAGTTCCTGGAACTAGCAGTTTTATAAGTATCAGTCACTTACATCAGTAAGAAAAGAAAGAGCAGCAGACACAGTGTTGGCTGTTTTCACAAAGTTGAAAGCCCTGTAGAGGGCGACACCTGCATCCTGTTCTCCATCCACTTCCTTCTCATTGTTCACTACAAACAGTAAGCCTAGTCTGGAAACAGAACAGCATGTTAACAGATGTCACTGGATTGTGTGCCTGTGCGTGTGCATGTGTGTGTGTGTGTGTGTGTGTGACAGAAGCTATTTAAAACAAACCACCAACCTTCAGTATTAGTAAGCCATTTTCTAATAATTACAAAAGGGTTGAACTCCTAAGCCAAAAAATATTAATGTTGAGAAGGTTCAACTTGGTACTTCAAACACACAGTACAAAATGATAAGTGTAAAAAGTAACTACACTCCCTTGCTTTCTTTGCCCCAAACATACCCACCAAGGCCTAGGTGTTGAGCTAAAAGTTGCTCACAATTTCCGTGTGCTTTAAAGGGCTTGCTAAATGACCACTAAACTATAAGACATCTCAGCCACAAAGTTTGATTTGATTGGCTAACAGCACATCTATTGAAAGCACTGAGCGCACAGATGTGTGAAAGTAATAGTACAGTAGGGATCAAAGTAGAGGTCAGGGCCCGGTTGCACCAACCGGTCGTAAGTGAGGCGTAGCAGTTGCGCCGGCGTAAACCGGGCGCAAAATGCTACGCCCGAGAAAAGCCAGTTGCACCAAACTGGAATAGTGTTTACGTCGGTCTTAACTTTGTCGTAAATTTACGCCTGCTAGCTAGGTGGAGTAAGTCGTTTTGCACTATGGCTAGGCTGGCACAGGGAAAGTTTGGTGACAATTATCGTAGTTAATGTACATATGTGGGTTGTTATTTGTTTGTTTCTTACACAAAACTTCCGTCTGCATAGCTTGGTTTTTAAAAAACTAATGATATATATATATATATATATATATATATATATATAAATGATTATTAAATGCATTATGTGTGTAGCCATGTACATGTATATGCATGTGTTCAAATTAAATCTTACCACTCATGTCTACACGCCTTGGCTCTCAGCAGTACGGTTTCTTTAATTCTTTTCACAATTTTTGACAAACCATAACTAACCATGAAAAAAATCGAAGGTCGATGCCTTCTTCAAGAATTGGCAACCCTCAGCGTCATGAAATCGTCGGCACTGTTGTAAAATTTTAAAAAGAAAGCAATGCTGGCTTTTTTGCATTATTTTCAGACTCAATAGTTTCGATTACAAATGTGAAGGTGTTCAAATCCATTAATAGAAATATGTACTGCCTCCAACGCGTTTTTCTCATTTACAACAGCATACTATAATAGCATACATAGCACACTATAATAATATTTTGATTCAGAATATATTTACGATTTTATTGCTATATATCCATGGCAAACAGCAAAGTTAACGTATTTTAACGTTCTTATTTCTAAATCAAAATGGAATAATTTCTCCGTCACTGAAATACTCCTTTTGTGTTTATTTATGTCATCATTCCATTGTGACTGCAGCTGAGAACTCCTCATTTGCCCAATTATACCATCCACGTATTGTTGGCCAGTGATGCAACGGAGCGTTACTTGGGCGTAGTTGCGACGATCAGTTTTTGTCTTGGTGCAACGGGCGTAAGCAGGGAGAGTAAACCTGGCGCACGGACGCCAGGCATTGCAGTTTACGACAGTCGTAGCCAAGTAAATTTACGCCCTGTTGGTGCAACCGGGCCCAGATGACTAAAAGAGTACAATGTGACATTGAATGTTTTACCTGATTGGGGCATTGTGCACATAGAATGATTCTGCCATCTTCAGCAAATCTCTGGCATCTGGCTGGGAAGGATCCACCATAAATACCTTGTGAGGACATATCAGAAGTTAATAAATGTTTTTGTCATTAATACATGCAATACTAGTAGGTAAAAGCTATCAAATATGCATTCACTTTATAAACATATTCGTTACTATTGTTCCATTTAAATAAACTGGCACATTGCACTAAACATGGAAAAAGTTTATGAACAGTGGATTATCTGCCCCTCAAACCATGCCTTTTTTTACACAAGTTCTCATTCTATATACCATGCACACTTCATTTCACATTGCAATTAATAAATTATGATTCAACAACAATATCTAAATAAGTCACAAAAAAAGGTAAGAAAGATGGAAAAAAGATACTGCCAGTTATCTAAAACAAAATTTGGGACATTTTCAAGTCAAAAATATTCCAAAGCCTAATAGGTCCAATGAAATAAGTAGTCCAATAATTTTCATAAAACAAGGCAGCAAAGGTGCCAAATGTACAAACACCAAGCAGAGCGGAAATAATTGATGCAAGTGTTTATTATAGTTTTAAGTGCATTTTAAGCATAATCATCACCAATATTTGTGCCACAATTTGATACATCTTTCAGTCCCTAGAATCATTCATGTAAGTTGAAGAATAATAAGTAACACAATTTTCATTTAATATTGTTTATGGCAGCACTGCACAAAATAAGCTTTTTGTTAATTCTATGTGTTATTACATAATGATAAACAGAAAATGAACACCAATCTAAAGAGTATCAGGACAATGCACCCCTGTAATGAATACTACTATAGGAATGAACAATGTGAAACTGAGAAAAATTAAAGCGCCTGCCTTTAATCAAAATGTATCTCCAGGCAGAGGTGGGTAAACAGATAATCTTACTTATCCAGGTATCCCTTTCATGAACTGACTCTTGTTATTGTTTTACCCCTCCCTCCCCCAGGTACCCCTCCCTCCCCCAGGTACCCCTCTCTCCCCCTGGTACCCCTCCCTCCCCTGGTACCCCTCTCTCACCCTGGTACCCCTGCCTCCCCCTGGTACCCCTCCCTCCCTCTGGTACCCCTACCTCCCCCAGGTACCCCTCTCTCCCCCTGGTGCCCCTCTCTCCCCCCGGTACCCCTCTCTCCCCCTGGTACCCACTCTTTCCCCCTTGTACCCCTCTCTCCCCCTGGTACCCCTCTCTCCCCCAATAATTAAGGTGCATCACAGGGTGGGGTAAACAGATAATCTCACTCATACAGGTGTCCTTTTGATGAACTTATTGTCATTTTAAATTGTTTCCCCACTACCCCTTGGAAAATTATTTTCTTTTTTTTCAGTTTCATTATTATTATTTACTTGACCTGTTATTCAAAAACTCACTTAGATCAAATGATGTAAAACTAATAAAATGGTGCTATTTGTTTACTTAAAAATGATATGCAATGGCAAATTTACAAAACTTGCATCTTTTCAATTTTATGATTTTAAGCAATAGCAACTGTATGTTTTGGCCAAAAAAGAAGACACTGATAATAAAGAAGATACATTCTTACCAAAGGTTAATGAATCTATTGGGACATTCGAAGATAGTCCAAGTGGTCTTATGGCAAGAACAGATTCCAGAAAAATTGTGATAATCAGTGTTTTGGTGGTAAAATGGAATTTATTATATATTCTCCGACTTGTTTACAATGTATTCATTGTGAAATGATCTCATACAAACAGTTGCTATCCCTTTCAGGTAACCTCTCATGGCTGTTTATGCTGGTAAGTGAGCTTCCTGAATCATGTAATAATTAGCCAATACCTTTGTTTTTATTATGCTTTTTGTCTTCTTTCTTATTATCAGTAAAATATTCAAGAAATGTATAAATGCCTCAAATAGATAAATGAAAAGCAGCTATATTCTTTCCTGGGAAGAATGGGGGCTGGAAATATGGTCTGGCAAATGTGGTTTGAACAAATGTCAGACAGCATAAGCAAAGATAACAGCTACGGAGATGACACAGACACATAATCTGAATACGAATAGTTTGTATATATTAAACAAGTAAAAGTAGTTTTAGGCATTAAGATAAACTGAAATGAAGATTACTTAGGTCACCATTCCTATTTATTTTCTGTACAACATATGAAATAATGTTTCATATTAAATGCTTTTCTAGTTGTTAAAACCATAAAAATTGTACTGAAGAGATTATATCAAAATTTGAAGAAAACATTACTAAAGAATTGGTATTTAAGAAAACACTGACCATTGTAAAAAAGTTTTTGGCGACATGTCTTAGCATCCCAGGGAAGGTGGGTCTGAGCATGTCCTGAACACTGCTGGGCCATTGCTGGTATCTTCTGTCCTTCTCAAGATCATTGATATACTGAAATACAGGTATTATCTGAGTCTATCTAGGTGAATAAATAATCTATTCATTTTAATGACTTTGTTCTTTTACAAAATTATATTTTAGGTCAAAACAGGAGTCACCCAACATAAAGCTCTATCTCTATATGCACAACCTTATGTCGACCTTATAACAAATCCAATCATTCCAGTTAGAGAGTAACCCATCTGGAATTATTCATACCCTTTGTTCCCTGTCTGCCCAGATATTATTAGCTTCTCCATCCAGGCCTTAAAAATGGATTACGTGTTTACTAACACTACCCAAAGTTCTTTTAGCACTAACACCATATTAACCAAATAACCAGTGAATCAACCAGCACACCAACGCGATTCCAAGCACTAATATTCATCCGCTCTGGTAGTGGTGGTTAATTTGCAGTTTATGTGGTTAATATAGGTGTTAGTGCTGAAAGATCTGCAGGTAGTGTTAGTAAACTCCTAATCCATTAATAAGGCCTGTCATCTCTTCACCCCTTCCCTGACTGTCCATATATCATTCCTTTCATCTGTCTACCAACTACTGATGTTTATTTATCCATAAATTGATTGTTTGATTTTTTGCCCCTTCAACTTTCTGGGTAAAAACTTTCTCTGGCTTACCTGTATGGGCCCATTCCGGATATCTACAGCATAACTGGTACCTGTTTCTTTCAAGTCAAGCTTAAGGAGGCTACTTAGGCTTTCACCCTAATACATCAAACAGCATATAAGTATTACAGGATATAGGATAGCAAGCAAAACACTATTTGAACACCTAAAGAAAAACTGTTTTGACCTATTTTGCTGCACCTCCTCTCAGCAGGCTTCCTGATTATGATCAACACATGCATGATGTCAACTGAAGCTGGTCTCCCAGCTGTCAGTAAGGCAAATCCTGGTCAGCACTAGTGTAGAGAGATAGGTAGTGCCAAGTAACTTTGGCCACGGAGTTATTTTATATTTACAAGAAACTGAAATTTAATAAAACCACAGCTTTTTGCCAAAAGTTAATCTCAGATTCAAATATTTAGCACATATCATTCTTAATTCAAATCAACTTAACCATTATCTACCTACTTTGGCAACTTTTTAAGACAGGCTTGACTACCATGTTCCATTTTTCTTTTTGGTATAGAATCGAAGCACAAACTACTTACCTTAATACCCATACTGTATAAGCCTTCCATAATCTTGGCATCAGCTCGTAATGTATCCAGCAAAGTGAACACATCACTGATATCAAGGTCATATTGTAGGCCATTGAAGAATAGAGCTGATTCCCCAGGGAGAATGTTCAAATACTGCTCAAAATACTGCAATTAATTAAGAATGGACTGGCTAAGAATGCAGCACTAATCATATGGCATATTTCATATTATTATTTAATTACATAATGGTAACATAAGGAGATATACCTTGAAAACTTGAGTGTGCTACAATTACATTTACACAGCATACTTTTTTAGCCCCTTTGGCTTTAACAGAAATGTGTCTCATATTCTTGATACATGTTTAATTACCAAACATATCCCAATTTATAAAATGACCACTTCAATGATACACCCGTAAAAAACAGAGCTGGTATAATTAAGTCCCAGGCACATTGTGTAAGACAAATCTTAGATCTTGCATATAAATGCAATCTTTCATTGGTTGTAGGTTCTAATTAGTTTTGACACTTGTCTAAATCTTTCTTTGAGAAAACCTACTTAGTGTTATACGTAACAATTACATAATGAAATAATGATGTAAAATGAATATAGCTGTTGAAATTAGCTTTTTATTGTAAATCTTGGTTGGTTAAGAAGAAAGCCATGTTCCTGCCACCCGATCTTAATCCTTAAAGACTTAAACTGGATTACCATCGATGAAAGAGTATTTTTTAAATAATTTACAATGATATATGTCATTAATGAAAGAGTAGTATTTAAAAAATTTACAATGATATATACCATTTATGAAAGAGTAGATTTTAGTAAAATTACAATAATATACACCATTTATAAAAAAGTAGTTTTTAGAAAAATTACAATGATATGTAAGTCTGGAAATGTACTCCTACGTTCCATTTATCTATCAGACATACATGAGTGAATATCTATAATATGACACCATTTTGCAGATAATGGACCCACCTTTTGGTTTTGCTTTACCTCCTTACGCATGTCATCTTTGACACTGACTTTAGCCAGAGACCTAGAAAATTAATCTCAGAGAGTATGCCAAGACAACTCACTCCTCATGATTATCATTGATTCAAACAATTAAATTAATCAATAAGTTAACATAAAATGATTAGTCCGTTTCCTGGCTTATCTTGAAAATTTCATCAAAATCCATCTATAACATTTTGCATTATATTATTGCTAACAGACAAACAATCAAAATCATCCTCCTTGAGACAGGCAACATATTAAGTCATGTTCTCACTGACAGAAGTGTGCAGTCTTTGCTGTGACCTTTACTGCTATACAGCAAATGCCCCTCTTAACACATCTATAAATATACTGATAGGCAAGGCATGCAAATGTTCAATGATATTCTTTCAGATAGTTCCAACCCTGTCCAGAATGTATAGCAATAATGCCAATTAGAAAAGTAAGAGTTAATGAGGGAGAGAGAGAGAGAGAGAGAGACCCTTACATGGCTCGAGATGGAAAATTTTGACTGAGATCTTGTAATGTTTCCAACATATCTTCATCTGCTGAGCTCAGCACTTTCTCAGCTGTCTGAAAACTCAGGTCTGTAAAAAAAAAAAAAAAAGACCAAGCTTTGGGGAAAACTTGTATGAACATTTTGGTTACATGGGTGAAAGTTGAAAAAACTGATCATCCTGAAAATATATCTGAGGCCTTAACTTTGAAACTATTCTGCAAGAGACAAATGTGAACATAAATTTTGAAGTGAGACACTGAAACATGTCTGCTTTGCATATCAGTAATAAGTGTTGGATGACAGAGCAGAACAAATCAATGGATTCAAGTCAAATCACCTGAGGGAAAGAAAAAGGCTTTTGTGCAGTGATAGCATGCTAAATAGCTCATGGTCACTAGATAGAACAATCATCTTTTTTTTTTTTACAATTCACTAGACTTCATACAAGGACCCCGTAACTCGAAAGCATCACGTATTGCCAATAGCGATATCACATAGAGGCTACAATGTATTATATGGGGCCGAGCATGGGCAAGTTATGGAATCAAGACGCTTGCCCTTGGTCGCAATGCGTGATACTTTCGAGTTACGGGGCCCAATTATGTAATATATTAATCAATACTTTTATGTTGTGCTTACAAAACCATGTTCACAACACTTCTGTACTCTGACAACAATATACTCATATACATAATACTCTTTATTAGAAACTGACAGGACTGTCACAAATTTACAACTCTATATCTTTGTACAGTTGTTGTTAAGATATTAAGTGACATTTTACCTGCTTCAAAGAAAGAATCCAATGACGTGAAATCTAAACCAAACAGACATACAATTTCAAGCAGTGCACATTTGCTGAAACTAATTCTTGTTTTAGTGCTATTTGTTACCAAGACTACACAGAAATCTGTGGTAGGCATAGAGTAGTAAGTCAAAGCAATATTGCAAAGGAAATCTTTGATAAAATAAATGGAAATTACATGTTGACATTTGTCAATCAACCCTTTTTTCCTGCAAAAGAGTGTTATTTGGTTCAGTGCAGCCCTGTCGGACAACAGCACCACTGTGTCGTGGGCCAACTTTCTTATATGGGGAAATGATCTTGAGCATCAGAATGACTGGCAGGATGGGATTAAGATACAAAGTCACCATGTGTGAACATAATATACGTTCTGAAGAAATACCCTTAGAAAAAAAAAAACAGTGTTTTGCATGTTTTGCATGACAGGCATGTGTGTTTGTCACCCTGACTGGATAATGAACCTATTCAATACACCTAAAAACCATAGAAAATGATCTAAGGCTACCAAACCAGTTTATCATAATGCTTAAAAAACCAGTTAAATAATTTTAGAGGGATTTCTCAGGAAAAAGAAAAGTTATTTGACAAACCATTTGGAACTGTTTTTATTTAATATATGTTAATTAAGAGATATATCTCAACTGAATTGCACCCAGTTTCTATTATTACTAAAATCATTATTCTGATCACTTATTAATCATAAATGGAAAGTTTCGTGTAGTTTAACTACTCATCTAAATTATATTTTATATAATTATATTTTAGTGCTAGGTATTGTAGCCTACTGTCATATCCTAATATATGTGTATATTTTTGCCAGCATATGCTGGCACATAATATTACTATCATTATATATATATATAATGATTACACACTATAAGGAGTTAATTGCAAGCTGTATAATGTAGTATTACTTTTTTTATAACTCCATATTTCTAAACCCACTGTCTGATTGCATTGCCCCACCCTCTAGCCAAAAAGATTACAAAACTCACTTTGAAAATTCATCCACCAATCTAATAATGACACCTATATGAAAAACTTTTGTACATACCCTGTAACTGCCAAACTTTCAGAGGGGATAGCTCATTGCTACTCATCATAAGATGTTTCTTGAATTCTTTCAATTTCTCCTTCAAATCAGGATGCTTCATTCTGAATACAAAAAATAACAAAATATTATACTGAAATGATCTATAATACCCCAACAACATTTTTCAACAGTAGCCTCTTTTGCACAGTATTCTTTTTATAATGAAAAATAATAAGCTCAACAGTTTTGATTTACTCAGTTATATTATACTAAGATAATAAAAATTGATTCTAATACTGGATGAAATGCAGAACAGAGATTTGACATTATCACAATTCAGGTCTTCAGGTGAACTAATTTTGAGTTGACATCTTTGCCATATGATGAGTCTGTGCAGGAAGACACATACTACTGTGCCAGATGACTCACCCAGCTACACAACTCCTCCCATATTTTTCACCCAAAAAAAAACATTATGATCCTCCACAAACGGGACTGCAGGGTTTTGATGAAGAATGAAAGAGGAATGATGAGCCAAATGAACATCCCACCCTCACCAAGCACAGTGGCCTACACTACCAACTAAAGCATCTATGGATTCAGGCCCTACGGCACATCCTACAAACTGGCAATCATTACTGTTTACCTTTACACATTAATATATTGAGAATTTTAAAGGGGCATACAAACCGAAGGAGGGTGCTATCATAATTGTTCAGATGACATAAGAGTGGTGTCTAAAATTATCTTATATAATCATCAGCATTAGATGTATTTATTATTCATTTAAACAAAATTTTAACTTCCTTTTTTGTCCCCTATTTGCATTCAGTTTTACACTCTGCTGTCTTTGAAAACTACTAATACTATCAGGGCTTCCCAACCAGTGTGGCAATTGCATCATTTGACGCTGCCACAGTGCAAGGTTTCCAAACATTAAACTTCTTATTTATCTCTGCTGACATGGTATTACCCTCTCTATTATAATCCTACTTTTATTTGTGCAACTTTTGTGTTGTACTTCCTTCTGCTTTTTATCCCTTTTATGTGCTAAAATGTTTTTTTCTTTGCATCGTCCACTGCACCGACTTGTTAAATCAGGGCAGTCATGTGGTACGCCTGCTCACTCTGCCAAATAACTGAGCAATTTTTCCACACTTCTTCCTGTCCATTCATTCATATGCTAGTATCTAAGTCACGTGACACGCGGGTATGTTACAATCGCGGGATGTAAATGCAATTTCTAGTTCTTTATTTTTACGCACTGGGCACTTGTTAGAGGTTAAATTTGAAATAGATCTTGTTTATTTGCCGTGTTTGATGCTGTGAAAGTGCTGTTTTTGTGAATAATTTCCAACTAAAAATGCTTTGTATCCCGTTTTATATCCCTGAGTTTCACATTTAAGAAAATCTATAGTTTTCAGAAAAAAAAGCACTATGTGACTGTCACTTTTACCGTAGTGATGAGAACACAATGCCCTGAACATCCTTTCCTTCATCATCTTCCAAGTCATCTTCCTCATCTTCACCAGCTGTAATTACAAACAAACACATCAGAAGAGGACTTAACCATAAGTTTGCTTAAAGCTTCAAGTCATCTGCTAGTAAGCAGATAAAACTTTTTACAGAGATTCAAAACAACTAAAACATATATGTATGCATGAAACAGATAGAATGCAATTTCTTTGTGTTCGCAGAGGAACAAATAATAACAAAATGTTGCAAATTTTACTAATTCACCTATTCACAAAACATCATTTAATGTCATTTTAAATTCTATTTACATGCACACATTCTAAGGTCCTTACTGCTCAATTACATTCTCTTTACATGTGATATTACTGTTTACTATAGAAAATCATATTTACTTGATAATGAGAAACAAAAATCAAAGCAATGAATATACTCAGTAGAAATATTAGTAGTATCAATCACTCAGTTTCTTTAACAGTTCATTTGATCTACATCTAAAACTAGATCTTGTCAATGGGTAGCCACCGCAAATCTTCTCACTTCCTCATATTCTTAAGAGTAGCTCACCCTCATGAACCCATGACATCTATGATAGTGCCTGGGTTTTATATGTAAAATTATTGCAAATAAACTTGATGACAACAGAATACAAGGCAACAAAGCTGTCAAATGTACAGACAAAAAGCAGAAAAATACACATGCAGAAAATATGTAATTTTGTCAATTTTGATGCAATAATAAATAATTATGGAATAACAGCACAGCCAATCAACACTGAATTTAAATCATGCACAACAGGTAAATATGGTCAATAAGATAACAGTTTCAGGACCATGAGAGTTCAAATTCACATAATGAAAATCCCAATATGTGAAAAATGATGACAGGGCATTAAATACTTCTACATAATATTTGAAGACAAACACCAATACTATTACTTATGTAGAAATGCAGAAAATGTACAGAGCTTCAGGTGGATAGGAGTTAAAATCACATCTTGAAAATGCCAGTGTTTGAATAATAATAATAAATTAAAAAAGAAAAAAAAATTCCAATAAAGCTGCTGTTCAAACTTTGTGAAACAGAAAGCAATCACGCTGATTTTCCAACACAAGCTGCGCTTCTAGCCTAAGAATCTATTTAGTAAGTTTGACTTGTAAATCGTATGGGGGGAAAAAAAACCATGCCACTTCCAGTGTTGAGCCTGACATGCTCTATCTAATGCAAAAAAGAGGTCTCTAGCATTAACAGTTCCAGAATTAGAGAGAGTTTTCAGTTTCGGCATCCAATGGCAGCTGCTTCCGTGAACATGCACCGATTGACCCCAAACTCAAGGAGATGAAAGAGGACCCTAATGGTAACACCTGCCAATAATATTATAGGTGAGGTCTGTGTTGTTTCTGAATATCTGCACAAAAAAAATTTTTTTTTTTTTGTAAAAAATTCCCATTTTTAGAAAATTTTGGCCTGTTTCACCTTGAAATAAAGGTCAAATCGATGGGCATATTTGAAATCTCCACATATAACTTTTGGTCAGCCATCTGTAGAAAATTTTCCTATAATTCCTTTGGTTTAGGAGATATTGAGCATTTAATTTTGCAAACTTTGGACAAGGGTGCACTGTAATGAGTACCACACCTAGACCCCAGCACTGATGAAGCCCAAATTTTACGCGGATCGAGTTGAGATTAAAAGTGACCTAAATCCAAGGCCCGTAGTCTAGGAGGAGAAGCAGTACAGTGTTCCAGAAAAACCATCGGACAGCCGGACAAATCTGGCACAAATAGAAAATGTCCGACTTGTAACGTCAACATATCAGTCACAATGTCTGTATTATCAAAAAGCAGAGCATTTAAAATACTAAGTCCTGGCCCACTTGTCAGTGCTTTTTGCCACTGCATGAACTGAAGCTCCAGCACAAAAAAGTAGGTCATGAATTCATACTTTTAAAATAACTTTTGCCCTAATGAGCATTTTTTAGCCTACCTGCGAAATTCTGGGGTTTCATGCATTGTTTGTACAACTTTTTATTAACTTAAAGCAAATGCATAGTCTACTGGAACTTACTTTATTGTTTTGATCCCAAATTGAATATCCATGCTTGGACTCTTAATCGGATTCTCCCAAATAACTCAAACGTATAGTAAAAAAAAAAAAAAATGACACCGATGTGTATTCCCCACTACTACACTTTTGGCCTACCACTGCTGAACCGGTTCAGGCCAGTTAATACAAGCCACCGAGTTGAGGGGTGAACACATGTCGACAGTGCAGATACAGTGGTGAAGATCCCTGTCTTCCTACCTGTAGCTGACCAAGGCAGATATCGTTTTGATTCCTGCTCAGCTGCCATAAAGTACAGTGATTAAAACGGTGTAAACTTTTTTTTTTTTTAAAGCGAATAGTGGATTTTAAAAATAAATGTGAGATGATATAAATAGCTTTTTTTTTTCAATCCAACATGCATATTGGATCATTATGTTCATGTGTATTTATCATATTTGATATTTTCAATTGGTAATTTATGTGATAAAAGTTTAATTTAAAATAAATTTCAAATATTTACATAGTGATTAAAATTTAAGGTTAGTTATTATTAATAATAAATATGATATAATTAAAGCAACATCTGAGCACCATTACATGGCTTTCTCTTGCAATTTTTAAAATAAATAAGGATTTTAAAAACATAAACAATTGTAGATAAGCATTTTGCATTTTCTTACTACCAGTATTTTGCGTGTACACATGGAAGAGTTTAATGTATGTATTACATAAATATCCAGTACAATTATTTACTTTTAGAAGATTTTTCAGGCAGTACATTTATTCTACCAAAATATTATTGTTTTCAGAAGATATTTTCAATTTGATTGATATTTTTTTGAATTCCAAAATTTTATATGTACAATGTAATTCTAAATCCAGAAAGATTTGACAATTAAATCAAGGTCTTGCTATAACTAGTATTGATGTAATAGAGATAAATGTCCAGTTGGCTGTTTTTTTTTTTTTTTTTTTGACCAGTAAATTTTTAGTCAGACCAGTAGATTTTAAGAAATTGGTGATTCGAATGGCCAGAAAGCTGAAAAGTTTAAGTCACAGACTGTAACATGCTGAAAAATAAGGCCACTATTTCTCAGTGTGCTGCTGTTGTTATTGGACTTGTCTTTATAATTAAAACATGAAAATTGATATGCTTTTCAAATGTCTGACATGATCAGAAAATGTCAGACTGGTGCCCAAAGTTTTTCGGGAACACTGGCAATATGATGATGTGGCAGCGGAACAGACAGGTTGGGACTAAAACTATGTGTACTGCCAGAGCCTATGCTGGTGGTACAATAAATATGACCTCCTCTACATGGAGTCTGATGATAAAAACTTGCAATTTAAACTAATGGTCTTTATATAGCTCACAGTTACTTTTAAAGACAAGTATCAACAACTACTTTAAAAGAGAAGAGGTGCTGTCAACATACATGAAGTGGATAACGACAGCTTGAATAGTCTGTATATTACTAGTATATATATATATATATATATATATATATATATATATATATATATTTGTGTGTTTCTTGCTTTCTACAAATAATGTCTTTTTTGCGCTTTCATGCACATACATACTCACCCACATACATTCACACATAGAAATATAGCACAATATAGCATAAAGGTCACAATGAATGCTTTTTGTTGAGATAAGGCGAACGGTTGCTGTTTTCTCCACTATGTACATCTAGTATAGAATGGAGATGTGATCATACCTGTTGTGAGACGTCCCTTTATTTGCATTCACCTGGGCACTGACTGTAAGAGCCCACTACTTGTGCTATAACTTAAACCACGGCTAGCGCGTAGAACAAAAGACTCGGCTGTGCTGTATGCGACATACAAGCACGTCATGTACGAGTGCGTTCCACAGTCTGTTGCATTAGTAGTGTGGAAGCCAATCAGAGGCCATGGTTTAAGCCAGATACAACTGCGGCTCGCCAATACACTCGTAATATTTCACGCACAGCTCGGCGACTCGTATTGTATCTATCACATAATCGGTATCTAATATGTGATTGTTGAAAACCAGTTTGTCACACAAGTGCCGTAGGTTATTTTACGCTTTACTAGTAATAAACAATGCCCTGCAATATATACGATGCTACAACTTTTATTTTTCCTACATTGATATCAGGACAAAAGAGAGAAACTAATCTTTTACTTTATATTCAGGCCTATAATTCAGTCAGTGTCTTTTTTTATTTTCTCCCCAATGTCATCGTTAATGTCAAACTTTATTTTAGTTTGACTGACCTGTCCGTAGATGTCGCAATTAAAATACCATGCACTATCTATATGTTAATGTTGGCTGAGACTCTGTATAGGTTTTATATTCAAGTACGTAATGTTGTCAGCCACATGTACCCCTCTGACGGCCAGTTTGATTGCTTTTCTTTTTTTCATAATTTTTGTTTTCACTTTGGCATTTCTCGCTTTAATAATTATTGGTCTTGGTCTGCCCGCTTTTCCTGGGATTCTATATGTGGCATTGATTTCGCTCTCCTGCAGTTCGACATTTGCGGCCTCTCTCAGTGTTTTTATCACTTTTTCTTTCACTTTTTCATGAGATTTACTCACTCCATAAACTTTAACATTGTTTTCTGGAGTATTATTCATTCCTATTTGAACAACAGCTTGCTTCCACGGCCATTTGTTTATTGTCTTTTACTCTCTTCCCAAGTTCCCTTGGCTCCCTTTCCCTCTCAGCCAGTATTTCCCCAGCTCTGGATTGTCCATATTTACATCGTCCATTCTGTCTCTCATCTCGGTTATCATGCTGGTATGCCTTTCCTCTTTTTCCATAACACGCTCATTGAACTCTTTTTTTATTTCGTTCATAACGTCAAGCAGTGATTGCTGGACTATCTGCCTGAGATGGTCAGTTTTAACAGTGTTTCAATTCATTTTTTATCTCTTCTAATTCATTCTGTATCTCATTTTGTAGACTGAATGAATTCCTCTTCTCTGGTGCTTGATAATTGGCTGTGAGATCTCTAGCCACTTGGCAGCTTACAAGGTCTGTCTTTATCCTTTGCATTCGGCCTGGCTGAATTAAAGTATTGGCGATGTTATCCACTGTCTATACAATAGGTGCTGTGACACCACCATTGTGTACCGTAGGCCTATACGAGTCTACACGTTTCACCAAAAAGGTAGAAATGTGCACAATCGGTCAGTTCCTATTGATTATTAAGTTTTACTGCATTTTCCCTGCCTATCCATACATTATATCTGCTTGTTACAAGTCTACATTTTGGTTTGATCCTTCTAGAAAAGCTTTTAAGAAAATGGCCTGATCATGCTGATTTTCGACCTAGACCTGCCCATTATGAATATTCATCAGTTCTGTAAGTTTCAAGCCAAATGGTAAAACGGTTTTCCACTTATCGTTTTATCGGTGAAAGTGCACAGCGACGATGAAGGTGACGATAGACACAGGTGATGGCTATATATACAGACACATCTGTGTCTGTACATAAAAACAGCATATCTTTTGAGAAAATGCCGATTTTCAGAATTGACCTGTGTATTATGAATATTTATCAGTTCTGTAAGTTTCAAGCAAAAAGGTAAAATAGTTTTCCACTTATCGGTGAGAGTGCACGGTTATAACAGACGCAGGTGATGGCTATATGTATAGACACATCTGTGTCTGTACATAAAAAAGTATCCATGAAAATATGCTTAATGCAGTTCCCACACATACACTGGGGCATCTTCTTGATGATACTGGTAGGTCTATCAATACCAAAAGTTTGAACTTCCTCACCCTAATGATCTAGGAGGAGCTAGCTGAAGTTACAATGTAGAAATTTTGTCATTAAAGTAATTCTTCTCCAATATCTTCAATTCATTCATGTCCTGTTTGTCAATGAACGAGGATATAAATTGTTGCTTTAATCTGTACCCAAGCTGAGCAGTCCCCCTCCTCCCTTAGTGCAGACATTGTCAACATCTGCAACCTCCCTCCCTGATGGCGACTTGACAGAAATATAAGGTGTCACATGCATGTTTGTTTGACTCCTAACCTTGCATTTTTGTATCGTCCTTTGCTTTGTATTCTGTGCTCTTTATTGCCAACTCCACACCATACCCAGCCAGTCTCACCTTCTCTTCAGATGGTTCCTAAAATTACACACTAATATCCTAAATGAGAAGTAAATAACTATTTGATTGTAGTTTTCAGATATGCTCACAAAATTATACATGGATTCAAAATAACTGATGAAAATGAACTTCATAGGAATCTGCATTTGAAAAATGTGTCCAAAACATAATTTGCTGCATAAAATTCTCAAGTTGACAACCAATGCACAATTATAATATTAAAACCAGAGGATCAGAGAGGCTATACCACCTCTGGGTATTGTACCACCAGCTGGAGTAAGCACATCTGTATGGAAAAAAAAAAAAAAAAAGGTGGCACCAACTCCAGTGTTGTGCTTGACAAGCTCTATAAAATGCAGTAAACAGTTTTTTGTTGAAAATCACTATTTATAACTAAATCATGGGGAGAAGTAAAAGGTAAAATCCAAATTTGTGAAGTGCGATTAATGGTGATAAGTAGGTCGACGGTCAAATTCAAGGTCACAGGAAGACTCAATATACAAGTTCCTGTTCAAGTTCAATAGTAACTATGGGCCAGTTTTGAAGATATAAGGGACAAAAAAATTGGCAAAGTTCAGTTCATGGTGAAAAGAAGGTCAAGGATCAATTTCAAGGTCACTGTTAGATTGCAAGATACAGCTTCCTATTCAATTTCAATAGTAACCATAAGCCTTATCTCTGTTTTAGAGATGTAAGGGACTAAAATGTTACAAAGTTTATTTCATGATGAAAGGTCAGAGGTCAATTTCAAGGTCACAGTAAGGCTGCCAGTATATGATTTCCTATTTAAGTTCAATAGTAATTATGGGCATATCTCTACCAGTTTTGGAGATATATTTTGGGGTTACAGCAATTTGCCATAAAATCCTTACAGAAGAAATTAATTGAAATAACTAAAATATTGTTTTGGCCAAATTCATGAAATGGGAGGTGCTCAGAAATTCCAAATGTTCAAATTTCATGAAATTCTGTCATTTTTGAGAGTAGGTTGTCTGTCCCTGGCAAAGCCTTCTGTTATCTTTTCCTGGTGTTCTTTTATGGCATATTACCGTATTTCATATTTTATTTTCACCACATTGTACTTTTTGACATAGCACAACTCGTAAACAGTATGGAAAAGAAAAAAATAACAGACACCACCTCCAGACGGGTTGGGACTAAAACCATGTGTACCGCCAGTGCCCATACTGGTGGTACAATAATTTACTTTCACCCTTTTACATTAAGAAGTATGTGATACCAAGAAATATATAAAGGACCATGACTGTAAGATACTTAACTTCAAAATCAAACAAGATAAGCACATATACATGTATTGTGAAATAATTATGAAAAATAATAGTATATAAGTGTTTACTTTTCACAGGATTAAAAAACTAAAACATTGACTTATTATTCATTGCTGACTTTGAAAGGGCTGTGGTATAAGTTATGAAACCAGAATTGGCTGTATATTTTTTCTGTGATCATCATTATAAATGTATTCCTTTGTTATGTTAAGTCCTTTCAGAGTGGGGCTCTACTTCTAAATATAAAATAAATGCTCACTTTGACAAAATGCCTGAGGACATAGTCCACCATCCCTCTCTTGGCAAGTTTTTTCAACTCCCCATGAAACAAATTGAATGAGCTGGTCCCAAGCTCCGTATACAGTATAACCACTGGTCCAGATTTCTTAGTGGTCAAGAAATGGTGGTCAAATGGATAGAGTTCTGGCATAGCTCTGAAATGATGGAAAGGCATTGATGAAAGATCTTTGTGTTGTATACAATCAATGATGGTGTAAGGTGAGGTGTATACCACAAAGGACATGGTTATGACCTTAGCTGAAAGTCAAAAGACTAGACATCAAATGGCACATGTACAAATTGTAAATAAAGAAATTCCAGTGACAGAATAAATGGTGTCTGGTAACTATGATTTTGCAATTTTCTCATCATGGTGAATCTTTTAATAGTCAGCATTATAAGAGCTACTTTTGTCACATGAACAACATCATTTTAAGACTTGTATCAGCTTGCATTTGGACTAGTTTCAATACTCCAAAGTGAACACTTAACCTACAAACATGATAGCAATAAGATTCACAAATTAAACCCTCAAAAAAAAACTCAAGTGCTGTAGGTTGAGAAAAATTCTTTGGAAGGGGGCAACAGTATGATCTTCAATCTAAATAGCCAATCTATAGTTCTAATCCTGTAGGCAAAGCAAGAGCCTTCCGGTAGAAAAAGAGTAAGGTGAGCCTTTATAAAGGTCAATCAGCCCCCCTCCTTCAGCCTTCAGCTCTCCACTTTTATCTTCACTTCCTATCCAACTACACATAACACCACAAGAAAACTTCAACTTCTTGTGCTTATTGTTGATTTTATATTATATTATCACTTTGGTAGAGCGGTATGTAGGTTTCTGATTATGATGTTTAGTGTATTGCTGAATCCCTACATTGAGAGTAATAACAGATTGCTTAAATATAAAATTTCACCATCTCAAATTCGAAGTTAAACAAATACCTACAACCCTGGTACTTTATATGTGAAACAAATATGCCCTCTTAATTAGAACTGTATATTTCCTTGTGAATATGTATGTTCTTCATGATCTGGTCAGCAAACAAAAGGTGCAGATTCCCTACAATGCATAAAAACAACTTCTACTAGTTTTGTATGCCACTCAGATAAAAAGTACACTTGCCACAACAAATACTATATTAATCACTCAACTGGCCATAAAAGAGCTTTGAAGCTGCACCCTTTTCAAATTTCTGATTATAAACTAACCTACTTATCCATCCCTCCACTTAGTAAAAGTCTGCCCAAGCTGGTGTAGAAATGTATGGCACATTACAGTGCTATTCAAAGAAGTTGCATTGTTACAGGCATAAAATGAAGCTGTATTGACCCTTTTCATCTTTTGCAGAAATAAGAAGTGCACGTGACAAGAACCGCGCACCACAGGGGTCATTGTAGTCCTCTTCTGTTTCCAGCCAGGCACTGCTAGGTGTAGATGATGTACAGGGTGCGCATACAAAAAGGCCGTTTGAAGCGTGCACTGCTTTGTGTCAAACTTAAAAGATGGCTGAAGCACAGAAATGCATCAACTGTAGGCAAGAAAACAGCTATTTGGACGGAGAATTGAGCAATTAAATGTTTTTATTCTCAGTTTAAATACGATGCACTGTACAAGTAGACTTTAACCTAAGCATCCGAGCCTTGGCTGCACTTTCTTTAGTGATGACGAACTTAAGCTTCAGAGTTCTTTTAAATGTTTCCAACAATAAAGGTATGCGAAAGAAACGCGTTATACTTTTTTATTAAATCAAAATAGCCAGTAGACTCGTACACAGCTTTCTAGTGTATGGACAGGTATGTACGTCTTCATAATGTTACATGTATATATGCCAACTGTGGCGATATCACTTTATTTACTATCATGTGTGCATGTACCAGTAGTATCAATTCATTACGATTTTTGTGTCTTGTTTGAAGGATGTCTTAAGAGATTTTTCAAATAATAAAATGAAAAGATTCCCTGCGTTGCTTGACTCATACTGTACCTACTATGTATACAGGTAAAACTGACACGCAGATTGTTCATCGGTTAACTAATTAACTCATTTGGTACCTGATAAGGCATCAAGTGTTAATTGTTCAATTGTTTGGTAAGAGGGGCGGCCACAACTATGGTCTTTCCTCTGTAATTAAAACCTTCTAATTTTGTGTGTTAAATAGGTGAGACAGGAATTTTTGACTCCTTCCCAGATTATAATTACACTGTTTACTGTGTCTTACACTAGTATATGTACAAAATTTACGACAGGTAAAAAATGTCAGACTTTTGGTCTGACAAGCGTGAAAATTCTGTCAAACTGAAACAAAACCGTCAGACCAAAACAAAATTATAGCAATATTATTATTTGATTTATTAAAATGTTTTTATGCATATTTTTATCGTTTTCAATCAAATAAAATCATTCAAATAAAGTGTTTTCCATTTCAGTTTCTTTTCCCGTAACTTCATGTTTAAAGTCTTTTCTTTCTTTTTATTCTTCAATTTTTTCTTCAAATATTTAGGTGTTTTTTTTTCACGCATTGTTTTCCCCCCGAGTTCTATTTGTCGAGTCTTCGCTCGATCCGTTGATTAACTAAACTTTAATGGTTTTTATTTAAACACCATTGATCTTCTTATATTATAGGTTTTCTTCCAACCTTCGAAATGTTCGGCACAAACACGGTCTCCTGCTCTTGATCCAAACCTGCTAAATTTTCTTTTCTTTCTACCGATGTTGTCTACCCATATTTTTCATTTTAACGAGTTTGTTGGGAACTTATAAAAACCATGTGTCGATCTCTCTTACTGTTATTGTAGCCACGGGACACACAGCACGTAAACCCAGGCATGTTTTTCAGCACTGCTGTAAGTGTTTCCACATAGCATAGGACTCACTTTCCCACAATGCAATTTCCAACATGGAAAAGATGAAAAGGGTCAATATGCTGCATTATTTTACACATTGTGAAGCTAAACAGGTGGATGAGGAAATAAAATACCTTATAAGGCTTACCCTCTTTTCAGACATAGTGTCTCTTGTCTATTTTGTTTTAAAATGGTTCATGCCACAACTTCACAACATCTTATTGTCTACCAATTTGCAAGTACCTTTGAGTGGCACTGTTAATGAGTCGTTTCATTTCCTTGCTATCACACGTGACCTTGCCCTGGACGTCGACAAATGTATCACAATCACGGGGAGGGTTATTATCCTTGGCCACCTGAACACAGAAAATTCAATTAAAAAGTATACAGCAGTAAAGTTTATAAAATATGTATATACCTATACCTGGATCCTAAGAACAAAACCAACATAACCCTTTAACAGGATAAAAATTCTTCAAATGAGATTCCATTTTAAGGCAGTTTTACCACCAAAATGGCATGGATATAATATTTTTCATTTATTACTTTACAAAGCTGAGTTTTAAAGTTAACAATTTACTGCACATACAATTTAGTAATAACTTGACCTTTTCAATAGGGAAAAAATTATCAAGACTTCAGATACATAATTTTGGAATCACCAGCATTTGTGGTAAACAACATTCTGTGTACAAAAGAATTATAAGGTGGACTGCTTTTCAGTTCTGTTCCTACCACTGAATCGGAAGATTCAAATTTTAAGCAATACAGTAACTGTAAAACACAGTACCTGAAATTCCCCCCTTTGAAAAGATCAAGCTATAACAGTTATTCAACAACCAAGTTTGATGGAAAACAAGTTATAAATTGGCTGAACAACCCTGTTAAAACTCATTGGTAGAACTGTGATGTAGGTTCAAAGAAATCCTTAATGTGGCAGTCTAACATTTTACATTCTGGGGGATTGGAGAACGCTTTAGGTTCTGGAGGGGGGGGGGGCATACCACACCCAGTAAATCACAAAAATAACTGGATGTTAGTTAATAAGTTTAAGTTTGACTGATAATGGTTGTTAGATGTTTTAAAATTATGTTTGTTTGAAAGAAAATTCAGAAGTTCTTTCCTCAATTAGGCCTGGATGGATCTACAGGACGACAATATGTGCACGTACTACCATACCTGAACATATAAATGTTAAGACATTTCTGTTTACTCACCTGATTATGCATTTCTACAGCTGGTGAATAAGATCTTAATGATAATGAAAACTTGAGAAGGCCCAGTTGTAATTTGGAAGGAATAAGTTTTTCTGCTATGGACAGAATCATCTCATACACTTCCTTAGGTTCTTCTGAAAGGAAAAAACATGCTCATTAAATAATGCTCATCACTTTTCAACCCCATAGAGACCGTCACCCCATACATGCGGTTCAGTTCACTCTTACCCCAAAGACCCAGAACCACATATAGTATGTGTATCATGGAAATATTGTTTTGTTCCTTTTTGAACAGTAAATTCATGATCATTACGTTCCTTCAGATATGATTGTTGGCTCTTATTTGAGCTATCTTAGGGAATGTTAAAATGTATGAGAGAAGTCAGAAAACCCTGATTTTATAGATGTTTCATAAACTAGTGGTAAAATGGGGCAGCTTCTCACCACCTCAAATATAATACTAAATTCCAGATAATTTAAAAACATAAAGAACGGTCTCGCTGAATTTTTCTGAGTACATTGATAACTCACATCACTTCATTCTGGTGAATTCATGTACATCTGGACACCAAAATGACACTCACTCAATGGACCTCAAGGACATGCATGTAGAATGCTAGATATCACTTTTCCCTGTACATCCATAAGTTCCATTTTTCATGTAATAATGAGAACAATTCCATTTAATTTAACTTATTCCTGCACTGTTGCATACATTTTGACAGCAGTTATTCAATTTTAAGTAGATTATTCTCTGTCTAAAGGTAAGAATGGTTTAAAAAACCTTAAAGCACTCTCCTGTCAAAAGACAATAGGTTGGGCCATGCTTTACTTTGTGTAAAGTCACAGCATTCACGAATGCGTTCCACGCACCAGTGCACAGGGTTAATTAATCTTGCTTTAAGCCAGATAAAGCACTCGGCGCTGAGCTTTACAAGAAATAGAGCAGATAATTGTCTCGGCTTCGCCTCGCCAATTATCAGCTCTATTTCTCGTAAAGCTCAGCGCCTCGTTCTTTATCTATACCATAAAAATAAAATTGCTCAGAGAATTACTTGCAGAATTGCAAAATTAGACTGATTTTCAAATTCAAGCTGTATTTTTGTCCCATGTTTCTTTTCTGTAAGTTGAGAAGTGTTAATGACATGGTTTTCACTAGAGGATCAGAAGGGTGATACCGCCTCTGGAAATTGTACCACCAGCTGGAGTAAGCGCACTTGCATGGAAAACAAATAAAAAAGGGACACCATCACCATTCTTTTGCTTGCCAAGCTCTATAAAATGCAATAATCAAGAGTTCTCAAAATATTCAAAAAGAAAAAGATGTGAAAAAACATAACTGTAAAAATGGTCCAATCAAGCAGATGTTCAAATTGACTTGCATTTTCCTAACATTGATCACTCCTGTGATTTTCTAGACAAGAGGCCTATTGGTTTTCCTTGAAATGTGTTATCTGTGTTGCATCAGTTTCTCTTGCTGACAAAAGAGAAAACCTAGGGACAACACTGGGCATATCTCTGCTAGTTTTGAAGATATGAGGGGCAAGAAATATGCAAATTTCAGTCCGTGGGGAAAAAGTAGGTCAAAGGTCAATTTCAAGGTCACAGTATATGACTTCCTATACAAGTTCAATAGTAACTTTGTGCATTTCTTTGCCAATTTTGGAGATATAAAGGTCAGAAAATATGCAAAATTCAGTTCATGGTGAAAAGCAGATCAAAAGTCAAATCCAAGGGCATATTTGGAATCTCCACATATGACTTTCGGTCAGACTTCTGAAGTACTTTTTCCCATAATTCCTTTGGTTTGGGAGATATTTAGCATTGAATTTTCAAAAATTTTGTCAAGGGTGCATTTAAAAAAGCGTCACGCCCAGGCCAATGCACAGTCTGAGGCAAAAAACCCAGGGTGCTTAAGTTGAGATTATATGTGACCTAAATCCAAGATATGGGGACACAGGTCCTTGTGGTCTAGGAGGAGAAGCGGTAACGGTGACTTGTTTCCGGTACCCAACTGCGGAGCCAGGGAGCTTTACGAGACAGGTCTGGACTAAAACCACAAGTACAGCCAGCATACACACTGGTGGTACTAATTAAATGGTCACTATGGTGGCAGTGCCCAAAACAGGGTTTCCTTTAATTATTACATAATGCTTTAGAGCCAACAATTTTTAACTATGCACTGCAGGTAACATACATGTTAGATGTGATTAGCATAGGTCTTCAGGCCCATCAAAATTCAATGTAAGTTTGAGAATCATAAGCAGCAAGTTTTCCTGAAATGGTCACCATAATGGCAATGTCCAAAATAGGTTTTCTTCAATTTTCATACAATAAAACATAATGCTTAACAGCATAATCATCAATTATGGTCTGATATGATTTTCAAACTCAACCTGTATTTCAGTAAGATTGATCACTCCTGTGAGTTTCAAAACAAAAGGCCTCTCGGTTTTCCTTGAACCAATCATGCTGATTTTAAAACCACATCTACATTTTCTGAATATGCATCAGTTCTGTAAGTTTTAAGCCAAAAGGTGAAACGGTTTTCCACTTAGGGGTTATCACTGAAAGTGCATTGGCAATGCTGCCAAAAATGCCCATGATGACGAACGCAGGTGACTTCTAACAGCATTCCAGTGACTGGGAATATCATGCAATGCAGATAGAAACTGCCGATTGATCACTGATGAGGGTCACTCAGTGTCACTGATCCTTAAGCTGAAGTATATTCTTGGCAATTCATAAAACAATCTTTTTAATAGCATGTAGTTCATTCAGTTTAACCAGTAGAAACCACTGCATTCATTCAGTTAAACCAGTAGAAACCACTGCGTATAAAAGATTACATGCAAAATGAAATCACATCATTCAGATAAACTGTATACTTACTATCTTGCATGTCAGCAGTGTTGGCCTCTGCCACAGTATCCACAAAAGCCCAGAACATGGCATTACTCTCTTTGGCCAGAAACTCGCTGAAATGATATAGTCATTTTCATTTAGCTTATGCAGGTTGTGAAAATTTAGTTGATAATAAAAGCCTCATGTTCAGATTTTAATTGTCCACATATATATATATAGCTTCATAGTAAAACTAAGTCAACCCAAAACCTTCAGACTATCTTTCACTATGAGCTAATTCTAAGTGACTGTCTTTGCTTATAAGACCTCAGGCACATGCTCACAGGACCCATACCAAAATAAGATCATCTGTTTAAGGCCCCACTATGCTATGCAGTTCTCAAGGGCCAATTTTCCATATTCCTTAAAACTTATATAAAAAAAGACACGACGACAGACGCAGGTGACGGCTATATGTACAGACACATTTGTGTCTGTACACAAAAAAAAAAAAAAATTAGCAGGATCAATCTGTCTCAGTGAGGATGGATTCTCACCAAGGTGCAGTCAATGTAATAAGCTCACTTGTCGGGCACGTCCCATCCTAACAAAAAATACTTGGGTAAAGTCAGGAAAGCTTTGTGGTCTATGACTCTGTTCATGTTGCTGTGTGAGGGGGTGTGCCAGACAAATTAAGCTGATTAAATTGACTGTACCTAAGCAAAATTCCCACTGAGATAGATCAATCCAGCTAGTGCGATAACTTCAATTCTGAACAAGGCCTATGACAGAAATATGTTAGAACTAGCAAGTGTTCTATATCTAACAAATATTCAGACATAGGAAAAATTTTGAGAACTGAAGGTCCAGAGGATCTGTACTACAAAAGATATGCAGTTGCTCCCAATTCTGTGCTGGTCAAACTAAGTATCTTATTTGTGTTAGTCTATGTTTAGCCTCTGACATATCTGCAAGCGACGATGACCTATCAGACAATGAGTTTCCCCATGTCTGAATATTTTGTAATTGGTTCTTATAAATGCAGTACATGAACTCATTGCCAAGCAGGCTATACCTAGTTTCTAGCATCAGTGGTGTCGACTCCCATTTGGCATCTAGTGACACAGAGACAAATTTGGACTTGGCATCTACTTCACTGCAGGCATGCAGCACCAAGATAACTAACAAAACAAGCCCTGCCTGCAAAAAAATGAAATGGGAATTAATTTTTATTACTTTAATTTCTAATTCTACACCATGACAGATAAGAACATTCAAATGTACAGATCTGTATTTAAATCTGTATACAGACTGCATCAATATATAATAAAGTAAATGACAAGCAAATGCTTAAATGAAAATTAAATGAACAAATGGACAAAAGAACAAAATTTAAGATTTGGGTTATGATCTATTAATTAATAGGAAAATAAAAATGAAAATTAAAATTAGAATATTAATAGTAATAAAATTCCCAATGCAATTTATCTGGAAGGCAGAAACACTGATCAAAGTCACCACATGTTGAAATAAGGAATATTAATGAAAAGTCATATATATATATATATATATATATATATATATATATATATATATATATATATATACTCACATCCAAAATTATAAGTTCCAACAACAATGAGACACGGACATCAATATTTCAACTTGGCGCCAATCTTATGAGCACACTTTCCACTTAGAATATGCATCATATTTTGCTATATGTTCATTTAAACCACAGCTAGCAGCAGAACAAAAGACTCGGCCGTGCTGTATTCCATATACAGGCATATCACATACTAGTGCGTTTCATGGTGACAGGTCTGTTGCACTCCCGTTACTCACTAGCTAATAAGGGCCCAGTATCTGTATATCGGGTCCTAGTGCCTACCACGGATCAGACATCAATGAAAACAAGTCATTTCTCAAACTTTTGATATCATGAAACAGCATTTATCCAAAAACTGATAGTTAGCGTTCTTGAATTTGAATGACAAGTTGCTCAAAATACAGAATGTGAAAACAAGTTTAAAAATCTACACTTCCAAAGTAAATGTCCTGCCTTCTTTGACAATGACAATTTTCTTAATCTGTGAAGGCACGTGAAGTATCAAGGTATCATCATCATCATTACATAATGGGCACGGGTGGATCCAGGATTATTTGAAGGGGGTGGGGGGGGGGTCCAAAATGACAGGCCTCAGTTGTGAAGCTGCTCATCGCCCCTTGGTGTGGGGTTTGGGGCCTGCTCAAGGGTCCAATGTTTGATGTTTTGGAGAGCAAACTGTATATAAGAAGGCCAAATAAGCTCAAGGGTCAGAAGAGAAAAGCATAAGGCAATAAAGGTTACCGTCTTGGATCTACTTGGCTTTAATTGATCATAACAAACCCGTGTTCATCACACATACATGTACAGTTAACAGAGTACTACTAGTGCGTGGTCAACAATCACTGTCTTTGAGTCATTCACACAGCCTCCATCGCAAACTTCAATAAATTTCATATCTTCGGGAATTTTGTAACGAAAAAACACTAAACAAGATTATGAAGAAAATCACTTCATTCTAACAATTATTCTATCTGCAAACTGAAAATTTTTGAAGCAAAAATCTCTTAAATTGTGGCCTCTAGCACCGGACGGAAACTCGACCACGAACTCACACACAATCGCACAATCAGGCAAATAAGCTGAGCAGTAGACTTACAAAAATCTTTCACAAATAATAAACACGTATGCTGCTTACCATTTTAGCCGGAATCTTCGTGTCGTCTGAGAATTGGAAATGCACCGGAAACGCATCTGCGCAGACTCGGACTCCTTCTTGAGGAGAGTTGAGATAAACAAACAGTCGGGTTTACAAACAGAAATACCCCACCCCATTAATACTAGAAATTCTAATTCCCATTGATTTGTAAAGATCAGCCCCGTCCTAGATTTTGAACCAATTGGCCACGCTTACACCATTTATCTGCACCAATATATTGCCACCGCCACCAACCTGACATTAAAGAATAATGTTTACACTATTGCCGCAGATCGACGACGATACCGGTTATGCAATCATCTTATTAAATGACCTGGGACCAATCGCAACGCTTTACACACACCGAAATTGCGACAATTACAGTAATGAGAGCGATGGGGGGGGGGGGGGGGGGGGGAGACCGGGCCCGACCAGAAGACGAACCCCAAACTAATGCAAACGAACGGTGCGACTGCTCTATCAACTGAGCTACCCAGCAAGGGCTAACACTTGCCAGCCACTACAGGGGCTAGATCCAATTATAACATCTTTGACTTTCAAATTAAAGTGACTAGAGCCGATTTCCACAGCATCTACATTCAGATTGTGGTAGTTGAGCTGCCACAATCGGAATATCGATGCTGTCGAAATTGGTTTAGTCCCTTTGTAGTACTTTAAAAATGCTGGAATTGGTCAGGACCAGCCCAATCTATGTGTCGCAATAGTTCAGGCTCAACTACCACAATTGGAAAATCGAAGATGTTAAATTAGGCTCTAGCCCCTGTAGCAGCTGCTGGATTTTGACTCTGGCTAGGTAGCTCAGTTGGTAGAGCAGTGGCTTGGTGTGAAAGAGTCCCAGGTTCGAATCCCACAGGGAGCCTGGGGTTTTTCTCCCAGCCTATCGATTGGTCCAGCTCAACTACCACAATCAGAGTGTCGATGCTGTCGAAATCAGCTCTAGTCCCTTTGTAGTACTTTAAAAAATACTGCAAATTGGCCAAGACTAGCGCAATCTGTGTGTCGCGATTGGTTCGGCTCAACTACCACAATCAGAGTGTCGATGCTGTCGAAATTGGCTCTAGTCCCTATGTAATACTTTAAAAATGCTGGAATTGGTCAGGACTCGCGAAATCTTTTTGTCGCGATTGGTTTGGCTCAACTACCACAATCGGAATGTCGATGCTGTCGAAATCGGCTCTAGTCCCTTTAAAAATGCTGGAATTGGTCAGGACTTGCGAAATCTGTTTGGCGCGATTGGTTCCGCTCAACTACCACAATCGGAATGTCGATGATGTCGAAATCGGCTCTAGCCCCTGTAGCAGCTGCCGGATTTTGACTCTGGCTAGGTAGCTCAGTTGGTAGAGCAGTGGCTTGGTGTGCAAGAGTCCCAGGTTCGAATCCCAGAGGGAGCCTGGGGTTTTTCTCCCAGACCTATCCATTGGTCCAGCTCAACCACCACAATCAGAGTGTCGATGCTGTCGAAATTGGCTCTAGTCCCTATGTAATACTTTAAAAATGCTGGAATTGGTCAGGACTCGCGAAATCTGTTTGTCGCGATTGGTTCGGCTCAACTACCACAATCGGAATGTCGATGCTGTCGAAATCGGCTGTAGTCCCTTTAAAAATGCTGGAATTGGTCAGGACTCGCGAAATCTGTTTGGCGCGATTGGTTCCGCTCAACTACCACAATCGGAATGTCGATGATGTCGAAATCGGCTCTAGCCCCTGTAGCAGCTGCCGGATTTTGACTCTGGCTAGGTAGCTCAGTTGGTAGAGCAGTGGCTTGGTGTGCAAGAGTCCCAGGTTCGAATCCCAGAGGGAGCCTGGGGTTTTTCTATCAGTCTATCCATTGGTCCAGCTCAACTACCACAATCGCAGTGTCGATGCTGTCGAAATTGGCTCTAGTCCTTTTGTGGTACTTTAAATTGGTCAGGACTCGCAAAATCTGTTTGTTGCGATTGGTTCAGCTCAACTACCACAATCAGAATGTCGATGCTGTCGAAATCAGCGCTAGTCCCTTTGTAGTACTTTAAAAATGCTGGAATTGGTCAGGACTAGCGAAATCGGTGTGTCGCGATTGGTCAGGTTCAACAATCACTATCGGAATATCGATGATGTCGAAATCGGCTCTAGCCCCTGTAGCAACTGTCGGATTTTGACTCTGGCTAGGTAGCTCAGTTGGTAGAGCAATGGCTTGGTGTGCAAGAGTCCCAGGTTCGAATCCCAGAGGGAGCCTGGGTTTTTTCTCCCAGCCTATCAATTGGTCCAGCTCTACTACCACAATCGGAGTGTTGATGCTGTCGAAATTGGCTCTAGTCCCTATGTAGTACTTTAAAAATGCTGGAATTGATCAGGACTAGCGCAATCTGTTTGTCGCGATTGGTTTGGCGCAACTACCACAATCGGAATGTCGATGCTGTCGAAATCGGCTGAAGTCCCTTTAAAAATGCTGGAATTGGTCAAGACTCGCGAAATCTGTTTGTCGCGATTGGTTCTGCTCAACTACCACAATCGGAATGTCGATGATGTCGAAATCGGCTCTAGCACCTGTAGCAACTGTCGGATTTTGACTCTGGCTAGGTAGCTCAGTTGGTAGAGCAGTGGCTTGGTGTGCAAGAGTTCCAGGTTCGAATCCCAGAGGGAGCCTGGGGTTTTTCTATCAGTTTATCCATTGGTCCAGCTCAACTACCACAATTGCAGTGTTGATGCTGTCGAAATTGGCTCTAGTCCCTTTGTGGTACTTTAAATTGGTCAGGACTCACGAAATCTGTTTGGTGCGATTGGTTCGGCTCAACTACCACAATCGGAATGTCGATGATGTCGAAATCGGTTCTAGCCCCTGTAGCAGCTGCCGGATTTTGACTCTGGCTAGGTAGCTCAGTTGGTAGAGCAGTGGCTTGGTGTGCAAGAGTCCCAGGTTCGAATCCCAGAGGGAGCCTGGGGTTTTTCTTCCATTCTATCGATTGGTCCAACTCAACTTCCATAATCGGAGTGTTGATGCTGTCGAAATCGGCTCTAGTCCCTATGTAGTACTTTAAAAATGCTGGAATTGGTCAGGACTCGCGAAATCTGTTTGTCGCAATTGGTTCTGCTCAACTACCACAATCGAAATGTCGATGCTGTCGAAATCGGCTGTAGTCCCTTTGTAGTACTTTAAAAATGCTGGAATTGGTCAGGACTAGCACAATCGGTGTGTCGCAATAGGTCAGGCTCAACAATCACTATCGGAATGTCGATGCTGTCGAAATCGGCTCTAGCCCCTGTAGCAGCTGCCGGATTTTGACTCTGGCTAGGTAGCTCAGTTGGTAGAGCAGTGGCTTGGAGTGCAAGCGTCCCAAGTTCGAATCCCAGAGGGAGCCTGGGGTTTTTCTCCCAGTCTATCGATTGGTCCAGCTCAACTACCACAACTACTACTAAATCGGCTCTAGACCCTATGCAGTACTTTGAAAATGCTGGAATTGGTCAGGACTTGCGAAAACTGTTTCTTGCGATTGGTCAGGCTCAACTACCACAATTGGAAAAAAGAAGATGTCAAATTGGCATTAGAAAGCAAAAGAAAGGGCTTCAGAGAACAAAAAAAGAAAGGAAAAGAATGGCTTTAGAAGGGCTTTAGAGACACGCAAAGAAGGCTTTAGAGACACGAAAAGAAGGCTTTACAGAGCAAAAAAGAAAGGAAAAGAAGTGCTTAAGAGACACGAAAAGAAAGAAAAAGAAGGACTTTAGAAGGGCTTTAGAGACACGCAAAGATGGCTTTAGAGACACGAAAAGAAAGAAAAAGAAGGGCTTTAGAAGGGCTTTAGAGACACGCAAAGATGGCTTTAGAGACACGAAAAGAAAGAAAAGAAGGGCTTTAGAAGGGCTTTAGAGACACGAAAAGAAGGCTTTACAGAGCAAAAAAGAAAGGAAAAGAAGGACTTTAGAAGGGCTTTAGAGACACGCAAAGAAGGCTTTAGAGACACGAAAAGAAAGAAAAAGAAGGACTTAAGAAGGGCTTTAGAGACACGCAAAGATGGCTTAAGAGACATGAAAAGAAAGAAAAGAAGGGCTTTAGAAGGGCTTTAGAGACACGAAAAGAAGGCTTTACAGAGCAAAAAAGAAAGGAAAAGAAGGACTTTAGAAGGGCTTTAGAGACACGCAAAGATGGCTTTAGAGACACGAAAAGAAAGAGAAGAAGGGCTTTAGAAGGGCTTTAGAGACACGAAAAGAAGGCTTTAGAGACACAAAAAGAAAGAAAAAGAAGGGCTTTAGAAGGGCTTTAAAGACATAAAAAGAAAGTAAAAGAAGGGCTTAAGAAGGGCTTTGAATACACGAAAAGAAGGCTTTAGAGACACGAAAAGAAAGAAAAAGAAGGGCTTTAGAAGAGCTTTAGAGACACGCAAAGATGGCTTTAGAGACACGAAAAGAAAGCAAAAAAAGGGCTTTAGAAGGGCTTTACAGAGCAAAAAAAGAAAGGAAAAGAAGGGCTTTAGAAGGGCTTTAGAGACACGAAAAGAAGGCTTTACAGAGCAAAAAAGAAAGGAAAAGAAGGGCTTTAGAAGGGCTTTAGAGACACGCAAAGAAAGAAAAAAAAGGGCATTAGAAGGGCTTTACAGAGCAAAAAAGAAAGGAAAAGAAGGGCTTTAGAAGGGCTTTAAAGACACGAAAAGAAGGCTTTAGAGACACGAAAAGAAAGAAAAAGAAGGGCTTTAGAAGAGCTTTAGAGACACGCAAAGAAGGCTTTAGAGACACGAAAAGAAAGAAAAAGAAGGACTTTAGAAGGGCTTTAGAGACACGCAAAGATGGCTTTAGAGACACGAAAAGAAAGCAAATAAAGGGCATTAGAAGGGCTTTACAGAGCAAAAAAAGAAAGGAAAAGAAGGGCTTTAGAAGGGCTTTAGAGACACGAAAAGAAGGCTTTACAGAGCAAAAAAGAAAGGAAAAGAAGGGCTTTAGAAGGGCTTTAGAGACACGCAAAGATGGCTTTAGAGACACGAAAAGAAGGCTTTACAGAGCAAAAAAGAAAGGAAAAGAAGGTGCTTAAGAAGGGCTTTGAAGACACGAAAAGAAGGCTTTAGAGACACGAAAAGAAAGAAAAAGAAGGACTTTAGAAGGGCTTTAGAGACACGCAAAGATGGCTTTAGAGACACGAAAAGAAAGCAAAAAAGGGCATTAGAAGGGCTTTACAGAGCAAAAAAGAAAGGAAAAGAAGGGCTTTGAAGACACGAAAAAGAAAGAAAAAGAAGGGCTTTAGAAGGGCTTTAGAGACATGAAATGTAGGCTTTACAGAGCAAAAAAGAAAGGAAAAGAAGGGCTTAAGAAGGGCTTTGAAGACACGAAAAGAAGGCTTTAGAGACACGAAAAGAAAGAAAAAGGAGGACTTTAGAAGGGCTTTAGAGACACGCAAAGATGGCTTTAGAGACACGAAAAGAAAGCAAAAAAGGGCATTAGAAGGGCTTTACAGAGCAAAAAAGAAAGGAAAAGAAGGGCTTTGAAGACACGAAAAAGAAAGAAAAAGAAGGGCTTTAGAAGGGCTTTAGAGACATGAAAAGTAGGCTTTACAGAGCAAAAAAGAAAGGAAAAGAAGGGCTTAAGAAGGGCTTTGAAGACACGAAAAGAAGGCTTTAGAGACACGAAAAGAAAGAAAAAGAATGGCTTAAGAAGAGCTTTAGAGACACGCAAAGAAGGCTTTAGAGACACGAAAAGAAAGAAAAAGAAGGACTTTAGAAGGGCTTTAGAGACACGCAAAGATGGCTTTAGAGACACGAAAAGAAAGCAAAAAAAGGGCATTAGAAGGGCTTTACAGAGCAAAAAAGAAAGGAAAAGAAGGGCTTTAGAAGGGCTTTAGAGACACGAAAAGAAGGATTTAGAGACACGAAAAGAAAGGACAAGAAGGACTTTAGAAGGGCTTTAGAGACACGAAAAGAAGTCTTTAGAAACACGAAAAGAAAGAAAAAGAAAGGCTTTAGAAGGGCTTTAAAGACTCAAAAAGAAAGTAAAAAAATGGCTTAAGAAGGGCTTTACAGAGCAAAAAAGAAAGGAAAAGAAGAGCTTTAGAAGGGCTTTACAGAGCAAAATAGAAAGGAAGAGAAGGGCTTTTGAAGGGCTTCAGTGACACGAAAAGAAAGGAAAAGAAGGGTTTTAGAGAAGAAAGAAAAGGCCCTACTTTTCCTTCTTTTCGTGTCTCTAAAGCCGTTCAAAAGCTCTTCATTTCCTTTCTTTTTTTGCTCTGTAAAGCCCTTCTAAAGCCCTTCTTTTTCTTTCTTTTTGTGTCTCTAAAGCCTTCTTTTCGTGTCTCTAAAGCCGTTCAAAAGCTCTTCTTTTCCTTTCTTTTTTTGCTCTCTACAGCCCTTCTTAAGCCCTTTTTTTCTTTCTTTTCGTGTCTTTAAAGCCCTTCTAAAGCTCTTCTTTTCCAATCTTTTTTGCTCTGTAAAGCCCTTCTAAAGCCCTTCTTTTCCTTTCTTTTCGTGTCTCTAGAGCCTACTTTTCGTATCTCTGAAGCATTCTTTTCGTGTCTCTACAGCCCTTCTTAAGCCCTTCTTTTTCTTTCTTTTCGCGTCTCTAAAGCCTTCTTTTCGTGTCTTCAAAGCCCTTCTTTTCCTTTCTTTTTTGCTCTGTAAAGCCTTCTTTTTGTGTCTCTAAAGCCTTTCTAAAGCCCTTCTTTTCCTTTCTTTTTTGCTCTGTAAAGCCCTTCTTTCTTTCCTTTCGTGTCTCTACAGCCTTTCTAAAGCCCTTCTTTTCCAATCTTTTTTGCTCTGTAAAGCCCTTCTAAAGCCCTTCTTTTCCTTTCTTTTCTTGTCTCTACAGCCCTTCTAAAGCCCTTCTTTTCCCTTCTTTTTTGCTCTGTAAAGCCCTTCTTTTCCTTCTTTTCGTGTCTCTACAGCCCTTCTAAAGCCCTTCTTTTCCTTTCTTTACTTGTCTCTAAAGCCTTCTTTTCGTGTCTCTAAACCCCTTCTAAAGCCCTTCTTTTCCCTTCTTTTTTGCTCTGTAAAGCCCTTCTTTTCCTTCTTTTCGTGTCTCTACAGCCCTTCTAAAGCCCTTCTTTTTCTTTCTTTTCTTGTCTCTAAAGCCTTCCTTTCGTGTCTCTAAAGCCCTTCAAAACCCTTTCTTTTCCTTTCTTTACTTGTCTCTAAAGCCTTCTTTTCGTGTCTCTAAACCCCTTCTAAAGCCCTTCTTTTCCCTTCTTTTTTGCTCTGTAAAGCCCTTCTTTTCCTTCTTTTCGTGTCTCTACAGCCCTTCTAAAGCCCTTCTTTTTCTTTCTTTTCTTGTCTCTAAAGCCTTCCTTTCGTGTCTCTAAAGCCCTTCAAAACCCCTTCTTTTCCTTCCTTTCATGTCTCTAAAGCCCTTCAAAACCCTTTCTTTTCCTTTCTTTTCGCGTCTCTAAAGCCTTCTTTTCGTGTCTCTACAGCCCTTCTTTTTCTTTCTTTTCGCGTTTCTAAAGCCTTCTTTTCGTGTCTCTACAGCCCTTCTAAAGCCCTTCTTTTTCTTTCTTTTCTTGTCTCTAAAGCCTTCCTTTCGTGTCTTCTAAAGCCCTTCAAAACCCTTTCTTTTCCTTTCTTTACTTGTCTCTAAAGCCTTCTTTTCGTGTCTCTAAAGCCGTTCAAAAGCTCTTCTTTTCCTTTCTTTTTTGGCTCTCTACAGCCCTTCTTAAGCCCTTTTTTTCTTTCTTTTCGTGTCTTTAAAGCCCTTCTAAAGCTCTTCTTTTCCAATCTTTTTTGCTCTGTAAAGCCCTTCTAAAGCCCTTCTTTTCCTTTCTTTTCGTGTCTCTAGAGCCTACTTTTCGTATCTCTGAAGCATTCTTTTCGTGTCTCTACAGCCCTTCTTAAGCCCTTCTTTTTCTTTCTTTTCGCGTCTCTAAAGCCTTCTTTTCGTGTCTTCAAAGCCCTTCTTTTCCTTTCTTTTTTGCTCTGTAAAGCCTTCTTTTTGTGTCTCAAAAGCCCTTCTAAAGCCCTTCTTTTCCTTTCTTTTTTGCTCTGTAAAGCCCTTCTTTCTTTCCTTTCGTGTCTCTACAGCCTTTCTAAAGCCCTTCTTTTCCAATCTTTTTTTGCTCTGTAAAGCCCTTCTAAAGCCCTTCTTTTCCTTTCTTTTCGTGTCTCTAGAGCCTACTTTTCGTATCTCTGAAGCATTCTTTTCGTGTCTCTACAGCCCTTCTTAAGCCCTTCTTTTTCTTTCTTTTCGCGTCTCTAAAGCCTTCTTTTCGTGTCTTCAAAGCCCTTCTTTTCCTTTCTTTTTTGCTCTGTAAAGCCTTCTTTTTGTGTCTCTAAAGCCCTTCTAAAGCCCTTCTTTTCCTTTCTTTTTTGCTCTGTAAAGCCCTTCTTTCTTTCCTTTCGTGTCTCTACAGCCTTTCTAAAGCCCTTCTTTTCCAATCTTTTTTTGCTCTGTAAAGCCCTTCTAAAGCCCTTCTTTTCCTTTCTTTTCTTGTCTCTACAGCCCTTCTAAAGCCCTTCTTTTCCCTTCTTTTTTGCTCTGTAAAGCCCTTCTTTTCCTTCTTTTCGTATCTCTACAGCCCTTCTAAAGCCCTTCTTTTTCTTTCTTTTCTTGTCTCTAAAGCCTTCCTTTCGTGTCTCTAAAGCCCTTCAAAACCCCTTCTTTTCCTTCCTTTCGTGTCTCTAAAGCCCTTCAAAACCCTTTCTTTTCCTTTCTTTTCGCGTCTCTAAAGCCTTCTTTTCGTGTCTCTACAGCCCTTCTTTTTCTTTCTTTTCGCGTTTCTAAAGCCTTCTTTTCGTGTCTCTACAGCCCTTCTAAAGCCCTTCTTTTTCTTTCTTTTCTTGTCTCTAAAGCCTTCCTTTCGTGTCTTCTAAAGCCCTTCAAAACCCTTTCTTTACTTGTCTCTAAAGCCTTCTTTTCGTGTCTCTAAACCCCTTCTAAAGCCCTTCTTTTCCTTTCTTTTCGCGTCTCTAAAGCCTTCTTTTCGTGTCTCTGAAGCCTTTCTTTTTGTGTCTCTACAGCCCTTCTAAAGCCCTTCTTTTCCATTCTTTTTTGCTCTGTAAAGCCCTTCTTTTCCTTCCTTTCGTGTCTCTACAGCCCTTCTAAAGCCCTTCTTTTCCCTTCTTTTTTGCTCTGTAAAGCCCTTCTTTTCCTTCCTTTCGTGTCACTAAAGCCCTTCAAAAGCCTTTCTTTTCCTTTCTTTTCTTGTCTCTAAAGCCTTCTTTTCGTGTCTCTACAGCCCTTCTAAAGCCCTTCTTTTTCTTTCTTTTCGCGTCTCTCAAGCCTTCTTTTCGTGTCTCTAAACCCCCTTCTAAAGCCCTTCTTTTCCTTCCTTTCGTGTCTCTAAAGCCCTTCAAAACCCTTTCTTTTCCTTTCTTTTCGCGTCTCTAAAGCCTTCTTTTCGTGTCTCTAAACCCCTTCTAAAGCCCTTCAAAACCCTTTCTTTTCGTGTCTCTGAAGCCTTTCTTTACAGCCCTTCAAAAGCCCTTCTTTTCCTTTCTTTTTTGCTCTGTAAAGCCTTTCTTTCTTTCCTTTCGAGTCTCTACAGCCCTTCTAAAGCCCTTCTTTTCCATTCTTTTTTGCTCTGTAAAGCCCTTCTTTTCCTTCCTTTCGTGTCTCTACAGCCCTTCTAAAGCCCTTCTTTTCCATTCTTTTTAGCTCTGTAAAGCCCTTCTTTTCCTTCCTTTCGTGTCTTTAAAGCCCTTCGAAAGCCTTTCTTTTCCTTTCTTTTCTTGTCTGTAAAGCCTTCTTTTCGTGTCTCTACAGCCCTTCTAAAGCCCTTCTTTTCCTTCCTTTCGTGTCTCTAATGCCCTTCTAAAGCCCTTTTTTTCCTTTCTTTTCGTGTCTCTAAAGCCATCTTTGCGTGTCTCTAAAGCCCTTCTAAAGTCCTTCTTTTTCTTTCTTTTCGTGTCTCTAAAGCCTTCTTTGCGTGTCTCTAAAGCTCTTCTAAAGCCCTTCTTTTTCTTTCTTTTAGTGTCTCTAAAGCCTTCTTTGCGTGTCTCTAAAGCTCTTCTAAAGCCCTTCTTTTTCTTTCTTTTCGTGTCTCTAAAGCCTTCTTTTCGTGTCTTCAAAGCCCTTCTTAAGCACTTCTTTTCCTTTCTTTTTTGCTCTGTAAAGCCTTCTTTTCGTGTCTCTAAAGCCTTCTTTGCGTGTCTCTAAAGCCCTTCTAAAGCCATTCTTTTTCTTTCTTTTTTGCTCTCTAAAACCCGTCTTTTCGTTTCTCTAAGGCCCTCTAAAGCCTTCTTTTTGTGTCTCTAAAGTCGCTGTTAAACCATTCTTTTCCTTTCTTTTTTTGTTCTCTGAAGCCCTTTTTTTTGCTTTCTTATTCCAATTTGACATCTTCTATTTTCCAAATGTGGTAGTTGAGCCTGACCAATCGCGACAAACAGATTTCGCGAGTCCTGACCAATTCCAGCATTTTTAAAGTACTACATGGGACTAGAGCCGATTTCGACAGCATCGACACTCCGTTTATGGTAGTTGAGCTGGACCAATCGATAGACTGGGAGAAAAACCCCAGTCTCCTTCTGAGATTCGAACCTGGGACTCTTGCACACCAAGCCACTGCTCTACCAACTGAGCTACCTAGCCAGAGTCAAAATCCGGCAGTTGCTACAGGGGCTAGAGCCGATTTCGACATCATCGACATTCCGATTGTGGTAGTTGAGCAGAACCAATCGCGACTAACAGATTTCGCGAATCCTGACCAATTCCAGCATTTTTAAAGGGACTACAGCCGATTTCGACATCATCGACATTCCGATAGTGATTGTTGAGCCTGACCAATCGCGACACACCGAGTGCGCTAGTCCTGACCAATTCCAGCATTTTTAAAGTACTACAAAGGGATTAGAGCTGATTTCGACAGCATCAACATTCCGATTGTGGTAGTTGAACCAAACCAATCGCGACAAACAGCATGCACTAGTCTTGACCAATTCCAGCATTTTTAAAGTATTACATAGGGACTAGAGCCAATTTCGACAGAATCGACACTCCGATTGTGGTCGTTGGGCTGGACCAATCGATAGGTTGGGAGAAAAACCCCAGGCTCCCTCTGGGATTCGAACCTGGGACTCTTGCACACCAAGCCACTGCTCTACCAACTGAGCTACCTAGCCAGAGTCAAAATCCGGCAGTTGCTACAGGGGCTAGAGCTGATTTCGACATCATCGACATTCCGATAGTGATTGTTGAGCCTGACCAATCGCGACACACCGAGTGCTCTAGTCCTGACCAATTCCAGCATTTTTAAAGTACTACAAAGGGATTAGAGCTGATTTTGACAGCATCAACATTCTGATTGTGGTAGTTGAGCTGAACCAATCGCAACAAACAGATTTCGCGAGTCCTGACCAATTTTAAGTACCACAAAGGGACTAGAGCCAATTTCGACAGCATCGACACTGCGATTGTGGTAGTTGAGCTGGACCAATGGATAGACTGATAGAAAAACCCCAGGCACCCTCTGGGATTCGAACCTGGTACTCTTGCACACCAAGCCACTGCTCTACCAACTGAGCTACCTAGCCAGAGTCAAAATCCGGCAGCCGCTACAGGGGCTAGAGCCGATTCCGACATCATCGACATTCCGATTGTGGTAGTTGAGTAGAACCAATGGCGACTAACAGATTTCGTGAGTCCTGACCAATTCCAGCATTTTTAAAGGGACTACAGCCGATTTCGACATCATCGACATTCCGATAGTGATTGTTGAGCCTGACCAATCGCGACACACCGAGTGCGCTAGTCCTGACCAATTCCAGCATTTTTAAAGTACTACAAAGGGATTAGAGCTGATTTCGACAGCATCAACATTCTGATTGTGGTAGTTGAGCTGAACCAATCGCAACAAACAGATTTCGCGAGTCCTGACCAATTTTAAGTTCCACAAAGGGACTAGAGCCAATTTCGACAGCATCGACACTGCGATTGTGGTAGTTGAGCTGGACCAATGGATAGACTGATAGAAAAACCCCAAGCTCCCTCTGGGATTCGAACCTGGGACTCTTGCACACCAAGCCACTGCTCTACCAACTGAGCTACCTAGCCAGAGTCAAAATCCGGCAGCCGCTACAGGGGCTAGAGCCGATTCCGACATCATCGACATTCCGATTGTGGTAGTTGAGCAGAACCAATTGCGCCAAACAGATTTCGCGAGTCCTGACCAATTCCAGCATTTTTAAAGGGACTACAGCCGATTTCGACAGCATCGACATTCCGATTGTGGTAGTTGAGCCGAACCAATCGCGACAAACAGATTTCGCGAGTTCTGACCAATTCTAGTATTTTTAAAGTACTACAAAGGGATTAGAGCGGATTTTGACAGCATCAACATTCTGATTGTGGTAGTTGAGCTGAACCAATCGCAACAAACAGATTTCGCGAGTCCTGACCAATTTTAAGTACCACAAAGGGACTAGAGCCAATTTTGACAGCATCGACACTGCGATTGTGGTAGTTGAGCTGGACCAATGGATAGACTGATAGAAAAACCCCAGGCACCCTCTGGGATTCGAACCTGGTACTCTTGCACACCAAGCCACTGCTCTACCAACTGAGCTACCTAGCTAGAGTCAAAATCCGGCAGTTGCTACAGGGGCTAGAGCTGATTTCGACATCATCGACATTCCGATTGTGGTAGTTGAGTAGAACCAATGGCGACTAACAGATTTCGTGAGTCCTGACCAATTCCAGCATTTTTAAAGGGACTACAGCCGATTTCGACATCATCGACATTCCGATAGTGATTGTTGAGCCTGACCAATCGCGACACACCGAGTGCGCTAGTCCTGACCAATTCCAGCATTTTTAAAGTACTACAAAGGGATTAGAGCTGATTTCGACAGCATCAACATTCTGATTGTGGTAGTTGAGCTGAACCAATCGCAACAAACAGATTTCGCGAGTCCTGACCAATTTTAAGTTCCACAAAGGGACTAGAGCCAATTTTGACAGCATCGACACTGCGATTGTGGTAGTTGAGCTGGACCAATGGATAGACTGATAGAAAAACTCCAGGCTCCCTCTGGGATTCGAACCTGGGACTCTTGCACACCAAGCCACTGCTCTACCAACTGAGCTACCTAGCCAGAGTCAAAATCCGGCAGCCGCTACAGGGGCTAGAGCCGATTCCGACATCATCGACATTCCGATTGTGGTAGTTGAGCAGAACCAATTGCGCCAAACAGATTTCGCGAGTCCTGACCAATTCTAGTATTTTTAAAGTATTATATAGGTACTAAAGCCGATTTCGACAGCATCGACACTCCAATTGTGGTAGTTGAGCTGGACCAATGGATAGACTGGGAGAAAAACCCCAGGCTCCCTCTGGGATTCGAACCTGGGACTCTTGCACACCAAGCCACTGCTCTACCAACTGAACTACCTAGCCAGAGTCAAAATCCGGCAGCTGCTACAGGGGCTAGAGCCGATTTCGACATCATCGACATTCCGATAGTGATTGTTAAGCCTGACCAATCGCAACACACCGATTGCGCTTTTACGTACCAATTCCAGCATTTTAAAAGTACTACAAAGGGACTAGAGCCGATATCGACAGCATCGACCTTCCGATTGTGGTAGTTGAGCTGAACCAATTGCGACAAACAGATTGCGCTAGTCCTGACCAATTCCAGCATTTTTAAAGTACTACATAGGGACTAGAGCCAATTTCGACAGCATCTACACTCCGATTGTGGTAGTTGAGCTGGACCAATCGATAGGCTGGGAGAAAAACTCCAGGCTCCCTCTGGGATTCATACCTGGGACTCTTGCACACCAAGCCACTGCTCTACCAACTGAGCTACCGAGCCAAAGTCAAAATCCAGCAGCTGTTACAGGGGCTAGAGCCGATTTTGACAGCATCGAAATTCCGATTGTGATAGTTGAGCCTGACCAATCGCGACACACGATTGCGCTATTCCTGGCCAATTTTAGTATTTTTAAAGTACTACAAAGGGACTAGAGCCGATTTCGACAGCATCCCCCCCCCCCCCCCCCCCATCGCTCTCATTACTGGAATTTGTCGCAATTTCGGTGTGTGTAAAGCGTTGCGATTGGTCCCAGGTCATTTAAGTAAGATGATTGTATAACCGGTATCGTCGTCGATCTGCGGCAATAGTGTAAAATTTATTCTTTAATTGCCAAGTTGGTGGCGGTGTCAATATATTGGTGCAGATAAATGGTGTAAGCGTGGCCAATTGGTTCAAAATCTAGGACGGGGCTGACCTTTACAAATCAATGGGAATTAAAATTTCTAGCATTAATGGGGTGGGGCATTTCTGTTTGTAAACCCGACTGTTTGTTTATCTCAACTCTCCTCATGAAGGAGTCCGAGTCTGCGCAGATGCGTTTCCGGTGCATTTCCAATTCTCAGACGACACGAAGATTCCGGCTAAAATGGTAAGCAGCATACCTGTTTATTATTTGCGAAAGATGTTTGTAAGTCTACTGCTCAGCTTATTTGCCTGATTGTGCGATTGTGTGTGAGTTCGTGGTCGTCCGGTGATAGAGGCCACAATTTTCAATTTGTAGATATAGATAATAGTTAAAATGAACTGATTTTCTTCATAATCTTGTTTAGTGATTTTTTCGTTACAAAATTCCTGAAGATGTGAAAATTATTTAAGTTTGTGGTGGAGGTTGCGTGAATGACTCAAAAACAGTGATTGTTGACCACGTCAGACATGCTGAAAACTTTTCAGAATGGTCGGACATTTGGACCGGCAGTAATGAAAAATTTGCTGGACCAAATGGATTTTTGTTGGACCGAAAAACACCCTATTCGTTTGAGACAGATACTGTCAGTAAGATTGGGAAGCTAACTTTGTTTGTGAATGTGATAGGTTTAAAATGGAGGGGAAAAACGCTTTGGGTTTTATATAATTTTAATAGTGAAGTATGTCGAATGATGACTGTAAATTCAAAATTGTGGTTCTTAAAACAGTTATCGGTCCTTTGTACCGACCAAGTCCAATTTTTTACCGGTCTGGACAAATTTTCCCTGTCATGACTGATCGGACCAACAGTTTCAGCATGTCTGCATGTACTAGTAGTACTCTGTTAACTGTACATGTATGTGTGATGAACACGGGTTTGTTATGATCAATCATAGCCAAGTAGATCCAAAACTCTAATTATCAGTTTTTGGATAAATGCTGTTTCATGATATCAAAAGTTTGAGAAACGATTTGTTTTCATTGATGTCTGATCCGTGGTGGTGATATACAGATACTGGGCCCTTATTAGCTAGTGAGTAACGGGAGTGCAACAGACTGTGAATTGCACTGGTGCATTACATGCCTGTCTTGTTCTACGCACTACCTGTGGTTTAAATGAATATATAGCAAAATATGATGCATATTCTAAGTGGTAAGTGTGCTCATAAGATTAGTGCCAAGTTAGAATTTTTTATGGCCATGTCCCATTGTTGTTGGAACTTATAATTATGGATGTGAGTATATATAACAAGCGTAAGTGTGGAACAGAGTGCTCAACAATACGGAGCATTTGTACACAATTAAAATAAATAAATAAATAAATAATCAAAAGACATGCAATAACCCTGACTCCGAGTTTCACGGGCATACCCAGAAGGTATGCCCGATCGTCAGGAGGTTTATTTGAAAATGGTTTAATTAGCAGTTTTGCATACACAGCGTGACAACACTTACGTAGCACGCCGTGTTAGTTACGTCACTTTATGCCGACACATGGTAATTATTTCAGTTCTTTTATTCAGAGTATCTGGTGTTATCATTATCAACAGTTTTTCGTCTAAGCAAAGATTGCATAGGTGCTGATTTCTCCTTTGCGGTGTTGATTTCTTTATGATGTCCCATCTAATGTCATACTGGGTTTTATTTTCTGTTAATTTCCAAATGTATTTGGATAATTCAGTATCTGCAGCATATTTCTTGTCTCTAAATGACTTGGTGTGATTATTGTATCTTAAATTGCCCACCACAAAGACCTATATATTTCATGCATTTGTCCTTAGTAGTAACTGATGCTTGGTACACAATGTTGCTAGACAAACATTCCCCTCTCAAAGGACACTTACTTGGAGCTCTACAATTACATTTCTTATCTTGAGTGTTAACTGACATGTTTTTGAGAATTTTTTTTTTTCGATCTGTTGAATAATCGGTAAAGCTTGCTTCCGCGAGGGAAATGTTTGTCTAGCAACTGGAGGAATATATGCCCAATTTTCGTTCTTACATTTTTCGAGTATGGTGGGTTGAACCAAATAAGTTTCCTGTTTTGTCTTTTCACTGTGACGAGAGCTGCTTGCTTTAGAGTTATTACCCAACGACATTACGGTATAGCCCGCGGTTTGAAGGGCCGTCGTGTATACGTTATCTGATTCTTCTGCTACCACTCCTTCAGACGAAAGGGGTTGCAATCTTTTGCCGATGGTTTTAGGAATGTTCCTTATTATTGGGGGGGGGGGGTGGGGGGGTGATTTGAGTTTTTGTGAACATAGATCGGCTGGGCGTTCGGTTTTACAAACGGCCTGTGTTTCCCGGATTCTAAGTCTAGGTTAACTGTTGATAATGATAACACCAGATACTCTGAATAAAAAAACTGAAATAATTACCATGTGTGGGCATAAAGTGACGTAACTAACACGGCGTGCGACTTAAGTGTCGTCACGCTGTGTATGTAAAACGGCTAATAAAACCATTTTCAAATAAACCTCCTGACGATTGGGCACACCTTCTGGGTATGCCCGTGAAACTCAGAGTCGGGGTTATTGCATATCTTTTGTTTATTTATTTATTTATTTTAATTGTGTGTGTGTGTGTGTGTGTATGTATGTATATATATATATATGTATATATATATATGTATATAACAGCACATCCATGATACTGGATAACAACAATGGGTTATCATCTTTGAATGTCTTTCAAAACATTCCAATGTGTTTGATAACAATGGGAGCACTTTCTTGCAAAAGAGGATGGATTTGCCTTATTGTAACATTCATTTTTATGTACAGACACAGATGTGTCTGTACATATTGCCATCATCTGCGTCTGTCCTCGCCGATGTCGGCGCCGTGCACTTTCCTTGTTAACACGATAAGTGGAGGGCAGTTTTACTTTTTGGCTTTATATTTACAGAGCTGATGAATATTCATAAAACGCAGGTCAAGTTCGAAAATCAGCATGATCGGGCCATTATTGTAGAAGTTATGCTGTTTTTTCATTTTTCAGCATATATGCAACACTGTTAACACATTTCAAGGAAAACCGATAGGCCTGTTGTCATGAAACTCACAGGAGTAATCAATCTTACTAAAACACAGATCAAGTTCGAAAATCGGCATGATCGGGCCACTATTTTAGTTGTTATGCTGTTTTTTTCACTTTTTAGCATATATGCAACACTGTAAACACATTTCAAGGAAAACCAATAGACTTGTTTTCATGAAACTCACAGGAGTAATCAATCTTACTAAAACACAGGTCAAGTTCGAAAATCAGCATAATCAGGCCGTTATTAGTACCACTAGCGTATACGCTGGCGGTACTCATGGTTTTAGTCCTGACCCGTCTCGTACAGCTCCTGCGCCCCCGCCGGCTCCTGCGGCTCCGCAGTCGGGCGCCGGAAACAAGTCACCGTTACCGCTTCTCCTCCTAGACCGCCAGGACCTGTGTCCCCATCTCTTGGATTTAGGTCACATATGATCTCAACTTGAACACCCTGGTTTTTTTGTCTCTGTCGGTGCATTGGCCTGGGCGTGACACTTGTTTAAATGCACCCTTGTCAAAATTTTTGAAAATTCAAGGCTAAATATCTCCCAAACCAAAGGAATTATGGGAAAAATTACCACAGAAGCCTGACCGAAAGTCATATCTGGAGATTCCAATGCCCTTGGATTTGACTTTTGACCTTTTTTTCAAGGTCAAACAAGCCAAAATTTTCTAAAAATGGGAATTTTCTGCAAAAAATATTTGTTTGTGCTATTTTTTGGAAACTACACAGATCTAAGCTCTCCTGTTATAGTGAGGGGTTACAATTGGGGACTCCTTTCATCTTTGGGAGTTTGGGGTCAATCGGTGCTTTTTCACGGGAGAAGCAGCCATTAGATACCGAAACTGAAAACTTGCTTTTATTCTGGAATGGTAAATGCCAGAGACCTTTTGTTCCTTGCATTTTGTAAAACTTGTCAAGTGCAATACTGGAGGTGGTGTCCATTTTTTTGTTTTAGATATGGTTTAGGCATTGCGCTATATCAAAAATTACAACATCGCAATATTCAGTGGGGAAAATGTTAATATTCCAAAATTACCAGAGATATGCCCATAGTTACTATTGAACTTGAATAGGAAGTTATATACTGGTAATCTAACTGTGACCTTGAAATTGACCTTTGACCTACTTTTCATGATGAACTGCACTTTGAAGTTTTCTGATCTTTATATCTCCAAAACTGGCAAAGATACGCCCATAGTTACTATTGAACTTGAATAGGAAGTTATATACAAGTAATCTAACTGTGACCTTTAAATTGACCTTTGACCTACTTTTCACATGACCTTTAAATTGACCTTTGACCTACTTTTCACCATGAACTGAACTTTGCAAATTTTCTAGCCCTTATATCTCCAAAACTGGCAGAGATACACCCATAGTTACTATTGAACTTTAATAGGAAGTTATATACTGATAATCTAACTGTGACCTTTAAATTGACCTTTGACCTACTTTTCACCATGAACTGAACTTTGCAAATTTTACATCCCTTATATCTCCAAAACTGGCAGAGATACACCCATAGTTACTTTTAAACTTGAATAGGAAGTCATATACTGGCATTCTTATTGTGACCTTGAAATTGACATTTGACCTACTTTTCAACATAAGCTGAACTTTGCAAATTTTTTTATCCCTTATATCTCGAAAACTGGCAGAGATAGGTCCAAAGTTACTATTGAACTTGAATAGGAAGTCATATACTGGCAATCTTACTGTGACCTTGAAATTGACCTTTGACCTACTATTTATGATGAACTGCACTTTGCTTGTTTCCTGGCCTTCATATCTCCAACATTGGCAAAGAAATGCCCATAGCTACTATTGAACTTATATAGGAAGTCATATACTGTGACCTTCAAATTTACCTTTGACCTACTTTTTATCACAAACTGAACTCTGCATATTTTCTTGCCCTTCATATCTTCAAAACTAGCAGAGATCTGCCCAGTGTTGTCCCTAGGTTTTCTCTTTTGTCAGCATACCGGTATATGCAATACTGATAATGCATTTCAAGGAAAACCAATAGGCCTATTGTCTAGAAAATCACAGGAGTGATCAGTGTTAGGAAAATACAGGTCAATTTGAACATCTCCTTGATTGGACCATTTTAACTGTTATGTTTTTTTGATTTTTTTTTTTTTTTTTTTTTTTTTGGCATATTTTGAGAACTCTTGTTTATTGCATTTTATAGAGCTTGTCAAGCACAAGACTGGTGGTGGTGTCCAATTTTTTTTTTTTTTTTTTTGGTGGGGGGGGGGGGGCATACGAATGCGCTTACTCCAGCTGGTGGTACAATATCCAGAGGCGGTATCGCCTCTCTGATCCTCTAGTTTTATAAGTTATGCTGTTTTTTCACATTTCCTCAAATTTCCTCAGATTTAATTCTTAGGCATGTTAATAGCCTTATTATTTAAGTAATAAGATACGTAAAAGTGTTTGTTTGACATTTCCTGCATCTTTACAACATTGTTAGTTGATTATGTAAACATGATGGTAAACTTGTTATCATGTATTGTGTAATCAAGTGTCAAAAACGGAAATAACTCGTATCATTGCAGTTTGTCAGATTCAATCATCCACTATGTTCAGAATCTCAGAATGGAGGAAATTGGACATTTAACACTGTTCTATTGATACTTTTCTCATCTCATCAATTTTCTTAGTTGGTCATAAAAAAATGGCAGTAAAATGTTTATTTTGTTTTATGTTAAAAAAGTGTTAAAAACGAAAATAAACCCATTTCAGAACAGTGCTGTCTTGTTTACATTTTGGCATTTTCAAGATGTGACTTTGAAGTTCCATGGGCCTGAAGACCTTTGCTAGTCACATTTTCTGAATATCTGTGATACTAATATTTTATAATTAAAAATTGATGGTCATTATGCTGTTAAACATTATGTGATATTGCATCAAAATGTGAAGAAACCCCTATTTTGGGCACTGCTCCCATGATAACCATTTAAGGAAAATCATGTCACTTACTGTTCTCAAACTTACAGGAAAGAAACATGGGACTAAAATACAGCTTCAGTAGGCAATGCAGTCTGTTTGGTAACTTTTTTTGGCAGTTAAACAGTTTTTTGTGAAAATTTATTTTTTCACATGTTGGCATTTTTAAGGTGTGACTTTGAAGTTCCATGATCGTGAAGACCTTTGCTTGTCATGTTTTCTGAATGTCCATGTTACTAATATTTTATTAATAACATTTGATGGTCATTATGCTGTTAAACATTATGTAATGTTGCATCAAAATTTGAAAAAAAAAACCTGTTTTGGGCACTGCTCCTATGATGATCATTGAAGGGAAATCATGTCACTTACTGTTCTCAAACTTACAGGAAAGAAACATGGGTCTAACATACAGCTTCAGTAGGCAATGCAGTCTGTTTGGTAAATTTTTCTGGCAATTTAACAGTTTTTTGTGAAAATTTAATTTTTCACTTCTTAGCATTTTCAAGGTGCGACTTAGAACCTCCACGGGCTTGAAGACCCATGCTAGTCACATTTTCTGAAAATCCATGACACATATATTTTATTATTAAAAATTGATGTATTATGCTGTTAAGCATTATGTAATGTTGCATCAAAATAGAAGAAAACACAATATTTGGTGCTTCTGCCATGATGACCATTATGGGAAAACCGTGTTACTTATGATTGTCAAACTTTCAAAAAAGAAACACAGGACTAAAATGCAGCCCGAGTTGGAAAAGCAGTCTAATTGGCTTCTTTTTCTGGAAGTTTTACATTTTAGTGAAATATTCATTATCTTTTTGGCATATTCATTGTGGGACTCTGAGCTCCCATGGACATGAAGCCGGATGGTAATCAAATTTTCTACATGTTCATGCTATTTATAGTCAATAATCAAACATTGGTGATAATTATTCTATAATTTATTATGTAATGTTACATCAAAATTGACAATAATCTTTTTGCACTGCTACTGCAAACATTATGAAAAGAAAACTGTGTTATTTATTATTATATTTAACTTATGAGTATGATTTTTAGGATTGGCATGCAGTTCAAATTAGAAAGCCAGGTCAATTGGGTTACGTATCATTTATTATTGAATTTTATGCAATTTTGTGTGAAATTTCATTTTTCTCATTCTGGCACTTTCTAAGTATAAACTTGAACTCTGATGGGCCTGAAGCCTTATGCTTTTACTTTCGTTGGTGTTACCTGTTGTGCAAAATTAAAATTTGATGTTGACTGTGCAGTTAAACATTATGTATTATTGCATCGGAATTGGTAGTCTCCTTTTTTGTGCATTATTGTTTTGTGCTTTTCTTAAGTTGTGACTTATGGGCCTGAAAGACCTTTGAGAGGGTCAGTCTGTAAATTTCCCTTGGGTATCACTTAGCTAATTTCAGTATTAAAAAATAATTTGCCTAATTAATCGGCCATTAAATGAGATTACATAAAGCACACTTGTTGATATTTCCCTGTAAACTCCCATAGGTTAAGCTCTCTGCTAGATTAATAATAAGGAAGCAGTGATAATTATGCAGGTGAATTTTGTTTAATATTGCAAATAAGTTTTTAATATATATATATCAAACTCAAAGATTAAAAGTTTGAATAGCAGCTTCATTGGAATTATATTTACCTCTGCCAAGGAGGTTATATTTTCACCCCTGTTTGTCATCAACATAACTCAAAAAGTTATGGACCGATTTTGCTGAAATTTTCAGGAACTGTCAGAAGTGGGCCAAAGAGGACAATAATCAATAATAATTAACAATTGCTACCTTGGCAGAGGTCTGCACTCTCGGAGCACTTTTCTAGTTTTGTTATGTTTTCCTTTATAATTTTTTCTCAAACACTTGCATTTGTGACTTTTAACTCTCATCCGCCTGAGGCTCTGACATTTCTGTATTTCCACATAAGCAGTTGTATTGTTTTTTATGTCTTTAAAAATTATGTTACTTATGTAATATTATTTTATGCACTGTCATCATTTTTCAAATATTGAGACTTTCATCATGTGAATTTAAACTCATGGTCCTGAAACTGTAATCTTATTGAAAGGGTAGATTGAGACCATCTTCTGGGTCTTCCGGAAGACAGTCAGGTTATTAAGTTTATATTGCCTGGTATCTATTTTTTCTTCTGTTGGAAGACCAACAAAATGGAGGATGGATCAAAATAGATACTTTGGAATACTGTCAGAAAATATCTCTGGGTCCGCTCATGTTATTGACCATTTTACCTGTTGTGCATGATTAAAATTCAGTGTTGACTGACAGTGCTATTATAAGCATTATTTATTATTGCATCAAAATTGACAAAATGACCTATTTTGCATCTTTATTTTCTGTTTTTTGTCTGTACATTTGACAGCTTTGCAGGGACAAAATTTTTGAAAAATGTCACATACTTTTCGGAGGTAATCATCATTCATTTTGGTGCCCCATGTTTTGAAAATGATTTTCTTTTCAATGGGAGGGGGTGCTTTTCATTTAAGCATTTACTTGTCATTTACTTTATTATACTATTGATGCAGTCTGTATACAGATTTAAATACAGGTCTGTACATTTAAATGTTTTTATCTGTCATGGTGTAGAATTAGAAATTAAAGTAATAAAAATTAATTCCCATTTCATTTTTTTGCAGGCAGGGCTTGTTTTGTTAGTTATCTTGGTGCTGCATGCCTGCAGTGAAGTAGATTTGTCAAGTCCAAATTTGTCTCTGTGTCACTAGATGCCAAATGGGAGTCGACACCACTGATGCTAGAAACTAGGTATAGCCTGAATGACCATGCTTGGCAATGAGTTCATGGACTGCATTTATAAGAACCAATAATAAATTATAAAGACATGGGGAAAATCATTGTCTGACAGGTCATCCCCACTTGCAGATATGCCAGAGGCTAAACATAGTCTAACAGAAATAAGATACTTAGTTTGACCAGCACAGAATTGGGAGCAACTGCAGATCTTTTGTAGCACAGGTCATCTGGACCTTCAGTTCTCAAAATTTTTCCTATGTCTGAATATTTGTTAGATATAGAACACTTGCTAGTTCTAATATATTTCTGTCATAGGCCTTGTTCAGAATTGAAGTTATCATACTAGCTGGATTGATCTATCTCAGTGGGAATTTTGCTTAGGTACAGTCAATTTAATCAGCTTAATTTGTCTGGCATGCCCCCTCACACAGCAACATGAACAGAGTCATAGACCACAAAGCTTTCCTGACTTTACCCAAGTATTTTATAACCCCATTCAAACGAGACACTTTCAATCGCGATTAGTGCCAAATCGCGATTCTATTGATGTAAAGTTTCTAGTGTGAACGCAGTAGAGACGCCAAATCGCGATTCAAATTAATCCTACTCGAGAGGTGGATTCTATCGATGTAAACTTAAATCGCGATATAAAATTTCCTAGTGAGAACGGGATCGATGTTAACACCGGAAGTTGAGGACTTAAGAATGGTCTCTGAAAGTCGATGTGTGTATTGAAGGGATACAAAAGCAAAGCTTTCAAAAAAAAAAGGATTTTATATGTGAAAGCACTTTGTTTAAAAAAAGCAAATGTTTCTTTATATAACCCCAACTAACATCTGAGATTATGAAAAAGATAATTGCATCACATCATCAATGTTGACTTTACATAGCAACCCCTACCTTTATCACTAAAGTATGTCTCAATAACTTGTTTATTTATATAAGTTTTAAGGAATATTGAAAATTGGCCCTTGGTAACTGCATAGCATAGTGGGGCCTTAAACAGATGATCTTATTTTGGTATGGGTCCTGTGAGCATGTGCCTGAGGTCTTATAAGCAAAGACAGTCACTTAAAGTTAGCTCATAGTGAAAGATAGTCTGAAGGTTTTGGGTTGACTTAGTTTTACTATGAAGCTATATATATATATATATATATATATATATATATATATATATATATATATATATGGACAATTAAAATCTGAACATGAGGCTTTTATTATCTACTAAATTTTCACAACCTGCATAAGCTAAATGAAAATGACTATATCATTTCAGCGAGTTTCTGGCCAAGGAGAGTAATGCCATGCTGTGGGCTTTTGTGGATACTGTGGCAGAGGCCAACACTGCTGACATGCAAGATAGTAAGTATACAGTTTATCTGAATGATGTGATTTCATTTTGCATCTAATCTTTTATACGCGGTGGTGTCTACTGGTTTAATTGCCTATTTTAATGAACTACATATACTTCAAAGAATGAACTACATGCTATTAAAAAGATTGTTTTATGAATTGCCAAGAATATACTTCAGTTTAAGGATCAGTGAGTGACCCTCATCAGTGATCAATCAGCAGTTGCTATCTGCATTGCATGATATTCCCAGTCACTGGAATGCTGTTTGACCTTTTTATAAATTCAATATATTTGAAAAGTAAAATTATTTGCTATGTTTAATAATTATGTATTTATGTTGGGCGTTAACGGGAGTCACCCTAACAATTTTATGAAAAGGAGTAAAAGAGCGGAGCGTAACAGATTGTGAAATGTGTACCTACATACCATGGGCCCAGGGGCCCAACTGCTCCATGATAAGTTCTGAAAGAGAAATCTGTACACAGCGAGATGTCTGTAATACATCCTCTACATAATTATTAAAGGTGGGAAATTTTAAAAAGCGCCCTGTATTTATGTACAGACGAAGTCACCTGCGTGGGAATTTTTCATTTTGGCAGCCCCATAAGTGGAAAACCGGTTCACCTTTTGGCTTTAAACTTTAAACCATTTAATGAAAACCATGTCATTAACTTTTCTCAACTAACAGAAAAGAAACATAGGACAAAAATACAACTTGAATTTGAAAATCAGTCTAATTTTGCAATTCTGCAAGTAACTCTCTTAGCAATTTTATTTTTATTGTTTTTATGTACAGACACAGATGTGTCTGTACATATAGCCATCATCTGCGTCTGTCGTCGCCGTCGATAAATGGAAAACTGGTATGAAACCTACAGAACTGATGAATATTCATAATACGCAGGTCAAGTTCGAAAATCAGCATGATCGGGTCAATTTTAGGGAATTTATGCTGTTTTTTCACTTTTTTCAGCATATATGCAGCACCGATAACACGATAAGTGAAAAACCATTTTACCTTTTGGCTTGAAAGTTACAGAACTGATGAATATTCATAATACGCAGGTCAAGTTCGAAAATCGGCATGATCGGGTCATTTTTAGGGAATTTATGCTGTTTTTTCACTTTTTTCAGCATATATGCAACCCCGATAACACGATAAGTGGAAAACCATTCTACCTTATCCTGTTTTTTTTTGTTTGTTTGTTTGTTTGTTTTTTTTTTTTTTTTTTTTCAATTTTTTCAGCATTTTTATAACACCGATAACATGATAAGTGTAAAAATGTTTTTCCTTTTGGATTGAAATTTACAGAACTGGTGAATATTTATAATACGCAGGTAAAGTTTGAAAATTGGCATGATTGGACTATTTTTACAAAAGTAATGCTTTTTTTTTCCCTTTATTCAGCATACATGCAACACTGATAACGCATTTTAAGGAAAACCCATCAGCCTTTTGTCTTGCAACTCACAGGAGTGATCAATCTGACCAGTATACAGATCAAGTTTGAAAATAAGCTTGATCAGTTAAGTTTTGATGAAGTTATTAGCCTTTTTGTATATAAGTGGTTTTCCTTCAGATTTAATTCTTAAGCATGTTAACAGTCTCATTACGGCACTAATTGGATATGTAAAAGTGTTGTTTTAACATTTTCTGCTTCTTAACAATATTTTTAGTTGATTATATAAAAATGACGGTAAAGCTATTATCGTGCATTGTGTAATAAAGTATCAAAAATGGAAAGGCAGTTCGTCAGATTCAATCATTCACTATGTTCAGAATCTCCAAATGGAGCTAATTGGACATTATAAATTGTTCTATTGATATTTTTCCTATGTCAACAATTTTCCTAGTTGATCATTTAAAAATGACAGTTAATTGATTATGGTTTTTGTAAAAAAGGTGTTGAAAATGGAAAGAAAATCATTTCAGTACAGTTATCTCTTGTTAACATTTTGGCATTTTGAAAGTGTGACCCTAACTTCCATGTCCTTGGAGACCTTTCCATATCACATTTTCTGAATATCCATGATACTTTTATTTTTTTATAAAAAAATTGATGGTCATTATGTTGTTAAGTATTATGTTATATTGCATGAAAACCCTATTTTGGACACTGCTGCCAGGATAGCGATTAAGGGAAAACCATGTTACTTATGATAATCAACCTTACTGAAAAGACTGAAGTGCAGCTTGTGTTGGAAAACCATCGTAATTGTTATCTGTTTTGAAAGCAATGCAGTACAGTGCTATTTGGTGCAATAAATGTATATGGATAGTAGGCAGTTAATTCAGGGTTATAAAATAATTTGCTTAATTGATTTTCAAGTTATTTCAGGGTTATAAAATAATTTGCTTAATTAATTTTCAAGTGGGCATTAATGAGATTACATAAACACACATTGAGATTTCATTGTAAAGTCCCATCGGTTTAGCTTTCTTAACTGTGTCACATAATTAGGAATCGATGATTATTATGCAGGTAAATGTTATTTAATATGGAAAATAAGTTTACAAAAAAAATTTTGTGTAACGCTTACATTAATGCTAAAGATGGATAACAGTGCCTTATTATTCTCAAACTCAATAGGGTTATTCATATCATGTTAGTAATTGTACAGCTAGATTAAAAGTTTGAATAGCAGCTTTATTGGTATTTTTTGTTATGTTTTATTTTACATTTTCTTTTATTTTTTATGCTGTTTTTTCACTTTTTTCAACATATATGCAACATTAATAACACAATATAAGAAAAACAGCTTAGCCAATTGTCATTATACTCACAGGAGTGGTCAATCTTACAAAAATGCAGGTTGAGTTTCGAAAATCAGCGTTATCGGGCCATTATTTTAGAAGTTGTACTGTTTTTTCAAATTTCCTCAGATTCAATTCTTAGGCATGTTAACAGTCTCATTATTGAACTAATAAGATACGTAAAAGTGTTTGTTTGATATTTCCTGCATCTTTACAACATTGTTAGTTGATTATGTAAAAATGATGGTAAGCTTGTTATCATGTATTGTGTAATCAAGTGTCCAAAACGGAAATAAACTCTTATCATTGCAGTTTGTCAGATTCAATCATCCACATCTGCCATGATGACCATGATGGGAAAACCGTGTTACTTATTATTGTCAAGCTTTCAAAAAAGAAACACAGGACTAAAATGCAGCCCGAGATGAATAAGCAGTCTAATGGGCTTCTTTTTCTGGAAGTTATACATTTGAGTGAAATATTCATTATCTTTTTGGCATATTCACTGTGGGACTCGGAGCTCCCATGGACATGAAGCCGGATGGTAATCAAATTTTCTACATGTTCATGCTATTTATAGTCAATAATCAAAAATTGGTGATAATTATTCTATAATTTATTATGTAATGTTACATCAAAATTGACAATAATCTTTTTGCACTGCTACTGCAAACATTATGAAAAGAAAACTGTGTTATTTATTATTATATTTAACTTAAGAGTATGATTTTTAGGATTGGCATGCAGTTCAAATTAGAAAGCCAGGTCAATTGGGTTATCATTTATTATTGAATTTAATGCAATTTTGTGTGAAATTTCATTTTTCTCATTCTGGCACTTTCTAAGTATAAACTTGAACTCTGATGGGCCTGAAGCCTTATGCTTTTACTTTCGTTGGTGTTACCTGTTGTGCAAAATTAAAATTTGATGTTGACTGTGCAGTTAAACATAATGTATTATTGCATCAGAAGTGGTAGTCTCCTATTTTGTGCATTATTGTTTTGTGCTCTTCTTGAGTTGTGACTTATGGGCCTGAAAGACCTTTGAGAGGGTCAGTCTATAAATTTCCCTTGGGTATCACTTCGCTAATTTCAGATATAAAATGTAATTTGCCTAATTGATAGGCTACATAAAGCACACTTGTTGATATTTCCCTGTAAACTCCCATAGGTTAAGCTCTCTGCTAGATTAATAATAAGGAAGCAGTGATAATTATGCAGGTAAATTTTGTTTAATATTGCAAACAAGTTTTTAATATATATATATATATATATATATATATATATATATATCAAACTGAAAGATTAAAAGTTTGAATAGCAGCTTCATTGGAATTATATTTACCTCTGCCAAGGAGGTTATATTTTCACCCCTGTTTGTCATCAACATAACTCAAAAAGTTATGGACCGATTTTGCTGAAATTTTCAGGAACTGTCAGAAGTGGCCCAAAGAGAACAAAAATCAATAATAATCAACAATTGCTACCTTGGCAGAGGTCTGCACTCTCGGAGTGCTTTTCTGGTTTTGTTATGTTTTCCTTTATAATTTTTTCTCAAACACTTGCATTTGTGACTTTTAACTCTCATCCGCCTGAGGCTCTGACATTTCTGTATTTCCACATAAGCAGTTGTATTGTTTTTTATGTCTTTAAAAATTATGTTACTTATGTAATATTATTTTATGCACTGTCATCATTTTTCAAATATTGAGACTTTCATCATGTGAATTTGAACTCTCATGGTCCTGAAACTGTAATCTTATTGAAAGGGTAGATTGAGACCATCTTCTGGGACTTCCGGAAGACAGTCAGGTTATTAAGTTTATATTGCCTGGTATCTATTTTTTCTTCTGTTGGAAGACCATCAAAATGGAGGATGGATCAAAATAGATACTTTGGAATACTGTCAGAGAATATCTCTGGGTCCGCTCATGTTATTGACCATTTTACCTGTTGTGCATGATTAAAATTCAGTGTTGACTGATAGTGCTATTATAAGCATTATTATGTACAGACACAGATGTGTCTGTACATATAGCCATCATCTGCATCTGTCGTCGCCGTCGTCGTCGCCGTGCACTTTTACCGATAACACGATAAGTGGAAAACCATTTTACCTTTTGACTTGAAACTTGCAGAAATGATGAATATTTATAATACGCAGGTCAAGTTCGAAAATCAGCATGATCGGGTCACTTTTAGGGAATTTATGCTGTTTTTTCACTTTTTTCAGCATATATGCAGCACCGATAACACGATAAGTGGAAAACCATTTTACCTTTTGACTTGAAACTTACAGAACTGATGAATATTCATAATACGCAGGTCAAGTTCGAAAATCAGCATGATCGGGTCACTTTTAGGGAATTTATGCTGTTTTTTCACTTTTTTCAGCATGTATGCAGCACCGATAACACGATAAGTGGAAAACCATTTTACCTTTTAACTTGAAACTTACAGAACTGATGAATATTCATAATACGCAGGTCAAGTTCGAAAATCAGCATGATCGGGTCACTTTTAGGGAATTTATGCTGTTTTTATGTACAGACACAGATGTGTCTGTACATATAGCCATCATCTGCGTCTGTCGTCGCCGTCGTCGCCGTCGTCGCCGTGCACTTTTACCGATAACACGATAAGTGAAAAACCATTTTACCTTTTGACTTGAAACTTGCAGAACTGATGAATATTCATAATACGCAGGTCAAGTTCGAAAATCAGCATGATCGGGTCACTTTTAGGGAATTTATGCTGTTTTTTCACTTTTTTCAGCATATATGCAGCACCGATAACACGATAAGTGGAAAACCATTTTACCTTTTGACTTGAAACTTACAGAACTGATGAATATTCATAATACGCAGGTCAAGTTCGAAAATCAGCATGATCGGGTCACTTTTAGGGAATTTATGCTGTTTTTTCACTTTTTTCAGCATATATGCAGTACCGATAACACTATAAGTGGAAAACCATTTTACCTTTTGACTTGAAACTTACAGAACTGATGAATATTCAAAATACGCAGGTCGAGTTCGAAAATCAGCATGATTGGGTCACTTTTAGGGAATTTATGCTGTTTTTTCACTTTTTTCAGCATATATGCAGCACCGATAACACGATAAGTAGAAAACCATTTTACCTTTTGACTTGAAACTTACAGAACTGATGAATATTCATAATACGCAGGTCAAGTTTGAAAATCAGCATGATTGGGCCATTTTTAGGGAATTTATGCTGTTTTTTCACTATTTTCAATATAAATGCAACACTGATAACACAATATAAGAAAAACGGATTGGCCAATTGTAATTATACTCACAGGAGTGGTCAATCTTACTAAAAAGCAGGATGAGTTCGAAAATCAGCATAATCGGGCCATTATTTTAGAAGTTATACTGTTTTTTCACATGTCTTCAGATTCAATTATTAGGCATGTTAACAGTCTCATTATTTAACTAATAAGATGCCTAAAAGTGTTTGTTTGATATTTCCTGCATCTTTACAACATTGTTAGTTGATTATGTAAAAAACATGGTAAACTTGTTATCATGTATTGTGTAATAAAGTGTCAAAAATGGAAATAAACTCATATCATTGCAGTTTGTCAGATTCAATCATCCACTATGTTCAGAATCTCAGAATGGAGGAAATTGGACATTTAACACTGTTCTATTGATAGTTTTCCCATCTCATCAATTTTCTTAGTTGGTCATATAAAAATGGCAGTAAAATGTTTATTTTGTTTTATGTTAAAAAAGTGTTAAAAATGGAAATAAACCCATTTCAGAACAGTGCTGTCTTGTTTCACTTTTTTCAGCATATATGCAGCACCGATAACACGATAAGTGGAAAACCATTTTACCTTTTGACTTGAAACTTACAGAACTGATGAATATTCATAATACGCAGGTCAAGTTTGAAAATCAGCATGATCGGGTCACTTTTAGGTAATTTATGCTGTTTTTTCACTATTTTCAATATAAATGCAACACTGATAACACAATATAAGAAAAACGGATTTGCCAATTGTAATTATACTCACAGGAGTGGTCAATCTTACTAAAACTCAGGTTGAGTTCGAAAATAAGCATAATCGGGCCATTACTTAAGAAGTTATACTGTTTTTTCACATTTCCTCAGATTCAATTATTAGGCATGTTAACAGTCTCATTATTTAACTAATAAGATGCCTAAAAGTGTTTGTTTGATATTTCCTGCATCTTTACAACATTGTTAGTTGATTATGTAAAAAACATGGTAAACTTGTTATCATGTATTGTGTAATAAAGTGTCAAAAATGGAAATAAACTCATATCATTGCAGTTTGTCAGATTCAATCATCCACTATGTTCAGAATCTCAGAATGGAGGAAATTGGACATTTAACACTGTTCTATTGATACTTTTCCCATCTCATCAATTTTCTTAGTTGGACATATAAAAATGGCAGTAAAATGTTTATTTTGTTTTATGTTAAAAAAGTGTTAAAAATGGAAATAAACCCATTTCAGAACAGTGCTGTCTTGTTTACATTTTGGCATTATCAAGGCGTGACTTTGAAGTTCCATGGGCCTGAAGACCTTTGCTAGTCACATTTTCTGAATATCTGTGATACAAATATTTTATAATTAAAAATTGATGGTCATTAAGCTGTTAAACATTATGTAATATTGCATCAAAATTTGAAGAAACCCCCATTTTGGGCACTGCTTCCATGATGACCATTTAAGGAAAATCATGTCACTTACTGTTCTCAAACTGACAGGATAGAAACATGGAACTAAAATACAGCTTCAGTAGGCAATGCAGTCTGTTTGGTTATTATTGCATCAAAATTGACAAAATGACCTTTTTTGCATCTTTATTTTCTGTTTTTTGTCTGTACATTTGACAGCTTTGCTGCCTTGTTTAAACCATTCTAACCTTTAGACAGAGAATAATCTACTTAAAATTGAATAACTGCTGTCAAAATGTATGCAACAGTGCAGGAATAAGTTAAATGGAATTGTTCTCATTATTACATGAAAAATGGAACTTATGGATGTACAGGGAAAAGTGATATCTAGCATTCTACATGCATGTCCTTGAGGTCCATTGAGTGAGTGTCATTTTGGTGTCCAGATGTACATGAATTCACCAGAATGAAGTGATGTGAGTTATCAATGTACTCAGAAAAATTCAGCATTTACGTTTTTTAAATTATCTGGAATTTAGTATTATATTTGAGGTGGTGAGAAGCTGCCCCATTTTGCCACTAGTTTATGAAACATCTATAAAATCGGGTTTTTCTGACTTCTCTCATACATTTTAACATTCCCTAAGATAGCTCAAATAAGAGCCAACAATCATATCTGAAGGAACGTAATGATCATAAATTTACTGTTCAAAAAGGAACAAAACAATATTTCCATGATACACATACTATATGTGGTTCTGGGTCTTTGGGGTAAGAGTGAACTGAACCGCATGTATGGGGTGACGGTCTCTATGGGGTTGAAAAGTGATGAGCATTATTTAATGAGCATGTTTTTTCCTTTCAGAAGAACCTAAGGAAGTGTATGAGATGATTCTGTCCATAGCAGAAAAACTTATTCCTTCCAAATTACAACTGGGCCTTCTCAAGTTTTCATTATCATTAAGATCTTATTCACCAGCTGCAGAAATGCATAATCAGGTGAGTAAACAGAAATGTCTTAACATTTATATGTTCAGGTATGGTAGTATGTGCACATATTGTCGTCCTGTAGATCCATCCAGGCCCAAAGCTAAGCTGAAAGTTATTGTTATTTAAAATTATATTCCTACACTTAAATTCTATCAGCCATTTGCAGCTTACTACAGAACTTGATAAAAACACTTTCTTCGCTGTCAGGTTTCAGCTCTTGCTTACCTCTGCTTTCATCTCCAGCTTGATGTGGCGATGCGATCACACAGTCAGAATATCCATGAAAGCTCACTTGATTGTGGGTACCTAGATAACTCATTCAGTTGTCACATTCTTCAAGTTCAGAAAGTTTACACCACTTTGATGATGATCTCTCTCATTTCTACTGGATCTAAGTGTACTGCTGCAGATAGACTTTTTTCCTATCTTTTCAGTCCAGCATCTCCTTCACTTACTCTGCAATTTCTGATGATTTTGAACTTTCAAAGCAGTTTTTATGTACAGACACAGATGTGTCTGTACATATAGCCGTCACCTGTGTCTGCTGTCGCCGTGCACTTTTACCGATAACACAATACGGTAATATGCCAAACAATTCGACCAAGATTGATTAATTAATTTCATGGAAATGTCATTTTGGTCGAATTGATTAAAATATAGCAATGGAAACCTTTGATATCGTCAGATTGTTTGGGGCATCTGCCAAAACGTCCATCTTACGGAAGTATTACATTTTACCCAAAGTGTTACACAAGATAAGCTGCAATTTTCGCCTAACACGTCTTTCAGGCACGTTTTATCATCCTTTTGAAATCTTATTTTGCTGTGTACAATATGTGCTAACATTACTTAACATTCAAACAGACGACAGTTATAATTTCTATCTATTTATTTCCCTCTTCTACGATCATTTACATGATGCGCTTCACAAGTGGGACAAATATTTCCCCGGAGACAGGTGTTGTAAACAATGCCCGGTCACTTATATTTGAAACCGGCAGCTTTAGTGGACTTAAACTAGTTATGTGATCTACGTATGCCCTATTTGAATTTTAATATGACAACTAAAATCAACCGAATAGAAATTTTTTTACCAGTCTGAGATCAGTTGTTTTCAACTCGCAAGGCTTCCTCGGCGTCGAGGCGTAGACGTATGTACTTCCGAAGAAAATTCAATCACCCCTATCAAAGAATACCAACTGGTACTCAAACGGAATTCAGTGTAACTTAAAATTACTTTTAAGTATTTAAAGGGATAATAACTCTTTGTATGATATCTATATTTCACAATAAAAACATTGTGAACAACTCGTAGAAATATAACATATTCTGTTTTACCACAAAAACGGCAGTTATAGCTATTATTCAGATATCTGAGCTTGTCTTCAGACCACGTGACCTCCATAAATGGCTGTACTCAGTTATAATCTCTTAAGAGATTTTAACAAAAAACCAAACTGTTTAGAAAAAAACCAGGGACTAACTTTGAATGTAAAAATGGATTCATTAACCAATGGTAAGTATGGAAAAATTGTTGTTTACTCCTGGAAAATTCATTTTTTGGCCAAAACGAAGAGTTATTATCCCTTTAATTTAAAAAGCATGTCATATTGAAATATATTGAGAAAAGGCAAACTATGGAGTCTACCTGTGCCGATAGACATATGTTGTTGGCACTCTTCCGATTTTCTTACTTATATACACTCCCTGTGCACAAAAATAACGGTGCATATTGAAAACCCCACTGATACAACCTGAACGTAAAATAAGCATTTAATCGCCATAATTTTCACAAAACAAATGCATTTATAATTTGACGTGAGGATTGAGCACACACAGAAATGAGAGACTGGTCTTATCTGGTCTGCTCCAGCATACCTAGCACAAACCACATGTTAATAAAGACGGTCCCATTGTGGGGGAGGAGGTCACAGGAATGGAGTTCTTCATGGATTATGCTAAATAATATCAACATTTCATGCATCTGGAGAAATAAAAAGTGACTCACAGGTAACGAAAATACCCAGTGGGACTCTCTGGGAAGCTCCCAAGGAGATAAGGAATACACCATTTTTATTGTTGACAAATCAGTTATCCATGTAGGTGAACAGCTAAATGTGTTTGTCAGATTTTGACAGCGCGTGGTATTTGGCGCCAAGAAGTCTGGACGGTCGATCCCGCTGATTTTTCGGTCGATTGTAGTAAATGCAGTGTTGACTTTAAGAACATTTCCCCATCTGCATATATATTTCAGTGGATTCAGGTGTATGTCAAGTCTGTATCTTGTCCCCAATTCTCTTCCTTGTAACCATCCACTGGGTCATGAGAAAGACAACATCCGACAAACCCAGAGGCATCCAGTGGACTCTCCTATCCCAGCTTGACCTTGACTTTGCCGATGACCTTGCCCTCCTGTCCTCCAAACACAGCCATCTCCAGGAGAAGACTGACCTTCTGAGTAGCTTTGCTGCAGGACTTTCCATCAGCACCACCAAAACCCAGGTCATGTGCATTAACAACAGTACGACAGCACCTATCACCGTCATTGGGAAACCACTTGTGTCTGTCGACGACTTCACATATCTGGGAAGTCTAATCAGCAAAGACAACGGGGCTCAGAAGGACATCAGGGCAAGACTTGGCAAGGCCCAGAGTTCATTCGCCAGCCTCTGCACAATCTGGAAGTCAGAGCAGTACAGCTTACACACCAAAGTCCATCTTTACAACAGCAATGTGAAGTCTGTTCTGCTCTACGGGTCTGAATGCTGGAGAGTTACTAAGTCTGCGTGAGCAGAGTAGAGTCCTTCCATAACAGGTGTCTCCGCAGGATCTGCCGCATATTCTGGCCAAATAAGATCTCCAACCATGACCTGTACATACTGACAGGGAGCCAGAGTATTGTAGGGCAGATCAAGCGACGGCGATTTAAATGGCTCGGCCATGTACTTAGGATGGACGAGAACCGAGTACCAAAGGTAGCTTTGAGATGGACACCACCTGGAAAAAGAAAGAGAGGAAGGCCCAAGACCACCTGGCGCCGAACAGTGATGGCAGAGCTGAGGGAGGGGGACCTTACATGGGGACAGGCCCAGCACGTAGCCAGAGACAGGGCCAAATGGAAAGAAGTGACTGCGGCCTTATGTCCCACACGGGACGAAGAGCACTGATGATGATGATATATATTTCAATCGAACTTGAAAATAAATTACTTATTTTTCCCAAACTTTTTATCGCTAGCAAATGCTATATATGGTCTGTATGAAGGTATTTACGACATATTCTACCCACTGTCGATATTTGGTTTCATCCAGAACAGACCTTTTTTTATTCTTCAAAATCCCCCCCCCCCCCCCAAGTTACGGCATTAGTCAGCAAGGGCAAGTCTGCTTAATTAGCACAAATTGTATGTCTATAAGCAATTTTAATTGTCATCGGGGACAAAGGAAATGACAGGTATGTCACGCTTCCAGATTAGATTTTCAATTAATTGTTTCTTCCTCATTGACGAGAGCTATTGAAAGGAAAAAAATTGACAAAGGGTCGCGACATGCAGCATCTATTTCACTGGCTTGAAAATTTACCCGAGTCTCGCCGACGATGTGGTCTAACAATCAAAACAAGAAAAAAATTCTGTCACATGATTTTGACGTATGGACTAAATGTTTGAGCCCAGAAAATTAAATTTTATAATATAATTTTTTTGGTCGGATTGACTGGTGCCTGTCAAAATGCTTGGCACATTACTGTAAGTGAAAACCATTTTTTCTTTTGGATTGAAAATTACAAAACTGATGAATATTCATTATATGCAGGTCAAGTTCGAAAATCAGCATAATCAGGCCATTTTTAGGTAAGTTATGCTGTTTTTTTCACTTTTTTCAGCATTTATACAACACCGATAACATAAGTGAAAAACCGTTTTACCTTTTGGCTTGAAACTTACAGAACTGATAAATATTTATAGTACGTGGGTCAAGTTTTTGCTTTGACAACATATTTTTTATTGATCATATAAAAATGACAGTAAATTGATTATTTTGTTTTATGTAAAAAAGGTGTTGAAAATGGAAATAAACTTTTTCAATACAGTTTTTTCTTGTTTACATTTTGGGATTTTCAAAGTGTGACTCTGAACTCTATGGGCTAGTTACATTTTCTGAATATACATGATACTTTTATTTTATTATTAAAAAATTTATGGTTATTATGCTGTTAAGCATTGTGTAATATTACATCAAAATTGAACAAAACCCTATTTTGGGCACTGCCTCCTTGGATTGATCCTGTTAGATTGATCTAGGTATGGGAACTTGTTCTGATGCTTGTTACACATTTTACTTTCATCCTAATCAACTGTTTTGCAGAATTAAAATTTGATGTTGGCTACGCAGTTGAGCATAATACATTATTGCATCAGAATTGACAGTATCCTATTTTCTGCATTTTTATTTTCTGCTTTTTGTCTGTACATTTGACAGCTTTGCTGCCTTGTGTTTAATAAACATTACTTTATCCACAAGATAATTTCCCAGAGGATTATTTTATCTAATGAAAGTGTTATCCAATGGATAGCACTATCCAGTGTTGATGAAACTGGGCTTACATGTTTCCAAATGTAGGTGATAATTTCCGTCAGTTCTTTATTGCATTTAGTTTGAAGGAAAATGTATAGGCAGTTTCAGTGTTGCTGCCACAGTGGTAATATTAAAGTAAAGGCTGATTTGTAGCCAAGGCATTTTGAAAATCCTTTCATACAAGCATCCGTTTTATTCTAATCTTCATCAAATTGAACAATTTTAGGATATTTAAAAGACATACAATATGCATTTGTCCTTCATATAAAAGTATGATTAAATATTAAATATATCAAGTTTACAATATGTAAAATGGCTATATCAGAATGTGTCTTGCATATTCTTTGCAAAATATGTCTGTCAATTTGCTTTTGAATTTGCAGGTGGAATACTCTGAATATCCTCCTCACTCTGTCCTGGATTTCCCTGCTGTTGTCCTGGATTTCCCTTGTGTTATTCTGGATTTCCCTGCTGTTGTCCTGGATTTCCCTAGTGTTGTCCTGGATTTCCCTGTATGATAGCAGATTTGACCACTACATTGGTAAATGAGGGTAAGCTTGGTGCACCTACATGAATATGTAATTAATGCATCAGAATACAAAAGGCAGTAAACTGTTAACTGCTTTTCTTAATGATAAATCTATTTTAAAGTTCAATTTGTCTTTGATAAAAAGGAGGAGATACACTCTGTACATATTGGTCACTCTCACTGAATACATAATTAATAGCAGCATATTTAGGGTAAATGTAATTTTGCAACTATGAAATGGCGTGGGTGTGGTCTACAAATTAGTACTCTTTTCTTATTCCATAAAAAATGGCATGAATTTACACAACCACACAAATTTGTCTAGGCATATTTTATCACAAGAAGACAGTACAGTCTTGTTCTTCACACCCTTTGTTTCTGGTCTTTTTGGTCTTTTTAAGAAATTTAAGCTATGCCCTGCACCAGCTGGTGGTACAATACTTAGAGGTGGTATTGCCTCTCTGATCCTCTAGTTTTTTTTTTTTTTTCTTTACAGTTTTTTGGCTGTGAGGTTAGAATTATAATAGAATCAAAATCAGTCCAGTTATATTTATCTGTAGTGTAAATGCTTGAATACTTGACTTGTATACAAAACGTCCACATAATTTGACTGCAGTCACAGAAATCTCAGGTCACATACTGTAGATGGCTTCTTTTATTGATTTGGAATTGTAAAACAGATTTGTGTTCAATACATACCTATATTATTTTATTTTAATTAAAGACCATACATGAAGCTCAGAGGGGAAGATAAGGATTGGACCAAGGGGTAAATGAAGACCTCAAAACAAAAAGATGGACATAGCTGTGGCCTCTTTGTTTTACTTGTGAGTCAAGTTTTGACATTTTCATGAAAATTATATTTATTATTGCATTGTAAGCCAACTGGAATTATATGAGGGAAAATATAGAAATCCTGTTTTCTTTCATTAAGGCATATCTAGAGTAAAAAGTATACTTTTAAACAACTAAGAAGTAATGGTGATTGATTGACTGCTTGATATTCTCATTATGAAGTGTTTCATATTGAAGGTTTTTATAATATTGAATGTTTTTAATAAACTCATTTCAGAATGCCCTCATTCTGTCCAGGGGTACAGACTTGGAAGTTTACCAGTATCAACTTTGATACTGCCAACACGAGGAACCATGTGCAGTTAACTTTTCTTAAAAGTAACTTATACACTGTATTATGTATTATATATTATAACTTGCAAAAAAATGGCAAGTATATATTGGTCTGCTCATTTCATTAATTGATGGATTTGGGTTTTAAAAATCTGTAAATGGGTAACTGGGCAAGAATGAAGCCTGTTGATTTCTTAAAGCTTATGCCTATGTTTAAAACAAGTTCAAAGTTTTGATATTAACATGGGCACAGTGTATTGAATTTTAAAGTCTGTATTTATTAAGTTATGGCCTAATGACACCAAATTGCAGGAAGTGATACTAGGTTATGACATAATTCTTTCAACTTACCAAGTTTCATCCATAAGATCATGTTTTTGTCTATATATGAAAAAGATTTGAAATTTACATTGGAGATCCCAATTGTAATTTGCAACAAATGGGTCATGGAACATACCTAGCACAAAGAGAACAAAAATAATGGTAGATAGAAATGGTGGAATCCAAGTGGCCAAACATAATATTGTATAATAATTATATGCAAGTGTCAAAATTATGAGTTCATTTTGCCTTGGCAGTCATGTACTTAAGTTTGAAGGTCTCATGTAAAAATTGAAATGTGTGCATAAGTAGAATTTCTTGCATGTTATTGTACTTGTATGTGTACACGTTCATTGTATTATATATAAACGTATTATATTTATTAGAATTTCCTGCATTTTATTTCATATTTTGAGTTCATTGAATTCTGTATTGTTGTAACTAATCACCACAACATTGATACATCTGATCACAATAAACTGTACATGTGTATACTTGTATGAAGTGAATTAAACATTTGGGAGAAATGCAGTGATGAAATAAGTGAAGGCAGCTTTTTATAAATTCCTTTTTTTTCTTATCAGTGAACTTGAGTACATGTATATACCATACACATGGAGCTATTTCATATTCAGGGAATCAATTACTTACACTTAAAGTTGTATTGAGAAGATGCAAATTTAAGATATTTTATGTATTTTCTAGTTTTGTGGGCATGGCAGGCTTCCTTTAATGTCCTGGCATGGAGGATACTCCAGCCAGTTTTATGCTGTACAGATGTTATAGATAGCTTGATACAGTGGGGAAAATTTCCTTGGCACTATAAGATAAATGAAATACTATAATACAGATATAGGCAAGGTTCCTATTGTCACAGCAGGTAAAGCCCCCGTCACACTTATTCGGAATCAGCAGGAATCAAGCAGAACCAGCCGGAATGACTAAATTAAAAAATCCGTACTATATTCGGGAAGAAATTTCAAATTGACCTAAATTCTTGTAAGAATGCCGTTGGAATACTCAGATTGCGCTTGAATCTGCCTGAAATGATTCTTACACATTTGGGCTGTATTAGTTCTCAAACGCAACTCGAATGTAGTTGGAAAACTAGGAATATCAATAATGCTGTCGGGCCGGCCACAAGAATGGGTTAAAATATTTGGAATGCACTCGGAATTTTTAAAATGCTCTTCGAATATCCAGGAATGCACAAAGAATTGTCTTTCCGACGGCATTCTTGCTCATTTTACCTCTAGTGTGACGGTGGTATAAAGGGTGTTATTCTTTTTGGGTCCTAATTAAGTCTTTAAGCAATGGACCGTTGATGTCCACAGTAAGTGCTATCTAAATTGTTACTGCGCAGACTGTACAATTATTGAAATTTGTGGAATGCACACATGTACATGTAGTGGCTGTTGTGTGGAAGAATAAGATTGAAAATGATTGATACATCTCACACATGCAGTACACATTTACTAGACTAAGTACATTTGAGAAAAGAGCCGCAAGGAACATGTTTGAAAGTCGAAGGTTAATACTTTTTGGAGAACTGATGTTGTTGTCATATACAGTTGCATTTGGTTTGTTGCAGTTTGAACAGTGTTCCTAGAATATTATATGTATGTGATCAGATTGTTCTTTATTTTTTCACAGTAATTATTTGCCATAGAAATTATGTGCATTGTTCATAGTGTGCCCATACCGGACTGAATTTTGTAACAATAAATTATTTATCTGTATGTTTATTTGTTATTGTTTTATACTACAACCATGAAACTTGGAAAACGGGAATAATTGTGGAAGGGGGAATCCCCCATCGCGACTACTGCTACCACATTCATAGTTTTCAAAAGAATTCTTAATTTTACATAACTTATACATCAGTGCCTTGACATAATTCTGAAAATTGAGAAAAGGGTGCTTTTGTAGTTATCATTTTTATATACAGTCACCCAAGTTTGATGACAACATTGACACTACCCAGCAGGCATAGTTGCATTGGATCAACGTTGAAAACAGGTTGATACGTTGAATTGCCGTTGATCCAGCCACGTCGAAACACCGTCATAATGTGACGTTGACTCAACGTTGTATTTTGGTCAATGACACAACCTTGCAGTTATGGATTGTAATTTAAAATATTAATTATTGAAAACGTGATACTTTGTTTATCAATACTGTAACTAAATTTATCAAAATAATAACAAAATGGTTTTAAAGTAAAAGTGACAGTTGTTTTGTGTTTTTAGTTAACTAGTGAATTTTCTTAACTTGTTATTCAGAAATACATTCCAATAAACTGAATTGCTCGCAAGCTCAGCTAACACTAGGATGAATAAGTTACTGTAAATGTGATGGAGTTAGCAGTTCTTGGTAACCTGTTATAAATAGACAGGTTGTGACTGTGACTTTGTTATATATATATATATATATATATATATATAAGAGAACAACTATATATTAATCTAAACCTTGGAAATTCTAACTTAAAGGCCATACATTTATTTAGCCATCAAACATGTCCTACCGCTAAACACATCCAGGCTTATTTCCCGCTGGTTGGGGTTGATATAACATTGTTTTCTGACGTTGATACAACATTGTTATCTGAGGTTGACACAACTTTCAAATCCAATGTTTATTCGATGTCTACTCAACGTTATGGTTCAATGTTGTTTCAACGTTGAAACAACATAATTTGCCCGCTGGGTATTCACTTTAATATGAGCTGCCTGTTTATAACGTGCCTTCAACTTCAATGTCATCAGCATATAATGGGACACAAATAGTGCCAACCAGGGTGATCTATGCCTTTTACCAAAAACAAGCCTTCCAAAGACCACTAGGATACTCATGGCTTTAAGCTTAGGTGTTAAAATACACAACTTTGATGGTCTGCATTGAGCATACCTGTAGACAAATATGCATAACAACTAATTGGTGATATTTATTTACAGGGGCGGATTTAGGCCGTCTTCAGGGTCTTCCGGAAGACGGTCAGATTTTCAAGTTTACATTGACAGGTATCTAATTTTTTCTGTTGGAAGACGGTCAAAAATGGAGGATGGATCAACAAAGATAATTTGGAAGACTGTCAGAAAATATCTCTGGATCCGCCCCTGATTTAGGTATATAGAACAGGGAAATGACCATCAAATGGATTTTCTTCAGTCAATAGCTGAAAGACTGCCTTGAACATTCTTCTTTGGAACTGAAAATGCCTGAAAAGTGCAAATAAGGAAGATGTAAATGGTAGCAAGTCTGTTCCTCTTTATCCTGGAGTTCCACTGATGTTGGGTATTTGTTATACTGCATCTGGGAATGTATTTTATTAAACACAAATGTATTATCTAAAACCTAACATTTAAATTTAGGAGTTGTCTTCAAGAATGTCATTTATACAGAATGGCAAGTTAGCAAATGAATTTGGTATAACAAACAATACTGTAAGCTGAAAAAGGAGAGGATTGTGTGGAGAATGGACGAATAAATTTTTTCCAGCCATTTCTTCCTGCTGGCCTCATAGTTGTGAAAGTTTCCAAGGCAGTACAAATTGCCTCGGAAATAAATCTCAATTTGAAAATTCTGCTTCTATAAATCCAATGCTAAACCTCAATTTTGAATAATGCCTGGAAAATGAAAAATTATGCCCGGACTACAGGCGTAACTGAGCAAGAATGAGAAGCAATTTTCTATCTCCTGCTTATTTATGACTGGAATTTTGATTTTACCAATCAATTCCGTCTACTTTCCATCTTCTTTCCATTCAGGTTACACCTGGACTTTTTGTACAGAATGCATTCTCAGCTGTGCCTTGATTTTGTAAGTAGAACATATTCTGATAACTGTAAATCTGTGTTGTCACTGTTTGTGTGTGTTAAAATGAATTTTGATGACTGTGTATATCTCTGTAAGTACTATGAATAAATCCATATCACTGTGCATGTGTTGTCACTGTATTTGTTCCTTTTTTTTTTCAATCACTGTGTGTGCCTACGCTGTTACTGTCTGCATATATTCTTATTTCTGTGTACATTGTGTTGTAACTGTACATGTGTGATAAATATTATATTCTGATCATGTGTGCGGTTTCCCTGGGTATGCACTTATTCACTGTGTACAGTCTTTGTTGTCACTGTTAGCAGTTTTGTTTATTCTGCTTGCTCTTGTAACTGAATAAATTTCTATTTAATATGATCTTTCTTTAAGTCTGTTTTGTCACTGTATGTGTTTCCAAAATATTCTGATTACTGTGTATGTCTGTATTTTCATTCTCTTTGTATTCATTCTGTGTTCTCACTATAAGTTAATTGTCTTACAGTCTTTATTCTAAGTGCTGTGTACTTTCAAAATTTTCACTGTATGTGTCTGATAAATATTATTTTCAGATCACCTTGTATACATATTATTTCTCCTAGAATGTTTGTAATTATTTTGATCACTGCTATGTCTGTATTGTCACTGTATGTGTTTCTATATGTATTTTGATCTTTGCATATGTTTGTGTTGTCACTGTACATGTTTGTTATATTTTGATCACTGTGTATGTTAATTTAGTCACTTTAATTGACTGTTGCTGTTCAACACACTGTTCAACACGTTCACCCCATTACTGCCAAACTGCAAGTTTGTTTCAGTTTAAATTTACTGACTGGCTTTGTTTGGTAAAGAAGCAGGTTGCTTTCAAAAATTGGCATGATCTGTTGACAATTACGGTAATTATTCTGTTTTATTATTCTTATCAGTGTGTACAGTCTTTGTTGTCACTGTTAGCAATTGTTGTTAAGTATAATCTGATTGATGTGTACATTCTGTTTTGTCACTGTTTGTTTCAGTGTAACATATTCTGATAGTTGTGTAACTATATAACTGTACATTTCAGGGGCGTAACCAGACATTTTAAAATTGTGCGCACAAATTTTCATAATTCCCAGGTACAGCTAAATGTAGACTTAGACCCCATTCCCATAGATTTTAGATCGATCTATCCCTGTGTGGAGTCTCACTAGATTACTGTCAGCTTAGCCGGCTTAAGCGTTTGTCCCGCCTACTAAAAGCAGTAAGGGAGTAATTAACTATGGTGCGCGCTCGGCTGACTGCAATTTAACGTGAACCACCCCGGAGTTAGGTCATTCTAAATCCAAATCTCTGGATCTATCTAAATCTCTGGGAATGCACCCTTACGCAACAGATGAAGGACAGTTAAAATTATATGTACCAAATGTAATAGCTTATTTTTCACCAGAAATAAAATCATCACTTAAAGTTAAAATATTCACCACGATATAATTAAGGTATAGTATATTATTTCACCAAGAACCAACACTTTTTCTAGGACTGAGGTACAGGCCGTCCGAAATTGCCATCTGTAATTTCCTCGGAAATTTCAATGCGTCCTACTTTTTCAAGTGCCATGACGTGGAGGGGGGGGGATTAAATGAAAAAAATTAAAGAATAATAAATTTCAAGGGGGGGGGGGGGGTAAAAATAATCGAAAACGATCTCCCGCCGACGCGCCGACTCACTCCACTGAATGAATATGAAAGTTGCCTTCTCGTCTCTCGTTCGGATCGGTAACGGTCTCCGGCTGACGACATACCGCGAACGAAGTCCCTTGAACGAATATGAAAATTGCTTTCTCGATTCCCTCGGTTCGCGACTGATCTCCCGCTGAAGAGATGAGAATGATCCCTCCTTTCAATTTCTGAAATTAAAAATCACACCAATGGCCCCTTCATGAAATTAAAATTTGACTAGCTGAATCAAACGTACCTCTAAATTACAAAAAAATTTGGGCCCCGAACCTCACGCCCATTGGGGGGTGGGGTGGGGGGGGGTCGGCTTACAATCGAAGGGGATTTTAGATTATATTCTGTGAAAAATACACTAAATTTATAGAGAATGATATCATGGTTGGCCTAGAAAATTGTATGCACAGTGCATCCATGCGTATGCCTGGTTACACCCATGCATTTTCTATTTTGATCACTGTGTTAATCAGATTTGTCACTCTATTGGTTCGTATTCTTTTTGATTACTTTACATGTTTATTTTGTCACTATAAGTTTTTGTGACTGTTAACATTCTTATTATCCCCGCACTCTTGGGATAAAAGTCGGGGATCATGTTCTCCCGCCCGTCCGTACGTCTGTGCGTCTGTGCATTAGGGCGTTCTTGCGTCTGTGTTTTAGTAATTTCCGCTATCTCCTCCTAGACTATTGCAGGTAGGAAGTTGAATTTTTGGGAATTGGTAGACCCATCTTCAGGGATGTGCATGTGCACTTTGGAATTTTAGTGCCACAGGGGGTTGGGCTGTCCCTGGGGGGGTAGTTGATTCAAAATTCTTATGACATTGTAATTTTTGCCATCTCCTCCTAGACCGTTAGGGATAGGAAATTGAAACTTTGGGAATTGGAAGATCCATCATCAGGGATGTGCATATACACTTTGGAATTTTAGTGCAACAGGGAGCTGGGCTGTCCCCGGGGGTTGGTTGATTCTAAATTCCTTTCACAGTGTAGTTTCTGCTATTTTCTTCTAGACCATTGTAGGTAGAAAGTTGAAACTTTGGTGATTAATATACCCATCATCAGAGATGTGCATGGACACTTTTGAATTTTAGTGTAACAGGGGGTTGGGCTGTCCCCGGGGGTTGGTTGATTCTAAATTCCTTTCACAGTGTAGATTTTTTTACATTTATATTTTTAAATACCTTTGGATTGAGCAGTGATGTGTGTATGTGAATGTGTGTGTGTATGTGTATGTGTGGTAAGTGGTACCTAGGGGTGAGCTGCTTATGTTTGTCTTGTCATTATTTGTTTCTATATATTATGATCATTGTGTACAGTCTTTGTTGTCACTGTTAGCAATTGTGTTTATATTTATCCTGATTGCAGCATATATTCTGCGTTAACACTGTATGTGTTTGTTTATCTGCATACCCATGATATACTGGGTAACAGAAGGAGGTGATCATCTCAGAAAGTCTGTCAAAATATTCCTATGCATTGGATTACATTATCTTTACCCTAACTGATTTGTAGGTGCGACAGACAATTAAGTTGAGAGCAATTTAGTGAGACTCCCCTGGGAGTTAGACCTATCCAGATGAATCAATCTAGGCATGGTAACTCAGTCTAAAACAGAGCTTAAATCTGGGACACAGACACACCAGTCTGTTTTGTAGCTGTATATTATGAGAAAGAAAGCTGAGAAAAGTATTTTTTTTTTTTTTTTTTTTTTTTTTTTTTTTGTCATATCAGGGATAATTTAGGGCACACACACTAGAAAAAAAGAAAAATTGTTCTTCGGAGCAAATTTTCTATTGTCACTGTTTGTCTTTCTGTATATTCTTATCAAGTCTGTATTGTCACTCTGTTTGTTTGTAATCCTTATGATTTCTGTGTATGTTAGTGTTATCACTTTAAGCTCATGTGTCTGTTATTTTCTGATCGCTGTATACATTCTGTGTTGTCATACATTCTGTATATCTGCTATTGATATTCTAGTATTGGTATTATGATATTATTGGTTTAGCTGTATGTGTTTGCACATATTCTGATCACTGCGTACAGTCTAGCTTTGTTGTCAGTGTTAATAATTGTGTTTATAGATTGCTCTGTACATTGTATGTTAACACTGTATTTGTATATAATATATGCGCCGATTACTTAATACAGTATGTCCAGAGTGAGTTATAACTCTATGTATTTCTATATATTTTGATCTTGATATAAGTGTTTTGTTGCTATATGTATCTGTATATATTTTGATCACTGTTTGTATTGATTTTGATTACTGTGCATGTCAGTTTTGTCACTCTATTTGTTTATAATCATTACTATTTTGCTGAATGTTGATGTTGTCCATGTATGTCTATGTGTCTGTTTATATTCTGTTTGCTTTGTCTATTTTGTATTGTTACGTTACTGTTATCACTATACATGTTAATATGTTTTTGATCACTGTTTATGTTTGTGTTGTTACTGTATGTGCTAGTATTTATTGTGAGCACTGTGTACATCAGTTTTGACACTCTTTTTGTTTGTAATCATTACTGTTGCGCTGAATAATGGTGTTGTCAATGTTTGTCTGTGTGTTTGTTTATATATATTCTGTTTCCTGTGTCTATTCTATATTATTACTAAATGTGTTTGTATATATTCTGATGAGTGTATAGGGCTATGTTTTCACTCTTTTTCCTTGCGTTCATTGTCATTTCGGTGCGAGTTACTGTTGTTTGTGTTGTTACTGTTTGTGTCTCCATATAATTATGATCACTGTGTAATTCTGTTTTTCCTCTTTTTTCTTTGTAATCATTAACATTACTGTACATATTTGTATTGTCATTGTTGCAATTCCATTTATTGTGATCACCATGTACATTGGTGTCGTTACTTTACTTTTGATGTTGATGAGCGAATGTGTATGTCAGTTTTGTCACTCTGTTTGTAATCATTACTATTACTCTGCATGATGGGGTTGTCACTGTATGTCTATGTGTCTGTTTAAATTGTGTTTGCTGTGCCTATTTTGTATTGTTACTGAATGTTTTTGTACAAATTGTGATGACTGTGTGGGGCTTTGTTTTCAATCTTTTTCCTTGTGTTTATTCTTATTATGGTGCATGTTACTGTTGTCACTGTACATGTCAAATTTTTTTCTGATCACTGTGTATATCTGTATTGTGACCGTGTTTGTTAGTAATTATTTTGCTGACTGTGTGCGGCTATGTTTTTAATCTTTTTCCTTGTGTTTATTCTTATTATGGTGCATGTTATTGTTGTTACTGTACATGTCAAAATTTTTTCACTGTGAAATGTTTGTATTGTTATTGTTTGTTAGTAATTATTTTGCTGACTGAGTGCGGCTATGTTTTTAATCTTTTTGCTTGTGTTCATTCTTATTATTATGGTGCACGTTACTATTGTAACTGTACATGTCAAATTTTTTTCTGATCACTGTGTATATCTGTATTGTGACTGTGTTTGTTAGTAATTATTTTGATGATTGTATGCGGCTAGGTTTTAAATCTTTTTGCTTGTGTTCATTCTTATTATGGTGCACGTTACTATTGTCACTGTACATGTGAAATTTTTTTCTGATCACTGTGTATGTCTGTATTGTGACTGTGTTTGTTAGTAATTATTTTGATGACTGTGTGCGGCTATGTTTTCAATCTTTTTGCTTGTGTTCATTCTTATTATTATCATGGTGAACGTTACTATTGTCACTGTACATGTCAAATTTTTTTCTGATCACTGTGTATGTCTGTATTGTGACTGTGTTTGTTAGTAATTATTTTCATTACTGTGCATGTTGCTGTTGTCACTGTAGGTGTTTGTACTTATTGTGATCACTGTGTATGTTGGTTTTGTCACTCTATTTGTTTATTATCATTACTATGATGTTGTTGGCACCGTATATCTGTGTGTCTGTTTATATTCTGTTTGCTGTGTCTATTCTGTATTGTTACTGAATGTGTTTGTATTTATTGTAATGACTGTGTTGGGCTATGTTTTCAATCTTTTTTTATTGGGTTCATTATCATTTCGGTGCTAGTTACTGTTGTCAATGTACATGTTTATATTTATATTGATCACTGTGTTTGTTTGTGTTGTTACTGTTTGTGTCTGCATATAAATCTGATCACTGTATAAGTCTGTTTGTACTTTTTTTTTCTTTTTAATCATTAACATTACTGTACATATTTGTGCTGTCATTGTTACAATTCTATTTATTGTGATCAACAAGTATGTTAGCGTCATGACTGTTGATGTTTGCATATACTGTGAGCACTGTGTACGTCAGTTTTGTCACTCTATTTGTTTGTTATCATTACTATTGCGCTGAATGATGGTGTTGTCAATGTATGTCTATATGTCTGTTATATGTATTCTGTATGCTGTTTCTATTCTATATTGTTACTGAATGTGTTTGTATATATTGTAATGACTGTATAGGGCTATGTTTTCACTCTTTTGTTGTTACTGTACGTGCTTGTATTTATTGTGAGCACTGTGTACATCAGTTTTGTCACTCTTTGTTTGTAATCATTACTGTTTATGTACTGTGCACTAAATGATGTTTTTGTCAATGTATCTCTATGTGTTTGTTTTATATTCTGTTTTCTGTGTCTATTCTATATTGTTACTAAATGTGTTTGTATATATTCTGATGACTGTGTAGGGCTATGTTTTCACTCTTTTTCCTTGTGTTCATTGTCATTACGGTGCGAGTTGTCAATGTACATGTTTTTATTTATTTTGATCACTATATGTTTGTTTGTGTTGTTACTGTTTGTGTCTCCATATAATTATGATCATTGTGTTATTCGGTTTCTCCTCTTTTTTTCTTTGTAATCATTAACATTACTGTACATATTTGTGTTGTCACTGTTGCAATTCTATTTATTGTGATCACCATGTACGTTGGTGTCGTTACTTTACTTTTGATGTTGATGAGCGAATGTGTATGTCAGTTTTGTCACTCTGTTTGTAATCATTACTATTACTCTGCATGATGGGGTTGTCACTGTATGTCTATGTGTCTGTTTAAATTGTGTTTGCTGTGCCTATTTTGTATTGTTACTGAATGTTCTTTGTACAAATTGTGATGACTGTGTGGGGCTTTGTTTTCAATCTTTTTCCTTGTGTTTATTCTTATTATGGTGCATGTTACTGTTGTCACTGTACATGTCAAAATTTTTTCTGATCACTGTGTATGTCTGTATTGTGACAGTGTTTGTTAGTAATTATTTTCATTACTGTGCATGTTACTGTTGTCACTGTACATGTCAAATTTTTTTCTGATCACTGTGTATGTCTGTATTAATTGTGACTGTGTTTGTTAGTAATTATTTTGATGACTGTGTGCGGCTATGTTTTCAATCTTTTTGCTTGTTTTCATTCTTATTATTATCATGGTGAATGTTACTATTGTCACTGTACATGTCAAATTTTTTTCTGATCACTGTGTATGTCTGTATTGTGACAGTGTTAGTAATTATTTTCATTACTGTGCATGTTGCTGTTGTCACTGTAGGTGTTTGTATTTATTGTGATCACTGTGTATGTTGGTTTTGTCACTCTATTTGTTTATTATCATTACTATGATGTTGTCACTTTATATCTGTGTGTCTGTTTATATTCTGTTTGCTGTGTCTATTTTATATTGTTACTAAATGTGTTTGTATATATTCTGATGACTGTGTAAGGCTATGTTTTCACTCTTTTTCCTTGTGTTCATTGTCATTATGGTGCTAGTTACTGTTATCAATGTACATGTTTATATTTATATTGATCACTGTGTTTGTTTGTGTTGTTACTGTTTGTGTCTGCATATAAATCTGATCACTGTATAAGTCTGTTTGTACTTTTTTTCTTTGTAATCATTTACATTACTGCACATATTTGTGCTGTCATTGTTGCAATTCTATTTATTGTGATCAACAAGTATGTTAGCGTCATGACTGTTGATGTTTGTATATATTGTAAGCACTGTGTACGTCAGTTTTGTCACTCTATTTGTTTGTTATCATTACTATTGCGCTGAATGATGGTGTTGTCAATGTATGTCTATGTGTCTGTTATATGTATTCTGTATGCTGTTTCTATTCTATATTGTTACTGAATGTGTTTGTATTTATTGTAATGACTGTGTAGGGCTATGTTTTCACTCTTTTGTTGTTACTGTACGTGCTTGTATTCATTGTGAGCACTGTGTACATCAGTTTTGTCACTCTTTGTTTGTAATCATTACTGTTTATGTACTGTGCACTAAATGATGTTTTTGTCAATGTATGTCTATGTGTTTGTTTTATATTCTGTTTTCTGTGTCTATTCTATATTGTTACTAAATGTGTTTGTATATATTCTGATGACTGTGTAGGGCTATGTTTTCACTCTTTTTCCTTGTGTTCATTGTCATTACGGTGCGAGTTACTGTTGCCAATGTACATGTTTTTATTTATTTTGATCACTATGTTTGTTTGTGTTGTTACTGTTTGTGTTTCCATATAATTACGATCACTGTGTTATTCTGTTTCTCCTCTTTTTTCTTTGTAATCATTAATTACTGTACATATTTGTGTTGTCACTGTTGCAATTCCATTTATTGTGATCACCATGTACGTTGGTGTCGTTACTTTACTTTTGATGTTGATGAGCAAATGTGTATGTCAGTTTTGTCACTCTGTTTGTAATCATTACTATTACTCTGCATGATGGCATTGTCACCAGGGCCGTAGCCTCCGGGGGGGCAGGGGGGGCAGCTGCCCCCCCTGGAATTTGGAATTTTACACACCACACCCTCCCCCCTCGGTAGCTTCGCCCCCTCGTGTCCGCTTACTGCCCCCCCTGGCATTTTGCTCAGGCTACGGCCCTGGTCACTGTATGTCTATGTGTCTGTTTAAATTGTGTTTGCTGTGCCTATTTTGTATTGTTACTAAATGTTTTTGTACAAATTGTGATGACTGTGTGGGGCTTTGTTTTCAATCTTTTTCCTTGTGTTTATTCTTATTATGGTGCATGGTACTGTTGTCACTGTACATGTCAAAATTTTTTCTGATCACTGTGTATGTCTGTATTGTGACTGTGTTTGTTGGTAATTATTTTGATGACTGTGTGCGGCTATGTTTTCAATCTTTTTGCTTGTGTTCATTCTTATTATTATGGTGCACGTTACTATTGTCACTGTACATGTTAAATTTTTTTCTGATCACTGTGTATGTTTGTATTGTTATAGTTTGTTAGTAATTATTTTGCTGACTGTGTGCGGCTATGTTTTTAATCTTTTTGCTTGTGTTCATTCTTATTATTATGGTGCACGTTACTATTGTAACTGTACATGTCAAATTTTTTTCTGATCACTGTGTATATCTGTATTGTGACTGTGTTTGTAAGTTATTATTTTGATGACTGTGTGCAGCTATGTTTTCAATCTTTTTGCTTGTGATCATTCTTATTATTATGGTGCACGTTACTATTGTAACTGTACATGTCAAATTTTTTTCTGATCACTGTGTATATCTGTATTGTGACTGTGTTTGTTAGTTATTATTTTGATGAGTGTGTGCGGCTATGTTTTCAATCTTTTTGCTTGTGTTAATTCTTATTATTATGGTGCACGTTACTATTGTCACTGTACATGTCAACATTTTTTCTGATCACTGTGTACGTCTGCATTGTGATAGTGTTTGTTAGTAATTATATTCATTACTGTGCATGTTGCTGTTGTCACTGTACGTGTTTGTACTTATTGTGATTACTGTGTATGTTGATTTTGTCACTCTGATTGTTTATTATCATTACTATGATGTTGTTGTCACTGTATATCTGTGTGTCTGTTTATATTCTGTTTGCTGTGTCTATTCTGTATTGTTACTGAATGTGTTTGTATTTATTGTAATGACTGTGTTGGGCTATGTTTTCACTCTTTTTCCTTATGTTCATTGTCATTATGGTGCAAGTTACTGTTGACAATGTACATGTTTATATTTATATTGATCACTGTGTTTGTTTGTGTTGTTACTGTTTGTGTCTGCATATAAATCTGATCACTGTATAAGTCTGTTTGTACTTTTTTTTCTTTGTAATCATTTACATTACTGTACATATTTGTGCTGTCATTGTTGCAATTCTATGCATTCCTACCATAACGTGTTAAAATTTTCACCTCTAGTACGCTATAGTTGCCGTTATGTAGTTCACAACAAGCATGTATACGTGTAGTATGTATGGACAGATGAGTGAGTGAAAGTAAGTCTATATATTTATGTTCTTATTTATTTATCAGTATTTAATTACCGTAATTATTATCAGTATCATATGCATTTAATCTTTGATTTTCTGTCTAAATATTTCATTATATATGTTATAGTTGCCGAGATGTAGCTCACAACAAGCCTGCATACGCGTAGTATGTATGGATGGATGAGTGAGTGAGAGCAAATCTATATATTTATGATCTTTTTATTTATCTATTAGTATTTAATTACCGTAATTATCACCAGCATTGTATTACATGCATTTAATCTTTCAATCTTTGATTATCTGCTTAAATATTTTATTATATATGTATATTTTCTTTTTTTTTGAGTGAATAAATGCAAAAAAAAAAAAAAAAAAAAAAAAATTCTATTTATTGTGATCAACATGTATGTTAGCGTCAATACTGTTGATGTTTGTGTATATTGTGAGCACTGTGTATGTAAGTTTTGTCACTCTTTGTTTGTAATCATTACTGTTGCACTGAATGATGGTGTTGTCACTGTATGTCTATGTGTTTCTTTATATTCTGTTTTTTGTGTCTATTCTATATTGTTTCTGAATGTGTTTGTATATATTGTGATGACTGTGTAGGTCTATGTTTTCACTCTTTTTCTTGGTGTTCATTGTCATTAAATTGCACATTATTGTTGTCACTGTATATATTAATATTCATTTTGATGACTGTGCATGTTTGTGTTTGATCACTATGTTTGTTTGTGTTGTTACTGTTTGTGTCTGCATATAAATCTGATCACTGTATAAGTGTGTTTGTACTCTTTTTTTTCTTTGTAATCATTAACATTACTGTACATATTTGTGTTGTCACTGTTGCAATTCCATTTATTGTACGTATTATACGTTGGTGTCGTTACTTTACTTTTGATGTTGATGAGGGAATGTGTATGTCAGTTTTGTCACTCTGTTTGTAATCATTACTATTACTCCGCATGATGGGGTTGTCACTGTATGTCTATGTATCTGTTTAAATTGTGTTTGCTGTGCCTATTTTGTATTGTTACTGAATGTTTTTGTACAAATTGTGATGACTGTGTGGGGCTTTATTTTCAATCCTTTTCCTTGTGTTCATTCTTATTATGGTGCATGGTGCTGTTGTCACTGTACATGTCAAATTTTTTTCTGATCACTGTGTATGTCTGTATTGTGACTGTGTTTGTTGGTAATTATTTTTATGACTGTGTGCGGCTATGTTTTCAATCTTTTTGCTTGTGTTCATTCTTATTATTATTATGGTGCACGTTACTATTGTCACTGTACATGTCAAATTTTTTTCTGATCACTGTGTATGTCTGTATTGTGACTGTGTTTGTTAGTAATTGTTTTGATGACTGTGCTGCTATGTTTTTAATCTTTTTGCTTGTGTTCATTCTTATTATGGTGCACGTTACTTTTGTCAGTGTACATGTCAAATTTTTTTCTGATAATTGTGTATGTCTGTATTGTGACTGTGTTTGTTAGTAATTATTTTGATGACTGTGTGCGGCTATGTTTTCAATCTTTTTGCTTGTGTTCATTCTTATTATTATGGTGCACGTTACTATTGTCACTGTACATGTCAAATTTTTTTCTGATCACTGTGTATGTTTGTATTGTGACTGTTTGTTAGTAATTATTTTCATGACTGTTTGCGGCTATGTTTTCAATCTTTTTGCTGGTGATCTTTCTTATTATAGTGAATGTTACTATTGTCACTGTATATGTCAAAAATTTTTTTCTGATCACTGTGTATGTCTGTATTGTGACTGTTTGTTAGTAATTATTTTGATGACCGTGTGCGGCTATGTTTTCAATCTTTTTGCTTGTGTTCATTCTAATTATGATGCATGTTACAATTGTCACTGTACATGTCAAAATTTTTTCTGATCACTGTGTACATCTGTATTGTGACAGTGTTTGTTAGTAATTATATTCATTACTGTGCATGTTGCTGTTGTCACTGTACGTGTTTGTACTTATTGTGATTACTGTGTATGTTGATTTTGTCACTCTGATTGTTTATTATCATTACTATGATGTTGTTGTCACTGTATATCTGTGTGTCTGTTATATTCTGTTTGCTGTGTCTATTCTGTATTGTTACTGAATGTGTTTGTATTTATTGTAATGACTGTTGGGCTATATTTTCACTCTTTTTCCTTATGTTCATTGTCATTATGGTGCTAGTTACTGTTATCAATGTACATGTTTATATTTATATTGATCACTGTGTTTGTTTGTGTTGTTACTGTTTGTGTCTGCATATAAATCTGATCACTGTATAAGTCTGTTTGTACTTTTTTTTCTTCGTAATCATTTACATTACTGTACATATTTGTGCTGTCATTGTTGCAATTCTATTAATTGTGATCAACAAGTATGTTAGCATCATTACTGTTGATGTTTGTATATATTGTAAGCACTGTGTACGTCTGTTTTGTCACTCTATTTGTTTGTTATCATTACTATAGCGCTGAATGATGGTGTTGTCAATGTATGTCTATGTGTCTGTTATATGTATTCAGTTTGCTGTTTCTATTCTGTATTGTTACTGAATGTGTTTGTATTTATTGTAATGACTGTGTAGGGCTATGTTTTCACTCTTTTGTTGTTACTGTACGTGCTTGTATTTATTGTGAGCACTGTGTACATCAGTTTTGTCACTCTTTTGTTTGTAATCATTACTGTTTATGTACTTTGCACTAAATGATGTTTTTGTCAATGTATGTCTATGTGTTTGTTTCTTATCCTGTTTTCTGTGTCTATTCTATATTGTTACTGAATGTGTTTGTACATATTGGGATGACTGTCTACGGCTATTTTTTTTTTTCACTCTTTTTCCCTGTGTTCATTCTCTTTTCTGTGCAAGTTACTGATATCACTGTACATGTCAATTTTTTTCTAATCACTGTGTATGTCTGTATTGTGACAGTGTTTTTTAGTAATCATTTCAATTACTGTGCATGTTGCTGTTGTCACTGTATGTGTTTGTATATATTGTGATCACTGTGTATGTTAGTTTTGTCACTCTATTTGTTTGTAATCATTACTATGATGTCGTTGTCACCGTATATCTGTGTGTCTGTTTATATTCTGTTTGCTGTGTCTATTCTGTATTGTTACTGAATGTGTTTGTATTTATTGTAATGACTGTGTTGGGCTATGTTTTCACTCTTTTTCCTTATGTTCATTGTCATTATGGTGCAAGTTACTGTTGACAATGTACATGTTAATACTTATTTTGATTACTGTGTTTGTTTGTGTTGTTACTGTTTGTGTCTGCATATAATTATGATCACTGTGTTATTCTGTTTCTCCTCTTTTTTCTTTGTAATTATTAACATTACTTTACATATTTGTGCTGTCATTGTTGCAATTCTATTAATTGTGATCAACATGTATGTTAGCGTCAATACTGTTGATGTTTGTGTATATTGTGAGCACTGTGTATGTAAGTTTTGTCACTCTTTGTTTGTAATCATTACTGTTGCACTGAATGATGGTGTTGTCACTGTATGTCTATGTGTTTCTTTATATTCTGTTTTTTGTGTCTATTCTATATTGTTTCTGAATGTGTTTGTATATATTGTGATGACTGTGTAGGTCTATGTTTTCACTCTTTTTCTTGGTGTTCATTGTCATTACATTGCACATTATTGTTATCACTGTATATATTAATATTCATTTTGATGACTGTGCTTGTTTGTGTTGTTACTGTACGTGCTTGTATTTAATGTGAGCATTGTGTACGTCAGTTTTGTCACTATTTGTTTGTTATCATTACTATTGTGCTGAATGATGGTGTTGTCAATGTATGTCTATGTGTCTGTTATAAATATTCTGTTTGCTGTTTCTATTCTGTATTGTTACTGAATGTGTTTGTATATATTGTAATGACTGTGTAGGGCTATGTTTTCACTCTTTTTTCTTGTGTTTATTGTCATTTCGGTGCTCATTTCTATGCAACAATATACATGTTTAAATTTATTTTGAGCACTTTGTTTGTTTCTGTTGTTACTGTTTGTGTCTGCATATAAATCTGACCACTGTATAAGTGTGTTTGTACTCTTTTTTTTCTTTGTAATCATTAACATTACTGTACATATTTGTGTTGTCACTGTTGCAATTCCATTTATTGTACGTATTATACGTTGGTGTCGTTACTTTACTTTTGATGTTGATGAGCAAATGTGTATGTCAGTTTTGTCACTCTGTTTGTAATCATTACTATTACTCTGCATGATGGGGTTGTCACTGTATGTCTATGTATCTGTTTAAATTGTGTTTGCTGTGCCTATTTTGTATTGTTACTGAATGTTTTTGTACAAATTGTGATGACTGTGTGGGGCTTTGTTTTCAATCTTTTTCCTTGTGTTTATTCTTATTATGGTGCATGTTATTGTTGTTACTGTACATGTCAAAATTTTTTCTGATCACTGTGTATGTCTGTATTGTGACTGTGTTTGTTAGTAATTATTTTGATGACTGTGTGCGACTATGTTTTCAATCTTTTTGCTTGTGATCATTCTTATTATGGTGCACGTTACTATTATCACTGTACATGTTAAATTTTTTCTGATCACTGTGTATGTTTGTATTGTTATAGTTTGTTAGTAATTATTTTGATGACTGTGTGCAGCTATGTTTTCAATCTTTTTGCTTGTGATCATTCTTATTATGGTGCACGTTACTATTGTCACTGTACATGTCAAATTTTTTTCTGATCACTGTGTATGTCTGTATTGTGACTGTGTTTGTTAGTAATTATTTTGATGACTGTGTGCGGCTATGTTTTCAATCTTTTTGCTTGTGTTCATTCTTATTATTATGGTGCACGTTACTATTGTCACTGTACATGTCAAATTTTTTTCTGATCACTGTGTATGTTTGTATTGTGACTGTTTGTTAGTAATTATTTTCATGACTGTTTGCGGCTATGTTTTCAATCTTTTTGCTGGTGATCTTTCTTATTATAGTGAATGTTACTATTGTCACTGTATATGTCAAAAATTTTTTTCTGATCACTGTGTATGTCTGTATTGTGACTGTTTGTTAGTAATTATTTTGATGACCGTGTGCGGCTATGTTTTCAATCTTTTTGCTTGTGTTCATTCTAATTATGATGCATGTTACAATTGTCACTGTACATGTCAAAATTTTTTCTGATCACTGTGTACATCTGTATTGTGACAGTGTTTGTTAGTAATTATATTCATTACTGTGCATGTTGCTGTTGTCACTGTACGTGTTTGTACTTATTGTGATTACTGTGTATGTTGATTTTGTCACTCTGATTGTTTATTATCATTACTATGATGTTGTTGTCACTGTATATCTGTGTGTCTGTTATATTCTGTTTGCTGTGTCTATTCTGTATTGTTACTGAATGTGTTTGTATTTATTGTAATGACTGTTGGGCTATATTTTCACTCTTTTTCCTTATGTTCATTGTCATTATGGTGCTAGTTACTGTTATCAATGTACATGTTTATATTTATATTGATCACTGTGTTTGTTTGTGTTGTTACTGTTTGTGTCTGCATATAAATCTGATCACTGTATAAGTCTGTTTGTACTTTTTTTTCTTCGTAATCATTTACATTACTGTACATATTTGTGCTGTCATTGTTGCAATTCTATTAATTGTGATCAACAAGTATGTTAGCATCATTACTGTTGATGTTTGTATATATTGTAAGCACTGTGTACGTCTGTTTTGTCACTCTATTTGTTTGTTATCATTACTATAGCGCTGAATGATGGTGTTGTCAATGTATGTCTATGTGTCTGTTATATGTATTCAGTTTGCTGTTTCTATTCTGTATTGTTACTGAATGTGTTTGTATTTATTGTAATGACTGTGTAGGGCTATGTTTTCACTCTTTTGTTGTTACTGTACGTGCTTGTATTTATTGTGAGCACTGTGTACATCAGTTTTGTCACTCTTTTGTTTGTAATCATTACTGTTTATGTACTTTGCACTAAATGATGTTTTTGTCAATGTATGTCTATGTGTTTGTTTCTTATCCTGTTTTCTGTGTCTATTCTATATTGTTACTGAATGTGTTTGTACATATTGGGATGACTGTCTACGGCTATTTTTTTTTTCACTCTTTTTCCCTGTGTTCATTCTCTTTTCTGTGCAAGTTACTGATATCACTGTACATGTCAATTTTTTTCTAATCACTGTGTATGTCTGTATTGTGACAGTGTTTTTTAGTAATCATTTCAATTACTGTGCATGTTGCTGTTGTCACTGTATGTGTTTGTATATATTGTGATCACTGTGTATGTTAGTTTTGTCACTCTATTTGTTTGTAATCATTACTATGATGTCGTTGTCACCGTATATCTGTGTGTCTGTTTATATTCTGTTTGCTGTGTCTATTCTGTATTGTTACTGAATGTGTTTGTATTTATTGTAATGACTGTGTTGGGCTATGTTTTCACTCTTTTTCCTTATGTTCATTGTCATTATGGTGCAAGTTACTGTTGACAATGTACATGTTAATACTTATTTTGATTACTGTGTTTGTTTGTGTTGTTACTGTTTGTGTCTGCATATAATTATGATCACTGTGTTATTCTGTTTCTCCTCTTTTTTCTTTGTAATTATTAACATTACTTTACATATTTGTGCTGTCATTGTTGCAATTCTATTAATTGTGATCAACATGTATGTTAGCGTCAATACTGTTGATGTTTGTGTATATTGTGAGCACTGTGTATGTAAGTTTTGTCACTCTTTGTTTGTAATCATTACTGTTGCACTGAATGATGGTGTTGTCACTGTATATCTATGTGTTTCTTTATATTCTGTTTTTTGTGTCTATTCTATATTGTTTCTGAATATGTTTGTATATATTGTGATGACTGTGTAGGTCTATGTTTTCACTCTTTTTCCTTGTGTTCATTGTCATTACATTGCACATTATTGTTGTCACTGTATATATTAATATTCATTTTGATGACTGTGCATGTTTGTGTTGTTACTGTACGTGCTTGTATTTATTGTGAGCATTGTGTACGTCAGTTTTGTCACTCTATTTGTTTGTTATCATTACTATTGTGCTGAATGATGGTGTTGTCAATGTATGTCTATGTGTCTGTTATAAATATTCTGTTTGCTGTTTCTATTCTGTATTGTTACTGAATGTGTTTGTATATATTGTATTGACTGTGTAGGGCTATGTTTTCACTCTTTTTTCTTGTGTTTATTGTCATTTCGGTGCTCATTTCTATGCAACAATATACATGTTTAAATTTATTTTGAGCACTTTGTTTGTTTCTGTTGTTACTGTTTGTGTCTGCATATAAATCTGACCACTGTATAAGTGTGTTTGTACTCTTTTTTTCTTTGTAATCATTAACATTACTGTACATATTTGTGTTGTCACTGTTGCAATTCCATTTATTGTACGTATTATACGTTGGTGTCGTTACTTTACTTTTGATGTTGATGAGCAAATGTGTATGTCAGTTTTGTCACTCTGTTTGTAATCATTACTATTACTCTGCATGATGGGGTTGTCACTGTATGTCTATGTATCTGTTTAAATTGTGTTTGCTGTGCCTATTTTGTATTGTTACTGAATGTTTTTGTACAAATTGTGATGACTGTGTGGGGCTTTATTTTCAATCCTTTTCCTTGTGTTCATTCTTATTATGGTGCATGGTACTGTTGTCACTGTACATGTCAAAATTTTTTCTGATCACTGTGTATGTCTGTATTGTGACTGTGTTTGTTAGTAATTATTTTGATGACTGTGTGCGGCTATGTTTTTTAATCTTTTTGCTTGTGTTCATTCTTATTATTATTATGGTGCACGTTACTATTGTCGCTGTACATGTCAATATTTTTTCTGATCACTGTGTATGTCTGTATTGTGACTGTGTTTGATAGTAATTATTTTGATGACTGTGCTGCTATGTTTTTAATCTTTTTGCTTGTGTTCATTCTTATTATGGTGCACGTTATTTTTGTCACTGTACATGTCAAATTTTTTTCTGATCATTGTGTATGTCTGTATTGTGACTGTGTTTGTTAGTAATTATTTTGATGACTGTGTGCGACTATGTTTTTAATCTTTTTGCTTGTGTTTATTCTTATTATTATTATGGTGCACGTTACTATTGTCACTGTACATGTCAAATATTTTTCTGATTACTGTGTATGTCTGTATTGTGACTGTGTTTGATAGTAATTATTTGTAGTACTGTGCATGTTGCTCTTGTCACTGTACGTGTTTGTATTTATTATGATCAATGTGTTTGTTAGTTTTCTCACTCTATTTGTTTGTAATCATTTCTATGTGTTTGTTTATATTATGTTTTCTGTGTCTATTCTATATTGTTACTAAATGTGTTTGTATATATTATGATAACTGTGTAAGGCTATGTTTTCATTCTTTTTCCTTGTGTTCATTGTTATTACGGTGCGAGTTACTGTTGCCAATGTACATGTTTTTATTTATTTTGATCACTATGTTTGTTTGTGTTGTTACTGTTTGTATCTCCATATAATTATGATCACTGTGTTATTCTGTTTCTCCTCTTTTTTCTTTGTAATCATTAATTACTGTACATATTTGTGTTGTCACTGTTGCAATTCCATTTATTGTACGTATTATACGTTGGTGTCGTTACTTTACTTTTGATGTTGATGAGCAAATGTGTATGTCAGTTTTGTCACTCTGTTTGTAATCATTACTATTACTCTGCATGATGGGGTTGTCACTGTATGTCTATGTATCTGTTTAAATTGTGTTTGCTGTGCCTATTTTGTATTGTTACTGAATGTTTTTGTACAAATTGTGATGACTGTGTGGGGCTTTATTTTCAATTTTTTTCCTTGTGTTCATTCTTATTATGGTGCATGGTACTGTTGTCACTGTACATGTCAAAATTTTTTCTGATCACTGTGTATGTCTGTATTGTGACTGTTTGTTAGTAATTATTTTGATGACTGTGTTCTGCTATGTTATTAATCTTTTTGCTTGTGTTCATTCTTATTATGGTGCACGTTACTATTCTCACTGTACATGTCAAATTTTTTTCTGATCACTGTGTATGTTTGTATTGTGACTGTGTTTGTTAGTAATTATTTTGATGACTGTGTTCTGCTATGTTATTAATCTTTTTGCTTGTGTTCATTCTTATTATGGTGCACGTTACTATTGTCACTGTACATGTCAAATTTTTTTCTTATCACTGTGTATGACTATATATTGTGACTGTGTTTGATAGTAATTGTTTTCATTACTGTGTATGTTGCTGTTGTCACTGTCCGTGTTTATACTTATTGTGATCACTGTGTATGTTGGTTTTGTCACTCTATTTGTTTATTAGCATTACTATGATGTTGTTGGCACCGTATATCTGTTTGTCTGTTTATATTCTGTTTGCTGTGTCTATTCTGTATTGTTACTGAATGTGTTTGTATTTATTGTAATGACTGTGTTGGGCTATGTTTTCACTCTTTTTCCTTGTGTTCATTGTCATTATAGTGCAAGTTACTGTTGTCAATGTACATGTTTTTATTTATTTTGATCACTATGTTTGTTTGTGTTGTTACTGTTTGTGTCTCCATATAATTATGATCACTGTGTTATTCTGTTTCTCCTCTTTTGTCTTTGTAATCATTAACATTATTGTACATATTTGTGTTGTCATTGTTGCAATTCCATTTATTGTGATCACCATGTACGTTGGTGTTGTTACTTTACTTTTGATGTTGATGAGGGAATGTGTATGTCAGTTTTGTCACTCTGTTTGTAATCATTACTATTACTCTGCATGATGGCATTGTCACTGTATGTCTATGTGTCTGTTTAAATTGTGTTTGCTGTGCCCATTTTGTATTGTTACTGAGTGTTTTTGTACAAATTGTGATGACTGTGTGGGGCTTTATTTTCAATCTTTTTCCTTGTGTTTATTCTAATTATGGTGCATGGTGCTATTGTCACTGTACATGTCAAATTTTATTCTAATCACTGTGTATGTCTGTATTGTGACTGTTTGTTAGTAATTGTTTTGATGACTGTGTGCGGCTATGTTTTCAATCTTTTTGCTTGTGTTTATTCTTATTATGGTGCACGTTACTATTGTCACTGTACATGTCAGAATTTTTTCTGATCACTGTGTATGTCTGTATTGTGACAGTGTTTGTTAGTAATTATTTTCATTACTGTGCATGTTGTTGTTGTCACTGTACGTGTTTATACTTATTGTGATCACTGTGTATGTTGGTTTTGTCACTCTATTTGTTTATTATCATTACTATGATGTTGTTGTCACTGTATATCTGTGTGTCTGTTTATATTCTGTTTGCTGTGTCTATTCTGTATTGTTACTGAATGTGTTTGTATTTATTGTAATGACTGTGTTGGGCTATGTTTTCACTCTTTTTCCTTATGTTCATTGTCATTATGGTGCAAGTTACTGTTGACAATGTACATGTTAATACTTATTTTGATTACTGTGTTTGTTTGTGTTGTTACTGTTTGTGTCTGCATATAATTATGATCACTGTGTTATTCTGTTTCTCCTCTTTTTTCTTTGTAATTATTAACATTACTGTACATATTTGTGCTGTCATTGTTGCAATTCTATTTATTGTGATCAACATGTATGTTAGCGTCAATACTGTTGATGTTTGTGTATATTGTGAGCACTGTGTATGTAAGTTTTGTCACTCTTTGTTTGTAATCATTACTGTTGCACTGAATGATGGTGTTGTCACTGTATGTCTATGTGTTTCTTTATATTCTGTTTTTTGTGTCTATTCTATATTGTTTCTGAATGTGTTTGTATATATTGTGATGACTGTGTAGGTCTATGTTTTCACTCTTTTTCTTGGTGTTCATTGTCATTACATTGCACATTATTGTTGTCACTGTATATATTAATATTCATTTTGATGACTGTGCATGTTTGTGTTGTTACTGTACGTGCTTGTATTTATTGTGAGCATTGTGTACGTCAGTTTTGTCACTCTATTTGTTTGTTATCATCACTATTGCGCTGAATGATGGTGTTGTCAATGTATGTCTATGTGTCTGTTATATGTTTTCTGTTTGCTTTTTCTATTCTGTATTGTTACTGAATGTGTTTGTATATATTGTAATGACTGTGTAGGGCTATGTTTTCACTCTTTTTTCTTGTGTTTATTGTCATTTCGGTGCTCATTTCTATGCAACAATATACATGTTTAAATTTATTTTGATCACTATGTTTGTTTGTGTTGTTACTGTTTGTGTCTCCATATAATTATGATCACTGTGTTATTCTGTTTCTCCTCTTTTGTCTTTGTAATCATTAACATTATTGTACATATTTGTGTTGTCATTGTTGCAATTCCATTTATTGTGATCACCATGTACGTTGGTGTTGTTACTTTACTTTTGATGTTGATGAGCGAATGTGTATGTCAGTTTTGTCACTCTGTTTGTAATCATTACTATTACTCTGCATGATGGGGTTGTCACTGTATGTCTATGTATCTGTTTAAATTGTGTTTGCTGTGCCTATTTTGTATTGTTACTGAATGTTTTTGTACAAATTGTGATGACTGTGTGGGGCTTTATTTTCAATCTTTTTCCTTGTGTTCATTCTTATTATGGTGCATGGTACTGTTGTCACTGTACATGTCAAAATTTTTTCTGATCACTGTGTATGTCTGTTTTGTGACTGTTTTTGTTAGTAATTATTTTGATGACTGTGTTCTGCTATGTTATTAATCATTTTGCTTGTGTTCATTCTTATTATGGTGCACGTTACTATTGTCACTGTACATGTCAAATTTTTTTCTTATCACTGTGTATGTCTATATTGTGACTGTGTTTGATAGTAATTATTTTCATTACTGTGTATGTTGCTGTTGTCACTGTACGTGTTTGTACTTATTGTGATCACTGTGTATGTTGGTTTTGTCACTCTATTTGTTTATTATCATTACTATGATGTTGTTGGCACCGTATATCTGTGTGTCTGTTTATATTCTGTTTGCTGTGTCTATTCTGTATTGTTACTGAATGTGTTTGTATTTATTGTAATGACTGTGTTGGGCTATGTTTTCACTCTTTTTCCTTGTGTTCATTGTCATTATAGTGCAAGTTACTGTTGTCAATGTACATGTTTTTATTTATTTTGATCACTATGTTTGTTTGTGTTGTTACTGTTTGTGTCTCCATATAATTATGATCACTGTGTTATTCTGTTTCTCCTCTTTTGTCTTTGTAATCATTAACATTATTGTACATATTTGTGTTGTCATTGTTGCAATTCCATTTATTGTGATCACCATGTACGTTGGTGTTGTTACTTTACTTTTGATGTTGATGAGGGAATGTGTATGTCAGTTTTGTCACTCTGTTTGTAATCATTACTATTACTTTACATGATGGGGTTGTCACTGTATGTCTATGTGTCTGTTTAAATTGTGTTTGCTGTGCCTATTTTGTATTGTTACTGAATGTTTTTGTACAAATTGTGATGACTGTGTGGGGCTTTGTTTTCAATCTTTTTCCTTGTGTTCATTCTTATTATGGTGCATGTTACTATTGTCACTGTACATGTCAAAATTTTTTCTGATCACTGTGTATGTCTATATTGTGACTGTTTGTTAGTAATTATTCTGATGACTGTGTAGGGCTATGTTTTCACTCTTTTTCCTTGTGTTCGTTGTCATTACGGTGCTAGTTGTCAATTTACATGTTTATATTTATTTTGATCACTATGTTTGTTTGTGTTGTTACTGTTTGTGTCTCCATATAATTATGATCACTATGTTATTCTGTTTCTCCTCTTTTTTCTTTGTAATCATTAACATTACTGTACATTTTTGTGTTGTCACTGTTGCAATTCCATTTATTGTAATCACCATGTACGTTGGTGTCGTTACTTTACTTTTGATGTTGATGAGCGAATGTGTATGTCAGTTTTGTCACTCTGTTTGTAATCATTACTATTACTCTGAGGGGTTGTCACTGTATGTCTATGTGTCTGTTTAAATTGTGTTTGCTGTGCCTATTTTGTATTATTACTGAATGTTTTTGTACAAATTGTGATGACTGAGTGGGGCTTTGTTTTCAATCTTTTTCCTTGTGTTCATTCTTATTATGGTGCACGTTACTATTGTCACTGTACATGTCAAAATTTTTTCCGATCACTTTGTATATCTGTATTGTGACAGTGTTTGTTAGTAATTATTGTGATGACTGTGTGTGGCTTTGTTTTCAATTTTTTTCCTTGTGTTCATTCTTATTATGGTGCATGTTACTGTTGTCACTGTACATGTCAAATTTTTTTCTGATCACTGTGTATGTCTGTATTGTGACTGTGTTTGTTAGTAATTATTTTGATGACTGTGTGCGGCTATGTTTTCAATCTTTTTGCTTGTGATCATTCTTATTATGGTGAACGTTACTATTGTCACTGTACATGTGAAATTTTTTTCTGATCACTGTGTATGTCTGTATTGTGACTGTGTTTGTTAGTAATTATTTTCATTACTGTGCATGTTGCTGTTGTCACTGTAGGTGTTTGTACTTATTGTGATCACTGTGTATGTCGGTTTTGTCACTCTATTTGTTTATTATCATTACTATGATGTTGTTGGCACCGTATATCTGTGTGTCTGTTTATATTCTGTTTGCTGTGTCTATTCTGTATTGTTACTGAGTGTGTTTGTATTTATTGTAATGACTGTATAGGGCTATGTTTTCACTCTTTTTCCTTGTGTTCATTGTCATTACGGTGCGAGTTGTCAATGTACATGTTTTCATTTATTTTGATCACTATGTTTGTTTGTGTTGTTACTGTTTGTGTCTCCATATGATTATGATCACTGTGTTATTCTGTTTCTCCTCTTTTTTTCTTTGTAATCATTAACATTACTGTACATATTTGTGTTGTCATTGTTGCAATTCTATTTATTGTGATCACCATGTACTTTGGTGTCGTTACTTTACTTTTGATATTGATGAGCGAATGTGTATGTCAGTTTTGTCACTCTGTTTGTAATCATTACTATTACTCTGCATGATGGGGTTGTCACTGTATGTCTATGTGTCTGTTTAAATTGTGTTTGCTGTGCCTATTTTGTATTGTTACTGAATGTTCTTTGTACAAATTGTGATGACTGTGGGGCTTTGTTTTCAATCTTTTTCCTTGTGTTTATTCTTATTATGGTGCATGTTACTGTTGTCACTGTACATGTCAAAATTTTTTCTGATCACTGTGTATGTCTGTATTGTGACTGTGTTTGTAAGTAATTATTTTGATGACTGTGTGTGGCTATGTTTTTAATCTTTTTGCTTGTGATCATTCTTATTATGGTGCACGTTACTATTATCACTGTACATGTGAAATTTTTTCTGATCACTGTGTATGTCTGTATTGTGACTGTGTTTGTTAGTAATTATTTTGATGACTGTGTGTGGCTATGTTTTCAATCTTTTTGCTTGTGTTCATTCTTATTATTATGGTGCACGTTACTATTGTCACTGTACATGTTAATTTTTTTTCTGATCACTGTGTATGTTTGTATTGTTATTGTTTGTTAGTAATTATTTTGCTGAATGTGTGCGGCTATGTTTTTAATCTTTTTGCTTGTGTTCATTCTTATTATTATGGTGCACGTTACTATTTTAACTGTACATGTCAAATTTTTTCTGATCACTATGTATGTCTATATTATGACTGTGTTTGTTAGTAATTATTTTGATGATTGTGTGCGGCTATGTTTTCAATCTTTTTACTTGTGTTCATTCTTATTATTATGGTGCACGTTACTATTGTCACTGTACATGTCAAATTTTTTCTGATCACTATGTATGTCTATATTATGACTGTGTTTGATAGTAATTATTTTCATTACTATGCATGTTGCTCTCGTCACTGTACGTGTTTGTATTTATTGTGATCAATGTGTTTGTTAGTTTTTTCACTCTATTTCTTTGTAATCATTTCTATGTGTTTGTTTATATTATGTTTTCAGTGTCTATTCTATATTGTTACTAAATGTGTTTGTAAATATCATGATTACTGTGTAAGGCTATGTTTTCATTCTTTTTCCTTGTGTTCATTGTTATTACGATGCGAGTTACTGTTGTCAATGTACATGTTTTTATTTATTTTGATCACTATGTTTGTTTGTGTTGTTACTGTTTGTGTCTCCATATAATTATGATCACTGTGTTATTCTGTTTCTCCTCTTTTTTCTTTGTAATCATTAACATTACTGTACATATTTGTGTTGTCACTGTTGCAATTCCATTTATTGTACGTATTATACGTTGGTGTCGTTACTTTACTTTTGATGTTGATGAGCAAATGTGTATGTCAGTTTTGTCACTCTGTTTGTAATCATTACTATTACTCTGCATGATGGGGTTGTCACTGTATGTCTATGTGTCTCTTTAAATTGTGTTTGCTGTGCCTATTTTGTATTGTTACTGAATGTTTTTGTACAAATTTTGATGACTGTGTGGGGCTTTGTTTTCAATCTTTTTCCTTGTGTTTATTCTTATTATGGTGCATGTTATTGTTGTTACTGTACATGTCAAAATTTTTTCTGATCACTGTGTATGTCTGTATTGGGACTGTGTTTGTTAGTAATTATTTTGCTGACTGTGTGCGGCTATGTTTTTAATCTTTTTGCTTGTGTTCATTCTTATTATTATGGTGCACGTTACTATTGTAACTGTACATGTCAAATTTTTTTCTGATCACTGTGTATATCTGTATTGTGACTGTGTTTGTTAGTAATTATTTTGACGATTGTGTGCGGCTATGTTTTCAATCTTTTTGCTTGTGTTCATTCTTACTATGGTGCACGTTACTATTGTCACTGTACATGTCAAAATTTTTTCTCATCACTGTGTATGTCTGTATTGTGACTGTGTTTGTTAGTAATTATTTTGATGATTGTGTGCGGCTATGTTTTCAATCTTTTTGCTTGTGTTCATTCTTATTATTATCATGGTGAACGTTACTATTGTCACTGTACATGTCAAATTTTTTTCTGATCACTGTGTATGTCTGTATTGTGACAGTGTTTGTTAGTAATTATTTTCATTACTGTGCATGTTGCTGTTGTCACTGTAAGTGTTTATACTTATTGTGATCACTGTGTACGTTGGTTTTGTCACTCTATTTGTTTATTATCATTACTATGATGTTGTTGGCACCGTATATCTGTGTGTCTGTTTATATTCTGTTAGATGTGTCTATTCTGTATTGTTACTGAGTGTGTTTGTATTTATTGTAATGACTGTGTTGGGCTATGTTTTCAATCTTTTTTTATTGGGTTCATTATCATTTCGGTGCTAGTTACTGTTGTCAATGTACATGTTTATATTTATATTGATCACTGTGTTTGTTTGTGTTGTTACTGTTTGTGTCTGCATATAAATCTGATCACTGTATAAGTCTGTTTGTACTTTTTTTCTTTGTAATCATTTACATTACTGTACATATTTGTGCTGTCATTGTTGCAATTCTATTTATTGTGATCAACAAGTATGTTAGCGTCATGACTGTTGATGTTTGCATATACTGTGAGCACTGTGTACGTCAGTTTTGTCACTCTATTTGTTTGTTATCATTACTATTGCGCTGAATGATGGTGTTGTCAATGTATGTCTATGTGTCTGTTATATGTATTCTGTTTGCTGTTTCTATTCTGTATTGTTACTGAATGTGTTTGTATATATTGTAATGACTGTATAGGGCTATGTTTTCACTCCTTTGTTGTTACTGTACGTGCTTGTATTTATTGTGAGCACTGTGTACATCAGTTTTGTCACTCTTTGTTTGTAATCATTACTGTTTATGTACTGTGCACTAAATGATGTTTTTGTCAATGTATCTCTGTGTTTGTTTTATATTCTGTTTTCTTTGTCTATTCTATATTGTTACTAAATGTGTTTGTATATATTCTGATGACTGTGCAGGGCTATGTTTTGACCCTTTTTCCTTGTGTTCATTGTCATTATGGTGCGAGTTGTCAATGTACATGTTTTTATTTATTTTGATCACTATGTTTGTTTGTGTTGTTACTGTTTGTGTCTCCATATAATTATGATCACTGTGTTATTCTGTTTTTCCTCTTTTTTCTTTGTAATCATTAACATTACTGTACATATTTGTGTTGTCACTGTTGCAATTCTATTTATTGTGATCACCATTTATGTTGGTGTCAGTACTTTACTTTTGATGTAGATGAGCGAATGTGTATGTCAGTTTTGTCACTCTGTTTGTAATCATTACTATTACTCTGCATGATGGGGTTGTCACTGTATGTCTATGTGTCTGTTTAAATTGTGTTTGCTGTGCCTATTTTGTATTGTTACTGAATTTTTTGTACAAATTGTGATGACTGTGTGGGGCTTTGTTTTCAATCTTTTTCCTTGTGTTTATTCTTATTATGGTGCATGTTACTGTTGTCACTGTAAATGTCAAATTTTTTTCTGATCACTGTGTATGTCTGTATTGTGACTGTGTTTGTTAGTAATTATTTTGATGACTGTGTGCGGCTATGTTTTCAATCTTTTTACTTGTGTTCATTCTTATTATTATGGTGCACGTTACTATTGTCACTGTACATGTCAAATTATTTCTGATCACTGTGTATGTCTATATTATGACTGTGTTTGATAGTAATTATTTTCATTACTGTGCATGTTGCTCTCGTCACTGTACGTGTTTGTATTTATTGTGATCAATGTGTTTGTTAGTTTTTTCACTCTATTTCTTTGTAATCATTTCTATGTGTTTGTTTATATTATGTTTTCAGTGTCTATTCTATATTGTTACTAAAAGTGTTTGTTTATATCATGATTACTGTGTAAGGCTATGTTTTCATTCTTTTTCCTTGTGTTCATTGTTATTACGATGCGAGTTACTGTTGTCAATGTACATGTTTTTATTTATTTTGATCACTATGTTTGTTTGTGTTGTTACTGTTTGTGTCTCCATATAATTATGATTACTGTGTTATTCTGTTTCTCCTCTTTTTTCTTTGTAATCATTAACATTACTGTACATATTTGTGTTGTCACTGTTGCAATTCCAGTTATTGTGATCACCATTTATGTTGGTGTCGTTACTTTACTTTTGATGTTGATGAGCAAATGTGTATGTCAGTTTTGTCACTCTCTTTATAATCAATCCTATTACTCTGCATGATGGGGTTGTCACTGTATGTCTATGTGTCTCTTTAAATTGTGTTTGCTGTGCCTATTTTGTATTGTTACTGAATGTTTTTGTACAAATTGTGATGACTGTGTGGGGCTTTGTTTTCAATCTTTTTCCTTGTGATCATTCTTATTATGGTGCACGTTACTATTATCACTGTACACGTCAAATTTTTTTCTGATCACTGTGTATGTCTGTATTGTGACAGTGTTTGATAGTAATTATTTTGCTGACTGTGTGCGGCTATGTTTTTAATCTTTTTGCTTGTGTTAATTCTTATTATTATGGTGCACGTTACTATTGTCACTGTACATGTTAAATTTTTTTCTGATCACTGTGTATGTTTGTATTGTTATAGTTTGTTAGTAATTATTTTGATGACTGTGTGCAGCTATGTTTTCAATCTTTTTTGCTTGTGATCATTCTTATTATGGTGCACGTTACTATTGTCACTGTACATGTCAAATTTTTTTCTGATCACTGTGTATGTCTGTATTGTGACTGTGTTTGTTAGTAATTATTTTGATGACTGTGTGCGGCTATGTTTTCAATCTTTTTGCTTGTGTTCATTCTAATTATGATGCATGTTACAATTGTCACTGTACATGTCAAAATTTTTTCTGATCACTGTGTACATCTGTATTGTGACAGTGTTTGTTAGTAATTATATTCATTACTGTGCATGTTGCTGTTGTCACTGTACGTGTTTGTACTTATTGTGATTACTGTGTATGTTGATTTTGTCACTCTGATTGTTTATTATCATTACTATGATGTTGTTGTCACTGTATATCTGTGTGTCTGTTTATATTCTGTTTGCTGTGTCTATTCTGTATTGTTACTGAATGTGTTTGTATTTATTGTAATGACTGTGTTGGGCTATGTTTTCACTCTTTTTCCTTATGTTCATTGTCATTATGGTGCAAGTTACTGTTGACAATGTACATGTTTATATTTATATTGATCACTGTGTTTGTTTGTGTTGTTACTGTTTGTGTCTGCATATAAATCTGATCACTGTATAAGTCTGTTTGTACTTTTTTTTTCTTTGTAATCATTTACATTACTGTACATATTTGTGCTGTCATTGTTGCAATTCTATTAATTGTGATCAACAAGTATGTTAGCATCATTACTGTTGATGTTTGTATATATTGTAAGCACTGTGTACGTCAGTTTTGTCACTCTATTTGTTTGTTATCATTACTATTGCGCTGAATGATGGTGTTGTCAATGTATGTCTATATGTCTGTTATATGTATTCTGTTTGCTGTTTCTATTCTGTATTGTTACTGAATGTGTTTGTATATATTGTAATGACTGTGTAGGGCTATGTTTTCACTCTTTTGTTGTTACTGTACGTGCTTGTATTTATTGTGAGCACTGTGTACATCAGTTTTGTCACTCTTTGTTTGTATTCATTACTGTTTATGTACTGTGCAGTAAATGATGTTTTTGTCAATGTATGTCTATGTGTTTGTTTTATATTCTGTTTTCTGTGTCTATTCTATATTGTTACTGAACGTGTTTGTATATATTCTGATGACTGTGTAGGGCTATGTTTTCACTCTTTTTCCTTGTGTTCATTGTCAATACGGTGCGAGTTGTCAATGTACATGTTTATATTTATTTTGATCACTATGTTTGTTTGTGTTGTTACTGTTTGTGTCTCCATATAATTATGATCACTGTGTTATTCTGTTCTATTTATTATCATTACTATTGAGGTGAATGATGGTGCTTTCAGTGTATGTCTAGATCTGTGTGTCTGTTTATATTCTGTTTGCTGTGTCTATTCTATATTGTCACTGCATGTATTTCCATGTATTCTGATAACTGTGTTTGTCTGTTTTGTCACTTTATTTGTTTGTAATCATTACTGTTACTGTTACTCTGAATGTTAATGTAGTAATTATATGTCTATGTGTCTGCTTATATTGCGTTTGCTATGTCTATTCTGTATTGTTACTGAATGTGTTTGTACATATTGGGATGACTGTCTGCGGCTATTTTTTTTTTCACTCTTTTTCCCTGTGTTCATTCTCTTTTCTGTGCAAGTTACTGATATCACTGTACATGTCAATTTTTTTCTAATCACTGTGTATGTCTGTATTGTGACAGTGTTTTGAAGTAATCATTTCGATTACTGTGCATGTTGGTGTTGTCATTGTATGTGTTTGTATATATTGTGATCACTGTGTATGTTAGTCTTGTCAATCTGTATGTTTGTAATCATTACTATGATGTTGTTGTCACTGTATATCTGTGTGTCTGTTTATATTCTGTTTGCTGTGTCTATTCTGTATTGTTACTGAATGTGTTTGTAATTATTGTAATGACTGTCTGGGCTATGTTTTCAATCCTTTTTTTCTTGGGTTCATTATCATTTCGGTGCTAGTTACTGTTATCAATATACATGTTTATATTTATTTTGATTACTGTGTTATTCTGTTTCTCTTTTTTCTTCGTAATTATTAACATTACTGTACATATTTGTGCTATCATTGTTGCAATTCTATTTATTGTGATCAACATGTATGTTAGCGTCAATACTGTTGATGTTTGTATATATTGTGAGAACTGTGTATATCAGTTTTGTCACTCTTTGTTTGTAATCATTACTGTTGCACTGAATGATGGTGTTGTCACTGTATATCTATGTGTTTCTTTATATTCTGTTTTTTGTGTCTATTCTATATTGTTTCTGAATATGTTTGTATATATTGTGATGACTGTGTAGGTCTATGTTTTCACTCTTTTTCCTTGTGTTCATTGTAATTACATTGCACATTATTGTTGTCACTGTATATATTAATATTCATTTTGATGACTGTGCATGTTTGTGTTGTTACTGTACGTGCTTGTATTTATTGTGAGCATTGTGTACATCAGTTTTGTCACTCTATTTGTTTGTTATCATTACTATTGCGCTGAATGATGGTGTTGTCAATGTATGTCTATATGTCTGTTATAAATATTCTGTTTGCTGTTTCTTTTCTGTATTGTTACTGAATGTGTTTGTATATATTTTAATGACTGTGTAGGGCTATGTTTTCACTCTTTTTTCTTGTGTTTATTGTCATTTCGGTGCTCATTTCTATGCGACAATATACATGTTTATATTTATTTTGAGCACTGTGTTTGTTTATGTTGTTACTGTTTGTGTCTGCATATAAATCTGACCACTGTATGAGTGTGTTTGTACTCTTTTTTTCTTTATAATCATTAACATTACTGTACATATTTGTGTTGTCACTGTTGCAATTCCATTTATTGTGATCACCATTTACGTTGGTGTCTTTACTTTACTTTTGATGTTGATGAGCGAATGTGTATGTCAGTTTTGTCACTCTGTTTGTAATCATTACTATTACTCTGCATGATGGGGTTGTCACTGTATATCTGTGTGTCTGTTTATATTCTGTTTGCTGTGTCTATTCTGTATTGTTACTGAATGTGTTTGTATTTATTGAAATGACTGTGTTGGGCTATGTTTTTACTCTTTTTCCTTGTGTTCATTGTCATTATAGTGCAAGTTACTGTTGTCAATGTACATGTTTTTATTTATTTTGATCACTATGTTTGTTTGTGTTGTTACTGTTTGTGTCTCCATATAATTATGATCACTGTGTTATTCTGTTTCTCCTCTTTTGTCTTTGTAATCATTAACATTATTGTACATATTTGTGTTGTCATTGTTGCAATTCCATTTATTGTGATCACCATGTACGTTGGTGTCGTTACTTTACTTTTGATGTTGATGAGGAAATGTGTATGTCAGTTTTGTCACTCTGTTTGTAATCATTACTATTACTCTGAGGGGTTGTCACTGTATGTCTATGTGTCTGTTTAAATTGTGTTTGCTGTGCCTATTTTGTATTGTTACTGAATGTTTTTGTACAAATTGTGATGACTGTGTGCGGCTTTGTTTTCAATCTTTTTCCTTGTGTTTATTCTTATTATGGTGCATGTTATTATTGTCACTGTACATGTCAAAATTTTTTCTGATCACTGTGTATGTCTGTATTGTGACTGTTTGTTAGTAATTATTCTGATGACTGTGTAGGGCTATGTTTTCACTCTGTGTTATTCTGTTCTATTTATTATCATTACTATTGAGGTGAATGATGGTGCTTTCAGTGTATGTCTAGATCTGTGTGTCTGTTTATATTCTGTTTGCTGTGTCTATTCTATATTGTCACTGCATGTATTTCCATGTATTCTGATAACTGTGTTTGTCTGTTTTGTCACTTTATTTGTTTGTAATCATTACTGTTACTGTTACTCTGAATGTTGGTGTAGTAATTATATGTCTATGTGTCTGCTTATATTGCGTTTGCTATGTCTATTCTGTATTGTTACTGAATGTGTTTGTACATATTGGGATGACTGTCTGCGGCTATTTTTTTTTTCACTCTTTTTCCCTGTGTTCATTCTCTTTTCTGTGCAAGTTACTGATATCACTGTACATGTCAATTTTTTTCTAATCACTGTGTATGTCTGTATTGTGACAGTGTTTTTTAGTAATCATTTCGATTACTGTGCATGTTGGTGTTGTCACTGTATGTGTTTGTATATATTGTGATCACTGTGTATGTTAGTTTTGTCACTCTATTTGTTTGTAATCATTACTATGATGTTGTTGTCACCGTATATCTGTGTGTCTGTTTATATTCTGTTTGCTGTGTCTATTCTGTATTGTTACTGAATGTGTTTAAGATAAGATAAGATAAGATAAGATAAGAGTTTATTTAGCCAATTATAAAAATCGGAAATCATTTTCCATTGGAGCAATATACAGAGTAAAATAATAAAATAATAAATAAATAAATAAATTAAGAATTTAGCTTTGAGATCAAATTAAAATGCGTCACTGCACTTGGATAAAAGCTGTTTAAAAAGCGTTTACTGCCTTTAAAAGTTAAAAGTCTACTGTTGCTTGGTAAAAAAGTAAAAAGAGAGGATGCAGGATGGAAAGCGTCTTTCATGGTGTTGACAATTCTTTTCTCCATCCTGTCCTTAAAAATATCATCCAGCTTGGGGAGATCTTGTCCGATAATCCTGCTTGCAGTTTTTACAACGTTTGCTAATTTCTTCCTTTCCTCCCCAGCTGTTCCGCTATACCATATTATAATTCCGTACGCTAGAATGCTTTCAATTACACACCTATAAAAATTGACTAAAATAGGCACACTATCAGTAAAAGTTCTCAATGATCTTAAAAAATACAGTCTTTAATTATTGTAATGACTGTTTTGGGCTATGTTTTCAATCCTTTTTTTCTTGGGTTCATTATCATTTTGGTGCTAGTTACTGTTGTCAATGTACATGTTAATACTTATTTTGATTACTGTGTTTGTTTGTGTTGTTACTGTTTGTGTCTGCATATAATTATGATCACTGTGTTATTCTGTTTCTCCTCTTTTTTCTTTGTAATTATTAACATTACTGTACATATTTGTGCTGTCATTGTTGCAATTCTATTTATTGTGATCAACATGTATGTTAGCGTCAATACTGTTGATGTTTGTGTATATTGTGAGCACTGTGTATGTAAGTTTTGTAACTCTTTGTTTGTAATCATTACTGTTGCACTGAATAATGGTGTTGTCACTGTATGTCTATGTGTTTCTTTATATTCTGTTTTTTGTGTCTATTCTATATTGTTTCTGAATGTGTTTGTATATATTGTGATGACTGTGTAGGTCTATGTTTTCACTCTTTTTCTTGGTGTTCATTGTCATTACATTGCACATTGTTGTCACTGTATATATTAATATTCATTTTGATGACTGTGCATGTTTGTGTTGTTACTGTACGTGCTTGTATTTATTGTGAGCATTGTGTACATCAGTTTTGTCACTCTATTTGTTTGTTATCATTACTATTGCGCTGAATGATGGTGTTGTCAATGTATGTCTATATGTCTGTTATAAATATTCTGTTTGCTGTTTCTTTTCTGTATTGTTACTGAATGTGTTTGTATATATTGTAATGACTGTGTAGGGCTATGTTTTCACTCTTTTTTCTTGTTTTTATTGTCATTTCGGTGCTCATTTCTATGTGACAATATACATGTTTATATTTATTTTGAGCACTGTGTTTATGTTGTTACTGTTTGAGTCTGCATATAAATCTGACCACTGTATGAGTGTGTTTGTACTCTTTTTTTCTTTATAATCATTAACATTACTGTACATATTTGTGTTGTCACTGTTGCAATTCTATTTATTTTGATCACCATGTACGTTGGTGTCTTTACTTTACTTTTGATGTTGATGAGCGAATGTGTATGTCAGTTTTGTCACTCTGTTTGTTATCATTACTATTACTCTGCATGATGGGGTTGTCACTGTATATCTGTGTGTCTGTTTATATTCTGTTTGCTGTGTCTATTCTGTATTGTTACTGAATGTGTTTGTATTTATTGTAATGACTGTGTTGGGCTATGTTTTCACTCTTTTTCCTTATGTTCATTGTCATTATGGTGGAAGTTACTGTTATCAATGTACATGTTTATATTTATATTGATCACTGTGTTTGTTTGTCATTTCGGTGCTCATTTCTATGTGACAATATACATGTTTATATTTATTTTGAGCACTGTGTTTATGTTGTTACTGTTTGTGTCTCCATATAATTATGATCACTGTGTTATTCTGTTTCTCCTCTTTTGTCTTTGTAATCATTAACATTATTGTACATATTTGTGTTGTCATTGTTGCAATTCCATTTATTGTGATCACCATGTACGTTGGTGTCGTTACTTTACCTTTGATGTTGATGAGGGAATGTGTATGTCAGTTTTGTCACTCTGTTTGTAATCATTACTATTACTCTGAGGGGTTGTCACTGTATGTCTATGTGTCTGTTTAAATTGTGTTTGCTGTGCCTATTTTGTATTGTTACTGAATGTTTTTGTACAAATTGTGATGACTGTGTGCGGCTTTGTTTTCAATCTTTTTCCTTGTGTTTATTCTTATTATGGTGCATGTTACTATTGTCACTGTACATGTCAAAATTTTTTCTGATCACTGTGTATGTCTGTATTGTGACTGTTTGTTAGTAATTATTCTGATGACTGTGTAGGGCTATGTTTTCACTCTGTGTTATTCTGTTCTATTTATTATCATTACTATTGAGGTGAATGATGGTGCTTTCAGTGTATGTCTAGATCTGTGTGTCTGTTTATATTCTGTTTGCTGTGTCTATTCTATATTGTCACTGCATGTATTTCCATGTATTCTGATAACTGTGTTTGTCTGTTTTGTCACTCTATTTGTTTGTAATCATTACTGTTACTCTGAATGTTGGTGTAGTAATTATATGTCTATGTGTCTGCTTATATTGCGTTTGCTATGTCTATTCTGTATTGTTACTGAATGTGTTTGTACATATTGGGATGACTGTCTGCGGCTATTTTTTTTTTTTTTTCACTCTTTTTCCCTGTGTTCATTCTCTTTTCTGTGCAAGTTACTGATATCACTGTACATGTCAATTTTTTTCTAATCACTGTGTATGTCTGTATTGTGACAGTGTTTTTTTAGTAATCATTTCAATTACTGTGCATGTTGGTGTTGTCACTGTATGTGTTTGTATATATTGTGATCACTGTGTATGTTAGTTTTGTGAATCTGTTTGTTTGTAATCATTACTATGATGTTGTTGTCACAGTATATCTGTGTGTCTGTTTATATTCTGTTTGCTGTGTCTATTCTGTATTGTTACTGAATGTGTTTGTAATTATTGTAATGACTGTCTTGGGCTATGTTTTCAATCCTTTTTTTCTTGGGTTCATTATCATTTCGGTGCTAGTTACTGTTATCAATGTACATGTTTATATTTATTTTGATTTCTGTGTTTGTTTGTGTTGTTACTGTTTGTGTCTGCATATAATTATGATCACTGTGTTATTCTGTTTCTCCTCATTTTTCTTCGTAATTATTAACATTACTGTACATATTTGTGCTGTCATTGTTGCAATTCTATTTATTGTGATCAACATGTATGTTAGCGTCAATACTGTTGATGTTTGTATATATTGTGAGCACTGTGTATGTCAGTTTTGTCACTCTTTGTTTGTAATCATTACTGTTGCACTGAATGATGGTGTTGTCACTGTATATCTATGTGTTTCTTTATATTCTGTTTTTTGTGTCTATTCTATATTGTTTCTGAATATGTTTGTATATATTGTGATGACTGTGTAGGTCTATGTTTTCACTCTTTTTCCTTGTGTTCATTGTCATTACATTGCACATTATTGTTGTCACTGTATATATTAATATTCATTTTGATGACTGTGCATGTTTGTGTTGTTACTGTACGTGCTTGTATTTATTGTGAGCATTGTGTACGTCAGTTTTGTCACTCTATTTGTTTGTTATCATTACTATTGCGCTGAATGATGGTGTTGTCAATGAATGTCTATGTGTCTGTTATATGTATTCTGTTTGCTGTTTCTATTCTGTATTGTTACTGAATGTGTTTGTATATATTGTAATGACTGTGTAGGGCTATGTTTTCACTCTTTTTTCTTGTGTTTATTGTCATTTCGGTGCTCATTTCTATGCGACAATATACATGTTTATATTTATTTTGAGCACTGTGTTTGTTTCTGTCGTTACTGTTTGTGTCTGCATATAAATCTGACCACTGTATAAGTGTGTTTGTACTCTTTTTTTCTTTGTAATCATTATCATTACTGTACATATTTGTGTTGTCACTGTTGCAATTCTATTTATTGTGATCACCATGTACGTTGGTGTCGTTACTTTACTTTTGATATTGATGAGTAAATGTGTATGTCAGTTTTGTCACTCTGTTTATAATCATTACTATTACTCTGAGGGGTTGTCACTGTATGTCTATGTGTCTGTTTAAATTGTGTTTGCTGTGCCTATTTTGTATTATTACTGAATGTTTTTGTACAAATTGTGATGACTGTGTGGGGCTTTGTTTTCAATCTTTTTCCTTGTGTTCATTCTTATTATGGTGCACGTTACTATTGTCACTGTACATGTCAAATTTTTTTCTGATCACTGTGTATATCTGTATTGTGACTGTGTTTGTTAGTAATTATTTTGATGACTGTGTGCGGCTATTTTTTCAATCTTTTTCCTTGTGTTCATTCTTATTATGGTGCACGTTACTATTGTCACTGTACATGTCAAATTTTTTTCTGATCACTGTGTATGTCTGTATTGTGTCTGTGTTTGTTAGTAATTATTTTGATGACTATGTGGCTGTTTTCAATCTTTTTGTTTGTGTTCATTCTTATTATGGTGCATGTTACTATTGTCACTGTATATGTTAAAATTTTTTCTGATCACTGTGTACGTCTGCATTGTGATAGTGTTTGTTAGTAATTATATTCATTACTGTGCATGTTGCTGTTGTCACTGTACGTGTTTATACTTATTGTGATTACTGTGTATGCTGGTTTTGTCACTCTATTTGTTTATTATCATTACTATGATGTTGTTGTCACTGTATATCTGTGTGTCTGTTTATATTCTGTTTGCTGTGTCTATTTTATATTGTTACTAAATGTGTTTGTATATATTCTGATGACTGTGTAAGGCTATGTTTTCACTCTTTTTCCTTGTGTTCATTGTCATTATGGTGCTAGTTACTGTTATCAATGTACATGTTTATATTTATATTGATCACTGTGTTTGTTTGTGTTGTTACTGTTTGTGTCTGCATATAAATCTGATCACTGTATAAGTCTGTTTGTACTTTTTTTCTTTGTAATCATTAACATTACTGTACATATTTGTGCTGTCATTGTTACAATTCTATTTATTGTGATCAACAAGTATGTTAGCGTCATGACTGTTGATGTTTGCATATATTGTGAGCACTGTGTACGTCAGTTTTGTCACTCTATTTGTTTTTTATCATTACTATTGCGCTGAATGATGGTGTTGTCAATGTATGTCTATATGTCTGTTATATGTATTCTGTTTGCTGTTTCTATTCTGTATTGTTACTGAATGTGTTTGTATATATTGTAATGACTGTGTAGGGCTATGTTTTCACTCTTTTGTTGTTACTGTACGTGCTTGTATTTATTGTGAGCACTGTGTACATCAGTTTTGTCACTCTTTGTTTGTAATCATTACTGTTTATGTACTGTGCACTAAATGATGTTTTTGTCAATGTATCTCTATGTGTTTGTTTTATATTCTGTTTTCTGTGTCTATTCTATATTGTTACTGAACGTGTTTGTATATATTCTGATGACTGTGTAGGGCTATGTTTTCACTCTTTTTCCTTGTGTTCGTTGTCATTACGGTGCGAGTTGTCAATGTACATGTTTTTATTTATTTTGATCACTATGTTTGTTTGTGTTGTTACTGTTTGTGTCTCCATATAATTATGATCATTGTGTTATTCTGTTTCTCCTCTTTTTTTTCTTTGTAATCATTAACATTACTGTACATATTTGTGTTGTCACTGTTGCAATTCTATTTATTGTGATCACCATGTACTTTGGTGTCGTTACTTTACTTTTGATGTTGATGACCAAATGTGTATGTCAGTTTTGTCACTCTGTTTGTAATCATTACTATTACTCTGCATGATGGGGTTGTCACTGTATATCTATGTGTCTGTTTAAATTGTGTTTGCTGTGCCTATTTTGTATTGTTACTGAATGTTTTTTGTACAAATTGTGATGACTGTGTGGGGCTTTGTTTTCAATCTTTTACCTTGTGTTTATTCTTATTATGGTGCATGTTACTGTTGTCACTGTACATGTTAAATTTTTTTCTGATCACTGTGTATGTTTGTATTGTCATTGTTTGTTAGTAATTATTTTGCTGACTGTGTGCGGTTATGTTTTCAATCTTTTTGCTTGTGTTCATTCTTATCATTATGGTGCACGTTACTATTGTCACTGTACATGTCAAATTTTTTTCTGATCACTGTGTATGTTTGTATTGTCATTGTTTGTTAGTAATTATTTTGCTGACTGTGTGCGGTTATGTTTTCAATCTTTTTGCTTGTGTTCATTCTTATCATTATGGTGCACGTTACTATTGTCACTGTACATGTCAAATTTTTTCTGATCACTATGTATGTCTATATTATGACTGTGTTTGATAGTAATTATTTTCATTACTGTGCATGTTGCTCTCCTCACTGTACGTGTTTGCATTTATTGTGATCAATGTGTTTGTTAGTTTTTTCACTCTATTTCTTTGTAATCATTTCTATGTGTTTGTTTATATTATGTTTTCAGTGTCTATTCTATATTGTTACTAAATGTGTTTGTATATATCATGATTACTGTGTAAGGCTATGTTTTCATTCTTTTTCCTTGTGTTCATTATTATTACGATGCGAGTTACTGTTGTCAATGTACATGTTTTTATTTATTTTGATCACTATGTTTGTTTGTGTTGTTACTGTTTGTGTCTCCATATAATTATGATCACTGTGTTATTCTGTTTCTCCTCTTTTTTCTTTGTAATCATTAACATTACTGTACATATTTGTGTTGTCACTGTTGCAATTCCAGTTATTGTGATCACCATGTACGTTGGTGTCGTTACTTTACTTTTGATGTTGATGAGCAAATGTGTATGTCAGTTTTGTCACTCTGTTTATAATCTATCCTATTACTCTGCATGATGGGGTTGTCACTGTATGTCTATGTGTCTCTTTAAATTGTGTTTGCTGTGCCTATTTTGTATTGTTACTGAATGTTTTTGTACAAATTGTGATGACTGTGTGGGGCTTTGTTTTCAATCTTTTTCCTTGTGTTTATTCTTATTATGGTGCATGTTACTATTGTCACTGTACATGTCAAAATTTTTTCTGATCACTGTGTATATCTGTATTGTGACTGTTTGTTAGTAATTATTCTGATGACTGTGTAGGGCTATGTTTTCACTCTGTGTTATTCTGTTCTATTTATTATCATTACTATTAAGGTGAATGATGGTGCTTTCAGTGTATGTCTAGATCTGTGTGTCTGTTTATATTCTGTTTGCTGTGTCTATTCTATATTGTCACTGCATGTATTTCCATGTATTCTGATAACTGTGTTTGTCTGTTTTGTCACTTTATTTGTTTGTAATCATTACTGTTACTGTTACTCTGAATGTTGGTGTAGTAATTATATGTCTATGTGTCTGCTTATATTGCGTTTGCTATGTCTATTCTGTATTGTTACTGAATGTGTTTGTACATATTGGGATGACTGTCTACGGCTATTTTTTTTTTCACTCTTTTTCCCTGTGTTCATTCTCTTTTCTGTGCAAGTTACTGATATCACTGTACATGTCAATTTTTTTCTAATCACTGTGTATGTCTGTATTGTGACAGTGTTTTTTAGTAATCATTTCGATTACTGTGCATGTTGGTGTTGTCACTGTATGTGTTTGTATATATTGTGATCACTGTGTATGTTAGTTTTGTCACTCTATTTGTTTGTAATCATTACTATGATGTTGTTGTCACCGTATATCTGTGTGTCTGTTTATATTCTGTTTGCTGTGTCTATTCTGTATTGTTACTGAATGTGTTTGTAATTATTGTAATGACTGTTTTGGGCTATGTTTTCAATCCTTTTTTTCTTGGGTTCATTATCATTTTGGTGCTAGTTACTGTTGTCAATGTACATGTTAATACTTATTTTGATTACTGTGTTTGTTTGTGTTGTTACTGTTTGTGTCTGCATATAATTATGATCACTGTGTTATTCTGTTTCTCCTCTTTTTTCTTTGTAATTATTAACATTACTGTACATATTTGTGCTGTCATTGTTGCAATTCTATTTATTGTGATCAACATGTATGTTAGCGTCAGTACTGTTGATGTTTGTGTATATTGTGAGCACTGTGTATGTAAGTTTTGTAACTCTTTGTTTGTAATCATTACTGTTGCACTGAATAATGGTGTTGTCACTGTATGTCTATGTGTTTCTTTATATTCTGTTTTTTGTGTCTATTCTATATTGTTTCTGAATGTGTTTGTATATATTGTGATGACTGTGTAGGTCTATGTTTTCACTCTTTTTCTTGGTGTTCATTAATTGTCATTACATTGCACATTGTTGTCACTGTATATATTAATATTCATTTTGATGACTGTGCATGTTTGTGTTGTTACTGTACGTGCTTGTATTTATTGTGAGCATTGTGTACATCAGTTTTGTCACTCTATTTGTTTGTTATCATTACTATTGCGCTGAATGATGGTGTTGTCAATGTATGTCTATATGTCTGTTATAAATATTCTGTTTGCTGTTTCTTTTCTGTATTGTTACTGAATGTGTTTGTATATATTGTAATGACTGTGTAGGGCTATGTTTTCACTCTTTTTTCTTGTTTTTATTGTCATTTCGGTGCTCATTTCTATGTGACAATATACATGTTTATATTTATTTTGAGCACTGTGTTTATGTTGTTACTGTTTGTGTCTGCATATAAATCTGACCACTGTATGAGTGTGTTTGTACTCTTTTTTTCTTTATAATCATTAACATTACTGTACATATTTGTGTTGTCACTGTTGCAATTCTATTTATTTTGATCACCATGTACGTTGGTGTCTTTACTTTACTTTTGATGTTGATGAGCGAATGTGTATGTCAGTTTTGTCACTCTGTTTGTAATCATTACTATTACTCTGCATGATGGGGTTGTCACTGTATATCTGTGTGTCTGTTTATATTCTGTTTGCTGTGTCTATTCTGTATTGTTACTGAATGTGTTTGTATTTATTGTAATGACTGTGTTGGGCTATGTTTTCACTCTTTTTCCTTATGTTCATTGTCATTATGGTGGAAGTTACTGTTATCAATGTACATGTTTATATTTATATTGATCACTGTGTTTGTTTGTCATTTCGGTGCTCATTTCTATGTGACAATATACATGTTTATATTTATTTTGAGCACTGTGTTTATGTTGTTACTGTTTGTGTCTCCATATAATTATGATCACTGTGTTATTCTGTTTCTCCTCTTTTGTCTTTGTAATCATTAACATTATTGTACATATTTGTGTTGTCATTGTTGCAATTCCATTTATTGTGATCACCATGTACGTTGGTGTAGTTACTTTACTTTTGATATTGATGAGGGAATGTGTATGTCAGTTTTGTCACTCTGTTTGTAATCATTACTATTACTCTGAGGGGTTGTCACTGTATGTCTATGTGTCTGTTTAAATTGTGTTTGCTGTGCCTATTTTGTATTGTTACTGAATGTTTTTGTACAAATTGTGATGACTGTGTGCGGCTTTGTTTTCAATCTTTTTCCTTGTGTTTATTCTTATTATGGTGCATGTTACTATTGTCACTGTACATGTCAAAATTTTTTCTGATCACTGTGTATGTCTGTATTGTGACTGTTTGTTAGTAATTATTCTGATGACTGTGTAGGGCTATGTTTTCACTCTGTGTTATTCTGTTCTATTTATTATCATTACTATTAAGGTGAATGATGGTGCTTTCAGTGTATGTCTAGATCTGTGTGTCTGTTTATATTCTGTTTGCTGTGTCTATTCTATATTGTCACTGCATGTATTTCCATGTATTCTGATAACTGTGTTTGTCTGTTTTGTCACTTTATTTGTTTGTAATCATTACTGTTACTGTTACTCTGAATGTTGGTGTAGTAATTATATGTCTATGTGTCTGCTTATATTGCGTTTGCTATGTCTATTCTGTATTGTTACTGAATGTGTTTGTACATATTGGGATGACTGTCTGCGGCTATTTTTTTTTTCACTCTTTTTCCCTGTGTTCATTCTCTTTTCTGTGCAAGTTACTGATATCACTGTACATGTCAATTTTTTTCTAATCACTGTGTATGTCTGTATTGTGACAGTGTTTTTTAGTAATCATTTCGATTACTGTGCATGTTGGTGTTGTCACTGTATGTGTTTGTATATATTGTGATCACTGTGTATGTTAGTTTTGTCACTCTATTTGTTTGTAATCATTACTATGATGTTGTTGTCACCGTATATCTGTGTGTCTGTTTATATTCTGTTTGCTGTGTCTATTCTGTATTGTTACTGAATGTGTTTGTAATTATTGTAATGACTGTTTTTGGCTATGTTTTCAATCCTTTTTTTCTTGGGTTCATTATCATTTTGGTGCTAGTTACTGTTGTCAATGTACATGTTAATACTTATTTTGATTACTGTGTTTGTTTGTGTTGTTACTGTTTGTGTCTGCATATAATTATGATCACTGTGTTATTCTGTTTCTCCTCTTTTTTCTTTGTAATTATTAACATTACTGTACATATTTGTGCTGTCATTGTTGCAATTCTATTTATTGTGATCAACATGTATGTTAGCGTCAGTACTGTTGATGTTTGTGTATATTGTGAGCACTGTGTATGTAAGTTTTGTAACTCTTTGTTTGTAATCATTACTGTTGCACTGAATAATGGTGTTGTCACTGTATGTCTATGTGTTTCTTTATATTCTGTTTTTTGTGTCTATTCTATATTGTTTCTGAATGTGTTTGTATATATTGTGATGACTGTGTAGGTCTATGTTTTCACTCTTTTTCTTGGTGTTCATTAATTGTCATTACATTGCACATTGTTGTCACTGTATATATTAATATTCATTTTGATGACTGTGCATGTTTGTGTTGTTACTGTACGTGCTTGTATTTATTGTGAGCATTGTGTACATCAGTTTTGTCACTCTATTTGTTTGTTATCATTACTATTGCGCTGAATGATGGTGTTGTCAATGTATGTCTATATGTCTGTTATAAATATTCTGTTTGCTGTTTCTTTTCTGTATTGTTACTGAATGTGTTTGTATATATTGTAATGACTGTGTAGGGCTATGTTTTCACTCTTTTTTCTTGTTTTTATTGTCATTTCGGTGCTCATTTCTATGTGACAATATACATGTTTATATTTATTTTGAGCACTGTGTTTATGTTGTTACTGTTTGTGTCTGCATATAAATCTGACCACTGTATGAGTGTGTTTGTACTCTTTTTTTCTTTATAATCATTAACATTACTGTACATATTTGTGTTGTCACTGTTGCAATTCTATTTATTTTGATCACCATGTACGTTGGTGTCTTTACTTTACTTTTGATGTTGATGAGCGAATGTGTATGTCAGTTTTGTCACTCTGTTTGTAATCATTACTATTACTCTGCATGATGGGGTTGTCACTGTATATCTGTGTGTCTGTTTATATTCTGTTTGCTGTGTCTATTCTGTATTGTTACTGAATGTGTTTGTATTTATTGTAATGACTGTGTTGGGCTATGTTTTCACTCTTTTTCCTTATGTTCATTGTCATTATGGTGGAAGTTACTGTTATCAATGTACATGTTTATATTTATATTGATCACTGTGTTTGTTTGTCATTTCGGTGCTCATTTCTATGTGACAATATACATGTTTATATTTATTTTGAGCACTGTGTTTATGTTGTTACTGTTTGTGTCTCCATATAATTATGATCACTGTGTTATTCTGTTTCTCCTCTTTTGTCTTTGTAATCATTAACATTATTGTACATATTTGTGTTGTCATTGTTGCAATTCCATTTATTGTGATCACCATGTACGTTGGTGTAGTTACTTTACTTTTGATATTGATGAGGGAATGTGTATGTCAGTTTTGTCACTCTGTTTGTAATCATTACTATTACTCTGAGGGGTTGTCACTGTATGTCTATGTGTCTGTTTAAATTGTGTTTGCTGTGCCTATTTTGTATTGTTACTGAATGTTTTTGTACAAATTGTGATGACTGTGTGCGGCTTTGTTTTCAATCTTTTTCCTTGTGTTTATTCTTATTATGGTGCATGTTACTATTGTCACTGTACATGTCAAAATTTTTTCTGATCACTGTGTATGTCTGTATTGTGACTGTTTGTTAGTAATTATTCTGATGACTGTGTAGGGCTATGTTTTCACTCTGTGTTATTCTGTTCTATTTATTATCATTACTATTAAGGTGAATGATGGTGCTTTCAGTGTATGTCTAGATCTGTGTGTCTGTTTATATTCTGTTTGCTGTGTCTATTCTATATTGTCACTGCATGTATTTCCATGTATTCTGATAACTGTGTTTGTCTGTTTTGTCACTTTATTTGTTTGTAATCATTACTGTTACTGTTACTCTGAATGTTGGTGTAGTAATTATATGTCTATGTGTCTGCTTATATTGCGTTTGCTATGTCTATTCTGTATTGTTACTGAATGTGTTTGTACATATTGGGATGACTGTCTGCGGCTATTTTTTTTTTTCACTCTTTTTCCCTGTGTTCATTCTCTTTTCTGTGCAAGTTACTGATATCACTGTACATGTCAATTTTTTTCTAATCACTGTGTATGTCTGTATTGTGACAGTGTTTTTTAGTAATCATTTCGATTACTGTGCATGTTGGTGTTGTCACTGTATGTGTTTGTATATATTGTGATCACTGTGTATGTTAGTTTTGTCACTCTATTTGTTTGTAATCATTACTATGATGTTGTTGTCACCGTATATCTGTGTGTCTGTTTATATTCTGTTTGCTGTGTCTATTCTGTATTGTTACTGAATGTGTTTAAGATAAGATAAGAGTTTATTTAGCCAATTATAAAAATCGGAAATCATTTTCCATTGGAGCAATATACAGAGTAAAATAATAAAAAAATAAATAAATAAATTAAGAATTTAGCTTTGAGATCAAATTAAAATGCGTCACTGCACTTGGATAAAAGCTGTTTAAAAAGCGTTTACTGCCTTTAAAAGTTAAAAGTCTACTGTTGCTTGGTAAAAAAGTAAAAAGAGAGGATGCAGGATGGAAAGCGTCTTTCATGGTGTTGACAATTCTTTTCTCCATCCTGTCCTTAAAAATATCATCCAGCTTGGGGAGATCTTGTCCGATAATCCTGCTTGCAGTTTTTACAACGTTTGCTAATTTCTTCCTTTCCTCCCCAGCTGTTCCGCTATACCATATTATAATTCCGTACGCTAGAATGCTTTCAATTACACACCTATAAAAATTGACTAAAATAGGCACACTATCAGTAAAAGTTCTCAATGATCTTAAAAAATACAGTCTTTAATTATTGTAATGACTGTTTTGGGCTATGTTTTCAATCCTTTTTTTCTTGGGTTCATTATCATTTTGGTGCTAGTTACTGTTGTCAATGTACATGTTAATACTTATTTTGATTACTGTGTTTGTTTGTGTTGTTACTGTTTGTGTCTGCATATAATTATGATCACTGTGTTATTCTGTTTCTCCTCTTTTTTCTTTGTAATTATTAACATTACTGTACATATTTGTGCTGTCATTGTTGCAATTCTATTTATTGTGATCAACATGTATGTTAGCGTCAATACTGTTGATGTTTGTGTATATTGTGAGCACTGTGTATGTAAGTTTTGTAACTCTTTGTTTGTAATCATTACTGTTGCACTGAATAATGGTGTTGTCACTGTATGTCTATGTGTTTCTTTATATTCTGTTTTTTGTGTCTATTCTATATTGTTTCTGAATGTGTTTGTATATATTGTGATGACTGTGTAGGTCTATGTTTTCACTCTTTTTCTTGGTGTTCATTGTCATTACATTGCACATTGTTGTCACTGTATATATTAATATTCATTTTGATGACTGTGCATGTTTGTGTTGTTACTGTACGTGCTTGTATTTATTGTGAGCATTGTGTACATCAGTTTTGTCACTCTATTTGTTTGTTATCATTACTATTGCGCTGAATGATGGTGTTGTCAATGTATGTCTATATGTCTGTTATAAATATTCTGTTTGCTGTTTCTTTTCTGTATTGTTACTGAATGTGTTTGTATATATTGTAATGACTGTGTAGGGCTATGTTTTCACTCTTTTTTCTTGTTTTTATTGTCATTTCGGTGCTCATTTCTATGTGACAATATACATGTTTATATTTATTTTGAGCACTGTGTTTATGTTGTTACTGTTTGAGTCTGCATATAAATCTGACCACTGTATGAGTGTGTTTGTACTCTTTTTTTCTTTATAATCATTAACATTACTGTACATATTTGTGTTGTCACTGTTGCAATTCTATTTATTTTGATCACCATGTACGTTGGTGTCTTTACTTTACTTTTGATGTTGATGAGCGAATGTGTATGTCAGTTTTGTCACTCTGTTTGTAATCATTACTATTACTCTGCATGATGGGGTTGTCACTGTATATCTGTGTGTCTGTTTATATTCTGTTTGCTGTGTCTATTCTGTATTGTTACTGAATGTGTTTGTATTTATTGTAATGACTGTGTTGGGCTATGTTTTCACTCTTTTTCCTTATGTTCATTGTCATTATGGTGGAAGTTACTGTTATCAATGTACATGTTTATATTTATATTGATCACTGTGTTTGTTTGTCATTTCGGTGCTCATTTCTATGTGACAATATACATGTTTATATTTATTTTGAGCACTGTGTTTATGTTGTTACTGTTTGTGTCTCCATATAATTATGATCACTGTGTTATTCTGTTTCTCCTCTTTTGTCTTTGTAATCATTAACATTATTGTACATATTTGTGTTGTCATTGTTGCAATTCCATTTATTGTGATCACCATGTACGTTGGTGTCGTTACTTTACTTTTGATGTTGATGAGGGAATGTGTATGTCAGTTTTGTCACTCTGTTTGTAATCATTACTATTACTCTGAGGGGTTGTCACTGTATGTCTATGTGTCTGTTTAAATTGTGTTTGCTGTGCCTATTTTGTATTGTTACTGAATGTTTTTGTACAAATTGTGATGACTGTGTGCGGCTTTGTTTTCAATCTTTTTCCTTGTGTTTATTCTTATTATGGTGCATGTTACTATTGTCACTGTACATGTCAAAATTTTTTCTGATCACTGTGTATGTCTGTATTGTGACTGTTTGTTAGTAATTATTCTGATGACTGTGTAGGGCTATGTTTTCACTCTGTGTTATTCTGTTCTATTTATTATCATTACTATTAAGGTGAATGATGGTGCTTTCAGTGTATGTCTAGATCTGTGTGTCTGTTTATATTCTGTTTGCTGTGTCTATTCTATATTGTCACTGCATGTATTTCCATGTATTCTGATAACTGTGTTTGTCTGTTTTGTCACTTTATTTGTTTGTAATCATTACTGTTACTGTTACTCTGAATGTTGGTGTAGTAATTATATGTCTATGTGTCTGCTTATATTGCGTTTGCTATGTCTATTCTGTATTGTTACTGAATGTGTTTGTACATATTGGGATGACTGTCTGCGGCTATTTTTTTTTTTTTTTCACTCTTTTTCCCTGTGTTCATTCTCTTTTCTGTGCAAGTTACTGATATCACTGTACATGTCAATTTTTTTCTAATCACTGTGTATGTCTGTATTGTGACAGTGTTTTTTTAGTAATCATTTCAATTACTGTGCATGTTGGTGTTGTCACTGTATGTGTTTGTATATATTGTGATCACTGTGTATGTTAGTTTTGTGAATCTGTTTGTTTGTAATCATTACTATGATGTTGTTGTCACAGTATATCTGTGTGTCTGTTTATATTCTGTTTGCTGTGTCTATTCTGTATTGTTACTGAATGTGTTTGTAATTATTGTAATGACTGTCTTGGGCTATGTTTTCAATCCTTTTTTTCTTGGGTTCATTATCATTTCGGTGCTAGTTACTGTTATCAATGTACATGTTTATATTTATTTTGATTTCTGTGTTTGTTTGTGTTGTTACTGTTTGTGTCTGCATATAATTATGATCACTGTGTTATTCTGTTTCTCCTCATTTTTCTTCGTAATTATTAACATTACTGTACATATTTGTGCTGTCATTGTTGCAATTCTATTTATTGTGATCAACATGTATGTTAGCGTCAATACTGTTGATGTTTGTATATATTGTGAGCACTGTGTATGTCAGTTTTGTCACTCTTTGTTTGTAATCATTACTGTTGCACTGAATGATGGTGTTGTCACTGTATATCTATGTGTTTCTTTATATTCTGTTTTTTGTGTCTATTCTATATTGTTTCTGAATATGTTTGTATATATTGTGATGACTGTGTAGGTCTATGTTTTCACTCTTTTTCCTTGTGTTCATTGTCATTACATTGCACATTATTGTTGTCACTGTATATATTAATATTCATTTTGATGACTGTGCATGTTTGTGTTGTTACTGTACGTGCTTGTATTTATTGTGAGCATTGTGTATGTCAGTTTTGTCACTCTATTTGTTTGTTATCATTACTATTGCGCTGAATGATGGTGTTGTCAATGAATGTCTATGTGTCTGTTATATGTATTCTGTTTGCTGTTTCTATTCTGTATTGTTACTGAATGTGTTTGTATATATTGTAATGACTGTGTAGGGCTATGTTTTCACTCTTTTTTCTTGTGTTTATTGTCATTTCGGTGCTCATTTCTATGCGACAATATACATGTTTATATTTATTTTGAGCACTGTGTTTGTTTCTGTCGTTACTGTTTGTGTCTGCATATAAATCTGACCACTGTATAAGTGTGTTTGTACTCTTTTTTTCTTTGTAATCATTATCATTACTGTACATATTTGTGTTGTCACTGTTGCAATTCTATTTATTGTGATCACCATGTACGTTGGTGTCGTTACTTTACTTTTGATATTGATGAGTAAATGTGTATGTCAGTTTTGTCACTCTGTTTATAATCATTACTATTACTCTGAGGGGTTGTCACTGTATGTCTATGTGTCTGTTTAAATTGTGTTTGCTGTGCCTATTTTGTATTATTACTGAATGTTTTTGTACAAATTGTGATGACTGTGTGGGGCTTTGTTTTCAATCTTTTTCCTTGAGTTCATTCTTATTATGGTGCACGTTACTATTGTCACTGTACATGTCAAATTTTTTTCTGATCACTGTGTATATCTGTATTGTGACTGTGTTTGTTAGTAATTATTTTGATGACTGTGTGCGGCTATTTTTTCAATCTTTTTCCTTGTGTTCATTCTTATTATGGTGCACGTTACTATTGTCACTGTACATGTCAAATTTTTTTCTGATCACTGTGTATGTCTGTATTGTGTCTGTGTTTGTTAGTAATTATTTTGATGACTATGTGGCTGTTTTCAATCTTTTTGTTTGTGTTCATTCTTATTATGGTGCATGTTACTATTGTCACTGTATATGTTAAAATTTTTTCTGATCACTGTGTACGTCTGCATTGTGATAGTGTTTGTTAGTAATTATATTCATTACTGTGCATGTTGCTGTTGTCACTGTACGTGTTTATACTTATTGTGATTACTGTGTATGCTGGTTTTGTCACTCTATTTGTTTATTATCATTACTATGATGTTGTTGTCACTGTATATCTGTGTGTCTGTTTATATTCTGTTTGCTGTGTCTATTTTATATTGTTACTAAATGTGTTTGTATATATTCTGATGACTGTGTAAGGCTATGTTTTCACTCTTTTTCCTTGTGTTCATTGTCATTATGGTGCTAGTTACTGTTATCAATGTACATGTTTATATTTATATTGATCACTGTGTTTGTTTGTGTTGTTACTGTTTGTGTCTGCATATAAATCTGATCACTGTATAAGTCTGTTTGTACTTTTTTTCTTTGTAATCATTAACATTACTGTACATATTTGTGCTGTCATTGTTACAATTCTATTTATTGTGATCAACAAGTATGTTAGCGTCATGACTGTTGATGTTTGCATATATTGTGAGCACTGTGTACGTCAGTTTTGTCACTCTATTTGTTTTTTATCATTACTATTGCGCTGAATGATGGTGTTGTCAATGTATGTCTATATGTCTGTTATATGTATTCTGTTTGCTGTTTCTATTCTGTATTGTTACTGAATGTGTTTGTATATATTGTAATGACTGTGTAGGGCTATGTTTTCACTCTTTTGTTGTTACTGTACGTGCTTGTATTTATTGTGAGCACTGTGTACATCAGTTTTGTCACTCTTTGTTTGTAATCATTACTGTTTATGTACTGTGCACTAAATGATGTTTTTGTCAATGTATCTCTATGTGTTTGTTTTATATTCTGTTTTCTGTGTCTATTCTATATTGTTACTGAACGTGTTTGTATATATTCTGATGACTGTGTAGGGCTATGTTTTCACTCTTTTTCCTTGTGTTCGTTGTCATTACGGTGCGAGTTGTCAATGTACATGTTTTTATTTATTTTGATCACTATGTTTGTTTGTGTTGTTACTGTTTGTGTCTCCATATAATTATGATCATTGTGTTATTCTGTTTCTCCTCTTTTTTTTCTTTGTAATCATTAACATTACTGTACATATTTGTGTTGTCACTGTTGCAATTCTATTTATTGTGATCACCATGTACTTTGGTGTCGTTACTTTACTTTTGATGTTGATGACCAAATGTGTATGTCAGTTTTGTCACTCTGTTTGTAATCATTACTATTACTCTGCATGATGGGGTTGTCACTGTATGTCTATGTGTCTGTTTAAATTGTGTTTGCTGTGCCTATTTTGTATTGTTACTGAATGTTTTTTGTACAAATTGTGATGACTGTGTGGGGCTTTGTTTTCAATCTTTTACCTTGTGTTTATTCTTATTATGGTGCATGTTACTGTTGTCACTGTACATGTTAAATTTTTTTGTGATCACTGTGTATGTTTGTATTGTCATTGTTTGTTAGTAATTATTTTGCTGACTGTGTGCGGTTATGTTTTCAATCTTTTTGCTTGTGTTCATTCTTATTATTATGGTGCACGTTACTATTGTCACTGTACATGTTAAATTTTTTTCTGATCACTGTGTATGTTTGTATTGTCATTGTTTGTTAGTAATTATTTTGCTGACTGTGTGCGGTTATGTTTTCAATCTTTTTGCTTGTGTTCATTCTTATCATTATGGTGCACGTTACTATTGTCACTGTACATGTCAAATTTTTTCTGATCACTATGTATGTCTATATTATGACTGTGTTTGATAGTAATTATTTTCATTACTGTGCATGTTGCTCTCGTCACTGTACGTGTTTGTATTTATTGTGATCAATGTGTTTGTTAGTTTTTTCACTCTATTTCTTTGTAATCATTTCTATGTGTTTGTTTATATTATGTTTTCAGTGTCTATTCTATATTGTTACTAAATGTGTTTGTATATATCATGATTACTGTGTAAGGCTATGTTTTCATTCTTTTTCCTTGTGTTCATTGTTATTACGATGCGAGTTACTGTTGTCAATGTACATGTTTTTATTTATTTTGATCACTATGTTTGTTTGTGTTGTTACTGTTTGTGTCTCCATATAATTATGATCACTGTGTTATTCTGTTTCTCCTCTTTTTTCTTTGTAATCATTAACATTACTGTACATATTTGTGTTGTCACTGTTGCAATTCCATTTATTGTACGTATTATACGTTGGTGTCGTTACTTTACTTTTGATATTGATGAGCAAATGTGTATGTCAGTTTTGTCACTCTGTTTGTAATCATTACTATTACTCTGCATGATGGGGTTGTCACTGTATGTCTATGTGTCTCTTTAAATTGTGTTTGCTGTGCCTATTTTGTATTGTTACTGAATGTTTTTGTACAAATTGTGATGACTGTGTGGGGCTTTGTTTTCAATCTTTTTCCTTGTGTTCATTCTTATTATGGTGCACGTTACTGTTGTCACTGTACATGTCAAATTTTTTTCTGATCACTGTGTATATCTGTATTGTGACTGTGTTTGTTAGTAATGATTTTGATGACTGTGTGCGGCTATTTTTTCAATCTTTTTCCTTGTGTTTATTCTTATTATGGTGCATGTTACTGTTGTCACTGTACACGTCAAATTTTTTTTCTGATCACTGTGTATGTCTGTATTGTGTCTGTGTTTGTTAGTAATTATTTTGATGACTATGTGGCTGTTTTCAATCTTTTTGCTTGTGTTCATTCTTATTATGGTGCACGTTACTATTGTCACTGTACATGTCAAATTTTTTTCTGATCACTGTGTATGTCTGTATTGTGACTGTTTGTTAGTAATTATTTTCATGACTGTGTGCGGCTATGTTTTCAATCTTTTTGCTTGTGTTCATTCTAATTATGATGCATGTTACAATTGTCACTGTACATGTCAAAATTTTTTCTGATCACTGTGTACATCTGTATTGTGACAGTGTTTGTTAGTAATTATATTCATTACTGTGCATGTTGCTGTTGTCACTGTAGGTGTTTCTACTTATTGTGATTACTGTGTATGTTGATTTTGTCACTCTGATTGTTTATTATCATTACTATGATGTTGTTGTCACTGTATATCTGTGTGTCTGTTTATATTCTGTTTGCTGTGTCTATTCTGTATTGTTACTGAATGTGTTTGTATTTATTGTAATGACTGTGTTGGGCTATGTTTTCACTCTTTTTCCTTATGTTCATTGTCATTATGGTGCAAGTTACTGTTGACAATGTACATGTTTATATTTATATTGATCACTGTGTTTGTTTGTGTTGTTACTGTTTGTGTCTGCATATAAATCTGATCACTGTATAAGTCTGTTTGTACTTTTTTTTCTTTGTAATCATTTACATTACTGTACATATTTGTGCTGTCATTGTTGCAATTCTATTAATTGTGATCAACAAGTATGTTAGCATCATTACTGTTGATGTTTGTATATATTGTAAGCACTGTGTACGTCAGTTTTGTCACTCTATTTGTTTGTTATCATTACTATTGCGCTGAATGATGGTGTTGTCAATGTATGTCTATATGTCTGTTATATGTATTCTGTTTGCTGTTTCTATTCTGTATTGTTACTGAATGTGTTTGTATATATTGTAATGACTGTGTAGGGCTATGTTTTCACTCTTTTGTTGTTACTGTACGTGCTTGTATTTATTGTGAGCACTGTGTACATCAGTTTTGTCACTCTTTGTTTGTAATCATTACTGTTCATGTACTTTGCACTAAATGATGTTTTTGTCAATGTATGTCTATGTGTTTGTTTTATATTCTGTTTTCTGTGTCTATTCTATATTGTTACTGAACGTGTTTGTATATATTCTGATGACTGTGTAGGGCTATGTTTTCACTCTTTTTCCTTGTGTTCATTGTCAATACGGTGCGAGTTGTCAATGTACATGTTTATATTTATTTTGATCACTATGTTTGTTTGTGTTGTTACTGTTTGTGTCTCCATATAATTATGATCACTGTGTTATTCTGTTCTATTTATTATCATTACTATTGAGGTGAATGATGGTGCTTTCAATGTATGTCTAGATCTGTGTGTGTCTGTTTATATTCTGTTTGCTGTGTCTATTCTATATTGTCACTGCATGTATTTCCATGTATTCTGATGACTGTGTTTGTCTGTTTTGTCACTCTATTTGTTTGTAATCATTACTGTTACTCTGAATGTTAATGTAGTAATTATATGTCTATGTGTCTGCTTATATTGCGTTTGCTATGTCTATTCTGTATTGTTACTGAATGTGTTTGTACATATTGGGATGACTGTCTGCGGCTATTTTTTTTTTCACTCTTTTTCCCTGTGTTCATTCTCTTTTCTGTGCAAGTTACTGATATCACTGTACATGTCAATTTTGTTCTAATCACTGTGTATGTCTGTATTGTGACAGTGTTTTTAAGTAATCATTTCGATTACTGTGCATGTTGGTGTTGTCACTGTATGTGTTTGTATATATTGTGATCACTGTGTATGTTAGTCTTGTCAATCTGTATGTTTGTAATCATTACTATGATGTTGTTGTCACTGTATATCTGTGTGTCTGTTTATATTCTGTTTGCTGTGTCTATTCTGTATTGTTACTGAATGTGTTTGTAATTATTGTAATGACTGTCTGGGCTATGTTTTCAATCCTTTTTTTCTTGGGTTCATTATCATTTCGGTGCTAGTTACTGTTATCAATATACATGTTTATATTTATTTTGATTACTGTGTTATTCTGTTTCTCCTCTTTTTTCTTCGTAATTATTAACATTACTGTACATATTTGTGCTATCATTGTTGCAATTCTATTTATTGTGATCAACATGTATGTTAGCGTCAATACTGTTGATGTTTGTATATATTGTGAGAACTGTGTATATCAGTTTTGTCACTCTTTGTTTGTAATCATTACTGTTGCACTGAATGATGGTGTTGTCACTGTATATCTATGTGTTTCTTTATATTCTGTTTTTTGTGTCTATTCTATATTGTTTCTGAATATGTTTGTATATATTGTGATGACTGTGTAGGTCTATGTTTTCACTCTTTTTCCTTGTGTTCATTGTAATTACATTGCACATTATTGTTGTCACTGTATATATTAATATTCATTTTGATGACTGTGCATGTTTGTGTTGTTACTGTACGTGCTTGTATTTATTGTGAGCATTGTGTACATCAGTTTTGTCACTCTATTTGTTTGTTATCATTACTATTGCGCTGAATGATGGTGTTGTCAATGTATGTCTATATGTCTGTTATAAATATTCTGTTTGCTGTTTCTATTCTGTATTGTTACTGAATGTGTTTGTATATATTTTAATGACTGTGTAGGGCTATGTTTTCACTCTTTTTTCTTGTGTTTATTGTCATTTCGGTGCTCATTTCTATGCGACAATATACATGTTTATATTTATTTTGAGCACTGTGTTTGTTTATGTTGTTACTGTTTGTGTCTGCATATAAATCTGACCACTGTATGAGTGTGTTTGTACTCTTTTTTTCTTTATAATCATTAACATTACTGTACATATTTGTGTTGTCACTGTTGCAATTCCATTTATTGTGATCACCATTTACGTTGGTGTCTTTACTTTACTTTTGATGTTGATGAGCGAATGTGTATGTCAGTTTTGTCACTCTGTTTGTAATCATTACTATTACTCTGCATGATGGGGTTGTCACTGTATATCTGTGTGTCTGTTTATATTCTGTTTGCTGTGTCTATTCTGTATTGTTACTGAATGTGTTTGTATTTATTGAAATGACTGTGTTGGGCTATGTTTTTACTCTTTTTCCTTGTGTTCATTGTCATTATAGTGCAAGTTACTGTTGTCAATGTACATGTTTTTATTTATTTTGATCACTATGTTTGTTTGTGTTGTTACTGTTTGTGTCTCCATATAATTATGATCACTGTGTTATTCTGTTTCTCCTCTTTTGTCTTTGTAATCATTAACATTATTGTACATATTTGTGTTGTCATTGTTGCAATTCCATTTAAACCACGGCTAGCGCGTAGAACAAAAGATTCGGCCGTGCTGTATTCGACATACAAGCACGTCATGTACGAGTGCGTTCCACGGTCTCTTGCACTACTAGTGTAGTAGCCAATCAGAGGCCGTGGTTTAAGCCAGATACAACACTCGTCGCCGAGCTGTACGTGAAAATTACTCGTGTATTGTCTCGCCTGCGGCTCGCCAATACACTCGTAATATTTCACGTACAGCTCGGCGACTCGTATTGTATCTATCACTTATTGTGATCACCATGTACGTTGGTGTCGTTACTTTACTTTTGATGTTGATGAGGAAATGTGTATGTCAGTTTTGTCACTCTGTTTGTAATCATTACTATTACTCTGAGGGGTTGTCACTGTATGTCTATGTGTCTGTTTAAATTGTGTTTGCTGTGCCTATTTTGTATTGTTACTGAATGTTTTTGTACAAATTGTGATGACTGTGTGCGGCTTTGTTTTCAATCTTTTTCCTTGTGTTTATTCTTATTATGGTGCATGTTACTATTGTCACTGTACATGTCAAAATTTTTTCTGATCACTGTGTATGTCTGTATTGTGACTGTTTGTTAGTAATTATTCTGATGACTGTGTAGGGCTATGTTTTCACTCTGTGTTATTCTGTTCTATTTATTATCATTACTATTAAGGTGAATGATGGTGCTTTCAGTGTATGTCTAGATCTGTGTGTCTGTTTATATTCTGTTTGCTGTGTCTATTCTATATTGTCACTGCATGTATTTCCATGTATTCTGATAACTGTGTTTGTCTGTTTTGTCACTTTATTTGTTTGTAATCATTACTGTTACTGTTACTCTGAATGTTGGTGTAGTAATTATATGTCTATGTGTCTGCTTATATTGCGTTTGCTATGTCTATTCTGTATTGTTACTGAATGTGTTTGTACATATTGGGATGACTGTCTGCGGCTATTTTTTTTTTCACTCTTTTTCCCTGTGTTCATTCTCTTTTCTGTGCAAGTTACTGATATCACTGTACATGTCAATTTTTTTCTAATCACTGTGTATGTCTGTATTGTGACAGTGTTTTTTAGTAATCATTTCGATTACTGTGCATGTTGGTGTTGTCACTGTATGTGTTTGTATATATTGTGATCACTGTGTATGTTAGTTTTGTCACTCTATTTGTTTGTAATCATTACTATGATGTTGTTGTCACCGTATATCTGTGTGTCTGTTTATATTCTGTTTGCTGTGTCTATTCTGTATTGTTACTGAATGTGTTTAAGATAAGATAAGATAAGATAAGATAAGAGTTTATTTAGCCAATTATAAAAATCGGAAATCATTTTCCATTGGAGCAATATACAGAGTAAAATAATAAAATAATAAATAAATAAATAAATTAAGAATTTAGCTTTGAGATCAAATTAAAATGCGTCACTGCACTTGGATAAAAGCTGTTTAAAAAGCGTTTACTGCCTTTAAAAGTTAAAAGTCTACTGTTGCTTGGTAAAAAAGTAAAAAGAGAGGATGCAGGATGGAAAGCGTCTTTCATGGTGTTGACAATTCTTTTCTCCATCCTGTCCTTAAAAATATCATCCAGCTTGGGGAGATCTTGTCCGATAATCCTGCTTGCAGTGTTTACAACGTTTGCTAATTTCTTCCTTTCCTCCCCAGCTGTTCCGCTATACCATATTATAATTCCGTACGCTAGAATGCTTTCAATTACACACCTATAAAAATTGACTAAAATAGGCACACTATCAGTAAAAGTTCTCAATGATCTTAAAAAATACAGTCTTTAATTATTGTAATGACTGTTTTGGGCTATGTTTTCAATCCTTTTTTTCTTGGGTTCATTATCATTTTGGTGCTAGTTACTGTTGTCAATGTACATGTTAATACTTATTTTGATTACTGTGTTTGTTTGTGTTGTTACTGTTTGTGTCTGCATATAATTATGATCACTGTGTTATTCTGTTTCTCCTCTTTTTTCTTTGTAATTATTAACATTACTGTACATATTTGTGCTGTCATTGTTGCAATTCTATTTATTGTGATCAACATGTATGTTAGCGTCAATACTGTTGATGTTTGTGTATATTGTGAGCACTGTGTATGTAAGTTTTGTAACTCTTTGTTTGTAATCATTACTGTTGCACTGAATAATGGTGTTGTCACTGTATGTCTATGTGTTTCTTTATATTCTGTTTTTTGTGTCTATTCTATATTGTTTCTGAATGTGTTTGTATATATTGTGATGACTGTGTAGGTCTATGTTTTCACTCTTTTTCTTGGTGTTCATTGTCATTACATTGCACATTGTTGTCACTGTATATATTAATATTCATTTTGATGACTGTGCATGTTTGTGTTGTTACTGTACGTGCTTGTATTTATTGTGAGCATTGTGTACATCAGTTTTGTCACTCTATTTGTTTGTTATCATTACTATTGCGCTGAATGATGGTGTTGTCAATGTATGTCTATATGTCTGTTATAAATATTCTGTTTGCTGTTTCTTTTCTGTATTGTTACTGAATGTGTTTGTATATATTGTAATGACTGTGTAGGGCTATGTTTTCACTCTTTTTTCTTGTTTTTATTGTCATTTCGGTGCTCATTTCTATGTGACAATATACATGTTTATATTTATTTTGAGCACTGTGTTTATGTTGTTACTGTTTGAGTCTGCATATAAATCTGACCACTGTATGAGTGTGTTTGTACTCTTTTTTTCTTTATAATCATTAACATTACTGTACATATTTGTGTTGTCACTGTTGCAATTCTATTTATTTTGATCACCATGTACGTTGGTGTCTTTACTTTACTTTTGATGTTGATGAGCGAATGTGTATGTCAGTTTTGTCACTCTGTTTGTAATCATTACTATTACTCTGCATGATGGGGTTGTCACTGTATATCTGTGTGTCTGTTTATATTCTGTTTGCTGTGTCTATTCTGTATTGTTACTGAATGTGTTTGTATTTATTGTAATGACTGTGTTGGGCTATGTTTTCACTCTTTTTCCTTATGTTCATTGTCATTATGGTGGAAGTTACTGTTATCAATGTACATGTTTATATTTATATTGATCACTGTGTTTGTTTGTCATTTCGGTGCTCATTTCTATGTGACAATATACATGTTTATATTTATTTTGAGCACTGTGTTTATGTTGTTACTGTTTGTGTCTCCATATAATTATGATCACTGTGTTATTCTGTTTCTCCTCTTTTGTCTTTGTAATCATTAACATTATTGTACATATTTGTGTTGTCATTGTTGCAATTCCATTTATTGTGATCACCATGTACGTTGGTGTCGTTACTTTACTTTTGATGTTGATGAGGGAATGTGTATGTCAGTTTTGTCACTCTGTTTGTAATCATTACTATTACTCTGAGGGGTTGTCACTGTATGTCTATGTGTCTGTTTAAATTGTGTTTGCTGTGCCTATTTTGTATTGTTACTGAATGTTTTTGTACAAATTGTGATGACTGTGTGCGGCTTTGTTTTCAATCTTTTTCCTTGTGTTTATTCTTATTATGGTGCATGTTACTATTGTCACTGTACATGTCAAAATTTTTTCTGATCACTGTGTATGTCTGTATTGTGACTGTTTGTTAGTAATTATTCTGATGACTGTGTAGGGCTATGTTTTCACTCTGTGTTATTCTGTTCTATTTATTATCATTACTATTGAGGTGAATGATGGTGCTTTCAGTGTATGTCTTGATCTGTGTGTCTGTTTATATTCTGTTTGCTGTGTCTATTCTATATTGTCACTGCATGTATTTCCATGTATTCTGATAACTGTGTTTGTCTGTTTTGTCACTTTATTTGTTTGTAATCATTACTGTTACTGTTACTCTGAATGTTGGTGTAGTAATTATATGTCTATGTGTCTGCTTATATTGCGTTTGCTATGTCTATTCTGTATTGTTACTGAATGTGTTTGTACATATTGGGATGACTGTCTGCGGCTATTTTTTTTTTTTTTTCACTCTTTTTCCCTGTGTTCATTCTCTTTTCTGTGCAAGTTACTGATATCACTGTACATGTCAATTTTTTTCTAATCACTGTGTATGTCTGTATTGTGACAGTGTTTTTTTAGTAATCATTTCAATTACTGTGCATGTTGGTGTTGTCACTGTATGTGTTTGTATATATTGTGATCACTGTGTATGTTAGTTTTGTGAATCTGTTTGTAATCATTACTATGATGTTGTTGTCACAGTATATCTGTGTGTCTGTTTATATTCTGTTTGCTGTGTCTATTCTGTATTGTTACTGAATGTGTTTGTAATTATTGTAATGACTGTCTTGGGCTATGTTTTCAATCCTTTTTTTCTTGGGTTCATTATCATTTCGGTGCTAGTTACTGTTATCAATGTACATGTTTATATTTATTTTGATTTCTGTGTTTGTTTGTGTTGTTACTGTTTGTGTCTGCATATAATTATGATCACTGTGTTATTCTGTTTCTCCTCATTTTTCTTCGTAATTATTAACATTACTGTACATATTTGTGCTGTCATTGTTGCAATTCTATTTATTGTGATCAACATGTATGTTAGCGTCAATACTGTTGATGTTTGTATATATTGTGAGCACTGTGTATGTAAGTTTTGTCACTCTTTGTTTGTAATCATTACTGTTGCACTGAATGATGGTGTTGTCACTGTATATCTATGTGTTTCTTTATATTCTGTTTATTGTGTCTATTCTATATTGTTTCTGAATATGTTTGTATATATTGTGATGACTGTGTAGGTCTATGTTTTCACTCTTTTTCCTTGTGTTCATTGTCATTACATTGCACATTATTGTTGTCACTGTATATATTAATATTCATTTTGATGACTGTGCATGTTTGTGTTGTTACTGTACGTGCTTGTATTTATTGTGAGCATTGTGTACATCATTTATTGTAATGACTGTGTAGGGCTATGTTTTCACTCTTTTGTTGTTACTGTACGTGCTTGTATTTATTGTGAGCACTGTGTACATCAGTTTTGTCACTCTTTGTTTGTATTCATTACTGTTTATGTACTGTGCACTAAATGATGTTTTTGTCAATGTATGTCTATGTGTTTGTTTTATATTCTGTTTTCTGTGTCTATTCTATATTGTTACTGAACGTGTTTGTATATATTCTGATGACTGTGTAGGGCTATGTTTTCACTCTTTTTCCTTGTGTTCATTGTCAATACGGTGCGAGTTGTCAATGTACATGTTTATATTTATTTTGATCACTATGTTTGTTTGTGTTGTTACTGTTTGTGTCTCCATATAATTATGATCACTGTGTTATTCTGTTCTATTTATTATCATTACTATTGAGGTGAATGATGGTGCTTTCAATGTATGTCTAGATCTGTGTGTGTCTGTTTATATTCTGTTTGCTGTGTCTATTCTATATTGTCACTGCATGTATTTCCATGTATTCTGATGACTGTGTTTGTCTGTTTTGTCACTCTATTTGTTTGTAATCATTACTGTTACTCTGAATGTTAATGTAGTAATTATATGTCTATGTGTCTGCTTATATTGCGTTTGCTATGTCTATTCTGTATTGTTACTGAATGTGTTTGTACATATTGGGATGACTGTCTGCGGCTATTTTTTTTCACTCTTTTTCCCTGTGTTCATTCTCTTTTCTGTGCAAGTTACTGATATCACTGTACATGTCAATTTTGTTCTAATCACTGTGTATGTCTGTATTGTGACAGTGTTTTTTAGTAATCATTTCGATTACTGTGCATGTTGGTGTTGTCACTGTATGTGTTTGTATATATTGTGATCACTGTGTATGTTAGTCTTGTCAATCTGTATGTTTGTAATCATTACTATGATGTTGTTGTCACTGTATATCTGTGTGTCTGTTTATATTCTGTTTGCTGTGTCTATTCTGTATTGTTACTGAATGTGTTTGTAATTATTGTAATGACTGTCTGGGCTATGTTTTCAATCCTTTTTTTCTTGGGTTCATTATCATTTCGGTGCTAGTTACTGTTATCAATATACATGTTTATATTTATTTTGATTACTGTGTTATTCTGTTTCTCCCTTTTTTTTTCGTAATTATTAACATTACTGTACATATTTGTGCTATCATTGTTGCAATTCTATTTATTGTGATCAACATGTATGTTAGCGTCAATACTGTTGATGTTTGTATATATTGTGAGAACTGTGTATGTCAGTTTTGTCACTCTTTGTTTGTAATCATTACTGTTGCACTGAATGATGGTGTTGTCACTGTATATCTATGTGTTTCTTTATATTCTGTTTTTTGTGTCTATTCTATATTGTTTCTGAATATGTTTGTATATATTGTGATGACTGTGTAGGTCTATGTTTTCACTCTTTTTCCTTGTGTTCATTGTCATTACATTGCACATTATTGTTGTCACTGTATATATTAATATTCATTTTGATGACTGTGCATGTTTGTGTTGTTACTGTACGTGCTTGTATTTATTATGAGCATTGTGTACATCAGTTTTGTCACTCTATTTGTTTGCTATCATTACTATTGCGCTGAATGATGGTGTTGTCAATGTATGTCTATATGTGTGTTATAAATATTCTGTTTGCTGTTTCTTTTCTGTATTGTTACTGAATGTGTTTGTATATATTTTAATGACTGTGTAGGGCTATGTTTTCACTCTTTTTTCTTGTGTTTATTGTCATTTCGGTGCTCATTTCTATGCGACAATATACATGTTTATATTTATTTTGAGCACTGTGTTTGTTTATGTTGTTACTGTTTGTGTCTGCATATAAATCTGACCACTGTATGAGTGTGTTTGTACTCTTTTTTTCTTTATAATCATTAACATTACTGTACATATTTGTGTTGTCACTGTTGCAATTCTATTTATTTTGATCACCATGTACGTTGGTGTCTTTACTTTACTTTTGATGTTGATGAGCGAATGTGTATGTCAGTTTTGTCACTCTGTTTGTAATCATTACTATTACTCTGCATGATGGGGTTGTCACTGTATATCTGTGTGTCTGTTTATATTCTGTTTGCTGTGTCTATTCTGTATTGTTACTGAATGTGTTTGTATTTATTGTAATGACTGTGTTGGGCTATGTTTTCACTCTTTTTCCTTATGTTCATTGTCATTATGGTGGAAGTTACTGTTATCAATGTACATGTTTATATTTATATTGATCACTGTGTTTGTTTGTCATTTCGGTGCTCATTTCTATGTGACAATATACATGTTTATATTTATTTTGAGCACTGTGTTTATGTTGTTACTGTTTGTGTCTCCATATAATTATGATCACTGTGTTATTCTGTTTCTCCTCTTTTGTCTTTGTAATCATTAACATTATTGTACATATTTGTGTTGTCATTGTTGCAATTCCATTTATTGTGATCACCATGTACGTTGGTGTCGTTACTTTACTTTTGATGTTGATGAGGGAATGTGTATGTCAGTTTTGTCACTCTGTTTGTAATCATTACTATTACTCTGAGGGGTTGTCACTGTATGTCTATGTGTCTGTTTAAATTGTGTTTGCTGTGCCTATTTTGTATTGTTACTGAATGTTTTTGTACAAATTGTGATGACTGTGTGCGGCTTTGTTTTCAATCTTTTTCCTTGTGTTTATTCTTATTATGGTGCATGTTACTATTGTCACTGTACATGTCAAAATTTTTTCTGATCACTGTGTATGTCTGTATTGTGACTGTTTGTTAGTAATTATTCTGATGACTGTGTAGGGCTATGTTTTCACTCTGTGTTATTCTGTTCTATTTATTATCATTACTATTGAGGTGAATGATGGTGCTTTCAGTGTATGTCTTGATCTGTGTGTCTGTTTATATTCTGTTTGCTGTGTCTATTCTATATTGTCACTGCATGTATTTCCATGTATTCTGATAACTGTGTTTGTCTGTTTTGTCACTTTATTTGTTTGTAATCATTACTGTTACTGTTACTCTGAATGTTGGTGTAGTAATTATATGTCTATGTGTCTGCTTATATTGCGTTTGCTATGTCTATTCTGTATTGTTACTGATTGTGTTTGTACATATTGGGATGACTGTCTGCGGCTATTTTTTTTTTTCACTCTTTTTCCCTGTGTTCATTCTCTTTTCTATGCAAGTTACTGATATCACTGTACATGTCAATTTTTTTCTAATCACTGTGTATGTCTGTATTGTGACAGTGTTTTTTAATAATCATTTCGATTACTGTGCATGTTGGTGTTGTCACTGTATGTGTTTGTATATATTGTGATCACTGTGTATGTTAGTTTTGTCACTCTATTTGTTTGTAATCATTACTAAGATGTTGTTGTCACCGTATATCTGTGTGTCTGTTTATATTCTGTTTGCTGTGTCTATTCTGTATTGTTACTGAATGTGTTTGTAATTATTGTAATGACTGTTTTGGGCTATGTTTACAATCCTTTTTTTCTTGGGTTCATTATCATTTTGGTGCTAGTTACTGTTGTCAATGTACATGTTAATACTTATTTTGATTACTGTGTTTGTTTGTGTTGTTACTGTTTGTGTCTGCATATAATTATGATCACTGTGTTATTCTGTTTCTCCTCTTTTTTCTTTGTAATTATTAACATTACTGCACATATTTGTGCTGTCATTGTTGCAATTCTATTTATTGTGATCAACATGTATGTTAGCGTCAATACTGTTGATGTTTGTGTATATTGTAAGCACTGTGTATGTAAGTTTTGTAACTCTTTGTTTGTAATCATTACTGTTGCACTGAATAATGGTGTTGTCACTGTATGTCTATGTGTTTCTTTATATTCTGTTTTTTGTGTCTATTCTATATTGTTTCTGAATGTGTTTGTATATATTGTGATGACTGTGTAGGTCTATGTTTTCACTCTTTTTCTTGGTGTTCATTGTCATTACATTGCACATTGTTGTCACTGTATATATCAATATTCATTTTGATGACTGTGCATGTTTGTGTTGTTACTGTACGTGCTTGTATTTATTGTGAGCATTGTGTACATCAGTTTTGTCACTCTATTTGTTTGTTATCATTACTATTGCGCTGAATGATGGTGTTGTCAATGTATGTCTATATGTCTGTTATAAATATTCTGTTTGTTGTTTCTTTTCTGTATTGTTACTGAATGTGTTTGTATATATTGTAATGACTGTGTAGGGCTATGTTTTCACTCTTTTTTCTTGTTTTTATTGTCATTTCGGTGCTCATTTCTATGTGACAATATACATGTTTATGTTTATTTTGAGCACTGTGTTTATGTTGTTACTGTTTGTGTCTGCATATAAATCTGACCACTGTATGAGTGTGTTTGTACTCTTTTTTTCTTTATAATCATTAACATTACTGTACATATTTGTGTTGTCACTGTTGCAATTCTATTTATTTTGATCACCATGTACGTTGGTGTCTTTACTTTACTTTTGATGTTTATGAGCGAATGTGTATGTCAGTTTTGTCACTCTGTTTGTAATCATTACTATTACTCTGCATGATGGGGTTGTCACTGTATATCTGTGTGTCTGTTTATATTCTGTTTGCTGTGTCTATTCTGTATTGTTACTGAATGTGTTTGTATTTATTGTAATGACTGTGTTGGGCTATGTTTTCACTCTTTTTCCTTATGTTCATTGTCATTATGGTGGAAGTTACTGTTATCAATGTACATGTTTATATTTATATTGATCACTGTGTTTGTTTGTCATTTCGGTGCTCATTTCTATGTGACAATATACATGTTTATATTTATTTTGAGCACTGTGTTTATGTTGTTACTGTTTGTGTCTCCATATAATTATGATCACTGTGTTATTCTGTTTCTCCTCTTTTGTCTTTGTAATCATTAACATTATTGTACATATTTGTGTTGTCATTGTTGCAATTCCATTTATTGTGATCACCATGTACGTTGGTGTCGTTACTTTACTTTTGATGTTGATGAGGGAATGTGTTTGTCAGTTTTTTCACTCTGTTTGTAATCATTACTATTACTCTGAGGGGTTGTCACTGTATGTCTATGTGTCTGTTTAAATTGTGTTTGCTGTGCCTATTTTGTATTGTTACTGAATGTTTTTGTACAAATTGTGATGACTGTGTGCGGCTTTGTTTTCAATCTTTTTCCTTGTGTTTATTCTTATTATGGTGCATGTTACTATTGTCACTGTACATGTCAAAATTTTTTCTGATCACTGTGTATGTCTGTATTGTGACTGTTTGTTAGTAATTATTCTGATGACTGTGTAGGGCTATGTTTTCACTCTGTGTTATTCTGTTCTATTTATTATCATTACTATTGAGGTGAATGATGGTGCTTTCAGTGTATGTCTAGATCTGTGTGTCTGTTTATATTCTGTTTGCTGTGTCTATTCTATATTGTCACTGCATGTATTTCCATGTATTCTGATAACTGTGTTTGTCTGTTTTGTCACTCTATTTGTTTGTAATCATTACTGTTACTCTGAATGTTGGTGTAGTAATTATATGTCTATGTGTCTGCTTATATTGCGTTTGCTATGTCTATTCTGTATTGTTACTGAATGTGTTTGTACATATTGGGATGACTGTCTGCGGCTATTTTTTTTTTCACTCTTTTTCCCTGTGTTCATTCTCTTTTCTGTGCAAGTTACTGATATCACTGTACATGTCAATTTTTTTCTAATCACTGTGTATGTCTGTATTGTGACAGTGTTTTTTAGTAATCATTTCAATTACTGTGCATGTTGGTGTTGTCACTGTATGTGTTTGTATATATTGTGATCACTGTGTATGTTAGTTTTGTGAATCTGTTTGTTTGTAATCATTACTATGATGTTGTTGTCACAGTATATCTGTGTGTCTGTTTATATTCTGTTTGCTGTGTCTATTTTATATTGTTTCTGAATATGTTTGTATATATTGTGATGACTGTGTAGGTCTATGTTTTCACTCTTTTTCCTTGTGTTCATTGTCATTACATTGCACATTATTGTTGTCACTGTATATATTAATATTCATTTTGATGACTGTGCATGTTTGTGTTGTTACTGTACGTGCTTGTATTTATTATGAGCATTGTGTACATCATTTATTGTAATGACTGTGTAGGGCTATGTTTTCACTCTTTTGTTGTTACTGTACGTGCTTGTATTTATTGTGAGCACTGTGTACATCAGTTTTGTCACTCTTTGTTTGTATTCATTACTGTTTATGTACTGTGCACTAAATGATGTTTTTGTCAATGTATGTCTATGTGTTTGTTTTATATTCTGTTTTCTGTGTCTATTCTATATTGTTACTGAACGTGTTTGTATATATTCTGATGACTGTGTAGGGCTATGTTTTCACTCTTTTTCCTTGTGTTCATTGTCAATACGGTGCGAGTTGTCAATGTACATGTTTATATTTATTTTGATCACTATGTTTGTTTGTGTTGTTACTGTTTGTGTCTCCATATAATTATGATCACTGTGTTATTCTGTTCTATTTATTATCATTACTATTGAGGTGAATGATGGTGCTTTCAATGTATGTCTAGATCTGTGTGTGTCTGTTTATATTCTGTTTGCTGTGTCTATTCTATATTGTCACTGCATGTATTTCCATGTATTCTGATGACTGTGTTTGTCTGTTTTGTCACTCTATTTGTTTGTAATCATTACTGTTACTCTGAATGTTAATGTAGTAATTATATGTCTATGTGTCTGCTTATATTGCGTTTGCTATGTCTATTCTGTATTGTTACTGAATGTGTTTGTACATATTGGGATGACTGTCTGCGGCTATTTTTTTTCACTCTTTTTCCCTGTGTTCATTCTCTTTTCTGTGCAAGTTACTGATATCACTGTACATGTCAATTTTGTTCTAATCACTGTGTATGTCTGTATTGTGACAGTGTTTTTTAGTAATCATTTCGATTACTGTGCATGTTGGTGTTGTCACTGTATGTGTTTGTATATATTGTGATCACTGTGTATGTTAGTCTTGTCAATCTGTATGTTTGTAATCATTACTATGATGTTGTTGTCACTGTATATCTGTGTGTCTGTTTATATTCTGTTTGCTGTGTCTATTCTGTATTGTTACTGAATGTGTTTGTAATTATTGTAATGACTGTCTGGGCTATGTTTTCAATCCTTTTTTTCTTGGGTTCATTATCATTTCGGTGCTAGTTACTGTTATCAATATACATGTTTATATTTATTTTGATTACTGTGTTATTCTGTTTCTCCCTTTTTTTTTCGTAATTATTAACATTACTGTACATATTTGTGCTATCATTGTTGCAATTCTATTTATTGTGATCAACATGTATGTTAGCGTCAATACTGTTGATGTTTGTATATATTGTGAGAACTGTGTATGTCAGTTTTGTCACTCTTTGTTTGTAATCATTACTGTTGCACTGAATGATGGTGTTGTCACTGTATATCTATGTGTTTCTTTATATTCTGTTTTTTGTGTCTATTCTATATTGTTTCTGAATATGTTTGTATATATTGTGATGACTGTGTAGGTCTATGTTTTCACTCTTTTTCCTTGTGTTCATTGTCATTACATTGCACATTATTGTTGTCACTGTATATATTAATATTCATTTTGATGACTGTGCATGTTTGTGTTGTTACTGTACGTGCTTGTATTTATTATGAGCATTGTGTACATCAGTTTTGTCACTCTATTTGTTTGTTATCATTACTATTGCGCTGAATGATGGTGTTGTCAATGTATGTCTATATGTGTGTTATAAATATTCTGTTTGCTGTTTCTTTTCTGTATTGTTACTGAATGTGTTTGTATATATTTTAATGACTGTGTAGGGCTATGTTTTCACTCTTTTTTCTTGTGTTTATTGTCATTTCGGTGCTCATTTCTATGCGACAATATACATGTTTATATTTATTTTGAGCACTGTGTTTGTTTATGTTGTTACTGTTTGTGTCTGCATATAAATCTGACCACTGTATGAGTGTGTTTGTACTCTTTTTTTCTTTATAATCATTAACATTACTGTACATATTTGTGTTGTCACTGTTGCAATTCTATTTATTTTGATCACCATGTACGTTGGTGTCTTTACTTTACTTTTGATGTTGATGAGCGAATGTGTATGTCAGTTTTGTCACTCTGTTTGTAATCATTACTATTACTCTGCATGATGGGGTTGTCACTGTATATCTGTGTGTCTGTTTATATTCTGTTTGCTGTGTCTATTCTGTATTGTTACTGAATGTGTTTGTATTTATTGTAATGACTGTGTTGGGCTATGTTTTCACTCTTTTTCCTTATGTTCATTGTCATTATGGTGGAAGTTACTGTTATCAATGTACATGTTTATATTTATATTGATCACTGTGTTTGTTTGTCATTTCGGTGCTCATTTCTATGTGACAATATACATGTTTATATTTATTTTGAGCACTGTGTTTATGTTGTTACTGTTTGTGTCTCCATATAATTATGATCACTGTGTTATTCTGTTTCTCCTCTTTTGTCTTTGTAATCATTAACATTATTGTACATATTTGTGTTGTCATTGTTGCAATTCCATTTATTGTGATCACCATGTACGTTGGTGTCGTTACTTTACTTTTGATGTTGATGAGGGAATGTGTATGTCAGTTTTGTCACTCTGTTTGTAATCATTACTATTACTCTGAGGGGTTGTCACTGTATGTCTATGTGTCTGTTTAAATTGTGTTTGCTGTGCCTATTTTGTATTGTTACTGAATGTTTTTGTACAAATTGTGATGACTGTGTGCGGCTTTGTTTTCAATCTTTTTCCTTGTGTTTATTCTTATTATGGTGCATGTTACTATTGTCACTGTACATGTCAAAATTTTTTCTGATCACTGTGTATGTCTGTATTGTGACTGTTTGTTAGTAATTATTCTGATGACTGTGTAGGGCTATGTTTTCACTCTGTGTTATTCTGTTCTATTTATTATCATTACTATTGAGGTGAATGATGGTGCTTTCAGTGTATGTCTTGATCTGTGTGTCTGTTTATATTCTGTTTGCTGTGTCTATTCTATATTGTCACTGCATGTATTTCCATGTATTCTGATAACTGTGTTTGTCTGTTTTGTCACTTTATTTGTTTGTAATCATTACTGTTACTGTTACTCTGAATGTTGGTGTAGTAATTATATGTCTATGTGTCTGCTTATATTGCGTTTGCTATGTCTATTCTGTATTGTTACTGATTGTGTTTGTACATATTGGGATGACTGTCTGCGGCTATTTTTTTTTTTCACTCTTTTTCCCTGTGTTCATTCTCTTTTCTATGCAAGTTACTGATATCACTGTACATGTCAATTTTTTTCTAATCACTGTGTATGTCTGTATTGTGACAGTGTTTTTTAATAATCATTTCGATTACTGTGCATGTTGGTGTTGTCACTGTATGTGTTTGTATATATTGTGATCACTGTGTATGTTAGTTTTGTCACTCTATTTGTTTGTAATCATTACTAAGATGTTGTTGTCACCGTATATCTGTGTGTCTGTTTATATTCTGTTTGCTGTGTCTATTCTGTATTGTTACTGAATGTGTTTGTAATTATTGTAATGTCTGTTTTGGGCTATGTTTACAATCCTTTTTTTCTTGGGTTCATTATCATTTTGGTGCTAGTTACTGTTGTCAATGTACATGTTAATACTTATTTTGATTACTGTGTTTGTTTGTGTTGTTACTGTTTGTGTCTGCATATAATTATGATCACTGTGTTATTCTGTTTCTCCTCTTTTTTCTTTGTAATTATTAACATTACTGCACATATTTGTGCTGTCATTGTTGCAATTCTATTTATTGTGATCAACATGTATGTTAGCGTCAATACTGTTGATGTTTGTGTATATTGTAAGCACTGTGTATGTAAGTTTTGTAACTCTTTGTTTGTAATCATTACTGTTGCACTGAATAATGGTGTTGTCACTGTATGTCTATGTGTTTCTTTATATTCTGTTTTTTGTGTCTATTCTATATTGTTTCTGAATGTGTTTGTATATATTGTGATGACTGTGTAGGTCTATGTTTTCACTCTTTTTCTTGGTGTTCATTGTCATTACATTGCACATTGTTGTCACTGTATATATTAATATTCATTTTGATGACTGTGCATGTTTGTGTTGTTACTGTACGTGCTTGTATTTATTGTGAGCATTGTGTACATCAGTTTTGTCACTCTATTTGTTTGTTATCATTACTATTGCGCTGAATGATGGTGTTGTCAATGTATGTCTATATGTCTGTTATAAATATTCTGTTTGTTGTTTCTTTTCTGTATTGTTACTGAATGTGTTTGTATATATTGTAATGACTGTGTAGGGCTATGTTTTCACTCTTTTTTCTTGTTTTTATTGTCATTTCGGTGCTCATTTCTATGTGACAATATACATGTTTATGTTTATTTTGAGCACTGTGTTTATGTTGTTACTGTTTGTGTCTGCATATAAATCTGACCACTGTATGAGTGTGTTTGTACTCTTTTTTTCTTTATAATCATTAACATTACTGTACATATTTGTGTTGTCACTGTTGCAATTCTATTTATTTTGATCACCATGTACGTTGGTGTCTTTACTTTACTTTTGATGTTTATGAGCGAATGTGTATGTCAGTTTTGTCACTCTGTTTGTAATCATTACTATTACTCTGCATGATGGGGTTGTCACTGTATATCTGTGTGTCTGTTTATATTCTGTTTGCTGTGTCTATTCTGTATTGTTACTGAATGTGTTTGTATTTATTGTAATGACTGTGTTGGGCTATGTTTTCACTCTTTTTCCTTATGTTCATTGTCATTATGGTGGAAGTTACTGTTATCAATGTACATGTTTATATTTATATTGATCACTGTGTTTGTTTGTCATTTCGGTGCTCATTTCTATGTGACAATATACATGTTTATATTTATTTTGAGCACTGTGTTTATGTTGTTACTGTTTGTGTCTCCATATAATTATGATCACTGTGTTATTCTGTTTCTCCTCTTTTGTCTTTGTAATCATTAACATTATTGTACATATTTGTGTTGTCATTGTTGCAATTCCATTTATTGTGATCACCATGTACGTTGGTGTCGTTACTTTACTTTTGATGTTGATGAGGGAATGTGTTTGTCAGTTTTTTCACTCTGTTTGTAATCATTACTATTACTCTGAGGGGTTGTCACTGTATGTCTATGTGTCTGTTTAAATTGTGTTTGCTGTGCCTATTTTGTATTGTTACTGAATGTTTTTGTACAAATTGTGATGACTGTGTGCGGCTTTGTTTTCAATCTTTTTCCTTGTGTTTATTCTTATTATGGTGCATGTTACTATTGTCACTGTACATGTCAAAATTTTTTCTGATCACTGTGTATGTCTGTATTGTGACTGTTTGTTAGTAATTATTCTGATGACTGTGTAGGGCTATGTTTTCACTCTGTGTTATTCTGTTCTATTTATTATCATTACTATTGAGGTGAATGATGGTGCTTTCAGTGTATGTCTAGATCTGTGTGTCTGTTTATATTCTGTTTGCTGTGTCTATTCTATATTGTCACTGCATGTATTTCCATGTATTCTGATAACTGTGTTTGTCTGTTTTGTCACTCTATTTGTTTGTAATCATTACTGTTACTCTGAATGTTGGTGTAGTAATTATATGTCTATGTGTCTGCTTATATTGCGTTTGCTATGTCTATTCTGTATTGTTACTGAATGTGTTTGTACATATTGGGATGACTGTCTGCGGCTATTTTTTTTTTCACTCTTTTTCCCTGTGTTCATTCTCTTTTCTGTGCAAGTTACTGATATCACTGTACATGTCAATTTTTTTCTAATCACTGTGTATGTCTGTATTGTGACAGTGTTTTTTTAGTAATCATTTCAATTACTGTGCATGTTGGTGTTGTCACTGTATGTGTTTGTATATATTGTGATCACTGTGTATGTTAGTTTTGTGAATCTGTTTGTTTGTAATCATTACTATGATGTTGTTGTCACAGTATATCTGTGTGTCTGTTTATATTCTGTTTGCTGTGTCTATTCTGTATTGTTACTGAATGTGTTTGTAATTATTGTAATGACTGTCTTGGGCTATGTTTTCAATCCTTTTTTTCTTGGGTTCATTCGGTGCTAGTTACTGTTATCAATGTACATGTTTATATTTATTTTGATTTCTGTGTTTGTTTGTGTTGTTACTGTTTGTGTCTGCATATAATTATGATCACTGTGTTATTCTGTTTCTCCTCATTTTTCTTCGTAATTATTAACATTACTGTACATATTTGTGCTGTCATTGTTGCAATTCTATTTATTGTGATCAACATGTATGTTAGCGTCAATACTGTTGATGTTTGTATATATTGTGAGCACTGTGTATGTCAGTTTTGTCACTCTTTGTTTGTAATCATTACTGTTGCACTGAATGATGGTGTTGTCACTGTATATCTATGTGTTTCTTTATATTCTGTTTTTTGTGTCTATTCTATATTGTTTCTGAATATGTTTGTATATATTGTGATGACTGTGTAGGTCTATGTTTTCACTCTTTTTCCTTGTGTTCATTGTCATTACATTGCACATTATTGTTGTCACTGTATATATTAATATTCATTTTGATGACTGTGCATGTTTGTGTTGTTACTGTACGTGCTTGTATTTATTGTGAGCATTGTGTACGTCAGTTTTGTCACTCTATTTGTTTGTTATCATTACTATTGCGCTGAATGATGGTGTTGTCAATGAATGTCTATGTGTCTGTTATATGTATTCTGTTTGCTGTTTCTATTCTGTATTGTTACTGAATGTGTTTGTATATATTGTAATGACTGTATAGGGCTATGTTTTCACTCTTTTGTTGTTACTGTACGTGCTTGTATTTATTGTGAGCACTGTGTACATCAGTTTTGTCACTCTTTGTTTGTAATCATTACTGTTTATGTACTGTGCACTAAATGATGTTTTTGTCAATGTATCTCTATGTGTTTGTTTTATATTCTGTTTTCTTTGTCTATTCTATATTGTTACTAAATGTGTTTGTATATATCATGATTACTGTGTAAGGCTATGTTTTCATTCTTTTTCCTTGTGTTCATTGTTATTACGATGCGAGTTACTGTTGTCAATGTACATGTTTTTATTTATTTTGATCACTATGTTTGTTTGTGTTGTTACTGTTTGTGTCTCCATATAATTATGATCACTGTGTTATTCTGTTTCTCCTCTTTTTTCTTTGTAATCATTAACATTACTGTACATATTTGTGTTGTCACTGTTGCAATTCCAGTTATTGTGATCACCATGTACGTTGGTGTCGTTACTTTACTTTTGATGTTGATGAGCAAATGTGTATGTCAGTTTTGTCACTCTGTTTGTAATCATTACTATTACTCTGCATGATGGGGTTGTCACTGTATGTCTATGTGTCTCTTTAAATTGTGTTTGCTGTGCCTATTTTGTATTGTTACTGAATGTTTTTGTACAAATTGTGATGACTGTGTGGGGCTTTGTTTTCAATCTTTTTCCTTGTGTTCATTCTTATTATGGTGCACGTTACTGTTGTCACTGTACATGTCAAATTTTTTTCTGATCACTGTGTATATCTGTATTGTGACTGTGTTTGTTAGTAATGATTTTGATGACTGTGTGCGGCTATTTTTTCAATCTTTTTCCTTGTGTTTATTCTTATTATGGTGCATGTTACTGTTGTCACTGTACACGTCAAATTTTTTTTCTGATCACTGTGTATGTCTGTATTGTGTCTGTGTTTGTTAGTAATTATTTTGATGACTATGTGGCTGTTTTCAATCTTTTTGCTTGTGTTCATTCTTATTATGGTGCACGTTACTATTGTCACTGTACATGTCAAATTTTTTTCTGATCACTGTGTATGTCTGTATTGTGACTGTTTGTTAGTAATTATTTTCATGACTGTGTGCGGCTATGTTTTCAATCTTTTTGCTTGTGTTCATTCTAATTATGATGCATGTTACAATTGTCACTGTACATGTCAAAATTTTTTCTGATCACTGTGTACATCTGTATTGTGACAGTGTTTGTTAGTAATTATATTCATTACTGTGCATGTTGCTGTTGTCACTGTAGGTGTTTCTACTTATTGTGATTACTGTGTATGTTGATTTTGTCACTCTGATTGTTTATTATCATTACTATGATGTTGTTGTCACTGTATATCTGTGTGTCTGTTTATATTCTGTTTGCTGTGTCTATTCTGTATTGTTACTGAATGTGTTTGTATTTATTGTAATGACTGTGTTGGGCTATGTTTTCACTCTTTTTCCTTATGTTCATTGTCATTATGGTGCAAGTTACTGTTGACAATGTACATGTTTATATTTATATTGATCACTGTGTTTGTTTGTGTTGTTACTGTTTGTGTCTGCATATAAATCTGATCACTGTATAAGTCTGTTTGTACTTTTTTTTCTTTGTAATCATTTACATTACTGTACATATTTGTGCTGTCATTGTTGCAATTCTATTAATTGTGATCAACAAGTATGTTAGCATCATTACTGTTGATGTTTGTATATATTGTAAGCACTGTGTACGTCAGTTTTGTCACTCTATTTGTTTGTTATCATTACTATTGCGCTGAATGATGGTGTTGTCAATGTATGTCTATATGTCTGTTATATGTATTCTGTTTGCTGTTTCTATTCTGTATTGTTACTGAATGTGTTTGTATATATTGTAATGACTGTGTAGGGCTATGTTTTCACTCTTTTGTTGTTACTGTACGTGCTTGTATTTATTGTGAGCACTGTGTACATCAGTTTTGTCACTCTTTGTTTGTAATCATTACTGTTCATGTACTTTGCACTAAATGATGTTTTTGTCAATGTATGTCTATGTGTTTGTTTTATATTCTGTTTTCTGTGTCTATTCTATATTGTTACTGAACGTGTTTGTATATATTCTGATGACTGTGTAGGGCTATGTTTTCACTCTTTTTCCTTGTGTTCATTGTCAATACGGTGCGAGTTGTCAATGTACATGTTTATATTTATTTTGATCACTATGTTTGTTTGTGTTGTTACTGTTTGTGTCTCCATATAATTATGATCACTGTGTTATTCTGTTCTATTTATTATCATTACTATTGAGGTGAATGATGGTGCTTTCAATGTATGTCTAGATCTGTGTGTCTGTTTATATTCTGTTTGCTGTGTCTATTCTATATTGTCACTGCATGTATTTCCATGTATTCTGATGACTGTGTTTGTCTGTTTTGTCACTCTATTTGTTTGTAATCATTACTGTTACTCTGAATGTTAATGTAGTAATTATATGTCTATGTGTCTGCTTATATTGCGTTTGCTATGTCTATTCTGTATTGTTACTGAATGTGTTTGTACATATTGGGATGACTGTCTGCGGCTATTTTTTTTTTCACTCTTTTTCCCTGTGTTCATTCTCTTTTCTGTGCAAGTTACTGATATCACTGTACATGTCAATTTTGTTCTAATCACTGTGTATGTCTGTATTGTGACAGTGTTTTTAAGTAATCATTTCGATTACTGTGCATGTTGGTGTTGTCACTGTATGTGTTTGTATATATTGCGATCACTGTGTATGTTAGTCTTGTCAATCTGTATGTTTGTAATCATTACTATGATGTTGTTGTCACTGTATATCTGTGTGTCTGTTTATATTCTGTTTGCTGTGTCTATTCTGTATTGTTACTGAATGTGTTTGTAATTATTGTAATGACTGTCTGGGCTATGTTTTCAATCCTTTTTTTCTTGGGTTCATTATCATTTCGGTGCTAGTTACTGTTATCAATATACATGTTTATATTTATTTTGATTACTGTGTTATTCTGTTTCTCCTCTTTTTTCTTCGTAATTATTAACATTACTGTACATATTTGTGCTATCATTGTTGCAATTCTATTTATTGTGATCAACATGTATGTTAGCGTCAATACTGTTGATGTTTGTATATATTGTGAGAACTGTGTATATCAGTTTTGTCACTCTTTGTTTGTAATCATTACTGTTGCACTGAATGATGGTGTTGTCACTGTATATCTATGTGTTTCTTTATATTCTGTTTTTTGTGTCTATTCTATATTGTTTCTGAATATGTTTGTATATATTGTGATGACTGTGTAGGTCTATGTTTTCACTCTTTTTCCTTGTGTTCATTGTAATTACATTGCACATTATTGTTGTCACTGTATATATTAATATTCATTTTGATGACTGTGCATGTTTGTGTTGTTACTGTACGTGCTTGTATTTATTGTGAGCATTGTGTACATCAGTTTTGTCACTCTATTTGTTTGTTATCATTACTATTGCGCTGAATGATGGTGTTGTCAATGTATGTCTATATGTCTGTTATAAATATTCTGTTTGCTGTTTCTATTCTGTATTGTTACTGAATGTGTTTGTATATATTTTAATGACTGTGTAGGGCTATGTTTTCACTCTTTTTTCTTGTGTTTATTGTCATTTCGGTGCTCATTTCTATGCGACAATATACATGTTTATATTTATTTTGAGCACTGTGTTTGTTTATGTTGTTACTGTTTGTGTCTGCATATAAATCTGACCACTGTATGAGTGTGTTTGTACTCTTTTTTTCTTTATAATCATTAACATTACTGTACATATTTGTGTTGTCACTGTTGCAATTCCATTTATTGTGATCACCATTTACGTTGGTGTCTTTACTTTTGATGTTGATGAGCGAATGTGTATGTCAGTTTTGTCACTCTGTTTGTAATCATTACTATTACTCTGCATGATGGGGTTGTCACTGTATATCTGTGTGTCTGTTTATATTCTGTTTGCTGTGTCTATTCTGTATTGTTACTGAATGTGTTTGTATTTATTGAAATGACTGTGTTGGGCTATGTTTTTACTCTTTTTCCTTGTGTTCATTGTCATTATAGTGCAAGTTACTGTTGTCAATGTACATGTTTTTATTTATTTTGATCACTATGTTTGTTTGTGTTGTTACTGTTTGTGTCTCCATATAATTATGATCACTGTGTTATTCTGTTTCTCCTCTTTTGTCTTTGTAATCATTAACATTATTGTACATATTTGTGTTGTCATTGTTGCAATTCCATTTAAACCACGGCTAGCGCGTAGAACAAAAGATTCGGCCGTGCTGTATTCGACATACAAGCACGTCATGTACGAGTGCGTTCCACGGTCTCTTGCACTACTAGTGTAGTAGCCAATCAGAGGCCGTGGTTTAAGCCAGATACAACACTCGTCGCCGAGCTGTACGTGAAAATTACTCGTGTATTGGCGAGCCTGCGGCTCGCCAATACACTCGTAATATTTCACGTACAGCTCGGCGACTCGTATTGTATCTATCACTTATTGTGATCACCATGTACGTTGGTGTCGTTACTTTACTTTTGATGTTGATGAGGAAATGTGTATGTCAGTTTTGTCACTCTGTTTGTAATCATTACTATTACTCAGAGGGGTTGTCACTGTATGTCTATGTGTCTGTTTAAATTGTGTTTGCTGTGCCTATTTTGTATTGTTACTGAATGTTTTTGTACAAATTGTGATGACTGTGTGCGGCTTTGTTTTCAATCTTTTTCCTTGTGTTTATTCTTATTATGGTGCATGTTACTATTGTCACTGTACATGTCAAAATTTTTTCTGATCACTGTGTATGTCTGTATTGTGACTGTTTGTTAGTAATTATTCTGATGACTGTGTAGGGCTATGTTTTCACTCTGTGTTATTCTGTTCTATTTATTATCATTACTATTAAGGTGAATGATGGTGCTTTCAGTGTATGTCTAGATCTGTGTGTCTGTTTATATTCTGTTTGCTGTGTCTATTCTATATTGTCACTGCATGTATTTCCATGTATTCTGATAACTGTGTTTGTCTGTTTTGTCACTTTATTTGTTTGTAATCATTACTGTTACTGTTACTCTGAATGTTGGTGTAGTAATTATATGTCTATGTGTCTGCTTATATTGCGTTTGCTATGTCTATTCTGTATTGTTACTGAATGTGTTTGTACATATTGGGATGACTGTCTGCGGCTATTTTTTTTTTCACTCTTTTTCCCTGTGTTCATTCTCTTTTCTGTGCAAGTTACTGATATCACTGTACATGTCAATTTTTTTCTAATCACTGTGTATGTCTGTATTGTGACAGTGTTTTTTAGTAATCATTTCGATTACTGTGCATGTTGGTGTTGTCACTGTATGTGTTTGTATATATTGTGATCACTGTGTATGTTAGTTTTGTCACTCTATTTGTTTGTAATCATTACTATGATGTTGTTGTCACCGTATATCTGTGTGTCTGTTTATATTCTGTTTGCTGTGTCTATTCTGTATTGTTACTGAATGTGTTTAAGATAAGATAAGATAAGATAAGATAAGAGTTTATTTAGCCAATTATAAAAATCGGAAATCATTTTCCATTGGAGCAATATACAGAGTAAAATAATAAAATAATAAATAAATAAATAAATTAAGAATTTAGCTTTGAGATCAAATTAAAATGCGTCACTGCACTTGGATAAAAGCTGTTTAAAAAGCGTTTACTGCCTTTAAAAGTTAAAAGTCTACTGTTGCTTGGTAAAAAAGTAAAAAGAGAGGATGCAGGATGGAAAGCGTCTTTCATGGTGTTGACAATTCTTTTCTCCATCCTGTCCTTAAAAATATCATCCAGCTTGGGGAGATCTTGTCCGATAATCCTGCTTGCAGTGTTTACAACGTTTGCTAATTTCTTCCTTTCCTCCCCAGCTGTTCCGCTATACCATATTATAATTCCGTACGCTAGAATGCTTTCAATTACACACCTATAAAAATTGACTAAAATAGGCACACTATCAGTAAAAGTTCTCAATGATCTTAAAAAATACAGTCTTTAATTATTGTAATGACTGTTTTGGGCTATGTTTTCAATCCTTTTTTTCTTGGGTTCATTATCATTTTGGTGCTAGTTACTGTTGTCAATGTACATGTTAATACTTATTTTGATTACTGTGTTTGTTTGTGTTGTTACTGTTTGTGTCTGCATATAATTATGATCACTGTGTTATTCTGTTTCTCCTCTTTTTTCTTTGTAATTATTAACATTACTGTACATATTTGTGCTGTCATTGTTGCAATTCTATTTATTGTGATCAACATGTATGTTAGCGTCAATACTGTTGATGTTTGTGTATATTGTGAGCACTGTGTATGTAAGTTTTGTAACTCTTTGTTTGTAATCATTACTGTTGCACTGAATAATGGTGTTGTCACTGTATGTCTATGTGTTTCTTTATATTCTGTTTTTTGTGTCTATTCTATATTGTTTCTGAATGTGTTTGTATATATTGTGATGACTGTGTAGGTCTATGTTTTCACTCTTTTTCTTGGTGTTCATTGTCATTACATTGCACATTGTTGTCACTGTATATATTAATATTCATTTTGATGACTGTGCATGTTTGTGTTGTTACTGTACGTGCTTGTATTTATTGTGAGCATTGTGTACATCAGTTTTGTCACTCTATTTGTTTGTTATCATTACTATTGCGCTGAATGATGGTGTTGTCAATGTATGTCTATATGTCTGTTATAAATATTCTGTTTGCTGTTTCTTTTCTGTATTGTTACTGAATGTGTTTGTATATATTGTAATGACTGTGTAGGGCTATGTTTTCACTCTTTTTTCTTGTTTTTATTGTCATTTCGGTGCTCATTTCTATGTGACAATATACATGTTTATATTTATTTTGAGCACTGTGTTTATGTTGTTACTGTTTGAGTCTGCATATAAATCTGACCACTGTATGAGTGTGTTTGTACTCTTTTTTTCTTTATAATCATTAACATTACTGTACATATTTGTGTTGTCACTGTTGCAATTCTATTTATTTTGATCACCATGTACGTTGGTGTCTTTACTTTACTTTTGATGTTGATGAGCGAATGTGTATGTCAGTTTTGTCACTCTGTTTGTAATCATTACTATTACTCTGCATGATGGGGTTGTCACTGTATATCTGTGTGTCTGTTTATATTCTGTTTGCTGTGTCTATTCTGTATTGTTACTGAATGTGTTTGTATTTATTGTAATGACTGTGTTGGGCTATGTTTTCACTCTTTTTCCTTATGTTCATTGTCATTATGGTGGAAGTTACTGTTATCAATGTACATGTTTATATTTATATTGATCACTGTGTTTGTTTGTCATTTCGGTGCTCATTTCTATGTGACAATATACATGTTTATATTTATTTTGAGCACTGTGTTTATGTTGTTACTGTTTGTGTCTCCATATAATTATGATCACTGTGTTATTCTGTTTCTCCTCTTTTGTCTTTGTAATCATTAACATTATTGTACATATTTGTGTTGTCATTGTTGCAATTCCATTTATTGTGATCACCATGTACGTTGGTGTCGTTACTTTACTTTTGATGTTGATGAGGGAATGTGTATGTCAGTTTTGTCACTCTGTTTGTAATCATTACTATTACTCTGAGGGGTTGTCACTGTATGTCTATGTGTCTGTTTAAATTGTGTTTGCTGTGCCTATTTTGTATTGTTACTGAATGTTTTTGTACAAATTGTGATGACTGTGTGGGGCTTTGTTTTCAATCTTTTTCCTTGTGTTTATTCTTATTATGGTGCATGTTATTGTTGTTACTGTACATGTCAAAATTTTTTCTGATCACTGTGTATGTCTGTATTGGGACTGTGTTTCTTAGTAATTATTTTGATGACTGTGTGCGGCTATGTTTTCAATCTTTTTGCTTGTGATCATTCTTATTATGGTGCACGTTACTATTATCACTGTACATGTCAAATTTTTTTCTGATCACTGTGTATGTCTGTATTGTGACAGTGTTTGATAGTAATTATTTTGCTGACTGTGTGCGGCTATGTTTTTAATCTTTTTGCTTGTGTTAATTCTTATTATTATGGTGCACTTTACTATTGTCACTGTACATGTTAAATTTTTTTCTGATCACTGTGTATGTTTGTATTATTATAGTTTGTTAGTAATTATTTTGATGACTGTGTGCAGCTATTTTTTCAATCTTTTTGCTTGTGATCATTCTTATTATGGTGCACGTTACTATTGTCACTGTACATGTCAAATTTTTTTCTGATCACTGTGTATGTCTGTATTGTGACTGTGTTTGTTAGTAATTATTTTGATGACTGTGTGCGGCTATGTTTTCAAACTTTTTGCTTGTGTTCATTCTTATTATGGTGCACGTTACTATTGTCACTGTACATGTCAAATTTTTTTCTGATCACTGTGTATGTCTGTATTGTGACTGTTTGTTAGTAATTATTTTCATGACTGTTTGCGGCTATGTTTTCAATCTTTTTCCTTGTGTTCATTCTTATTATGGTGCACGTTACTATTGTCACTGTACATGTCAAATTTTTTTCTGATCACTGTGTATGTCTGTATTGTGACTGTTTGTTAGTAATTATTTTCATGACTGTGTGTGGCTATGTTTTCAATCTTTTTGCTTGTGATCCTTCTTATTATGGTGAATGTTACTATTGTCACTGTATATGTCAAAATTTTTTTTCTGATCACTGTGTATGTCTGTATTGTGACTGTTTGTTAGTAATTATTTTGATGACCGTGTGCGGCTATGTTTTCAAATTTTTTGCTTGTGTTCATTCTAATTATGATGCATGTTACAATTGTTACTGTACATGTCAAAATTTTTTCTGATCACTGTGTACATCTGTATTGTGACAGTGTTTGTTAGTAATTATATTCATTACTGTGCATGTTGCTGTTGTCACTGTACGTGTTTGTACTTATTGTGATTACTGTGTATGTTGATTTTGTCACTCTGATTGTTTATTATCATTACTATGATGTTGTTGTCACTGTATATCTGTGTGTCTGTTTATATTCTGTTTGCTGTGTCTATTCTGTATTGTTACTGAATGTGTTTGTATTTATTGTAATGACTGTGTTGGGCTATGTTTTCACTCTTTTTCCTTATGTTCATTGTCATTATGGTGCAAGTTACTGTTGACAATGTACATGTTAATACTTATTTTGATTACTGTGTTTGTTTGTGTTGTTACTGTTTGTGTCTGCATATAATTATGATCACTGTGTTATTCTGTTTCTCCTCTTTTTTCTTTGTAATTATTAACATTACTGTACATATTTGTGCTGTCATTGTTGCAATTCTATTTATTGTGATCAACATGTATGTTAGCGTCAATACTGTTGATGTTTGTGTATATTGTGAGCACTGTGTATGTAAGTTTTGTAACTCTTTGTTTGTAATCATTACTGTTGCACTGAATAATGGTGTTGTCACTGTATGTCTGTGTGTTTCTTTATATTCTGTTTTTTGTGTCTATTCTATATTGTTTCTGAATGTGTTTGTATATATTGTGATGACTGTGTAGGTCTATGTTTTCACTCTTTTCTTGGTGTTTATTGTCATTACATTGCACATTGTTGTCACTGTATATATTAATATTCATTTTGATGACTGTGCATGTTTGTGTTGTTACTGTACGTGCTTGTATTCAACATGTATGTTAGCGTCAATACTGTTGATGTTTGTGTATATTGTGAGCACTGTGTACGTCAGTATTGTCACTCTATTTGTTTGTTATCATTACTATTGCGCTGAATGATGGTGTTGTCAATGTATGTCTATGTGTCTGTTATATGTATTCTGTTTGCTGTTTCTATTCTGTATTGTTACTGAATGTGTTTGTATTTATTGTAATGACTGTGTAGGGCTATGTTTTCACTCTTTTGTTGTTACTGTACGTGCTTGTATTTATTGTGAGCACTGTGTACATCAGTTTTGTCACTCTTTGTTTGTAATCATTACTGTTTATGTATTGTGCACTAAATGATGTTTTTGTCATTGTATGTCTATGTGTTTGTTTTATATTCTGTTTTCTGTGTCTATTCTATATTGTAACTGAACGTGTTTGTATATATTCTGATGACTGTGTAGGGCTATGTTTTCACTCTATTTCCTTGTGTTCGTTGTCATTACGGTGCGAGTTGTCAATGTACATGTTTATATTTATTTTGATCACTATGTTTGTTTGTGTTGTTACTGTTTGTGTCTCCATATAATTATGATCACTGTGTTATTCTGTTCTATTTATTATCATTACTATTGAGGTGAATGATGGTGCTTTCAGTGTATGTCTTGATCTGTGTGTCTGTTTATATTCTGTTTGCTGTGTCTATTCTATATTGTCACTGCATGTATTTCCATGTATTCTGATAACTGTGTTTGTCTGTTTTGTCACTATTTGTTTGTAATCATTACTGTTACTCTGAATGTTGGTATAGTAATTATATGTCTATGTGTCTGCTTATATTGCGTTTGCTATGTCTATTCTGTATTGTTACTGAATGTGTTTGTACATATTGGGATGACTGTCTGCGGCTATTTTTTTTTCACTCTTTTTCCCTGTGTTCATTCTCTTTTCTGTGCAAGTTACTGATATCACTGTACATGTCAATTTTTTTCTAATCACTGTGTATGTCTGTATTGTGACTTTGTTTTTTAGAAATCATTTCGATTACTGTGCATGTTGGTGTTGTCACTGTATGTGTTTGTATATATTGTGATCACTGTGTATGTTAGTTTTGTCAATCTGTATGTTTGTAATCATTACTATGATGTTGTTGTCACCGTATATCTGTGTGTCTGTTTATATTCTGTTTGCTGTGTCTATTCTGTATTGTTACTGAATGTGTTTGTACATATTGGGATGACTGTCTGCGGCTATTTTTATGTACAGACACATATAGCCATCACATATAGCCATCACCTGTGTCTGTTGTTGTCGTCGCCGTCGCTGTGCACTTTTACCGATCACATGATAAGTGGAAAACCCTTTTTTCTTTTGGTTTGAAACTTACAGAATTGATGAATATCCATAATACGCAGGTCAAGTTCGAAAATCAGCATGATCGGGTCATTTTTAGGGATGTTATGCTTTTTTTTCTCTTTTTTCATTTTATATGCTGCATCGATAACACGATAAGTGGAAAACCATTTTACCTTTTTGCTTGAAACTTACAGAACTGATGAATATTCATAATACGCAGGTCAAGTTTGAAAATCAGCATGATTGGGCCATTTTTAGGGAAGTTATGCTGTTTTTTCATTTTTTTCAGCATATATGCAGCACCGATAACAGTATAGGTGGAAAACCAATTTACTTTTTGGCTTGAAATTTGCAGAACTGAAGAATATTCATAATACACAGGTCAAGTTTGAAAATCAGCATGATCAGGTAATTTTTATGGAAGTTATCCTGTTTTTTTTTTGTTTTTTTTTTTTCAATTTTTTCAGCATTTTTATAACACCGATAACATGATAAGTGTAGAAATGTTTTTCCTTTTGGATTGAAACTTACAAAACTGATGAATATTCATAATAAGCAGGTCAAGTTCAAAAATTGGCTTGATTGGACTATTTTTACAAAAGTTATGCTGTTTCTTTCCATTATTCAGCATATATGCAACACTGATAACGCATTTTAAGGAAACCAATCAGCCTTTTGTCTTGAAACTCACAGGAGTGATCAGTCAGACTAGTATACAGATCAAGTTTGAAAATAAGCTTGATCAGTTAAGTTCTGATGAAGTTATTAGCCTTTTTGTATATAAGTGGTTTTTCTTCAGATTTAATTCTTAGGTATGTTAACAGTCTCATTATGGAACTAATTAGATATGTAAAAGTGTTGTTTTGACATGTTCTGCTTCTTAACAATATTGTTAGTTGATTATATAAAGATGACGGTACAGCTTTTATTGTGCATTGTGTAATAAAGTATCAAAAATGTAAAGAAACTCATATCAATGCAGTTCGTCAGATTCAATCGTTCACTAAGTTAAGAATCTCAGAATGGAGCAAGTTGGACAATGAAATCTGTTCTATTGATATTTTTCCTTTGACAACATATTTTATAATTGATCATATAAAAATGACAGAAAATCGATTTTTTTGATTTATGTAAAAAAAGGTGTTGAAAATGGAAATTAACTCTTTTCAATGCAGTTTTCTCTTGCTTAATTTTTGGGATTTTCAAAGTGTGACTCTGAACTCTATGGGCTAGTCACATTTTCTGAATATCCATGATAGATTTATTTTATCATTAAAAAACTGATGGTTATTATGCTGTTAAGCATTGTGTAATATTGCATCAAAATTGAACAAAACCCTATTTTGGGCACTGCCTCCATAGTGACCGTGAAAGAAAAACCATGTCACTTGCTCTTTTCACACTTAAAGGAAAGAAGCACAGGACTGAAATACAGCGAATCTGTTGGAAAATCTGTCTCATTAGTTAATTTTCTGGAAGTTAAAGAGTTTTTTTGTGAAAATTTTTATCTTTCACATACTGGAATTTTCAATATGGGACTTAGAGGTCCCTTTGGCATGAAGCCCAGTGGTAATCAAATTTTCTTAATGTCCATGTTTTTAATAGTAGATATTTAAAAATTGGTGGTATTTATACAGTTAATCATTATGTAATGTGGCATCAAAAATGATAAAAAAAAAAACCTACTTTGTGCACTGCCACGATTAACGTTATGGAAAGAAAACTGTTACTTTCTCTATTTTCAACTAGTCTTACAAGAATGATTCTTAGGATTGACGTACAGGTCATATTAGAAAACCAGCTCTATTGGATTATCATTTTTACTAAATTTATGCATTTTTTGTGAAATTTTCATTTTTCTCATTCTGGCACTTTCCAAGTATAAACTTGAACTCTGATGGGCCTGAAGCCTTATGCTTTTACTTTCGTCGGTGTTACCTGTTGTGCATAATTAAAATTTGATGTTGACTGTGCAGTTAAACATAATGTATTATTGCATCAGAATTGGTAGTCTCTTATTTTGTGCATTATTGTTTTCTGCTTTTCTTAAGGTGTGACTTATGGGCCTGAAGACCTTTGAGAGGGTCAGTCTGTAAATTTCCCTTGGGTATCACTAGGCTATGTTCAGAATTATAAAGTCATTTGCCTAATTAATAGGCCATTTAATGAGATTACATAAAGCACACTTGTTGATATTTCCCTGTAAACTCCAAAAGGTTAAGCTCTCTGCTAGACTAATAATAAGGAAGCAGTGATAATTATGCAGATAAATTTTGATTAATATTGCAAATAAGTTTTTAATATAATAATAATAATAATAATAATAATAATAATAATAATAATTTATTCGAGCATTAAATGTGACAGTTACATTTATTAGCCCTCTATACTACAAATAGATACATAAATAAATAGTTATACATCACTGTGGATTACTTCTTATACAGTGTTTAAAAATACTTATTACAATGTAAACGGTGTTTAAAAAATATACTTTTTACAATTGTAAACAGTTCAATACACTGGGAGAACACACATTTTTCTTTGATAGGCTTATAGTTAAATGTATCTTATGTGCCATGCTTATGGTACATATAATATAGCAGGAAGAGGCTACTTCAGTGTGGCAGATGCTCATTTCTTTTCGATATTGCCCTCTGGATGTATCTACCAGCAGCGTGCAATTCTTTCTCATTTTCTGGGCTTAGTATGATTTTAACCTTCTCGTCACTGCTTGCTAGGTGATGCATGTCACATTTAGGGAATTGTTTTAACATGCACTCCCTCTCTTTTACATGGTGTCTACATTCTAGTAGGAAGTGCACTTCGTCCTCGATTGCAGGACAGTGGGGACAGAATCGTTCCTCGCATGGTGTTTTAGGTCTGGTGTAGCGTCCTTTTTCCATTTCCAGAATATGATCACTGACTCTAATTTTAGCCACTTCCCTTTTCAATGACTGAGGGGCATTAGTCTGCAGGTACTTTTCAATTTTGTAGGACTTTTTTATGAGACTATAAGTTTTTAACTTGGTGCTTTGTGGATCAGTTAACTCTTCCCAGAACATTTTTTCAATTTTAGCATTGATTTCTTCCTCAATATTGCAATGTGTGTGGATTTGCTGAACCCCTGGAACATTTCCACTGTGAAGATCCCAAGTTGTTAACATAGTATTAATCACTCCTGGCCAACCTTTTTCCCCTATTGTCAGTTCTGCATCATGGGTGAGCTTCACTATTCTGTTATTTGGTATATTTCCAAATCTTTGGCAATATCGTAGCACCTGTTTAACAATGTTAGAATATATATATAGGATAACGACCGAGCTCTGCACAACTCACATTGTTGCTGGCGTATTTACTCAAACCAAGTGCCCATTTGCACATTCTCAAATGTGCTTGCTCAAAAGGCATTTGGTTAATTTTGTTCAGGGTCATTTTCTTTTCTTTGAATATTTCTTGGGCCCAAACTTCACAGCCATAAAGGAGTATTGGCCTTACCACTTTGTCAAACAGTTTTAAATATAGGAGAGGTGAGGATAAGTTTTGTGACGAAAGTGCATCTTTCAATGAGAACATTGCTTTCATTGCTTTTAATTTTTGATTTACTATTGCTTTTTTCATTGACCCAGTGGTAGTAAAGGTGATACATGTATTCTTTCAAGGTACGTGTATTCTTTCACAGTCTCGATCGGGTTGGCATTTATGAAAAACTTCGTTATATATATATATATATATATATATATATATATATATATATATATATATATATCAAACTCAAACTCAAACTCAAAGATTAAAAGTTTGAATAGCAGCTTCATTGGAATTATATTTACCTCTGCCAAGGAGGTTATGTTTTCACCCCTGTTTGTCTCAAAAAGTTATGGACCGATTTTGATGAAATTTTCAGGAACTGTCAGAAGTGGGTCAAGGAGGACAATGATTAGTTTTTGGTGGTGGTTTGGATCAATAATCAATAATAATAAAAAATTGCTGCCTTGGCAGAGGTCTGCGCTCTTGGAGTGCTTTTCTAGTTTTGTTATGTTTTCCTTTTAAATTTTTTCTCAAACACTGGTATTTGTGACTTTTAACTCCCATCTGCCTGAGGCTCTGCACATTTTCTGTATTTCCACATAAGCAGTTGTGTTGGTTTTTATGTCTTTAAACATTATGTAATATTATTTTATGCACTGTCATAATTTTTCAAATATTGGAACTTTCATCATGTGGATTTGAACTCTCATGGTCCTGAAACTGTAATCTTATTGAAGGGGTGGATTGAGACCATCTTCTAGTTCTTCCGAAAGATGGTCAGGTTTTTAAGTTTATATTGACTGGTATCTATTTTTTTTTCTGTTGGAAGACCATCAAAATGGAGGATGGATCAACATAGATACTTTGGAATACTGTCAGAAAATATCTCTGGGTCTGCTCCTGTTATTGACCATGTTACCTGTTGTGCATGATTAAAATTCAGTGTTGACTGACAGTGCTATTATAAGCATTATTCATTATTGCATCAAAATTGACAAAATGACCTATTTTGCATCTTTATTTTCTGTTTTTTGTCTGTACATTTGACAGCTTTGCTGCCTTGTTTTTTCACTCTTTTTCCTTGTGTTCATTCTCTCTTCTGTGCAAGTTACTGTTATCACTGTACATGTCAAATTTTTTTTCTAATCACTGTGTATGTCTGTATTGTGACTGTGTTTGTTAGTAATTATTTTGATGACTATGTGGCTTTGTTTTCAATCTTTTTCCTTGTGTTCATTCTTATTATGGTGCACGTTACTATTGTCACTGTACATGTCAAAATTTTTTCTGATCACTGTGTATGTCTGTATTGTGACAGTGTTTGTTAGTAATTATTTTGATTATTGTGCATGTTGGTGTTGTCACTGTATGTGTTTGTACACACACTGGACAATAGAAGTGTCACCCCCTAACTCAGAGTAATAAAAGTAAGCAGATCTTGGGTAGTTATAATGCCTGGTCTACTTATACTGTGACTAATGAGTATAAAACCGCTGTAGCATGGAATTATATTGTTGGTCTTGTACATGTACAGCAAACGTTATTCCCATCTTCTTCCAATATGGCAAAATACAGGCAATTCTCTAACGGTTATAGGTGCAAGTTGTTAACCTGAAGAGGCGGAATATACGCAATGTCAGAATATCGATACAATTGAATTGTTCAGTCAGAACCGTGCAGAGGGTCTGGTCTCAGTATAGAAACACTGGATCAAGAGACAAATTGCCTTTGATGGGTCGTCCAAGAAAAACTACTGGCTGTGAAGACCGACGACTGATTTTGATGTCCAGGTTGTGAAAGTTTGACACTGCTGGTCAGTTGACAACACAGTGGAACAATTTCACACATAAGAATGTGTCTGTGAAAATTTCTAGGCGTTGGTTACATGCTCATAGAGTGTACAGCAGGGTAGCAAGACTGAAACCTCTTATATCGTTACAAAACAGGCAACGTAGAGTGAACTAGGGTCAACAGGATCTGGAACTGGACAGTCCATGACAATTGGTCCTATATATTTTTTTTCTGATGAGTGTCGCTTTGGTCTGACCTCTGATGACAGACGGGTACGATGCTGGCGAACTGCTGGTAAAGCATTTAAACCACATGCACTGAATTTTCAAACCCGGAGCAGCATATTCATCATGGTGTGGGGCTGCATCAGCATCCATGGCGTGGGCGAATTGATAGTGGTTGATGGAAACATGAATCACTAGAAATATATCGATGTTTTGGAGTCAGGCTTGCTTCCATCTATTACTAACATGTTTGGTAACAGGAATTATCAATTTGTTCACCAGGATGACAATGCTCCTTGTCACAGGCCCAGAGCAGTTGATGATTGGTTTGACCAACAGGACATTCGCAGGGTGATGTGGCCTGCCCAGAGTCCGGATGCAAACATAATAGAAAATGTGTGGAATGATATGTCAAAACGTTTGACAAATGCCTGTCTAACCAGCAGAGAAACTCTGTTATATTCAGTGTTTCATGCTTGGGCCAGCATAAGCCCTGAACGCATCAGACAATTATATGAATCCTTGCCTCGCAGACTGGCACCTATTATTAGGTCACCTGCATGGCTATGCCACTAAGTACTAATTTTGGACTTGAAACTGCATATTTTGGTAGAATGTATATTTTGTTCTCATTTTGTGATTTTTTGTGAAATTTGATGTTAATAAAATGATACCAGGAGCATATCATTCCACAGTCATTTATCTCCCCCAAAGTATTGGTTCAGTAGGGGTGACACTTCTATTGTCCAGTGTGTGTATATATTGTGATCACTGTGTATGTTAGTTTTGTCACTCTATTTGTTTGCAATCATCACTATGATGTTGTTGTCACCATATATTCTGTTTGTTGTGTCTATTCTGTATTGTAACTGAATGTGTTTGTATTTATTGTAATGACTGTGTTGGGCTATGTATTCACTCTTTTTTCTTGAGTTCATTGTCATTTCGGTGCTAGTTACTGTTGTCAATGTACGTGTTTATATTTATATTGATCACTGTGTTTGTTTGTGTTGTTACTGTTTGTGTCTGCATATAAATCTCATCACTGTATAAGTGTGTTTGTACTTTGTAATTATGAACATTACTGTACATATTTGTGTTGTCACTGTTGCAATTCTATTTATTGTGATCAACATGTATGTTAGCGTCATTAGTGTTGATGTTTGTATATATTGTGAGCACTGTGTATGTCAGTTTTGTCAATCTGTTTGTAATCATTACTATTACTCTGCATGATGGGGTTGTCACTGTATGTCTATGTGTCTGTTTAAATTGTGTTTGTGGTGTCTATTTTGTATAGTTAATGAATGTTTTTGCACAAATTGTGATGACTGTGTGGGGCTTTGTTTTCAATCTTTTTCCTTGTGTTTATTCTTATTATGGTGCATGTTACTATTGTCACTGTACATGTCAAATTTTTTCTGATCACTGTGTATGTCTGTTTTGTGACAGTGTTTGTAAGTAATTATTTTAATTACTGTGCATGTTGGTGTTGTCACTGTATGTGTTTGTACAATGTATATATTGTGAGCACTGTGTATGTGGATTTTGTCACTCTACTTGTTTGTAATTATTATTATTACTCTACATGATGGCATTGTCACTGTATGTCTATATGTCTGTTTATTTTCTTTTTGCTGTGTATAATCTGTATGTCAGGAACCAAAGTATGGAAAAAAGTGTAATTAGTAATTTTAAAACTTTCATACATGATGTTGTATTAACTCAATCAGAGGAAGCCATTGTTTCATAAAATTCAGACATGGGAAGCCAAGTTGTACAAGTTGTTCAGATAATATTTCACACCCTGAAGTTCAAATTTTAATGTCCTTTGTTCTGAAGCCAGTAATCTGTTAGAACTAGATTACAGGGTGTTATTAGGAGTGCCCACCTGGAAGAAGGTGGCCTTGTGTATGAAGTAACCAATCAGTTTTTAAGTTATGTGATGGACAGTTTAACTGATAAAGTTTAGTATAAAATAATCTGTGAACTTAAATCTGGGAGATCGGAGAGTACAAGATGTAGTGATTAGTATATAGTAGTGAGACGGGATAGCTAGAGAGAGGAGAGAGGTCATACTTGTATCATGTAACTGTTAGTGTAGTAAAACATATTCTGTTAAGTTACAACATGGAGTCGTTTCATTCTTTTCCGTGTACAGAATTTAAGACAAGGAACCTGGGAATCTCTGTAGCAGTATTACAGATAGCGTTATCCAAAGATGTGAGCCCATTGAGCCCAAACCCCTGGGGTTATTATTAAAAAGGTTATTTTATGTAATGTGGGGGCCCTGGGATGGTTTAAGGGGGTTCCCCACATGTAATGTTACTGAATGGGTTTGTATATATTGTGATGTCTACTGTCTGCTGCTATTTTTTTCACTCTTTTTCCTTGTATTCATTATCATTATGGTGCTCGTTACTGTTATCACTATTGTAATGTTACGAGCGGAGGAGCGAACACCAGACAACATGTTGTTAATTATTACTCAACTGCAGCACACAGCCGCGCTTTATTCTAATTGGATAATATTACGCAATGTGCATGACGCACCACTATGTGACATCCCCCCCCCTTTTAAAGGAAAAAACTAATTAACATACAGACAATCACTTACCAATTACTTATATGTCTATCTACAAAATGTGATACACGTGCTTATCTTAAACATTGTATTACCACCTTAGTTATAGTAATAAAATACAAATAAAAGTAAAAGTTCTGTTCTGATTGTCTCTGATCAGCAAAATGCATTTTATAATTAGTGCAATAACATTTAACACGTCTCCTCCAGTAAACAGTCAATGTTAATCTTCCTGAGTGCATAAAGTCAATGCAGTACGTTTCAACAGTATCCTTCTTATACACAGACATTTAAATTGGTTACAGGCACTGTGTACAATCCACAAGGTTTTTTTTTTTTTTTTTTTTTTTTTTTTAAATAACAACCAATAAACATGCAGTCACTTCATTTCAAAATCTGCTTGCCACCTATGCGGATGTCTCTCCCGAGTACTATGCCTACACATTTGTGGCTGAGCAATTTGTTTTCCAGTTTCATTGTTCTGGTGCACTGTTTTACTCATACTAGTATCTGATGGTTCAGTATCCATAACATACGACTCGGGCACCGAGTCAGGAGACTTGTTTATCATGCGTTGGTTTCTACGATATGAATGTCCATCCGGAGTAGTCACCTCATATGACCTCCACGTATTATGAATATCTGTCACTCTGGCATGTTCCCAATTTTGTCCTAAATTCACACGAACACTATCTCCCACATTAAATGACTGGTGATATCTAGCACTTCTATCATAATAGAATTTCTGCTTTTGCTGACGCTTGCGCAGCTTTGACTGTGCATCATTTACCACCTTTGGTTGCAGCAAGTTATTTGTAGTCGGCATTTTATCTTTTAACCTCCTACTCATTAAAAATTGAGCTGGTGATGAACCTATACCAGCTAAAGGTGTATTTCTGTATTCTAACAACGATATGTGAGGATCTTTACCCTCTGCTTGTGCTTTCTTAAGCATTCCTTTAATTGACTGCACAAATCGCTCACTTTGACCATTAGACTGAGCATAAGTGGGACTAGTATAAACACAAGTGAATCCCCACTCTTTCGCAAACTGCTTAAAAGTAGCACTATTGTAAGGCATATTATCACTAACTAAGGTGGTAATACAATGTTTAAGATAAGCACGTGTATCACATTTTGTAGCTAGACATATAAGTAATTGGTAAGTGATTGTCTGTATGTTAATTAGTTATGTTAATATGTTTTTGATCACTGTGTGTGTTAGTGTTAATTGTTACCGTTTGTGTCTGCACATAATTCTGATCACTCTGTACATATGTTCTTCTGTTTGTTTGTAATCATTATAAATACTGCGCCTGTATGTGTTTTCACTGTTTGTGTTTTTATTTATTGTGATTACTGTGTATGTTTGTGTCGTTACTGTTAGTGTTTGTATGTATTGTTAGCAATGTGTATGTCAGTTTTGTCACTCTTTTTGTTTGTATTCATATTGTTTACTGCTCATGTTAGTGTTATCACTGTTTATGTTTGTATTTATTGGGAACAATGTGTATGTCAGTTTTGTCACTCTATTTGTTTATTTTCATTACTGTTGCATTGAATGATGGTGTTGTCAATATATCTGTCTGTGTCTGTTTATATTCTGTTTCCTTTGTCTATTCTGTATTGTTACTGAATGTGTTTGTATATATTGTGATGACTGTGTAGGTCTATGTTAAAATTTTCACTCTTTTTCCTTGTATTGTGTTCATTGTCATTACATTGCACATTATTGTTGTCACTGTACATGTTAATATTCATTTTGATTTGTTTGTATTTATTACTGTTTGTTTGTATTTATTTTGATGACTGTGCATGTTTCTGTTGTTACTGTACATGCTTGTATTTATTGTGAGCATTGTGTACATCAGTTTTGTCACTCTTTGTTTGTAATCATTACTGTTGCGCTGATTGATGTTGTTGTCACTGTATGTCTATGTGTTTATTTATATTCTTTTTCCTGTGTCTATTCTGTATTGTTACTGAATGTGTTTGTACATATTGGGATGACTGTCTACGGCTATTTTTTATCAGTCTTTTTCCTTGTGTTCATTCTCATTTCTATGCAAGTTAATACTATTGTCACTGTACATGTCAAATTTTTCTCTGATCACTGTGTATGTCTATATTGTGACAGTGTTTGTTAGTAATTATTTTGTAATTATTTGATCACTGTGAAGGTTACTGTTGTCACTGTATACGTCAAAATTAATTCTGATCACTGTGTATGTCTATATTGTGAATATTTTGTTTGTATATATTTTAATTACTGTACATGTATGTGTTGATGACTGTGTATGTACGTGCCTGTATTTATTTTGAGGACTGTGTACATCAATTTTGTCACTCTACTTGTTTGTAATCATTACTATTACTCTGCATGATGGCATTGTCATTGTATGTCTATGTGTTTGTTTTTTTTTCTGTTTGCTGTGTCTAATCTGTAATGTTACTGAATGGGTTTGTATATATTGTGATGTCGACTGTCTGCTGCTATTTTTTTCACTCTTTTTCTTTAATTCATTATCATTATGGTGCACGTTACTGTTATCACTGTACATGTTAATATGTTTTTGATCACTGTGTATGTTTGTGTTGTTACCGTTTGTGTCTGCACATAATTCTTATCACTGTGTACGTCTGTATGTTCTTCTATTTGTTTGTAATCATTATAAATACTGTGCCTGTATGTGTTTTCACTGTTTGTGTTTTTATTTATTGTGATCATTGTGTATGTTTGTGTCATTACTGTTTGTGTTTGTATTTATTGTGAGCACTGTGTATGTCAGTTTTGTCACTTTTTGTTATTGTTTGTATTCATATTGATTACTGTGCATGTTAGTGTTGTCAGTTTTGTCACTATTTCTTTGTATTCATTTTGTTTACTGCTCAAGTTAGTGTTATCACTGTTTATGTTTGCATTTATTGCGAGCAATGTGTATGTCAGTTTTGTCACTCTATTTGTTTATTTTCATTACTGTTGCTTTGAATGCATGATGGTGTTGTCAATATATGTGTCTGTGTCTGCTTATATTCTGTTTGCTGTGTCTATTATGTTTGTGTCATTACTGCTGGTGTTTGTATTTATTGTGATCACTGTGTATGTTGGTTTTGTCACTCTATTTGTTTATAATCATTACTATGATGTTGTTGTCACCGTATATCTGTGTGTCTGTTTATATTCTGTTTGCTGTGTCTATTCTGTATTGTAACTGAATGTGTTAATTTGTATATATTGTAATGACTGTGTTGGGCTATGTATTCACTCTTTTTCCTGGTGTTTGTTATTATTTTGGTGCATGTTACTGTTGTCATTGTATACAATGCTGTGTCTATTCTGTATTGTTACTGAATGTGTTTGTACATATTGGGATGACTGTGTGGGGCTATTTTTTCACCCTTTTTCCTTGTGTTCATTCTCTTTACATTGCACATTACTGTTTGTGTCTGCATATAATTCTGATCACTGTCTAATTCTGTTTGTCCTGCTATTTGTTTGTAATCATTATCATTACTGTGCATATTTGTGTTGTCAGTGTTTCCATTTGTATTTATTGTGATCACCGTGTATATTTGTGTCATTACTGTTGGTGTTTGTATTTATCGTGAGTACTCTGTATATCAGTTTTGTCAGTATATTTGTTTGTAATTATTTTTATTGCTGTGTTGTCACTGTTTGTGTTTGCATTTATTGTGAGAAATCTTTCAATTCCAGGTGACCCTTTCCATACAGCATGGTGGCTTTTTGGTGAACTGACACTTCCTGTAGAAGTCTTGAATGGGTATATGTTCTTATCCAGATGACAGTTATGAGTAATTTATCATGTCTTACACAAACAAACTCAGATTGTGGCATTTGATGTTTCTTTTGAGACTGAATGATATGTTGAAAAATTAAAAAATTTGTTTTCAGTAATTCACTCTTCTCACACAAATTGCCAATAAACTACACTTCTATTTCACACAGAGAACTGAAAAGCTTATCACAGATTTTCATTGTTGATATGTATCATTTGTACTAATTTCACAGAAATTGGACCAGGTTTGTCAAAATTATTAACGTTCAACTATTTTCAGCTATGGATTTTGCCAGCAGTTTCAATGTAATATTTAGTTTTCTCAAACATATTACCTGAAAAAGCCTACTTCATTGGACATATTCAACTGATATGCGTATCACAGATTTTCATTGTTGATATGCATCATTTGTACAAATTCTAAAATTTTGGAGTAGATTTGTCAAAATTATTAATGTTTAACTATTTTTTAGCTATGAAATTTACCAGTCTTTTCAATGTAATTTTCAGTTCTTTCAAATATATTGCCCGAAAAAGCCTACTTCATTGGACATATTCAACAGATATGCGTATCACAGATTTTTATTGTTTTTATGCATCATTTGTACAAATTTCACAAATTTAGGAGTAGATTTGTCAAAAGTATTCACTTTAATCTATTAATTATTAAACCATGTTATTTGCCAGTCTTTCAATTCCAGGTGACCCTTTCCATACAGCATGGTGGCTTCTTGGTGAACTGACACTTACTGTAGAAGTCTTGAATGGGTATATGTTCTTATCCAGATGACAGTTATGGGTAATTTATCATGTCTTACACAAACAAACTCAAATTGTGGCATTTGATGTTTTGTTTGAGACTGAATGATATGTTGAAAAATTTAAAAAATTTGTTTTCAGTAATTCACTCTTCTTACACAAATTGCCAATAAACTACACTTCTGTTTCACACAGTGAACTGATAAGCTTATCACAGATTTTCATTGTTGATATGTATCATTTGTACAAATTTCACAGAAATTGGACCAGGTTTGTCAAAATAATTAATGTTCAACTATTTCTAGCTATGGATTTTGTCAGCAGTTTCAATGTAATTTTTAGTTTTCTCAAATATATTGGCTGGAAAAGTCTTTTTCATTAAACATATTTAATTGATATGCTTATCACAGATTTTTATTGTTGTTATGCATCATTTGTACAAATTTCACAAATTTTGGAGTAGATTTTTCAAAATTATTAACATTTAACTATTTTTAGCTATGGAATTTACCAGTCTTTTCAATGTAATTTTCATTTCTCTCAAATGTGTTGTCCAAAAAAGCCTACTTGGTCTGAAAATTTGACAGCTTTGCTGCATTGTTTCCTGTATGGTGTCTGTATATTTGTCAGCTTTGCTAACTAGTTCTGTGTATTCAGTTCTCTCTTTATGTCTGTTTTGTCAGTATATTTGTGCATGTTTGTAGTTGCTGTAAGCTCATGTTTCTGTTTACATTCTGATTGCTATGTACATTATTTGCTGTCACTGTATATGTCTGATTGATATATTCTGATCACCACCTACGTATGTCACTGTGTATGTCTGTTTTGTCACTGTATTTGTTGGTATTAATTCTGATTACTCAGTACATGTTTGTGTTGTCTTTGTAAACTATGTATCTGTATATATTCTGATTGCTGTGTACATTCTGTTTTCACTGTGTAAGTCTGATTAATATTATGTGTATGTTTGTTACATTACTGTATGTGTTTGCATATATTATGATCGTGGTGTATAGATATGTTGTCACTGTGTCTGTTTAATGGTGTAAGCAGCACGGCGCATGGTTCTAACAAGAGTCATGAGTGAGTTTTCTGGAATATTTCCCCATTCTTCCTGGAGGTCTTGCCAGAGTTGATCCAGATTAGTAGGTGGGTTGTCTCTCCTTTGCACCGTGTGCCCTAATTGATCCCACAGATGCTCAATAGGGTTGGTGTCTGGACTTAAAGGCGGTTACTCCATCAATTGAACATTGCTCCTTTGCACAAAATCCCTCACCAAATGACAATTGTGAGCAGGGACATTGTCCTGTTGTAGTCTGTAGTTGTCCTAAAAGTCAACTCTGGCAAAGGGAATGAAATGTTTCTCGAGCATGTCACTGTAAGTTGCCCCCTCCACGTTCTGTTCCAGAAGTACCAATCTACTATGACCATGGACATAGATTTCTCCCCAAACATGAACTGACCCTCTACCTCGGGCGTCATTTTTTGTACACACTCTGCCAAGAGATGTTACCCAACGAGTCTATGCACTCTCATTTGCCCATCGGTGGGGTGCAGCACAAACCTCTTTGAAGCCTGTTTGGTTTGGAGAATTAATTAAATTTAATACCCTTGTTTATCAGTTTGCAATGACACCTGAAGCAATCTTGGATATTGTTTTGGGATACATGTTAAACCCCCATTGCCCTTGTACTACAGATCAATTACCCAGCTGGTGCTATTCATTTTGGGACCTTACAACAAAGTGCTTTATATCATTCCAACAGACTCCTTAAAAAATTAGTCACTTGCAGGTTTTTTACTGTTTGGTATGTTTTTAATATAGTTGGTGCTTTTAGATCCTTCTTTTAGTAGGGAATAAGAGGCGGGTTTTTCTCTTTCCTCTGTCCATTTCACCCTTGACCTGATAAACACCTTTTACTTCCTCTCTGTGTCAAGATCCAAGCATTGCAACCTACAGATTGAAGCCAAGTCACTTGGTAAATGATGTCTCTTGTGTCTTCTTGGAAAATGAGGCATAAAAATATATAGTAGATTGAAAAAGAAACATGTTTTGTTACGTCTTTGGCTTAATATAATTTTTTATACTGTAACAATAATAGGGTAGTATTGCTCAGTAATGTGTGAGCCCTCCTCTGAATGCAATACAGGCTAGTGCCCTCCTCTGAATGCAATAAAGGCTAGTTCCCTCCTCTGAATGCAATACAGGCTAGTGCCCTCCTCTGAATGCAATACAGGCTAGTTCCCTCCTCTGAATGCAATAAAGGCTAGTGCCCTCCTCTGAATGCAATACAGGCTAGTTCCCTCCTCTGAATGCAATACAGGCTAGTTCCCTCCTCTGAATGCAATAAAGGCTAGTGCCCTCCTCTGAATGCAATACAGGCTAGTGCCCTCCTCTGAATGCAATACAGGCTAGTGCCCTCCTCTGAATGCAATACAGGCTAGTGCCCTCCTCTGAATGCAAAACAGGCTAGTGCCCTCCTCTGAATGCAATACAGGCTAGTTCCCTCCTCTGAATGCAATAAAGGCTAGTGCCCTCCTCTGAATGCAATACAGGCTAGTGCCCTCCTCTGAATGCAATACAGGCTAGTGCCCTCCTCTGAATGCAAAACAGGCTAGTGCCCTCCTCTGAATGCAATACAGGCTAGTTCCCTCCTCTGAATGCAATAAAGGCTAGTGCCCTCCTCTGAATGCAATACAGGCTAGTGCCCTCCTCTGAATGCAATACAGGCTAGTGCCCTCCTCTGAATGGACTGTACAAGACCTCAAATGCAGCCCTGGGAAATGTACACAATGCTGGTGTAAATAAGTATACCTGGAAAAGCCATGGCTCTCAAATCTGGAGAGGGGTCATGCTATTGCCAGTGTTGTTTTGAGCAGGCATCCTTTTCCATTGTTCCTCCAGTGCAGCTCTTAACTCCATGTCTATGACAGTGGTAGGCTGTGGCTGGCCATTATGAAGTTTGTCTACCCAGTTCATCCTAGGTATGCTCAATGAGAGACATATTGGGACTCAAAACACTGGCCATGGTCAGGTCTGGATATGTTCCTACTGAAGGTCTGCCAGTACTAGCCTGGCAGTATGGCAATGGACACAAGTGAACAGTTGGGTGTTGATGCATGAAAGGTACAACAGCTGTCCTAAGAACTGCACCTCTGTACTGCAGTTATATCTGGAAATTTCCACTCATGCCTGCTCAAAACAACACTGTGGCAATGGCATGACCCCTCTCCACATCTGAGAGCCATGGCATTTCCAGTACATTTCCCTAGTGTTTGGATTATGAATATTCATGTAGTTGTATATTGGGATCAAATATAAAGTTGAAATTACCGCAAAACAATTCTAGAGTCACTTATATTAAACATGTCTATAAACATTGTCATAAATGTCTATAAACATTGTCTTAAATGTCTATAAACATTGTCTTGAAGAAAACATAGGTTGCCAAACTATTATTTTACTTAGAATTTAAATACCTAAAATCAGGTAATTAATCAGAGAGTTAAGTACCTTTTTCTTTTGATTTAACATTCAAAATTATTATTAAAAAAACAGCTTTAGTTCTGGAGTTTAATTCAAAGGATCAAAATAAAGTATATTGAACAATTAATTTGAGATCTGGTTTATGAAAATGACAGAATGAAAGAAGCAAATTCATGTTACTTCCAAGATTTTTATTACTATAAAACTACACGCTGTTTACTGGCACTGAGAAAGAATTTGGTTCAGCAGCTGGTCTTACCTTAATAAACAAAAGCCTCTTTGCAACCCCACAAACGAAATTTGTGCAAAATTGTTTGTAAATAATAATTTTTGCTGACTCATCACATCATACCTTTTAGGATGACGAGTCTTATTGAATATTTGATATATGTTTTTATCCCTTGGGCCAGAACGCTTAATACAGGCAACAATTTGCTACATTGTTATTATTGTTAAAATGATAGAATAGTGAGGTTATATAATAAAAGCGGCCTTGTTTTGCCAAATCACGAACAATTGATAGTCTTTGTTGCCTTCTTTCTTATCATGAAAGGGACTATAAAAGTTTGTGGTACACTGGGATGGAGGAGACATAAATATCCACTTAATGGAAATATACTGCTGCTACTTTGCCACTGTATTATTCAGTTCTGTCATAGTGGGATATATAGATATATCATGATCTTAAATATAATTTCCTGTTTGCAATGTCAATTTCATACAAAACATTTATTCAATAGAGACATTTGTAGGTGATTTTCTCACCAGATCATCAGGTGTGTCAGTAATTAAGCTTTCAAATTATTGCCTTTCCATGGGTTACAAAGTTTAGTTAACAGATTTGTAACAATTTACCTTTGAATAAAAAGACTTGACCATGACGAATACCCATTCGTTATACATTTAACAGTTTTTTTAATTCAAAAATGTTTTTGTATTGATGTACACAGAAATGAAAATAAAAATGCCCTTTCACAATTTCACTTTCACTGATATTTTCATTTGAAGTTTTAATACAGACATTGCATATAAAATTCACACAAAATGCTTTAATCACATCCTCAAAGCAGTATTGGAGTCTACTGAGAATAATATACCCCAGGCTGAATAATGGTGTAGAGTTTATGTCACAGCTTATGCATTGCGAACCAAAATTATAAATTTTAAGAAGTATAAAACTATGTGGAGTGGAAATGAGTGAGCTATTACAAAAGGAAAAAACAGCAATAAATGACCTCAAACTTGGCAATGTTTTCCCCTGCGTCCTGCCATTGCCTTATTCTTATGATTTATTCTTTGCCTTCGTTTTTGTTGACTCTGAACTTGTGCTTTCTTGCGTCTATGTTTAAGAATAACCTCTTTAGGTTTTAGTTCTGACTTGAACCTTTTCTTATTATTTGATCCCAATCTGTCTGAATTACCAAAATCTGAAAGAATAATATTACATGATAAATATCTAATTACCCACTGACAGTTTATAAACATTTACTTATGTTTTAGAGTCTTGGAGAAAAATTCTGCAAATGCAAAAAATACAAGCTATCATTAACTTGACTTAAGCAAGGGAGATGAAACCATGATATTTTTCAGTCTAAAACTTCAGAGAGTAATTATTAGAAAGTGCCTATAATTTATATTTAATATTATACTATCATATGCACTTATTTATGTACATGTATACATAAAAAATTAATCAATTAAGTAAATATAAAAACTGCGCCGTCACTTACGCCCTCTTCCTCTTCTCTTGTGTCCCAAGACCTGAAAGTTTCCTTTCCTCTCATGTGTCTTCCCCTCACTCTCTTGATCCTCCCCCCTTTCTTGCTCTAACACCTTGTTCCTCTCTAGCCAGTCTTTGTATCTGTTTGTGGGAATTAAGGTTTTGTTATCATCAAAATCACAGAAATGATTGAATAACCATAGAAATCACATCTTCCATCATTTTTACACCTATAAAGTCATTAAGTATCAAGTGTAAATACCATTTAACAGAGCCATGCCACCAAGACATGCTAGAGAATAACAAGAATTGTTAAACACCGTTCAAGAAGTTCATAAGCACTTTCATTTCTTCCACATAACTTTATACCATACTGTCACATCAAAATATAAGATAACATCAAAGGATACACATTAGATTTGTATGTGGCTGCAATCCAAGTGCCACTTTCTGTCTTAATCTTCTTCTTTGTTCCATCTTTCCCTGGACCAGTCTCCCTTAAATACTTCTTTTTCTTGCGGTCCCTGTAAAGTTAACTGTGTTCAGCTAAACAGACACAAACCTTTTCATAAAAAAATTACAAAGGCATTCATTACTGCAAACATTTGCTAGGATGACTCAATAATTATCATTATTATCATAATTACTATTTATCATTTAACAATTAATTAATTAATCACTGGCAAAATCTAGCCCATCCTATACACTCCTGAAAATTTCACCATATCCCTCCATAACTTTTGCTTAATGTTGATCACGGTCAGAAAACTAGACAGCAAAGCTAACAAATATAAAGACACCAGGCTGTCAAATGTAAACACATTACACAGAAAAAGTGCTTTTGGCCAATTTTGATGCACTGGAACATAATGCTTTAAAATAGCATAATCACTCTTACCACCTTACATTATGGACTACAGGTAAAAAAAACATAATAAATACTGTAAATTAAGACCAATCATGCTGATTTTGGAAAGCAACCTGCCTCTTTACCAAACAAAGCCACTTGGTAAATTTAAAGTAAAAAAAAATGCGGTTTGGAAGTTATGGGGCGAGTGTGATGTGTTGAACAACAACATTCACAGTGCCGGGCACAGCAAGGACACAGACAGACAGACCAGACAGACACTAACAGCGTCTGTATATAAAAACTAAACCTTACAGTGTCTGTATATAAGAATTAACACTTACAGTATCTGTATATAAAAAGTAACCTTTAGTTAATCTGCCACCACCAAAATCCAATCACTATTTAATATTTTTCAGACCTATCTTGAAAATTTCATCAAAATGTTTCTGAGGAAAATGTACCATTTCAGGTGTCCTTGCATCTTTCTCATGTTGCTGTCTTCATCCCCTGTCAGGTCCAACACTGCACTGGCTGCTTGCTGGTCAAAGCTACAGCCAACACTTAACCTGGAGAATAGAATATTGAACAAATAGAAATATATTGCATCATTAAGGTTTTAAAATCACATTTTTGCTGCACAGTTACTTCTGGAACAAAACAGCTTCTGTTTCAAATTATTCTGTTACAAATAATATATAATTATTCCTGTAAAAACATGTTTGACACAAGACATTAGCAGGAAGGCATGGCCACACTGCCTCCACTCATCTGAAGTGTGTGTGTGTGTGTGTGTGTGAGTGTGTGTGTGTGTGGGAGGGGAAGTCATTCTTCGCTTGTACTAATGCTGCAAGATGAAAATCTGATGTCACAAAAAAAGAAATGTATTTTCAAAAATGCACATCTAGGCCTACTATTGATAAAACTATAACCAACTAAACTAAATTTCAAATTGTAAAAATAGTAATATCAGTAACTTTTCAGACAAAAATTAACAAAACATTGAAGGACAAGGGATGTACAAGAAGCATATCTTCTTTTCTCTCTGATGGAGTTTTCTCCTGCTTAAGAATTCTTCACCCTGCCTTTGCTTTTCTTGGTCCCAATGCTCACCATTCTACCAAAATATAGCTTACCCCTTTTCTGATTCAAAGTCTTTTGGCTTGTAGGGAACATAAAATTCTTCATCCTTAACCACTACTGTTTTTCTTTTCTTTTTCTTTGGTTTAAAATTTTCATCATATTTCTTAGGAACTATGACCTTTGCAAATGTGTTCTGTAAAAGAAGAGAAAAAAGATCCCTACTGTGTGTCTCCGACTCACAGGCAATATGCACAGATTCCTGTTTTCGGTTTTTAACCATCAGTAGAGACCAATTAGGGGAGACCAATTAAATACAAAATCTGACAGGACCAAACAAATGATCTCCAATTTTTGTGACATGACTGCTTAATTTTGATACACAAAATGAAATTTTTGTCTTGGATGCATGGATGAAAAAATACCTCATCACTGAGTGTTCTTTTACAAGGTTGCAGGAGCAAACTTGGGTCTGGATTTTCTCAGAATGATGCCAGAGCCTGTCAACTTCCTGCACTTCTCACCTTCAACTCCTCCTCAGTGCTTGGCTCACATGCTTCCAACCTGACACTTTGCCCTCCCTTCTTCCCTCCATCCTCCTCCTCTGTATACTTTCTCTTGGTCGTGATCACCTTGCTGTGTTTCTCCCTCTTCTCCTTCATCACACCAAATGCTTGGGACCTGGCCGTGGAATTCACTTCAAATATTGTCTACAACATGGACATACATTCAACTATTATATCTCTTCCCAGCAATACGACAAACAGGAACAGTTCAAACCATTCTGCAAAATATTCATTATAATATACTACAATAATGGATACATTTGATGAAGACGATCAATTCTTACTGTACTGGATCTGTAGTTTTTGTAAAAGACACTAAATTCTTACTGTATTTGGTCTGTAGTTTTTCATGCTATTCAGCAGTTTGGCTCTTAAATTGTCCAGCTCAGCATCAGCAGATCCTGGAAAGGGTAAATTATCACCAAAGCTCTTGAAATTATCTCTGCCAATCAGTAATCTTCTCCTGCAATAAAGTCGTGAAATTTTTACAAACAGGACTTAATGATTTAATCTTCACTGAGATAAAACTCACTGAACAGAGGGTGGATCCCTATGTGCTGCTCCTGGATCTGTTTGGACCTCTTAATGGACTCACTTGAGGCAGGAGGCCTTGACCGCAGGTAACCTTTGTAGGCATTATCACTTACTTTCTTCATACCCTCCTGAAACCCAAACATGTCAAATGAAGGAAAAAATATTCTGCTGCTTGCCTTATTACAACATCACATAATAACCTAGACACTAGGTCTTCACACAGTCTTCATTGCACTTATTTTAGGTTTGAAATAATTGAGAATTGCAATATTAAGGTCTTTTCCTCAATCCAGTTGAAACTTTAATGAATAAATATACAAAACTTGAAAAACATTTCCTCACCAATTCGACTGAGGTAGACTGCCATATTTGAAGGATTTGGTCCTGGTCATCCACCAAAGACTGAGGAATTCTGCCATACACGCCATCAGGATTGGGATCTAAAGGATTAAAATCCGAAAACTGTGATTAACTGTGATGAACACAACAAAACTACTCATTACCCAGCCCGAGTTCAGAAAGTCAGCAATGTAGACTATGAGCTTTAGGGTTTTTGAGAAAAAATAACCGAGTTTTAGGGTCTTTGAGAAAAAAATAGAGTTATAATCAGGGGGTTTCCCCAGGATTTGAGGTGCATGGTGTCTAAAATGTTGATCTGTAATTTGGTCACCAATTTACAAGGAGTCCAACTACAAATACACCATCATTCCCCAATAATTTTGTAAGCCATCAAGATGTTTTGAAAATATAGACAGTCTTTTGAGGCAAGTGCTGTTCAAATGACTGCTGAACAGCTATCTGAGGAAAGCCTTGGTACTAATCAATTAAACAAACTAGTTATTCAATTACTACTATCATATTGATTTGGATAAATCTGAAATTAAGGATAAGTGTCCGGCTCTTATAAAACTGGTTTTCACCATAATATTTTGAATCACATTAACTAAGGTGGATAACTGCTGACAAGACTACAAAGTACTCATTTTTCAAACAAACTTATGCTATCCACATTCTTAAAATTTGTCATTTTGAGTTTCCCAAAAAAACAGGTGCTTTCTAATATGAACTCAACTAGCTTTTCAAGATTTCAAACCATCCTTTTCATACATCATAAACACTCTGGTAAATATGATAAATCAATTTTGTTGGATATTAATGACATAATACAGTTGAACCCTGTTAAGTCTTCATTCTATCTGTGACTCGTCTTCTATATCCTCACCTGCTGACTCTGCTGCAGTCATGGAGGCAAAGTTTAGAGGTCGTCCCAGAAATAAATGAAGGTCAAAAACATAAGCGACTTCATCTGATGATATCAAAGAGAATGCTGTGCCATTCCTTCCTGCTCTGGCAACTCTGCCTGGAAAAATAAATTAATATATTATACATGCATAATTGTTCAAAGCTTTATTTGGTCTCTCTTTGTTTGGCACAGTTAAGAATTTTGCCTTTCTGAAAATTAACTCTGTAAACACATTATATCCAGCACAGCGCAGAATGAGCCTTACCAACTCTGTGAACAAACAACTTGGGTTTGGCAGGGAAGTTATAATTAATCACATTATCCAGCAGTGGAATATCTATCCCTCTGGCGGCCAGGTCCGTCACTAGCAGCACCATGCACTTCTTCAGCTGGAATTTGGCTACGTTGATTTTTCTTGCTGTCTGATCAAGGTCACTGTATGTGTAAGTGCTGGTTATTCCTGCCTGGGTGAGGATCTGGAATTACAGCAGACTGATAAGAATATGAGGCATACACAAAAAGAGTGTTTGCGAGTGTATGTGTACACACACAAGTGTGTTTTCATACATTCACAAGAGTGCTCAGTACATACAGCAGTGTCTGCTTTGCGTGTGAGTGCATGTGTGTTTTAACACAAGAGTATGCACAATATATAGTGTCCTCTGATATGGTTGTTATAACATGTACAATGCTACCATATGCAGGTACTCCACATGATGTTTGGTGGCAGCAAAGATGACCGTCTGCTCTGTAGGCTGGATAATATTGTGCAGCAGATACAGCAACACAGAGACCTTGTCGTCTGCTCGGCACTGGATGAAAGCAAGCTGGAATGAACATTACAGAATAAGAGAACACAGTAACCTGTGCAACACCTCTGCCGTTCACGCTTTTTAATAATATTTTCTATTTGGGTAAACTTAGATCAATATGTGTTTTAACAATTTAAGCAACAAGTGGACATTTCAAAATCATAAACAAAGGCTTTAAATTTTTCATCTTCTTTCAAGTCACAAGAGAATCAAAATGAATTTGCATCAATACAATATCTCCAATCAAGTAGGCTGACTAGCATTTTACTAAATCCTTAATTTATGCCGTATGACATTCTCTTTTGTTAAAATGAACTTGATATTACCTTACCCTTAATTGTTCACTAAGTTTAGTATCAACATCCAGCCTGATCAAAACTGGGTCAGTCAGTCCCGCCTTGGCAAAATCCACCAACAACTTTGGCAAGGTAGCTGAGAACAGTAGGGTTTGACGATTGTCTGAGAGACGTTTCAGAACTTCCTGCAACTGCTCTTGAAAGCCCATTTCAAAGAGACGATCTGCCTCATCAAAGACAACATACTCCATAGAGCTCAGTTTTAAGTCCATTTCCATCATAACATGAAGGAATCGGCCTGGTGTCGCTATGATGCTGTGAAAAATAATGCACACATGTAACAAAATAAACACACACACACGCACACACACACACGCACACACAAACACACACACACACGCAGCCATTCTGATCTAATTTTTCTTTACTCCAAATGTTTTGAACATCATATAAAAATATCAAATTGAAAAACAATTTCAGACTTACATATCTGGATTTTCATGTAAGGCAGCAAACTGGTCCTCCATCCTGAAAACAAGCACATTTTTAGTGTAATAACCCGCTTCACTACAAAATATGATGGAATAACTTACTACCATTTCACTGAAATAACTGACTTCACTACATGCCATGATAAAAGGTCTAAGAGTCACACCATGTCTCACCTGCCATATCTTTTTGGTTATCCCCCCCCCCCTCCCCCCCAAACATATTTACATATTAAAACCGCATCAGCGATTAAGTATAAAAAAAATTATGTTATGTCTCTTGCCAAGACACATTACATAAACAACTTAAAGTGACAGTAATTTTCCTAACAACCTACCTGGATCAACTGCCTTCACCACAGGATTTCAGTTCAAATTACTGCAAGGCTGCTAACACATCACTACTTTACATCTCTGTGAAAGATTTATGAAATGTCATAAAAATGTCCTAAAATTCAACATGAATTAATGAATATGCCATGTTTGGCTAACCACCTACTTGTCTCCGCCAAGGATCACTGCTGACCTAAGTCCAGTGAACTTCCCAAGCTGAAAATAAAACCATTGTGCCACTTTTATCATATAGACATGACTCTGCATTTTGGTACTAAAAGTATCTATCCAATCACTTCTTTCAGTCATATAGGTTAAATGCTTAAAACATATTTACACAGGTCATACTAGAGAACTATGGCTCATGCAGCATGAAAATCCTGTTGACCAGGACCACCCAGACAGAGCATTAAGTGATAACTGACCTCCTTAGTAAACTTGAGAGTCTGGACTGCCAGCTCTCTGGTAGGTGACATGATCAGAGCTCTGGCACCAGACTTGGCTGAATGAGCCTTCAGTTTCTCAAACATAGGGATCAGGAATGCAGCTGTTTTCCCTGAGCCTGTTCTTGCCATGGCCACCACGTCCTTCCCATCCATTATAACTGGCATTGTCTGAAATAGGCGAAGAGTATTTTCTATTCAGGTATATAACTGTGTAAATAACTGACATTAGGATTTAGTGTGGGTTCCTATTATAATTCCCACTGTCCTAATGTAAATAACTGACATTAGGATTTAGTGTGGGTTCCTATTATAATTCCCACTGTCATAGTGTAAATAACTGACATTAGGATTTAGTGTGGGTTCCTATTATAATTCCCACTGTCATAGTGTAAATAACTGACATTAGGATTTAGTCTGGGTTCCTATTATAATTCCCACTGTTATAGTGTAAATAACTGACATTAGGATTTAGTCTGGGTTCCTATTATAATTCCCACTGTCATAGTGTAAATAACTGACATTAGGATTTAGTGTGGGTTCCTATTATAATTCCCACTGTCATAGTGTAAATAACTGACATTAGGATTTAGTCTGGGTTCCTATTATAATTCCCACTGTCATAGTGTAAATAACTGACATTAGGATTTAGTCTGGGTTCCTATTATAATTCCCACTGTTATAGTGTAAATAACTGACATTAGGATTTAGTCTGGGTTCCTATTATAATTCCCACTGTCATAGTGTAAATAACTGACATTAGGATTTAGTGTGGGTTCCTATTATAATTCCCACTGTCATAGTGTAAATAACTGACATTAGGATTTAGTGTGGGTTCCTATTATAATTCCCACTGTCATAGTGTAAATAACTGACATTAGGATTTAGTCTGGGTTCCTATTATAATTCCCACTGTCATAGTGTAAATAACTGACATTAGGATTTAGTGTGGGTTCCTATTATAATTCCCACTGTCATAGTGTAAATAACTGACATTAGGATTTAGTGTGGGTTCCTATTATAATTCCCACTGTCATAGTGTAAATAACTGACATTAGAATTTAGTGTGGGTTCCTATTATAATTCCCACTGTCATAGTGTAAATAACTGACATTAGGATTTAGTGTGGGTTCCTATTATAATTCCCACTGTCATAGTGTAATATTCTGGCCATGTCTATAACTGCACATCAATAGAAATTATATTCACCTTGGATACTGAACTGCAAAATTTGAAAATTACACTGTCATAGTGTAATATTCCGGTCATGTCTAAAAGACCATAACTTCACATCAATAGAAATTATTTACATCATGGATACAGGACTGCAAATTTTGGAAATTACAATTGGTGAACAGTCCCATTGGCTTAAAGTTCCTTTCCCAATAAAAGAGATTCAAACATTCAAATTGTCACCACAAAAGAAAATTTGACTTGATAATTTTGGATGAAATGAAGTACCTGCAAAAACACCATTAAGGCCGGTGATAGGGTTAAATACGCTTAAAATCATGTTTTTGAGTTTTTTGTGTGTTTATATTAATCAAAAAAGTATCTAACGTTGGATGTAATAATTTTTATGAATTTGCATCGCAAAATGCGTCTTTTGATGAGTTTTTCAACCGGCACGCGCCCCAGTCAGGCTGACAACTAAGCCACGCCTCTGTTACTAAGGGCCGTTGCCATGAGGGGGTCGGAGCACAGTTAATGAGTTATAAGCCGATTACGTGTGCGGTAATAGGTCATAAGTCTTACATCAGCTTAGCAGCGAAGAAGTCTAGCTAGTACACTATGGGGAAGAGAAAAGTTCGTGTTAAAAGTCCCTTTCCAGAGGAAAGAAGGAAAATTTTCAGAGTAAGGCCTATGCGTGGCGGTTGGGGAAAACCGGCCCTATTTGTTCAGTCGGATGACTGATTTCTGTATACCTAATAAATGGGTGAAAGAGTTAATCGAAACGTCTAAATTAATTGACAAATGAAAGAAAAATCGATAAATACATAAATAAAAAAAGCTAAAAAAGGATACTTTTAGCCTAGCCTTTAATTTTTGCGATATATATCGTCGAGCGTATCTGCGACACGTTACGAAACCGGAAATGATTGTTGGTCGCCGTTTGCAAAAGGTAAATCTAATGTTGACAAAATAAAATTTTATTCTCCAAGATATGATATCATGGAGCTTGAGAGACACGCGAAAAATTGTGATTTGAATGGCCAAACAAGAGAAATCCAAGCAAAGGTTGACAGCATGATTAAAACAATAAAAATAAAAACGCATGTTAGCGGCTTTGCATTTTGCGATATTTGGAGAAAAACCATTTCAAAATCACTGATCAAGAGGGAAGAAAGAGTTCAAGTGTCCAAAAATGAAAATCACAAAAAGACCCCGAGAATAGTCAAGGCTAGCAGGTAAAAAGCAAATAGGGTCTAAGTGTTATGTGTGTAAAAATAAAATATTTATTCAAAAGCCTTCTCTCAGCCTCTTTTACCGCTGAATCTTGTGCAGCTGAGCGTCTCCCCTTTATCTTAGCTGGCATTTTGAGCGAGACCGCTCTGAAGTAATCACTGGATTTTTCCGTTGATCTGACAACTACCAAGTGCCGTGCAAAATAATCCTGCAGCGTTACCCGTCAAAAATCTCGTATCAACACAAGTGACGGACACTTCCTCTCGACACAGTTTTATCTGATCACTTTGCCGATAACAAAGAAGGAATCTCTCAGGTAAAATTACTCGATTGCCGAGGAAGAGCCATTGAAACGTTCAAATGCAACTTCACACCTCTTAATTGCGGCTAAACGTAATCGCCTTTGTTAGCGCTTCCTTCTACATATCCTTGACACCCTACGGGGCATCACTAGGCTAGGGCCCTCTCCAGAGCTGTCAATCAAAATGGCGGCACGCTTACATGCCTAACGAGTGGTCGGAAAATGTAACAAAAGCACGATTTTCTGCCCCTTCAAAGCACCCAAACAAAATATTTTTAGATGACAATAAGCAATGGTTCCATCTGATCGTATAACCGATAACAGGTAAAATTGCCAGCTAAGCATTTGACTAATAAGCCCTGTTAACCAACCTGTGAACGTTTTTGGCTGTTTTAACAGCTTTCTATATTGACGAGAAAAGTGAATCGCTGCCAAGTATATCTCACTATCTGAGCAACCTATCGTTACAAAAGTTGCACCTATTGTTGTTAGGAATGTGGACTACAGCATGATATCAGGGGTTGAAAAGGAAATTGTTTGTTTGAAAGTTATTGCCTTTTGAAGTGAATAACCTATTGAAATATGGGCTGATTTAACGTAAAAGATGATAAAATCAGAAGTAAATAGTTTAAGACAATTCCCTGGTACCACGCTGTAGTGCTTTCACCCAGCTTTATGAGGCCTTTTGAATCACTTGAATAGCTGTCTTGGTTATAGAGAAAATCCCAATACCGAAAACGGCATTTTTCCCCTCAAATTGGCGCCAGAGCGTCATCCGTTGGACACTGTACTTAATCCCCGTCTTTAATTGGCCTTTTGGGAAGTATGTTTTAATTTTTTATAAAAACTTATAAGCCCAGGGCTTTGTTTCTATGACTTTGGTCCTTTTACTATCACCGGCCTTAACTCTCTTTTACCTTTCTCTGAATAGGAGTTGGTATCTTGTAACCTTTACGTGTAACACCTTTGTACACAGAATAGGATAATCCTGAAAATAAACATATTTATGGAGTAAGATTATTCTAGAAATGTACACAACATTTTCAAGCAGTGTTCTAAATTGGACTATATCATCATCATCATTCCTCTTCTTCCCGTGTGGGACATAAGGCCACATTGGACTGATTACCTTATATTATATAACAACAATAAGTAATTACAACAGATTATATGTTATATACAACCTGCCAGTGGTATATATTTTATTAAGGCCTTATACGTCATAAAAATAAACCTTGTATAACTACGATAAGAAAGAAAAAAAGCACTTGAAATGAACAGATAACCATGATATCCAACTGACACAATTTCATAATGCATTTCTTAAAACACATTAAAAAAAACAAATGTAGTGATGTTACCCATAGATTGAAAGCCTCCTGATTTTCTTTTTTTCTTGTTTTGCTCCGTCAACATTTTTCTTGTTTCTGTCTCCTCATCTCCAGAATCCTGCTCCACATCTTTAGGAACCTGCCACTGCAATGGTGAACACACAGTGTAAAAACTTTATACATGTCACAGCCTGGACATCAAACTGGATTGACTGAGAAGGTCAACCTGTGGTAAACTACTTCAATCCAGAAAAACTATTTACATTATAACAACCCATAAAAGTAAAATCTGCATTGTTGACTAAGGAACTGCACATATATCTAACATTTTTAAAACACATTATTACTTTTGACTTCAAAATATATCTAAAATTATTAAAACACATTATTACTTTTGACTTCAAAATATAAAAATTGATTTAACACTTTCAGTATATTGTTCAAAAGCTCCTCTTTTACATGACTTAAAGCAGGAAGGAAGACATCAAGAAAAAATTACATGAAAAAGATTTTATTTTTAATAAGAGATAAAAAAACACCAATAGTTAATAATTGATGCTTTTTGAATATGTTACACCATTTCAAATATTATAATTATACTACAGTACAGTACAGTATTTCTGTGGGATGTGTGTATGTGCTGGGGGGGGGGGGGGGGGGGGGGGGGGGGGTATAGAGTTGGCCCCAACAGGTTCTGGGTGAATTCCTTTAATGACAACAGACGTCACTTTGAATTGCAACTGAACAATGGAACTGACAACACATTAAAAGCTGCAGTTTAATTTAAAGACCCTGCATTGACCCAAAGGAGCCCCGAGATACATAAACCGCCACAAGATGTCAATAATAATAAAATTCAACGTCTCAAACGTCTTACTTATTCATTTTTATTGGGGTTACATAGTTTGATCTGAGGCTATATATGTGGCAGTAGGTATGGAGGCTTAGAGAAAAAAAATACCAAAACAAACACAACACTTCGGTCTTAGCTGACTGAAAAATAATGATTAAATTAAAACAGATTTATCAGAAGTCTACGGTTACCTTCTCATATCCAGCAGTAACTTCTTCCAACTCTGAATCGGTATTCTGTACATTTTTCGCCTTTCCTTTAGATTTCCACGTTACAAGTTGCCTGACATTTTGTGTTGAGTTTGAGCTAGCTTTTCTGTCTTTCAAAACTTTTTTCGGCCTTGAGACAGCTTGCTTTTGAAACTTCTTCAAACTCCTGCTTTTGTTTTTACCCATATCTGTTGACCTACTCAATAGTTTAAATACCTTAAATTAAAACTATCTAAAATTGCAGATTTATTTCATCCGAGCATAAAGTAAAGTTTAACGCTCAATGCATTCTGCAACAAACGTGTAACTAATGGGCGCTGACATCTTGGTCTCGTACATTCCCGTGTTAAAGCGAGATGTAATATTAGCACTAATGTAAGATATATGTTTTTTTTTTTACTGTCATTCATTTGCAAAGCATTATACTCTCTATGGTTTGGATACTTTTGGTAATCAATGATAAATCTTAATGCTTGGTAGTTTTAAAATATCACCCATGATGCTAAGACATTTTATTTACTTCCGGTCGTGAACTCCGGCAGCTGAATCCAACTGGCAACTCAGTCAAAACAAACTGTTGTTCAATTTCCTAGGATTTACTGGCAAAAAATGAACCAGAAGGTAAATTGCTTATCAACCTTATCCCAGTAGTAGGAATTTTGTATCAGCATTTCACGTCAAATTATGGTAGCCACTTGTCCCATTCGGCACTTCATCCACACAGCAGCTTGGCACTAGCAAGTGGAACTCAAGCAACAAACACAAGGTTATAGGAAATTTATAACGCCAGTAGAAGTAATATAGTTCAAACCACGGGGTTTAATCACGTTTTTAGTCTGTATTTATAGCTAAAATTATCTACCCAGACATAAAAGTAAGGGAGGTACTGAAATACTTGTGATTAGCCTATTTTTACACCTCAGTATGTGCATGTAGGTGAAATTCTCATCGAGTCCAGACATTTATATCAGAAATTTTTTCAAACTGATCAGAAAATTATTAAACTTATATCTTCTGAAAGGTAATACAAAAAACAGATGAATTCTTTTGGAATTTTCAAAATATTCCAACAAGCAACAAAGATATTGAAGTTTTTTAACTGCAAAAATTCACCAAAAGTGTCCACACTCTTCAGCTAAAAACCTGTAACTACTGACCAGCGGTGATCACTCAGCTGTAGCTGCAGCTCAAATTGCTTGTGACCAATTAGGGCAATTAGGGCTGTATGTTAATCTAATGACCCGGAAACAAACCCAAATTGGCGACCACACAAGCACATGGATGGGATGGCTTCCGTGCAAATCATGTACTATAAATTTTGCACATCAAATAAACTATACTTCGCATGGTTCAATTTTCATGATTTTTCGGCATAATATTGCAAATTTCATGAACTTTACACACAATAAATTACAAAAACATCCATGCAGTACTTATCTGAAATTTTTAACATTTTGTCGAGGCAAAACTTAAAGACGTCCTCAAATCAAAGTTCTCTAAGACTGCAATACAGAAAATCACGTGACCGGAATTTACTCTTTGATTTACAGATTATCTAGTAAATGGCTTGTATTTGTTTATTTACACGGCGCTAAAAGAGAGATTTAAAAAAGGGGTGCCATAGGCGAGCTGTCAGCAGGCCGATATCAGTTTTACACTTCACTGCCCCTGGATAGTTACTACTGTAGCGCCCCTAGCGGATTGTGATATACCTGGACTATACTGCAGCAACCACCCCACAGTATAGGATGCTGACACTATTAATTTATTTATTTATTTATTTATTTATTTATTTATGTTTAATTCAGTTGCTATTAATTGGTACCATGTATTTATAATCCTTCAAGTCCAATGTTTTATGAAGATTGACTGTGTTTGCAGAGAGGCAGTCTACCAATACCACCCAGATGGTTGGAATGTCCCAGGAAAGGGGCATTGATAGCAGGTAAAAACAAAACAAAAAGTTTATATGCGGAAATAGCCATTAACTTGGCAGTTGAATAATAAGAAACAACTATCTATCACAAGCTGAATTTTTTTTTTACTGTTTGCTTACAACCTTGGAACTAAGTTGAAAGCTTCTTTCTGTATACTGGCCTCTGCACTCCCAGTAAGGAACAACATCTACTCACATCAATTAGAGAATAGAAAATGGCTCATCTTAGATAATTGAGATCGAGTCCAAGATTTCACTAGTCTCTGTTTTCACCAGCAGAAATTGGTTTTTTCCTTAACGATTTTCGAGATGGCTCTTTTTATTTATTTGTTAATTTATTTTTACAGAAAAATTCATCCCATTCAAGACCCCTCTAGACAGCCGCTACAATGACCAGGTCCCAGAGGCCAACAGATTTGACCTGGACCTGCTGTTTGCCTCACTCAAAAGTTATAAGGTGACATTCCAGGCAAAATGTTCTTCTTTAATTTGATGCAGTGAATTCATGAAAAAGTGCCATGTCCAATGTTCAAAACTAATAATATGTTTATGTCTCTTGGTATTTATAATTGAAATGTTTTGTTTTAATTATCTGAGCAAAATGATTTTTCTCCTCAGCATTCACCACAATTGATAACAGTAGGCTGAAAATGATGTATTTTTATTTCAGGTTAAAATGGGCTTATTAATTGACTTGACCAATACCACAAGGTTTTACAACAGTGCTGTAGTTGAAAAGCAGTTTGATTGTAAATACCTGAAACTGCAGTGCAGAGGGTATGACAGTAATTTCTGTTTTAAGTCTTTACCTGAGTCATGCTGTTATCCCCCCCCCCTCCTTCCTTCATTTCTCATCTTTTTCTTCATCCCTCTTCTTCTATCCCTGTGAGGTATGCCAGACAAGATGTCTGCTGTGAACTTCTCATGAGGACTAGCAGGGACATTGCTCTAAGTAACTTAAGGTGAAAGAATTCAATGGTATACATTCTCATTTGGCAAAGTGACACACTGGAAACTTGATTCAGAATTGCTTTGCAAATTATTTCACTGATATCATAATAGCATTTACTCTATGTTGTTTTCAGTATATGGTGTCATTTTGTAATTAATCATATTTCTGTTGTAGGCATGGAAGTGCACCTTCAGTTGAACAGACTCAGGCCTTCCTTAATGTTTGTGAAACTTTCATACGACAAAAGCCTCTTGAAGTTATAGGTATGTGTTGAGGGCCATTCCAGTGAAAAACCCACCCTCTATTCACCTTACATTGGTCTACAGCAGTATGATAGAGCACTATTACTAGTAATATGAATATTATGATGTTTAGAAATATCACAGCTTTGATTGATAATGCAAGTCTGATACAATAATGTCAGTAGTAAAGTGGCAACATATAAATAAATTACAAGGAATTAATTTTTAGACAACTTCAAAAACTTTTTAAGTGTATATGATGTTTTAAGGGCCTTGTTGCGGGGTAAAAATTCTTGAGTCGATAAGCTTGGATAGCTTTTTGAAAATTGGTTTAAAAGCTCCACTCCAATTACTGTGAACCCCTGTGCCCTGTTCTTCCTAGACGATTGACCAACTTATGACCAGCCCACTTTCTGTCCTGGTCAGAGGTATTGACAAGTTGTGATGTTAGTGTATCTGTACCAGAGGCAGTAGCACAACTCTGTTCATCACTGTTGTTCTCTGACTTCAGGAGTCCACTGCACCCATGGCTTCAACAGGACTGGCTTCCTGACCATAGCTTACCTGGTGGAGAGAATGGACTGGAGGTGCTGCACAGTGTTCAGTCTTAGTGTTTCTACTGAGTGTGTCAGCCACTGTCCTCTGTAACTGTGGATCTTACAGTGAATGATGCTGATTTGGATATTATGATGTAGAAAACTACAGTCATTGTTTCTTTGAAACATCATGCATGTAATAGCGATTGGAAAGTTGTTGTATTAATATAATGGCATTATGAATCATAAATTTTAGTACCAGTAGCTGTGACCAGATTTTATGATGTTTCACAAAACGTGACAGTTTTTTCTTTAAAGATGCAATTTTTGTGACATTCCAAGGTTTTGTATTTAAACAATGTAAAGTTAGCATGTAAATATGTTAAAAACTTAAAGTATTATTGATGTATGACTACTTCATGATATTTCATGACAAAGCCATAGCTGAATGCTTGTTTTAACTATTATTAATATATTTTTCATGAAGCATTGAGGCAGCAGTACACACATTTAATCAGGTAAATAAAATTTGATTTATTTTGTAATTTATTCACTCAGTATTAGTGTCAAGTAACTTAACTTTGTGCTCTAATTGATATTTTCTTGATATAAATCAAACTGTCGAAAACTGTTCTTATGCCATAAGATAAATTTTTATTTGATAATACTTTCTTTGCATTTTAGCATTTTTTTTTCAATATCAGCAGGCTTGGTAACAAAAACAATATAAGAAAAACTTAATTTAACACTTTTTGACAGATTTATGTAGCAGTTTGTATGTTCATGTTCATTCATTTGGCTTTCTTGTCTGTACAGAGAGCCGTCACCTGTGTCTGTTGTGGCTCTTGTTGCCATGCACTTTCAGAAATAACACATTAAGTTTTTAACTTTCAGACCTGATGAATATTCATAAAACTTGATAATAAAAGATTGGTGGTGATTTTGTTGCTAGGCATTATGTGATATTGCATCATAATTGACAAAGTAACCTATTTTGTGCATCATTATATTCTGCATTATGTCTGTTCATTTGACAGTTTGGTTACCTTGTTTTTGAGTCGTTTTCATTTTATAGGAACCAAACAACTTAGTTTGTGATATGTATTTTTTTTTTAATTCAGGCAAGACCTCCAGGCATATACAAACAAGAATATCTGTCAGATTTATTCAGTCGTTATGGTGACATAGAGGACACACCCACTGCCCCGCCCCTCCCTGACTGGTGCTATGAAGACAATGGTGAGGTGGATGATGATGGACAGCCCCTGGAGGAAGCAGCTATTGGGAAGGGGGAAGGAGGAAGGAAACGGAGAAAAGAAATTGATAAAAAGGTTGGGAATAGTGAAAGAAATCAAAACATTGTCATTACACTGTCACACAAATACTTAAAACTAACAAGGAAAATGAATAAAAAAGAAAGAAAGAAGGCAATTAAGGGATATATCTGTGACTTTGCAGTCCCATGGGACTGAAGGCCTATGTAAGTTATGTTTTCTGAATGTCCATGTTACGTGTGCTACACAATGAAAAATGGGTGGTGATTACGCTGTTAAGCATTAAGTAATATTACATCAGAATTAACAAAAAACTTATAATTTTCTGCACTATCACATTATTTTCAGATTTTAATTTACAAATTAGCATTTTCATTGTATGACTTTGAAATCCTGTGGGACTGAAGCCCTTTACTTAGGTATTTACAGTTTCTGGACATCCATGTCTCTTGCAGTACATTATGAACATTTGGCAGTGATTCTGCTGTAAAGCATTATGTAATATTGTATGAAAGTTTACCAAAAACTATATAGTGCACTGGCATTATTATTGTCTGCATTATGTCTGTGCATTAGACAGGTTTGCTGACTTGCCTCTGTGTCACTCACATTATAGTTGTAGAAGCTGTTTTTTCTGTCAGGATGCTCAGTTCATGGATGGCCTGGTGTCAGGTGTTCACCCAGTGCAGGACCAGCCCAGACTGGCACATATACAGCAATGCTGCCAGAAATACTGTGGATGGGAGAAGTAAAGAAATCTCTTCACATGTTATCATCTCCCTTGATTTAATTACATCATTCTAATGCCCCAATTCCTCATCAACTACAAATTCCACAAACCACCAGGAATTGATAAAGTAGTTATGATTTGCAAGAATGAATTAGGAATACTTCACAAATATTAGGATTCAGTTAAGAGAAAGTGAAGTATCTGCTGAATGCACCTAGGATTATGGCACAATTGGAAGTGTAATCTGGATTTTCGAGGAATGTTCCCTCAAGACAGGTATAAAAAGCCCCTCACCTCTACTTTACAGAATTGTACTCAAATTGTGGTTAGACAAATGCTTTACAATTCCCAGCTTAAAGTAAGAATACATAAGAATGGCTAAAAATGTACTAGAAATCAGTTACGATATCTAAGAATGTACCGTGGGTTTGTTAAGAATAATTCAAGATCTTTTGCATTCTGGAGTTCAGGACCAATATTTTGAACAGCTCAAAACTTTTGTCCCAATTTCACTATCTCTCAAAAATTGCTAGAACTGACTGAGAATAAAAAAGAATCAGTTAGGAGCTTGAAGAATTTATCACAATTGGAGTAAGAACCCTGGGATTTTATCAATTTTTGGCTGGTTGTGGAATTAGTAGTAAGTGTGGACTAGGGGGTTAAGGGTTACGAAATGTTTGTGAAAAAGAATCACAGTGAACTACTATATTTTTATCTACAAACACAACATTTTTATTTTTTTTGATTTTGTATATTGATTATTTGTATATTTAAGCATTCTCTTTATTTTAAGTCTGTTGAACATTTGTTATGTATTTTAGACTTAAAATATATTTATTGTAAAAATACATATATGATATAAAAATATAAATAAATATTATAAAATTAAAAATAATGATGATTGTTATTATTATTATTATTATTATTATTATTTTGTTTAGTTCATCTGATAAGTTAAGTGACTTTTCTATTCAGATCAGGTTTTCCCGGCGCCCAGCCTGTGTCCATGGATCTTAAAAACCTCTCTCTTCTCACTCAGAAACCTTTTAAAGTCAGCTGGAAAGCAGATGGAGTCAGGTAAGGTAAAGGTCAAATGTCAAGGCCATGTCAGATAAAAGTAAAATGTCAAGGTCAGGTGAATTGCTAGTTGTTATAAGAAAGAAATCTTTTCCCACTTCATATACATTCCTTCTAGAAACTATGTATCTTGTAATTGTCAGAGAATGAACTCCATGATTGGTGAAGAAAACCAGCTGACTTAAGAAGAGGTGTTGTACAGTTGTTAAATACCCTGTTACAATGTCCTTGTGAATTCTAGAAGAACCTCTCTCAAGTCCTTCACAGTTTTGACAATATTTGATAGTCAGCATCATATTCATATAATAACAAATATTATATTATATGAATATTGAATATTGCATGCTTTTCTTATGTTCACCATGTGAGAGAGTCTGCTGACATTGGTGCTCCAAGTGGACTCGAGCCTGGTGTAACATGGCCTTAAAGTGATAGTGTAGACAAACCAAGACACAGTAGTTTAAATTTTAATAAGTCAACCCCTTTTGCTAAAAATTTTGATAGTCAGTATTACATTCGTACATTTAATGTATATTTTTTTATCATTTTAGGTACTTGATGCTTATAGATGGTAAAAATAGGATATTTATGGTGGACAGAGACAACTGTGTTTTCCATGTTACAAATCTTTGCTTCCCGAAAAGGAAAAATCTAGAAGCCCACATATCCAAGACTCTAGTTGACGGGGTAGCTAATTGTTATACATGTGTGTTTGCCAGTGTGAATGATGTTTTTATGGACAGGTTGAACATATTGCTATCACTATCTGTCAGCCATTAGCAACACCAGGAATTAGATTTAACTTGTGAACATGAGAAAACTGTGTTAATTATTATGAAAACCATGTCACTGATGATTTTCAAATTGTGGTGATTATGCTGTAAATCACTGTGTAATGTTGCATCAGAATTGACAAAAGAAACCTATTTTGTGCATTGCCACCACAAATGTTATAAAAGGAAAACTGTGCTACTTATTATTTTTAAACTTCAAAGAATGATTCTTAGGATTGACATACAGCTCAAATTGGAAAACCACCTTGATTGGGTTGTTTTTCTTCCTTGAATTTATGCATTTTTTATGTGAGATTTTCATTGTATGAATTTCAACTCTCATGGGTGTGAAGTCTGGTGCTATGTGCATAAGTAAAATTTGGTGTTGACTTTGTTGCTAAGCATTATGTATTTTTGCATCAAAATTGACAAAATATCTAATTTGTGTATCATTATTTTCTGCATTTTGTCTGTACATTTGACAGCTTTGTTTTACTACAGAGTAAAACACAACTTGAGTTGGAAAACCATTCATATTGGAATATATAATGAAGTTATGAAGTTCTTTTTTTTTTTCTTTACATTTTTTCTAACATTCGATTTGGCATTTTTAAGATGTTCCATGAAAGAGAAAGCTGATCCGTTATTTCCATGAAAATTAACACAGATAATTTTACAAATTTTTCTTGCTAGTTTTTGTGTAGTAATAGCAAGTGTAAAGTACATTGTAGTGTTTAATTTTCATTTTTATACTTTTTTTTTCATATGAGATTTCTGTCTGTGGAATAACACAGACTTTTCCATGAGGCACCATCATGACCCTAACATACAAATATCCTCTCTATATTTAGGAAATGATCATGGATGAAGTGGATGGCAAATCTGTCCCTAGATATCTCATCTATGATATAATAAGGTTTGAGGTAAGTCCATATAGATATACTGACAGTCAATGAAAATGCATCAAAAAAACTTTCTTGTACTTATTTACAGAGAATCAATTCCAACTATATAAACGAGTACAAATGCACTTGGTCATAAGAGAGAGGGCTGTCCACTCGATGTTTAAAATTTCTGCTTCAGTGATTTTGTGATCAGCTGTTACAAAATCATGTGTTTTTCCTGTCTTGTGATTGGTGTGAATTAATCCGGTTCAATATGGTGATTAATTAAGCCTATTTAAGGTAGTCACCAAATACAGTATGACACATGACAAAAAAGTTCAGTGATGCCACGTCTGACACTGGAAGAGCGACTGCTGGCCCTGGGGATGCTGGAGACTGGGCAGAACCAAAGAGATTTAATCATGTGACCTTGCATTTTAATGATCTTTTCTGACCTTTATTTCACCTTGTGTGACTGAATAATGGGTCATTTTTCACATGAAAAATGTTATTTTGTTAATGTGCCAAAGGAACTTTAAATATTATTTGATAAATAAATGATGCGTTTTCATTGACTGTCTATATGTTTATATATTAAAAATTGTAAGTGTGTTGTATTTTTTTCTATATTTGAAAATTATTTTGAGAAGTTCACATTTCATGATAGTGGATAGATAAGTGAGAGTTCATAGTAAGTCTAAAAAGTGACTATTGGTTAACATACTTTCATAAACCATGAATTCAACAGATTTGAGAAATGGTTTTATTTATCATTTTGTTTATTGCTTTATGATTCTTTGCTGACTAACAATGAACTATACCATTATACAACAAAAGCATTATTTCCTGGAAATCTCTGTTTCAGGATGTGAATGTTGGAGGGGCAGACTTTGACAGAAGGTTGCTTTGTATCAACAAGGAAATTGTGCAGCCTCGGTATGAAAAGATGAAACTTGGACGCCTCAATAAGTCAGTGGAACCTTTCAGTGTGCGAGCCAAGCCTTTCTGGGATTTAAATATGGCACAGAGTGTAAGCTGTTTAACTTATATACTATAATATGGCACAGAGTGTAAGCTGTTTAACTTATATACTATAATATGGCACAGAGTGTAAGCTGTTTAACTTATATACTATAATATGGCACAAAGTGTAAGCTGTTTGTCACTTACACTATATTAAAGCCTTCCTTATGTCAAGACATAGCCAACAAAACTTGGATCAGGGAAAGTGTGTGTGTGTGTGTGTGTGTGTGTGTGTGTGTGTGTGTGTGTGTGTAGGAGAGAGAGAGAGATTAGAAGAGGATAGGAAATTAAATAATTGCCTTTATTCTAAATGATAGAACATGACAGCAAAGCATGAGCATGCTGTAATTGTGAAGCAACCACACCTAAACTAGAGGAGTTTCTATTTTATCTGAGATAGAAAGGTTAATGAATGTCTTGTATATAATAGATAATATAACAAACACCAGGCTATCAAAAGCAGGTGATTTCTATATACCTCCCAAGTTGTTTGCTATTGTTTTTTTTTTTCAACTAAGTATTTTTTCTTTATTAATATTATTTATTTTTTAAGCAGCCTTTAATTTTTTCAACATCTGAAAGAAATACTTTTTGTGAAGCATACAAAATTAGGTATAATTATATTTTGTATAATATCAAGAAAAAATAAGTGAAACATCAAAACTATTTTAATATTTCTTTTCCTTTCAGCTTCTTGATGGTAAATTTGCCAAAGAAGTGAGTCATGAGACAGATGGTTTGATATTCCAGCCAGCAGGACAAGAAGATGTATGTTCTGCACACACTCTCCCACATAATCCCATAGATGGGCATAATAAATAAGACTGCATTCCCACAGATTTAGATCGATCCATCTGGATCGACCTAACTTCCTGGGGGATCACGCTAAATTGCTGTCAGTCGAGCGTGCACCATAGTTAATTACCCCCTTACAGCTTTTAGTAGGAGGGACAGACATTTAAGCCTGTTAAGCTGACACCAATCTAGTGAGACTCTCCAGGGGGATAGATCGATCTAAATATCTGTGGGAATGGGCTCTAAGACATGGTGGATTATTGATGTGGATTTAGATCACTGTGACATTGCTGACACTATTTTTATATTATGACGAAGAATTTGCTTCAGTGCAATTGAAATTGTGCATATATAATTTTGCATTTTATAAATTGTTATCATCATAACAAATAAAATTTAGACATTAATTTCAACATCAGTATTTATTATTAAGTCATAATTATTTTGTAACAATTTTTATCTGTGACATTTTATTTTTGTGTTCCAGAAATATTTCCCAGGTCGTTGCCAAGACATGCTGAAGTGGAAACCCCCCAGTCTAAACTCTGTGGACTTCAAGCTGAGTATTGTTAAAGAACACAAACCAGGGTCAGTGGTCCTTGATTTATTGTTAGAGCCACCTTTAAAAGTTAAATATTGTTACATACAGTTAGGAATATAAATATAATAGTAAAAAAAATAAGTTAAAAAGCTCTTTAGAGCATGTATTCTTGAGATAATTTACAAATAAATCTGATGTTTATGACTGTTAACTAGAAGTCTCTAGATATCAACAGTCACATCAATACTATGTCATGTAAGATAAGGTCTGGTATTGAGATAGGAATAAGATAACATAATGCTGTCACATCAATACTATGTCATGGGGAATGTGGTTATTTAAGCTGATGACTTAACAGCAACATTTTTGGATATATTATCGACTTAAAGCAGATCTCCCTCACATGAACAGCAATCAACACAAAACTTGGATCAGGGAAAGGTATGCATGTGTGTGTGTGTGTGTGTGTGTGTGTGTGTAGAAGAGAGAGAGAGAGAGAGAGAGATTAGAAGAGGATAGGAAATTAAATAATTGCCTTCTAAATGATAGAACATGACAGCAAAGCCTAGCCATGCTGTAATTGTGAAGCAACCACCTATCTAATCACATCAATAGGAACTACTAGTTGATACCAGGAAATTTTCTTGGAAGGCTTACTTTTGATTTTATCAGTATAGCAGCAAAATAATGCGCATGTTTAATGGAACATCATTATTAGGGGGTCATATTTCCTAAATAAAAAAATGGAATGCCAAACAACAAAAAAAGGGATTTCTACTTTATATGTTTATTTTCATTGTACCAGTATTAAGATAATTATTTCATTTAAAAGAAATGGAGGAGAAGTTCTATAATTACAAAATGTAAGCATTTATGGATATATTTTAACTTGTAATAAATGAAAGTGACCACTGAATTGCTTCAGTCCCAGTGTTCTGATGACAGTATCTTAGAATGGGTGAGCAGGAAGGAAACAGTTGGGACTGTCCTCTGGAATGGATGCCATTGTTGTTTGCACAAAAAAGTTTTGGTCTGCTTGGGTTTTGGAATATCCCAGTGGCAAAGAATACAGTGCTGGCATCTGCATTTTAGCTGCATTTTAAGTAGAAAGTGCTCCTAGCTGAAGTCCTGAATCATGGTGGTTTTAAAAGCATTCTATTTTCTCTCTTTTCCAGCTGTCTTCCAGAGTGGAAAGGTTACCTATATGTGGGGAGTCTGAAATCACCTTTCGCTGAAATAAAAATTACCAAAGAATTAAAGCAATATGATGGGAAGATAATAGAATGCCATTTTGACTTGAACACCAACCAGTGGAGGTTTATGAGGGAGAGGACAGATAAGTCATTTCCTAATGCATATACCACAGCTATGGGTGAGTCACAGTAGGTGGTCCCTTCAAGACACACAATTATTGCTGGGCCTTTGTATAGCTAGTTTTTAAAAAATTTGTCTTGCATTTTCCCAGATGTCATTGACTTCATAAAAATATATTTATTTATTTAAATATCTGTCTACATACTCTGTGACAGGTTATGTAAAGAGGTGGAGATTTTAAAATAAAAATAAATTGCCAACTCTATTTTAAAACTGCAGATCTTACGACTACTTAAAATTATCAAGCTTCACAAAAATAGCCATTTTTTTCTTCTTCTTCAGGAGTTTGTGAAAGTATCAGGAACCCAGTCACAAAGGAAATTCTCTTTGAAACCATCAACAATAAAGCATATAAAAAAGACAATGCATGTCCACGAGAACTGAAAAGAAAACCATCTGGACAAGACTCTGATTTAATGCCTCCTCCCAAACTCCCTGCCATCAGCTAGCACAACGAGAGGTGACCTGGAGACAGGCAGCTGTTTATGGCAGGTAGAAAACCTGGGCATTGCAACATAGCAATGTTCACATCCAAACAGAGTGATGGTCATGGACGACCAGGGACTGGATGGTTCCTTCATAAATATCAGAGAACTTTTAAAGTGGGATTATTTCCAGTTTGGCATATTAATTACAAAGCAGCGCAAGACAAGTGAACAAGATAGTTACCAGATGAGAAAGTGCCAGCATCCAGAAATAGTGTATACTGCATTATGTGAACACAAAGGAGAATGAGTTATTAAAGCTTTTTGAAATCTGTCACTGTCTGTGTTTCTCACGATTAAATAATTGTCCAGGCTAAATCTGTCTGTGATGCTATGAATCACTTCAGCCAGTTTGAGAAGGAAATATTCTAGATTTTAACATTAAGACTGAAAAAGATTTAAAAAACAGTTATGAAGTTAATAATGATAGGTCAAACAAGCTGAAATTGGCCTGTAGTGCAGCATTAGGAATCTGTCCATGAAGCAAGAGGAATAGAAATGACTTCTGTGTCTTCTGCATAAAGACGTACATACAGCATACTTGCTGGGAAAGGAACAATTTCATTATTTAAGCAAAACTGAACGAGTGAAGCTGATATTCCAACTTGGCCAGTATTCTAATGTTATAAATTGCTCCAGAAATGTGGAGGATAACAAGTCCTGGTTTCCATTTCACTGTATGACAGAAGAATGTCATTCTCTTGGGCCTAGAAATGAAGATTTGGTTATTTGCAGTCTGTGAAGTTGAATCAGTAGGGTCAAAATCTCTGATAGAAATATTGAATTGAAAAGTAAATTAACTTTTCTTACTTGAATTGTATCTTAGCACTATGAATCATTCATGCAAGTTTGAGAAAAATCAGTTTTCCTGGAATGGTGTTAATGATGACAGTGCACAAAATGGTCTGTAGCAGTGTTAACATAAAGTGATTTCCTGTAATGCATATAAAGCACTTCTACTAGTTTTATATAAAAATTAAGTTAACTTGCCAAGTCATAATTCAAACTATCTCACATTCTGTCGAAAATGGGCTTCAAAACTGCAACTTCAAATTTCTTGTCGGAAAGTTACCCATTTCCCTTCCCTCAGTTCAAAAGTCACTAATGACAGTACTGTGCATGATTTACATAAGCATCACTCTCACTCTGAAGTATGGAGGTAACTGTGTGCGCTATAGCATACTTATTTAAATGAGACTGCCAAGAGATATACATATCAAACACTAAGAAGACAGAAAACATATGTTCAAATATCGCTTTTTATGAAATGTGAAAGGATGCCCTTTTATACTATTTCAAACTATATGGTGGCAATCAGTCCAGTTTTGTTGCAAAATTGAGATTTCAAATACAGAGTAAAATGATTTTTATATCTTTTAGGGTATTGTAAGCCTTTATTATCATCCAGGTACCAAAAGAGATGTTTTTCCTGCATCTAATTATTCAAAAATACATCTTTGTGCGGATTTAAAACAATAAAATATCTCCTCAAAAATATAAAATATTTGCATTTATTTTTTATCCTTGTAATGTATATGCATAGGCATCTCAAAACGTTACATCATCTATTTAACACCTTCCAATTTTGAGGTGAAATAGCAATCGGTATGGGGCATAACTTCATCCTTGAACAAGATTGACACATTTCATAACGTTTATGAAAATGGAGGAGTCTTCATCCTTCAAATAAAGGCATGTCATGTTTAAAACATTTATTTCAATATGAAATATCACAATTTTAATTTTGTCTCATTGCAAACCATTAAGTATAATTTACACATGATATGTATGGAAAGTTTTAATCAGTAATGAACTGATGAACGTGAGCTATGAATACTCTAGGTCCTGCCAGGGTTCAGGTCAGTCTCTGGACACTGGTTTGTGTCATAACATAGCAGTCTTTCTGACCAATCGTGCAGCCTGTAGCAATTGATTACAAACATTGAGTATTAATAATTTCAATAAACAAACAGAACAGATAAACTTGGGAATTATTACCAGTCCAACATTTCATTATCTGGCAAGACGTTTTCACCACGGACTGAGACTAGCAGCACTGTGGCACTACAGAGCGGTAACAGCTGTGTTTGAATAAACTATTGTAACTTTGGAGAGAAATAATTCCAATTAAATTCTTTGTTGGATTTGCTGACATAAAGAGTAATACACCATGGCACATTATGATGGTAAAGATGGTAAAATGTCGGCTTAGTTAAGCAAACTTATGGAGAACTTGACACCACATTGTACAACTGACATTGGTCAGTGCAGGAGAACTGGACACCACAATTTACAACTGACATTGGTCTCTGCTGGAGAACTGGACACCACATTGTAGAGAGCTGCTTGAGTGGAACATTACCAGTGACAACTAACCTATTCCACAAGATGACTGTAAGTTAATGAATGAAAGAATTATTATTCAATGTAGGTATAACTACTCCACAGTTGCTTCTACAACTCCATGGCAGACTCTTTAGTGTAATAATATCATATAGAAAATGCAATCTATTTAATTCACAAGTGGATAAACCAATTTGAGGACTTGACTTGGAAACATGAGATCTGTATCATTCAGCATATTTGCCAGCTGCTGCTCATGATGAGAATAAGAGAACTACCATCTCCAGCTCTTCTCCATCCCTCAGAACTCGTCTTACAACAAGTTATACAATATGTGGATTGTGCACATCAAGCTAACAAAAAATCAATTTAGGTATTGACTTCAACAAAATATTCATAATAAACTAATAAAAGCACCTTTCCCTTCAAAGAAATTGTTCTGCAACAATGGAACATTCCAAACAGTTTACTTTTGACATTAATGAAAAGTTTTTATAGTTTGATCTCTGTTTATGTTATATGTCTATGTTATTCCTACTGATGGCCTCACTTTTTCACATTGGAGCAACAGCCTGAAAATAGCGAGCTATACCACCACTGTCCACTGTTCAAGACTCAAGTGTTACATAAAGTGTGAGAAAGTCTACAAGTCCTCAAAATCCTGCAGCCAATCTCCAGTCAGTGGTGACAATAACACAGACATGAAGTTCAATATTAAGAATTTGACTCAGCTGTAGAAGGGAGATCAACAATATCGCTACAAAATGCTGATAAAGATTCATTGACGGAGTCTGAAACTTCAACCTCAGACATAACATAGTCCACAGACAACACCCTGTGGCGGCGTTTGTAGATTCTGTCCCGTTCTCTTTCTTTTGCACGCTGGTTAGGGTTTGTTTCTCGCACCACTCTCCGCCGTGCCCGATCACGCTGGCGTTCATGTTCTCTGTACAAGGGATCCAGTCTGCGCAGCTTCATTCTTTGTTTTGCTGCTTCTTTTTCCTTCAACCTGCATCAAATAATAAATACTACAAAATATCCACCAATACAGAATGTACTACTTCAAATAGTTGCCATTTTAAATAACTCATTGACTTTCATCAAGTATCTTTTATACTTTTATTGAACTCTTCAGGGAGGGTAAAGATGCACCCATTTCCTCCAATAACTTATTTCAGTTCTAACAACATAAATAACCTGTAATCTGGATCTTTTCTCAGCAGTCTCTTCTTCTCTCTGTCCCGCATTCTCTTGTTGAAACTTCTCAGGGCTAACTCTTGTTCCCGGGGGGTGGGGGGCAGACTGCCGTCACCCAGGGGCACCAAGGCCACAAACGATTCCTGTGAGGTGTTCAAGTCATTATCACTGGAGTCTTCAACTCTGAAATTATCAAATAACTATCTATGTCATCTACAGTATTCCAAGAAACATTGTAATAACTAAATAATAGGTTTACAATCTGAAAGAGTTGTCATGTATCAAAACACATAAACACCCTCCTAAGTATAACTCTTGGCAAAACTGGTTCCAAGCCAACATTAATTGGACTAAATGAATTAAAAGTCATTACAAAATCAGTGAATAACAAGATAATTATACAACAAAATTTTAGTCGATAATTATTTCAATCGAATTAAAAAACAGTTTACATTATCATATAAGTCTCCTGTTGACATCTTTAGTCCGTGATAATGATTTCCACACACACCCACCCTGGCATTTTGACAACATCTGTCTCCCACAGCTGACTGCCCCCAGACTGCACATCTATAATAGTACCAATTGCATCTAAAGTTGCCAGTCCACCACTGCATCCCCCCTGTGACACCGACGCCCTCTGGAGATCAGCCAGACCTTGGAAAGTTGTTGTAACCTCTGTCTCCGCAGCAACGGAGCCCAGGAGTTCTGTATCATTGAAGTGGTTCTCTATGACAACTGCCTGGTGAGGAGGAGAACCTGCTGCCTCTGTAGGAACACAGGAAATAGTTTTTATTTCATTCATCACTCGTAAAATTCATATAAAATGTGTCAGAGGATCATTTTTTCATAAGAAATGCAAAGTTGAAAATTACAAAAGGGCCCAAATCCATAAAATACCAGACTTATGCAAAACTGTCAATTACAACACAGGTACAATCACATTAATTCTTTTAACCGCCCTTATTTAAAAACATTTTGGGTAGGTGCTGTTAGGATATCAAGTGCTGAACTAGGATTCTTATATCTCATTATAAAAATCGATATAATCTGTGATCAAATAGTCTAAATAGTGTCTAAATAGTCTACTTACTACTGGTAGCCAGTTCCACGTGTAGTCCACTCTCTTGTAAGCTATTCAGAATGTCTAAATTATCTACTGTTACCACATATACAGTCTTTTCAAGCTCATTTCCCATTGAGATGCTTCTATTTAACCGACTGCTAGAATTTACAGCCTGTTGCAGTGGAGACACAGTTTCAATGGTATTAAATGGACTGGGTTTGGGTTGAATCTTTCTTGGCGTTGACTTTCTAGGGACTTTCCCTGTCAGACCAATGATTGAGCACATGCTTGGCTCATTTGTGTTACTGGAGGGTGGATGGACATCAGAAGATGCCAAACTAGTCTGCTGGTTATCAGTGGTGGAGTTCATATCCGAGGATAATAGACTCTGCTGACTGATGTTATCCCCAGAAAGGCAGATGCTTGCATTCATTGCACTGTGTATTTTCCCAGCTAGAATATCTGCCTGCAGGGAGGGTTGTGTTGATGGGGAGGGCAAACTTGATAATACTTTCCGATTTTCCAAGTTTTCAAGCAACTCCTCTTCACTGATGTTGCTACTAAGGCTGGAAGGCAAGTCCAAGGTGGTTGTGATGACCCCTATGGAGGTCATATCCAGCGCCTGCTCGCTATCCTCTCCTTGCAGGCAATCTAAACTACTTTCGTTTGAGTTTTCATCCTCATTTGCCATGGCGCAGCTAAGTGGCACTACTTCACATCTGCTTCTGAAAATAGGAGGTAAAAAAATGCATGTGTCACGCTCATGAATGTACGTTGCCAAAAAAGTATGTCTCATATGCCCAATCTTTTGATAACTGTAAAATAAAACCTGGTCATTTGGATCTGGCAATTGAGGCAGACAAGTCGCAGTGGTGTCTCACTGAATGTTTTTCAACAGACCCTTTCTCTAACCTCTAACAATGAATGAAGAAAATCATTTGAGTCTACCATAAGCAACACATTCTAAGAAAAGCTACTAATGCACTGAAAATCCCCAACTCCCAAAGTCCTCATGATCACCAAGAGTATCTGAGAGACAAACCGCGACTTCACCCCATCCTTACCTCTCCTACCTCACATCTCTCCCTGAGCACCTATACCGCAGTTTCGAGTTCCTCGCTCAATGATTGGACAGAAAAGTTCGTCTGACCTTCATACGGGCATTTCCTTAAGAAGTTCAAGATGGCGACCCGCATGCAGGATCGAGCCCATTCTGCAGAGTCGGAGGATGAAGAGGCGTTTGTTTACATCTTTGACCGCAGAAAAGGCGATGCACCCGAACAAAAAATCCCCACAGGGGGTCTTTTCAATTTCGAGAATTTTCACTCCAAGCTTGCTGAGGTATGCATGCAGTTGGTTCTGAATGTTTTGTTTTTATTTTAAACCGCAATCGCATGCAATGCAGAGTTTGTGTTTACAGTAGAAATCTTCCATTGCATTGCATTTGCATTCCTGATTTTCGTATGTAGTGTAAACGATCGAAGATCACCACGTAGCCTAGCATGCATTAACACGAATATTGCACGGGCCTATAGCCATTAACCTCTCTTTCGTCTGTTTCAAGCCCAGTTTGTTTCTTTATTATTGTAGCACTTTGATCTGGACGAAGGCGAGAATTACGTGATTACTACCACCAATAGGGAGCCCATCTTTGATGATGATACGTGGGGTAAGCCATGGGGTTATTAGATGGATTTTATTAAAGATGAAATAAGCAACATAAGCAACGAAAGTATTTATATCAAATAGATTTGTTTATATTCGTACCCCACCTTTGTAGTCAAACTAGACTGGGTTTGCTGTGCTGCAGTAAGTTGCAGTCTTAGTATAGATTCTTCATCACTGTTGACTAGTTCTGATTACTTTGATGTCAGATCTTGTGGACAATGGAGAGACATTGTACCTGCTGCGAGCAGTGGACCAAGATCTTCCAGCCCAGGCCCAGGAGAGAGTGAACTATCTGCCTCATTATGACACTATAGTCAAGGGAGGGATGTATGAGTACTACGCATCTGAAGGACAGAACCCATTACGTAAGTGACAGTACATATAGAGACTACCCATCATAGCCCAGACCTCTGTATAGAGGTGATGGATGTGAGGATGGTTCACTAGGCTTCTGACAGCTTGTTATCTCCTTTTTTGTGAAAGACAAATCATTTTGTTTTGGTGAAAAGGGATAAGGATGCATGCTTCCTGGATCTGCCTAGAGTGCCACAGTTTGTTACACTAGGAACAGTCACTACTACTGCAGTTTAGGTAGTTTGACTTTTGAGAACCTGAAACCAACATTTTCCACATGAAGTGACTGCATACTTATGCATTATTTTGAATGAAGTCATAAGAAAATTTTGATTGAAATATGAAGCTAAATATTTTCACAGGTGTCTTCCTTTTTCTTTCAAGAGTATAATATGTTTTGAAGATATATTTGTTTTGGTCTACTTGTATGTGTATTCCCAAGTACTTGGTATGGTGTGCATTTGTGATATATATATATACATTTCTCTATTTAGCCTATGCATTTGCTGAACTAATAGACAATGCTCTGGCTGCCACAGCTAACAATGTGGGCTCAAGGCAGATAGAAATAAGACTGGTAAGTTGAACAGTATTGGACAACACAGTACACAGCTTGGACTGGCATAGCAATTATCATAGAGTATATTTGCAAGTAAGAAGTATTATCATATAAAAATTGTGGGTTCTTGCAATTTTTCTGAAATGATAATCGTTTTCCTGTACATCTGGATGCTGTGAGACATGATTTCAATACAAGAGGAAATGTGGCTGTGCATTCTTACATGGACATGTAAACAAACCTACACAAAGAACCAGCAAAGTTGAACTGATTTCTCTTCCAGCATTTTGATGATGTGACCCCGTCTAAAAGCGTGGTTCTGGTGGTGGACAATGGGAAGGGGATGTCTTCCAGACAGCTAAATAACTGGGCTATTTATAGGCTTTCCAAATTTATTAGAAAAGACCAAAGAGGAAAACTTGTGTAAGTAGCCAAGGATAATTAATTGAGTATTAACACTTGATTGTATGTGACATTCTTAAAGCAAGTGCAACAGGCTCATTCCACTGCAGATGACACATCAGACATTTTCAGTTACTGTAGAAATCAATTTATCTGCACAATGGTAAAACTTATGATTGAGATTACAATGCCATGTAGTGATCATATGTCTGACAAGATCACAGTACAATGTGGGTATATTTATATAAATGGCATTTTACATAACTCATTTATGCCTTTAGCCTCCATTGCATTCTTAATATCATAAGCAAAGGATGAGTCTTCCTCCCTCGTTGGAAGTCTAGAAGTTCATCCTTCATGATGTGTGAGCCTGCTACAGTATGACTGGGACAGACTGCATTTTACAGCTAACAAAGTTATGTTGCTCACTGACTGATTTGAACAGGTTTGAACTAGCTACTGTACAGTTTCTATATCAGATGATGGTCTGAGAAGATGTGTTAGTCTGTGTTTGAACTAGCTACTGTACAGTTTCTATATCAGATGATGGTCTGAGAAGATGTGTTAGTCTGTGTTTGAACTAGCTACTGTACAGTTTCTATATCAGATGATGGTCTGAGAAGATGTGTTAGTCTGTGTTTGAACTAGCTACTGTACAGTTTCTATATCAGATGATGGTCTGAGAAGATGTGTTAGTCTGTGTTTGAACTAGCTACTGTACAGTTTCTATATCAGATGATGGTCTGAGAAGATGTGTTAGTCTGTGTTTGAACTAGCTACTGTACAGTTTCTATATCAGATGATGGTCTGAGAAGATGTGTTAGTCTGTGTTTGAACTAGCTACTGTACAGTTTCTATATCAGATGATGGTCTGAGAAGATGTGTTAGTCTGTGTTTGAACTAGCTACTGTACAGTTTCTATATCAGATGATGGTCTGAGAAGATGTGTTAGTCTGTGTTTTTTTCTACCTGCAGTCCAGGGGAGGAGATTGAACCCAGCAGTGTTGACACACCACAGGTTCCGAGATCTCTCAACTCTGATATCTCTTACTTTGGTGTGGGAGGAAAACAGGCCATATTCTTTATTGGGTCATCAACACGGGTAAGGTATAGCTACAACACCAGTCTTAAAGCTGTTTGTGAAATATTAGAGAGAGTTATTGAACCACGGTTAAATCATGTTATTCCTCATATTTTGGTACTAAATATTTTCTAGAGGGCCACTGACCAGTTATTTACTTTATGATAAGTTAAGGTTATGGTAAATATGTACCAGTTTCATATTTTTTGCTTATATCTAAATTGTTGCAATATTTAGTGTGTGCAGTGTGCAGTTATTTCACTGTGCAGCAGACCATCTCTCACTTACAGCCTTCAGTAATCAGTTGCCAGTTTGTGATTTATTTATATTTAACTGGAAAAAACCCTTTCAAAATGTAAAGTATTGTTGAAGATGCTGATGTTGTATTTCAACATTTAACCTTGACAGATGATCACAAAGCCAAGAGAGTCCAAAGATGTCCATGAGCTGACTATATCTAAGGAGGAGTTTGAGAGGAAAGAAAAGAACAAAGAGGCCATATACAGTGGCTACATAAGGAATAGAAAGGTAAAATATACAGTAACTACAAAAGTAATAGAAAGGTAACATATACAGTGGCTATATAAGGAATAGAAAGGTAACATATACACAAAACTATATGTACACATGCTATGTAACGAACAGAAACATATCTAGATATGGACATTGTGTATTCCTTTTTTATCTTGTAAAAGAATACCAAAAACATTTAGGATTTTGTATGAAGTGTTGAAAAATATGGAATTCTATGTGTGAGAGAGGATTTTGTTCCTTGTAAGCAGTCTTTTTGTGCAGGTCAAAGTGTGTCTGCCATTCACTTGGTGGAGCAGGAGAAGACAGACCTGCGCCACTGGACTGAGAAGTAAGAGACATAAGACATTAACACGCTGCATATCATTATGTGGGATCATTTAAAATGTGATCAGTTGTTGTTGTTTGTTTAATTGTCCTGTTATTCAGTATATAGTAATGTCACTCTGTCATTGTCAGCCTGGTGATGTGAGCCACATCCCTGCGGAGGAGGAGACAATACGACAGCTGATAGAGGAGGAGCTGGGCAAGACCAGCTTCACCGCCGTGGCCATCCAGGGCATCAACCCACAGCACATACCATATCTCAAAGGGAATCTCACACAGTGGACAAGGCAGCTAGCGTAAGGTTCAGATGACCACAAGTGTGGATCAGAGAGTTTGACAGGCAAAGCAGGATATTAGTAATCTAGGCTTCCTGCACATGTAGCAAGGCAAAGCATATGGATGAACAAATGAGCCAGATCAGAATTAACAGAGTTGTCTTCAAGAAAACAAACAAAGGCTTTCTGTTGAAAATTGCTTACAACAGGTGTATCAAGTATATGATAATGGCACTTACACATTTTGAAAAGCACTTATTCTGAACACATCTTTTCTTTTTCTAAGATTTGTGAATTTCAGTACTGATGAAACACTGACAGACATGTACCTGCCTCACAGTGTATCTGGATCAGATTCAGTTAAGAATCTTCGTTATGTGAAAAATTTTTAATGATGTTTTAACAGATTTGTTGATATAACTGTCAACTGTTCTGTTCTTCCTTTCAGGCACATTTACCACTATTATATTCATGGTCCCAATGGCAATCAGAAACATGGTGACAGTAAAACCAGAGCTCCAAGCCCCTTTATGAATATAGATATTCAGGTATGTCTGAGATAGATCTCTTCTATTGAGCTCAGAAACTGTTCAGTGCTAGCAATCTGCTAAGTCCAATAATGTAGATTATGAAAGATTGCTAATCTCTAACATAAACTCCTAGTATAATGCTGTGATGATGTTGTAACTGTGGTGTGTCACCCACAGGTCAAAGTGTACACCAAAGGCAACAGTGTTCCCAAACAGATTGACTTACGTGACATAGAGGATGACATGCAGACCCTGTTTATCCGCACAGCAGCCAGTACTTTTGAGTTCAAGGCCAGTGTGGAGGGGATGGGCCGCGTGGAGGGTGTGATGAGATACCACCCATTTCTCTATGAGAGGGAAACCTACCCACCAGATGTTAATATGACATTTTGTAAGTTTGTGTTTGTTGGTTTGTTTTTAAACTAAATATGCTGTACTGAAAGTTTAAGAAAAGGTGTGGCGTTATCTAGGATGAAGTGGTGTGATGGCAGGGCTCCATTTCACAACATCTACACTTGGCCAACCTAAAAAAAATGTACCTTGCCAATAAAACCCTATTAAAAACAAATAAGAGACATCAAAGGAAGTGAACACTCTTATCCCATGTGTCAGAAAATTATCCAAACATGCATGAATATGAAAGGAGTGCTTTGAATTTTTGGGATTCTAAAATGAGTCTAGTATAAGGTAGAACCAAAACCTGAGAAATAAGTTGCAACAATGATGTTTTCTTTTTAAATATGTCTTTATGGGACCAGCTATTAAAGCAGTTTGCTGTTCTGTTTTCCGACATTCATTTTATTTTTCATATTGTTTTAACTGTTATTTTGAATATTTTGTCTCTGATGCGAGATGGAAAGGTTCAAATGTGGTGTTTATCTTATTCCAGTTGAGGCAGACATAGAAGATGAGCATGATTACGCCATTGATATTCGTCCTGCCAGAGGAAAGAGGCCCATCTTTGAATGTTACTGGAATGGCAGGCTGATACCTTATACCACAGTGGAAGAGTGAGTAGTGCTAGTGATGTCATGTGTGCTTACTATGGGTATGATGTGTCCATGTACATGACATGTGTGCTTACTATGGGTATGATGTATCCATGTACATGACATGTGTGCTTACTATGGGTATGATGTATCCATGTACATGACATGTGTGCTTACTATGGGTATGATGTATCCATGTACATGACATGGGTGCTTACTATGGGTATGATGTATCCATGTACATGACATGTGTGCTTACTATGGGTATGATGTATCCATGTACATGACATGTGTGCTTACTATGGGTATGATGTATCCATGTACATGACATGTGTGCTTACTATGGGTATGATGTATCCATGTACATGACATGTGTGCTTACTATGGGTATGATGTATCCATGTACATGACATGGGTGCTTACTATGGGTATGATGTATCCATGTACATGACATGGGTGCTTACTATGGGTATGATGTATCCATGTACATGACATGGGTGCTTACTATGGGTATGATGTATCCATGTACTTGACATGGGGAAACTATTTCATCATTTTGCCACTGAAAAATATAATGCTATAATGATACTGTATGATCAGTCCTAAGTTATGAATGTCCAAGTTGATCTGGACTTGGCATCATCTTCAGAGTCATGGTGCTGCCTGTTTGATATTTGAACATCTTTTCTTTACTTCAGATTTGAATGGTGCAGTGCCCCTAAGAAGAGCAAGCAGATCTATGTTCCCACTGAGTGCTACAATAGGTAGGTCACTGTCAGTTCAATCTTTAACAGAGATTTTAAACACTTTTCTAAAACTTACCAGAGATTGGTCCTCAGTACATTATGAATATATATGATTTGGTTTTCATTTTCAGACATTATCTTATTTCTCATGATTTAGTTCTCCTTTTGTTTCTGTTTTTCTAATCACAGCAGTGTTAGATGGTATCTTTTCTCTTGACCTAGGGTGTCTGGGGTCTTGTTTACTAATGATCAGTTTCAAGTCAGTACAAACAAACTGACCTTCCTGGACTTGGAGATGAAGTTGAGGGACAAGAACACTGCCTTCAGTAGGATCAGTGGGACCCAAGTAAGTGACTGGGGCAGTTTCTAACACTACCTTCTTTTAACAGTTATAGCTGTATTTGGTTCTGTTTAACTTTAATATTGTGTATCAACTTCTTAGAGAGATGATGCTAGAGTGGGAGGAGGGGAAGGATGTCAGTGGAATACATTGGAGATAAAGTGGAAGGATGTCAGTGGAATACATTGGAGATAAAGAAGATGAAATTAAAAAGAAACAATTATATTATTTTATTGCTGGTTTTTGCTTTTTTTGAGACTGGTAAAAAGAATCCTCACATGTGATTTGAAAAGGTATAATGGTGTTATGTGTTTGCTTAAAATGTGGTCGTAATTTCAATATCATAAAAACATCCTCATATTGCTGTTAATGTTATTTAACCCAGGAAAAAAGAACCCAGATAGAGAAAGACTTCTTTGCCTGGCTGAAAGAGTGCCATGAGCAGTGTGACAAGCAGGTCCGGTTCAGTGGGTTCAAAGGGGTGGTCACGCGGCTAGACCTGCCCAAGAACAAACAGTACCCCTGGTCAGAGTTCACAGAGATAGAATGGGATGGAAAACTATTTCAAGTTGGGCAGCTGGTAAGTATACAGCTGATGCTTGTTTGTGTCTTTATTGGAATGATATTTCCTGTTAATCATAATTATACATTTATGAAGTAGTGAGTATTGTATTGCTATCACCCTTCCAGTGTTCATTGTGTTCAATATAATAGTTTTCTTCTGCATTGTCACCATCTTTGTTATCTTCCTGACCCTGTTGCCAGGTGAAAGTGGTGAAGACAGTACCCATAGTGTATGGAGCAGTGAACAGGTTTCTTCTACATGGAGAATATGATGGAGAGGTGTATGCCACTGGTGGGGATGTGGAGATTGTTCAGGTACAGAGCTAATATTGCAGCAGTTTACAGCAGTTGTCAAGTATTCAGTGTCAAATTTTCACCAAAATTAAAATGAACTTTATGTAGTATGGTCACCCATTAGCTGTAGGCACCATTTTTTTCAATATTTGATCTCAAAATTATTACAAATATAGTGGTATAGTTAAAGAAAAGCTGTATGGACTTCTGAACAGTATTGTCCATTTCAAAGTTTTTAAGATGAAGTCTTTTTCAGATAAAATGTAAACATTTTAAAAAAGAAAGTTACCCTATGTTTCTCCTTCAGTGCAATGGCTACTCTACTGTGTGGGTCTTGATTTCATGATTGGTTTTCATTGGTGATTTATTTATTTATTTATTTTTTGTTTCAGGAACCCAGAAGTTTATACGATGAAGTGAAGATCTTCCCACTGGTCAAGCTGGACCGCACAGCCTGGTCCGCCCTGATCACCAAGTATATAGAAGATGAAGAGGCCAAGTATGTGTTCTGTCTGAGTGTGATAATTGGACGCAATATCAGCAGACTTAAGGTTAAAGTATTCTGTGTAAAGACAATTACACTAAATACCAAACTTTGTGGGCCCCCCTGCCATGTTATTTATATCTCTGTATGTCCACAGTTGCAAGTATTGTAAAGCGTGTGTAAGCTCTCTCATAAAGTAGCCAGTGCTGTACATGTACTCTCTGTTGATATTGCAGGCTGCCCAGTGAACTGCTGGTGTCATGGCCAGAGGGAGATGAGGTGAAAGATGGAGATAAAAGACCAGCTGGAAAGACACTAGGTAATTAGTACTACTAATGTGGCTGTCCAATTGATAATGTTAGTTATAAGTATCTAGCTGCAAGTTTGATGTTCACCCAGCCTACCAGAAATTTTGGATAAGTTTTCACAGATATTGTAAAAACATTGCTTTCCGTAATATTAATATTGATATATCTGTTGTGTTGAAATGTGGAAGTTAAGATGTAGTAAGGTATGACAGCTGCTGTGTAGAGATGTAGAAATAAATGTTTTTCTGTTATAATAACAGCAGAGAAGTCAACATTGACATGATAAGCATGATTTCATCACTTAGTGGTGTTCAAAGAAAGCTCAGCCTCTTATAAACCTTCAGTCAGTTGTGTCAGTGCAGCCAGTGTTTTTCTTCCTAGGGGACATCAAGGTGGAGATCGCCAACAAGAGAGGAGAGCTGATCAGTAAACTTCCAGGATCATCTGCAAAACGGCTGCTCATGGAACTGAAGATTGTATGGCATGGTATGAAATCTAAGCTAGGCAGCAGTGAGATTGTATGGCATGGTATGAAATCTAAGCTAGGCAGCCATGAGATTGTATGGCATGGTATGAAATCTAAGCTAGGCAGCAGTGTGATTGTATGGCATGGTATGAAATCTAAGCTAGGCAGCCATGAGATTGTATGGCATGGTATGAAATCTAAGCTAGGCAGCCATGAGATTGTATGGCATGGTATGAAATCTAAGCTAGGCAGCCATGAGATTGTATGGCATGGTATGAAATCTAAGCTAGGCAGTCATGAGATTGTATGGCATGGTGTGAAATCTAAGCTAGGCAGTCATGAGATTGTATGGCATGGTATGAAATCTAAGCTAGGCAGTCATGAGATTGTATGGCATGGTATGAAATCTAAGCTAGGCAGCCATGAGATTGTATGGCATGGTATGAAATCTAAGCTAGGCAGCCATGAGATTGTATGGCATGGTATGAAATCTAAGCTAGGCAGCCATGAGATTGTATGGCATGGTATGAAATCTAAGCTAGGCAGTCATGAGATTGTATGGCATGGTATGAAATCTAAGCTAGGCAGTCATGAGATTGTATGGCATGGTATGAAATCTAAGCTAGGCAGCAGTGAGATTGTATGGCATGGTATGTAATCTAAGCTAGGCAGTCATGAGATTGTATGGCATGGTATGAAATCTAAGCTAGGCAGCAGTGAGATTGTATGGCATGGTATGTAATCTAAGCTAGGCAGTCATGAGATGGTATGGCATGGTATGTAATCTAAGCTAGGCAGCAGTGAGATTGTATGGCATGGTATGAAATCTAAGCTAGGCAGCAGTGAGATGGTATGGCATGGTATGTAATCTAAGCTAGGCAGCCATGAGATTGTATGGCATGGTATGTAATCTAAGCTAGGCAGCAGTGAGATTGTATGGCATGGTATGTAATCTAAGCTAGGCAGTCATGAGATTGTATGGCATGGTATGTAATCTAAGCTAGGCAGCCATGAGATTGTATGGCATGGTATGTAATCTAAGCTAGGCAGCAGTGAGATGGTATGGCATGGTATGTAATCTAAGCTAGGCAGCCATGAGATTGTATGGCATGGTATGTAATCTAAGCTAGGCAGCAGTGAGATTGTATGGCATGGTATGTAATCTAAGCTAGGCAGTCATGAGATTGTATGGCATGGTATGAAATCTAAGCTAGGCAGTCATGAGATTGTATGGCATGGTATGAAATCTAAGCTAGGCAGCCATGAGATTGTATGGCATGGTATGAAATCTAAGCTAGGCAGCCATGAGATTGTATGGCATGGTATGAAATCTAAGCTAGGCAGCCATGAGATTGTATGGCATGGTATGAAATCTAAGCTAGGCAGCCATGAGATTGTATGGCATGGTATGAAATCTAAGCTAGGCAGCAGTGAGATGGTATGGCATGGTATGTAATCTAAGCTAGGCAGCAGTGAGATTGTATGGCATGGTATGAAATCTAAGCTAGGCAGCAGTGAGATGGTATGGCATGGTATGTAATCTAAGCTAGGCAGCCATGAGATTGTATGGCATGGTATGTAATCTAAGCTAGGCAGCAGTGAGATTGTATGGCATGGTATGTAATCTAAGCTAGGCAGTCATGAGATTGTATGGCATGGTATGTAATCTAAGCTAGGCAGCCATGAGATTGTATGGCATGGTATGTAATCTAAGCTAGGCAGCAGTGAGATGGTATGGCATGGTATGTAATCTAAGCTAGGCAGCCATGAGATTGTATGGCATGGTATGTAATCTAAGCTAGGCAGCAGTGAGATTGTATGGCATGGTATGTAATCTAAGCTAGGCAGTCATGAGATTGTATGGCATGGTATGAAATCTAAGCTAGGCAGTCATGAGATTGTATGGCATGGTATGAAATCTAAGCTAGGCAGCCATGAGATTGTATGGCATGGTATGAAATCTAAGCTAGGCAGTCATGAGATTGTATGGCATGGTATGAAATCTAAGCTAGGCAGCAGTGAGATGGTATGGCATGGTATGTAATCTAAGCTAGGCAGCAGTGAGATTGTATGGCATGGTATGAAATCTAAGCTAGGCAGTCATGAGATTGTATGGCATGGTATGAAATCTAAGCTAGGCAGCCATGAGATTGTATGGCATGGTATGAAATCTAAGCTAGGCAGTCATGAGGTGGTCAAATTGCCAGTTGTAACACACACTCATGCATACATGTGTCCAGTATACCGTGGTGTTTTTTTAATACAAATTTTAAAGAACATTTTAAAGTAATATCAAAATAATCCCTTAATGTACTATTTTCTCATTTTCATTAAAGGAATAACAACTGTTCATTTTTGGCCAAAAATGGATTTTCCTTGGGTAAAGGACAATTTTCCCATACTTATCAATGGTTAGTGAATCCATTGCCACATTCAAAGTTAGTCCCCTTTTTTTTTCTAAAAAGTTTGGTTTTCTGTAATATTCTCTTAAGAGATTATTACAGAGTGCAGCAATCTATGGAGGTCACGTGATGTGATGGCAAGCACTAATTCCAGAATAATTGTGCTAACCACTGTTATTTAGTGGTAAAATGGAATTTATTATATTTCTGTGAGCTGTTTACAGTGTATTTATTGTGAAATATGGATAACTTACAAACAGTTGTTATCCCTTTAACTGATATGTTTTTCACTTTCCTGGTTTGAAACTCATTGGTTGATAAGATGGCAGACAGTCTCTGTAATATTACTGATAGTAGAATACAATAATTGTATGTTAAAGGCATTGATTGTGTCATTGTTAGCTCCCACTGGAGATGAGCTCATCGTGTCCCACATCAGCCAGTATGGGAAAAGCTGGGGATACTGGTTCAAAAAAATGGGTAAGAACCTGTGATATATGATTGTGATTATTTTTTATCTTAAAAATAATGCTGGTGTTATTTGAAAATATGTCATGGACATATGTTAAATGAAAAAGAATACTGTGTATTTTCCTTATTATAAAGTAAGAAATATAATATTTTATGCACATTTCAGAAAAGGTTCAGTTTTGTGGTAGTGCTGTAAATTGTACTACTTCATATTTTTTGATCTGCAGATTTTATTTTATTTAGTGGTAGTCTCAGAAAAAAAATAAAGAAATTAGTATGCCAGAGAAAGTAAGTTACTAAAATAATACATAGGCACCATAACAGTTCATGCAGTCATATAGTTTATCTTTTATTTGATATATAAGTAAATAATGAATTGTACTGTGATCTGTTTTTCAGAAAACATCCGTAACCTTGGTGCCCACACACTTGTCTTACAGACAGTGCTCAATGAGAGTGGAAACAAAATGTTTGCAGGCAGAGAGTTACCATCACACACCATCAAGTTTACTGTGACAGGCAAGATCTTTGTTGAACTGGTCAACTGTCGAGAGCCAATCTTCAGGCTTTAAACCCTCCTGGTCATACAATTATGATGATATTTTAAGCTGAATTTGAATTGGGTTTGATTAAAGGTGTCACTGTAGAAAACAGAGGCTTGATTGCAATCCCTTACTCTCAGTCATCACTGCTGAGTGGAAGTTAGGACTAAAAAAACTCTTATAGCTCTAGAGAAGACTGGAAGTGTTTTCAGTGAACAGAGAGAATAGTATTGTGGTTCAAGTCAGTACTTCCCTGGCTGTTATGTCTTCAGGGACTATTGATATGGTTGACAGCAGGTTGTGATGGTGGTGGTATTGCTACTTTCAGAGGCCCCACCAGCCAAGTTCTCTGTGGGCTTCCTAGATGGTCCATTCAGGATTGGGGTGCCATTCCAGATCCCTCTGGAGTTCCAGGATGAGTTCAACAACCCCACCAAGCCCGGCAAGGAGCTGGTGCCCACACTGGAGGCCAGGTGAGGGAACAGCAACAGACAGCACTCTCCTAGAGAAACAAAAGAACAATTAGCTGGAATAACACTCTTGATCCTTTTGTAGCTTTCAAATGAACCTTTAGTCCGACACCTAGCAGATATAAAAAGATGATGTAATGTTAGTTGTGAATTGTTCCATTTCAGTGGGTTAGATCTTAGTTTTGAAGGCAGCCATGTCCGAGGCAATGCACTGGTCATCAAAGGGGTTGTAGCCAAGGGTGCTGTGGCCAGTAGCCAGGGAAAGGTAAGCCAGGGGGATAGGTTGTAGCCAAGGGTGCTATGGCCAGTAGCCAGGGAAAGGTAAGCCAGGGGGGGATAGGTGGTAGCCAAGGGTGCTGTGGCCAGTAGCCAGGGAAAGGTAAGCCAGGGGGGATAGGTTGTAGCCAAGGGTGCTGTGGCCAGTAGCCAGGGAAAGGTAAGCCAGGGGGGGATAGGTTGTAGCCAAGGGTGCTGTGGCCAGTAGCCAGGGAAAGGTAAGCCAGGGGGGGATAGGTTGTAGCCAAGGGTGCTATGGCCAGTAGCCAGAGAAAGGTAAGCCAGGGGGGGATAGGTATTGTTTTCCTCCTTTATTGGACAACTTTTCACATCTCTGCATCCTTGGATGTTTTTCCTACTTTTGAATGTACTATATTTGATTGATAAAGTTTTTTGCCAGTAAGCCTCATTGCATTCATACTAAGTAAATAAAACCATTTCAAGGCAAGTGAAATGATAACTAATAGACAGGAGGAAATACCATTTTAGATTAATTTTTCATGAACTTGAAATATGTGAACTGATAATGCACGAGCTGAGGCAGTAATATTGGATTAGCCCCCTCTAGACAGTGTCTTTCCTAACTTGCTGACAGTGTACCTGCAGTTGTCAGTCTGTCCTAACTTGCTGACAGTGTACCTGCAGTTGTCAGCCTGTCCTAACTTGCTGACAGTGTACCTGCAGTTGTCAGTCTGTCCTAACTTGCCAGTTGTCATTACCTACCTGTTCAATTTTCCTTTGCAGAGTTTTAGTCTAAAAGTGACAATCCCTGGGCTAGAAGAGGACTCTCACACCATGAAGATCCGTCTCCTGCCAGGTTCCCCGGCATCCCTAGGTGTCAGCCCCAGTGAGGACATCACTGTGGAGAATGGACAGCCTGTGGCCTTTGATGTCCAGGTGTTAGACTGTTCAGGGAATGTCACAATGCAGCCTAAACTCACTGCCATATGTAAGGTAGGTGAAATACTGTGTGTGTGTGTGTGTGTGTGTGTGTGTGTGTGTGTGTGTGTGTGTGTGTGTGTGTGTGTGTGTGTGTGTGTGTGTGTGTGTGTGTGTGTGTGAGAGAGAGAGAGAGAGAGAGAGAGAGAGAGAGAAATACAAGATAAAGAGTAAGGAGAAAGGAATGTTTGATTGAGAAACAGCAACAAAACAGCTGAGTAGTTGATAGTCAGACAGATTGATATGTTATCTGTTACATAGTGTTTTCCTTCAGCAGTTAGGGCCCCACCAATAATGTTATCTTTTCCTTCTGCAGTTTGTGGGCCCTACCAATAATGTTATCTGTTTTTTCAGCAGTTTGTGGGCCCTACCAATAATGTTATCTGTATCTTCTGCAGTTTGTGGGTCCTACCAATAATGTTATCTGTATCTTCTGCAGTTTGTGGGCCCTACCAATAATGTTATCTGTATCTTCTGCAGTTTGTGGGTCCTACCAATAATGTTATCATTCTGTTCTTTCTACAGTTTGTGGGCCCTACCAACACCCCATCCTACAGCGTGGTCTGCTCCAGCACTGGGCAGGGCACTCTCACTGGGGGACCCATCCACATCAAAGACATCAAAGGACAGATGGTGATTACAGCAAAAATAGAATTACAGGTAACACCAATTGATGGCAGATGTTTCTACATTACCATACTAGAGAGGGCCACATGGGGAATACTGTAAAGAGATACTATACCCAAAGCTTTTTGTATATGCTTTATATCAGCTTCATGATTTCTACAACAAACTGCATTCCAGTTAAATGCATTTTCTAAAACGAAACATTTTAAATTGTTTTCTCGTGACATAAATACTGCCCCACTGGCTTTTCAGGCCAAATGTGATCATCTATAACTGCACAGATGAATTTGTATTTTGTAGCATATGAAAGAAATCAAGGCAGTGGAGAGAAAGATCTCAGTACTTCCAAGTTCCAAGGCAGCAAAGATGGTGCTTACATACGTGGATGCAGATGAGAAAACTGTAGAAATTAAGAATGGTTCAGAAGTTATAGGGGTTGCTGGGGAATATATAAAAGATTTAGGTAAATTAAGAATGGTTCAGAAGTTAAAGGGGTTGCTGGGGAATATATATATATATAAAAGATTGGGGTAAATGAAGAATGATTCAGATGTTATTAGGTTGAGATTTAGGTAAAATTAAGACATCTGAAGTTAGGAGAATTCATGATGGCAATACTTGTATGTTTTAGAATGTAAGCTTGTATTTTCAAGCATCAAGATTTTTGTTTGGCATAGAGAAACATAAATGTAATATTTTCAGGAAGGCGTAAGAAGATCTGAATGTAGTGTAATACATTTTCTTTTCTGAACATCTAAAATTCCTTAAAACTTGGGAGCCATCATAAAATTCCTTTGCGACCATAATAAAATGTCTTATAAAAGGTGAGGTTGACATAGGCTGGGAAGTCACACAGACATACACCTGATGAAGGATAGCTTCCAGGTAAACCAGAGCACAGGATAGTTCTGTAAATATTGTTCTATGCAGGGGAGGGTTTACTGCCTGTTTTAGTAGGATGATATATATCTGTTCTGTTCCAGCCTTCACTCTGATGGATGAGGCAGGCAAGCAGTTGAAGGTGGATGGCATCCTTGCTGGCAAAATCAAAGTTAACTGGACACCTAAACTGTCCAAAGATATTGTCCAGAGTGGTCATTTTCCAGATATCAAAATCCCCAACTCAGTCCATGACAGCAAATACTGCCACATCAACATCACTGGGGATTCTGATCTGGAGTTTTCTTTTACTGTCAAGTAAGCAGTCTGGTGCCTTTGTGTTGCTTTCCTATTGTTTGTTTTATAAACATATGGAAGGAAGTATGATGTCAATGTGAGATCATTATCAGTGACACTTGTGATGTAATTAGAAAAGAATTTACATTGCAATAGCATTAAGGAATATGAAGGTGAAATGTTCATATAATACCAAGTAATTGAATTATTTTCTTCTTTTTCATGGTTTAATGATAGGGACTGTTTGTGTCCCCCCTGTGTCTTGGTGTTCTATTTAGCTGAAGGGCCAGGATGTCCCTTATCTTATGATCTTGATGTATCTTGTGATCTTTATAAATGATTGGATGGTCAATATTTCAACATGTACATTTATTCAGAAAGTTTCAATTAAAATGTATATATTATACTGTGTAATATGAAAATATTTGTAAGAGTTTTGGATATTTCTAGGGGAATAACAGGTGAGCCAGCCCAGATCAAATGTAAATGCAGTGATGGCCATATTGGAAAAGTTCGCCTGGGAGAAGTCATGGAATCTCACATTCTAGTCCGTCTGCAGGATAAATATGGAAATGATATTCAGAAGGTTTGTTTGATGATGATTATGTATAAACCTGTAGAGATGATAGACACTCTGGAGGTTGAGACTGAACACTATTAATAAAGGTTTTTATGAAGGGACATTCAATTAAAGAAAATGGTACAAAGAAAAGATCTGGAATTAAAGGTAAAAGAGCAATTCTGTTTTTCAAATTAGTTCATTTGAGATGATGTAATGTTCTAGATTCTTGAAACTTGGGGGTCATTTGAGCTGTCAAAATGCTGGTTATTTCTATGTCAGCACAATATAAAGTCATTTTTAATGAATGTACAATCTCTATGTGATAATCATACAGACCACAAAGAATTCCACTAATTGAGTTCTTCCGATGATTTTGTTCTTAAATTTTTCTCTATAGCTTTATCACGGCATCTTAAGGGATCTGTCTGTGACAGCAGAGGGCTTGCTGGTAGAAGAGACTGTAAGAGCTCTTGGCCAGGTAAGGGGGGACTGGGACAGGTAAGGGGGGACTGGGACAGGTAAGGGGGACTGGGACAGGTAAGGGGGACTGGGACAGGTAAGGGGGGCTGGGACAGGTAAGGGGGACTGGGACAGGTAAGGGGGACTGGGACAGGTAAGGGGGACTGGCACTTTATCTCATTCTTCTCTCACTGTCCATGGAGTGTATACTGTTATCTTCTTGAAGTTGAATTAATTTTTATATGATTTGTATTTAAGTTACATCTAGGGGGCCCCACTGGCATTTTTGATTTTTTCTAAAACTTTAATATTTTTCATTTAAAAAAAACTGTACTTCACATCTGGTCTTAAAATACAAATTATTCCATGTCTAATTTTAAAAAGATAGAACAGATCATAAATGTATTTTGTTCAGATGTTTTTGCCAATGACACTCCATAGCGCAATTTAGTATGTGATCAGTTGCAAAGCCCACTCTTTTAGGTCATATCCATGATGTTACTTCTACTTTTAATGTCAACCCTGTAGAGTCAGTGTATATGCAGACTCCTACCTGTCATATTTTAATATGTCAACCCTTATTATTTAGCTTTATGTTAATTTTGTGTGCAATTTTATTTCCTTTTTTTAATGTCTTTCAACCTTGAGGTGGTAATATATTAAAAAATGAATACATGTGTATACTAGTTCTAGAATTGCTGATTACGAGCTATAACTTTGAAATTTGAAGAATGTGTCTCATGAGCAATTTTTTTTCTGTTTCAGAATTGCAGTTTTGACATTGAGGGTATAAAATTCAGAGATGTTGGTCTTGGACCAAAGGAAGTATGTGTGAGGTGGAAGGAGCTGGTGGATTATGTCAGGGTGGAAGTGACCGCAGGAAAACCAACACAGATGACACTACGTGACTGGAAGACTGATCAGGTAGACTAATAAATGACATAGCAGTAAGCATATCAATACATAACTAGTTCCGTAGCAAGACATGATTAAAATGCTCCTGTCAAAATGACATATTAAATGTTTCTACAGTATAAAGGTCATTGATATGAAGATTAAAATGTTCAAGACACATGTAAGAAGTCTGTCACCTTAAGTGTTGTTTTCTTTCTAACATAGCACATGAAGGGTGATGCATAGTGAGTCAACTGCTATACAAAGATTGTTTATCTTGTATATACAGACAATGTGGTAAATTCATTTCCAGACTGTCAGTGTGTTCAATGACTGTAAACTCCCCAAGCCACTAGTGCTGCAGCTGTGTGACGAGGCCGGCAACCCCTCCTCTGAGGCAGATGTCAGGGTGCAGCTTTACAAAGACCCCGGCATAAAGGTGAGTGCTGGCTGCTGGGTGAGAGGTCTCATGCTGTTGATTGATAACTATTATAACCATGTGGAAAGAAATCCTTTTTAACTTCCAAGGTTAAACACCACTGCCCTGTAACAGTAGCTGATCATTAAAAGCTACTTTGTTCTTTTTTGAAAAAACAATGAACATTTGTTTTATTTTTTTTTTAAGAAATTGTAATTTTAACAATGTAAAAATATATTAATAGATGTTGATCCCATTTAAGACTATCCCAAGGTTTATAGGTTAAGAAGTTCTATTTATATGCAGACACTGTAGTTGTTGGTAGTTTTGTCTTCCAGCTGACCCCAGTGCCACAGCCTATAAAGACAGATAGTCATGGTGTGGCCAGCTTTGGTGTCATGACAGTGACTGGGAAACAGTAAGTACACACCTAGACATAGGCTGAGTAAACACTGCACTGGGCTCTGTCTTATTAACTGCATTTCTGTTTAATATATTCTTTATCATCTTTGTTAATCCATGTAAAAGAAATAGAACATAATTTGTTTATACTTGGGCAAAAATGTTCATTAGCTTGTTAGTTGGATCATACATGATAATTATTAACACAATCTGGATGTAGACCTTCATCAGACTGATACGAGTAGACGTTGTTACTCACTGACCATTAGCTGGTTTATACTGGACTCTTTTGCCACAAATTGGTTGGAAAGAAAGCAGCTAAAGGTTTCCCACCATGAAACATGTTGCATTGTGGCCTTCCATTGATACTTTCAGAGGAGTCTATGAGATCCAACCCAAGGCATTCCAGGGCAGGCTGACCATAGCAGGACCCAAGATCAAAATCTCAATATCTGCAGACTCCAGTAAGCCAGTGGCTATAGCAGTGGACTATGATAAGAGTGCAATGTACACTGCAGGAGGAACATTGCCTGGTGAGTTAAGTGAATAATTTAGGAGTGATTTCAAACATGTCACTGATTACACTTTTTCATTTATCCAAGATTGATCATTTTACCTGCTCACAAAGTCATTGTTTCTATCCTGTGAAAAGTGGAGCTGGACCTTGCTTAGTCCTGGAAACTGCACTTTTATTCAGGATATATAACAGCATGTTCAATATTCACTGCTCTATCAACAAATATGGACACAAATCTTAATGTATATATATTTTCCAAGCTGATAGGTATTATTGTGATAATCTAGACCATTTTATACACTTTGAAAATTATATTTTATTGTCAATTCAATTAATAATTCAGGATCTTAAATACAGTTTTTTTTCTTGATTTTTTTTTTTTTTTATTGTAAAAATGCCTTTTAATCTTGACAAGAAAAAATATATAGTAGTGTATGAAGAAATATCAAATCTTTGAAAAACTTGTCATATGAATTAATTATTTGTAACACCCAAACAGTTAGCTTAATTTTTTGTTGAATTTTTGTATTGCTCATATTGTAAACAAAGTGATACGAGTTGTGATGTTGCTCCAGAGTTCAAAGTGTGTATCCAGGCGGAGGACGGCAGTCTGCTGGCAGGGGCCAAACCTGCCAACATTGCCCTCAAAATGTGGAAGTCAGAAGGCAAGATGGAGGACAGACCCCCTGTGAAGGTTAGACTGGCTCCTGTTTGATGGATGGACTTCTGCATTCCTTCAAGAAATTAATTACTCACTGATCTATCCCATCATCAAGTGATTGATTGATTGATTATTATTATTATTATTATTTGTCTAAAATCCAAACTAAGTTTAATATTCTTTACAATATGAAATACAAGTGAAAAAAGGGAAAAGATGGATTCACTCATGCCATTATTTGTTCTTACAGTCATTTAAGCTGTCATGTTTTCAGGCAAGTTGTGTAATTGAATATCTTCATGTATTTACTTACCTTTAAGTTGTAGAATGTTATCAGCATTCATCATTTGTAGGCTCAGTCTTCTGTCCCAGATGCCAGAAAGAAGTCAGACGCACCAGGGACATTTTTGTTCTCTAAGAGGAAAGTCCCAGAATTGATAGGAACGTACCATATCATGTTTGTGTACAAGGACAGCAGCTGGGAATTGCTCAGTAATTTGGTAAGTCACTGAGGACAGAGAAGTGCTAGCAGACTTCTTTGCCAGTTGCCCCAATGATTCTAACCCATTTATATTTGATTTTGATGATACAAGTTCATTATAGTCTTGCAATCAAATAGATTTTAGAAAAAAAAACTTTAAACAGAAAGTTACTTTGTTTCCCCCATTCTGGTAATCTTCCTGTTAATATTTCCAGATAGTGATCTGTGTGAAGGCAGGTCCCCCCAGTAAACTGGTTCCACTGGAGGACACAGGTACATACACAGTGTCTAACACACAGAAGCTGACCAGCAGGTGCCTCATCCGCTCTCTACACATGGAGCTCAGGGTAGGCTGGGGCTGCCTTTCACAGTACAGTGATTGCTCACTAATTTAAAATTAAAATTGTTTACTTAATTTTTATCTAGAAACAATGATTTATTCTTTTGGAAGTGATTGAAATTATTATTTGAAACAGTTGAAAAGTGTTTTCATTTCAAGTCAGTAGGTTTTTATAGATAACCACAAATAATTAACATTTCAAAAAGAATTTATAATAGTTTTGAGTATCAAATTATATTTCCAACATCTATTTTATTTTCAGGACAACTACAATAACCCATCTGGCCTAGAAGTTGAAGGGAAAGTGTACATTGAAGTGACTTGTAACTCCAAAGTCAGTGAGATTCCAAAGTTAGCAGGGAAAGCTAGTCGAGTGGAAGTGTCCATGGTGGGGGGAAAAGCTACAATACAGGTAGGGGTTTACAGGAGTGGAAGTGTCCATGGTGGGGGGAAAAGCTACAATACAGGTAGGGGTTTACAGGAATGGAAGTGTCCATGGTGGGGGGAAAAGCTACAATACAGGTAGGGGTTTACAGGAGTGGAAGTGTCCATGGTGGGGGGAAAAGCTACAATACAGGTAGGGGTTTACAGGAGTGGAAGTGTCCATGGTGGGGGGAAAAGCTACAATACAGGTAGGGGTTTACAGGAGTGGAAGTGTCCATGGTGGGGGGAAAAGCTACAATACAGGTAGGGGTTTACAGGAGTGGAAGTGTCCATGGTGGGGGGAAAAGCTACAATACAGGTAGGGGTTTACAGGAGTGGAAGTGTCCATGGTGGGGGGAAAAGCTACAATACAGGTAGGGGTTTACAGGAGTGGAAGTGTCCATGGTGGGGGGAAAAGCTACAATACAGGTAGGGGTTTACAGGAGTGGAAGTGTCCATGGTGGGGGGAAAAGCTACAATACAGGTAGGGGTTTACAGGAGTGGAAGTGTCCATGGTGGGGGGAAAAGCTACAATACAGGTAGGGGTTTACAGGAGTGGAAGTGTCCATGGTGGGGGGAAAAGCTACAATACAGGTAGGGGTTTACAGGAGTGGAAGTGTCCATGGTGGGGGGAAAAGCTACAATACAGGTAGGGGTTTACAGGAATGGAAGTGTCCATGGTGGGGGGAAAAGCTACATTAATGGTTTCTTACGACTTGAACATGCATTAATTTATTTTCCGCCAAGTCACTGTATTCATGGAAACAATGCCAATACATCTAGCATGTATTTTCCTTAAGAAATGCCATACTCATAAAAATAAGAACTGTTATCATTTATTTTATGATTTATTATCTATTATTATTAGTACTTTGTTATTGTAATCATTTTATCTTTCCCAGAATCTATACATTCATGAGAACACAGCAGGTCAAGATGGTCAGGAGTACCTGCTGAGGTGTACTGTCTCCAGTCCCACACTACAGCACTCTCTGCCTGCCTACAACATTCCTTTCCTCTTCTATAACGGTGAGTACATAACATAGTCCAATACATTATATCCTTATGACATTCATAAACTACATTAGAAAGTAATGATTATAAGTTAAATACATTCATTTCCAGGCTTTTATGAAGGTAACTTTTTTTCCATTTTGTGAATTATTATGTCATGTAGAGATCTTGGTTTTTGTTGTGAAAGGCATACATATATATGTAGGCTAAGAGATTTATGAAACAGTTAATTTGTTAATCAGTTGAAAAACATTGTGGATGCATTACTTAGCCTCAGAAAGTGCTCACTAATGCATTGAAGAAAAAACACAATCTCCATAGTGTTGAATTTGCAAGTTATTTTGTTCTTTTTATTGAATCATGAATTTGAATGATAACCTCACTGATAAAAACACAAGAAGTACATTATGTATGGTTACAGTTCAGATTTTAGTCGACATTTCCAGACAAAAGTCAAGTGTATAAACTCCTTAGATGAATATCATAAAGCCCTAATTGCTAAATTATTACAAGAAATAGTGTTAATTGCAATTTGATGCGATTTGATACAGCAGAAAATTGGGTGGTTTGTTAATCAATGTTTTAAGAGATTACATTTAATAAAACAGGTTGCCTTTTTGGAATTATTAAGAAGCAGTGCATTTATTTGCCCCAAGATGATATGTGGTGCAGTCCATGTTTGCTAGATAAAATTTTGATTTCATAACAAAAAGTTTGCAATACTAAATTTTAAATAGAGATGTTTACTGAATATCCAACTGATAGATAATTATGCTTACATAAACAAAGTGATAGGAAGATTCTCAACACATGCAATAATGCAGTGGTTTTTGATGATTCAGATGTTAACATATTGATGTCAATTATCAAGAATACAAACAAGTGTGAAAAGTGTGGATTAAACATTCAATTACAATAGCAGAATAATTTAAAGATAACTCCTAGAGATATAATGATCAAAATAGATCAGAATGGAGAAAATGTTTGTGTACAAATATTTGGTTAGGCAGAATCACCTCAGAAAGGTTTTATGTATATATGATAGTTTTGTTATGCCTTTACACACATCAAATCTTCATCACAAAATGAAGTGTATACACATTTTTCATTTGAATCACACAATTTGAATTACAGATAAACATAGATTGTATTTTTCCTAATGTACTTAATATATTACCAATAAACATTTAATTGTATTTTCCTGCATGTACTTCAAATATTACCAATAAACATTAAATTGTATTTTTCCTAATGTATTTAAAATATTCACAAGGAATTCTTTTTATGTGATAACTCCATTTCTATTTCATGTTACAGTTAGACTGTTGCACAGTTCTAGCTATTCCACCCAAGTAGAGTGCTGTGTTATGTATCTAGGTTTGGTGGAGCAGTTGTGCATGCACCATTTTAATTGAGCACAAATAGCCCTACATTAAGTTATTTAATCCTGCCAAACTCTTGCAGCCAAACTGTTGTAGCTGAGGTGTAGTCTAGGTGTACCTTGTATTTTCATCTGTTCTTGGCCTTACCAACTGCTCTGTGTTATGAAATGGTATTCTGGTCAGTTTATATTAGGTGATACTTGATACATAAGAAATGTTTCAAAGACAGATCTTCATGCTTCTCCTTGTATTGAGATGTGACCTTGACCTTGTGATATGAAAATATGGGTGCCCTGCTGCTATTTGTTTATGTTATGAGCTTTGTATGCATGGCTTAGAATAACTGTTTCAGAAAGTGAAGGTTTACTTTTCTTCTTGAGCTATTCATTTGGCTGTCAGCTGAAAGTAAACTTGTTCTTTTGTCCATGACCTTGTCCTCTGACCTCGAACTAACCTTTAACTTGCCATGTCTCCTGTACTGCCCTTCCACACAGTTTATATGTACATGTGTTTGAGGAACTGTTCCACTGACTTGCAGGCCTTGTATTTGCACCTGGATTTTGTAAGGACTGCACCTTTCCTGCTTAAGTGGGAGAGAAGTGAAGTGTCAGCCATGTTATACAGGCGTAATGTGGAGTGATGGATATTACATTTAATGTTGGCATAGGTCATAGTTCTATAGTTATGGCAGATATAGTTTGACTTTGGCAGCTGACTTTGGTTACTGTGAACTTTAATATTCTTGGAGAGATGGAAACTGTCAGACATCACTTTTGATTACAAAATTACAGAGTAGAGGCTATTTAAGAGAAAATTTAGTTTTTTTTTTTAAATAATAATTCAAAATGTTAAATTCAAAGCATCATTATTATAGTAATTTTATTTGTAACACACACATGCACGCATACAAACACAAATTTTGGGGAATCAGTGTGTTTTCAAGTATTGGATAACTTGTCACACGATATAAAAATGAAAATGCACTTATGTGGTTAATGGTATATTCACTGGTGAAGGTCATTACTGATGATGTGTTGTATAGTAGTGAGTGAGAGGAGAGAGAAGAGGAGAGAGGGTGATTTCTGTAAAGACTTACCCACAGAAGTGCCATGCCTGGATGGTGATGTAGCCATTGTTGATCCTGTACCCTGTGGTCGAGGGGACACATGTGTTATCATCCTTGTAGGTCAAGATTTGGAGCTTGCCCCTCTTGGGTGTAGGGGGGGCTGGGATTGTCAGGGTAACCTGGCGTAGTATTCGATAGAAATAATCCTTACTGATAATGATTAGTTCAGTGTAGTGAATAGTATAATTATTGTTATATGTCCAGCAAATTAGTAAGTTTTCTACTGAATTTAATTTGTTTTGTGCCTTGTTAAGAACCATACAAGATTATCAATAATTATGCTAAGGTCTGGGTCAAAAAATAAATTGGACTGTGTTGAACAGATTTCTATCTGTGTGTGCAGCTTCAAGACTATCTGCAATAAGTGCTGTATGGAGCTGTAGCTGGGGGTATGACATGGGTACCAGTGCTGAGATATCAATAAGTGTTGTATGGAGCTGTAGTTGGGAAGTGGGGGTATGACATGGGTACCAGTGCTGAGATATCAATAAGTGTTGTATGGAGCTGTAGTTGGGAAGTGGGGGTATGACATGGGTACCAGTGCTGAGATATCAATAAGCAATCACCTCACCTGTTCATTGAAGTTGACATTCTTGCTCTGTCCTAGGTGAATAATGTGACCCAGGGAAATGATGTTGTCCACTATTTTGTTTTGTTTCTTCACCTCCAGAAGAGCTTCCTGGTCTACTTTCTCTATCTGCAGTACATCATTACAGAGCTCATGTCAGTGACAGCTGTGACAACATAATCTTTAATGTCATGGACAACTATGACAATACAATCTTTAATGTCAGTGACAACTATAGCAATACATTACAATTTACAGTACCATACAAAGTTTCTAACACAGCATATAGATAATGAAATACACTTTGCTGTTAGGATGCAGAGAAGAGCAATCAATACCAGGGGCGTAACCAGACCTTTAAAAATTGTACGCACAGATTTTTAAAATTCCCAGCAAAATGTAGACTAACGCAAGAGATGAAGGACAGCGTAATTACAGCATATGTACCACACATCGCAGCTTAATTTTCATTAATAATAAAATGATCATTTAGTCAGAAATATTTAAATTAAAAAAGTTTCAATATTCTTATTACCCAGAACGGTATATTTATTTAAAAGGAGGCTAGCTTCGCATATGTGGAACTCCCTTCGAATAATCCTGGATCCTCTGAGTTGAACTAACATACGGTTTCATTCACCTTACATGTGGATGCATGGTTCCCAAAAACAACCAATTTTATGACACGACAGAGCTTTGATATATCTAAGTTTAATTATTTGTTTGTAAAAATTGCCCCTGTCACCCTGTTAGTTTGGAGGGGTAAGCTGGGTCAAGTCCGTGTCAAAATTCCTTGAAGCTTTGCAGGAAAAATTCTTCCTTTGTTTCTCTAGCTCCTTCTTAAACCTGGTGTCCAGATTTTATCTAGTGCGGGAGCTGCTCTTTGAAAATAACACTCAGGCAGATTTTTACCTGAGATAAATATCGCCAGATATTCTCAAGAAAGAAGGTACAGAAGAGTTGAGGGCCACTGAACCCTCCAATTAAGAGGTAAAGGAAGTTTTAGTTAGATGTACGATTAAGATAGGACTTGTTAAGGTTACAGGCATTGTTTACCTCAGTTTGCAAGACGGGGGGAGGGGGGGGTCAGAACAATTGTGCCTATACAATTGATACAGAGGATTTGTTTTTACAGGTGACTTTAATAAGCAGAGGATTTCTTTATATTCCGTGAAAAATACACTAAATTTATATGAAATAATACCATGGTTGGCCAAAAAATTGTACGCACAGTGCATCCGTGCGTATGCCTAGTTACGCCCATGCATACTGTAACATTACAATAATTAGACAACCTGTTAACAATACAAATGACAGTATTTGGCCTTGCTGGTAATTTTATCCTGATCAAAAGCTTCAACTTAAGAATAAGTACATTTAAGAGAAAAAAAATGGAACTTTTTGAATTTTTAATATACATTTGGCAAATATTATAGGCTATAGTAAACTAAGTGTAAGTCCATGTACCTGCAATATAACATCTAGTGTGACGTTGACAGCATTAGCAGGGAAGTAGACCTTGATGTTGGGATCCACTGTGGATCTGAACAGTCCGCCAGCCTTGGTCACTCGGAAGCAATCTGCTCGAAGACGGAGAAGACCACTCTGATTCCTGGAGAGAAATGTCTGATGGTTGACTTTGTAGTCTCTCTGTGCTGGAGAGCTGGAGAGCAGCGTACACTCCTGGTCTTCTATTTCCCTGGAGATGTGGAAATCCAGGATAAAGATTTAATTAATATAGTGTTTGGTATAATTTGACTTAACACTTCTGGTGTTGGTTGATAGTACTCTTTGGGTCATACTAAAAAATAGTGACAAAGGGTTTAATATCGAAATCACATGATAAAATGTCCTTGTTTTTAGCATTGATTTAACTTTTGCCTGCATCCCAATTGTTGTTAAGTGGTGGCTGCAGCAATACAAAGAAATTTTGTGCATTTTGTTATTATATTTACCTGGCACACACACTGAATACCTTTTAGGTGTTAGTCTACTAATTCTAATACCATTTTAATAAATATTGTGTTCATTACCCACAAATTTAAAACATGTCATTTATTTTAGTGTTTTCCTAGATTTTTCTTCATTATTTACAAAACATGGTCTAGCACGAACCCATCTGGCTTTATAGAATCATAAGCTCATCCTTTCCAGATTATTCTAATACAAATCTGATTGGGAATTAATTTCTTGTTCCTCCTAAAATGAGTGAGTAATAACCATAGGCTGATGCATATTCACTCCCCATTAAGTGGAAATTGACAAACAGTGCACTGTATTAATTGACCATTAGAAAGTAATTATGGCCAAGGACACCCTAATCACCAATTATAACCAGAGGTTAGGAAGAAGTAAGGAGAAGATGACAGAATTAAGAAGTTTGGGGTATTTTTCACCGAGCACTTTGAAAAATATAAAATCAGCTCTTTATATGTATATGCAGATATCCATTCAATAAAAAATGTTACATTATGATGAAGCTATTTTACCCTTATAAATAGTTCTTTGGTAACAGCTAACACGGCACAGATGCTATCACAGACTGTACTATGGATGCGCTCACACGCACGTGTGTGTGTGTGTGTGTGTGTGCAGACACATATTTAGGACTGTGTATTCCTGTTACACTGCCAGTATGTCCTCACCTTTTGAAGAGTGCCTTGGTGATGGAGGGGTGCACAGATCTGTGGGATATCACAGGCTGGAGCAGGTCTTCATTCAAGAATGCCTCCACCTGGTTGGCCACTCCCAGCAGCCCGTAGTCTGTGCTCTGACTGTAGGCACGCTGCACCTGCCGGCGAGGATCAAAAGCTTTCTGGTGATATGGCTCAGTGCTATTGTCCATGTGTTGTGAGAATTTCAGTTTGGAATTCTGTTGGGTCTGTTTGCGATGGCCGCTCCCTGGTCGTTCTAAATCCCCATTAATTAGCATGGCATTCTCAGGGATCCCCCCGCGTTGTCTGGCCTGGCCTGCTGGGTGGTGGTGAGACTGCTTAGCCCTGGCCTCTGGATGCACATGGCCATTCATCACTGGAGATGCCCTACCATCACCATTCACCAACCCATTCTCTCTAGGTGGCGACACATCTTGGCCTGCACGTGACCGCTGAATTCGTGATCTCACATTCCTTCCATGTGACCTGTTCTGACGCGTCCGTTGCTGCGGTTCATTCTCCATGATTCCAGATATCCCTGAGTCGTCACCATTCATGTGTATGGTAGCATTATCACTGGAGTCATAAACACCACCATTTTCCTGCTGGGAGTTCCTTGTATGGCGTGGTGGGTTGTGGCGGTAGGTTGTCACCAGTGTGTCAATGTCTGTGATTTCCCCTCCCTCCATGTCATCTCCATCCATCAGGGTTTGGGTGGAGATTGGATTTCCTCTGATGTTGAAATACTCCAGGTCCATGTTGTACAGAGGCTCTGGAATCTTGACCAGGAGGTTGAAGCCAAGGTCTAAGGTGCGCAGGTGGCGCAGCTGAGCAATCTCCAAGGAAACATACCTGATTTGATTGGAGCAAACTTTGATCACTTCTACATTAGGTAGACCACACAAACCTAAAGGCAGGTTCTCTAATTGGTTGTTATTTGCGTTGATGTAGCGTAGATTCCGATAACGACTGACAGAGAAATTGCGCAGCATATTCTGTGCGACGTTGAGGTATTCTACAGTGGGGAGGTTGTTTGGGATGGAGTGCAGCTGATTGCGCTGGACATGCAAAGTGCGCAACTTTTCCATCTTGCTCAGATCATGTGGTAATGATTTCAGCAAGTTTCTGGCAAGATTAAGGTGGCGAACACTCTTCATGTTAAGAAGCACACGTGGGACTGTGACAAATCTATTCCCTGCTAAGTTGAGTTCCTTCAAGAACTTGAGGTTTTCCAAGTCATTTGGCAAGTTTGTCAGCTTATTATTCTTCAGAATGATGACCTCCAGGTTTCTCATGTTGCATACCACAATGGGAAGATTCTCAAACATGTTGTTCCCCAGACTGAGCCAGCGTAAACCCCGCATGTTTTGCATGGAGAAAGGAAGGTGCCACAGACTGTTCATTTGCAGGTCCAACACACGCAGATTAACAAGATGGCCTAGCTGATGGGGGGCACTCTCAAATTTATTGGAGCGAAGTTTCAGCACCTTTAGGTTTTGAAGATAATTGAAGTTTTGTGGCAAAGTCCTAAGCTTGTTGAAGGAAAAGTCCATCTCCTGTAAGTAGTGTAGGTTTGTCAGCGTGTCGGGAAGGTGGGACACTTGATTCATATGCATGTCAAATATCCGCAAGCGATGGAGACCTGCAATGGCGGGAGGGACAGCCTGGATGCGATTGTTTGCCATCTTGAATACCTCGATGCGTGTAAAATTGAACACCTCGGTGGGCATTTCAACTAGGTCACGGTTTGATAAATCCAGTTCAACCATCCCGCGGTTACTTAAGATCACATTCATGCGTATGTTCTGTCCCCGTGGGGTCTCGGTGTCAATGAGATCAGAGTACATCTGCCATGTGCTGTTGCTGGCCTGGCGGGTATGTATTGTAGAGGGTGAGGGTACCTCTCTATGGGTGTGATAGTGGCTGTGGGGGACAGCTGGCCCCCTGGCATCCTCCAACATAAAGGCATTCATTGCTTTAGCTTTGATAAACCTGCCTGTGGTTACTGAAAATATAACAACAAAAATAATAATATATTTATTATTTAGATTTTTAAATCCATAAAAATGTGTTCTGTAGATTTCAAAATAAAAATACAAAGTTAAAAGGAATTTTTTAATTGAAAAGTAATAGTTTTAAAAGTGATTAGTTAAATGTTACTTGAAAAATTAAAATAAATGTTGCAGAAAATGTAAATTTTGCTGTATGAGGAATTAGACCTTAGGTGATATGACTAGGTCCTAGCCCTCTGTGTGGCATATGACATTGACTGAAGATACAAGACGGTTGTAATGTGAGTAATGAGGAGAAATAATTATAAGAACTTTAGGAAATGCCTTTACCTTTAAAATTACACAAAGAGAATTATACATATTGATAAGATTTGAAATCCCTTTAAGTTAGGTGAAACAAAAAGCTACACACCTGCAGTTATTTCTTTGTGAAGTATTACCTCTTGATTTATGTACTCTATCAAGTGTTTGCAGAGAAAATATCAATATTAATTACCTGTTGGTCATTGTGCAAAACAAGGTACAGCATTCAGTTGGCTGTAATAAAAACACCTTTAAAAGACAGGTATTTCTTAGCCATATTAAATTTGGAATAAACTTGGAAATTGATTAATTTTTCTCATGTTCAATCCAGGCTTTTGACTTCCATGAATGAAGAGAAAATGCTACATTATTTAGAAAAAATACAACGCACTTTAAAAGGTATTTAGGCTATCTGCTGGGTTAATTATTTGCCCCCAATTTTGTCCCTATCATCAACATTTGACAACTTGCCACTAAGAGGTAAACTTTGAAAGTTGTACTCTCCAATTTGTCTCATTTGCCCAGGTACTTGTGTACAGCTCAAAAATACCAGACTTCTTCTTACCTTTATCTATTGATGTTGACAGTACAGAAAATGAGAGCCCCCTATCAGAATGACCTCCCGGTTCCCTCCATGTTGTAGTGTGTGTTGAGAGAAAATATCAATAGTTGATCCCCAGTGAAGGCAGGCTAGCTGAGCTGGCTATTGATTAGTAATGGAGAAGGTGCATGAATACACAGTTACCTTTCTATACCTGTGCGTGCTGATGTAGGCCCTATTAAGATTTTTTACAGGGACAGATTTACTCAGACACCAGTATATGTTAATAAAGATAGATGTCTTACCTGCTGTAAATTCCACTGTAAAAGTATCATTTCTATGATATCATGTGTGACCCCACACTTACTCTGCTGTGTGGTAATGTGTCTGAAAGAAATATCAATAAATCCTTTAGAACTGAGCACAAATTGATAATTTTTTTTTAACCTGAAAATATAGTCAAAGTATTCTCTCAAGTAACTTGCCAACTGGTGGAGGTCATAGAAAGGTTGCTTAGAAATGATTTAAGAAGATCAGCAAACATTCAAATCACATTACTGATAAAAGAGGTCTAATGGCAATGGCATTATTTTGTTGGGTTGCCAGGTTTTCATGTTGGGACTGTAGTTATTATTTGTTTAAAATTTGCAAGTTTTGCATCATTATGTGCTAATCAAAAATATACACACAATTTGATAAGTGAGACAATTGCACAAATACATTTGTAAACTACTAGAAAATATACTGGTACATATAGGCATAGTATTGACAAGAAGTAATAAATATACTGGTACATATAGGCATATTATTGACAAGAAGTAATAAATTATTGATTATTTTCCTAAGAAAGTATATTCCATATTCTGTGATAATTCCTCTTTGAAGTAGGTCAACACACTGTTTTAACAATTGTACTTAGTTTTATATTTCACTGGCCATTTTATTATATTAGTCAATATATGATGGCAACTTTGAATTTATTTAGTTGTGGATTTTCATGTGAACCACCATGTTAAATAGTTCCAGAGATGTGGTTTCAAGAATCATGGTTCTTTATTTTTATTCTGGCCCAGTTTTACACACAGAACAACAGTTTACTCTTTAGCTGTGTCTGTCATTTTTACAGATCATTGGCTGGTAGTGTTTTTTTTTTTTTTTTTTCTTCTATAAAGCTGCCACTTAATTTCTCAAAGAAATATTGTCTGTTGCGTATATTATTTTAAGATTGCTCTGCTGTGAAAAGCTATCTGGTACATGCTTAAGGGATTACTCTTAAGCACAAAGTTAACATTATCTGAAGATGATCATTAGACTTACCTTGGCTCTTGTCATTCACTGCTGGGATCTAAGATGGTGACCATTTTTTTTCTTGCCACACCTAATGTGAGGGGCCAGAATAGAAGAAAGTGGGCAACAGTTGGACAAGTTCTGACTTAGAGCTTTTTTTAGCATTGTTTATTCCTTGGTCAAATTTATGTTATTTATATTTATTTGCATTTCTTTTTTAAGTGAAAAATATTCCTCAGCATTTTCTTAATAATGATGCTAAGCAGCAGTGACTTGCACACTTCTCTGGATGTATGGCAATATTCTTAAAGTTTATTGGAAGTGATTTAAACACAAAGCTGAATCATGTGATTGCAGACATGTTTTGAAATAAAGTACACAGCTTTTATCTACTAAAATAATTGACATTAATCAGTGTAAACCCCAGCAACACATTTTAGTACAAATATCCTCATTACAATATCCCCAGTCCAGCTGTCCCACCTCACATGTACCCCTTATGGAGCCCATTGTAGAGGCCCACACTCAACAGTTGTGAATAATTTACCATGCAGTGGAATGTCACCTTGATGATTAGATTATTAATTGGATTTTCTATTGATTAAGTACACTGCTGATAGATTAAACCTATATAGGGCACATTCCCACTAGTCTAATGTGGATCAATATTAAACCTACACAAGGCGCATTTCCACTAGTCTAATGTGGATCAGTGTATAACTGTTCAGCAATTGATCGCTTTATTGATTATTCAGAGATGCATTGGAAACAAAGAACTATTGATAAAATTCTTAAGGCATATGAAATCATAGTTCCTGCATTGACTTATTGATCTTTCTAGTCCACATAATATAACAATAATGTTGTTGTTAATGTTGTTGTCTAGTATGTTACTGGATAGTGATACTTACCTGGTAAAAGAAGATAGTTTGTTAATAAAGAGGGGTGGGGTTTGTTAAGAGAGAGTTGTTGAGAGGTGGGGTTCAGTTTATCCATAGACTGAAAGCTTTGGAGTTTGGACATATTATTGATACCTTTATTGAAAACATGGAAATGTTGTTGTTCAGTTGCACTCAGTTTGCTGATGTAGCTGTTTGTGTAAGAGAATGTCAGTTTTTACTTCTTTTCTAATTGATTGGATATCTGCTTTTATTGTGTTTAATATGACCTCTTTATTGAGAGATACCTTTAGTTAATGAAAAGTGTAATACCAAATGGCTGTATTGCATGACTATGAAATAATGCATGCAACACAACCCTCATTGCATGTCATGTTGCTATGATACCATTCTATGGTTGCCATGGTAATCACTGTGGATCATTTATCTTCATGAAAAGTTTTGTTCTTTATTCAAGGAATTTTTTTATTCGTCTTGAACTGATCCAAGTAAGGTCTTCAACCAGCTCTTAGAAGTCCCTTTGCATGTATGAATTTAAATGAATTTATATATATCCAAGCTAGATGGCAGCACTGAACAAGGAGAGAAACATTCTAACTTAAGTGGTGATAGAGTCCATCATATTTGTAGCTGTAGCCTGTCTTGATTGTTTTAGATGCAATAAAACAAAGCCAGATGGCAGCACTGACTAAGGAGAGAGATGGTTTGCGGGTTGCTATAAGAACCTACAAGTCACTGTTTGATACCACCAAGCAACTCATAGATGAACTGAAAAGTGAGTTTTTTTATCACCAAGATTTATCATGAATTTTAAAGTAAGCTAAGTGAATTAAAAAGAAAATTTTGCAGTAATTAAGGTTCGGTTCTTTTTATTTGAAAGGTGCAATGTTTGAAAAGCTGTCCATGACTAAGTAAATTCTAGCATGTCACTGATATAAGAAAGAGGCAAATTGTAGTATGTCTGTGATGTAAGAGGAAATAAAGACACCACTTGATTACAGTTGCAGTGCATGAATCTAACAAAGAGAAGAATCGGCTAAAAGAAGAACTGAAGAGACAAAATATCCCAGCTTCACAAGTTCAGACAGTATGTATAATAATTCCTATAAAGTTAACTATATATATATATATATATATATATATATATATATATATATATATATATATATATATATATATATATATATATTTTTTTTTTTTTTTTTTTTTTTTTTTTTGTTTCACTTGAGATGTATTGGGTTGTTCTGTTAGTTTCAAATTTTAATTGGGTGCCAAAAAAAGAAAGAAATGATAATGAGAATATTTTAAAAAAAGTTATTGCACTCTTGGTAATATTTTGCCTCTGTTTTTATGCAACTCCCATCATTACTGTCAGTCAAACCTCAGTTAGGATATATATGAAAGTTTGTGTGTGTTAATAAATGCTTAGTGTGTGGCTGATGAAGAAGTATTTTTCACATACAGCCAGAGTTAGTAAAGATATACATTAAAGTGTCATATGGCTTTAATTTCAATACACCAGGTGGAAAGTGTGGATTCCTTGGTTCAGCAAAGGATGAGACACCGTGATCTGTTGCTGAATACTTCAAGGAGAGTTTGTAGTCTCCAACCAGCTCCCAGACACCCAGAGGTGTTAGGCAGGGTAAGTGACTGTTGATATATACTCTCTAGCTTTCCACATGTACCTTATCAACTGTGATCAGAGGTGTTAGGCAGGGTAAGTGACTGTGGATATCTACTCTCTAGCTTTGCACATGTACCTTATCAACTGTGATCAGAGGTGTTAGGCAGGGTAAGTGACTGTGGATATCTACTCTCTAGCTTTGCACATGTACACTATCAACTGTGATCTGAGGTGTTAGGCAGGGTAAGTGACTGTGGATATCTACTCTCTAGCTTTGCACATGTACCTTATCAACTGTGATCAGAGGTGTTAGGCAGGGTAAGTGACTGTGGATATCTACTCTCTAGCTTTGCACATGTACCTTATCAACTGTGATCAGAGGTGTTAGGCAGGGTAAGTGACTGTGGATATCTACTCTCTAGCTTTGCACATGTACACTATCAACTGTGATCAGAGGTGTTAGGCAGGGTAAGTGACTGTGGATATCTACTCTCTAGCTTTGCACATGTACACTATCAACTGTGATCTGAGGTGTTAGGCAGGGTAAGTGACTGTGGATATCTACTCTCTAGCTTTGCACATGTACCTTATCAACTGTGATCAGAGGTGTTAGGCAGGGTAAGTGACTGTGGATATCTACTCTCTAGCTTTGCACATGTACCTTATCAACTGTGATCAGAGGTGTTAGGCAGGGCAAGTGACTGTGGATATATACTCTCTAGCTTTGCACATGTACCTTATCAACTGTGATCAGAGGTGTTAGGCAGGGTAAGTGACTGTGGATATCTACTCTCTAGCTTTGCACATGTACCTTATCAACTGTGATCAGAGGTGTTAGGCAGGGTAAGTGACTGTGGATATCTACTCTCTAGCTTTGCACATGTACACTATCAACTGTGATCAGTTCTCTTATTCTTGTACAAACATATTCATATGCATGACAGTGTACAAAAGCAGGTGGATGACAAAATATATATTAACCTCAAACTCAAAGGTACATTGTTATGCATTTAAATATTACACTGTCTTTTTTTCTCTGTCTACATATCCTGCACTGCAAAGCTACTTTGCCATTTCAGGCCTTAATAACTTCTTCAGGCCTTAAAAACTATAAAACCCTTCAAATTAAAGTACCTGATCAATAGTTCCTTTTTAAGTATGCGGGAACAAATCAAGCAAGGATTCATGACTAGGAGAAAATTGTTTTTTTGTCCAGCAGGAAAAATTATTTTGGCAGGTAAATCCTGTAAAGAGTATCTTTGATAAGTCAAACTAAGTAAAAACACGTCCCCACATACACAAAAATTAGGCTGATGTAGATCCAGACATACACAATGTGACATAGCTTAAATCTTCCACACAGCTTCTGCCTGGTCTGGATGCTAAGGTTGTTGGTTGTGTTCCAGATAGCCCACTTGGCCCAGATCCGTGACCATGAGGTGGCACGTGTCATGTCCTGGCACATGTCCTCTGATATGGACTGTATTGTGACACACACACTGAAAAAGGTAAACTTTTCAAAATATCTGGAGATTTTGCATTGGTAGAGATATAATAATGGGTAGTGTGGTAACCCCAAAATACTTTTAAATTTTTGTCAGGCATGGAAATGTTCATCATTTTAAAAGGCTTCTCTTTACAGAAGAATTTGAATTTGAACTGGTATATTATTGGTATTTGTGAATTTTTCACTTTTATTAACATGTTCTGTTTCCTGTAGTCCTGACAGTGTAATGAGAATGTATTTATCTTCAAGGCAAAAGAAATCTACCGTGACACTGATGGCCGGCAACAGGTGCTCTCCATAGACACTATGTACAGGAAGAATCTACCAGACTGGAACAAGTAACTTTTATTTATGATGATTCATAACTCGAGTATTGATTTTATCTTACCGCAGTGTTTTTGTCATTTAGTGCTGAAACCAGTTAAAAAGCTGTTTCGAGTAGAATAAAATACAAGCTCTTAACTACAATTTTATAATGTAAATCATATTTTATTTTGCTGTGATTTAGTTCATGATTGTTGGACATAATGAGCTGTTTGAACTTATTGATTGAATATAGATTATTTCTGGAAATGTAGTGGTCTGTATGTGTATATGGATATGTGTATACAGTACTGTGCCACCACATGGCAGTGTTGCTGTGGAGCAGGTGTACAGTGAATTGTAATGTTGAAATTCCACCAGAATAGATAGCTACGTTTCTTATTGTAGAGCTCTACCTCATGTACGCTTCAAACCAACCTGGAAACCACCTGGTAATCCAAAATATGCCAGAGAATTCCTGGAATTTCCTAATGATCCCGAGAGTTGCAAAACAGGTAATGAAAATACCTTTGCTATGTTTTGTCCATGTTCTATTTTATAATACTGATATTTTTATTTATTTATTAATTTTTTTATTGGGGGGGGTGTCAAATGTGTTATAATTATTATTAATTATTTACTAAAAACCACCTTTAAAAGATGAGTGAAAGTATAAATATATATACAAAATAATATAATATATAAGAACGGTACGGTAATTCTCCAATCTATACGAACGATTAAAATTAATTATTTTTGGAAGATAATCATTTTGTTCGTAAGGCTTGAAATTCAGTCTGCTAAAAATTGCCACGCGTTCGTATCCATTGAAATACGAATGGAATACGGCTGTACCGGAAATTATCTCCACTTACCTACATTGCTAAGTGTAAGCATTACTTTCAGATTAAATCACTGTGATCAGCTTTTAGCACAAACAAATTATTCTTGCGATATTGCAATGAATGAAAACAAACTAAACAAAAGTCGGGAATTCAAGTTAAGAAACAATTCCTTCATACTAAAGAGGTACATTTCTCCCAAGACAAGACAACATCGTTTTTCCCTGTTATGTTTTACCAAGACAGGACAACATCGTTTTTTCCAACTTCTGTCAAAAACAGACAAGAATATTTGCGTATCCAGTTGCATATTTTATTTAATGCGTATTTACTTTTAATATGATTTCACATATAGAAAATCTGCAATACTAATAATGTCACACCCCCCATTAGGCCTACATAAATTTCTTCCGCCAAAACAAAATACTTGAAACTCCTCACAGTAGATATCACTGACGTTAATAGAGATTATACTTGATATGAAAAATAACATCAGCTCAATTCACGTCTATTTATGTAAGTCATTTACAGCATATTAATTTGCACGCAATCAATGTAAACTTAATTAGAAAAAATACAGAAAACTGCAGGTAAATTTGTATAAAGTCATACGGCACCTTTATTTTTCACAATCACCAATATCAGTAAGGTTTACCTAATACACGGTAGTTGTTCATGAGACAAGGTCTTTAACAAGGAAAAACAAACAAACAAAAAAGCATGAACTTTATCACAACTCAAATTAGAAAAATAAATACAATACAAGACAGAACTCCTCTTAAAAAATTTAATTTCCTAATGACTACCAAAAACAAAGAAAAACTCGATCATTGACTATGGATTTCTCATACTCTTCTGTTCTGCGTGGGTTTCACGTTTATAGATTTTACTGGAAACCAGTTATCGGTGAAACACCGATGGTGGATGTTGATGATCAGTCGGCCGGCAGAAGTTAAGAAATGATAATAAACAGTAAGTAATTTATGTGTACTGATGCTTTCAATAATTTCTAAATAACAATAGGGTTTTAAAACTGGCCTGCAGCTGCCGGCGGGCAGGTTGAGTCCTTCTATCGTCTCATTCAAAAACAGCACAAATACATGATAACAATCTCTCCTGTCAAGTGGCAGTTCCTTTGTTTGGAACGGTGGTCTGAAAACTCGCTTTGACGAATCATGGGGCGAGTTTCAATTGGGCACACTTTCTTGCGTTCGGAAAATTTAAATTGTGCCCAAGGTGAGTTTAGCGATCGTTCGTACAGAACGGAGACAAAAAAAATCAGATTCAGAGAAAAAACGTTTCGTTCGTAATTATTGCGGCGTTCGTATAGATTGGAGAATTACCGTAGTTAAAACGATTATTATGAAAGTTGATTACTTATATTTCCAAAAAAAAGGTAGTTATACTTCAAGATTTAATCTTTCAGGGTTACTCATGAGCCATGAAGGTCAAGGTCAAGCTTGTACATGTTAAATGAGATGATTTCTTACATTTTTAATGATACATTTGATACCTAATATATATATTTATATGGTTTTGACAAAACATGCTTTTACAGTAGAATGTTGAGGTTGGTGTGTCAGAGATTCATTTGCTATTTATTCATGTACAGCTGTTTGTCTTTATGCTGATGCTGATATTGGTTGCCAGTGCATATTATTGTATGTCTAGGTCTTATTTGATTTGCAGTATTTGGTAGTCTTCTTGGAGAAACCATAGTCTGTGATAGCCTGGAGACAGCCACAGCCTACAGGCAGGAGGTGGGTGCTTGCCAGTCAAACTTAGAGAAACAATTTTAAGGCAGTAACCAAATTTATTTGAAATTATTATTGTTTGTGTTATTATTTGCCAAAATTTCAGTGTAATACCCAGAGACTCTCATTTACACTACTATATTATGTAGAATACACACCCATTAAGGTTAAACTTCTGTTCTGCAGCTTGTCAAGTACACCTACTGCCCAACAATTCTGAGTCGAGATGGTGAAAGGATACGAAGCAATGGGAAGTTTGGTGGTAGCCTGAACAAGGCACCAGCCATTGAGAAGATGAGGGGGGCAGTGTTTGGAGAACCATTACCAATAGCTTACCATGCTGTCTGTACACAGTTAGGTAAGGGACAGGATACCACTGGGTCATTTGATGTCCTGAAACGTATACAACAGCCAAAATATGTCCAAACTGATAACTGTTTTAAACTGTGGTACCACAGGTAAAGACAGTATTTGTTGTATTTGGCAGAGTAATGCATATGAAATATGACCTGCATTTTGACTTCTGACCCATTATCAAGGTCAAGTAGAGAAATAGTGGTGAATTATGGTTATTTAAAAAATCATCTTTTTACTGCTACATTTCATAAAGTTTGAGACCTGTGCATTTATAAGCTGAATAAATCTCATTGATTATTTTACAGAAACATTGCAGAACTTCCGTGCGGCTCTCCAGAAGTATGAGGAGACCCTGAGTGAGCTGGAGGAGCATGAAGGGCACCTGAAGGACCCCGAGATGCAGATGAAATATAAAGAATGTAGGGAGGCTGAAGAACAGATGAAAGTTATTGAACAGAAACTGGGTATGTGTAGACCTTGAAAGTTTGCAATCAATTTAAAAAAGATTTGCTGATTGTGTACTGATGGTTGGTCAGAATTAACACAGGAAACAGTGAACAGTAAAAAATATCCACATTTTTAGACAGGACCTACCTGGTGTTGAAGGGATAATAAACATTTTGTAAATTTTTTAACACTTTTACCATCCATCTCGCCTATATATCATAACTTTTTTTTAAATCTCTGTATATGTACCATTTTAGTTGTCAGGTTTATGAAATGATTGTACTTCTGGCTCCAGGTATTGGCCAGATGAATCTCGGCAAGCGCCCAGTGCCACAAGGTGGAACAGCAGGCAGTAGATCAGCTACACAGTCAAACCACAGCCCATCACCAGCCAAACGTCCTCGGGCCGCTCTCTCAGGGTCAAACTCCTCTCCTGTTGTCAACGGAAATGGAATGGTGTCTCTGGTGTCCACATCGTCCTCCAATCCTGACTGTCACCACAGCAGTGTGACCTCTGTGCTGTCCCCTACCCGGCAGAGTGCCCGGCTGGCAGCCACAGGGTCTGCCTCACCCTTGACTAACTTACACCTTAATAAAAGGATAAAGAAGTCGTGACTGAGAACCACTCTGATGGTTTGATGAATTGTTGAGAATGTACAATGAGAAGTAGTGAAATAATCTTCCCCTTGTCATTGTATGATACACCAAATACCAATGCTGACAAACCTCAAGTCATTGTGGAGAATAGTGGAGAATTACTCCTCAGAATCATTCTGTCAGTGGAAATTAAAGTTCATGATGAAAGATATTGTAAAGAAAGACTTGAAGGGTAAAGGCTTCTGAATGCCAGTAGAATCCTTCCTGGGATCAATTTCTATTTTTGCAGGTAGAATTGGATTAAGCCTAGATTACATTTGCCATGCTGTTTCCATACAGCACGTGTGTACTGCCCGTAAATCCCTTTTCATGCAGCTTCTGAGCCGAGGCAGATGGAGGCCATGTGAAATTATATTAAGTTGCTTGAATTTACAGACTCTGTAGCCCAGAGGACTTAGTGAAGCAAAAACTTTTGACAAATTTTGAAAGTCCTAGCCGTAGCATTATTGTGCATGGCATAGCACAGTTCCAGTACACACATTATTTGCAGGACTTGAGATGATTTTGATAATGTTTGCATCTGTTGTTGGTCTGTTTTCCTTCCACCTTCAGTGGTTTAAGGAGGTGTAATAAAAGTAAAGATATATAAAACTTAGTGTAATTCACTAGCATGAATTTAGAGTTGTGCGCTTCCTCATTCTGACCACATGGGCATTAAATATCTAAGGAATCTACACTGACAAGATCACAATCATCAAGGAAGCCATACAGCAGCTGCACTGACACTGATAGGGCTCTGTACAATTACTAATCACTGACAAAAAGAATTTTTCCTTTGTGCTAAAGGTCATGTAAGTGAAGTAGCACAGCACCCATACTAAATGTAGAAGTTCTTGCCGTGGCCACTTACAGTGTCATAATAACCACTCTAAAAATTGTATATGGCATCCATGGCAAATGTGATCTAGGCTTAAATGTAAGAATTTTTTCACAATGGTTAAATCTATCAGTTGTGAAAAAGTATACTAGGAAAATCAGCAAACAACTATCTGAATTTAAATGGGTGTAAATTCATCTAATTTAAAAGATTTTATTTTTAACAGTATTTTGTAGTTATTATTAAATTCATTAATGTTTATCCATTTTTAATTTGATGGTCATATTGTTATGTCTTATATTTTTCTGCTAAAAGTTGTTTTTGTATAATTAATGTTGATTCAGTAAGAAACTTCAACCCAAGAATATGGTTAAAATATATTAAAAATGCAAAGTGAGCATTTTCACAAGTGTTGTTGGGTTACTTGAAGTGATGAAAGTTGATAAGAGGTTATAAAATTGCAATTCCAACAGACTTGATAATCTGCATATCTGACATTTGGACTTCTTATAACTAAGGTGCATACAACTTTTTGCTTTAATATTGGAACCCAGTCGTCTACCATGCACAGTTTAACCTCCCAGGTTATGATGCTCTGATTTTTATTAAATTTTTCCTATTCTTTTGAGATTATTCCTATTTTTTCCTATTTTTCCAATTTTTTTAATCTAGAAATGATGTTATATGCCAAGTCATGTCGGTTAAATTGTGAAATAAAATCTTGACACCTCAGTCAATATTTAACTGTTTAATATGAAGGTTAGGAGAAGTTTGGCAAAGATATTAACTAACCGTGCTTGGACCTATTTACGAAAACTTGATCCATGCCCCAAAATGAGATGTTTAGATGACTACATGTGTGGAATACACTGAAGTTCACTGGCCAAGCATCAGACCTGGACCTGCAGTGGGATGCCACATGCAAGTTCATCAAAACACTGACCAAGGATGAGAAGAAAGTATTATAATCCATCAACTACAAAAGAACAACAGTTTATACTGTGATTTGTTTGTGCTTGTAGAAATATGTAGAAACTTTTTGCAAGCTCCACAACTGAAAACTTCTTAGCTGCAGGCCCTCGCCTCACCTTTCAGTGTATTCCATGTGCACAGGAGATTGTGGAGAGTAGGTTTAATCCTGTACTGATATATGCAATATGAAGTGAAGATTGTAGAATTATAAAAATAGTTACAAACAATTTGAAGCTCTTCACCAGTTTTTCTCATTTTTTCTTATAATGAAATTAGATATTTGTAAGTTGGTTAATTAATTTTTACTTGTATCCTATTTGTAACCTTTTTTGACTTTGACTCTCAGAAAGCTCTAATGGGCAGTTCCTTGTATCTTCTTCCATACTGAAAATAGTTCAGAGCTGAGAAAAAAATGGGTATGCAAACAATGAGAGAAAGGGTTAAAACTGGCCAAATCATTCACAATTCTTGTTGCAGTGCTTGCTACAAGTATTTTCTTGTTCCTGCAATGAAACTCCTGTTTAGGTTGTTAATTCCCATTAGCTATCACCAACCCACTCAGCTCTAAATAGCAAATGGCAATTGTTGCTTAAGAATCCTGGAAAAGTATCTCAGCAAAATAGTCAGCAGTAGGGACAAAAGAAAGTTGTCCAGTGAAAAACCTCATTATTCATAGATGAAGATCAAAAACCACAAAATGTTAAAAAGTGATGTTTTTGACAGTTTATGTTGTTTTGACTACATAATAGCACAGTGTATGGAATGTATGTTAAATGTTATGAAGGATGTTACAGTACTGTTACAGTATCGATTATAAAGTTAACTGTGTTGTTGTTTAAAAGTTTTTTAGACAGATGATTGTTGTTACACTAAATTGTGTTATTTACTATTAGTAAGGGCATCTTTACTTGTAGTAAATAACACAATTTAGTGTTAGACCAGTGTGTCTTTAGGGTTGTTTAGAGGGAATCTTTCTTGCGAATAATTCCTATTTTTTCCTATACTTTTGCAATAAAATTCCTATTTTTTGTAATTTTCAAAATTTTTTTCCTATTTTCTGAAAGCCCCTATAACTTGAGGCCCAGACCTAGGAAATGTTGCCATTTCTTTCCAACCAGTGATGATAATTCATGGTCTCAGGTTGTAAGTAAAAATGGACATGTATTTACAGCTTCATAATTTTTTCAGTCTTTGTATTTAAACTGAAGTAGGCCGTCTGTGTATGAACTGAAAATGGCTTGTAGATTTCCACCAGAAAGTTTCACATGAGATGTACACTATGAAATTGTTCACTTTAATAAGTTTGCTGAGATTTTCAATGACTGCTACATTCAAAATGCTGAATAAAAGGTGATTAAATATTTCAAAACCGTTTTTTAACATTTCTCATTTGCATCGGGGCATAGAAATCTTCAGAATTTGATATTCATACTGGTCTATAATGCATTGCATACACTTCAAGAATAGTTATTATAAGAACAAAAGGCACATGTCAGAGATTAACCGTGTGAAGGGTTCTGGAAGGGTTTATGATCGTCTTAAAATGAGTTTCTTCCTGCATCTAATTAGCACATAATGCATCTACCTTTGTACTGATTAAAAACAATTAAAATTTTATTTGAAAATATAAAATATCTGTGTTTATATTATTTTGTAATTGCTAATGTCAAATATATACTTATATAAGAAATGTGACCATGATCAATTTTACAATGAAATTCAACTCCCAAGTAAATGTAGTGGAATTCATAATAAAATATGTCTCCCCCAACAAACTGTGCCATTTCTCTGAAAACGTACCCAGCAGTGATATTTCTACTGGTGTGGAAAATCCTGGGAAAGAAACTTTCGAAAAATAAAGTTTGAACAAAAATTGCCATTGGACATTCAATATGCTATACAAGTTCATGTCATTTGGCATTTAAATCAGGAACGATCTTAACAGGTGTAAAAGAAGAAAGAGAACTACCAAAAAGGTTATCAAAATCTGAAGTACCCTTTATGCTGAATAAAAAGATACCGTGCTGATAAATGGAGTTCACTTAGAACTGAGGCACAACATAAAATAACATAAAAATATGTGCTATCTGTTATATAAGTTGAAAAAAGGAATATAAAAGTCTGAATTACTGTTTGATAAATTATAATGATGGACGAGAAGGTTGAAGCCACACAACTCCCACATGTTCACACTGGAGCGGGCCTGTGACGGGAGTGGAACACCAGCGCTGAATTCCATTGTGGTATTAAGCTACAATAACACAAAAACTTCAGCACTTTACTTAAGTATTCTGATTTTTATTTCAATACTGTTCTCGAGAAATTACTTCCAATAGCTTTAATTTTAAAAGAACTTAGAGCCCTCTTAGAGCACGTATATTATTGGAAAGAAAAGAATGCAATTTTCATCAATCAGCACCCGCTCACCTTCAGGAACTAGTCAAACATTATACTCCAAAACGTAATTTAAGATCACTTAATCATGCAATCCCAGACTTTAAAAAAGTATGGCGACCTAACCCTATAAACGGATGGAACTGCCACCAATGTACTTAAAAGTACAGAGTCTGAGGGCAATTAAAAAAACTGAAAACTTATTTTTTCCAGGAGTTTTATAACTGATTTGACTGGTTTTTAACTTTACCTTATATAATATATACTTATTATCTTCACATATTAGCTGAACATTATAGATTGGCGGATTCCATTCATCTTATTGTGTAAATTTACCCTTTTAAATGGGTTTTATGAATAAACATATTATTAAAATATTTTATATTCTTATTTTGTGCAAATGATTAAAGTGGCCTTTTTGTCCCACTTTTTAAAAAATTGCTACAAAATAATCTAATAATGACATACAAATGTTATTAAATGAATATCAATGACACCTTAACTTAAACCTGATGCATTACGAAATACATGTATATGACGTGCCTTCGAAAGCTGCAGTGGCAAATATTTATTATCAATATGAACGTTTTCATTACACATGACACCCCTGTCAACTAGTGAGCCTATTAACTTATTCAGCATTGCGCCTAGACTGGGCCTGGGCGGGTTTAGACTGGGCACTGTCACATAGGTCGCATTCAGAACAGTGGACACTAGCCCGCGGGTCAAATATGGCACGCTATTAAAAAGTCTAATCCGATGATAAACAATGAGTAGATTCCCCGTGGGTAAGTATTCAAGTGGGTGGGTCATATTTGACCCTCGGACTAGTCAGTCCACTGTTCTGAATGCCGCCATAGCCACACTGTACATAGGCAAAGCAGGCACCATAGCCACACTGTACACAGGCAAAGCAGGCACCATAGCCACACTGTACACAGGCAAAGCAGGCACCATAGCCACACTGTACACAGACAAAGCAGGCACCATAGCCAAACTGTACACAGGCAAAGCAGGCACCAGGTGCTCCTCTGGCCCTTCTTAACTGCTGTCGAAATAAACGGATATGAAAACTAAAGCAAATTGTATAATTTATTACGACTTGCCAGAGTTCTGGTACCTTTATGTCGATTAACATCTGCTGAATCTCATTCTTCAATTAACCCTGTTAAATTATTTTCTCTCCTCTTGACGACCTCTACATACGGTCGGTTTACAAGATCTTAGTAAGCTTTGTTGCCAGTTCTAGCTGTAATGTGACAAGGTAAGGTTTACTTTGTACTCTGTTTGTTTCAGCTCAGGGTTTTATTCATCGATCCATTGTTATTATGAAGGCAGGAATAAAAATAAAACAGTGTAGTGAAAACAATTTTTCTCTCAGTACTGTTACATAAATTAACAGACAAAGGCCACTGTTCCTAAACCAACTAATGAACTATAAAGGAATGAACACCGTGACATGGCCTCTATCTGTCGTCCCCAGTTCTCGGTCTCTGATGTCTCTGATGTCTGGTGTGATGTGGTGAGCGACTGTGTCTACAGAGTGTTTGGCTCAGGTCAGCAATTATGGCGCTTCATTGGGACTTAAATTTCGATGTAATTTCCTTACATAAACAACTCATGCATGTACTTGGTTTCTTTGTCGTATACGATAATACCTTATACTCTGCACGTTAATATGGTCATCCTTTCACCCGTCAAACGATATGTAAGCAACCAACCCCGCGTCGGGCTCTTTCCATAAGGATATGCGGCCCTTAATATGTATTTTTTCATAATGAGACTTGCAGGTCGCATTTTAATTCCAAAATGTGTTAGCACTGTCCGCACTAACTTCCTAGATAATTTTAAATTCCCCTAAATTAAAACGTTGAAAGATGAAAGGATACTCACTGAGTAGTCTGAGGTATTGATGGCCCACTTTTCACCGAAAAATCCCCTGGAAATTTGGTGCAAGTGTCATTGTTATATGTCTGAGGTGTTTTAATTATCATTTGATTTTCAGTTTATACTCATTGTGCTACCCAAAACGGCGGGACATTATCTTTACCGTCACCGCTACGGCCGTGGTAAGTTCAAACTTTTGTATTATTGATTTTTATGTTAAACTTTTTACCTTTGTTCTGGTTAAGATGCACTCTCCTCCTCAGATGTCTGTATTTTTGTGTGTTTCTTCCGTATGCAGTGATGTTTGGACGGGGGAGGGGGGGGGAGGGGGGGAGGGAGGAGGGGGGAGGGGCTGTGGATGAGTGCGTATTGTGCGCCGTCTGTTGTTATATTTTTCTGTCCTATTCGCGAGAGAGAATGCTGCTAACGTGCCTGTCTTTTATTCAGTCATTGAACATTTTTATGAAAAGCTGTCTTGATCTGCTTTTTTTCTTCAGTACAACCTAGTCGACTTGTTCATAGATCCTAGTTTACATGGAGCTGATGTCTATAGCGATTAAATCAAGTATTTTTTTATTCGGCGGCAGTTTTTAATCATTATTATAATTTTTTAAAGCGAATTTTAAGTCACGTGTTTTATTGCCGTCACCAAGAAGGCTGTTTTTACATCTGTTGGTTAGTTAGTTAGTTAGCAGCCTAACTCAACTATTCTAGCATGTCGCGCTGTTCTCAGCCCCCCACCCCCACCCCCACCCCGGGGTCCCGTATGGTTAGCACGGGTTAGGGTTAGTCGAAGAATGGGGGGCAGGATATGGGGCGAATGTTGCCTATATAAAGTAATGGGATATGGGCTACCATTCCTGTCACACCGGGTTGATCTCAGTCCAGTGTGAACGAAGCCCACTGTGACTAAGCAGGTGTTCCAAGCCGGTGACACTGCAGGGAAGGCACATCTGGGGACATCCACTTCACACGGCGGCGTGCCTTTTAACCAGTCAACTTCGACCCAAAACTTGATAAAACCCACGAATAAACAAATAGATAGTTCCACATGTAAACTGAGCATCATTCTCATGTGATAAAAGTTTTTTTCGTTGGAGTATTGAAGACCTGATGGGAAATTATATTTCATGGTGCTGAATTTATAGACCTGCAAAGCCATGTTTACCATCGCCTTATGTGAGAAAGTTGAAAATTGTGACCACTGGTTCAATCATAACCACGATATTATCTGGCAAATAGTGATGCATGCTGTATAACCGGAAATAACCAAAAAAAAATGATGAATGAAATGAGTTTTTGCACCTTTATTCAGAGCTTCCCTGGGTCAACTTTACTGAAACAAAACTGTTGCATTGCCCAAACAACCGGTTATAACCCACACTTTGGATCTATTAGTTCGTGAACTGACTACAGCTTACAGTTTAGTCGAGAGCTGTTGGTCCAGTGGGGGTCTCGTCTCGCGGCACGGGGGTGTGGGTGCTGGTGTATGTGGGTATGTAGATGTAGGTACTTGATGCGCTTGCAGTGTTCACCTTCTTCCAGTAGCCTATATGGAACGGTGCTATAAATCCAAAGCTGCCCAAAAGCTGTCCTCGGCCCTAAGGATACTTATGGAGATAAGTGCAGAAAACCTTTAAATCTCAACATTGGTTCTTCATGTCACATTGTCATGATAAACACGTGGTCAGGGCAAATTGTCTACTATCATCACATCTTCTTCCCGTCAGTGTGGTCCTTATTATAACTACCTACATGATGCTTCAAAGGGTCAATCTGTATACGTTAAAATTAATTTTTTGAAATGTGACGCTATTTTACTACCTACCGTTTGCCCCTGTCTTGGGTATAGAGGCAGGTGAAAAAAAACAGTCCCACACCCACCATATGAAAGTAGGAGGAGGCAATATTTCATTGATACTTTCGCTGCGAAAACATTTTGGAAAATAAATATTATGGAATATGTGACAATGTGCTGTTTTTACATGGCCTGAGAACGATTTTTCATTGCTGTCGTACAGCAGATTAACAGCTAGATTACTTAAACAGCTAAAATTCTTTACAGCCTCTGGTAAAACCGATTTTGAACTACAGTCGATAAGGAGGCAAAGCACTCCTGGGAAGGAAGATAAAGATTATTGAATTAGATCAAGTGAGGGTAAATGCAACTAAGACTAATTCAAATGTAAAACGTGTGTACCTTCTGTAACATAATCAGCGGCATGCACATTGTTTTATAGAGATTATTTTCCATTTTCCCGAGAATTTCATTAACTTCAACATCATTATGAATTGCATTTCCCTCGTTGGCCGCCAGGGGAAGACCTGTTCATCAACCAATTCCAGAGAAAACCAGTACTTATCAGAACACGGCGTCCTTTAGAAAGTAAACATTATTATCTGTGTTGCATCCACCTAACCAAGGATAAAAATCGTAAACAAACTTTGAATGAATGTCTGAGTTATGACAGACAAAGTATTGGTTAGTCGGCAGTCGTAATACAGCTTGGCAGCCTTAGCCAGTAAACGCGCATATTTTCTCCACTGAGGTTGGCAAAAAATGGTGACAAAGGTTTCTCAAGTGAGTCCGTTGTAGGCAAAAAAAAAAAAAAATTCCCGTGAATCCCTATTTTGGCAGAGTCCCTATTTTGGCGAAAATCCAAAATGGCTACTATTTAATGGGGCGGGTCGAGATCACCTTAAAGTCCATACCTATCTTGGTAACCCAATGTCACAGAAACATGTTTTAAGTATCAACTCCTGCTAAGTGAGGTACCCCCAATCATTTGTTAGTACTTTCAAGGTCACCAGAGATCAAGTTAAACTTCGTCTAAATACGATACAAGGCTGAGTGTTTTACATTATTTAGACATTTAAAATGATAAAACTCTCAAGTAACTGCACCTTGTGTCAATAGTCCACTCATATTAGAGAAAAACATGGCGATTTAAATGATCCATGAGTTATTTAGTGTACATAGAGAATGCCTTTAAATCTTAATAACATGACATCAACTAATTTCATACTGGGCAAAGACAACCTGTAACACAGTAACCATAGCAGCCTCACATAAGACATGTAAAAACCTGGAATATCCAAAACCTTCTTGAAGGTTTCTATACAACTACAATGGGGGTATAAAATCATTCTGGGCACATTCATATATTTAGGTAAAGTATTGATGAATTAGAAATTTTCCCCAGTACCACTTTCAATATCAATTTAAGGGGGCACTTTCCACTGGCCACAGGCTGTGAGTACAAACAGCCAGTAAAAACCAATTATGCACCTGGTTAGTTCACAAGGAATTAAACACGCCATATAAGAGGTAGGAAAGCAGTTTTTTCTCTGCCATTTACATATTTCAGACGTGTATATAAGTAGTTCAATGTTTTGTATCTTCTACATTCGTCCAGAGCTGTTTGGATAACCTGTATGCACTATCATATTTCAGCTGGGCGTGGTGCGGTCACAGTGGTTGGAATAGCCAGCAGTGAGGCTAGGGTGAGATAACTTCTGTATACATGCATATTGACAGACCTAGATAAGAAAGGATATAGATCTTGATAATACAGCATACAGTATAGACAGACCTAGATAATAAAGTATGTAGATAGGCCTAGATAATAAAGTACATAGATAGACCAGGATGATACAGAATATAGATAGACTAAGATTATAAAGGATTTAGAAAGACCTAGATAATGAACCAAATAGATAATACACCATATAGATATACCTAGATAGTAAGGATATAGATAGACCTAGATAATGAACCATATAGATAATGCACCATATAGACAGACCTAGATAATAAGGATATAAAAAGACCTAGATAATCCAGTATGTAGATAGACCTAGATAAAAATTATATAGATAGACGTAGATGATGAAGTATGTAGATAGACGAATATAATAAAGTTTATAGATAGACATATCGATAATACACCATATAGACAGACCTAGACGAAGTATAAAGACCTAGATAATAAAGTATATAAAAAAATAAATTATACAGTATATACATAGACCTAGGTAATACAGTATGTACATAGACCTAGCTAATAAAATATATAGACAGACCTAGATAATGGAGTATACAGAGAGACCTAGATAATAACATATATTGATAGACCTAGATAATACAGAACATAAGTAAACCTAGATAATACATTATATGGATCTAGATAATGAAGTTTGTAAGTTTGTAGATAGACCTAGGTAATACAGTGCATAAATAGACCTAGATAATAATAATATTATCTAGATCCATATACTGCATTATCTAGGTCTATCTATATATTTATATATATATGCAGTATTATCTAGATCCATATCCTTTCTTATCTAGGTCTGTCTACATACTTCATTATCTAAGTCTATCTATATCCTAATTATGTGCGTTTGCCTATATGCTGTATTATCTACATGTATATCGTTTATTATCTACATCTGTCAATTTACTGTATTATCAAGGTCTATTTATTGATTCTATTATAAAGGTCTATCTATATATTGTATCATCTAGGGGTATCTATGTAACTGTATATAATGCAGTATATGGATCTAGATAATATAGCGTATAGATCTTGAAAATACAGCATGTAGACAAACCTATATAATAAAATATATAGATAGACCTAGATAAAAATTATATAGATAGACGTAGATGATGAAGTATATAGAAAGACCTAGATGATAAAGTATATAGATAGACCTAGATAATACAGTGCATAGATAGACTTAAATTAGAAAGGATATGGATAGACCTAGATAATGCAAAAACACCTAGATAATACAGTATACAGATAGACCTAGATAATACAGCACATAGATAGACCTAGATAATACAGCACATAGATAGAAATTGATAATACAGCACATAGATAGACCTAATAAAACAGTATATAGATAGACCTACATAATGCAGTATATATATATAGATAGACCTTGATAATACAGTGCATAAATTGACCTACGTAATACAGCACATAGATAGACCTTGTTTTATAGTTCACGAGACAGAAATAATGACTGTCCCAAAATCTTAGGCTAATGTTCATCCCCAAGGAATAATGACTGCCCCCCAATCTTGGCCCGGTGTTCATACTACAGAAATAATGGCTGCCCCCTCCCAATCCTGGCCTGGTGTTTATACTACAGAAATAATGACTGCCCCCTCCCAATCTTTCCTGATCCTGTCAGAGCCAATATTATACTTGTGATTTGTAAGAATATACAAAATATTTCCATTAAACCACACATAGAACCACAAAGAGAAAAAACTGCACTATTATTTTTCTTCTGCTGTTGATTAGGGGTTAGATGACCGGCAAGACCCAGTACTTATCATGCCTTTTGTAGGAAGGTGTATCTATGGATACATTGGCCAGATGGATGACGCGGAAATGGAAGAGTTTTCTGATAATTTTGAAGGAAGAGAGTGTGAGTAGTATGGACAACATTAAGGACAAGACGATGTTGTTTTAATGTCTTAAAATGTCTTGTAGGAGTTGTGTATTGATGATTAAAAAAAAGACGTTATATCTGTTCCCAATTATGAAATCAATTCTCTGCTCAATGCATTATGCCGTGGAACTGCCAGGATTGGAACCGGCCACGTGGCTTTAACTAGTTGTCGAATCACGGTGCAGGTGGTGCCAGTAGGGGATTTTGAGGCGCTAAACTCTAGTACATTGGACACATAGAGTCAGGCATGTGTGCAGGCCTATTGTAAAGCTGGCGCCAAATATTCTTTAAAGATGCATGTCTTAACATGAAATTGAAAATAAGTAATGAAACTATTCTACCAATTTATTATAGAATTTGTTTTTATAATCTATATTATCATATATTTATTATAATTAACCATTTTATAACATTTTCTTGTTTAAAAACTTGCAGCTCCAAGACTGAAACGGTTCCACCAAAGCTGGAGTTACTGAAGTACTAACCGCTTTGTAAAGAATACGTTCATGTTCATATTAGGCGGAGAAATAGTTGAAGGTAGATATGGTGTTTGAGTGTACATTGTTGGTGACATCCGTCTGTATGTACTTCGAGTGCAATGGCAACCGACGGTTCATTCAAATTAAAACTAGTGGAGTGCTGTGAAAAGGGACTTTTGTTCTGCGTTGCCTATATTGAGCCAGCCAGGGAGACATTGGAACAGGAGAGCTGGATGCAGGGTGCAGGAACCCTATGGTCCACACTTTGTATTCACTCTACTTGGGGCTAAGACCTAAGTAGAAAGTCTGGCGTGGTTTGGTCTATATCATGGACCGTGTGAACACCGGCCAAGAGATAACACCCAAGATCACCAAACATCTTGTTCAAACAGTGAAATGACAACTGTGCAAGACGCAACCAACTTCAAACATCGACCTCCTTCTTAATCAGTTGACTGCGTTCAATCTTAATCCTGATAAAACCGCCTAACCGACGAGTGAATAGGAACGTTTGGCAGAGGGAGACCAGAGAAGGTAAGTTTCCACATTGGTTTCGCCATAGACAGTATATTGGGTGTGCAGCTTTGCAGTCTTTGTTACGTGTGTATTGTGAAGCTACATGTGCCTGCACACCATGTATAGGCTTCTGTCGCAATTAGAACCAAAGATCTGGCATATGCTGAACTGCCTGATTGTTCCTAAGGAAAAAAACGATGGGTTCTGTCCAATGCCATTCATTTTTCGAGACTATGAAAATTTACAGGTCGCAAACTTTAAGTTGAGAGATCTTAATGATCTACCAGTTTATACCTTGCTGAAACACTTTCAGGTACAACTTCAATAACAAGTATTCGCCATATATAATATTTAAAGAGATTGTCGCAGCCTTGATAACATTTACCACGGGCACCGCACGATTAGATAGTAGACGATTTTCGGTACGTTTTTTTTTTACATTGCAAGTGGCTACGTGCTACGGCGAGTACGTTTACATTACGTGCGGGTACAGTGTCATGTCTCCGAGCTGACGGCGAGGTCAAGTAGCTTACAGTCGGTTTTCGGTTGAAAAGTAACAGTCTCAGCGCAGTTGCCGAACACCTTTCTTGCGGCTTCCTCAAAGATAGATGCGTTGTTGGTGCAGCCCCCTACGATTATTTTCACCCATTTATTCATATTAAGGAAACTCACGATTTAAAATATATGCAAGTGAATAACGCTTAGTTTGAAACATCTTTACTATTGGTATGCCTCTTACAACCAAAAAAGGAAGGGAAAGAGACCAACCACGGGTTGAACTAACTATCACGATTATAGCAAGCCCATCGAACAACGAGCGTGCGGGAACTGTGAAATGCCATCTCTGATAATGCTACTTCCTACGGGCTTACGATCTCAAAAAAATTGTCAAAACGTTCAGCTTGATAAAATCGTTCGGGCTACAAGGGGCTATGATTTCTCACGGCCGCCTAGTGCCTCCGGGATTTAAGGGCAGTATACGAGCAGCGGGCGGACATCGTATGGCAAATGTAATCTTGGCTTTACACAGTGGTTTAATGGAGGGCAGTGATATGACCTGTTGTGCTCTACGTGTATAAAGCTCTCCCCTGTATTGCCCGGTCCTATCACAGAGCCTGTGCTACATGTATGTTGATACTGCGACATCCTTCAACCTGGCCCTGTGCCATGTATAATGTAGAAGGCATCGTTATTTCTATTGTACTTTGTCTTATATATGTATACATTAAAAATGAACATATTTTTAATGTTTTGGGATACGAATTTTTTATGTGTAATTTTCTTTTAGACGCTTTTAAAACCAGTTCATATGCACGTAAAATGAGTGCTGTAAGATAAACCGTACATCTTGTTTGATTTCAGCAGAGATGACAGTTGTACTGAGGAACACACTCGGTGTCGTAGATTACATTGTGATCGTTGTAATTCTCCTGATCTCGATCGCCATCGGGATTTATTTTTCCTTAACTGGGGGTCACCAGCGCACGACCAAGGAGTATCTTCTAGCCGACAAGAAGATGAATCTGCTCCCCGTCACGCTGTCTTTGATCGTCTCGTATTACTCCGCCATCTCTATCCTCGGCTATCCCGCCGAGGTCTTTCTGTACGGTTCTCAGCTGGCCTTGTTTAATATTTCGTCCATAGTGTCCTTCGTGATAGTGGCAGTGTTCTTTATCCCCTTCATCCGGGGCCTGAGGCTGGTGAGCGCCTTCCAGGTGGGTGGTGACGACCTACACAGAATTGGTTGATAAATAATAACAGGAATAATCAATACATATATCAATTTATATTTTTATTTAATCTATCTATCATTTGATCTATATATTTACTATCAATTTTGAATAAACACTGTCCCCTCCCCGATTTACTGTGGGCCCGATCTACTGTGGTGATAAGATAAAGTAAATTAAATTATAAAATTGCTCGAATTGCTAGTTAGTTTGAAAAGCAATATGTGCACAGTTAGTTCATGATATAATCCAGTCTTCGGCATGTATTGGACTTTTTATGTATCAACAACAACAACAACAACTGTGCCCAGGACAAAGGTGCCAGTGTCGCAGTCCCAACAATAATTTATCAATTCTGTTCAATTCCTTGCAGTATGTGAAGCGACGCTATAAATCTAGAGCTGTGCAGAAGTTATCTTCAGGTCTTGGAATACTGGTGACGGTATGTACAGAGTTTTCTTTAGGTCTTCAGATACTGGTGACGGTAGGTGCAGAGTTTTCTTTAGGTCTTCAGATACTGGTGACGGTAGGTGCAGAATTTTCTTTAGGTCTTCAGATACTGGTGACGGTAGGTGCAGAGTTTTCTTTAGGTCTTCAGATACTGGTGACGGTAGGCGCAGAAAATATCTTCCGGTCTTGGGATACTGGTGACGGTAGGTGCAGAATTTTCTTTAGGTCTTCAGATACTGGTGACGGTAGGTGCAGAAGTTATCGTTGTCTTGGGATACAGGTGACAGTAGTTGCAGAAGTAATCGTTTTCTTGGGATACTGGTGACGGTAGGTACAGAAGTTATCATAAGGTCTTAGGATACTGGTGACGGTAGGTGCAGAAGTTATCATAAGGTCTTAGGATACTGGTGACGGTAGGTGCAGAAGGTATCATCAGGTCTTAGGTTACTGGTGACGGTAGGTGTAGAATTTATCATAAGGTCTTAGGATACTGGTGACGGTAGGTGTAGAAGTTATCGTAAGGTCTTAGGATACTGGTGACAGTAGGTGCAGACGTTATCATGGCCGGTGATGGAAGGGGTAGGAGTTTGAAGGACGCGGCTCAGTTTCGGCACGTCACCTGTCAAAGTGGTCACATTCTAAGACTCGAAACGCATGCTCATCAATGTAATTGCACCCTTTTTAAAGTAAAAAATTCACGGAGTGCAAGGGGAAGCGCGATGTTGGATTGAGAATAATTTGAGCACCTTTTTGGACAGCTTAGATCTCCCAATTAAAATCTCGGAATCTCTCCTCTTTTCCAGGTCTTCTATCTGGGCACTGCTACATATGCCCCTGCATTGGCAATAGAGGCAGGTAAGGACATTAAGCTCAGAGATTGGCACCAGGGCTCCGTATCCCGAAAGGTTCGCTATGTTGCGCACGAGCGTTAGTGTCTCGATTCCATAACCGATTCTATTTCGAGATACGGGGCCATGGAATCGAGACACTAACGCACGTGCGCAACATAGCGAACCTTTCGAGATACGGAGCCCTGGTCAATATCAGCGGGCTAGTTTTATATGAGCGTCATAATGTTACCGTCACGTTTTTTAGTGTCTGGTATTACATTTTAAAAACCAATTTCTTCCGAGGAGACTGGGACACTGTTGTGGTATTCTGAGAGACTGGTTAATGAGAACAGGGTTTTCAAATCATGTATATAGTAGACTTTCGCATGAATCAAGGGTGGTGTATTATAATTTTTGGTATTTAAGCTAGGTTTTTTCAATATTTTCATGCCTAAGTGAAAAATCAGTTTAACTTAAGAATTCCGATAATGATTAACTATCCATTGGAAAGGTTAATTTCAAACAATGAATGTTTTTCATGCATATTTTTGCACAGATTGTAAGATTGTTTACAAGGCCAAAAAATTTTAAAATCCATACAATAAAATATCCAAAAGCAACATTCATCTCAAACCGCCCTATTTCCCCTACATTTCTATGAGGTCCGCATTTTAACCTCGTTCTAATTAGCTGTTCGTTGCGCCACATAGTCAAATCAAAACATCAAATAAATGTTTATTCAGTTTCATAAAAACTAAAGTAAAATTTTGAAATAGCCACATTTTTCTTTCAGTGACTGGTGTCCCGTTGTGGGCTAGCATCGTAGTCATCATGGCCGTCTCTACTTTATACACCTCTCTGGTAAATATCAGCACTGTTATTTGATGGTACATGTAGTCACCATGGTCGTGTAAACTTCTGTAACTTTTTATTTATATCATACTTTTAGGGATTATTTCTATAGTATGTATCGCCGAGACGTTAGGTAAAACTGAGACCGGACTGTACATGTATATATTTTGGCATGAAAATAGTCAGTCGAAATTAAATCGTAGTAAATAAAGCGTATAAACTTTAGTATGCACTCATTTAAAGGTGTTTTTAGTAGCAGAATCAGTGAACACAGACGATGTTATTTAACCTTAGTTTATCGTTTATAACGAGGCTTTTTAGGGCACATAAAGAGCATGAATAGGCGGAAACTCATTTTCTCTAAATGGCGGTTTACTTCCAGGGCGGAATGAAGGCAGTGCTGTGGACGGACGCTCTTCAGTTCTTTATCATGATTGCAGGAATCCTGGTCGTGCTTATAAAGGTTTGGACACAAAGTAAAATTTCCTTCACTTCTTGAACTAAAGTACTTTTGTCCATGTCTTTAACAGTAAGTTTCATCAATGCTCCTCTTGTTCAACGCGGTTTCCCTTCACGAGGAAGTACATTTTCCATATAAAATTGCTATTTTATTTATCAGTGTTTAAACTTATTCACTGGACGCTTTTCTGTTTTAAAGCAAATTAACTCAGCATGTTAAGGCTCTGCTGCATCTAGCGTACGTAGAGAGGTATCCGTGAGAAATATGACATCGGTCATACGCAGAATTGAGGTTATGAAATCACCTTGTTTCCTGCTGAGCGTATAGAAAAATAAATACATCAGCAGCGTATGAAACTGTTTTTAACCATGCTCAAAACATTCTATCCTTCTCCGGGAATGCGATCCTACACCAACGTTTGTCTGTGTATTTGATACGCAAACGACGTAAGTCTAACGAACCCCTTGCGTTTGTCTGCGTAGGGACAAGTTTTCTCATACGTTCGTGCTAACGCTAGATGTGACAGCGTGTTTACCTCCAATGGCTTTGGAAGAGTGGGGCGAGAATTTGGTGATGTAATTCTTGTCAGTTGTAAAATTTCCACCACCTCACTGTCCTGTGTTCCTGTAGGGTTGGGTGACGATAGGCGGGCCGACCATAATGTGGGAAACCAGCGTGGCAGGACAGAGGGCAAACTTCTTTGAGTAAGTTTTAACTCATGGCTGGCAATAGGCTATTTATTCCGTCCACTTACCAGTCCCGTCATATGTCAGCACTTGTGACGCTACAGTGGACCTAGGCTGGTAATCATATCGGCACACTGAGGCACCTGAAGGTCAGTCTAGACAACGGAACTGTCACATGGAAGTTGACTTGCGACACAAACCTCCACCACACTGACACATTTCAGATGTTTTACTTATGCCGCATCCGAAGCTATTTAACCTAGACTTTTATTTAATTGTTCTTAGAGTTAACCGTTTCCTTGTACGTGTTCAGCTCTATAGGTCATGTTGTGTGTTCTTTTCAGTTTTGATCCCTCTCCAACCACACGCCATACTTTCTGGGGTATCGTTGTCGGTGGCACGTGCTTGGGCGTCATCCACAACTGTTTCTCTCAGGCCAATGTCCAGAGAATATCGTCTGTCAAATCTGACCGGCAAGCTAGAATGTAAGTGAATTCTTTGTTTACTTTATGTTTGGTATATCTTAAGTGCACTATGTTCCACACCGTTGAACAGTAGTAAATGGAAGAATAAACATCAAACTTAAGCCATAGCGCAGACTCTTATTACCACGACACATGGCAGTATATGACTTAACGACTGTATTTGCTCGTTTAATTTCTTCAGTGCCTTGTTGGCTAAAACTCCATTCTACTTGCTTCTAACCATCCCGCTGTTATTGATTTCCTTCACTGTCTACACCTACTACGTGCAACTGCGCTGCAATCCAGTGAAAGAGAAGATCATAACTAGTGCTAACCAGGTGAGAATATCAAGGGAAAGGACGCGATATACATAGTACATGTGTAAAAGCGTTTTAATGTGTTGTAATTAGTAGGGGCCTGTGATGTAGGACCTGACCGAATGCACTGGGTCCTTGCTGGGACTAACATACACCATTTTAATTCTATTCTATTTGACAGAAATAAAATCAGTTTTCAGAATTCTGACCTGAAACGAAACGTTAAGAAACGTATTTGTCTTCAGCTGAGAAGGCAGAATTGACATTGGACAAGATAACTCGTTTGATTTCTTTGTGAAAAAAAGCAAACACAATTTACAGAAAATGTGTTTTGTCAAACGTATATCATGTTCACAAGTAGAATCATTTTACAACGAATTTGTGTCCCATTTAAAAAAAAAACCGGAGATAAAAGTAAATAAATAAAACGCTCTTGATTGTGACTGTGCATCTACCACCTCTAATGTGATATGTCTGTGTAAAGAAACGACAATGTTACAGAAAGTAAATATCTCACGTGGTTGGTGTTATTTTACTTTCAGCTCCTTCCCCATTTCGTGATGGAGGTGATGGCCGACCTCCCCGGCATACCAGGCCTCTTCGTGTCCTCTCTGCTGTCAGGCTCCCTCAGGTACGTGTGGACGTGCGTGCGTATGATTTGTGTTTGAGAGAGTTTTACTATTTTCGTTTTTTTTTCAATATAACCAGTGGCGGATTTAGGAAAAAATATGGGACCAATATTCACCTCTTGATATTAAACTTGAAGAGCCGAAGCATAGTTCTAAACTGCACCAGATGGTACCCTTTGCCCTCCAAAACACCGAACTCCACACCAAGGGGGCAAGGGTCGGCTTCGCATCCGATGCCTGTCATTCTTTAAAAAAACTGGACCCCACCTTCAAACAATCCTGGATCCGCCACTGATAACTGCTGCCTTTTGCAAATATGAGTTAAAAAGTTTTTTCTTATCATGTTTAGATATCAACAGTCTAAATGCTTTGCTATATCCAAAGGTGTTTTCTTTTTGTATTTTTTCAGTTCGAACTCGTCTTCTTTAAATGGCATTGCTGCTTTGGCTTGGGAGGACTTTTTTAAAGACATTAATTTTCTTGCAAAGCGAGCAGAAAAGACTCGGGCGCTGATCAGTAAATTGACAGGTTCGTTCCCGTTTCGTGGCCAGAAATATATTTAAGTATAGTGGTGCATCATTGTTTTAGATAATAAAATAAGCACCCATCCTGGTAAAGAAACACATCCAAGCACCTGTGCTGATAATAAAACACATGCATTTGGTTTAAATCAAGTGAAAGGTGGGCTAAACACGTATAGTCAAAACTCTGTGGAATGGTATTTGGCAACACAAACCCATTGCCACTATTTACAGATATTATTTTGATCGACGATGCTCGAAAAAACTGCAATTAAGATATTTAATTGTATTTATGTAGCAAATGGTTTGTTTTAGTGGTGGTATTTACTTTTTGGTAATACATCAACGTTTTGTTTATAGGAAATTAGTCTTAGTTTAGGTCTTGTGTCTGCACATTTTGACCTTAAGTACTTGACCAAGGCAAGGTGATAACAGATGTCCAGGGTTAAGGAATGTCTTAGCTGCTGTATTTCTAGGCACACACATTTATATTTTATGAAAGATGTTTTGGGGACTAATTCTATCGAGCTGCATCAGTGAGAAGTCATTCAGCTTTGTAGCTATTATTTACCCGCAGTTTTAGCAGCTACATTGTATTATTACTTACATTTCTTTATTGTTATTTGTACACCCTCCGCCCTACCCTACCACCTGCCTTCATCCTTGTGGTGTTTTTCACACTTAGACTTAATTACTTTAAAGCGGCACTTGTGCGACAGAATTAAGGAGGGCACCTAATTGGACAGTTCCACTTTGCCTCCCGAAGGCCTGCTAATCAGAGGCATATGAGTTCAGTTATTCAGGAGACAGTTAATGCTCTCCCTCACTTGTCTCGTAAAATTCACCACATTAAGTAGTGCATTATTCAGGAATGAAAATTTTAAGGTGAATTTTGGTAAAGTTATTCAACCCCCCCTAATAATTTTTTTCTCTTTTCATGACTTATGAAGCAGATTTGAGCATTGGCTAAATGTAACATGGTTGTATTTATGATAGTTAGCTATAACTCGTTTGGCACATTTATTAGTCATTTAAGATTATCTGGTTATCATTTGTTTATTGATATATATCATACATGTGAGATTATTACTTTAAAAGTATAGTTAGGTAAATGTACTATGGCAGTACTAAGGCCAAGAGAGACAACTCTATCATTGGGCTGTCAGAGCAATGAGGAAACCTACGTCCCCGTCCTAAAAAGGTAGGGGTTGCGTAGCTCTCTCTCAGCCTAGGCCGGCTTTAGAATGTGAAACTTCTTAAAAAATAATCACTGCCATTTGTGGCCCCTTTTTTCCCTTCATCTCCTTTTATTTTCATTTGTGCCAACTTTTTGCTCCTATAGCTGTTGTGATTTCTCATATTTTTCTTAATTAATCCTGGTTACACTCATTAACATACTTTATTCTTTTTATATTATGGTACTTATATAGTTTAGGAGATGTTTGATTATCTCCCCAGTTTTGTAACTTTGTATCCTATTAGTTTTCGTCATTAATAAATGACAATTTTCAGTTGGTCCAAATATACCCTTGTCTTCAAGGTTATCTCAGGAACACAGTACCAAATTCATAAACCAATATATAAGTATATAGTTATGGAAGAGGACAAAGGATGTTGAGTCAGTTTTCGCAGTCCTGAAGGTGATACAAGTATTCAGAGCACCGTCTCGTAAAATTATCTAAGATGTTGGTAATTAAACTCAGCATGACAAATTTTACCAAAGCAGCCAACTAAGTGCGTTTTGCGTGACAAAGAAGCCATTTTTCTCTAAAGACCTCAAGAGCTGAATAATGTCTTCCTTCACTTGGAAGATAAAATTCAATGAGAACAAGGGAAGGACACTATATGTACATGCCTTGGTATATGAACACAGCTTTTAGGCGTTTCCTCATTTTAGAGCTGTACTTTTGAAAATGAATCGACTTTCTTTTCTCAGTTGTGGTGGCTGGCTGCGTTGGGACTGCAATTGCCTTTCTTGCAGCCAAAATGGGAGGCCCGATCATGCAGGTGAGCTAAGATACCTCCAGGGTGGGGGCGGTGTCCGGAGCGTCGTGGACTATTACCCCCGAACGTGGTGCCAAACCCACGGAGTTCAGCACATCACTTTTTTTACACCCATATTTTGATTTCAATTTTTGATACACCTGTTCAAGAAACTATCTTCACTTCAAACTCCAATATATGATACATTAGCCAACGGTGAGACAAAGTTTGCCCAGCCCAACCATTTATGCTTTCTTTCTGTCGTGGATGTACACGACCTTGGCGAAACCAACGCCGCCCTGTAGAGAGAGGTACCAACCGCAGTGTTATTTCTCCGCTTAATTTGGCAGCAGCAAATGAAGAGCTATCAAGGATTTAAAGAAAACCTTTGGCGGTTTCTCAATATCAAGGATAAGTCCGGTATTTGGCAGAAAAAATGATTATATTGAAAAGAGAGTAAGATGTTTTTTCAATTTGATTTTTCAATATCTTTAACAATTTTAAAAAGGATTACTATTTCTTTGTTAGATTTCCCTTTCGCTCTTTGGTTCAGTGAATGGGCCACTCTCTGGAATTTTCCTGCTTGGAGCGCTGTTTCCGTGGGCAAATTGGATTGTAAGTAGGCCTACGTTTACATCCAAAGCAACAGAACAGATAGTAAAGTGGTTATAACTTAAAACATTGTAAATCTTAACAAGAGGAAAACAAAACCAAATCCAACACAAACGTAGATTAAAATTGTGAAAGAGAATTCTACATTACTATCATAATGAAGAGTACAGGAAGACATGTTGTTTCTTAATGAGAGACCAGTTATTTGGAACTTGATAATTGAGTTAGTAATGGAATAAAACAAGTGCAGAGACAGGACCAGCAATTATTTGTGAGTAGGAAATATTTTTCCTTTTTTATCGACAAAATTTGATTTAGACGGATATATCCCGTGTAGAGTACCTTTGAGTACTCCTATATGGCAATGTACCCGTGTATAATCACCCCTGCGTCATTTTCATGCTCAACATTTTTGTATTTTTGTTGTTTCTTATAGGGTGCATTTACTGGTGGTCTGTGTGGAATAGTAATGTGTGCCTGGACAATATGTGGCTCTATGGTCCACAAGGTCCACTCCTACAGTCCGCCTGTCCCAGCAGTCCCCTCTGGAGGCTGCTTCCCTGGTAATGCAAGTCGTCTGGGGTCCACGCTATATAACACTTCACTGCTGAGTTATATGTCAGAGACCGTGAACTCCACTGTGTATTACCTAGAAGATACCATGTCTTCGGTCACTCTGGATACAGCGACGAATTCTACAGTGGCCAGCCTTGTATCAAAAAGCGGACCCTTTTAGTAAGTTGAATGTTGTATACTTTTCTATACGCCGTCTCCTACGTCCACTTTTTGTTATTTCAGCATGGGGCTGGACAACCTGCACGCCATCTCTTCATCCACTACTCCTTGTTATTTCAGCATGGGTATGGACAACCTGTACACCGTCTCTTACATCCACTACTCCTTGTTATTTCAGCATGGGTATGGACAACCTGTACACCGTCTCTTACATCCACTGCTCCTTGTTATTTCAGCATGGGTATGGACAACATGTACGCCGTCTCTTACATCCACTACGCCTTGTTATTTCAGCATGGGGCTGGACAACCTGTACGCCGTCTCTTACATCCACTACTCCTTGTTATTTCAGCATAGGTATGGACAACCTGCACGCCATCTTTTAGATCCACTACTCATTGTTATTTCAGCATGGGTATGGACAACCTGTACGCAGTCTCTTAAATCCACTACTCCTTGTTATTTCAGCATGGAGTTGGACAACCTGTACGCCGTCTCTTACATCCACTACTCCTTGTTATTTCAGCATGGGGTTGGACAACCTCTACGCCGTCTCTTACATCCACTACTCTTTGTTATTTCAGCATGGGGCTGGACAACCTGTACGTCATCTCTTCATCCACTCCTTGTAATTTCAGCATGGGGTTGGACAACCTGTACGCCATCTCCTACATCCACTACTCCTTGTAATTTCAGCATGGGTATGGGCATCTTCTACATCCACTCCTCCTTGTTATTTCAGCATGGGTATGGACAACCTGTACGCCATCTCTTACATCCACTACTCCTTGTTATTTCAGCATGGGTATGGACAACCTGCACGCCATCTTTTAGATCCACTACTCATTGTTATTTCAGCATAGGTATGGACAACCTGCACGCCATCTTTTAGATCCACTACTCATTGTTATTTCAGCATGGGTATGGATAACATGTACGCCGTCTCTTACATCCACTACGCCTTGTTATTTCAGCATGGGGCTGGACAACCTGTACGCCGTCTCTTACATCCACTACTCCTTGTTATTTCAGCATAGGTATGGACAACCTGCACGCCATCTTTTAGATCCACTACTCATTGTTATTTCAGCATGGGTATGGACAACCTGTACGCAGTCTCTTAAATCCACTACTCCTTGTTATTTCAGCATGGGGTTGGACAACCTGTACGCCGTCTCTTACATCCACTACTCCTTGTTATTTCAGCATGGGGTTGGACAACCTCTACGCCGTCTCTTACATCCACTACTCTTTGTTATTTCAGCATGGGGCTGGACAACCTGTACGTCATCTCTTCATCCACTCCTTGTAATTTCAGCATGGGGTTGGACAACCTGTACGCCATCTCCTACATCCACTACTCCTTGTAATTTCAGCATGGGTATGGGCATCTTCTACATCCACTACTCCTTGTTATTTCAGCATGGGTATGGACAACCTGTACGCCATCTCTTACATCCACTACTCCTTGTTATTTCAGCATGGGTATGGACAACCTGCACGCCATCTTTTAGATCCACTACTCATTGTTATTTCAGCACGGGTATGGACAACCTGTACGCAGTCTCTTAAATCCACTACTCCTTGTTATTTCAGCATGGGGTTGGACAACCTGTACGCCGTCTCTTACATCCACTACTCCTTGTTATTTCAGCATAGGTATGGACAACCTGCACGCCATCTTTTAGATCCACTACTCATTGTTATTTCAGCATGGGTATGGACAACATGTACGCCGTCTCTTACATCCACTACGCCTTGTTATTTCAGCATGGGGCTGGACAACCTGTACGCCGTCTCTTACATCCACTACTCCTTGTTATTTCAGCATAGGTATGGACAACCTGTACGCAGTCTCTTAAATCCACTACTCCTTGTTATTTCAGCATGGGGTTAGACAACCTGTACGCCGTCTCTTACATCCACTACTCCTTGTTATTTCAGCATGGGGTTGGACAACCTGTACGCCGTCTCTTACATCCACTACTCCTTGTTATTTCAGCATAGGTATGGACAACCTGCACGCCATCTTTTAGATCCACTACTCATTGTTATTTCAGCATGGGTATGGACAACATGTACGCCGTCTCTTACATCCACTACGCCTTGTTATTTCAGCATGGGGCTGGACAACCTGTACGCCGTCTCTTACATCCACTACTCCTTGTTATTTCAGCATGGGTATGGACAACCTGTACGCCATCTCTTACATCCACTACTCCTTGTTATTTCAGCATGGGTATGGACAACCTGCACGCCATCTTTTAGATCCACTACTCATTGTTATTTCAGCATGGGTATGGACAACCTGTACGCAGTCTCTTAAATCCACTACTCCTTGTTATTTCAGCATGGGGTTGGACAACCTGTACGCCATCTCCTACATCCACTACTTCTTGTAATTTCAGCATGGGTATGGACATCTTCTACATCCACTACTCCTTGTTATTTCAGCATGGGTATGGACAACCTGTACGCCATCTCTTACATCCACTACTCCTTGTTTTTTCAGCATGGGGCTGGACAACCTGTATGTCATCTCTTACATCCACTACTCCTTGTTATTTCAGCATGGGGCTGAACAACCTGTACGCCGTCTCTTACATCCACTACTCCTTATTATTTCAGCATGAGGTTGGACAGCCTGTACGCCGTCTCTTACATCCACTACACATTGTTATTTCAGCATGGGGTTGGACAACCTGTACGCCGTCTCTTACATCCACTACGCCTTGTTCGGTGTTCTAACGGTGCTGGTGGTCGGCATGGCGGTCAGTGCAGCAACAGGTGAAATACCAGAGCTGTAATTAAATGCATACTTAAGTAGTTACATCAATACATTATGTTTATGTATGTTTTTCATTAACACAGAACCTTTCATTTGATGTTTAGTAATAATGCTACTACATATTTTTTAATGTCGTTGAGGGCAATATGTTGTTCTGCAGATCTCAGAGAAGTAGAATCGATAACAGAAAAGTGACATTGATAAACTTAGGAAAATAGTTCAAAGAAAAATTCAATATCAGAAAAATGATATCAATTTATTATTATTATTAATTTAATAATTATTTTTATTTATTATATTATTGAATACCTGAAAGTCACTAAGCGACTATTAACTATATTTCTTTGTATGTGAGGTCTTTGGTCCTCTTACAACAATCAGTTCATTATCATCTACACTGTATGAATAAGTTGCGTTGATTATCTTTTCTGCATTATTTCCAATAGTGACTTTCTTCTTATTTTTAAATTAATTCAAAAATGCTTTTTTCTCAATGCTTTGATATTTTTGGCCTTTATCAGGATAATAAGTATTTCGTAAGAATTCAGTTTCATGTTGCAGATATATCATCTGGTGCCTACAATCTGTCTGCTGTGTTATGGACAGATCCTCTCATCCCAGACTTACCACTATGGCCCTCTGCTTTGATTTCAAACTGATGATTTTAACGCCTAAAGCGTGCTACCTTTTTCAAATAATCTAATATAGAATCCAACGAAGATATATCTTGCATAAGTACCTTATATATATATATATATATCCAGTTTGCTATTGTGAGACATTTCTATGTATCCCAACGGTAATTTAAAATCTATGTTCTTGTGATAAAATCCCTGTACAGAATAACCTTCACCTCCCGCCCCTTGTTTGCACCAGGCTGTCCCAAAACAATATCCGTATAATAATATTTTGACATGAAATTCCCCAAACTCCTTGTCATCCTCTGCCGTATTAAACTGAACTATGTAGCATGATTTGATACATCTATTGCCTGGTGATTTCACAAGTTTTTGCCAGTATTCAGTTCTTTTTACCAAACGTCCTGCCTGTGGTGTATTTCTGCCTCTTACAGCTACATCAGGCGCATTTCGTCCAAAATACGGGAGCAATTTGCAAAATAACATCAAAGGCTGCAGCTAGACACGCCCTTTTTCTTAAATGGTTTGTCTATGTTACAAACACATAGAGGCCATCCAGAACAAGTTGATCCACGGCCTAACAGATCTGCTGAGTAAATATGGCTGACCCACTGAAAAGCAGCTCCCACTACTCCCCGATGATGTCTCCGCCTCCACACGCACTGTCTTTGCAGGAGCCTTGCAATTAAACTTCGGAGTCGAGATTAAATCCGTTCAATGGCGCGTATGGAGGCGAGGAAACCACCAGAGGATTAAACAGTGCTGTTTTTGAGTAGGGTCGGCCATATTTGGTCAGCGGCTCATTTGTTATGAATGCGTTATATACCAATCCATACGCATACCAAAAACAGTGACGCTGATTCCTTTCTCTTCTGCCTAGGCTTTACTGATCCACAAGACGTAGACCCAGTGCTCATTTTGCCTTTTATAAGACGATTCGTTTATGGCAAAAATTACGAGATGAAGATGAAAATCGATATGGAAATGGACGACACCTCTATTAGCCTGATGAGCGGTGGAAGGGTGAGTAGTGTGTCCACTGTCGTTAGTAGTTGGCAAGAGGGTGGGTAGTGTATCCATGGCCATTAGTGGGTGGTAAAAAGGGTAGGTAGTACAGCCACTGTTCTTAGTAGGTGGTAAGAGGATGGATAGTATATGAACTTCCGTTAAGCCCCCTTTACACTGGACGGTGTCCTTTCTGCGTCCAGCAGTACGGCCCCATTTGAGAGTTAAAAAATGATAATACTTTACGTGCCGACAACTGGCCGATCATTGAGCATTTATTCTGATACAAAATCAATGCTCGTGCCTCCTTATTAAGACCACAGCGATGCCAAATGTCATGGTCGCAGAAAGGACGCAGAAAGGACGCCGTCCAGTGTAAAGGGGGTATTAGTGGGTGGTAAAACCCCCTTTACACTGGACGGCGTCCTTTCTGCGTCCTTTGTGCGACCATGAAACTGTCCAGGACGCCGTCGGACGCTCAAAGAACGCACAGTGATCGCCAAGGTCGCACAAAGAACGTTCAAGCATCGCCGAGGACGCCATGGACGCCGCGAAGTTTTGAGCATGTTCAAAACAATCGCAGAGAGAACGCGATGGAGGATGGTCGCTCAATGGACGCAGAAAGGACGCACAAGCATCGCCGTGGTCGCAGAGAGAACGCACAAGCACCGCCGCGGTCGCAGAGAGGACGCACAAGCATCGCCGCGGTCGTAGAAAGGAGGCACAAGCATCACTTTGGTTGCAGAATGAAAACTCAAAGATCGTCCAGTGTTCGACACGTAGAACGTTATTTTTTTTCACTCTCAAACGGGGCCGTGATGAGGTATTTTTCACCAGACAGGAATTCTAAGGGCAACAGTGGTCTCATATCAGTCTCCGATTGTTTTTTCCCCTAAAATTCATGAAACGATCCATTTTTTTTTTTTTTGAGGTTATTATAAAACGAATATTTTGCCTTTTTTACAAGATGCATTAATTGTCAGAACTTTTTGCTGAATGCTTCATTTGAAAACGGATTCAAACATTCTATGTTGTGTCAGTCATACTTTCTCGTTTTCGGCGCCTGTCCATCCTTCTTATAAGGAAAACAATGAGCATCTGGCTGATTATCAGTCCATGCAGACCTTGCATCACTATAGTTTAAAGCGTTTATTCCCATTTATTTGTTTTGTGTGCTGTAAATGTTCTTTATTGGATGACCTGGTTAGAACCGATGAAAAAATATGAGTTAGAATATAGAGAAGGACGCCCAAACAACGCTCATCGGTCAAGCAGGATGCAGAATGATCGTAGAATAGACGCCACTGACCGCCGATGAAGGTACAGAGAACGCAGCAAGAATGCTCAATGGTAGCTCAAACATCTCAATGGATGCCTTGGGTTGCACAGGGGACGTACAGTGGAGGCAGGCAGGTTGCTCGCAGTTTTACAGGTAAAATCAAGATTCGGTCGTTCAAAGGACGCACAAGGGACGCAGACGCCTTTACACTGAGACACGATTTAATTGCTTTGGCGACCGTTGAGCGTCCTGACCACATTTTTGAACGCAGAAGGGACGCAGAAAGGACGCCGTCCAGTGTAAAGGGGCCCTAAGAGAGTGGGTGAGAAAACCTACTGTCGAAAGTGGGCGGTAAGAGGGTGGGTAGTATATCCACAATTAAATGATGAATATCTAAAATAATAGATGCATTTTTTACATTGTTTTGGAAGCGATAAAGATATAAAAACTACATTTGTCCAGTTTTACTTTTTTGACTTTATTACAGAGAAAGGGAATATCTCACAAGCCAAGGAGATATGGCTTACTGTGCCCACACCTCTACCACGCCCCCACACCCAGCCCCGTCTTAGATTTCATCTCTGCCCCAAGCCTGGCTTCCACCACGCCCCCGCCCTACCCGTCATTGACGGCCTGAGACTATGAATGTGAACTATTCCAGAGCTATGTCGGACTCAGAGCTTAATACGTATCATCGACATTCGAAATCATTCACCAAAATTATGTTAATTAACATTTGGATTCCATTAATGTATTATGTTTTTGTTGACATGTGTCTTTAACCAGACATTTTACATATTAAATTTAGTATACTTATACACTTTTTATTGACTTTTTGACAGGTCCAAGAATTCAGAGATTCCACGAAAACTGAAAGCAGCACTTGATGCGAGTCTTGTTGCTATAACTATAGTGAAATCCTGAGTCAGGAGATATTTGTACAAGCCTCAGAGAGATCGAAAATGAGGTTTACCCAATGTAATATACTGTGACAAGAACAGGATTCAGCGGTCAACTTCACGATTAGATAACTGCACAGATACTGTTAAGAAACAAAACCCGTGCCACTAAATTTTAACTACTTTGAATATATTGTAAACAAGCCCCTTAAAAATTAATTTGCCATTGTATAACAATGCCAATCTGTAACATCTCTTTGGCTAGATAACCTAGACTGAGATATGATGGAATTGTGATCAAGACCAGTGGATCGGACACTGTAACAAATGTGGGAATCAATTAGCAGCAACTTCCATCGGATTTCAGTATTGAACTTCGTCCCCTTTTACCTCGCGACACGTGACCAGTAGGCTAGTATATTGGTCAGCCGCAGAATTATTTGAAATGAATCTTTTACAACTCCAGTGACTTTGTTTTACAATTCTGTGTTACGAAAGAAGAGACTCAGCATTTTCCATCACATATTAAAACTTTGTCCAGTCGTAGATTTGACTGAAAATGAATGCATTTTCCATTAGATTAAGTTCTTTTTAAGTTTTGAAGTTACTCTTTTCCTGTATATGATAGCAAATTTAATAGTCACCACTTTATAACGTTCCCGATTACTTGATTAAGATTTGCCAAATCGTACGTAGATTTTTGTATTTCATATAGATAAGAGCGTCACATCAAGTCGCTTCTCCATAAATTTGGTAGCAACTTGTCATGATGATTAAACGAATAAGTTTATGTAATCTTTTAATTAATCCAACACTATCAAATGCTACATGATAACTAACACTATTCTTCTACTAGAGGAACCTTTCAATAAAAGAGGCCGCTACCGGCCAAATTTCGGACACCATATAACTGCATTGAACAAACCAGATTATCAACACGATCTGTTTATTCCACATGATCTGCCACATTCAGGATATCGATCCCGATTACATAATAGTTACAATGATGGCGTGTCCACTGTTTATAAGCTCTGGTTAAATGTAAGCATGATTTTATTGTATCACATTCCGTTTGTCATCTCATGGCCTTATGTTGTTAGGGCGCTGGTCAAGGGTCAAGTATGACAATTGTAAGTGCACATGCGGGAGCACACAAGTTGTGGAACGTGTTCCGTGTGACTGTCCGCTCACAGTGGACTTAAGAGAAAAATTCAATAACTTGGAGTTCAGATCAGTTTCAGCTTTTGGGTAAACAAATACACTAGCGATATATGCAAATATGTTTATATCTCCAATTCCATTCTGACAGCTTGACTTGTTGATATTGTGAATAAGAAAAATGTTTTCTTTATTTCTTGTGTTTCTGCTCACAATTCTGAATATCAGAATATATAAATTATCTATTATCTTTCTATCTGTCTGTCTGTCTGTCTTTTACACCGCAGAACCCCATTCTGATCCAGAATAAGTCCGTGGTATGTCACTAAAATGAAGCAACTGCCGGTAGTGAAGGAAGATATTCAGTTACTATATATTAAGTTAGTGGTGTGTCGCAGGATAAGCGGGCTACATAAGCCTAGATGATATTGACTATATTTGCCATTGGGTGCTCGTATACTGTCTGTAAAATTCATTTCGTGCAGCGTCTGAGCGGAGGCAGACGGTGGATTCACGGCCTCCGAAGCCTCTATGATTTTGTCAAGCTAAAACTTTTGACACCTTTGGAAAATCGTAAGCTCGTAGGAGGTAGCATTATGGAAGATGGCAGTGCACAGTTCCTGTACGGGTATTGCTCGGTGGACTTGCGGTGATCGTGATAATGGTTTTACCCGATGTTGTTCTCCTTTCCTCCCACATTTGGCGGTTTTAGGAAATAAAGCAATAGTAAGGCTGCTTTAAACTTAGTTTAATTCACTTTTATTATTTTGATATTGTGCTCTCCCTGATTCTGAAAACAATGGCGAAAAAATGTAGGCAAACTAAGAGGTGAACTTCGATGTTTGGATAAACTTTGAACAGCGGGTTATTGCTAAATTTAGGCTGTCAATAACGACGTTCATTTGAGCTGGAATTGATCCTGCTGCAGGGCGTAACGAAGAAATATGTCCAATAAGACCAGAGGTTCAATTATTAAACAACAGAAGCAGGTGACCATACTTATTTATTTCCCTTCAGAGTTGTTTGAATCATGTAGTATGATCATTTGAAATTACCGAGAAAGAAAGTGAACAAAAGAGTTGTGGTCCCTAATTAGAGTGCGTCTTAGGTAGGGATATTTATGAATGCTACCAGTAAATATCGACTACAAACATATGCTCTATTGCACTTATCGATTTCAAATGTCCGTGTTGTCATAAAGGGTTTTGTTATCGTCTAATTAATCAGAGTCTCGGGTGTAAGTACTGGGAGTAGCGGAGGTCAGGGGCGCGTAGAACTGGACCCTTGTGATCGCGTTGGCTGACATTGACTAGTAGACGAGCTGAGAGCAGGATTCGCCATGGGTCTAAGACTAGACTTCGTCTGGCAGATCCTGATGTGTTTGGTGATCTTCAAAGGTATGTCTATTCACAACAAAGGGCGAGATAATCATTTTAATCATTTTAATGTTTGGATAATAACGTGGCGGGGATTCTCTCAAGTTAAACGTCGTGCAAGCCAGCTATCTTTGTTTCTACAGTAACAAGTCAAACAGGGAATCAGGTCAGACGCCAATTAATAGTACGTTTTTACTCACAAAACAAGGCAGTAAGAAATTGAATTATTTCTTCACACTTCCTACCCATGTGTTAAGATCTAGACTTATAATATTCTGTACATCAAGATGCTTAGAGAAGGCATTCTGTTATTTGGTATATATGTGGAACTGTGAGACGGACAAATGTTCTTAATTCTTAATTCCATTAATTAATTGAGGTTTTTCTGAGATAAACAAAAAAAAAACTAATTTATAAACGTTTAGAAATGTCAGTTATGCTATGCAAGCCACGTTTAAAAATGGGCATTGGACAACAAAACGATGGGAAATAGACATTTGATCTGGTGTTTTATGCTAAGTACAGAGTAGTACAGAGCGGTAGATAAGGCTAATCTTACACTCCTATGTGACTGACTGTTGTATTGTTAATCAGTCATCATGTTTATGTAAATTATTAAGGTGGAAACAGGAAGAGTAAGCTAACCTGTGCAGTGATGGAATAGATTTGGGGAATGTTGGCAAACATTGGAAGAAAAGTCTAAAAAAATGTGCCCAGTCCTCTATAGTTTCTCGGCGATATCACACTCCTCAACCTCTAGAAGAGCTGTTTATTCGTTTTGATCTTAATGCTGTCTGGTAATCAGTTGACGCTGTGAGTAAAATCCACTTCCGTCTCTACAGAAATGTATTTATGTAGCCAAATGTTAACAAGCACAACGAAGCTCTGTTTTTGCTCCAAAGTAAATAAGAAAAGTCCATATGATTGATAATTGTCATTTATTAATGACGAAGCTAATAAAATACGTAGTTACAAAACTGGGGAGATAATATAACATCTCCCCAACTATATAAGTGCCATAATATAAAATTAATAAAGTGTAATAAGTGTAACCAAATTAATGAAGAAAATTATAAGTAATAACAACAGCTTAAGGAGCAAAAAGTTGGCACAAATAAAAATAAAAAAGGCCAAATTATAAGAAATAACAACAGCTGTAAGAGCCAAAGGCTGGCATAAATGAAAATCAAAGGCTTCAACAAATGCAAAAAAAAAAAATATATATATATATATATATATATATATATATAAAGACAACACAAGGCAGGTGACAGGGGATGGCGGAGGGTGTAAAATTAAAATAAAGAAACGCAAGAAATTATAATACTGTGAAGCTGCTGAAATTGCGTGTACATATCATCGCAGCTAAAAGGCTGAATGACTTCTCGCTAATGCAGCTCGCAAGAAGTAGTTTCCTAAAACTCATATAAAATTAACTGTGTGCCTAGATACACAGCAGCTAAGACAATTTGACCCTGGACATCTGTTATCACCTTGCCTTGGTCAACTACTTAAGATCAAAATGTGCAGACACAAGACCTAAACCCAGACTACTTCCTATAAACAAAGCGTAGATGGATTACCAACAAAGCTATTACCACCACTAAAAACAAACCATTTCCTACATAAATACAATTAATTATCTTAATTGTAGTTTTATGTAGCCAAATGTTAACAAGCACAACGAAGCTCTGTTTTTGCTCCAAAGTAAATAAGAAAAGTCCATATGATTGATAATTGTCATTTATTAATGACGAAGCTAATAAAATACGTAGTTACAAAACTGGGGAGATAATATAACATCTCCCCAACTATATAAGTGCCATAATATAAAATTAATAAAGTGTAATAAGTGTAACCAAATTAATGAAGAAAATTATAAGTAATAACAACAGCTTAAGGAGCAAAAAGTTGGCACAAATAAAAATAAAAAAGGCCATAAGATGTGAGAGAAGCTCACATCCCCGCCACTGGGAAATACACCCAGAACAAGTAAACAACGGGGAAGTACACCCAAAACAAAGAGCATAACAACTCCAAAAATGCATGTAGCCTAGTCGACCAGAAACCCATAAAAACACGGCACCTGGTAATGCGGACACGGAAACAATATGAAGACAGAAACGTACAGATTACGGCATGTCAACGACAGCCGAAAATGTAAAAACAGCGGAATTCCTGGCCCGGTAAAAATATCAATATGAATAAAATAGCTACACACAAAGAGGAAAACAAAATTTTGAAGAATAACACGATAAAGTGACATCTAAACAAATTAATTAACAACTGCAGCACATGACAGACTATAAATCTGATTATTAGAACACGTGAATAAGGGGGAAATGAAGATAATATAAAATTACTGGCCTGTGTATGATCCAAGAACTTGAAGTTGAAGTCTCCCAAATAAAAGGAAACAGCCGTCGCCGAAACTTGATAACAAAACTGGTGGCTTGGAAAAACAGAATAATATCCGAAGAAAATACAGTCACCAAGTATCAAGAAACTGGCCATCCCCAAATCTTGAAATCACAAAAGTAGATGGCTGGTAACCAATGTAAAATTAAAATAAAGAAACGCAAGAAATTATAATACTGTGAAGCTGCTGAAATTGCGTGTACATATCATCGCAGCTAAAAGGCTGAATGACTTCTCGCTAATGCAGCTCGCAAGAAGTAGTTTCCTAAAACTCATATAAAATTAACTGTGTGCCTAGATACACAGCAGCTAAGACAATTTGACCCTGGACATCTGTTATCACCTTGCCTTGGTCAACTACTTAAGATCAAAATGTGCAGACACAAGACCTAAACCCAGACTACTTCCTATAAACAAAGCGTAGATGGATTACCAACAAAGCTATTACCACCACTAAAAACAAACCATTTCCTACATAAATACAATTAATTATCTTAATTGTAGTTTCTTTAAAACGCCAAGGACTTAACTTAGACTCCCTGAGATTAGCCCTGCAGATGGCGCTTTTTACTGACCTGCATATACTCTACGACAAGGCGGCCATGTGCAGGCCAGGCTTCAACTCACCGATCAATAAAGGGGGTGAACATACATGTACATCACTTTGGTCAATAATAAAACAATTTTCACCCACAGTCTGTGGTAAGCAATTTATCTTACACAAGTACATTTATCGCCGAATATTTTGTCTCGTTAGAAATATTTTTGTGTCAAAGGAATATTGTATATTTTTGGTTTTGGTTGACTTTTCCCTATTTTTAGGTGAACGTTGCTGAATTAAATTATTATGTTCTAAACGTTCCCCCTTTAACTTGCCAGGACAGCATTTATTGGGTTTCTTTGAAATCATTTTTTACGTCTGTGTGTGGTATTATGCCCTCTTCGTTGAGTAGTTGAGTCACACTGATATATCCCAGCAGATGAGTTCTATTGACAGCTCCGCCTTAGATGACCGTTGAAGCACAATATTGGGACTGGGGATGGGTAATGTTTGCCCCATAACTCTTCCCTGCTGCCAAGAAATAGTTTGCAAAGAATCCATAATGTGAGGCACGGGGTATGCTTAACACAGCATTGCTGCCATATTGGCGTCAGGGTTCCATGCTCCATCCACACTGTGCAGACTTCATGAAGCTGTGACACACGGGAGAGGGTATGTTGTATATTCTGTATGCCTGCCGTGTGACATAATGCTGTTTGGCATGATCGTCAATGTTTACCTATTACAGGCACAGCTGGGAGCCTCCTTGGGTTTTGGCCCTTCAACAGAGACACAGTCGAGGAGGACAGAAGCGGCCATGGCCAGAACGCGGTGCTCAGTAATGTCCGCACGTCTGGCATATTGAACAACTATCTCACCTGGTACTACAGCAACGCTCACCTCACCATACCAAACGGCGGAAGATATGTGATGACTGGATCATTTACTATTATAAGTTAGTATAGGACTACATGGGGCAATATATCTCCTTAATATTAATACCGTTGCAACTGTTGTAGCCTTTTGAATTGGACAAATATTGCCATTGTGTAGAGATCGTAACACAATTAAGGAATATATATAGAAAACATTATATTTCAAAAATGGAATTGACCATGCTAAACGTATTTTGCACTTTTATTTTCGTCTATTCCGTTTTAACAAGGAGTTACAACATTGTGCTTTACGATTAATGTTGCATATACATTTTAATCCAGATGTGTTCGATTTTCTTATAATTCAGTGGGGTTAAAGCCACGCCATTCGAGTTATGGCAATTCTGATAATGACGACTTTGTCATATTCCAATATGCCGGTGGGTTTGCTCTCTCTATCGACACAAAGAAATACGCCATCACTCCTGTGACGTCATCGGTATCCTGCCCGGTGCAACTGACGACATCAGGTGGGTAAAGAAACACTTTGAAAACCAATGACAGGTGATATATAAAACAACATCGATTGTTATCTAATAAAATAACGGCCAAACTATACGTCGCCGTTTTGTCGGTTCAAATGGTGACTTTTAACTACCTCACTTAGTTAAAAGGTACACAAATACCAGGCAATATGTCGTCACTTCACTCTGATTGTCCCCAATTGTTCATTTGCAGTTTTGCTTTTGACTGGTTTTCATAAGCATAAACCACCAAAAATAAACTACGTTATGCATGAACTCTGCTCACGGCTCATCATAAATGCGATAAAATATTATCCAAGTTACAAATGCACAGGATGTTTCTCATTCCATTTTACATCATGTCGATCTGGTAGACCCACATACAGGTAGACTTTGATAAATGACAACTGGCATAGTATTTCTAAATTTATTTTGCAATATTAAAATATTTCTAATTTATCACTGCACTTTTCAACTTTGATTTACTGATACGTTTTTCATCCTTACAAATGTATGAAAACTTGCAATATGAAGCCGTAAAATTACATGCGCTACAAAAAGTACACGATTTACCGCAATATATAGTGTTCTGTGTATTAGAAGCAGCATGGACAAGCGTTGGTAAATGTACATTCATTTCAGGAAATACTGCAATCTTTACCTCGGATTCCTGGTTAGTTGTGACCTACGACGCGCCGTCCCAGACCATGAAGTTGCATTACGGCGCCAGTACTTCCTCTTACAACACGGCGACATTTACCTCCATTGTGGGACCGTTCGAAATGTCCGGAGACATTGTTCTTGGTAATGGCGAATTTAAAAAGTTTTGTTGACACCAACTATTAAGTAAAAGTGCATGAAAGTATCCAAATATCAAAAACCCTCATTCCTCGTGACGTATATATCATTTGCTGTCTAAGTATGTCTGGCAGTGAACATGCCTCAGTGCAGGTTTGTACACTACATGCAAATGAAGGCAGTTCAGCAGTGGTTGACCTGACGTCAGAACAGCCTGGCAAACTGTGCAGGTTCCCGTACATCAGCTTTGCCGGTGTTTGTCTGGGCGACAGTTAAACTGGTGTGGTATCCATTTAATAATGTGAATACCCAATGTTTCAAACATACAGATATAATATAATACTTCTGGTTGATCGCCTTAGTTATGTCTCAGACTTGAAATATAACAATGGACTAAAATCTGCACTAAAACTGACATTTATATGCATTTTATATGTAGAAAGATAATCATGCTTTTGGATGTTTTGCATAGTTCCTGAAGCTTACTGTCCTCAAGCCCATAACTGATACCTTTATTGTTCTCAGGAAGGCAATATTCTGGGGGTTGCAGTGAGATTCCTTCCAATCACCGATTTGAGGGATATTTGAGGTGCCTTTATTTGTTTGATACGAAGCTAAACATGCCCGACTTGACAACAGCCATGGAACAATGCTCCAGTGGAGACTACACGGGTGAGTTTTCTCTCTCTCTCTCTCTCTCTCAAATGATTGTGCCTATGTTTTACTACGTAGAATACATATATTAAAAACATACATTTTCATTTAGACATTCTATTTCGATATGGTCAAAATAACGTCAACTTAAATTTACCCTTAAAGTCACATTTCATCTGTGCATGCGTCGTTGACATGATAAACTGATCACTATAGTAACACTATATAATCATGTCAGACCCGGAAGACCAGTGTGCCAGTGGACCATGCCAAAATGGCGGGACCTGCACAGACGGACTGTTTTCGTATTCCTGTACTTGCGTCTCTGGATTTAGCGGGAGCAGCTGTGAAATCGGTTGGTAAATTGCTCTCATTTTAAGACACTTTTAACGTCTGACATATTACTTGATTGACCTCCGTGTTTTTAATTAATTCAGGTGTTTACGGAAATACACTGCACGTTACTCATTTCATCCATTTTATTCATGCATATATGTACTTATGGATCAACTCAACCAAGCTGCAGAATTGGTATTTGCTTCAACACAATTGTTATCATTTCTGCAGTTTTAGTCGTGCCAACTACGCAGGCACCAACGACTCAAGCACCGACTACGCAGGCACCAACGACACAAGCACCGACTACGCAGGCACCAACGACACAAGCACCGACTACCCAAGCACCAACGACACAAGCACCGACTACGCAGGCACCAACGACTCAAGCACCGACTACGCAGGCACCAACGACACAAGCACCGACTACGCAGGCACCAACGACTCAAGCAGCTACTACCCAGGCACCAACGACTCAAGCAGCGACTACGCAGGCACCAACGACTACCCATGAATCCACCACCAGTGATCCAAGTAAGTTGATGTTGCATTTCTCACTTATTGAAGGGTTGCATTGGTGAGGTAATGCCCATGCATATGCCCGAATTTACAATTGACAGCAGCACTGCCGTTTTAGTGTACTCCGTATTTCGATAACGGTTCAAACCAAAACAAAATCGAGGCCACTCTCCTTTATCGCTATTTGCCATTCCTGACGAAGATAGCCGTGATAATGAGTGAAGGCTTGCCGCACAGCCTAGGTAGAAAAAACGATAACCTGTTATCCTGGTGATGGCGATCAAACCCCTGTTGTTGTTTGAAAAAACCGTCGCTGCTGACATCAAAACAAGCCACGACCCCTGAGTAACGAGGGGATATTAGAAGTTTAGAAGTTGTGTTGATAGACAGTTTATGTGTGAAGTGTTTGTAATCGTTTATCCCATCAATAACAACACAATAATAATATTATGTTATTGTTGACCAGAATTCGTGTTCCTTTGACATAGGAAAAAATGACTTGACTACAGATAGCGCTTTGAAAATAGATGGCAGTTATGTCTATATCGTTTATAACAAGTTTCCATTTAATCTAGTTTCAGCAGACATCACGGTTAGCACGTTCTATAAATATAATGCTGTAAGATCCACTTCCTTGAAATGATACCTTTGAACTAACATTGGTCTGTAACAGAAGTTCTCTAATCGCTAATTGAAATGATACCTTTGAACTAACATTGGTCTATAGCAGAAGTTCTCTAATCGCTAATTGAAATGGTGCCCAATATTCGTCACTTATTGTGGATGTCATTAAGCAGCCGTTAATGAACATATCGTAAATTTATTTACTGCTTTAGTAAAATAGTGATCAACTTCTCTTTTAATTCGACCTTTTACTCGGCTGGCAGGCGTTTATGTATACAGTATACAGGGCCGTAGCCTGAGCAAAATGCCAGGGGGGGCAGTAAGCGGAAACAAGGGGGCGAAGCCCCCGAGGGGGGAGGGTGTGGGAGGGGGTGTCTCCCTCCCATGGTGTGGAAAAATTTTTTAAACTGTATGTATAATACTGCATTCTGGTGCATTTTAACTGGTATTTATTGCTCAATCAGAAGTCAGAAATTGTGGGTTCATTTTGCCATAAGTACAGTTATTTTTTCAACACAACATGCCAACTGGACTTTTCGGCATGAACTGAGTTGGCTAAAACAGTACACCTTTGTAAACAGATTGTTGAATGATTGTCTAGTGGCCATGACTGTATTTTCTCACAGAATTGATACCAACTTTGCAATTATTTTTTTTTTTACCTTTGCGATTATTTATTATTATTATTATTTTTTTTTTTTTTGCACCTCAAATCCCAGGGGGGGCAGCTGCCCCCCCTGCCCCCCCGGAGGCTACGGCCCTGGTATATGCGTCTTGAGAAATAACATCGTCTTTCATGTTTCTTCGTAGTTACGCCTGGAGGTGAAATGTTCGGACAGAGATCAAAAGAAAGAAAATGGTTCAATAAAAATAATAAAGAAACATATGATTTACAGAACATTTCTGAAAACTAATTTGGTAATATTTGTTTGATAAATCAAAGATTGTTCGATTAGGAATACACACAATAATACTCTCATAAGCATTTAGACAAATGCGGATATTGTCGTTTATTTGATCAACGTATATCATTGTCCTGCAATCATTGTGGAAATGGGGATTATACAATAGCCAAAAGGAATGCCAATTATTGACAGTACTCAGTAATAGTGTGGAATCATGAAGATTGTTCTAAGTAAATTTGGCAACAACACGAGGCTTTTATGCCTTGACTGTGCAGAATAGTGATTGTTTGCAGAACAATCAAGTTGTAAATAATATATGAGTCTTAGGCCATGTCGTTGTTCTGGGGGGGTCTGTTAGGGTTATCGGCAAAGCAGGGTTGTTGGCATGCAACTGATGAAGGTATAATGCCCGCACGTAACTACGGTTACTATATATATATATATATATATATATATATATATATATATATATATATAATTGATCCTATTATATATATATATATAGATATACTGGTCCTCCGCTGCTCTCCGTCAACAGGTGTCTAACAGTCACAGTGTATGTACATGTATGTATGCTGTGTTCAGAGTAGAAGTTATCGTATTAACAGGATCGATCTATCACAGCGTGGATTCTTGTTTACAAATGCGCTTGTGATTTTTAGTACCTGGGTAAATTTGGGAAACATTTTTTGGTCCATGATGTTATTCATGTTGTTATGAGAGGGGGCGTGCCAGACAAATTACCATTGACAGCACCTTAGAGAGAAGATAGATCGATCCTGCCAGTACGATAGTATGGTAGTACGGTATTCAGAACACAGCCTATCTCGGTGGCACGAGCTCATCCTATCGACTTCTTGTCGGCTGTCTATGATGGTAGACTTATCAGTACTTACCCCATGTAGAAGTTCCTATCAGCGGTTGTGTTGATTTATCTTGAAAATGGAATCTATCTGAAATCATTGAGCGCACACTGATCAGTGTGGAATACAAACACAGTACATGCATATACATGAAATAGCTTCTCCGTGCTTTTTCTAACAGTCCACTTTTTAACTATAAAACAGCTGTCTCACCTTCGCCAGATTTTGATATAAAATATTAATATCAAAAGAACAAAAACAATATATACATGTATATACACCCCCGACGTAAAGTTTCAACAACCCTTGTATAAAATGGTCTGCGTATCAAACATCTTTGAGAGCATTCACATCGAGAAGAGCCGAGGTCTAGCAAGGCCGAGACCTACATGAAAGGAAGACCACATAATCCTTTAATGGTCTCTGTGCCTCTCACACGGCTCCCCACGCGTCGTCCCTCGACCGGTTGAATTGAGCCGAGATTTAATCAGTGTGCCGGGGGCCTGCAGGGACGACGCGCGGGGAGGCGTGTGAGAGGCGGAGAGACCATTAAAGGATTACGCGGTTTTTCCTTTTATGTAAGTCCGCCATATTTAGATTTCGGCCTTGCTAGACCTCGGCTCTTCATGATGTGAATGCTCTCTTTAAGATTAAAGCCTAGATTACATTTGCACTCGCGCCGCGTGATGAAATTGTCCTTACGATTTTCTTTTTTAAAATTGTAAGAGCTACGGGCTACGTCGAGTATGTCTACATTACATAGCCTTTAATCCGTAAGATTCCGTGCTATTTCGCACGGCCACCGTCTACCTCCGCTCAGACGCCGTACGAAAAGGGTATCGCGGGCAGTATACGTGTACCGTCCGGGCATCGCATTTCAAATGTAATCCAGGCTTTAGTAGTGCGTGCACTAGAGTCGACACTTGGCCGCTAAATCCAGTGGACTCAGACTACATGTGTACCACGTGGAATGACACTAAGCCAGGGGGTCAGTCTAGAACGCATCAAATGATAAACAAACCGAATGATGGTTTTTATTTCGGTTGAATAAACGATATTATTTATTCAATAAATATTTCAACACAATTGTTATATTTCACAGATTTACCCACCTCAGACGACACCGTCTGTCCGAGCGGCTGGTCATTTGGACGCCAGGGCAGTTGTTATCAGTTGCTATTTGACCGTGCTGACCATTACGACTACAGAAAGGGCTGCACTGCCCTAGGGGGTTACCTGGCAGTGGTCAGCTCTCAGGAGGAGCAAGAGCATGTCGTGAAAATCATGAAGGTACGCCACTGCCCTGTGTCCACGATTATTGGCCATTCCAGTTTTATATTAAGTTTTCAACAATTATGACCACCAGCTGTCACCAACGTGGAGGTTTTTAGAGTGTTAATATGACACTTAGTGTTTCCGTCACCAGTCACAACTGTTGTTAAATTCACTTTTACTAAGGAGGAACAGTCGTGTGCATGCAAGCACATGCACGCACACACACACTGCAGCACATGTATGTTATACTAGATCTATCGTACATAAATACACAGAAGTGGTGACGTTCTTAAACGTTACTGTTACATTTTTTGCGATATTTTTATTTTATCAGTCCTTATATATATTTACATGTACGCAAACAAACACAGGTGTATGATGTAAAATGCAGGGCCGTAGCCTCCGGGGGGGCAGGGGGGGCAGCTGCCCCCCCCTGGGATTTGAGGTGCAAAAAAAAAAAATAATAATAATAATAAATAATCGCAAAGGTAAAAAAAAAAATAATTGCAAAGTTGGTATCAATTCTGTGAGAAAATACAGTCATGGCCACTAGACAATCATTCAACAATCTGTTTACAAAGGTGTACTGTTTTAGCCAACTCAGTTCATGCCGAAAAGTCCAGTTGGCATGTTGTGTTGAAAAAATAACTGTACTTATGGCAAAATGAACCCACAATTTCTGACTTCTGATTGAGCAATAAATACCAGTTAAAATGCACCAGAATGCAGTATTATACATACAGTTTAAAAAATTTTTCCACACCATGGGAGGGAGACACCCCCTCCCACACCCTCCCCCCTCGGGGGCTTCGCCCCCTTGTTTCCGCTTACTGCCCCCCCTGGCATTTTGCTCAGGCTACGGCCCTGAAATGTATCATTTTCAGTCTAATACATCAACGGTTGACGTGATATCAGGGATGTTCGACCCATCCTATAGCATGGTATATACCGGAGAAGACGGCTCTTTTCTGTCCTACTCCGCCTGGGATGCCGGCAACCCGGACACCAGTGGGCTGAAGACACGGGTGCTGTTTAAGAAGACCGCAAACTTCAGCTGGATCAATGCAGAGATTAGCGGTGGTCCTAACGGAGCTCTGTGTGAGACCAACTACGGTATGTGTTACCTTGTATATTCTCTCGCGAGGATTTTAGGCACACCATTATTGTTGTCTTGATTTTCGAGGCACGTTTGATTTTTACTGTAATCAATTATTCTATCCAAAATTCATAAAATTTAATTTTCGTATGCAAAACAGCAAATTTTGTGCAACTATTTCGAGACACAAGTGCCAGTGATTTCTCTCCCTCCTCCCTTTTCCCGTCTGTCTTTGTCAACTTTCCAACGTTTAGTCCTTTGTAGATAGAAATTCACTTCTCTGGGTTTTGTTTGTGATCGAGTGTCAAACAGTCCTATGTACGCAGTATGGTGGCCACGTATTTGTTTAACTCTTCAGACGTCTGTATATGTAGGTAAATTAATGCCAAGGCTTCAATTATCTTTGAAATAAAAATACATATTGTGTTGTATATTTGATATCTGGGTATTACACAAACGGAGTTGCGAGATACCAATATTGTGACTGATGAATGGTTCCAAAAGGGGAGATATAGCCAGCACATATCACCTGCATGTATTAATGCTGTCGTATGTACAAAAGAAATGGCTTCGAATGTCATCATTGTAACCACGCCTTATGTCTGTTATTCTAGGATTTGACGGCTGTTACAACAATCCTACGACGCACGTTGCCAAGATCTCGCATTCTCGGCTCATGAACAGTCTCCAGTGTATAGAGTACTGCCGTGGTCAGGACGTCCCCATGGCTGCAGTGTCCGAGGCAGACTGTTACTGTGTGGTCAGTCAACCCACTGGGAGGCAGTCCCCCAGTGACTGTCACCTCGGCTGTCCTTGCAACCCGGTCCAGCATTGTGGTGGAGCCGATAAGGCCAATGTGTACTATGTCGGTTAGTAAGTCTAACACGTTTTTTTTTTTGTTTTTGTTTTTGTTTTTTTTTTTTGTTCCTGTGTCCTTCGTTGTCCACACAGTCAAGCTTAGCGACTAAAACGACTCTAATTAAATAATGATACAAATGACACTCACAACACTCCAAATTTTACTTTGACTCAATGTAACTTGAAAAAATGTTACTAAGTGTGGCTGAATTCCGGTTCATACAGTTTGCTTACTTATATATCTGGTCACTGTGCAGGGTACTACTACAGCCGCGCTGTGTCCTGCAGGCACCTGGCAGACCAAGGGGTGCTGTTACCGGGCACATACTGGGTGCAGGAACAGGCGGGCCAAACATCGAGGAAAGTGCACTGCAATAATAACGGTAATTAGCGTGTAGTATGATCTAATATACGTGGTTTTTAATCGAATAATATTTCGTTTTAGATAATTTACATTATGACCTTACATTGGCAAACTTGAGGTTTGATAAATCATAAGATTGGCCGATGGACGCTGAATCTTAGCCCGACCAGAGATAAAATACAAATAAATCAGACGACAACAATGTTAGATTACGGCTATGTTGCAACTTTAGCTGTTACTTGAAGGATATTGACATTCAGGTACTAAATTATTTTATAAATCAATTATAGAATTGCTTTGGGTCAAAACGTTGTTAGGAAGACCCTTGATAAGTGATGTAATCATGTCATATCATTTACAATAACGTTGTAGGTCCGTGCCATAAACCACTGCTGCACTCTTATGAGAACACTTTAACAATTACGACATCTTCGAACTCCAGTGACGGCAACTATACAGCAAACAATGTGTTGTAAGTTACAGTGCCTTTAGTTCACTATTTATATGGTTTATCATGATTCCGTTATGATTTACATGGTTCAATTGTTATTTTTAACATGGTTTATTACGGTTCTGATATAATTAACATGGAATGTTATGGTTTTGTTAATATTAACATGGTTTATTATGATTCCGTAATTATTTACATGGTTTATTGTGGTTCTGTTACTATAAACATTGTTTTGCTATTGTTTTATTATTATTTACATGGTTTGTTATGGTTTATTATGGTTCTGTTATATTTTACGTATCTTATAATGGTTTTGTTTGATAACATGACTTGTTTGTTATTATCTTAATGGTTTATTGCGTAAATAAGAGAACTCAAATTGCAAAATTCTGTTGGTTTGCTGCATAAAGTGATTGGTTTAGTTAAACATCTATTCTGGACCTTTTGTCAAATCAGCGGAGCCTGTGTGACAGGAATGGTAGTCTGGGTTTACATCTGATTAGTACAGATTAGGGATAGCCTGGGGTCAGTCCATGTACAAATGGGGCAAATGTCTCCTGCATAAAGTAGTGTGAAACTGACTGCGGTTTCTAGCGGACTACCATTCCTGTCATACCGTTCGATTTCTACACCGCAACATTTGGATACCCGGTGCCATATTGATCATTAGTGAGCCCAGACTTGACTGTCTATTCCAGCCTCTACGGCCTGTTTGGTGTCGGCTTTGAGACGGGAGATTCCAACCCCTGGATCCAAGTGTCCTTCAGCGAACTCTTCATATTTACCGGCGTCGCGACTCAAGGTATAATGCAACTTTTATTGCCTCGATGTAAAGTTTCTGGTTGGAATTTGTTGAGGCCATCACAATGATAAAGCTGCAATATCAGTGGGCGTCGTGTGAGGGAAAACGTTAAGATAACGCATTAGCGCCCCGATAATTTGCCATATATTAAGAAAGCCACTTCTCTGGTAACTATGTTGTTGTTATTATTGTTGTCAAAAATTTGGATAAATAGACATACATGTAACATGAGGGTCAGATAAAATACATCATTAAAAATGAAAAGATATTGATAGAATCAAGATCAAAATAAAATGCCGTTATAGTAATTAAATAAACAAATCAAGGACTTTTTAAAATGTGATGGTTAATGTATAATAACAGGTGCCAAGGATGTCGACAATATACAGTGGGTTGGAGGCTACACCATCGACTATAGCGAAGACGGCATGAACTGGACACATTACGACAACGGGAGTCAGGTAAAATTATTCTTAGAGGGTCCCTTGGGTCAGTGAAAGAAGGTATACATGGTATATATCGGCAGGGTCAGTGAAAGAAGGTATACATGGTATATGTCGGCAGGGTCAGTGGAAGAGGGTATACATGGTATATGTCGGCAGGGTCAGTGGAAGAGGGTATACATGGTATATATGTCGGCAGGGTCAGTGGAAGAAGGTATACATGGTATATATCGGCAGGGTCAGTGGAAGAGGGTATACATGGTATATATGTCGGCAGGGTCAGTAGAAGAAGGTATACATGATATATATCGGCAGGGTCAGTGGAAGAGGGTATACATGGTATATGTCGGCAGGGTCAGTGGAAGAGGGTATACATGGTATATGTCGGCAGGGTCAGTGGAAGAGGGTATACATGGTATATGTCGGCAGGGTCAGTGGAAGAGGGTATACATGGTATATATGTCGGCAGGGTCAGTGGAAGAGGGTATACATGGTATATGTCGGCAGGGGCCGTGGGAACTTAAAGCATATTCCATCACGCAAAATGAAGCAAAGGAAAAAAATCCGTTACTTTAGAACCATATAATGTGATTTTTGGATATAATTATCGTGTGCAGTCACTATAAAACAGGTAGCTTTTTAGCAACAAAACAGACGCTGTTAATATTTATGTATATTTATGTTGTACAGTTAGAGGGCAACACTCATTTCAACGAAGTGGTCCTGAGTACATTCAAGTTCCCGCTCCTGGCCCGTCACGTCCGCCTGTCTCCCAACACCTCCACCTGTCACAACAACTGCAGTCTGCGCATGGAGTTGTACGGGTGCAAGTACGGGGCTTTTGACCGTAAGTACTGACTGATTGAATATTTGATAATTGTACCGGAGGACCGGTAATACCGTATACACTAATCTCACTCGACCAGATATTCAGAATCATTCTGGAAAATACTTTCCTAATAGATTCAAACCGGGACGTTTTCAACCTTACTGAAATCTTTGCATACCTGAAGGTTCAATATAGTGTACATAGTTTCCTTTTTAACTCAACACGAACCCGATATTTAGTCTTTCTGTGCCATGTACCCTGAATGAACCAGGTAAAATATGGACAGGCTGACCAGCACGCCCAGCTAGAAGACCATACAGTAGATGGGGTCAAAGTGGGAGACATGAAGCTCACACTGTCAGTTAATGGGCTGGCAGAAGGTGTGGCAGAATATGGTACTTCCCCCGTGTGACCACCAGCTGGGTGAACTGGTCGGGGTGTCCCTAGGGGAAATAATAGACATCTTCAGAAACCCTGATGATCAGTTGATTACAGTCCTTTTAACTTTCTCTCATAAACTGCCATGTAGGACTCCTATGTTTCTACCTATCAATTATTTTCCTGGACAGATGACGCCAGTTACGTAGGCTGTATAATAGAGACCAGGAATCCAAACCTAACACCCGTCATGGAGCGGAATATGTCAACAAACTGCTCCACACCTTCTGCCTGCGTGGACTTGTGTAGGGACAATGGTTATCTATATGCTGGACTCAGTGAGGGTAAGGCACAATAAAACCACACCAAAACCAAATAAAAAAACAAAACATGTTCTCCATCTCGCTGTGGCCTAGCTGGCCAATGGGTTGTTTAATGACAAACACCCCAGTAGAGTTCTTCACTGCTTCTAAACCTGCAGAGATATGTAGACTTAAATAGAACCATAAATTGAACAGAATGAAAATTCCTATGTGCTTGTACGGTAGTTTTAAATGCACAAAATAGGTACATTGATAGGTAGGTTTATCGACAATGACGGTTGAATTTAATTGTATTTTGTTCACAGACAACTTTTCCTGTTCCAACGACGTGGATAGATACGGTCGTGCACCGGACGCACAGTGTGACACAAGGTGTTCTGGCGATGCCAGCGCCCTCTGTGGCGGAGACCACCGCTATTCTGTATGGAGGACGTGGGGTAAGATGATGGACTGGGTGACGCACAAACACGAAGTTTCCCAAACAAAAGATTTCTGTAGAAATGGTCAGAAATTCTTATTGAATTCTTTATTACAGCATGTTTTAGATATTCATAAAAATAGTGTCTGTCAATTGTTAACATGTAGTTAACAATAGTAAGAGTAAAAATAAAAATATAATACAATGAAATACCAAATCTCACTCTTTCTTTTGTGCTGTAACAGAAGTACGTTGCCCTGCAGTGCCCTCTGTTGGCAATACCTCGGCCTCCAGTGTGAACAGGGACCACAATGCCCGGATCACGTACAGTTGCCTTCCAGGCTTTCAGTGGCCAGCGGGAACACTGGAGGAACACAAATCCATCACATGTCAAGTCAATAAATGGACAGCCACGCCCCCTGCTTGTGAAGGTAAGGAATTGAAGCACTCAGAAAATATATCACAGGTTTTTATAATCGACGTTTATTAAATACGACGAACCACCATTGCATTATACGATCGCCTTCATAGCATAACATATAAGATAAATTCTCACAATTCATAAACGTAATAATTAATAAAGACTTGAATAACTCCACCCACCATAATTAAATTATAAAATGTTGCCCAATATTTATATATATATATACAGGTTTGAGGAGATATTGCTTTTTTAAATTATGCGCATTTATTTGTTGTATAATATTACCATATTCTGGCAGCTGTGCAATGCACTGGGAACCCAGTGGCAGTCTCCAATGCCACCGTGACGCAGTCTGGCCACAGATACCTAGATGTCGCCACGTACACGTGTATAGGGAACCACGCCTTCCAGGATGGAACTTCCACGAAACAAGCTTTTTGCTTGAGCAGCGGGCAGTGGGATAACACTAGCGTACCATCTGCCTGCGTTCGTAAGTAGATTTAGAGTGCAGGGGAATGGTGATATTTTGCTAATAATAACGCGATAATAACAATAAGCAATCAATATTGAATTAACCTTATGTCTACCACCACATGTAGTACTTGGTGAAGATAATTTGTTTTCCTATTTACCAGTTCATCAATGCCCGGCGGTGTCCACCAGCCTTTCTCACACCACGGTCAATTCGAATGACCACGGGGCGGGGGCGGCGGTGAGGTACGAGTGTTTTCAAAACGCCACCTTCAGTGACGGCAGCTCCGTGAGGACACGTCGTTGCCTCGTGTCCGGACAGTGGGACAGTACGGAGGAGGCGTGTGGTAAGGGTTACTGTGAGTTGCCATCGCACCAGTTTGGTGGGTGGGCTAAGGTGTGTTTACATATTGCAAATGAAATCGACACTTCGCAACTTGAGCCAGGCGGCATGTATCAGGTAAGCTCATCCTACATGTAGGAGGTAAACCAAAATCGAAATCCACTGGTGCCGAAAACAGAGCAGGTCACACTGACGTGGTCTGGGTTTAGCATGAACTTCATCTTCAACTTCACCTACCAGTAGACGGTCGTTCCTACTGTAGGTAAGATCAGGTAAGTAGCTAATCTCCGTTGCCATCAATCGTCAATGGATAGGGGGCAGAGAGTGGACAGTGCAACACGTACTACACAGCCGACAGTAAACTCAAAACTAGTTTAACGAAACTGTAAAAGTTTGTATTGATTGTGATAAAACTCTCTTCAATTAACACCAGATCGTTTCAGTAAGTTTGCATGTGTTGTTTCGTTCTGTATTGATACATGTATGTCTATATTCAATCTCGCCATAATCAAAGAAAAATACATATCAGTGCCCAGCTGCAGGACATCAACAAAAAGGTAGGAACATTTCCTAAATCCATTAACTCAAGCTATACAGATCCATTTAATTACAGATGTTAATTTTCTAATTGTCATTTTTTCCTTTTCATTATTCTTTCTTTTATACTTTAGTTTGTTACTGGTGTCTGAGGTGTGGGTGTTTTATATTAACAACAACTCAACGAGTGGGATGCGAGAGAGAGAGAGAGAGAGAGAGAGGACGAATCATTGAGTTTTTTACTATAGCTGTGCGATTTTGTGCATTTAAAAACAGTTGCTTGCATGATAGCAGGACCCAGGCAAAAAAAAATGGCAGTTGGTCTAAAGCCTTAGTTCTCGTTTACTCCAACCCAGCACAGACCTTAAGGAGTCAAATAGTAGTCGTAAATATTCATCTAAACTTACAATGGGGGTCCAGGGAGGACACGGCGGGGACGCACTCTTCTCTTAGCTGTAAATATAAACCCCTTCCTCCTTCACCACTTTCAAAGAAAGTGCAAAGCAGTTTAACGAGCGACATGTGCCGTACATGTTATCGTAAAATCTCGTCATTAGTTTACTATTCAAAAAATCATCCCCCCCTTAGGTGCCGCGCTCAACAAAGTGGTGACTGTAGCAAGTAAGGGGGGCGTGTTCAAACACGTTCCCTCAGATCCAACAAGGCTTTCTTTATGGTGACAGAAAGCGTTTATTCCCACCGATTGAACGGGGCCCAATTACGTCTCAGTTACAGTAGGTTCATATCTTGAACAATATGAATATCACTTACAGGTATATAAAACAGGTTTTTTGTCAAGCTGTGAGCCATCTGGCATTATATTTGTAAAATTATGACGTTGCATATGTAGCTAAGCTTTTGGCGCTTGTTCTAGAACCGACCAAAATTGTCTAACTGGGCTACATGTAACAAGCTCTTATGTGAGGAACCTGAGGGTCCGTGTAACAGAGAGGCCACCCTCCATTTTACTATACAGGTTAGGGTTAGCATAACCTAAGTGGGTCAAAATCTTAGGCCAGGCTTACAGTGCAAAGTTATAGGAACCGGACTCTCTATCATGGGGGGACTGTCTGACACGGCTACTCATACAGGTGGCAGTATCAATAGCCCGAATGGACATACCCCCCTGTACCTGTCTTAGTCGTTGGTCTGTTCAAAGTCACACATAGGGAGATCTTCAAAACATGTCGCTAGTCAGATGACCATTGTTATGGAAACACAATATACCATGATGCAGTCACCGGACAGCTTGGACTTGTTATGGAAACACAATATACCAACCAGGATACTGCGTGTCACGTCACACCCACACTGTGGAAATCAGTGTTCATATCCTCACTGTTCAAATGTACATGTTGATAAATCAACATTAACACTGCTGGCCATAGATCATCACAGTGGACTGATGTGAACTGAGTATGAAGAAGAAATTGATTTGATTTGCCGATACAAACTATACTCGCAGTTTGTAAGGGCTATGGACATTAAATGCGAGAAAATATGCAATTTTGTGACTATTTTCAGCTTAAACCATGTTTTATGTACTTGACATGTACTGACTCGGTGTTTTTATCAACTTGTCACTGCAAAAAATATCGCTGAGGTCCATGTTAATTTTTTATTTATGAGAACAAAACTACTGCTATTATATGTTTGTTGGCAATGTTTTGAATAAATCCAAATAATAAAGGACATTTCAATATATGAATTTGCTGAGTAAAATAGATACAAATTAGTTTTAAAAAAAGAGTTGTTGTTGTTCTATTTCCACTGTTGTGTTTGAGAGCAAGTCTGGGGGTTGTATAGCAGTTACATTCAAAGTGAAGGCGGTGGTATATATAAGCAATCTATGTTTCAAGTACTGTGCGTTTGAACGATTGCCCATCTTTTGTTTCGATTAGTTTCAATAGAAAAATATATATTAAACGCGTTTTAAGATGGCTCTAAACCAAACTGATTGCCACGTGTTTCAGTACAAACCACCGTGACTATCGTGACTACAGTCTCTCATTTTTTGATACGACGAAAGTCATTTGTGTTTTTAACATCATGGTATAACTAAAAGAACGTGAATTAATGGTCAAATCCACCCTTATCCAGAGCCTACAGAGAACAGAGGCCGAGGCCAGCCTTACCTGCAGGTCATGGGTCAACCAGGACAGTAATTCAGCGGTGGATGGTGTAGAACTAATTGATAACCAAAACGTAAATGGCAACCTGACATTTATACGAGTACCCCAACATGTTCATTTTTGTAATTTTCAATTAATCACTACGTTTAAATCCTCCAATTATTAAAATATATAAAAAAGAAGTTGAAATAATGGATCTTATATAAGGCCCCTATTTCACACAGACCACGAATCCCACGAATCGCCAGGAATTGACAAATTCTAGGATTCGTGAGGATTCGTGAGATTTTGCCAATTTTCTGGTCTTATTCGACACGCTCACGATTCACTTACGATACAGGTACGATAGTGTTACGAATATTCGTGGGATTCGGCTGGAATCGTGAGATTTTGCCAATTTTCTGGTCTAATTCGACACGCTCTACGATTCAGTTACGATACAGGTGCAATAGTGTTACGAATATTCGTGGGATTCGCCTGGAATCGCATGAATATTGTCCAGAAATTCACTACGATTTTTTCGAATCGGGAGTTCGTGGCCAAAACTATGAACAGCTCAAAATTTTTGCCACGAATTCCCGATTGATCAAGAATTGCAAGAACTTACTACGATTATATACGAATCTGTTAAGAACTTCACGAACTGATTACGATTCAACCAAATTTTCAATTCCTGGCGATCGTGGGATTCGTGGTCTGTGTGAAATAGGGGCATCAAAGTTTTTGCCACCCATTCCTGTTGGTCAAGAAGTGCAAGAACTGACTACGAATATATACGAATCTGTTAAGAACTTCACGAACTGATTACGATTCAACCACGAATCGTGAAATTTGTCAATTCATGGCCATTCGTGGGATTCGTGGTCTGTGTGAAATAGGGGCATAAGATAGCATTTCAAATTCAAACTTTTACTTTTTACACAAGGCAAGCCCAATAACACGCCTCATCGTCAAAGGCATTCATCGTCTCGCGCTTTCGGCTGCCCTGCAGTCTGAGATACACCGTCAAATCCGAGTTCTGGCAGAGCACACTCATGTGCATTTTGCCTCTTTTTTTCCCTTAAAACCGATTTTAAACAACAAATCAAGTAATGTTTTTTCTTTATCGTCCGCGAAGACCCAAAATCCAGTTTACTGTAAAACTGTTAGCTCATTTGACAGTTCAGTCACACGGTGACAGCCTGCAGATTGCGATTTGTGAGTGTTACTTGTGAATTGCGCGGGTCCGTAGCATTGGGGTTCCGCTTTTAAAAGTGGCCTTTAACGTGTCCTGCTAAAGTCTGCACTGATTTAAAAATTCTAAATCGTCTGTTCCAGGACTGGTCTACCCTCCATCAGGGTCACATATTGATTTTTCTCTAGATATTTACAGATGCATGTATGTCAATGGTTAATTAATGGCACTTTTGTACACTGTGTTTCTTACTGTAAGCGCCTAAATGACTCTCTCCCCCTGTTAGAGGGTAGGACTGGCCTGCAGAGATAGAGAAGAGTGGTGAGAGGGCAATGTGGACGACACAATTATAATTGTGACACTATACTATGTGACTGAAGACCCGAATCGCATCATCTGTCATGTATATGATTCATACTGATATAAAAATGGGAAATAAAATAATCACTACATATGATGGGTGCGTGAAGAACATCCTTTGGCTATTTTAATGTTTATAACAAGAACAACTGACTATCCATATATCTGCCATTTTGCGCACTAATAATGTCTTTTCATGAAATGAAACAACAGGAAGTTGGCCTGTAACAGCTAAGTGAGGGAAGACGCAGAGAGTTTATACATGTATCTAGGGACAACATAACTGACACTATATATATAGTAACAGCATACCATCACCTCCACAAGACGGGTGGTAGGTGAGTCGAATATCTAAGATATATATCAGATTTACTCACTTGACAGTTCCACATTCATATCGATGGTGTTTACTGCTTCCAATGTCCAGTGTCTCACTCTGACGCATTGGTTTACTTGGCATTTGACGAGATGCTACTTATACAGCACCATGTCAATGTACACTAACATGAATGTTGTTCATAGAATACCTCTTGAATTAATTGTCGAGCCAGTTAATCAAACAGATGCATTCTTAAACATTCAGGCAGTCAGAACACGACCGACCAACTACAAATCCAATCATACAAGATATTCTCTTGCTACAGAACACGTTAAAAGTTCAGTTCGTAATAAGACATATTGTTAAAGTGGGTTCAGGTCGAGATGACTTTCAGACACGGTCACCTCGTTGGTTTTAATTGTTTAAATGTGCGGGGTTATTAGATATTCGTCGAAATCTAGGTAACCATCACCGTCTTTGTCCATTTCAAACAACAAATCATGAATCTCTGCGTTACTCATCCCTTGACCAAAGTCCAGTTCTGCCTCAATCAACTCACCCTCAGATAAGTAATTATCTCTGGAATTTAAATGACAAACTGAAAGACGGCCACATATTTAAAGGAAAACTAAACATATTCAACATTATAAAGGTGTATGTTTTTAATCTTAATGTAATCTTAAATCAGAATCAATATTTTTTCGTGGCTCACAGGGACATTTCCCTCTTACTGGCCAAATTAATCGACTCCATGCTGGCGAATGACGGCCCAAATGAAACCAAATATAATAAAGCAAACAATAATATCAAGTATTTCGGTAATACAAAGTAATTTTACCCGTCTGTATCAATATCATTAAATACATGTCTTAAAATAGCTTCATTGTAGTCTTCTGGGAAGTCATCATCTGGTGAGTTACTATCCGGCACGGCACTATCTGCAAAAGGATCATCCGGTAATGTAGTATCCGGCAAAGGAGCATCCAGTATAGCAGTGTCTGGCAAAGGATCACCCGGTACAGGATTATCACGTTTTTCTTTGTCACTGGAAAATGACGTATTGTTGCACACCTAAAAAGTACGGCTTTCTGCACATATGCATCGACATATACAGTATGTCGACTTTTAGTCAGTGCTTTAGTTTGTCAGTAACTCAACCGGATACCAAAAATGTATGTGCGCTGATGTGTGGGTGATTACAGTATTTGATGTGTGTGTGTGTGTGTGTGTAATGCAATATTTACCTAAGCAAGGTTCCTGCACAATCACTTACAGATATCCCTGTGGTGGTGTCGCGGCCGGCTGTACAGCCTTCGGCACAACTACAATCACCCCGGTCACGAGGTATAAGACCACTGTAGTCACACCAGAGCGTTGCCTAAAACGAAAGAAAAGGCAGCATATTCATCACCTGGTGACCATAAGGAAACCAAGCTTGACACATTGTTGGTTGGTAAAATACCCTTCCTTAATTAGGCCAAAAAGCAAACAGACAACCAACAGCAATAACAAAAATAACTTAACGTATAAGCAGTATTGATAATGTTAATAAAAGAAAATAAAAAGGTTATTTATGTAACGTACAGCGCAGCAGTCCAAACCAAGGTCGTCATCAGAGTGACAGCCATCTGCCAGGGTTTGTTTTACATTACTGGCCATGGAGACATAGCAGACAGCAGTGAGTGTTACCGCAATCAGGAGGCTCATGTCCTGGAATTGTGATATTATGCAAAATATTCATTTTTAAATATCAAGATAAAGAATACCAAGTGGTATTGCCATCTGTTTTTCCTTTACATCGCAGAGGATGACGTCTGAAAATGAAAATTTGACGTATAGCGCATTTTCTCAACCTTACGTCTAGTTACTCATTGCAACATGCTATTCAGTCAACTTATCCAAGTCAAAGTTTCTTTCGTCAATGGAATACATCGTTTGCCTGTATTTTAAAACGAACGTTAAAAACTATCCTCTCAATAATCATTCACATCATCAAAGACTTTTTATGACGTCCCACCAGCTGTAAATTACTTACCAGTCACTATGAAAGCACAACTTTAAACTACGGGATGTTGCTCTTTTTCTGATCGATTGGACAAGACGCGAATGGTTAAACACCACTACGGTACATGACACTACATTATGTAAATAATGATTTCATTCTAGGACCAATGAATCCAGATTGAATGTAAAAATATAATAACTGAGACACACAATCATATGGGACTGACATGCCAGTATATTCTACGGTGTTAATCAAAGTGCGATCAAAGGCTGAGTGATGTAGACAACTACAAAGCAAGATAACACCGAAATCGCTGAGTCAAACATACTGGTATCCACTGGTCTCAATAAGCTGAGATAGACGCATTTTGTTGTTGTATGAAGTGTACACCAGCTATCAACATTTCTTTTGTGAAGACAACATGTCGTCCCCTGTGCTTCCTATTGAGGAGGGATGCCCAACGAAAACATCAATCTTAAGTTGAAAAAGAGCAAAACAAATTTAAAGGAAAATGGCCGCCTACTCTAATAGATGCATTTATATATGACCAAGGGCGCAAATATTGAACGGATCATTTTCAAAAATGTAAGAATCTGAGGTAACGAAGACATGCTTTAAAAGTAAAGGAAAATATGCATGGTAGACGACAAGGGTGTGACCCACAGTCAAGTGCCAGTGTTTGGTTTCATATTTGTTCGGTTGGAAGATACATAAATGAGCCTCTAATAATGATGTTCGATTGATCAAAGTCATTATTTCGCCTTCTCACTGGTAATAAGCCTTTCAAGAAAATTCCCTGGCTCTGGATTGTGTTTTTTTAACAGATTTATTTCTACAATAAAGATATACATAATAAATACGTCGCCACAGCATTATGTGCTCGCCTGCATTAATATAATTCATAGAAACAAAATGAATTAATTATGATTATATAGAAGTAATGATAATAATTGTGATAACACTAATTAGTACTCATTGTTGTAAAGGAGAGCAACAGGGAAGGGGGCATAGGCACGGGGCGATATATGCGGGAAGTGATATATTAGTTGATCAGGAGAAGGAGGGTCGGGAGGGTGAACTTGTGAAAGCAATTAAGCATTATCAATCAAGAACGTCGAGACAATATCGAATATTTTATCGTTCTGTCCAGTCGTTAAAGTTTTGTGACCGTGTAGAAACAAAGAAATCTTGTCAAACTGCGTTCTAAAGTATGTATTGTTAGCACCCAGAACATTCTGAATAGACAAATGAAAATCACGATACTTCAACTTCCTCAGTGGGCACTGGAAGAAAAAGTGGCGTATAGTCTCAGGTTTCCCACAAGAGCAGTTCGGAGAATTTACCGAGTTCCAGTTATGGTTATATAATTGGGATTTGAACAATAGATCTACACGCGCGCGGTTTAGATATTTTTCATTTTTTTTAAACTTTAGGGTGGTGGTAGATAACGAACCAAAAAAGAGTTCGGATTTCAGATAATGCTTAAGTAACGCGATATTTGGGGTGTACTTTTGTTCGAGACTGAGACTATTCCATGAAGACACGAGTAAGTATTCAGGACCCTGGAATGTAAACTTAGCTGGGATAATGTAATCTCTGTACGAGGACTCTCTTGTTTGCGGGGTTATTGTATTTTTAAAAGACAGGACATCTTTAAGAATATATGTAGGAGCCAAGCTGTGATGGATAGTGAACAACCTTTTTTTGCATGCATTATTCTACGGTTTTCCAGAGAAACCCAGTTCAACTCTGTAAGTACTTTAATTGTGTTCGAACCGGGCAGAGCACCCAAAACAAGCAGACCAGCTTGATAGTGAATAGAAGATAGTTTAAAAAGATTCCTTTTAGTTGCTGAGTGATAGAGGATGTCGCAGTAATCAAGCAGAGACAGAACGTAAGCGTTGTATAGTATATTCAAGTGCCTAGATCTGAGCCTATGGGACAGGGACTTAAGAGGATTCAGGACCTTTTGGGCCTTAGTAGCTAAATAACTTATATGCTCGGCAGAAGACAGTTTTGAATCTAGTACGAATCCGGGATGTTTGTGGAATGATTTCCGGGGTATCGTTAAATCACGTAATATTAGATTTCTATATTTATTTGCTGTAACCTTGGTAGAGAATATAACCACACAACTCTTATCAGGTTTAAACTCCAGTTTCCACCTGGAAGACCATTCCTCAAGCTTTGAGAGATCAGATTGAAGTGCATCGTGCAACTGGCTGTCAGAAGGAAGAGAAGATTGAAAAATAGACGTGTCACCAGCATATAGAAAACAATCTGATGAAAGGTTGTCTGCTAGATCATTTATATATAGGAGAAAGAGTAGGGGACCGAGAATGCTGCCTTGTGGAACACTGGTGTTGATATAAGATTATTTGGAAGATTCAGATAGCGTACCGTTAATACGGACTTTGACTTTTCTATCGCTCAAATAAGAGGATAATAGTGACAGTAGGTTACCTTTAATACCATAGGCTGACAGCTTGTATAGTAATAAACTATGCGGAACTTTATCAAAAGCGGCTGAAATATCAAGAAATATTCCTCTTACATCTCGGCCCTTTCTAAAATTAGATCTAATCAAATTTTAAATTGCCAGTAATTGGTGTTCAGTGCTATGACCCTTAAGAAACCCAGATTGTTTTTCAAACAATAAATTATTATTAAGGACATGATTAATCATCCTTTTATAAATATTTTTTTCCAAAATATTTGATAAGACGCTCAAAAGAGACACTGGTCTATAGTTATCTATGCAACTTCTGTCACCTTTCTTATAAATCGGGCAAATAAACGCCATTTTCCACAGGTCACGGTAGGTGTTAGATTGAATAATATAATTAAATAAAATACATAATGGTTTCACAACAACGTCTTTGCGTAGTTTTAACATTTTTATCGTCACCGAGTCCGGACCACTTGCCTTAGATGCATCCATATCATCGATTATTACTTTGATCTCAGTGTCATTGAAATCAGTTTCTGACAAAATTGCATTTGTTTTATCAGGGAAGTTAACTAATGCTGTGGATGTCACTACATCGGAATGGTACCTTTCTGAAAAATAATCTAGAAAAACTTTGGCCTTTTCTGAATCTGTGATCGCAATTTGACCAGTCGTATGGTTTAAAAGGGTTGGAATTGACGCAATGTATTTTGAATCCATAAGGCTTGTAATAGTCGGCCAAAATAATTTTCGACCATTGCCAGGTTTTTCATCAAGGCTTTCAATTAAACTGTTAAAGTAGGATTCCTTCGTATCCCTTATAAGTTCCTTAACCAGCACAGACTGAGTATCATAACACAGTATATTGCCCGGAGTAGGAGTGGTTTTTATTTTAGCATAAATTTTTTTTATTTATTTCATGTTTTAGTCTATCAGAAAACCAAGGTTTATCATTCTTTTTAATACTTCTTACTTTTTGCGGAATATGCTTCTTAAAGATAAGGAGTAATCTTTCAGTAAAATTTCTAGTCATTTCGTGTATATTATTTTGAGATTGGAAAACGGTATCCCAATCAAAGCTTATAATATCATTGTGGATTGTGGTTCTTAGATTTGTTCTGATAACATAGGCGGTGGTTTTAAAGCTGTTCAGCTGAGAGAGATCTGTTCAAATTGATATTACAGTCTTCGCCTCTAAAATACTGCCGTTACGTCCGTCATCAGATAAAATCAACCAATACGCCATGATGTATTTTTATGTGGCAGCATTACCTTCTAACATGACGATGTAAATGTCTGCAATATCTATGAAACATATCCTAACGTATCAACCCACTTGACCCGAATGCCGTTAAAAAAACGATTTGCATTACGTCCCTTTTTACCGGTAAATTTAATTGCAAGTGACATCATTATCGACACGCATACGCTGATTTTTTTACCATTTATCTGACAAGTGACAAGAGGACAATAATAGATACGGTGTGGTTAAGATTTAACCCATTTTAATGATAAAGATATCCCTAAGCCCCAGATTTACATAACTGATAATAAATCCGTCTAAGCATAGAAATCGCTGGGAGTCTATATGACTTCACATTGAACGAAAACGTAGACAAAATCACAAAAAAGAAGCATAGTTAATAGTTAACAATTTCGCAATTATTATCATCATTTATTTACATGTACATAGTTGTGTGCGACTTGCGCCACTTTATAACATCCAATTCCATTTTACAGAAATTAGGAAAGGGTACATTTTTCACATGTTTATGTCAATATCACACAACTTTTCATACATCAGCACACTCTAAATGCACGCCTTTAAAAGTGCATTGCCTTATTTCGCTTATAAACTGAATAAATGATCACACACAATCATTTCATTTGTAAGTCTAGCTGTATCTGAGCATGTGGTGGCTCAAGTTGGTAGCAACATCCACTATATACCATCATTTTACTGTCAAAACAAAGATTTAGAACAGTAAAAAATTACTATTGACTCGTTTTTAAAACAGGGAAAAGAAATATAAACATTAAACTGTTTGATGCTCGCTTATAAAGTAGCCGCCCTCTATGTGGGCAGGTGAAGTTTGATCTACGTTTAAGTTGTACGTCATGCTGTAGTTCCACGAAGTTTATCTGAACATATCGATTTCAAATTAAACGGATTATAGGCGGCAAATGCACGGAGTATGAGTCAATCCACTTTACACGTGACTTCTGTTATGCCCTAGTTTTGACGTCCTCAAACAATCTTATCAGCTGCAAAGGGACGGATAACGTTCACCTAACCTTACCGGCATACTTCATGATGGCGGATGTCTCGAAGAGTCCGGAAAGTAAAAAGTTACTTTGCGCTGCCATTGCCCTGAACTTATTAGTTTGTTATGTACGTTGCCATGATGACCAATTCTCGGAAACAGTCGATATAGGTGAGCACCGGAAGGATTTTTCTTTTTTGTTGGAACTGTCAAGATGAACTAATCGTTATCATTAATTTCTGGAGTTGACATTACATCAGCTGTATTTCTTTAAAGAAGTATTTCAGCGCTTGTGTATTTATCAAGAACCGTTAAAAATTAATCAAAAAGGCTCAAAAGTTAAAGACCGGATAATTTCGTCTCATTTATCGAAGAGGTGCATGGAAAAGTTTAAAAATGAATTTGGTCGAAGAGGTTGAATTTTTTATAGGACGAACGTTGTAGTTTTATTTTTTATAAATTCTGTTCTTATTATACATGTATCAAAGATAAAAGTGGTCCACAAGAATGAAGCATGCGCAACTCTCCTTTTAAACGTTAAAACAAGAACAATTCCATCGTGTTATAAACGGGTACAACTACACGCGCGGATGATATTGGTAATCACTTAGACCGCCGAGGCAGGATTTATTGATAGGGCAGACTTTGCTTGTATCAGACCCCGGGGAGCAACATCGACCATCACCACGTGTACAGGGTCTAACATTAATCTGTTTATAACAAGAATTGTCTGCTTTGAAGGGAGTTCGCTTTCAACTTACAACTTTATTTTTTAACCTAGTTATGTCTCCATCAAGTTGATAAGTTTGGGGGAGTCTAAATAAATGTAGATTTAAATCTGAAGACAAGACTAAGCACATGTCAACGTGTTTGTTGACCTTAGTGTCGATGTTATTTGTTACCGGGTAACATGAAAATCTGACTTCCATGAATATCTGACTCCACCAGTCAAAATTTCATAAGAAAAATCTGACTCCCCCCATGAATTGTTGACTTATAACTCTCATTTTGATTATATGAATTTATCTTGTACCAGTAGTATGCAGGATACATTAGCCCTCTTTGTTAGTTTTCAAGTGAAAACTTTCTTGAGAAAATAAGAAAATTGAAAATGTGTATTTTTCCACCCAATAACTCCCCTATGAAAAGGCTGGGAGTCAAAATCCTACAGGTAGTAAGAAGAATACTTACTTTATCAGTTTTCACCAACATTTTCACCACCAAATTTTCAGTCTACTAACGAAATATACATCATAATGCAGACTATGTGGAACATAATGTTATGGTGACTAAATATAAAATAGGGCCTTTTCTTCATGGGAGTCCACATCCCATGGGTATGCAAATTAAGATTTTCCGTGAATTATTTTTTTCATATTTTGCAGCCAGTATTTTACCATCAAACTTTCAAATATTTCCAATATATTCTCCATAAAGTATACTAAATGGAAAGATATTGAAATGATCACCAAATATCAATTAAATACCTTTTTCGTAGGGGAGTTATTGGGTGATAGAATACACATTATTAATTTTCTTATTTTCTCATAAAAACTCTCACCTGCAAAAAAAACCCAATGTATCCTCTATTATGCATACAACAAGATAAAAATCATATACTCAAATAAAATAAGATTTACAAAGTTTATTTGGGGGGATCGAGTCAAAATTTCATGAGAGAGTCGAAATTTCATTACGAAATTCTGACTGGGGAGTCACCTTTTAGAGGAGTCAGATTTTCATGGTACACCTGTTCCGGCATTTATTTTAGGGGTCATCTTTTTATCACCATTTTCACAAGGTAACATAAAGTAGACTTTTTGCAGAGACAGAAGATTTGGTTCTGCTGTGTCTAAGCGTCAGTGTTGGTGTTTGCGGGGTGAGGGAGGAAGACGTACGGGTCACTGGCACTGGGGGGGGGGGGGGGGGGGGACCAGTGCCAATAGTTCAATTCAACTGATTTATGTTAATTCATCTTCCCGAAACTGGTAGTTTGTAGCTGTCGCTGCTCTGAGTATTTACCTATATCTGTTGCTGATATATGTCTGTTATGTCAGGGCTATAGCTATAGCTCTGGGTATTTACCTATATCTGTCGCTGATATATGTCTGTTAAGTCAGGGCTATAGCTATAGCTCTGAGTATTTACCTATATCTGTTGCTGATATATGTCTGTTATGTCAGGGCTATAGCTATAGCTCTGGGTATTTACCTATATCTGTTGCTGATATATGTCTGTTAAGTCAGGGCTATAGCTATAGCTCTGGGTATTTACCTATATCTGTTGCTGATATATGTCTGTTAAGTCAGGGCTATAGCTATAGCTCTGGGTATTTACCTATATCTGTTGCTGATATATGTCTGTTATGTCAGGGCTATAGCTATAGCTCTGGGTATTTACCTATATCTGTCGCTGATATATGTCTGTTAAGTCAGGGCTATAGCTATAGCTCTGAGTATTTACCTATATCTGTTGCTGATATATGTCTGTTATGTCAGGGCTATAGCTATAGCTCTGGGTATTTACCTATATCTGTTGCTGATATATGTCTGTTAAGTCAGGGCTATAGCTATAGCTCTGGGTATTTACCTATATCTGTTGCTGATATATGTCTGTTAAGTCAGGGCTATAGCTATAGCTCTGGGTATTTACCTATATCTGTCGCTGATATATGTCTGTTAAGTCAGGGCTATAGCTATAGCTCTGAGTATTTACCTATATCTGTTGCTGATATATGTCTGTTATGTCAGGGCTATAGCTATAGCTCTGGGTATTTACCTATATCTGTCGCTGATATATGTCTGTTAAGTCAGGGCTATAGCTATAGCTCTGGGTATTTACCTATATCTGTTGCTGATATATGTCTGTTAAGTCAGGGCTATAGCTATAGCTCTGGGTATTTACCTATATCTGTTGCTGATATATGTCTGTTATGTCAGGGCTATAGCTATAGCTCTGAGTATTTACCTATATCTGTCGCTGATATATGTCTGTTATGTCAGGGCTATAGCTATAGCTCTGGGTATTTACCTATATCTGTCGCTGATATATGTCTGTTAAGTCAGGGCTATAGCTATAGCTCTGGGTATTTACCTATATCTGTTGCTGATATATGTCTGTTAAGTCAGGGCTATAGCTATAGCTCTGGGTATTTACCTATATCTGTTGCTGATATATGTCTGTTAAGTCAGGGCTATGCCTCAGCATTACGCTAACTTTCCCACACTTTTTAATAGCTGGTGTTACAGCACCCCTGTAAGTGTACCACCAGTTAACACGTGAACTCCTACTTTAAACTAAGTTAACACTTTAATAGCTGGTGTTACAGCACCCCTGTAAGTGTACCACCAGTTAACACGTGAACTCCTACTTTAAACTAAGTTAACACTTTAATAGCTGGTGTTACAGCACCCCTGTAAGTGTACCACCAGTTAACACGTGAACTCCTACTTTAAACTAAGTTAACACTTTAATAGCTGGTGTTACAGCACCCCTGTAAGTGTACCACCAGTTAACACGTGAACTCTTACTTTAAACTAAGTTAACACTTTCAAATATCGCACAATATAAGTAACCTTCATCTGCAGGTAAAATAATGTGATATGAGACAGGGGCTCCTAATATCTTTATATTAAAATACAACATCCGCATCTGACACATATACAACTGTAAGTGGAATAAGTTTACACTATTTTGAATATTATTATTATTATGTAAATTTCCACCAATTCAAAAACTTAAATAGCAGAAGTATATTCTATTATAGAAAGATGATTTTCCTTTCCACCGTCTGCGTACATTGTATTTATCTTGGTGTTTCAGCTGGAGAGCACATCCTGACACGTCTGAGGAGAGCAACGGGTGAGGACAGCAAAGAACATTACATTCTCAAAATCAGCGACAAGGAAGTCAGCCTCAGTCTAAAGAAGACGTCTACCGTGAATGCCAATGTTCCAGTGTTTGTTATACGAAATGGAATCCCTGCCGAAATTAAAACAGACAGGATAGAGGCAAGTAGAGTTGGTCTGTGATACAAGAACTTTTAAATACGACAGAATGAGTTTACGGATTTTATCTGACTAGATAAGACTAAGTCTACCCTGTCATGACACCCTGCTTAAACAGAGATCTCAGAGCAAGGCTTGACTATAACAACGAGTGGATACTTGATAACAATAGATAATGGGCCAGATCAAAATCATTTTTGTGACATGACAGAATTGAATGGAAAACCCAAACCCCAGTACTCGAAGGGTTTTTTAAATCTAGCAAACTAGAATTAGTTACAACTGGTAGTCCTACAGTGTATACCGACCACAAAATGTCGCCTATCGATCTCCGAGACCTTAGTAAATATATCAGAAGGCCGGGTCGTGTGACTGATATCCCTTTGTTTATAAACTGACGTCAGGCCGAGCATATTTACCTTGTGTGCTGACTGCAGTGGGTGGCTGGCCGTGGCCGCAGGGGAATGGTCACCGTGGCAACAGGGGTGTGGCCATCGTGGCCGTAGGGAAATGGTCACCATGACCAATGTGGAGGCATCCAACAAGGCATGTACTGGGGTATATCGGTCTCTTAATGTTCCAAGGTTTTAATCAGGTTCATGCCAAAGCATTAAGAACGCCCTGCTTAATGGGACATCGTGACATAATACAGCGAATTCGTCTCATATTCTCGGAATTTTTCCGCTGATGGCCTGACATAAACCATTACGACCAAATGTTTCTTCTCTTCATTTCAGCCGAGAGAAAGGTCATGTGTGTTACCCCAGTATGTGCGTTTTATTTAGATCAAAATAGCTATATTTGAAAGGGTGGTTATTTAACTACCATTGGCATGTTAACTTTTAAAAATGCACATTTAAAGATACATACAAAGTCAATTTTTTGTCATAAAAACCAAACAAATGCCAGCATATAGTTTCAAGTAGTATAACTAAGAGAATTACCAAAAGGCATTGTTTAATTTTACCGGAAAGTGATGTTTGAACAGATTTTTCTGCTAGCATTCTATGCTGTATGTCAAAGGGGCAGAAAAGTAGGTCACGAAAGTAGGTTAAATTGACAACCAAAAATTTAAAGAAAGGAGCACTCAAAAGCTCTTTTATGGCTGATCGGGTGATTTATTCAGTTTATCCCTTGGCATGTCGAATTTATTAGAGTCGTATAAGAAACTAGTAGAAGTGGTTTACATGTGTTACTGGGAATTCACGCTCCACCGATGCTCTGTTCGTATGTACCTTTAAGACTAGAAACCAGGATTATGTTATGCAGATAAAATGGAACAAGAACAAATTCACTGTAATATTTAGTATTATCACGTTTTGCTCCTGAATATATTTTGTGAAAAGAAAGGTATATATATATAATTAAGTGCTCATAAACATGTGCAACCAGTGCTCCTTGATCCGCTATATTGTTCTAGATCATTTGCCTGTGAAGCCACACTGAGATTGGTATGATTTACATTATCATAACTGTCAAATATTCATGTCATTATAATTCCATTTCAGAACTTAGATTTCTACCAGGACAAGAGACATGGAGCGTCTTTGTCTGTGCGCCGCATGAGAGAACAAAACGTCAGTCTCGTGGTGGGTGGACATTTTAACAATATATATATATATATATATATATATATTTGATACTTTTTTTTTACTCATTTGAAACATAAGTTTATGAAATATAAGTATTCAACTTAGCTTGTTAAAAAGAACCGCTGTGCAGGGAAAGGTCCACCTCCCGACTGAATCATTTCAAATTTAACCCATTCTTCTATTTACTATGAAGTCTTGATAATTTGACGATCCAATTCCAGGAAGGTACGTTGACGATAGGGGGCAGGGAGTACCATCTGCAGTCTGCTGCACAGAGACACAGTAGGGAGGCGCCACACAGGCAGTCCAGTGACGACAAACACATAGATGGCGCCTTGTATTCCCTAACCAAAATTCAGAGACAAAGTGACTACATTGATGACACAGGTGAGACTTCCGATAGATTCAGAACGAATCTGTGCTATCTATTGAGCAGATCTTTCTCCGCCGCAGTTTTTTTCTGGTATGGATGTCAAAGACAATTGAGTGTGCATGCTTTTTGAGCATCTTAACGTTTTCCTCAGAATTTTAGATGGCCGCCAATTTACTTTAATTCTTTTAGACTTAAAATGAGGTGCAATATTACTTATTTTAACTACGTTGCATTTTAAAAATATTTTCGAAAAAGCATCCGTTAGCATCAGGTGTACAACTGCAAGGAAATCAAAAATGACTGCCGTTAAGTCACCAAAACCAAGTGCTTTTTGTGTTTCTCCTACACTCTATGCATACATGTCAGTACCCACTGAACAAGACCTATCTTCAATGACCATGAGATAGACCTGTTGGTTTTTATTTACTACTCTAACTTTGCCTTTTGTAATGAAGCATATATTTTCATACAGTCGGCAGAAGCCCGACAAAGTTAAGGAAACATGTACCGTATGCACGCCAAAGGCGGGACACCTCCTCCAAAGCTCGTTACGGCGTGGAGCTGATGATGGTGGTAGACAACGCCATATACACAAGGTAATGTTTGGGCATCAGTAGTGACGGAATGTAAGGGAATATTGCTTTGAATTATGCAGGCCAATTTAAGACTCCATTCCCACAGACACGCCATGGGTCTACTTGGATCGTCCCAACTCCGATAGGTCTCCTGCAAAGTGCAATCAGCTTAACTTAATGCCACATCTTATCTTGTTTCTACCGTGTTCGCCAGCTTGTCTGTATTCAACTTAATGCCAGAGAGCGTGTTAATCTGTTAAACTGCTGGGATTTAGCGACAGTCCCATCAGAGGTACGCCGATCCGCGTGTGTTCCACTATAATCTGTATATGTTAATATTGAGACAGCTCCTTACTGCATAATTTGCTTTATTCAGTGTTTTTCAACATTTGATGTAGACCTTCATGTCGACCTTCGTTGCAACTGCGCCGTTTTTAGATGATAGTGGACAAAGATCAAAATGTCTGAAATATCATTGCTTGTCGTTTCTGTACTCTCAGGTGGTACAATACGACGACCGGACACGAGGACAGGCAGAAAGCAGCCATTGAAAAGATACGATATTATTTCGCCCATGTAGCGAACGGGGCAAGTTTTCACAAATATATGTTCATAGTACTGCTATGTTAATGATAGATATTACAAAATGTTGAAATGTAGAATGATGTGAGTACATGTTGGTAAATAACATGTGTTCAATATTTGATAACTAACGATAGCATTGTGGCAATCTTAAACAATAAAATGTTGCATTATGACCCCAATCAAAATAAATATTAATTCTCAGAGATTAAGACATATGCAATGTTTTCCTTATTTCAGGTTGATCTGCGTTATCAAAGTATGGACGAGGCGCCATTCGAAATATACGTCCGGCTGGTTGGTCTTTGTATAGCAACGGTAAGAGTTTGGATATAAACTGGTTTAGTTAAATTGTTCTTCAATGGGGCCTGTACCACAACCCTGTATTACCTGCCTCGTACTTAAATTAGTATGCATCCGCTTAACCCGCTGTTATGTCACAAATTTTAGTGGCGAATTTAGAGTGTGTATGTGTGTGTGGGGGGGGGGGGGGCAGGTGGGACTTCGGTTTCTGAAAAATATATCACACTAATATTCCCCTCTTGAAATTAGAATTTTGACCAGCTGAAGCTGAATCATAGTTCTAGACCATACCAAAGGACACCGTTTACCCTTCAAAACGCCAAAATCTTTTCGGGGCCCTTGAGCAGGCCCCGAACCCCAGGCCAAAGGGGCTATGGTCGGCCTTGCATCCGAGGCCTGTCGTTCCGGACCCCCTTCAAATAAGCCTGGATCCGCCCCTGAATTTAACTCAGCCTTTTGAAGAAAAAAGCATTAAGAATTAAACCGACCAATTTTAGCGGTTAAGCCTTCATATGAACTTTCAATGCTTTATTTCTCTTGAAGCAAGTAACACGAAATAAAACACTGTGATATAACGTGTTGCTCCAGGACAAGTCACATATAACACTGTGATCTAACGTATTGCTGTAGTCTATATATTTCCACTCCAGGACAAGTCACATATAACACTGATATAACGTATTGCTGTAGTCTATATATTTCCATTCCAGGACAAGTCACATATAACACTGTGATCTAACGTATTGCTGTAGTCTATATATTTCCACTCCAGGACCCGATGTCCTCCATCTGGACTGAATCAACAGACATTAAGAGCGACGCGACACCAAGACCTTTAGTGAACGCCAAGCTTGCATTAAAGAACTTTACAGACTGGATTAACGAAGATAGTACTAGAAACACTTTACCCACGTTTGATCATGCGATGCTCTTTACTGGGTAAGTGCACCCTTGCTCCTTGCTTTGAACGAGTTTTTTTCTGTCTTCCCAATGTTTTAATAACACCCGTACAACACAAGTCAGCTAACCAGTTCGGTGCTGATAGTTTAAACATCCAGTTATGCTTCTCTTGTAAATGGATGTTGCTTACAATCATAATTTGAAATGAAAAAAAAAAATGATAAGGACTAAAATGAATGCCATTTTATCTTCCGTTCGTTCCCTTAGCAGGCAAATTTGCTGCAATATTGCTGTAAATTAGGAGCAAGATTTTTTCTTGCAAACTTGTTGTTGCAATGTTGCTGGAAACGTTTCATTTTGCTACGGGTTGCTATTTTTTCTATATCGTACTACTCTACCAGGTATGACATATGGAACGGCGAGGACGCAAGCGGTAACAAAGCAGTGTCTGTGGCAGGTATGACGATGTTTCCAACATTTTCTTTTTGGCATGAGAATTAACATTGGTCAAAAAGGTTGTCCCACCCCCAGCTTCATGTGCTTTTATTTATAAATGATCACACCGCAGGGGTTTATTGCTATTGATGGGGATTTTTATGCCAGATACCATAACTAACATGATTAGTGATAAAGAAAATACAAACTAGCGATGAAGATATCAAAATTTAATACCATTAATTCACATTTATTACATGTACCCCCTCAAATCCGATGTTCCACTGTCATTTCAACGGAGGTAAAGAAATGCCCATTAAATTGAATTGACACCACCAAGTGTCACCAAATTTGCACAAATTTAGCATTAGGGTGTGCTCGTTAAGGTCGCGTGTCTATTAGCGTGTATGTTTACCGCGTGCTGTAATCATCTCATGTAGACGGCGCCACTGCCTTCAACAAGGGTAACAATTCTGTTTTGTGGAATGTTGCCCATTGTTTCCTAGAAAGCTTAGCGGAATTGGTCCAGACTATTTAGAATTTGGCTCTCCTTTGGATTGCACACTTCAATTCATGCCACGGGTGCTCAGTAGGTTTATTATCTGGATTTAAACATGGTTTCTCCAGCCTCCGGAAATTGGGTTTCTGCAACAAATCATTCACCACATGATAACTGTTTGCAAGTGTGCTGTCATGATGAAGCCTGGATCACCCCCGAAGTCCTCTCTTGCAGATGGAATGAGGTATCAGTTGAGAATGCTGGGTTCAGTGATCCCAGAACTACCAGAACTTGGTCAACCATCACTAGGAACAAGTTGGTTTTGCTGAAGAATCAGGGTATTTCTTGTATGCCTTTGATGGTCAAATTAGGACCCGTAGACATGTTGCAGAATGCTTTTTGGTAGGTTTGTGCAGGATAATATCGCCTGAGATGGCAGGTCAGTCCACGTTTGGAGAGAATTCCAAGCCCATGGTTTTAGTGCAATGTTCTCTCCGGAAAAGAACGATACTTGGTCAATTCATTGAAACATTCTTAACAAATATCTCACTCTATTTGCAAGAGGTGACTTCAGGGATACTGCAGGCGTCGTGGAAATGCACTTGCCCACAACTTTCGTCTGCTGAGTGATTTGTTGCAAAAACCCAATGTTCAGAGGATGGAGCAACCATCTTTGGGCCCTATTATTAACCATACTAAACATATGTGGCATGAATTGAAGTGTGCAATGCAAAGGAAAACGTAACTTCTAATAATCAGGACCAACTCCCCCCAAGCTCTTTCGGAAAATGGGACAATATTCCATAAAACAGAATTGTTGCCCTTATTGAAGGCAGGCCGCGCCACCTACAGGAGGTAATTACAATACGCAGTAAACACAAACGCTATCACACAAAGAGACTTTAACGAGCACACCCTAATGCTAAATGAGTGTAAATTTGGTGACATTTGGTGGTGTCAGGATGGAGCAATTTCAATTTAATGGACATTTCTTTGCCTCTGTGAAAATCACACTGAAACCTCGGTTTTGAGGGGGTCCATGTAAGAAATGTGAATTAATGGTATTAAATTTTTATATCTTCACCTCTAGTTTGTATTTTCTGTATCACTAATCATGTAAGTTATGGTATCTGGAATGAAAGTCACTTTTTATAACAATCTTTTCCTGTGATGTGATCATTTATAAATAAAAGCACATGATAGTGAAGGTGGGACAACCTTTTTGACCAATGTTGTATATCCGGGATTTGCAAGTGCTGCTTCTTCGCTTCTTCAACCGAATAACGCTTATATCTGAAGAAAACATTCCAATGCCACTGTTACTGCCGCTTTTGTTTTAGCATGCAATGTTAATAGTAGTACAAAAAACAGCAACCACTTTTACAAATGTTTTGCTGTTACCACCAATATCACTCCTACAACAAGCACTGCAGCCGTGTTACTAACTGCCTGTTTAACAACTACAGGTGTCGCCAAGGTGGGTCAGATATGTAAGCGGGACAGGACGTCTATTAACGAGGATCACGGAGGGTTTGCATGCATAGGTGTCGGCTCACACGAAATGGGACACAAGTAAGACGATAGACGTATGCAGTTGGGATTATTCCTTGTCACATGACATCAGTCACGAAGAAACTCATGATAAATGTAAAATTGTTTGAATAAGAGCATCATGAAGACATAATTTAATAATTCCTTATATGTTAACGTCCTTGAGTTCCCTCGGCAGAGCTTAATCCATACACGCATATACTTTTCCTGTTTGGTAAATAATATATTGCGTTACCATCATGGGTTTTTCAAAGGGTTTGCAATAATATGGGTTAGTTGCATTTAGTTTGAACATAATATAGTGTATACGAACTATTTCAATTCTCTCCAGCCTAGGTGCGGTACACGATGGAGATAATAATACATGCAATGGGAGCGAGCAGTACATTATGGCGTCCGTTTCGGACGGTAATGCTCCCCTGTCAGCACTGAGGAATGCTTTCACGTTCTCAAAGTGTTCGGTGGAAGCTTTCCGCCAGAAGATCTCCGAGTTGAACAGGTGAGGAAGATACAACTTCCCAAACATTTTTGACTGTATCAGGAAATCCAATAAAACTTGTAAATGGATAGTTTACTGGATTAACTGCTTCACAAAACATGTAATACGGTTCAAATATCTTAAATCACAAAACCATACCTATATTTAATCGACTAAGTACATACACGTCGCTCAAAGTATTTAGTGTTTGACTTGCTTAGTTGTTAAGCAAAAGCATTCGAATTCACGCAAGAGAAAACCAAAAAGACGTCGAAAATAGGTGACACATTGTAAAGGTATATATGTATGAGAGCAATTTGTTCTTAATTACTTTACCTGTATTTTTGTGGTCTAAACTACTAGCAGATTCAACCTACCTTGAATCAGGCTTAACTTTTTCGGCTGAGGTTTCACACAAGAGTAAGCAGATTTTAATCATCGTCGATAAAACAGAACATAAGTCAAGGTAAGTTAGGTATTAGCCCAAAAAGCCGACTGTTTCTGTTACGTTAAACGGGACCTCTGTATTTACACGCATTGCTAATGAAGGTGGGGAGTTGATTCTAACACAACAGCGTCATGCTTTGGTCATTATAGTGCAGGATTCAATTGCCTGAACAACACAGCCAAGCCAGAGAACGAGACTCCTTGGGAAGATTACATGAAGACATTCCCAGGTCAGAAATACCCGCCACATGAGCAGTGCAGGCAGCTATACGGTCCTCAATCCTACTATTGTGGGGTAAGAGCAACCTTGACGTTAACCTGTGTGAGTGTGAAAGGGAGTAAAGCTTCTTTAGTATAATTATACAGAGGGCCCTCAAAACATACTGGTGCAAGTGAGTCACTGTCGTATTGAAGGCAGAGACGGTGAAACAACGGGCGCATATACACTGCATCGTCATTTTCACAATGCTCCTGATTGAAAAGGGAGAAACTGCTGAAATTTCCAAGAAAATTTTGATTGCCAAAAAAGTGCAACACAAGTTGTTTGCATTTAACAGCCAAGACACGGAAGACCAGTGTCAGCTTTTTATAGAATTGCTCGGTTTATGAGATCATACATAAGACCATACGTAAGAGTTTAAGTTGAGAAACGTTATTTTATGGCCACCTCCAGGTCAGAAAGAAGTTGATGTACGGCTGTAATACATGTAGGTGGCTTTGTAGGCCGTTCAGTAATCAATCTTTTAAAGTTTTTTCATAGATCCACTTGTTAACTTAATTTGCTATTGCAAAATTTTAAAAATGACCACGGAGCAAACACTTCTTAAGTTCAATACACGTATGTCAATCTACAGGGAGAAAAGGCGGACTCAGAGATATGCGCACGCATGTCCTGCTACAGCCCGGTAGACGGCACCTGCATCCAGGGCGGAGGTATACATGCAGCACGGGGAACCACGTGCGGAAACAAGAAGGTAAGAAAAACAAATCTTACTGTATATTTGATGTGGCAGAAATCATGGCATTGTATCATGATAACGATGTTTAGACACCACTACATGTATAAACACGGCAGTAGTATTTGAAAGTAGAACACCGGTACGTAGTTTTATGATATGGCTATTTGAAAAAAACGCCTCGAAAATAGATCTTCAAATATGAGTCAATTAACATCATCCGTAAAATTTCATCGTGTACATGAATACTTAAGTAGCCGTTTTCATGAACGAATAAAAAGTTTTAATAACGCTCTCTTCATGGTGTTTTAGAAATCAACAGACTGACTCTCGTAGAAAACACGTGGGCAGTCCTGTGAACTTCGCACATATATGTTATCATAAACACCGCTCTATTTTTTACTTCCATATTCAATGTATAAGTGGTGTCAGTCAGGAAGCTGTGTACGAAACGAGTTGGCTCCTGAGGCAAAAGGTAATGTGCAGCAACATGTTTGTTTGGAAACAAAATAAGTGTCTTCTTTACATGTATGTTAAAATCAAATATAGCCTTTATATATATATATATATATATATCAGTTTTTATCCATATATACCTGTGTAGTTCTTTTACTCAAATAATATAAGTAATGTATGCCATACCTTTCTACATACCAGCAGTTTGGTATATCACATGGTTCACCGCTCAATATTTGCATTATATGAAATGCTGACATAGACATCTAAAGCGAAAGTGCTTAAAATGGAGCTTATATGTTTGTTAGTAAAAGACGGCGACAGCACGCTACATTGCTCTACATTAGTATTTTATGCTCGGAAATGTACAGTCACCATCGTCATCATCATCAGTGGCTTGATTTATTTTTCCAGTGACACCCATATTATATTAACGGTCACTCACACCTTTTTGCTTTACCCTGACAGCGACAGATGTACATACAAAACCTTTTTTTTCATCAGTAGCTCTTCTCTCTGACCCTGGAAATGTTGTATTACATGTACTACATTTTATTGACAATTACTTTGGCCTCATTTAATTATTCATGTAAATTCAAGTGATACCAAATGACTTTTAATGTTAAACAAAGTTCTTTTGATTGATTAAGAGCATGTTATTAAGAAAATTGAAATCATTATAGTTTTGATCGATTTAAACGATTTTAACACTCGTGTACTGTCTTTATCCTTGCCCCTCTCCTCCAACACACGATTTGCAAAACCCTGAATTTGCCAGATTTGTTCATTGACTTTAAATTAATAGGTAGGCATATATTATTTAGTGTAGACGTTTAAGATTTATGCTTGAAGTCGTACATATTTTATAGATATTTGTCAGCACGGGGACAGACGAGGTACAGTGTTTATCAATGACACCAGAACATGTAGAGATTTCCAGACTGCCCAGGTCACGTGGCACTGCTACAGTCAGGTGACTAGGGGATACTGCTGTGACAGCTGCTCGGACGTCTACAACGCCTCAGATACAGGTGAGACAGGTGATACAGGCTATATAAGAAAATTGTAAACCTTTATCATCAGCCAGACACCACCGAAAATGAGGTTTTTCCTGCATCTAAATATTCGATATTGCATCTGTCTCCCCTCAGAAAAAAAAAAAAAAATAGGGCGGAATTGAAACCGTGGTAACATTTCACAAATCGGTGTTTTCCCTCATCTTTACCTTAATTTTGAATCTGTTTCAGGCTGTTTATATGGAGACAAAGCGACATTTTGTATTAATATCACCAGAAGACAATGTTACGGTAAAACAACTCAAAATGAACCCGTGCCAGACGTCTGCTGCAGAAAATGTCGGGAGTTCCGAGGAAATATAAACGGTGGGTTGCTGTCATTATTACAGTGTATTTCATCACATGACCATTCTTTATTAAAACTTTGATTTTATACTTATTTTATATATCAATTGACTTACATATGTCTTTGCAAAATATTTCCTAACCGTTACAAAAATTGCCTGTATGGTCCTATAGGACGCCCCACAGTGAACTATGTAATATGACCTATAGGAAACTGGCCCGAAAAACAAAAGGTTCCTGGGCATTACTCTATAAAACTGTGCGGGCCGTTTCGTTTGGCGCAATTATCTGTCTGGCAATGTCCGTCTTTTTCGCGCCATTCTGCCACAGATTAACCAATTTGTAAAGCACTGCAAAGCTCATATTACACACTACAAAACCGACCACTTGCATGCAAAATTTCAAATTCTTCTTTGCAGTTGTTGCCGACATATAGATGCTTTTTTTGACAGAACCATGCTTTGACCTGCCCAAAGGAGCACTACCCAATTAAATCACTGCATATTACAAAATTCAACAGGGCAACAAACCTGGTTTTCAGTTAATTGGTAGCGACACACCTGACTACACTCTTCTCCATTCACATATCTTATTTAAGATCGGAGTTTTTTTGAAAAAAGAAGGCATTTTTACCTAGGCATACCTTCGAAACTGAAATATTTCATAATAAATGTCAAGTGTACAAATAGTTGTTTTCCCTCATCTTTACCTTAATTTTGAATCTGTTTCAGGCTGTTTATATGGAGACAAAGCGCCATTTTGTATTAATATCACCAGAAGACAATGTTACGATAAAACAAACCAAAATGAACCCGTGCCAGACGTCTGCTGCAGAAAATGTCGGGAGTTCCGAGGAAATATAAACGGTGGGTTGCTGTCGTTATTGCAGTGTATTTCATCACATGACCATTCTTCATTAACACATTCATTTATACTTATTGCACATATGATTAGACTTACATACATTTATGCAAAATATTTCCCAACCGTTACAAAAATTGTCTGCATGGTCGTATAGAACACCCCAAAGTGAACTATGTAATATGACCTATAAGAAATTGGCTCGAAAAACAACAGGTTCCTATAGGGCGTGTTAAGTTCCTGTAGAGTCCCATAGAGTCCCATGAGAAGTCTTTAAGTGAATGTTCGTAAGGGAAATAGCATTTAAATGTTAAACGTAAAAGCAAACTATTTGATAAGCCTATTATGCAATACATTTTAGGTTGTCCATACGGAGACAGGGCCCAGAATTGCAGAAAAAAGCTGTGTAGTAACCCAGAGAACATCATAAATTGTTGTGAAACATGTGCTTCACCAGACAGTGGCAGCACCACGGAGACCACCCCGGAACAGCAGCTGCCTGTTGTGATTGCACTGCCCTTAGAGATCAAAATTAACGCCCCCTTCGACACGCTACTAACGGATTCTAATACGCTGCAGTTTAAAAATATGAGCAACTATACGTGTTATCCAATCGTAGAGAAGCTTGATTCAGCTTATTCCCAATACTTTTATATTAGATGTAAAGTGCTTTCATTTCGAAAAGGTAGCGTGATAGCAGACACGCGGGTAGATTTTTTAAGGAAATCATCGAACACAAAACCACCGCTGACAGACATTAAAGATAACATCAACAACACCTTTCAGACGCACCACATGCAACTGGTTAAATTGGATCTTATGTTTGATGAATGTCACTCACCTGACATACGTGTTACCTGCTCCAGGTATGCAGATTGTTTAGACGAGACAGTCGGTTACTCTTGCCACTGTATCCCTGGTTACAGAAACACTTCCAATGGCGGGGATTCATGTGCTGAAAGTTGTGAAAAAGTTCCGTGTAAAAACGACGGCAAGTGCATGGAAAACCAAGACGGCCCTGTGTCGTGTCAGTGCGCGGAGGGGTTTGAAGGGTCCCGTTGTGAGAGGGTGCTTGTCCCCACGTGGCACGAGCCAGTGATCATTGGTGGTGTTTGCGGTGGGTTAGTTGTGATAATACTGCTGCTATTTGTATGTATATCATGTGTAAATAGAAAAAGGCAACCTGAGCAGCATCGATCATCGTCTGACTATGACAACCGGGTTTATGCTAGATAACGTGATCGTTTGAATAACCAGGACCGTCGTGACGGATAACGTCGATTATATCTCATTTAATTCCTTTTGTAACTTACTTGTGTTAATAAATATATCATTTTGTCACATGTTACACCTAACGGTATATATTTTCATGTTGGTTAAACTAGTTGCTTAACGCTCAGCTGTTCAGATAACATTTTAAAATAAGATTACAAAACTGCTGTAGATACGAAACGATGCCAAAGCGTTTCTATGCGCATATTATTGTATTCATATTAAAGCAGTCAGCAGCGTTGTTGGCTATTGCACAACTACTGCACACGGGTGACGCAATTTCTTGTGAGCACGTCATTAAAAATCTGCCATCCGTTCTTAGTGGAAATAAATTAACATTGTAAAAGTATTTTGTTACTGTTTATTGCTAAAAAAAGTTACAAATGCTGATTGTATTCCAACTTGTGTAACCCCTTGTATTGAAATTCTAACACGGTGTTGTGCAATTCATCCTTGTCTTTAAACTCAAATCTCAATCACGGAAGCGAAGCCAATATTAGAAACAAAAGTCTCTTCAAAGTTATAAATTTAAATAATGAGTGGCCACCTCTTTTGAGCCGACAGAAAAGGGAGATTCAGTGACAATTCTAAAATTGTTGAAATACTTTGACCTCATTATTGTCGTTTAATTGGCTCTTTTAATTTCTTCCCCCAGTAAAAGTCACCGCACTGAGATAATTTAGTTAAAGCCAGTCCCAGGCCCGAGAGTTATGTAACCTCCTACCCGGAGAACACATCCATGTTTAGGGCCACTTTAACAAATAATGTAGTCCCAGTATTTATAGTTTTATTGATCTTCCTTTCAAGTCGGTCACAGTATATATATTCAAGAGAACATTTAGGCATGGTCCGTGTATCCTAACTCACATATGACAGTGGACAAATTTATTTTCTATAAGATACGCTTACTGTAAGATTTAAGGGACGCAGGATAGTTCGATTCCCTATAAAAACTGGACCTCTTGGAGAGAAAGACCCCTAGAGATCGTCAATACTGCTCCTGCCTGCGTCCCTGCGTGCTTGTCCGTGTATGAGGAATAAAGACTACTAGAAACTCCATGCTGACAGGCGAGATCACCGTTGATTCACCGTTCTCATCAAAATGTGGAACCAACCACGGTTACACTTTGAAACGATTAAAGAGTAAACAACCACAAACACATTATTAGTGAAGTCGTGAGTTCTTCGGTCGGGAATACTGTGGCTTGCTTCTTTTCTGGTCTGGACTAAGCAGAGAATAATTTTTGGAATCTGCCCCAGCAACCCTTCCACAATTCCACTGCTGCCTCGAATGAATAAAACTCGGGGCGCTGTCGTTCGAAGAAACAGCTGGTATTTCCCCTTTGATTGTCAATAGTTTTCCCACTCAATCACTGTTAGTCTGTACTTGTCATATGTATGAACATTCTAGCTGCTCGGCTCCCTTTGGTGTAGCTCTACTTCGCTGTCTAGCAGTTGCTGTAGCAGCTCCATAAGCTGCTTTTTCACATATCGTTCAAAGGTCCCAGTACTGCTGTGGGTAATAATTAGTGACTATTTGGTCCTATTATTCGTTGTTCATCTTTGTCGCCAGTCAACCGTGCTGTGTTACCAAGCACGACAACGGAATTCATATCAAAGGGTTGTTCTGAAGTAAAAAGACAGACTTGTAAATCAGTGAAAATCCAAAAGTGTAATAATCAGCAGTACAATATACCACGTTGTGGAAATAAACACAGCAAAAAGTATCCAGCAAGCAATAATGTGCTACCAGTAATGGTCGAACAGTAACGGATAACGGATAACGGATAACGGCTCTCTATACATACATAATATTTTATATGGGACATTATGACAAAACACGTTTTCTTCAATTTTCAATATTTTAAGTAATAAATAAAAACAACACTTGCTATCGTGTTTGATGTGCCGTGATTGAATCACTCCGTGTCAGAAAAAATGACATCAACAATTTAATTGAATTTTCGAATCATCAGAAACAACATATGGCTCATTTTATTGTGAATAACAACAACGCAGTGCATTCTTGGAATCTCAATTTTATCCAAAGCTTTATATGAGATTGCTTTCTATTACATTCATTAGAAATTATAAGAAAAAGCAGCGCCATCTATAATTAAAGTTGTCTCCACAAGCACAATATGATAAACTTCATGGACACCGTCACAATCATGTTGAGACAGGCTGCATTCACAACAGTAACCTAACTAGTCCCCGCCGGGAATCTATTCAGGGTATTTTAGGAAATTAGTCGGGGAGTTTTTAAGTGGGTCGCCATATTTGAACAGTTGATCCGCTGTTGGTCCTAAGAGCAAATACTGCAGACTCGATACGTTTGTACCATACATTTTCCCGTGATGTATTGTAGCACACTTGATCAAATTTTGAAAAGAAAAGTTTAATTAATCGTACAAGTGTTACAAATGTTACAATGATCTTGGCCGCATTCACAACCAAAGTTTATCCGGGTACTAACAGATCCAGATCAAACACATGGCTCACCAACTTAAAAACTTGCCGTGTATTCCCTGCAGGGAGTCTATTTAGTGTCTATTACGGCTTATGTGACCAGCTTTCAAGTGGGTCGGCCAAAAACAGTTTCATAAACAGTAGCAGTTTGCTTCAGTCCATCATAACACTTTCTGTCAAACATTATTTGTAACCGAAAATAAATGGTGTTTATAACTGCAATGCAAATTAGTTGGGTCTTTTGCCCGTATAAATCAGCCTTACGATCATTGATTTCTTTTAGTGTGGGACCTTTAAAGAGACCGACGTATCAAGACGACAGTAAAATGCTTGGGGCGCAAGAGACTTAAAAAACGGGGTAAGTACAGGTATACTTCATTTCTAAGAGAGTCGAAAAACAAGCCCAATTCTCCAGTTTTACTCTGTAGACCTTTGCAGAGATCGTGCCTCCTGTACATGTATATTCTCTCTGTCTCCCCCTAAAAAATGCAGACTGCGAAAACTATTTAGCTCTCGACAAACGTGGAGAACAGGGACATCGTGGCAGCAGCTGACCTAGCGTAGTAGCTGGCCATGGAGTTGGGTGGGTCAAGGGGGGGGGGGGGGGGGGGGGGGGGCTAGCATGCACCCAGCTGAAGGAGGCCATAGGCCTACACTTGCTTCGTATGAAACAAGTATCGCCCCTTTCATTGGCACTATCGTTCAATTTTTACATTTTTGAGATTCTAAGATTTTTCCCAAATTTTAACAAATCCTAAGATTTTTCTGCAACTTTTATTAAAATAAAACCTCTATATTACTCTTAACGTTCCGAAGATTATTAAACTTTATTTTTGAGTGTAAAAACGTGGTAAATATGAAACTTATCTTCCCCTTTTTTCTGACCTCGCAGCCTACACTGATATGTATCAAACCTCCCGATAATCACAATCTCACCATTCAGCGTTTTTAAACGTACAAACATACAACCAAGCATTTCTTCAGATAGATAAACAGATTATCTCATTATCTTTATGAATTCAAGACATGACAGCAAATACGACACACTCCAAATACAATTTCTTTTTATCAATTATTGCATGGTATTTTTATTGAGCAATATCAAGTAAAGGAAATAAGTTTTAATTTAAAAGTTTTAAAATTAATTTCAGGGGGATATCTTACATGTAATTTTTAATTGGGTAAAATTGGCAGACACGCCTGCAATAAATATCATTGTATCGATTAAAATAAAGGGAATCGTGATCTGATTTTTTCATATTTGAGCATAATATTTCAATATAAAATTGAGAAGCCTTTTATACATAAAAAATACAAATTTGCAGGGTCTGCTTTCTCTGTTGTCGCGAGGAGCGTAAAGTCCATTCCTGTTATAGTATATTGCGCCGGGACTGTCACTAGAAGTGTTCCTGCCTTGAGACTGAGTAGGAGACTGGTCTGGAACGGTGGATGTGTTTGGTCACCTCTTCTCTCCAAGTCACGAATACCATATATGTCATGGTGGTGATTTCAAGGCCAAAGTAAATTTTAGAAACTTTCACATTTAAATTAAATGCAAATTGTATCAATGTTTGGTAAAGATTGTTCAGGTTTCTCAGTATAGTGATATTATATGAATCTGTTAATGTATTTTATTCATTGGAAAGAACCGAAACCGAGTTTTAGACCCCATTTCCATAGATTTTAGATCGATCTATCCCTGTGTGGAGTCTCACTAGATTACTGTCAGCTAAGCCGGCTTAAGCGTCTGTCCCGCCTACTGTAAGCTGTAAGGGGGTAATTAACTATGGTGCACGCTCGGCTGACTGCAATTTAGCGTGAACCCCCAGGGAGTTAGGTCGATCTAAATCTTAATCCCTGGATCGATCTAAATGATCTAAATGTTTTCAGCTTTCGAAGGATTGAATGTCTTTATTTACGGCTTTATCTCCTAGTTAAGTTTAAATCAGTTTCAGTTTAATCATGTTAAAGGTCTCTAGTATTATGTCTTAATTATGTTGAAATGCCTTCCCCAGATAACAGCTCCACCTTGCATGTCCTCTAAACTAGCTTTTCGATGACTGAACTTGTGAAAAAAAAGTCTTATAGTTCCGGTCACTAGTTGTTCCATGGAGTACACTGTACGATCTAACAGGTTGGTGACCCACAATCGTTTTAGCCCAATTCTGGTGATGTTAGTGAATCTGTTCGAGTCTCTGGAGTGATTGGTGGCAACCATATTCAGGTAATTGGAGATATCGTTGAGACGTTGGTGTCCTATGTTGAGCTTGTTAACTCTATATACCAGAACTGGGCTATTTCATCTTGTACTTTAAATGATATTCTTGAGCTCTCTTTTCTTCATCTCTGACAAGGCCAAACATGGACTTTCCCTGATCAGCACCAAAATTGTAGAGTCCTCACTTTTTCGCTGGTCATTTTGACCAGTGCTTGGGTTTCCAATCTCCGGTAGATGTAGGTGGTAATTTGCTATGGAAGTCATCTTCACCAACGATTTCCTGGTTTTTATAACCAGATTATCAACTGACATTTGACTTGATTTGTAAAGTTTGCAAATATAATTATTTAAATATTCAGTTAATATAATTTTCAGACATCTAAATGCAATTTTACTACATCTTGACATAAAACGTGATGTAAAATAGGAATTTTCTCAAATTCAATCTGGCTATGAAATCATGGCACTTCTCTGACATCATCCACCAACACTTTTGCTTGATGTCCATAAGATGCCGAAACTTGTGGTCCAACATGACTTCTTTTTATTCCACCCATTCCCTCCCTCTCTTTCTACAGTTGTATACAACCAGACTCGGGACCAAATGAACCTGAATTCACCGGTAGATTGGACCAAACTACCCGTTTTCAAGGTGACAGTATCAGTACGCGCTTTGAAGTATCAGAAGCGACACCGCTCTTGCTTAGTGAGCAATGTGAGAGTGATGATTCTCAGCGGGTTGGATAATAGTGCATCTCATCTCAAAATTTGTTCCAGGTATGATACTGTGAAATGCATACTGACGCATACTTTGAAAACGGGTAGTGTGGTCTGATCTACCGGTGAATTCGGGATCATTCGGTGCCGAGTCTGGTAGTTGGGTAGGTCTGATGGTGATGTTGAGGCTGACGATATTCTTGTATCAGCTCAGTTTCAGCGAAGTGATCCCACTCGAGCTCAGATGAAGTCTTCTTCCATGACTGCTGCCAGTAGGCTCCGCTGCTGGGTTATCTAATTCCTGTTCTCTTTGATCTTTGGTGACAAATGGGATTGGCAGATGGTGCGACGGGGTGATGGCCTTCTAGGTCGACCACTATTGGCATCCGAAGATAAATTAGGGTCCAATAAACATAATTTATTTTGGTTTACTGTTAAGACTTTTCCAGGTTGCTGGTGACGAATGGTGCATACCTTGCTTATGTCATATCCTGTAATATCCTGTAGTCAACTATCCAGTGGATGTGTTGCGGGAGAAGCCGTTAGGTATTTGGTGAGAGGTAATCTGGCACCATTGTTTTACCATTGGCTTCTAGTGAGTGGCTGGTCGTCCATCAATGTTTAACACCTACTTTTGGCAGGAAATGTATGATAGATTTCTAACAAAATTATTTTTCTTTGTCAGTAATGATGATTTCGGGAAAACCAAATCATGGAAAGCAGTGTTTGGTGAGTGCTGACTCTACTGCCTCTGAGTGTAATAACCAACCTGTTGGTTATTCGTATTCTTAGATTTGGATTTCACCAATAGGGCAACTGAGACAGGCAGATATAGTTTTCTGCTACAGAGTAAAAACTCAGGTCTCTAAAACTACACTAGTCAACATTTGCTAGGGATCATGTCTTTTGCTAATGAAATTTTGACAATCATGACTGGTTTGCTTCACAATATTAAACGAGACCAAATTTCAGCAATTTCAGTGTAAAGTGAGAAAAAAGATCAAATTGCAAAAGAACATAATCGCCACCAAAAAAAACTTCAGGAGAGCACAACAAACATTCACATTAAAAAACACTTTATGCCAAACATCAGTAAAATGTCTCATGTCAGCAAGAAATTGGATGCAAAATTTCCCTAGTAGTGTGTATGACCACCATTTAGCTGAAAAACCGTGACACAACTTCTGTGCATGCTCTGAATAAAACAGAATAACTGCTGTTCAGTGATCTGGTCCCACTCTTCCACCAAAGCATCCTCCAGTTGCCGAATTGTATGGGAGCATTCTGCCGAGCTCGACTGCGGTTCTGGAGCAAATCCCAAACATGCTCAATCAAACTGAGGTGTGGTGACCAGTATTTCCTTCCTGCTCCAACGTTGGCTCGATAGGGAAGAGCATTTTTGTCCATTAGATGAAGTTGTCACCAACAGCACCTAGGGATGGGCTATAGGGGCAATGAACTCATCTCGATACCTGAGACCAGTGAGAGTCCCATTCTGGATCCCATGAAGGTCAGTACACCCATGGATTGAAATTCCACCCCATACGAGAACTGATGGTCCTCCAAACCAATCATGTTGGAAGATGTTTGGCTGAGTGTTGTGCTCCCTGGGCCGTCTCCACACTCCCTCCTGCGTCGATCCAGAAAGTGTAAGCAAAACATTGACTCATTTGTGAACAGCACAGATGACCACTGCTGGATCATCCACCACCTGTGATGCCTTGCAAACTGTAGACACACTTGTCTGTGTTGCCGTGTCAAAGCAGTGCAAACAGATGGACTTCTGGCCCTCAACTGTGCTTCATGGAGACATCTCCGGACCAGCTGAGTTGACACATGTACCCCTGTTGCATTCTAAAACTCATTCTGGAGCAAATTGGCTGGAAACAAGCAATCCAGGCGTCCTTGGAAGGTCAAGTAGCAGTCTTGCTGAGGTGTTGTCTGTATCTGGCGACCACCACAGTGGTCTGCCTGCCCATGCCTCCAGTACCTTATATCACACTTTGGGACATACCAAGGAGAGTGGCTACATGGCACTGTGTCTGGCCATCCTGGAGTAACCTAATAGCCCAATTCAGTTCTGCTGGTGGTAAATGACTTCTTAGTCTTGTTGGAGGCATTTTGAAATTTGGCAATCAAAAGCACATCAGGAGAATTGGTTGTGCCATCAACAACACTCCACTGACCAAGCATGTTTGTGTACTGGGAACACAGCTTCTTGAATGTGAGCTGAGGAACCAGCTTTGAAGTTTTTACTCGTGTGCATTAAACCAAAACAACAACAAAATCAATGACTAATACATATGGTTGTGCAACTTCATTTTGGAGACCCAAAAAATATACAAAGGTAAAAAAAAGTCCATTAAATATGATCCATAGCAAATGTCGACTAGTGTAAAAGTCTGTCTGTCCAGCCTACTCTCTCTCTCTCTCTCTGTATATCTATCCGTGTCTCTGTTGCCTCTTTAATGCTTGATCTTAATTAGCATGTCAAATTAACTTCCATGCCATGCCTATATACATCCGAATAAATTAAAACTTAATTGTAGATACATTTTAAATTAAATTTGAAAATCTCATATATGCAAATCTTATATATTAGCACTATTAATGGTTCACTACAGAGGTCTTGTTGGGAATGGGGTAACTTTCCACCCATCTGGACAGGTAATCAATTAAATTGAGGCAATATATTTCTTTTGAAGATTCCACAAACGGGCCAATGAGATCCACTCCAATCATTTGATTAAGTAATGACTACTGACATGGGCATTTCACCATATCCTGCATGTTGCTGTCGCGGGATACACACCTTGCACATTGCTCATCATCTAATTGATTTTGGATATCACCACGCATTTGGGACCATACACACAATGGACAATAGAAGTGTCACCCCTTCTGAACCAATCCTTTGGGGGAGATAAATGACTGTGGAATGATATTCTTCTGGCATCATTTTATTAACATCATATTTCAAAAAAAAAAAAAAAAGACAATTTCATGGCACAGCGGTTTTATACTCATTAGTCACATTATAAGTAGACCAGGCATTATAACTACTCAAAATCTGCTGACTTTGATTACTCTGATTCAGGGGGTGACAGTTCTATTGTCCATTGTGTGTATATAATTCCAGGGGTGGATCCAGGATTATTTAAAGGGGGGGGTTCAAGGATGCAAAGCCAACCTTCCCCCCTTTGCCTGGGATTCAGGGCCGCTGAAGGACTCTGAAAAATGTTGGTATTTTAGAGGGCAAGCGCTGCCATTCTGGACAGTTTAGAACTGTGATTCAGATAGTGAAAATTTTCATTTCAAGAGGGGATCACATGGTGTGATTTTTTTTCAGAAATTGAACCCCCCTCAACCTGCCACTGTAACTCTGCCATACTCTGTCGAGAGTTTTACTAGTTGGTTGCCCTCAATCACACTTCCTTTGGTATGGTGATGGTAATTATATACTGTATGTGAAAAGATGGCGCTGGTCCTGGTTGGTCTCTTGATGGAGTATAGATGGCCACTTAAAACTTCATACTATGAATCTACATTCAGAGATAGTTAAAACTCCCTTTTGAATTCATTTTCCTGTTCTATCAAGAGTCCTCTGGGGTCAATGTCATCTTTGTTGATCGCAGTGATCTTGGTCACTCTGATTGTTTAAGACTTGCACATTTTCAATTAGGGACTGGAATTGCTCCTGGCTCATTTTTATTTAAAGCGAATTGTCTCGGAGATTTTCCTCTTCTAAGTCTTGGTGAACTCATCAATTGTAGAGTTGTCACTTTACAATGTACAATGTTACACAGGATTACCTAGTCTGGCCACATCTTGTTAAGGCTGCATGGTCTTACCCTGTATATACAAACCAGCCCGAAGTTAGCACTGAACAAAAATTACAAACAGGCTCTCAACATGGACACCGTTGTTAACTTTTAGGTTGGATAACATGTTAAACTACTTTCCAGATTCGTGGTCAAAATATTTAATAGTGTAAATCGCTATTAGGAGATCCAAGGCTGACAACAATAACCAGTTTCAATCATTTAATGTCCACTCATTGCATGCTCAGGTACATTCTGACAATCTGTGGGAACTCCCACTCTTTAATCTCAAACCATGGCAAAGGATTCCTGAACTTACATTGTAACTTCTTAATCAAATTATCATAACTACTTTTATTTATTTGTCTTTAGTTACATAAAGTTGCAAGATTTCTTTACTTTGTTTATGCAATGGCACTTCCTCTCAGACTTTACGACCTGTTCACCTGTTCAATTAGATAGCTTAGAACAATAGCCACTTCCTTTCTTGTAGTCAGAACATCAGACACTTCCTTTCTTGTAGTCTTATTGTAGTCACCTAGTAGCCCCAGATTCAATTTATTGTCCCCCATTTCCTCCCATAAATTATAGTGTAGAACCTATGTAAAGAGATGGTTTGACTAGAGAAGTAGAGTTGACAGAGGTAGAGCAAGAGAGCAGGTCGTATTAAGAGGAGTAGAGCTGAGAAGTAGAAGAATATATTGAATAAACTGAATATAGAGAACATTTGTGTGTTAGAGTCTACTTTGAGCTGCGAGATCCCCAGACTTCTGACAACCTCTGACAAGTGAACTACATCAACAGTATTTGCTAAACTTCTAAGCCTGATACTGGCGGAGAACCAAAAGGGCAAAAATATGGCCACCAGAAGATCACCCAGAGCCCAGGAAGAGGAGCCAACCCGTGAGGCAGAAAGGCCAGGGCCATCTGCAGTAAATGTAAGTAGCAGAGCACCACCAACACCACCTCCTCCACCACCACCACCACCATCACAAGCAGCAGAGGGACCAAGGCAACCAGGACATCAGGTTATTTTATCCCTCCCACAACACCTCTCTCCATTTCCTTTCCGAGGAGATGAGAGTGAAAATGCAGAGGAATGGATGGGCAGATATGAAGAGTACTGCCAGGTAATGCAGTATAACCTGCAAATGAAACTGTCTCATTTTGCTTATTTATTAATGGATAATGCCAAGACCTGGTATTCAACTTTGGATGGTGATACCAAAGCTGACTTTGAAGCCTTAAAAAGGCAATTTTTGACAAGGTATGGACCTAGCCCAGCCACCATAAGAACAAGGACAGCAAAATTGTTTTCATGTCAGCAAGGAAATACAAAAATCAGAGACTACCTAGCAAAAATGACAAAAATGGGAAGAGAAGTCGGATTGCCGGAGCAACACATAGTTGCAGCTGTTGTGAATGGACTTGATCCTTCTATAAGGACAGCCATAATCATGAAAAACCCCCAAAACTTGAGAGACTTGCAGGAGGCTGCCACTCTGGCAGACGCTGCCTCTGCATGCAGCCCAAGTCAGGAGCCAGCACCAACAGTGGCCCAGACTGAAGTTGTGAACATGGCCAGTGTCATGTCACAGTTTGCGGGAATGCACAAGGATATAATGAGCCAGTTGAGCCAGCTGGTCACTAAGTGTGCAAGTGTTCAAGCTGTAACAACCAATACTAATGATAGAAAAGTTTCTTTTCAGGCAAGGGAGGACAACCGTAGTCAATTTAGGCAAAGAAGTAGAGAAAGGAGCAGAGAGAGAGAAAGTGAGAAGCGCAAGTGCAATACGTGTGGTAAGTGGACGAGTCATTCTCCTTCTTCTTGTTTTGCAAAAGATAAAACTTGTTATAAATGCGGCCGCTTAGGTCACCTAGCAACTGTGTGCAGGACTATAAAACAATAGGGGTGCGAGCGCAATATGACTAAGAATATAGGTAGCAAAAGTTTACAGAAAATTGGCAATTTAGGAGTAATTTTTGTGGGTGATCGCGTTGACCACAATTTGATAGATGTCGAGATAGGTGACAAAATGGTAAAAGCAATGATAGACACTGGGGCTACAGTTTCATGTATTTCAGAAAATCTCTTATGGCAGTTGAAAAATCAAAATTTCAAAATAAAAAATGCTGATTTGGTTGCAGTAGCTGGTGTAGGGGGAGAATTGCATAAAGTGAAGGGATGTATTACAGTAGACTTTCAAATTGGTAAAAAGCCCTTTTCCCAAAATTTTTATGTATTTCAACAGCTACCGAGAAATCTTATTTTGGGGTTAGATTTTCTTAGGAATAATGGTGCTAAGTTTGATGTGAAAAATGAAACTATTACTTTCCAAAGCCATGACGCCCCAAAGACAAACAAACCTGATCATTTAGGCCTGGTGCGTGCTGTACAACAATGTAGAATTGACCCAGGTAGAGAAGCATTAATACCAGTGAAAATTTCAGGAGTTAACAACTCAACCGCTGAAAATCTGCTTTTAGAACCCATCGAAAATAGTTACATGGTTGCCAGATGTGTGGTGAAAATAGACAAAGGTACGAGTGCATGCCGCATCTACAATCCCACTAACCAAACCATTTTCATTCCCTATGATAAATTAATGGCTAAGGCTTACCCAATAGAAGAAAGCAATCTTGTATCTCTTACTCACCCACGGCCACCTAGCGTTATGTCAGCAACCCCTTCTCATGAACAAGTGCAGGTTAGTGATGTAGAGACTAAAGCCCAGTATTTAAAACATGGTCAAGAAACTGGTATTTGCCTAGATGAGGCAGATTTAACTCAGTCACAAAAGGAACAGCTCCTTATACTTATAGGGAAGTACAGAGAAGTTTTTGCCTCTAATTTGTCTGAGGTAGGTGAAGGTAGAGTTAAAGGTCATGTCATTGACACAGGAAATGCCCCTCCCCAGAGGCAAAGACACTATAGGCAAACCCCTGAACAGAAGGCCGAAGTAGAGAGACAGACTGACGAAATGTTAAAAAATGGCATAATAGAGGAATCTACCAGTGAGTGGGCTAGTCCGGTCGTGTTAGTGAAAAAAAAAGATGGCTCCATGAGATTCGCTATTGATTACAGGCGACTCAACAAGGTCACGTCCCCTATTCACTTTCCTTTACCACGTCTTACTGATGTACTGGACATTCTTTCAGAATCTCAAGCTAAATTCTTTTCTTCTTTGGATCTCTTCAGTGGTTATTGGCAACTGCCTCTAGCTGAGGAAACCAGGCATAAATCTGCATTTGTAACTCACCATGGGCACTTTCAGTTCAAACGCTTAGCTTTTGGCCTTCGCAACGCTGCGAGTTTTTATCAGTCCACTATGGCTCGTATTCTGAAAGATCTAAACTGGCGCATGGTAGCATGCTATATTGATGATATCCTGATCTTTTCCAAAACCTTTGAAGAACATCTAGAGCACCTGGAGTTAGTATTTCAGAGGCTGCAAGACGCCAATCTTTCTGTCAAAACCTCAAAGTGTAAACTAGCCACCAAAAGGGTAGCTTTCCTAGGTCATTTCATTTCCAAGGACGGGATTTCGGTTGATGCATCTAAGGTAGAGGCCGTTAAGAAGATTGCCATCCCTAAAACTCGTACTCAGGTGCGTAGCTTTTTGGGTATGTGTAATTACTACAGGCGATATGTCACAGGTTACGCCAAGATAGCTGCCCCTCTGTGTTCCCTAACTAAGAAAACTACGGACTTCCAATGGACTGATGAGTGTGATCAAGCATTTAATGATTTGAAGTCAGCTCTAGCAAACGCTCCCATACTTGCTTTTCCTGATATGAATAAAGAGTTTAATTTGACAACTGACGCCTCAGATTTTGCTATAGGCTACATGTTAAGTCAGGTAGGAGAAGACGGACGAGAGCATGCTATTGCTTATGGTTCTAGGACTTTAAGAAATGCTGAAAGAAACTATGGGGTTACGGAAAAAGAATGCTTAGCTTTAATTGAAGGCATAAGGGAATATCGCCAGTTTTTACAAAACCGTCATTTCACTATATATACAGATCACATGCCCTTAAAATGGCTAGAGTCCAAGCAGTCGTCCAATCAGAAACTGAATAGATGGTCTTTGGAAACTCAAGGTTTACAGTACACGGTGGTTTACAAAAAGGGAAGCCTGAATCCAGTGGATTGCTTGTCTAGACAGGATGAGGTTAACGATGGTGAAAAGGATCAAAAGCGGGAAGAAGTCAGTGTAGTTCATGCATGTAAGGTTGGTTTTCAGAAGAGTGAATGGGAAGCTACAAGGTTTGTTTATAGGAAACCCAAGACTGCAACGGTAATAGCTAGTATTAGTGAACATAATCCCAAGGAAGTGAATTTAAACAACCTTGTACAGATGCAACGGTCCTCGAAAGACTTAGCCCCCATGATTGAGAAACTAGGAGAGTCCCCTAGTAGTCTGGAGGAGAAAGGAAAAAGCATTCAAGAAATATTCTTCCTTAGAGATCAAGTATTATACAGGAAACATCGCTGTACTAGAAGGCATAAGGCTGGTGATGACACAGTATTAGAACAATTAGTGGTACCCAAACAGCATAGGCGGAGAGTTTTGAGAGCATATCATGACGTTAGAGCAGGAGCTTGTCATCCAGGCTATCGCAAATGTTTAGAGAAACTCCGACTAAAATACTACTGGCCCAAAATGCCTAGAGATGTAAAGCGGTATGTAAAATCATGTGAAGTTTGCCAAAGAGTAAAGAGAAGTTATCGAATTCAAGCAGCACCCTTGCAACCCCTACCCATCAAAGATGTCTTCAGCACCTGGCATCTTGACATTTTAGGCCCAATAACCCCTTCAAAATCTGGCCATAAATACATTCTTTTGGCAGTAGATTCATTTTCGCGATGGCCAGAAGCATTTCCACTCAAAACACAAGAAGCTAAAGAAATAGCGGAAATTTTGTACTCTCAAATTTTCACAAGATATGGTGCTCCTTTCGAAATTATTACGGACAGAGGCCAAAATTTTAGATCAAAATTAGTTCAGGCCATTTGTGACATTTTTGATGTAGAAAAACATTACACGGCCAGTTACCACCCTCAGACCAATGCAGTCTGTGAAAGATTCAACGGATTTATTTGGCAGTCCCTACGGGCATTGTGCAAAAAGGACCAATCAGATTGGGCAAACCATGTAGAATCTATATTAATGGCCTACAGGAGCTCACCTGCTGAAGGTACAGGATATTCTCCATATTTTCTGTTATTTGGCAAAGAAATGACAACCCCTTTAGACTACGAGTTGTTACCCCAAAATGACCTGCCCAAAAATATGGAAGACTACATTACACAAAAACTAGACTCTCTGAATAAAGGTAGGAAAGCTGCTGCACAAATTAAATTGAATTCACAGTCCCAGAACATTAGACAACACAACAAAAAGGCCAAAGAACCTACATACGCCGTAACAGATAGGGTCATGGTAAGAAATGAAAGTACTCCAGTGGGACTAACATCAAAAATTACCCCAAAATTCAAAGGACCGTATTACATAGTCAAGATCATTGGGAAAGCCACCTACAAATTAAGGGAATGTTCAACCAATAAACTGCTCAAACACCCAGTAAATGCCAATCGTCTTAAACCTTACTCAGACCCAATAATTCGCACCCCATTTGACAATGAAACCCCACCAGCAACTGAACCTGATTATCCAGTCGAGCAGGCAGAGGACGATAGAAATCCAGAAAGGGTAGATAAGGAGATGCTATCCAGTGATATTCCTGATAGTCCTAATCAAAATGGGGTACCCCTAGGTGATGAAGCTCAATGCATCCTGAAAGGTGCTAGAGGTAATAATAGTGTGCTGTGGTACAGAGTGAAATGGAAGCATAAAAAGGGATCAGATTGGGTTTTGGCAGAGAAGGTTCCACAAATATTGATCTCTGAATTTCATGCAAAGAAAACTATGTCAGGAAAGGCAAGACGCAGGAAATTAGTAACTCGCAAACAAAAGGTTTAGCTGTGAATTGTGCCGGTGCAAGGACATGAGTGACTCATGCTTTTATTTTACCTTTTTCTCTGTTATATAGGAAATTTTGGTCTAACGGCAGTTTTGAGAACGAGTTGTGTTAGCTCAGTTGTTGTCAGTAAATGGCTAAGGTGTTGTTCTGTAACTAATATAAGGTAGTCCATTGTTCATAGGTAATCACTTGTGAGTGTTTATTTATCAAGTTTGAGGTTGCGCCTACCCTAACTTCTTTTTCTGGCCTAACTTCTTTATAGCTGGTCTATGGCAGAAGATGGGCAAGCAATTGCTAATCTCTCCCCTTTCTTTCTTCCCCTTCAGTGACCCAAACAAGAGACATCAACCTCATACTCATTATCCTGATGATGTTAGCTACTGTGCCTGTTACCCTAGCAGATAGAGCCCTTATGAATTACGGACTGATGTTGCATGATAAGGGAACTGTTAGGATTGTAAGCGACTATTGGCTGCATTCAATGACGATCCACATACCTGACATTCCGTCAGAGTCAGCGTATGACCTAGACTGTGAAGGGCGTGTGGACGACAAAACATGTGTATTAGTGGAAAGGGCCATTTCAGAAGGAAAAAGGCTCTACAGTCAGACTGCTGCAGAGTTGAGAGCCTTCCACCACAAAGTTGACATGATTTTCAAGACCCCTAGTCGCCAATTGAGTAGAGAAAAGCGTTCAGTTCTTCCATTTGTGGGTAACATAGCGAAATCTTTGTTCGGAGTTGCAACCGAAAGCCAAGTCAACAAGGTTATCGATCATATGAATATCTTGCAAGCAAGACAACAAAAAGCCCTAACAACCTTCTCTAAATTTTCACGCCAGTTTGGTTCGATATTCCATCACCAAAATCTGAGACTAACAAATATAGTTAAGGAAATAGCGGCTAACCACCATTTAGGTGTTATGATAGGTGGAGACCTGAAAGTAGTGGAAAATGAAATGGAGTTCAATTTTAAGTTGATCACTAAACTGATGCACCTAAGTACAGTTACTGCTAAACTTAGCCAAGAGATAAGTAGCACAGTTATAGGACTAAACGACTTAACACATGGCAAGCTTTCACCAGTACTATTCCCTCCCCAAGTTTTGGCTAGCACACTAAAACATATTCAGACAGCCCTGCAACAACATGGAAAGCATTATTCTATTCAACAGGACATGCAATACTATTACCAATATGCAAAATTTGCTACTAACAAAATGAATGATTCCATTATCGTTACACTCAAAATTCCCATTTTTGCACCTCATAACAGTTTCCAAGTGTTTGAAACCGAAGTCTTTAAAATACCGTTCAATGCAACAAGTAACCATTCCTCGCTTCTAACCAATATTCCAGAATATTTTGGGAAGTCTTCCTCGGCCAAGGCACCGATAACTTTTAGCAGAGATTTTCTTGATGAGTGTACGGGAAACAAAATAAGATTATGTAAAGCTACCAAATTAAAACCCGCGGTTAATTATGATTGTATTCAGGCCATTCTAGAAGAAAATAAACCCAAAGTTAAGGAAATATGTCATTTTAAATTCCTTCCCAATAGTGCATCCCCATCAGTTAAGCGTCTGGGAAAGGATCACATCATTATCAGTAAAATTTACAATCTCACTTTTGAATGTGCAACAAACACCACAGTTACAGGGTGCGATTTTTGCATTATGACTGTGCCTTGCTCATGCGCTATTAAGCATTCAACCTTTTTTCTGCCACCCCAACAGATTTGCGAAACATCCAGTGACGTAGAAGTGTTACACCCCATAAACTTAGCAGTAATTCAACATTTTTTCGATAGCCAAAATTTTTCTCACCTTTTAAGCCATTCATCATTCTCTACTCCCCCAATTGTGGACATCCCCACAATAAAATTATTTGCACATAATTTTTCAAAGTTTGTTAATCAGGATTCGGAAATACAAATGGATCTCAAAGAGGCAATGAAGGCTGCCAAAAAGGGAGAAACAATCTTTCAATCGCTCACCGAACCACTATTATCTGGAGACTTACAATTACCCAAACCTGATATGGCTCTGAAAGAAATAGTTGCATATGTAGCCTTAGGTTTAGCTTGTTTAGGCATACTTTTCACCTTTTCTTTGGCATACAAACTAAAAATCTTGGGAGCTACTATGCTAACAATAGGGCAAGCAAGGGCAACGCCTGCCCCTATCTTTGTCTACAAGCTCACCACCACAACTCAACCTGAAACTACAAAATTCGACATGTATGAAATCCTGACTGCTGAGATTACACCCACTGTGTATTTTATGGCCACTTTGATGCTAGTGCTGTCCATAATTCTATGGAGACGATGCAGAAATAGAAAGTTGAAAAACTGTTTGGCAATCGAAGTATCAAACCATCAAATGAATGAAATAATTCCACTGACAAAAATCCAATCTTGTCCGAATGAAATTACTGTTAGGGGAGCTCCATTAGTTAAAGATATAACATTAGTCAAAGGACTCCGTCCCAAGATAATCATTCAATGGGGAGATGATGTCCTAGTACAAACCTGCCATGCAAAACCAAATTCTGACATCCAATTGCCTGTCACTGTTTACTTACCACTGTGGAACTATCTAAAGCTAAAAAGATTAACCAAAGTACCGTTTGATGTATATTTAGTGGTGATACACCACAAAAGATTAGTCTACCTATAATAGCCATATTGCGCAAAGAAAAAGAATACATATGCAAAACAATAAGAAAGACTTGTTCACTTGCGTGTGAAAGTAGATATGAATGTAAGAATTATTTACCAATAATGAGACAAATAATCATATTGCACTGTTTACAACATAATTGAAAAAATAAAGAGTTGTCATAGGTATTGAAACATAAGGTTTAATAATTAGAATAATAAATATATGTTTGACAATATATGATATTATTAAATATGTATGGTGTTGGGATATAAGGTATTATGTATAGAGTTATAATCATATATATTTGACAAGATGTGGTACAACATCAAAGCATGAAGGGCATTAGAATAAAATAATGACCTAATTAAATATTAAACCTAATTAAAGTATATGTAACTAAATATATGTGTAATATGGGTGAACACTGAATTAAACATGAGTTCGGTATCATGTTATAATGTATTTTGTTAATTTATTAGTACCGTAACATTTATCAATAGCCTTTTATATAGTCATAGTTTTAATTGTATATTTACTAGCTTGCGATTTTAAGTAACCAACATGTCCAATGTGACCATAATTATAACCTGTAAGTTAGCAAGATTTCTTTTGTAGATGTGTATGTAGTGTCTGCATACATATTAATGGTACATTTATTTAGATTTAGATAAAGCACTTGTGGGTATATAAATATATTTGTATAAGTTCAAACCATATATTTGTGTTCGTGGACATGTACGCATTTGCTTCATAAATATTTAGGGATATTATATAATGTTTCTTTTGATTTAAATGAATTTCTTGTACACATATCTGTATAAGTTCAAACCAAAACAAAAATATTTATTTGTCTTTAGTTACATAAAGTTGCAAGATTTCTTTTGTAGATGTGTATGTAGTGTCTGCATACATATTAATGGTACATTTATTTAGATTTAGATAAAGCACTTGTGGGTATATAAATATATTTGTATAAGTTCAAACCATATATTTGTGTTCGTGGACATGTACGCATTTGCTTCATAAATATTTAGGGATATTATATAATGTTTCTTTTGATTTAAATGAATTTCTTGTACACATATCTGTATAAGTTCAAACCAAAACAAAAATTTGAGGCACAATTTTTGTCGACCACGGGAGACATATCATAACTACTTTTATTTATTTGTCTTTAGTTACATAAAGTTGCAAGATTTCTTTACTTTGTTTATGCAATGGCACTTCCTCTCAGACTTTACGACCTGTTCACCTGTTCAATTAGATAGCTTAGAACAATAGCCACTTCCTTTCTTGTAGTCAGAACATCAGACACTTCCTTTCTTGTAGTCTTATTGTAGTCACCTAGTAGCCCCAGATTCAATTTATTGTCCCCCATTTCCTCCCATAAATTATAGTGTAGAACCTATGTAAAGAGATGGTTTGACTAGAGAAGTAGAGTTGACAGAGGTAGAGCAAGAGAGCAGGTCGTATTAAGAGGAGTAGAGCTGAGAAGTAGAAGAATATATTGAATAAACTGAATATAGAGAACATTTGTGTGTTAGAGTCTACTTTGAGCTGCGAGATCCCCAGACTTCTGACAACCTCTGACAAGTGAACTACATCAACAGTATTTGCTAAACTTCTAAGCCTGATAAAATTAAGAAACAAGCTCACCTTACCTCCTTAAACTTTATACAACATATTCTAAGGAATTACTAACTATAAACAAAGACATTATGTGAAGCTACCTGGTTTAGCCACAATTCAATTAACATGACATTCATTAGTTGTTTAGAGCAACCCTTTCAGGTACACAATGATATATAAATCAAAGTTATATCTTACTTAGAATTACTACATGTGCTATTGATAATGTCTTTTCTCTTACCCCATTTTGGGCAATTGAACTGAGACACTGCCTGCAGTACTTATAATAATCATTGCTCACACCTACTGTGAAATAAATTCCCCAAACCCTATTAAATCATTGAAATATAACCAACATGCCTTAAAGACATATTCTATGTGAAAATTATCTTAATAAATATTGGTTTATTTTCCAGAAAATGCTTCAAAATTAACTTCAATTGATATTTGACCATCAATTACTTATATAAAACTCAATATTAAATAGCATTTTGTAGCATAACCCTTCAGCTACAGGCAGACACACACACACACACACACACACACACTCACATACACATATATATATATAAAATTAATAAATAATTATAAAAAAACGAGACATGTATCAACCCCGACTCCGAGTTTGCCTGATTATCAGGAGGTGTTTATTTGAAAATGGTGTTTTAGCCATTTATATATACATGTATATACATAATTATCTGCATGGTGTGACGACACTGACGTTGCACGCCTTGTCAGTTACGTCACCTTGTGCCAACACATGGTAATTATTTCAGTTCTTTTATTTAGAGTATCTGGCGTTATCATTATTAACAGTTTTTCATCCAGGCAAAGGTTGCATAGGTGCTGATTTCTTCTGTGTGGCGCTGATTTTTTTATGACGTCCCATCTAAAGTCATTCTGAGTGTTACTTTCTTTTAATTTCCAAATGTATACTGACAGTCAATGAAAACGCATCAGAAAACTTTCTTGTACTTCTTTACCGAGAAACGATTCCAACCATGTAAATGAGTACAAATGTACTTGTTTGGCCATAAGAGAGTGGGCTGACCACTTGGATGTTTAAAATTTCCGCTTCATTGATTTTATAACCAGCTGTTACAAAATCATGTGTTTTTCCTGTCTCGTGATAGGTGTGAATTTATCAGGTTCAATATATGGTGACTAATTAAGCCTATATAAGGTAGTCACCAAATCCAATATGACACATGACAAAAAAGTTCAGTGATGCTACGTCTGACACTAGAACGACTGCGGGCCCTGGGGATGCTGGAGGCTAGGCAGAACCAAAGAGATTTGATCACGTGACCTTGCATTTTAATGATCTTTTCTGACCTTTATTTCACCTTGTGTGACTGAATAATGGGTCATATTTTACACAAAAACTGTTATTTTCTTAATGTGCCAAAGGAACTTAAAATATATATATACGAGGGCGAGTCAATATATAACCAGCCTAACACATCTCCAATCAACCGAGACATCCACGATTTTCACGCATTGTTTCAATACATGTATTGTACCTGGGTACAAAACTACACATGAATACGGTCATTTGTTTGTCAGATATTGAATGTCAAACATGGCTAGTGATGTAAAAGCAAACTTTTCATCAAAAATGGAGTACCGTTCTGTAATTCAGTACTTGCATTTGAAAGGTACTCGTAAAACTGGTAAGGACACACATGCCGAGTTAGTTGATGTGTATGGGTCTTCTGCACCATCTTATGTGCAATTCTGGGTTGGGGAGTTTAAATGCGGTAGAACGTCTTTAGAAGATGAAGCCAGGTCTTTTCAGCCAAGTCGTGGCCACAGTTGAGGAGTGGTTCAGTGGAAAGGACCCTGACTTCTTCACTTCTAGGCTGATTGCACTTGAACACCGTTGGTCCAAGTGCATTGCCCAGGAGGGAAATTATATTGAAAAAGAAGAAGTAGATCTCAACCCAAAATAGGTTAGGCTGGTTATTTATTGACTGGCCCTCGTATATAGGCAGATCCAGGATTATTTGAAGGGGGAGTCGACGGATGTGAAGCCAACTCTTCTGCCTCCTGGCATGGGGTTCAGCGCCTGCTAAAGGGCCCAGAAAATTTTGGGTATTTAAGAGGGCGAATGGTGCCATTTGGCACGGTTTATAGCTATGATTCAGCTAGTCAAAATTCTGAAGGGACCATTGGTGTGACTTGTTTTCAGATATTAAAAGGGGGGGTCAGGATCCCCCCCAACACCCGCCACTGTGTGTGTGTGTGTGTATGTGCGTGTGTGTGTGTGTGTGTGTCTATTTCATTGTAATATCTAACTTAGACTGCCTACTATGAATAATTCCTTTTCCCTTTTTGTATTCGTGGTTTGAACTTAACCCCCTTCAGTACTCGTATTAGTCAAAAATCTCACCCACTATCAAATCAACTTCCAAAACCTTATTAAATCATTAAAATGCAGAGGAAAATCTACTAAACATACCCTAGGTTTAAGTTATATCAATATATGCATTTTGGTAATTAATTTTCCTGAAATGCCTCAAATTTGATCTCATTTGATATTTGATCTCATTTTACTAAAGCATATAAGGTTAAAAAACTTCCATTACATATCTGTGTACAGTAACCCTTAAGCTACATAATGGTGTAGAAATCATTGTTGCATTTTCACTTAATTCCAAATTATGATTGATCTTCTTCCCCTAATGCTTATAATTTTTAATGATAATTTTAGATGTTACAATTTAAGGCACAGTGTGTGACATAACATTAAAATAAATCTCCATGGAACATTGATTTGTTCTGGGAAAACCTAGAGAAAAATTAGACATCACAGATGAAGAAAAGATATGTTGGCATTGCTTGTTACAGGGTCGTACGTGAACCCCCTGTTCCAACCAGACTACTATCTTTCATCACTGTCTCCACTAGCACAATATGATGAAATTTGTGGACATCGTCACAATCATGTTGAGACTGACCCTAAGACCAAATACTGCAGCCCCAGTCATTTTGCAGCTTCACTTTACCAAGATCTATTGTAACAAAATTTATCAAATTTTATACTTTATACAAAAATATTTTCAAGTAATCATTCTAGTCTGACAATGTTTTTAATAAAACAGTGAATTATTTTGCCTTCACTATACAATTTTTAAACATTCTTAGCAACTCAACAGTGAGTTCAGTTGGCATAGGTGTCAGCAATTGTTCTTGGGCACTACTTCAAGTAAAAGGCACAGAGTACAATCATTCATAGATATATATGAGGAGGTCTTGAAGGTGTGTTTCACCTCATGTGTATAGCTGCCATGCAGGAGTATTATTTGATTTTATTTTTATACTCAATAAAGATTGTAGTTGAGTTTTCCCATTTTGCAATGGACCTGAACTCCTCTCTGTTGTTCCTGTATTTGGATCAGCTATAAATCTGACCTACTATAAACTGTCAAATGTACAGAAAGAAAGCAGAAAAACATGATGCACCAAATAGGCAACTGGCAATTCTGTTGCAATAATACATTATGCAAAGTAAAGTAAGCACCAAATTTTAATTATGCAAAACACTTGATATGGATGTAAGTATTGTAACTGACATATATATAAGGCTTCAGACCCATGAAAGTTCAAGTTCACACTTTGTAAATGCCAGAAATAGAAAAATGTTCATACATGCAAGGAAAAAAATTATATATATAAAATAAAACAAATAACCCAATCTACTAGATGTAATAAACAAGAGATAACTGTACTGAAACAAGTTTATTTCCATTTTCAACACTTTTTTACTTAATGCAAAATAGCCAATTTACTATCCTTTTTAAGTGATCAAAATCAAAATTTTTAAGTGATCAAAATCGCTGAGATGTTTCATCTTGTGCAAAGCAGTTTAGAGCAAACCATACAGCTAATACATGTAATTCAAGATGATTAATGTGAAAAGTTCTTTCAACTGCTGACCAGTTCCCTCCTGATGTAATACCCCTGCATTCCCCCCCCCCCCCCATCCTTTTTACAAATATTCACATTAAAATGTGTATAGATAATACAACTGCTTTGTCATATAATGCTCGAATGGGAGGGAAAATACCCTCACTAAATGACTTGGCCAGAAAATTTTGGTTATGGTGCAAGGGAAAAAATATATGGCTATCAGTTGCATATATTGAATCAGAAAATAATGTAGAACTAGAAACTGATAAAGAAAGTAGACTTGATCATGATAATCTTGAATGGAAGTTGCACCCAACAGTATTTAAAGATATAACTAAGCAGTTTTATCTACCAGAAACGGATCTGTTTGCTTCAAGGCTGAATAATCAACTACCTCAATACGTCTCATGGAACCTGACCCATTTGCTATGAAAATGGATGCCTTGTCTATTGACTGGTCACAGATGAATGCTTATGCATTTCCACCTTTTTCTTTAATAGGAAAGATGTTAAGCAAGACTGAGTTTGATCAAGTGGATATAGTATTATAGTGGTAGTGCCTTATTGGACAACTCAAGTATGGTTTTCAAAATTGAGCCATATATGTTAATATCTTGTCTTTTTTTACTTCCCAGGAATCAAGAATTGCTGTTGCACCCACACAAAAACATGGACAATCATCTTCCAAAGTTACAGCTAATGGCTTGTGTATTGTCAGGGAAAGTTTCGAAGATATGGCATTTTCGCCAATAGCTGTCAAATTGGTTATGTCCTCATGGAGAGGTACAACTGTCAAGCAATACGAATCTTACATTTCAAGATGGATTCAATATTGTAATGAGAGGAACATTAATACATTGTCACCAAATGTAACTGATGTTGTAAAATTTTTAGCCCATATTGCTTTGATGAGAAGCTTGGATATTCTGCTCTAAATACAGCAAGATATACGGTAAGCAACTTTTATTATGGTGGATAAGTGTCCAGCAGGTGGTCATCCTCATGTGGTTAGATTGATGAGAGGAGTTTTTACTTCTAGACCTGCATTACCAAGGAACAATGTGATATATGGGGCACAAGTTTGCTTTTGAATTACCTTAAAAAACTTTCACCTGTGAAACAACTTAATCTTTTACAATTGAGCAAGAAAGCAGTGACATTGACTATATTATTGACAGGTCAAAGAACCCAATTGTTGCACCTTATTGACATTCATATAACATCACAATTAATAAGTCTAAAGTCACATTTAGATTTGGTGATTTACTGAAGCAGTCAAGACCATTGGTGAAATGACAGTGACAGCATATGCACCAGATATATTATGTTTATGTACTGTCTTAATGGAATACATGAACAGACTCAAACATTTGAGAGGAAATATCACAAGATTGTTTTTAACATCTGTAAAGTATGGTGGCCCCTATTGGATATTTCGACTTTTAGAGTTTGCGACTTTTAGAGTTTTCGAGTTTTAGAGTTTGCGACTTTTAGAGTTTGCGACTTTTCGAGTTTTTGACTTTTTTCTGCGGACAGCTTTTTGCTGCGGAACTTCTGCACATTTGGCAAGCGGAAGGCAAGCAATGGAAAATCTTATTAGTTATTATTTCCAAGCAGGATACACAGCAACTGAGATTGCTAAAACTTTGTCACTTGCCCATGGCACCTATGTAAGGTGAGTGTAACTTTCCCTATGATATGGTACTGGAAAGGTTAGTATCCTCACTCATCAAACTTAATTATTGTAACTGATTATGCAAGGGGTCACGTCGGTGCGGGGGAGTATCCGGATGTAGTCTTATGTAATACCAGTTTTCAGTGCTTAATTAAGCCTCGAGGGCTTTGCACATTTATTTATTTGTATTTTATATTGAAAAAAGATGTCATCTTTGCTCCCTTCTTTCTCTCTCCCCCCCCCCCTTCATCAAGCTTTTGCATTCTTGCATATTTAAACATTTTATGTTAAAGATATATTTGCATGTTTTGTATTTATTTAGATTGTTGTACAATGTATATATACATATTTTCTCATTTCATACTTAGTGAATCCTACTTGAGGAAACGTCTTGTCAAATTGAACTTAAGAAGAAAATCAATTGAAGAGGATTTACCTGAAGTGATTCATGCAATGAGAGTGAGTCTTCTAAAGAGAAACTATATGATTGTAAAATGTTAAATATCCTGCTAACTCATACATGTAGTTAAATTTGAAAACTTCTGCAAGTTTTGGCCTTTATTCTCATTTTGCACCAGGTAGTGCAAAATTCATGTACAAGCACTTCTTACTGGTGATTCTGATATGCTTTGCCTATATCTGAATTGTCAATAGGAGTGCTACATGTAGTGCATGAATTTCGTGCTATGCACCAGGGTGTCTTTGAATGATTATTTTTTTGCTCATTTTAGTCTTTATAGCATGTTACACTGAGGAATGCCTGTTTTTTTTTCTATGCAAAAATTGGATGTCCAGCTTATGATCTCGGCTTCTGAAATGAATTGACAAACAGTGCAATATACCAGTCGTTGAGCCCAATGAACACTCTGTTAATATTATTATGTTTACCAAATCCAAAATTTAAATTATTTTTTGTTAAATCAGTATCAGGGGGTAACTCTTACTCCACTACAGTGAAGATAGGGTTTATTAAATTAGTAACTCATGTTTTAAGCAACATTTTCAGTTGCCTTACATGCCTTGTTGCAAATAATGTAGTTTATAAGCTTGGATAATTATAGAAGATGCACTTTACAATTTACTATTCTATAATATTATTTATTACTATTTTACTATTGATTATTTTAATTATAATGGGTTTTATGTAAGAATTAGACTGTTTGTAATCATTGTCTTTATTGTAATCTATTTTTTTTTAATTTGAGAATGTGGTTTATTATGTAGAATCTTGTGAAAATGAGGTTTAAATGCTTGTTTTTCATGTACTGTCACTAAACGTGAAAATGGATTTTCATTTTCTGAGGCTGTTTTGATGTAAAACCTTTGCAGGAAGAACTTGAAGGAACTGGCAGATGTCTTGGTTATCGTGGTATGTGGTCCCAACTGAAGAAAAAGTATGGTCTATCTGTAAAAAGGTACAGAAAACGTTTTTTTTTTTTTGCACTCAGCTTTGTTATTGTACCACCAGCGTAGGCGCTGGCGGTACACATGGTTTTAGTCCCGTCCGGATCATTCCGCCCTCTCTACCACCATGTTACCGTTACCACTTCTCCTCCTAGACTACAAGGGCCTGCATACCCATCTCTTGGATTTAGGTCACCTATAATCTCAATTCGTTCCACGTTAAATTTGGGCTTTGTCGGTGCTGGGGTCTAGGTGTGGTGCTCATTGCAGTGCACCCTTGTCCAAAAATGGCAAAATGAAATGCTAATTATCTACCATATCGAAGGAATTATGAGAAAAATTTCTACAGACGGCTGACCGAAAGTCAATTATATGTGGAGATTTCAAATATGCCCTTGGATTTGACCTGGAAAATAAAATATAAGGCTTGGCAAGGCAGACAACTTTGGATCAAAAATGCCATTATTTCATGAAATTTGAACATCTAGAACTTCTGAGCACCTCCCATTTCAAGAATTTCAACCAAAATGACCTTTTCTTTATTTCAATTAATTTTTTTTGTTGGAAATTTATGGCACATTATTGTAACTCCAAAATTGTAACATTTAGTCCCTTATATCTCCAAAACTGGCAGAGATAGATCCATAGTTACTATTGAAGTTGAATAGGAAGTCATATGCTGGCAATTTGACTGTGACCTTGAAATTGACCTTTGACCTTCTTTTCACCGCGAACTTAACTTTGCAACATTTAAGTCCTTTATATCTCCAAAACTGGCAAAGAAATGCCCATAGTTACTATTGAACTTGAATAGGAAGTCATATACTGGCAATCTGTGACCCTAAAATTGACCTTTGACCTACTTTTCACCATAAACTGAACTTTGCAACTTTTTTAATGCTTATACTTTCAACACTGGCAAAGATACACCCATAGTTACTATTGAATTTGACTAGGAAGTCATGCGAGGCAATTTAACTGTGACCTTAAAATTGACCTTTGACTTACTTTTCACCATGAACTGATCTTTGCAAATTTTCATTCCGTTTTATCTCCAAAACTTACAGAGATTGGTGCATAGCTATTGAACTTGTATAGGAGGTCATATTCTGGCAATCTCACTGAGACCTTGAAGTTGACCTTTGGTTTACTTTTCACCATGATCTAAACTTCTCAATTTTTCAATGAATGCTATGATTTGTCAAGGGTAGAGTTACACACTATTTATAGAACTTTCTTAATTGTCTGAGTAAAATAAAGATTTTATTATTACAGGTGTTTAATCGGTTGAATTTTATTTAGATAAGACAGATTACTAATATGCTATTTATATTTTTCAGTAAATGAAAAAAGAGACAGGAAGTGAGAGGTCTTCAACAACTTTTATAAAACTCTTAAGTCTTAACCTAACCACACCTTACCAGCTGACTGCCCACATACCTTGTATAAACTATGGATTCTGCTATGGTCTGACAGCCAAGGTATGAAATACAGTCCGTAGTACAGAAATTGCATATATGTAAAGGTGGATGATTAAGAAAGTAATTTTAATGAGGAAAGTTGCTTTGGAATATATAACCTTTGAAACATTCAAATATGAATTTGTGTGAAATAATTTTTAAAATTAGCTTTGTTTCATTTTTCAGATAACAGTATTGCAAGGGCCACATACTGATCAAAAGGACATACAAGGAATGCATACTGTTTGCTGTTAAGAAGAGACAAGAGATGGACATTTTATGTTTTTTTTTTTTTTTTTTTTTTTTTTTTTTTTTTTTTTTTTTTTTGTATCTGTTGTTTAATTTCAAATGGTTGAATGTCTCATGTGCCTAGATGTTACTGTACAATTATATATTTTGCTTGGGGTATTTTATATGCTAAAATTATGTCTCCATATATTAGTGTGTTGCCATTGTCTGGTGGCAGCGTGGATTTTTTGCTTTTTTATTGCCAAAGATAATGCCTGATTTAAATAAAGATGGAAAGTGACATCAGTGCAATTTAAATTCAACTGATTAAAAATTATTTAATACTAGTATCTCATCTGCTGAGAACATCAAGGTTATTGTAATGTTACTGTAGAATTAAAATAGTATTTAGCTGAGGGGTACACTCCCGTCTAGACAGATAAATTTTAACTAGAAAAACTTGATTTAAGATACATCTGCTAGAAGCTACTATTATGATATGATTTTTAAAAATTTTAAATTTAAATTAAATGTTGAAATTGGTACAAGCATTTAAGAAGTGGTTGCATGCCTGAAATGTGCAATAAATTATTTTGTTTTATGGGCATAATGGTCTAAATGCCCATTTTGTTGCTAATAAATTACCACACATATATATATATATATACATGTGCATAGTTGTTTTTTCTTTCATTTGTCACTCCATACAAGTCTCACTGAGGCAAATACCAATTGGCATAGATTTTCTTAAATAAAAATACACTTGCCATAATTGTTAAAAAGTTGACATAAGACAAAATAAGTTATAAGTAATTAATAAGTAATAATGATAAGTAATATCGGAGTTTTTTTTTTCATTTTTCATTATTATTATTTTTTATACAAACATCGTATATGTTTCTTATCTTCCATATGTATTCTCAAAACAAGAAGTACATTTTAACTATCAGTTGCTCTTGTCTTGATAAACAAATAACACTGACATCTGACGGCTAGTATCACGATGCCAGTTTCCGACTGCAGTTGCTAGGTTAGATTTTAATGAAACTTGATAGTCAATTTTCTCATGCAAAAAGCCACCTTCCATTGACGTGAATAAACTTATTCAGTTTCTGTGACATGAGATATCTAAAAATGTTAGTGTTGCTATGGCCAAAAAGTGACCAGTTGGCGGACTTCGTCGAGATCTACCTCATTCATTGCTTCTTACTTCTAGGTAAATCACACACGATAATACACATAATAAACTCTGCTACCATGTCTTAATTTTCACCAGGTACTTATGAAGGGAATAAAGTGCAATTCTTGAACTTCCGCGAAGGTTACGCAATTTACAAATTTCGACCTCGACGTCATCTCAGAGCACGCGCTCCGTTCTGAATATCTTCCTACGCGCAGCCAGTTGCCATATGACTGGTAAAAAAGTCGAAAACTCGAAAAGTCAAAAACTCGAAAAGTCAAAAAGTCGAAAACTCTAAAAGTCGCAAACTCTAAAAGTCGAAAACTCTAAAAGTCGCAAACTCTAAAAGTCGAAAACTCTAAAAGTCGAAAAGTCGAAATATCCAATAGGGGCCACCATAGTAAAGCCATTTAAGAAAGCAGTCAAATCTACCATATCTAGATGGATTAAGCAAATTATGAATATGGCTGGTATAGACATGGAGATACATGTATTTACTCCACACATCTTCACAAACAAAACGTGCTAAAGTGCCATTAGACACTATTTTGAAGATGGCTGGCTGGTCTAAAGATTGCACATTTGCTAGATATTAGGATAAAAAATAACTCAACACGGCCAGTTTGCAGATGCAATTTTGTCTGTCTCTGGTGTCTGACATGGACATTCAGATTTACAGGGAACTGTTTTATGAACTGTTTATTTGATTTTACTTTTTAAACTGCAACTTGTGCAGTTACAGTTGTTACCTGCAAATTGTGCAGAAGGAATTCTTTTGAGCATTTAAATATCCTGTTTATAACTGCAACTTGTGCAGTTAGAGTTGTTTCCTGCAAATTGTGCAGATGAATTTCTATTTTGCATCAAATATGCTGTTACAAGTTGTTTGATAAACAAGTTTATCAATTGTTCTTTGCAGTTAATACATGTTGATTTAAACACAGTGTTTGTGCCTTTATTTGCTGGTTTCAAAAAATTGTAAGGTGTTGTGTCTGGACCACACTTTGAATGTCTCATGTGGAGCCTGTTATGTCACTAAACAGTTATGTGGAATTAGAGGGTTAAATGAACTTACTGTAGGTGAGTGATATTTGACCTGGATTCCACATCATCGTCGGTGACAGAATAGGTTTCACATCCCACCCTGGGATATTTCCCTTCCCGTGAACCATTGATCTGTCACTCTGTGGTCCATACTACAACTACTTTGAAATATGATGCTGTGACATAGTTAAGCACTCAAAAAGCTCAAAACACTGCAGAAATATTAATTTCATGCAGCTTATAAATCCACATCTGCTTTGCTGAGAAACGGCGCAATGAATGACGCTGAGCTGCATGCGCATCTCTCATGTGGAGCCTATTACGTCACTAGTCGGTGATGCAGTATCCAGGTCAAATATGGTAAGTATCACTACAGTAAGTTCATTTTACCCTCTTATTTATTTCCATTACTGACACTTTATTACACAATAATGGGTTTACCATCATTTTCAGATAATCAACTAAGAATATTGTAAAAAAACAGAAAATATCAAAAGAACACTTTTACGTATCTAATTAGTTCAATAATAAGACTATATTAACATATGCCTAAGAATTGAATCTGAGGTAAACCCCTTATTTACATACAAAAAAGTCACTTCATCATATTAACTGAACCCATCAAGCTTATTTTTCCACTTGATCTCTTTATTAGTCCTATGAATCATAGTTCCACAAGTTTTAAAGCAAAATATGACATGCTTTTCAAGTTAACTGTATAATGGTGGATAAAATATGCTGAAAAAAGTAAAAAAAAAAAAATATATCATAACTTTTGCAAATATTTCTGATCAAGCTGATTTTTTTATCATTTCTATGAGTTTCAAGACAATATAGGCCCATTAATCTTCCTTGAAATGTGTTATCAGTGTTCATTATATGCCCATCTTTGTCTGTACATAAAAATAGATGCTCCATAAAAGTTTCCTTTCCTTTTAATTCAAACTGACTTTACCAAACATATTTCTACAAAAGAAATTTCTAGACTCAAGTTCTCTATAATAAATAATAATCTTGAGTGGTTCATTTCCCTAAAAATATCTCAAAATTGACCAAGTATGACTACTGATCCTATTTTACTTATACATAATTCAATTAACATGACATTTTTATTGATTTGTTTAGAGGAACCCTTACAGCTATACACAAAGATATATAAGTCAAAGTTATATATTACTTAAATTTTCTACTCTATGAGTGATCCCCCCCCCCCCAATTTTTTTACAATTGCACTGAGCAACTCTGCAGTATTAAATTTGTTTCAGTCACAGATTTTGCCTACTGTTAAAAAACTCCAAAACCCCATTTAATCACTGAAATATAGAATATATGCCTTAAGGTTACCCTATTCTAGGTTTAAATTATCTTAATAAATAAATTTATTAGTTTATTTTCCTGAAAATGCCCTAAATTTGAACTCATTTGTTACTTCACCCAAATTAACCTCGATGTGATACACTCTTAAATAGCATTCATAATTTATATATGTAGAGTAACCCTTCAGCCACAGAATGATACATGTATGAATATATATAAATTGTACTTATATCTTACTTAGATTTCCTACATTGCGCAATTTCCTTTCCCCTTTTTTTGTTATTTAAATTCAACGCCTTAGTAATTGCATTAGTCATGGTCTCACCTACTATCAAATTAATACACATATAACATTAAATCCTTAAAATGCAGACAAAATGTACCATTCACATACTGTAACAGCATACTTTAGGTTCCAATTATTTTGATATATGCATTTTATTAGTTTCTTTTCTTGATAATGCATCTAATTTGATCTTCTGGGATCTTTGATCCCATTCTACTAAGACATGATTCAAGGTAAAATAACTTATAATACAAAAATATATGTAGAGTGACAATTTAGCAACACAATGGTGTATAGATAATTGTAGCATCTCCTTTGAATTTCATATCATGAAAAATATTTCCTTCCCCAATCCTCATTTTAAATGTTCCAATTTTGTGACATAACATTAAAATAAACCACCATGGAACATGGATTTGTTCTGGGAAAACCTACAAAAAATTAAACATGATGGATTAAAAAAAATTCAACATCACGTTGCTTATCAAGAGGTTGTGCGTGAACCCCTTGTTCCAACCAGACTACCATCTTTCATCAATGTCTCCACTAGCACAATAAGATGAAATTTGTGGACACCGTCACAATCATGTTGAGACTGACCCCAAGACCAAATACTGCAGCCTCAGTACTCTTGCAGCTTCACTTTACCAAGATCTATTGCAAAAAAATTTATCAAATTTCACACATAAATATTTTCAAGTAATCATAGTAGTTTGAAAATATTTTTAATAAAACGGTGAATTATTTTGCCTTCACTTTGCTATTTTAAAACATTTTTAGCAACTTGCTTGTGAATTCAGTTAGCACAATTTGTTCGTACATACCACTTCAGGCAAAAAGTCAATTACCAATCATTTATACATATATATTAGTACAATTCCCTGAAAATGCCCCAAATTTGAACTAATTTGGTACTTCACCGTTATCTATATCAATGTAATTCAATCTTAAATAGCATTTATTTAATAACTTATATATGTAGAGTAACCCTTCAGCCACAGAATGATATATATAAACCCTACTTATGTCTTACTTAGACTCCCTTTTTTAAGCGATTTCCTTTCCCCATCCCATTTTCTATTGTTTGAACTTAACCTGCTCTTTAGTACTTGTATTAGCCATGGTGTCACCTACTATCAAATTAATTCCCAAATCTCATTAATTATTAAAATGCAGGCAAAATGTATTAAACATACCCGAAAAAACATATTCTATGAGGAGGTTCAATTTATTTAAATAAATGCATTTCATAATGCATTAAATGCATTTCATATGACCTTTTACCTCATTGTGCTAAGACATGACTCAATATTTTATGAATTCCATTAGACATATGTGTAGAGTAACCCTTGAGCTATATAATTACTGTTGCATCTTCTCAAAATGCCAAATTTGAATAATTTCCTTCTGCTACCCCAATTTTTACATGCTCCAATTTAAGGCACAATGTGTGACATAACATTAAAATAAACCTCCATGGAACATTGATTTGTTCTGGGAAAACCTACAAATGATGGATTAAGAAAATTTGTTTACATTGCTTATCAAGGGGTTGTACATGGACCCCTTGTTCCAACCAGAGAATTATATCAGAGGGAATGGAAACGGGTGGGGGGGTGACAATTTCAAGCAATATCATTGGTCCTTATTAATAGAGAGCTGAAAACAAAAGAACTCTAAGGGTGCTTTCCCAGAGATTTAGATCGATCTAAAGATTAAGATTTAGATCGACATAACTCCCTGGGGGTTCATGCTAAATTGCAGTCAGCCGAGCGGGCACCATAGTTAATTACCCCCTTACAGATTTTAGTGGGCGGGACAGACGCTTAAGCCTGCCAAGCTGACAGTAATCTAGTGAGACTCCCAACAGGGATAGATCGATCTAAAAATCTATGGAAATGGGGTGTAAGTGTACATGTGTTAAGGCCACGTAATTTAACAGAGACGAGCAATAGCCAATCACAGAATACTGTGATCACGGATGTTTCGTGTGCACGTACATGTACATCTTTTTCAGGAATTTGTACACTGTCAGTGTACTGTTATTTGTATTGCTGCATTAGACGAATGAAGAGGATCAGCTCATGAGTAAGGTGAAGTTCCCTTTTTTTATCATGCAGAAAGCTGTTGAAACGCTATTTTGAAGTTGGTCGTGGGGTTTTTTTATCAGCGAGCAGGAAGGTACTGTTCAAAATATTCTTTTAAAAAGTGACTTTCGTCTGATATGTTTATGGTAGGATAGTTTACTAGCAACATGAGGGACTACAAGTAGGTAAAACAGTAGCTTTAAAGGCTGTAAATATATTTAAAAAATACACCAATGAAGAACACAGTGGATGTGGTCATTTCTGCCATCTTGAAAATGAAGTCGTTTGATTCTGGCAAATTTCCAAGTTTTCAAAAAATTGTGAGAGTGACACGATTTATCAAGTATACATATATATACAGAAAACTTATTACTTCTGCAGTACTTTTGTGATAAGTACTTTTGTGATAAGTTTGTCTACATCTTTAAAATATGGTGATAAATAACCGTTACATATGAGACACATTCAGTGAGATCCAAGTTTGATGTCAGCACACAACATTTACACACCTTTCGGGGGTTCTCAGTTTATGAATCTTTGTATGATGAAAACATGTAATTGTTAATTTAAAAAAAAAAGAAACAAATATGTATTAAGCGTGCATTGGGCTATGTTGTTCAGATTGTTACGCAGCTGTTTTAACAAACAAACAAGACTTATATTGGACTTTAGACCCAAATTTATGCCCAATTTAATTTGCACATTTTTAGTAAGGCCACACTTTTTTATTTTTATGGATGACATCCTCTGGGGACCCCGAATTCAGTGCCAGAGGGTGAAAAAAAAACAGTCCAAGAAAAAATACTGCTTAAGTAAAGCAATGCTGTCAGTACACAGCTGGAAACACAAATTCACCACAGAAGCACATATCAAACTAACAATATGTCTTTATCCATGCTCTCAAAATGTAGAAAGGTAAAATAAAGTCATAATTAGATATGCTGCATATTACAAAATCTATTTAAGGTTATTTCATGCATTTTGTTGGTATAGCAATCAAACAGTGTTTTAATTTGTATTCTCAGAATATCAAAGCATTATGAACACTTCACAGAAATGTTTAAAAAATGGTGCAAAGATATATGCTAAATACTACCAAATCTATTAAAGGTCATTTTGGTCGATGCCATTTTGTCTACTTTGACTCATACCAAGCAGCCAAACTGTCGGGTGGCCAGTCCGACCTTCAGCCCACCAAATACCTCAACACCCTTTTTTTCGCTACAAAAAAAAAAAAAAAAAAAAAAAAAAAAAAAAACCCTGTGCTGCTTTGGACAGAATGTCACAGAAATTTCCCAGGCGATGATCACTGGCTACCGCCAGCATTTCGTATAATTATAAAATGGTGATATCTCCATGCCCAATATCAATGGCATACCAATCCAAAGCGACGCACCCCGTTCTCTTTATGACTTTAATTGTCGGGTAATTTGAAAGTAATCACTAAGATGAATTTGACTGCAAAGCTGACAAATTTCCACGTGGCCATACAGAGGTTGCTGTTATCACAAAGAGATACAGCATAGAATTTTAAATTGACATAAACTAATTAAATCCATCCATTGCAACTTAGACTGCTGTCTGACACTTTATCCATATTATACAGTTGAAATGTCCATCAAAATCCTGTAATACATGTACTGCTACATGTACAAGCAAATGAATAAGTTATAGGATTCAAATAATATCCAAAATACCCCTGTCTGCAGATCAAGATATATTTTCTGACAGTCTTCCAAATTATCTTTGCATCCATCCTCCATTTTTAACGTCTTCTGACAGAAAAAAAACTTAGATACCCGTCAATGTAAACTTGTAAATCTGACCGTCTTCCGGAAGACCCAGAAGATTGCCTCAATCAGCTGCCCCAGATAATACAGACAATTTACACATATGACATTCTGATAAAAAATGGTATAGTAGATTATGCTTCCTACAAAACATTAACAACACATTCCTGATCACAGATAAAAATGTCCTGTGCATTTTTCATATTGTGTCAGCACTGTTCATGATTATAAATATAGGAGACGTCTGTTAAGATACTTCATGGTATATTACCACTTCATGGGATAAATGCTCTGATTTTACTGTCAAATCGACTTCATAGGATAAATTGCGACTTCATCTCCACATAAGATATTGCCTGCGACTTCATGGGATAATGGTGAAAAAGTACCTGTTGTTGGCCCAACGCTATGAGAGAGAACGTTTTTGAAATATAATGTTTTTGTACTGTAAATATTATCCAAAATAGATAAACTGTACGTTTTAATTCACTTGTATGACTGAATAGGGTTTCTTTAGTGGTTTCTGAATAGGGTTTCTTTCATGTTTTGAGTAATTTTAAAATACACAGGCTTATGTAGGTGAGGATCCAGTATTTCTAAAGTCAGTACATTATGGGAGATTATGGTTAGCGCTGAAGAAAAGGGGGTCCAGACCCCCTGGGCCCTCCCTTCCCAGATCCGCTTGAAGCATAAAACTAATGGATCAGGTAAACCAGGCTATGAAAACATAATTTAGGTTACTGGATTATAAGATGGATAAATAAACAAATAGGAATCAATTATTAAAGATAAATAAATAGATAATAAAAAAAAGCAGAGAAGGTCACGTATATAATTGTGCTCTACAATTATCTTGATCAAGTCGCGTCACACTCTGAAAAGACTAAATTTTTCCATGAGGAAAGACGCGCAAGTGTAATGATTTACGTCTGTCTCTTGGTTTCCGAGATGCTCTGTTCTGGTCCTACACCTGTGAATGTCCATCATGATGTGATCAATGGTGTCCCCGAAATGTGCCCTTGGCTGGCTCTCATTTGACCCGAAAGTATTATCTGCAGCATAGTCTGCATTTGGGAACCTGTTAATAAGGCGTTCTGAGGGGGGGGGGGGGGGGGGGGGGGGGGTAGGCCTACTCGTTGTTTAGCAGTCTAATTAATGTAGTTGATCTGCGAGATCAACAGGCTTGTATATTGATATTTATTCAGAATTGTGGTTGATTGTAATTGTGGTTGATTGTAATTTTTACATCGTAATTTCTGCTATCTACCCGTAGACCTTTAGTAGTGGGACTTTGCAGTCCTTTGGGGGGGGGGGGGGGGTATATACTTTTTATATCATTGTTACTGGTATCCTCTATCCATTAAAGTGAGGAACATGAGACGTTGGGGATATTTAAACTTGCCATTAGGGATGTGCACGTGTCCTTCGGATTTTTGGTGACTTTGGTGACCTAAGAGTGGTTGATTATTATCTTTAAATTGTATTTTCTGCTATATACCCATAGGTCTTTAGGTTGAGGAAACTAAAATGTCGGGGTGTGCATAGGTAGTTTTTTTTTTTTTTTTTTTTTTTGGGGACCTGGGGTGTGGCTGTCCCTGGGGATGGTACACATATATTACCGTAATTTATTTCATCTCCCCCTAGACCATTCGAATTAGGAACATGAGTCTTTGGTGCATGGGTGGGCCACATTAGTGTGACTTGGGGTGTGGCCGTCCCTAGGGGGTGGAGTGATTAGTAGTTTGTCAGGCAATGAAGCTGATTCCATAGATTGCACTTAAGATTCCTTGCAGAGTTGGACCGACCCAGCTAGTACTACATCCTATGTGTGAATCTGATGGCGGTCTTTGAGTTAGGAAGGAAGGGGAAATGTAGAGAAAGCAGCAGACAGTACTAAATAACAGACCTTCAGTCGTATTCTTGAATATAGGTCAAGTTAATTAAAACCCATTCAAGACCCCATACTCTCAGGAATCCTAGGGTCCAAGTCCCATTGTTCTTTAACATAAAACACACATGTTAAGTATTGCTCTTGGGAAATAAACATTTTTGTTTTGTGTTAAGACACAACAGCAGTTAAACGCTAGGATTCCTGATCGAGTGTGAGGGGCCTTGAATTAGTTTTTAATTGGATTCCCTGACCTATATTTATGCATATATGGCTGGAAGTCCATTTAGTTCTGTATGTGCTTCTGCTGTTCTCTACATTTCTCAAGGACCCATGCACATTCATTAAAATGACTGGTTCATCAATCTCCGTTTCATGTTCCTTAAAATTTAAGGGTATAGATGGCAGAAATAAAGTTGCGAAGAATAGAATCAACCACCCCCCGGGATAGCCACACCTGAAATATCATACTAACATTCCCGGAAACCTATGCATATCCTCAATGGTAAGCTTATCAGCCCGGAAGGTTTCATGTTCCCAACTGTAATGGCATAAGGGTAGAAGCACGAATAACGATGTAAAATTTAAAATCAACCTCCCCAGGGACGGCCACACCCAATGTCACAAAACCCCAGAAGGACCCATACACATCCCCAAAGACAGATTTTTCAATCCCCATAGCCTTACGTTCCCAGCTTTATTGGTCTAAGGATAGATATAGCAGGAATAACAATGTCAATTAGACTCAACCGCCCCCAGGACCCCCCCCCCCCCCCCCAAAAAAAAAAAAATCCGAAGTACCCTTCCACATTCAAAATAGTATGTAGCCACGTTTCATGTTCCTAGCATAAAATACGATGTAAAAATTAGAATAGACCACCCCCAGGGTCGACCACACCCCAAGTCACAATTGAATTCCGAAGAGCCTTTGCAAATTCCTATAATGATAGGTTTATTAATCCCCGACGTATAAAGTTCCTAACTATGATGGTTTAGGAAGTAACAATGTGAAATAGATTATGCATGTATATAATAAATTGTCCACCACAGGGAAAGCTTGACCAATGTAAGCGTACCTAGCCGAGACATTCCAATTCTACCTCTATAAAACTTCACACTAGCTATTTATTGACTAAGAAAAAATTCTGGTTGCAAAATGCGTTCCAGTTGAAAAATTCGTTTTCACGATTTTCTTTGGTTGCAAAATGCGTTGCAGTTGCAAAATGCGGCTCTACACCAGTTTTATGAATCCCCAGCATTTCATTCTCCCCAACATCTATCTGGACAGTTGACCGTTTCAAATCATTCAGATTTCAGACTTTCCGACCTAAGCGTTTTCATTAAGTATATAGGTCAGGAGGTCAATCCTTTTTAAACGACCGAGATATTTTCGAAACATTTATGTTGCATATCAATAGAAAAGCCTATTTTTACAGCTTGTTATTGCAAGTCATAACATTTATGTCAGTTACAAAAGAGATACTTCTATGACACGAGTAATGGAATAGACGGTTTGTTAAAGATATTAATGTACACCTAGTGTGGAGCAAAATTAAAACCTCTCTGCCTAGTAGAGTTCTCTACCTACAGTGGAAAGACATACATTCTTGCTACTGTACGTGTACTAGCCACATCTATAAACCTGCGCCGTCAATCAAACCACACGTGGTCAGTTTTATGCCCTAGTTTAAAGGCAGGCAATGTGTTTATTTATACACTTCGTTTGTCTTATACATATAGTGCCTTAGACCCGCCATGATTCAACGTCCAAATATTGTCAGTTTTTAATCGTCCTGAAATCTGAAAAATCTCAAAACTAAATGGGTAAAACAAAAAACTAGCTTTATGCTTTCCATCACTGGACCGGAGCTCTTGAAATAAATTACATTATTTATAGAAGTTAATCTCACGGGTATCTACGAGAACATCTGAAAATAACAGCTTCATTAAACTCCAACGCGATAAAATACGCACTATCATGAGAGTGAGTAATGTCACCCCCCCCCCTACACACACACACACACACACACACCATTTCAAATACACGCGTCACTCTGGAAATCATGGTCTAGAATGAAACTTCATATCGACCTTTACGCCTAATTTCCACATCCAACCAGAACTGAAACATGTTTGGATACAATGTACCATGAAGTGGTAATATACTACGAAGTCTCCTAAGGGTCCTTATTTTTTAACCAATGAAGTTGCCTTCTATCATGAAGTAGTAATTCTTATCCTATGAAGTGGTAATATACCATGAAGTATCTTAACAGACGTCTGTTAAATATGATATGTAAAGAAGTCAATTTGCATATAGCCTACCAGTCTACATTGTGCAAGAGAACGGCCTTACTAGTACTTGCCCATCGACATTTACTCTCCACTGACATATAATGATTCTTAAGAAAACCATGTAAATTGCATTGTTATTTTGATTATGCATACTTATCACAAACAAATAGACCTACGTTTTCACATGTATTGATAACAAAACTATTTACAAGCATTGATTTGTATTTTAACTTCTGATCAAAAAAAAAAAACTTGTTATTTCTACTATGTGAATATTTTCAATTTCTACTATATGTACTATATAAGCACATAAGTAATCTGTGCTGTTATCTACTACCTGAGAGGGCACCTAATGGGCCTGAGGGGACACTGTTGTTTATACATGTCGAAGGTAAACCAAATAATTTTGGTAGGTCATCAGTGTCGAAAACTCCGCTTTTACATAGTCAATTCATTGAAGAATCTGTGATAAAGATCATAATGTGTGTGATGTAGTCTCAGTTATCCAAATTTTGAATTAACTTGTCAATAATTTAGGAGTATTAGTATTTTTTCTGTGGTTTTCGCAGTTTCCGCGTACCAGCACAACAGATTAAGTTATGGTTTGTTCTCGCGTATTCTTGCAAGTTAACCGACTACCCTGTGGATTTCAACAGGTGATCCCCCTCCCCCCCTGTCGCTTTGGCCTGTCACTCATACACTTTGTCCTGCCCCATAACAAACACAGCGATAATCCGCCACCCGTTTCCACTCTGATATAATTTCATGTTCCAACCAGACTACTATCTTTCATTACTGTCCCCACTAGCACAATCATGTTGAGACTGACCCTAAGACCAAATACTGCGGCCCCAGTACTTTTGCAGCTTCACTTTTCCAAGATCTATTACAATAAAACTTGTCAAATTTCACACATAAACATTTTCAAGTAATCATACTAGTTTGATGATATTTTTAATAAAATTATTTTGCCTTCTCTTTGCTATTTTAAAACATTTTTAGCAACTTGCTTGTGAATTCAGTTTGCACAATTTGTTCGTGCATTCCATTTCAGGCAAAAAGTCAATTACCAATCATTTATACATATATATATATATATATATATATATTAGTACAATTCCCTGAAAATGCCCCAAATCTGAACTAATTTGGTACTTCACCCTTATCTATTTCAGTGTAATTCAATCTTAAATAGCATTTATTTAATAACTTATATATAACAAACTTTTTAGAAAAAAAACAGGGACTAACTTTGAATGTAAAAATGGATTCATTAACCATTGGTAAGTATGGGAAAATTGTTGCTTACTCCAGGAAAATTCATTTTTTGAATGAAGAGTTATTATCCCTTTAACTAGCTCTTTAGTAACTGCATCTTCTCAAAATGCCAAATTTGAACAATTTCCTTCTGCTACCCCAATTTTTACATGCTCCAATTTAAGGCACAGTGTGTGACATAACATTAAAATAAACCTCCATGGAACATTGATTTGTTCTGGGAAAAACCAAAAAAAAAAAAAATTAAGTATCATGGATTAAGAAGATATATCTTCATATTGTTTGTCACAGGTTGTACGTGGACCCCTTGTTCCAACCAGACTACTATCTTTCATCACTGTCTCCACTAGCACAATATGATGAAATTTGTGGACATCGTCACAATCATGTTGAGACTGTCCCTAAGACCAAATACTGCAGCCTCAGCTCTTTGCAGCTTCACATATAAAGGAACTATTGAAATAAATTTTATCAAATTTATTAAGAAACATTTTCAAGTAATCACAGTAGTTTGACAATGTTTTTAATAAAACAGTGAATTATTTTGCCTTCACTTTACTACTTTAAAACAATCTTATCAACTCCACAGTGAGTTCATATGGCACAGGTGTCAGCAATTGTTATTGCGTATAGGTCATGAAGGAAGACACAGTGACCAATCATTCATACTAAGTAGATGTAAGGGCCTGACAGTGTGTTTTAATCTGACATGTAGAAGTATATAGTATGTATATCATTTTAATCATTGTATTAAATATGAAATGATGTTGATTTTTACCTATTTGACCCCTTTCTTCAGCAGTAGAACAGAACTCCCTACATTTTTTCTAGATTGACTTAACCAAACATATTCCTAGACAAATGTCTAGCCTAAAATTCTCTATAGCAAATAATCTTGATTGGATTACTTTCCTTAAAAAATTTCAAAATTGACCAAATGCCATATATTGACCCCATTTTTGCTTAGACATGATTCAATTAACACGTCATTTTTAGTTATGTTTGGAGCAACCCTTTAAGCTACACAATGATATATGAATTAAAGTTATATCTTACTTAAATATCCTACTGTGATTGATGTCCTTTTCCTCTCACAATTTTTTTACAATTGAACTGAGCAACCCTTCAGTACTTGTTTCAGTCACAGATTACACCTACTTTTTAAAATAATTTTTTAAAAATATTAAATCAATGAAATGTAGAACATATAATAAAAAATTACCCTAAAAATTCCATATTCTAGGTTCAAATTATCATATTAAATTAATTTTTTGCCCTATTTTCCTAAAATGCTTCAAATTAGACATCATTGGATATTTGACTAATTTACTTATACATGCTTCCATCTTACATGACGTTTATAACCTATATGTCCCACAAAATTATATAAATCATACTTACATCTTACATAAATTCAGTAAATTGAGACAAATCATTCTTTTCCCACCCCTTTTTAAAACTTAAACCTCTATTCAGTTGACAATGACCATTTGACAATGTCCTGAATCTTTCCACAAAACATGTATTGTACACATGGATGAGACATGCCTTGCTCTTACTGCTGTCTTTCACTGCCTACTTTTTCTAAAGGAATTAGCCATGACCAGACAGGAAGTGTCAGTTCACCAAGAAGCAACCATGCTGTACGGAAAGGATCACCTGGAATTGAAAAGACTAGAATTGTACAAGGCTTATAGTAGTAAAACTTTAATAACTTTGACAAACCTATTCCAATATTTGTGAAAACTGTACAAATGATGCATAACAACAATAAAATTCTACGATAAGCTTATCAGTTGACTGTGTGAAATAGAAGTGTAGTTTATTGGCAATTTGTGTGAGAAACGTGAACTGCTACAAACAAATTTTCCAATTTTTCAATATATCATTTAATCTCAAATGAAACATCAAATGTTATGATTTGAGTTCGTTTGTGTAAGAAGTGGCAAATTACATATAATTGTCATTTGGAAAACAACATATGCACATTCAAGACTTCTCCTTACTACCAATACCAGATGCAGATTCCTCCTTACAATGGGTTTCTGGCATCAGGTTTAGCACACCATTTGACAATGTACTAAAGCTTGCCACATACCATGTATTGTACACATGGATGAGACATGGACTAGCTCTTGCTGCTGTCTTTCACTGCCGGCTTTTTCTAAAGGAAATAGCCATGACCAGACAGGAAGTGTCAGTTGAGAAGAAGAAGCAGCCATGCTGTATGGAAAGGGTCACCTGGAATTGAACATACTACAATTAAATGGCTTATCTGTGATAAGCTTATCAGTTGACTATGTCCAATTAAAAAGATTTTTTCACCCAATATATTTGAGAAAATTGAAAATTACATTGAAAAGAGTGGCAATTTCCATGGTTTAAAAAAGTTAAACGTTAATAATTTTGACAAATCTATTCCAATATTTGTGAAATTTGTACAAATGATGTATAACAACAATAAAAATCTGTGATTAGCTTATCAGATGACTATGTCAAATGAAATGTGAGTTTCATGACAACAGGCATATCGGTTTGCCTTGAAATGTGTTTACAGTGTTGAATATATGCTGAATAGTGAAAAAAAAGCATAACTGCGTTTTATGAATATTCATCAGCTCTGTAAATATTGAGCCAAAAAGTAAAATTGTCTTCCACTTATCGTGTTTATGCTGAAAGTGCACGGCGACGGTGACGACGGCGATGACAGATGCAGGTGACGGCAGTATGTACAAACACATCTGTGTACAGGAGTACTCAATCTTACTAAAATGCAGGTCAATTAAGTTCGAAATCAAATCTGTCATTTCTTTCCAAACTCCTGGAACATATTGTTGAAAGCCAATTAAATGACTATTTGAGCAGCTTTTCCTTATATGCAAAATGCCAGTCTGCATATAGACCAAACCACAGTACAGAAACAGCCCTTCTTAAGGTGCAGAATGACATTCTCCAAGCCCTGAATGATCAGAAACATGTGATATTGATTCTTCTTGATCTATCAGCAGCTTTCGATACTCTCGATCACGACATATTGCTCCAACGACTTGCACATCGGTTTGGGATAACTGGGACAGTTCTCTCCTGGTTTCGGTCTTATCTAACTGGACGCGAGCAACATGTACGCATAGGCTCTTCTATTTCAAAATTAAGCAAATTACTTTATGGTGTGCCACAAGGCTCCGTGCTTGGTCCTATACTGTTTACACTCTACACCTCACCAACTGAGGATATAGTTGCTCAGTTTGGTTTCAATTTGATGTTGTATGCAGATGATTCCCAGATATATGTTATATGTGAAAATCCTTGTGATGAAAAAGCAACTATTGAGGCTTGTGTGAATGAACTTAGATCTTGGCTCAAGTCCAACTACTTAGTTTTTAATGATGAAAAAACTGAATTAGTCCATTTCAACTCTAAGTTTTCCAAAGACAATACTGCACTTGATAGTATTAGAGTTGGGGATTCTTTATAAAACCAACAGAAGTAAGGAACTTGGGTGTTATTTTTAATAACAAATGTGAAATGACATCACACATTAACAAAGTATGTAAAACAGCATATTTTAGTCTCCAACGGATATCCAAGATCTTTCACCTTATTAACACCAAGCAAACTTAATTACTCATCCCTGCATTTGTAACCTCTAGACTGGATTATCGCAATAGCCTATTGTTTGGAATACCTTACTATCAAATGGAAAAGCTACAATCAATTCAGAACTCTGCTGCTCGTCTCCTCTGTAAAGCTCAGAAGTCCGACCACATCACACCAATTCTGCGAAACCTCCACTGGCTACCCGTGTCTCAACGAATAGTTTTTAAAATATAACTTTTGACTTTTAAGATTTTAAAGGGCAACTGTCCATTTTACTTAAATTCTACCACAGAACTTTTAACTCCTACCAGATCACTTCGATCTAGTGGACAACTTCAACTTAAGCGAAAAGACACCAAAAAGACTCTTAAAACATATGGACACAGAAGTTTCGAGATTTGTGCACCGATTTTATGGTCTAATTTTATCACAAGATATAATGTGTCTCTGGATGACTCATATTACTGTTTTAAGAAGAATTTAAAAACTTTTTTAGTCATCATCATGCAACAGTTACATTTCATAAAAAATTAGATCAAAAGTTTATTTGAAGCATACCTAGTGTCATTATTATTATTATGTACAGATACAGACAGAGATTTTCTGTTTTTTGTCTGTACAGATGTGTCTGTACATATACCAGTAGCAGTCACCTGTGTCTGTCATTGCTGCCGTGCACTTTTACCAATAACACAATAAGTGGAAAACCATTTTTTCTTTAGGCTTGAAAATTACAGAACTGATGAATATATATGATACACAGGTCAAGTTTAAAAATCAGCATGATTGGGCTATTTTTATGAAAGTGATGCTGTTTTTTCACTTTGTGAACATTTTTATCTTTCACATATTGGAATTTTCAATGTAGTTGCATCAAAATTGACAAAAAACCTACTTTGTGCACTGCCACCATTAACGTTATGGAAAGTAAACTGTATTACTTACTATTTCTTAACTAGTCTTACAAGAATGATTCTTAGGATTGACATACAGCTCATATTAGAAAACCAGCTCTATTGGATTATCATTTTTATTAAATTTATGCATTTTTTGTCAAATTTTCATTTTTCTCATTCTGGCACTTTCTAAGTGTAAACTTGAACTCTGATGGGCCTGAAGCCTTATGCTTTTACTTTCATATATATATATATGAATATATAATTAATATATATATAATTAAATTTTGATGTTGACTGTGCAGTTAATCATAATGTATTATTGCATCAGAATTGGCAGTCTCCTATTTTGTGCATTATTATTTTCTGCTTTTCTTAAGATGTGACTTATGGGCCTGAAGACCTTTTCTAGACAAATCTGTGTGGTCAGTCTGTAAATTCCCCTTAGATAATCACTAGGCTAAGTTCAGAGCTATTAAGTAATTTGCCTAATTAAGTGGCCATTAAATGAGTTTACATATTACAACTCTTGTTGATATTCCCCTGTAAACTCCCAAAGGTTAAGCTCTGCTAGATTACAGTGTCCATAATAGGGAAGCAGTGATAATTATGCATGTAAATTTTGTTTAATATTGCAAATAAGTTTTCAATATATATATATACAGTATATATATATCAAACTCCAAGATTTAAAGTTAAGCAGCTTCATCGGAATTATATTTTAATGTTTTCTTTTTAATTTTTTCTCAAACACTGGCATTTTTAAGATGTGACCTTTAACTCCCATCCACCTGAGGCTCTGCACATTTTCTGTAGTTCCACATAAGCAGTTGTATTGGTATTTATGTCTTTAAACATTATGTAAATAGTATTTTATGCACTGTCACCATTTTTCAAATATTGGGACTTTCATCATGTGAATTTGAACTCTCATGGGCCTAAAACTGTAATCTTCTTAAAAGGGTGGATTGAGATCATCTTCTGGGTCTTCCGGAAGACGGTCAGGTTTTTAAGTTTATATTGACCGGTATCTATTTTTTTTCTGTTGTAAGACCATCAAAAATGGAGGATGAATCAACAAAGATACTTTGGGGTACTGTCAGAAAATATCCCTGGATCTGCTCCTGTTATTGACCATGTTACCTCTTGTGCATGATTAAAATTCAGTGTTGACTGACTGTGCTATTATAAACATTATTTATTATTGCATCAAAATTGACAAAATGACCTATTTTGCATCTTTATTTTCTGTTTTTTTGTCTGTACATTTGGCAGCTTTGCTGCCTTGTTTTGTAAGCCTCATCAGGTTGCCATTGCAAGGTCTATAATTATACATGGTCCAGGGCTGCTATACTTAACAACCTACTTTCTTGTGTAAAAACTAAGCAATGCTTGTGACAGTAGATGCTGTTGTTCTATTTCACTGGCCAGTCATTTAAATTAAAAATGGAATAAAACATCAAATATAAGTCTAGAGATGGGTCAAGTAGCAGTTAGTGAATATGAGAAAATTTCACCTTGCCCCAAGAATTTTTTTTTCCTTTGGGGGGGGGGGTGCTGGGGGGGGGGGGAGAATCCCTACAAGCAATAAGTTAAACAAATACCATGGACAGTTTTTAAATAATGTGACTTTTAAAAAGTTAAAATAAATTGCAGCTAAAAAGTGTTACACCCTGGCATTTTTAGCTATATTTTTACCTTTTAATTTTCACTTCTTTTAAAACAAATTAATCTTTATTTACTCTAATTTATTTATTTATTTATTTATTTATTTATTTATTTATTTGCAATTATGAAAAACCTTTTGGGAAGATTAAACAACGTTAGTCTACGAGTTTTACCTTGCAGCATTTTTAACAAAATATCTATTTCATTCAAAATTTTAAAATAGCCCATAATGCCTTATTTGACAATAATGCAGCAACAGATGAGTATCCATGTAAGCTTTGTTACTATGGAAACACATTCTAAGAAAACCAGATATAAAGTTTTCTAGGAATGTGACCCACTCATATATATCAATGTCTACTCAATTCTGTCTGGTGTCCATGCAATTAAGCCAAATAAATGTCTCCCGGAAGACGAAATTTGACTTCGGGAAAAATATGGATGACTGAACCACCGTTTTATGTTGATTAGATCCAGTAGCAGATTTGATGGGGTGGGGGGGGGTCCTGACCCCCTTCGATTTCTGAAAAAAATCACACCAACAGTCCCCTCCAGGCTCTTGAAATTAGAAGTTTGACTAGCTGAATTATATTGTTCTAAATCTTATCAATGACACCGCTCGCCCTCTAAATTACCAAAAATTTCGGGGCCCTCCAGTAGGCTCCAAACCCCACATCGGGGGGGGGGGGGGGGGGGGGCAGCTTCACATCCCCCCCCCCTTCAAATAATCCTGGATCCGCCCCTGAGATCTATGGTTTTGTAGGATAAAAATGAAAGACACGAATGTAGATAAGATTTATCTGTTATCACAAACCAGAAGTCTTAGAGCATTTATCAGAAGGGAAGCAAATAGTCTTTATACTTACCCAATAAACTAAAATGCACTCCTTTTCGATTGTTAACTTGTAAAACTACATGACTACATGATTTCCGCTCTTTCCAATCCCAAAATAATCTTCACTGAATCTTTGCATATGTAAGGCGAGGTGCCAGTGGCGATAGAATGGGAGAAGATTACATTTTCTTAGGTCGTAAATATTCCTAGGTGTAATCCATAACGTGCGAAATGCTTGAGAATATAATTCCGATCCATATGAACAAGTATCTTGGTGAAAAAAGAAGACCCCGCAGTGAAAACGCAATCAACATAGATCTATCTGTCACAACTAACACACTATATCGGAGGAGAATCGGGGCACATCAAGCGCATCCTAGTTCAGCGCTACGTTCAAGCTATTTCGGCCTAGATCTTTTGATTTTTAGTTCAAATATATATTGATAATATTTTGGTTGAAAGGAATTTGATTTTATAAACATTGTACATTATTTAAAAGGACAGGAAGTTTATCTTGTTTGATGACCATTGTCCTATATCGAACGATGCCCAAAATTGATTCACAGAGGCGTAGGCCTATTACATTAATTTCTCGTAAACCTTCCCAAAACGACACCCGCGGTACTGTTGCCAGTGATACAAATTACCAAGCTTTTTGTTCACAGGCCGTCCTGGCTGCCCCTATAAACAGTCTACCACTGGTGACTCATGAAGACCGGCACGTTTTACAAATTTACCCTGTTTCACATTTTAAAAGACAAGTTTTAATTTGATATTCATGACAAGATTTCTCTATCTCTATAAAACACGCACAAGTGCAGTTCTACATGTAGGCCTATAATATTAACACACTATACAGTTCTACATGTAGGCCCATTTAATCTCCAATCCACCCGAAGCGTATAATAGGCCTACAGACAGCTGTGGGTGCCGTGCGCTGCTTTTAACGAACTTTCTCACTGCGCCCACATTAGGAAGGAAATCACTGTGGTAAACTGGTCCGAACGCATAGACAAATGGAGCCCATTATTACTATTTGCTTTAAAACATTACATATATCTGTAAAGAAACCCTTTCGCTACACAATGGTGGATAGATCATTGTTGCATCTTCATGCAATGAGCAATTTCCTTCCCCTATCCCCATTATAAATGTTCTAATTTAAGGCCAAGTGTGTGATATAATGTTAAAGTAAACCACACTGATTTGTTCTGGGAAAACCTAGAAAAAATTAAACATCATGGATTAGGAAAATTTATCTTCACATTGCTTGTCAGGGTCGTACGTGAACCCCTTGTTACAACCAGACTACTATCTTTCATCAATGTCTCCACTAACACAATATGATGAAATTTGTGGACATCGTCACAATCATGTTGAGACTGACCCTAAGACCAAATACTGCAGGCTCAGTACTCTTGCAGCTTCACTTTACCAAGATCTATGGTAACAAAATTTATCAAAAAAAATTATCTGAAATATTTTCAAGTAAATATACTAGTTTGATAATGTTTTTTTATAAAACGGTGAATTATTTTGCCTTCACTGTGCTATTTTTAAACATTCTAAGCAACTCGACCCTGAGGTCAGTTGGCACAGGTGTCAGTGGTTGTTCCTGGATAGTAGGCCTACTGCATGTGATGGCTTTACGGTGTGTTTTAATGTAACATGCGGAGCAAAATCTGTATTATTTAATACTTGATATGAATTGTAGTTGAGTCCACCCCCTACCCCTTTGTACCGCGTTATCCACCGTACGGGATCATATCTTTTTCCTTGTGAAATGTTGTATGCTCATTGCTTGTGGCACTCTCAATCTGCCTAGTTGTTTATAAATAAAAGCCTTAGAGGTTGGGTCCTTGGGGATCAGCTTGTGGCTGAGGTCACTCATCTGCTTAGTGATCCATTTTTCCCTGGTTTATCTGTATTTATAAGGCTGAATGCTGGGGTATCTAACTGCTGCTATAGTATTTCATTCACTTGGCATCTTAGTGAGAGGAACTTCGGGTTCACAGGTCTCTCCACCACCTTACATAACGTCATGTTTTGCTTTCTAGAGACCAGCGTACAGTGCCCTCCGTCTGAGTACAGACTACTGACCCCTACATTTTTTCTATCATTTTATACCTTTACATATACAACTACATTACACTGGTTTCCCAGCCAGGTGGGTTGCCGTACTGGTCACTTTAATTTAAACCGTGGGTGTTGGGGGTGGTGGGCTAATGTCCTTGTTAGATTCCACTTTACCAAAATAACACGATTCAGAGCTGGGCCTCCGAGGACGTGTGTTTTTGTTAGGTAGGGGTCTCGCCTGCCTGGTATGAGATTTATAGTCACTGATATATATATATAGGGTGCCCTGAAAAGGACATTCCGTGCAGAGTAGAGAGCGACTCTTAGAGTGTGTTAGGCTTCTCGCTTTTATTATGAGGAAATATCGTCTCTGATAGGAAGGTAGGTGTCTCACCTACATAGTATGAGATTTATAGATACCGATCTACATAGGGTGCCCTGAAAAGGGCATTTCGTGATTGGCACGATAGAGGCGTCTCGCCTGTCGAGGGAAGGGGGAGGGTGGACTGGTTGCAGAAAGCGCTTTTCGGTCAACAATTAAGTGGCCTTCATCAGCTGCAGAGTCCGAGATGAAAAAAAAAAAAGAAAAATTCTGGGACGTAGGGGGTTGGTAAGCACATGGACATAATAAGAGAACCTTTCATACTTAGGTCCAAGGTAAGCAAAGGTGTCTCGCTTTTGTTTAGTGAGTTTTCATCAATGGTGTCTCGCCATTGTGAATGATACGAGCCATCTCGGCTTTATAGTATCATGCTTGATCACAAGTGTCTCGCTTGTGTCAAGTGGGGTGGATATCTAGAAATACCGTTCAGTCTAAGATGCTGTATCATGTTAAGGAGTTCTCCTCCACAACAAAAGGGATACGAGCTGGACGGTATGAATTGAGCGTGTGAATGGCTCAAGAGTCGGAGGTCGACGAAGGCTAAGGGTAAAACTTTGAAGAAGTCATCACGCATATGGATGCTGCTTCAGCTGAAACTTGTGGAGGAGAAGGTTTTGTAACATGTTCATGTTCATGACAAAAGAACATAAGTGGCAGATAACAGGAAACAAAAGGTTAATTGGCAAGTTTTTAATTTGAAAACCATTGATAGAACCATTTCATGGCAACTAATCAACCTTTTGCGAAAAAAAAGTTCTCGAAACAAAAATTTGATCCTCATGACGTAATTTGATCCTGCTCAGTCATACGTGAAAAGACACAACAATCCATGGTGTGTATCGAAGCATAATTTCCCTACGAACCTATATTTACATTAACATTTGTTATATGAAATAAAATTTAAAAATTTTGGATATTTTTCTAAGTGTTCACTTTTTTTTATACACCCTGTATAATAACCTCAGAGGGGGGTCAGGGGGGTCTTGCCTCCCCCCCCCCCCTCAGTCGGTTATAGAAAAGTATATCACACCTATATTCCCCTCTTGAAATTAGGATTTTGACTAGCTAAGAGAGCAAGGTATTTAATGGTCTCTCAATGAATGCCAATGAATGTCATTCAGAGACTATTAAGGGATTAATGCGCTACCTCCAGAATAACGTCAAATGTCATATTTCTTTATTTGAATCGGTTTTAAAATGGTTTCTTTTGCTAAATTCTTCTTTTTACAAAATAGTTTGTAATCTAGAGTGTCGTATTAGACACGCTGTAGGGTTCAAAAAGAGAACTAGTTTTGGAAACATGTTGCACATTTTCTCTTGAAATATTTTGCAAGTTAATTACTAACTTCAGATTTTAGCGCTCTCTTTCGACGTAATCACTGTTTCACAGCGAAAGAAATCACAGCGCGCGATGATTGACGTTTGTTTATATAACCTGCCAATCAAGCTGTTATTACTTGACAGCAACTATCAAAACTAACTGAATTTGATTGGCACCTTGTCAATCAAAGGGTGTAGGAAGCTTGAACTAAATGTGTTCGACAACTATAGTGATTCCAGTGTAATGATTGTGATTGACGTTTGTTTATATAACCTGCCAATCAAGATGTTATTACTTGACAGCAACTATCAAAATTAATTAATTTGATTGGCATCTTGTCTATCAAAGGATATTGGAGTTTTACATGTTCGGAGAGAACAGTGTAGTAATGTGTTTGACGTTTGTTTAAAAAATTTTCATTTATAGCCGTGTGCGCTTGACAGCTTCCATCAAAGTTGAATTAGCCTGTTTGATTCATACCTGTCTATAACAATACATGTCGTAACATTCTGGAAGTAGGGGGCATTCTATTTTCTTTTTTTTGCAGGGAGTTAAAAAACGTCGGGCTCTTTATTTCAACCGAGAGCCTGAAAATTAACGACGTGAAAAAGTCCTGGGTTCTTTCACAGGCGTTTGTAATTGTACTAAAATCAGTTGTCATTCTTTTTCTGGATATGGTGTAAAATGACTATACATGAATTAACGTTGTTGTCGATGTTTGTTGCTCCATATAATCCTTTCTTTGGTGCTCGTACGAAATCGGAACTTCGTATACGAACTGAACATATTACTTTAATCATACTCATGTTCTTTTACACCCAATGAATATTTTTGGATCATTTTTAATAAACGAATGGTATAAAAAGTAAACCTTGTCATTTTTCATGAGCTACGGAGAGGAAAAAAAGCCGAGATAATGATGTTAGTGGCCAGGTAAAATTAGAAAGTACCGGTTTTGTTCGTTCCTTATAAAGGGCCGGGGCAATAAGTAGCCCGTCTCTGTATATTGACAGGAGCGTGCGTGAAAACTGTTTTTTTTTTCAAATAAACTACACAATTAAAACTGACAAATTAAAACTGAAAACAATTTTATGCAATGCGTTAACAATCTTTCGAGCTTTAATCTTCATAAGTATAAAAACTCCAGATTTCAATAACGTGTGAAATTTATTAAACTATTAGTGGAATAAGTCGGACTGGTTTAATCAAAGACTTGAAATTCTTGGTTTCATATAATGAAGTTGTTCGTTCAATATTTTATACCTTATTTCATCACATTGGTAAAAATTATATTTTCATTATATATAAAATGGATGCTACAAGATTTAATATTTGATCGAATATTTACTTGAAAACATACTTTTTTATCTAATTTATTTTATTCTATTTTTATGTAAAAACAAAATTAATTCAGCATTTACAACAACATCTTTGCTTGTCCGAAGGCGCATATTATAATGTAAGAGATTTCCTGGCATGCTTTTTGCTTTTTAATATGTATATTTTATATATAATGTTTCATACCGCAAGTGACACTAAAAAGCTTTTTTCTCTCGGTATTTTTTTTCAACTAATCTATCATAGAGAAACATCTTTCACTTGTTTCTATATAACCCAGATTAGTTTTGAGCTCAGGTCGAGAAAAGTCGGTTTGTCAGCAGATAAGTCAAAGGGGTTCAGACAGAGGAACCGGGGGCGGTAGGCGAGTATTGACATTCCTCTCTTTTAGTACGTAAAAAATGAAGCGCATTCAAATAATTGTGCACGAGGCAACTTCATATCTTGGCTTCCTTTTTTTCGCCCTTAGAAATACCCACAGAAACTGAGCTTACTTAAGCCCCGATTTAAGGGTCATTCACAAGTAAACTCAATACCGAAATGCCGTATAGTTCCATTCTTAGTGTTCAACCTCTCTCGCTCTCTCTCTCTTCATTTATTTTAATCTATTTTAATCTCCATATACATAAGAATGATTTAGAATTTAATCGACGGGGAATCCAAAATTGATACAGGGTTGATATAAAAAGTCGTTCCATTTTCTATTGAACTGGGTCTTTTAATGACAGACAGTAACGCTTCTTCCCATGAACGGGGCAATTTTTGTAGAGAGCAATACTCCATACGCCGTCTACTATAGAGACTAGTCCCGCCTAGGATTGTTAATTTTATTCATACAAGGCAGTCTGTTTTCCATTTTGAAGACCAATATTTGGTTTGCATGATTAAATCACAAATCAATGACTTAATTCAAAAATATATTGGGGGAAAGCTCTCTCCTCACACACCTACGGCTGCCCAAGGCAGTCGGAGTGCGGGCTATAAAAAGAATGGTGTTTTTAAAGCCCCCTGCAGCTGCCCACTTTTTTCACGTCAACACAAGAAGGAACGGGCTGGTTCTTCTATTTCTTCTTCTCCTCCTTCTTCTTTTTTGTGGGAGCGCAAACTAGTCGAAAGTTAACACTTTTTGAGACCTGTAAGCACAACCAGTACAACGCATGAATTTTGTGCTAGCCGTCACAATGAGGCCGAGACCGCAGCACAGGCAAAACACTGCAGCCTAAGCAGTGGCGGGTTTAGGGGGGTGTCAGGGAGGTCTTGCCCTTCCCCCCTTCAGTTCTTGAAAATTAAACCACACCAATACTCCTCTCTTGATATTAGAATTTTGACTAGCTTAATCATAGTTCTAGACCGTAGCAAATGGCACCGTTAGCCCTCTAAAATACTAGTGGGGTTGTGAAATCAACCCCCCCCCCCCACTTAAACGCCTATTTCTTTTATAAAGTCTGGAAGTCCTAAACAAAATTTTATTGAAACTGCTGCCATAAATGATACAGTTGACTAGTCAACTGAAATTTCAGACAGCTTGCTTGTGTACATAAGGGTTATCAGGGTTAAAGTACAAGGGAGGGGCGGGATACGGCACATAGTGAACCAATATCTGTCACAACTCGCTGCACATTATGTTGTGGGTGTGCGTCGTCTTTACAAACGGAAAGAGAAAATGTGAACATTCACCATACACGTAGGTGCAGTGCAGTGTACAGTACTTCGGGGCTGGTAGTTCAGCCGCCTTGGAGAAATAATAAAACTGGTCTAGCTGAGCCCCACATGACACATGCATATTATGTTCAGGTGAAGGAGATCTTGAAATCGATCTTACAGTTTTCAGCCCAAAAAACGCTGCTGCTACGCCATCAGCTCCAGTAAGCAAAACATCCGCGGCGGACCCCCCCCCCCCTCCCCCCCTTCAAATAATCCTGGATCCTGGATCATATCGGGCAATGGACATCAAACAATACCGGTAGGCCTACCATCCCAGAAAATTAAAATAAAAAAGGGATTGTAAAAAATAACTTTTTATTCTTTTAAATAATGAACAGTGGGATCCTTTTAAATAATGAATATTTCAAATCCTTTTCAACCAAAATATCATCAATTCATATTTGAACTAAAAATCAAAAGATCTAGGCCGAAATAGCTTGAACGTAGCGCTGAACTGGGATGCGCTTGATGTGCCCCGATTCTCCTCCGATATAGTGTGTTAGTTGTGACAGGTATGTTGATTGTGTTTTCACTGCGGTCTTTTTTTCATCAACAGGACTTGTTCATTCGGATCGGAATACTATTTTCAAGCATTTCGCACGTTATGGAATATATCTAGGAATATTAACGACGTAAGAAAATGTCATCTTCTCCCATTCAATTGCCACTGGCACCTCGCCTTACATATGCAAAGATTCAGTGAAGATTTTTGGGAAAGCGCGGAATACATGTAATTTTGCAAGTTAACACAATCGAAGAGGAGTGCAATTTAGTTTATTGGGTAAGTATAAAGACTATTTGCTTCCCTTCTGATAAATGCTCTAAGACTTCTGGTTTGTGATAACAGATAAATCTTATCTACATTCGTGTCTTTCATTTTTATCCTACAAAACCATAGATCTCAGGGGCGGATCCAGGATTATTTGAAGGGGGGAGGGGGGGGGGGGGAGGAAGGGGTCAGCGGATAGATCTAATCAACACAAACTGGTGGTAGGACATCCATATTTTTTATGAAGTCAAAGTTGGTCGTCGGAGAGACATTCATTTGGGCTTGTAGTATACATAATCTGGGAGTCTCCTGAATACAAAGCGAATCTCCCCGTCACCCGTAGCCTACATGTAACCAAATCTCCCGGATAAAAGCGACTTTGAAATTTTGCACCACTGTCAGCTAACGCCCTGTCGATCTTTTGAAAACTTTATAATTCTCGTCTGATTGTTTGAGAGAATGGTCACTCCCCCCCCCCCCCCCCCCCCCCCCCCCCCCCCCCCCCACTGAGCACCTGATCACAACGGCAGCACCCCCCCCCCCCCCCCCCTCCCCACAGAAAAATCACCTACCAGACCAGGAATCGAACTTTAATGGATACCCATTTGTTGCTGCATGATTTTCAAAATTTTCTTTATGGGCTATTTTAAAATTTTTGAATGAGATTTTAGAAATTTTGTAAAAATTGTTGCAATTTACAACTTATAACACTGTTTTATCTCCCCACAAGGTTGTTCATTACTGCAAAAAAAAAAAAAAAAAAAGTAAAAGTGAAAAGCTGAAAATATAGCCACAATGTCATGAGTGTAACACTATTTAGCTGCAACTGATTCAAACTTTTTTAAAGTCACATTCTTTGAAAACTGCCCATGGTATTTCTTCAACTTATTGCTTGTAGTTAAAGAAGTTCTCCACTGGATCTAACCCCATTTGACAGAATCAGTGTCTTGTTATTACAAATAGTAATGCAATAGTGAAAATGTCTAGTCTATTCAAAAATTTACTTGGACCTCAGTAAATGCAGTAGATTTTAGGAAACTGGTGGTCCAATTGGCCAGAAAACTGAAAAGTTTATGGCAAAGATTGCACTACTAAAGAACCCTTTTTTCAAATTTAGTGATCAATACAAAAATTACCAAAATGTAGCTTAGACTATTTCTTTCTACGGTTCTTTCTTTGGTGTTTCACATAAAAGATAAATACTTTTTAAACCAACCATCAGTTAAATTTACCTTTTTCTTTGAATATGAAATCTGCGTCACAAGTGCCTTCAGGTTGCGAAGGGGGATAAATGTTGTTCCTGCCACTGTGGTACTCATGTCAGGAATGTAACACCGTGGCCAGTTTTACTATCTGAACTTGCAAAAAAAATATATCTTAACATCCCTTTTGTCACCTAATGTGAAAGCTCCAAACTTTATTTATCTCAGAGAGTCATAGAAAATAAAATCATGATATTATTTCCCCGCATATGTGAAACATGTCACAATTCCAATAAAGAATGTACTTTCCATGTTAAATTGTATCTGCCTTCAGCTTAATTTTTTAATTATGTTTGTCCTTTATCCCCATGGAAAATGTGAAGTATCCTTGTTTAATTAATCTCTGAGCTTAATTTCTTATCACCTCAAAGTCATGCTATTAAAATAATCCAATCCAATAACACAAAGATGAAAAAGATGTGACAAAGATAATTTTTAAAATGGGCCATATACTGAAGCAGTAGTGTACACCTGTAGTGCGACAAGCCAAGCAAAACATTGGTTGTGAAGAAAACTTGGAAAATGTACTAAATAAAGAAAAAAAAATCAAAAGTATCAAAATCCTGAAATATGTCCATATAGTGACGTAACTTAAAATAGATCAGATGGGTACACACACACTCACACACACACACACACACTCACACACACACACCTGTTCAAACTATTAACTAGAGACCTACATGTGTATAATGTGGGGAGTGGGAACAAGATAACCACTTGGCCTGCAAAGAAAACTGGGAAAACATAAGAGAAAATTAGCGAAAAAAGTTCTTTTCCTATAGCATGGTGCCCCTTAAAGCTACACTTGACACTTCATTTGTCAGTGCAGTATACTGTAACTTTTTTTGACTAGGAACACCAACTACACAAGCTGCAGTCACTTTCATCCCAGGGGTTCAGCCACCAGGAGGTCCTGTTACTTTTATTCCCAGTGTACAGACACCTGTGACACCAGCACCCACAGGTAAATATCAGTACCACTATATATATATATATATATATATATATATATATATATATATATATATATACAGTGTATGATGTCACTGATATAGTAAAAGATATTAATGTACAGACATCTGTGACACCAGCACCCACAGGTAAATATCAGTACCACTATATATACAGTGTATGATGTCACTGATATAGTAGATGTTTATGTACAGACACCTGTGACACCAGCACCCACAGGTAAATATCAGTACCACTATATATACAGTGGATGCTGTCACTGATATAGTAGAAGATATTTATGTACAGACACCTGTGACACCAGCACCGACAGGTAAATATCAGTACCACTATATATACAGTGTATGATGTCACTGATATAGTAGAAGATATTTATGTACAGATACCTATGACACCAGCACCCACAGGTAAATATATCTGGATCACTATATATACAGTGTATGATTCACTGATATATTAGACGATATTTATGTACAGACACCTGTGACACAAGCACCCACAGGTAAATATATCTGGATCACTATATATACAATTTTGAAATTTAATTTTCACTTTTTTTCAAATATATTGTTCTTTTTCCAGGTGACCTTTTCCATACAGCTTGGTGGGTTTTTTGGTGAACTGAATCTTCCTGTCTGGTCATGGCTAATTCCTGTAGAAAAAACAGGCAGCAAAAGACAACAGCAAGAGCAATGGTCTGTCTCATCCATGTGTACAATAGATGGTATGTGGCAAGCTTTAGCACATTGTCAAATGGTGTGCTAAACCCGATTCCAGAAACAAATTGTAAGGAGGAATCTTCATCTGGTATTGGTAGTAAGGAGAAGTCTTGAATGGGAATATATTTTTTTTCAGAGGGCAATTACACTTTTATTACACACAGTCAACTGATAAGCTTACCACAGATTTTAATTATTCTTCAGCATCATATGCCCAAATTTCCCAAATATTGGACAAGATTTATCAAAATTATTAATGTTTAACTATTTTATACCATGAAATTTGGCAGTCTTTTCAGTGTTATTTTCAGTTTTGTCAAATTTATTGTCATTGGACCCAGTCAACTGATGAGCTTATCACAGATTTTTATTATTGTTCAGCATCATTTGTCCAAATTCCATAAATATTCGACAAGATTTGTCAAAATTATTAATGTTTAACTATTTGAAGTCATGGACTTTGGCAGTCTTTTCAATGTAACATTAAGTTTTCTAAATTATATTGTTGAAAAAATCTTTTTCACTAGAAACAGTCAACTGATGAGGTTATCACAGATTTTTATTGTTGTTATGCATCATCTCTCCAAATTTCACAGATATTGGACTAGATTTGTCAAAATTATTAACGTTTAACTATTTTATACCATGAAATTTGGCAGTCTTTTCAGTGTTATTTTCAGTTTTGTCAAATTTATTGTCCAAAAAGAACTTTTTCATTGGACCCAGTCAACTGATGAGCTTATCACAGATTTTTATTGTTGTTATGCATCATCTCTCCAAATTTCACAGATATTGGACTAGATTTGTCAAAATTATTAACGTTTAACTATATTAAGGCACCAAATTTGGCAGACTTCTCAATGTAATTTTCAGTTTTTTCAAATTTATATGCTCTGAAAATATCTTTTTCATGAGACACAGTCAACTGATGAGCTTTTCACAGATTTTTATTGTTGTTATGCATCATCTATCCAAATTTCGCAAATATTGGACTAGATTTGTCAAAATTATTAACGTTTAACTATTTTAAGGCATAGCATTGTCAGTGTTTTCAATGTCATTTTCAGTTTTCTCAAATTTATATGTTCTGAAAAAATCTTTTTCATTGGACATTGTCAACTGATTTGCTTTTCACAGATTTTTATTGATGTTATGCATGATTGGTACAAATTTCACAAATATTGGACTTGATTTGTCAAAATTATTAATGTTTAACTATTTGAAGTCAAGGACTTTGGCAGTCTTTTCAGTGTTATTTTCAGTTCCAAAGATATCCTTTTTATTAGACACAGTCAACTGTTAAACTTAACTTTATCAAAGTTATTAATGTTTAACTATTTTAGTCTGTAAAATTTGTCAATTTTTAAAATTTAATTTTCACTTTTTTCAAATATATTGTCCTTTTTCCAGATAACCTTTTTCCATACAGCGTGGTGGGTTTTTTGATGAACTGATTCTTCCTGTCTGGTCATGGCGAATTCCTGTAGAAAAAACAGGCAGTGAAAGACAACAGCAAGAGCAATGGTCTGTCTCATCCATGTGTACAATAGATGGTATGTGGCAAGCTTTAGAACAAATGGTGTGCTAAACTCGATTCCAGAAACAAATTGTAAGGAGGAATCTGCATCTGGTATTGGTAGTAAGGAGAAGTCTTGAGTGGGTATATATTTTTTTTCAGAGGGCAATTACACTTTTATTACACACAGTCAACTGATAAGCTTACCACAGATTTTAATTATTCTTCAGCATCATATGCCCAAATTTCACAAATATTGGACAAGATTTGTCAAAATTATTAACGTTTAACTATATTAAGGCACCGAATTTGGCAGACTTCTCACCGTAATTTTCAGTTTTTTCAAATTTATATGCTCTGAAAATATCTTTTTTATGGGACACAGTCAACTGATGAGCTTTTCACAGATTTTTGTTGTTGTTATGCATCATCTATCCAAATTTCGCAAATATTGGACTAGATTTGTCAAAATTACTAACGTTTAACTATTTTAAGGCATAGCATTGTCAGTGTTTTCAATGTCATTTTCAGTTTTCTCAAATTTATATGTTCTGAAAAAATCTTTTTCATTGGACATTGTCAACTGATTTGCTTTTCACAGTTATTTATTGATGTTATTCATGATTGGTACAAATTTCACAAATATTGGACTTGATTTGTCAAAATTATTAATGTTTAACTATTTGAAGTCAAGGACTTTGGCAGTCTTTTCAGTGTTATTTTCAGTTCCAAAGATATCCTTTTTATTAGACACAGTCAACTGTTAAACTTAACTTTATCAAAGTTATTAATGTTTAACTATTTTAGTCTGTAAAATTTGTCAATTTTTAAAATTTAATTTTCACTTTTTTCAAATATATTGTCCTTTTTCCAGATAACCTTTTTCCATACAGCGTGGTGGGTTTTTTGATGAACTGATTCTTCCTGTCTGGTCATGGCGAATTCCTGTAGAAAAAAACAGGCAGTGAAAGACAACAGCAAGAGCAATGGTCTGTCTCATCCATGTGAACAATAGATGGTATATGGCAAGCTTTAGAACATTGTCAAATGGTGTGCTAAACCTGATTCCAGAAACCAATTGTAAGGAGGAATCTGCATCTGGTATTGGTAGTAAGGAGAAGTCTCGAATGGGTATATATTTTTTTCAGAGGACAATTACACTTCTATCACACACAGTCAACTGATAAGCTTACCACAGATTTTTATTATTGTTCAGCATCATATGCCCCAATTTCACAAATATTGGACAAGATTTGTCAAAGTTATTAACGTTTAACTATTTTATGCCATGAAATTTGGCAGTCTTTTCAGTGTTATTTTCCGTTTTGTCAAATTTATTGTCCAAAAAGAACTTTTTCATTGGACCCAGTCAACTGATGAGCTTATCACAGATTTTTATTATTGTTCAGCATCATTTGACCAAATTCCACAAATATTGGACAAGATTTGTCAAAATTATTAATGTTTAACTATTTGAAGTCATGGACTTTGGCAGTCTTTTCAATGTAACATTCAGTTTTCTAAATTATATTGTTGAAAAAATTTTTTTCACTAGAAACAGTCAACTGATGAGGTTATCACAGATTTTTATTGTTGTTATGCATCATCTCTCCAAATTTCACAGATATTGGACTAGATTTGTCAAAATTATTAACGTTTAACTATATTAAGGCACCGAATTTGGCAGACTTCTCAATGTAATTTTCAGTTTTTTCAAATTTATATGCTCTGAAAATATCTTTTTCATGAGACAAAGTCAACTGATGAGCTTTTCACAGATTTTTATTGTTGTTATGCATCATCTATCCAAATTTTGCAAATATTGGACTAGATTTGTCAAAATTATTAACGTTTAACTATTTTAAGGCAAAGCATTGTCAGTGTTTTCAATGTCATTTTCAGTTTTCTCAAATTTATATGTTCTGAAAAAATCTTTTTCATTGGACATTGTCAACTGATTTGCTTTTCACAGATTTTTATTGATGTTATGCATGATTGGTACAAATTTCACAAATATTGGACTTGATTTGTCAAAATTATTAATGTTTAACTATTTGAAGTCAAGGACTTTGGCAGTCTTTTCAGTGTTATTTTCAGTTCCAAAGATATCCTTTTTATTAGACCCAGTCAACTGTTAAACTTAACTTTATCAAAGTTATTAATGTTTAACTATTTTAGTCTGTAAAATTTGTCAATTTTTAAAATTTAATTTTCACTTTTTTCAAATATATTGTCCTTTTTCCAGATAACCTTTTTCCATACAGCGTGGTGGGTTTTTTGATGAACTGATTCTTCCTGTCTGGTCATGGCGAATTCCTGTAGAAAAAAACAGGCAGTGAAAGACAACAGCACAACAGCAAGAGCAATGGTCTGTCTCATCCATGTGAACAATAGATGGTATATGGCAAGCTTTAGAACATTGTCAAATGGTGTGCTAAACCTGATTCCAGAAACCAATTGTAAGGAGGAATCTGCATCTGGTATTGGTAGTAAGGAGAAGTCTCGAATGGGTATATATTTTTTTCAGAGGACAATTACACTTCTATCACACACAGTCAACTGATAAGCTTACCACAGATTTTTATTATTGTTCAGCATCATATGCCCCAATTTCACAAATATTGGACAAGATTTGTCAAAGTTATTAACGTTTAACTATTTTATGCCATGAAATTTGGCAGTCTTTTCAGTGTTATTTTCAGTTTTGTCAAATTTATTGTCCAAAAAGAACTTTTTCATTGGACCCAGTCAACTGATTAGCTTATCACAGATTTTTATTATTGTTCAGCATCATTTGTCCAAATTCCACACATATTGGACAAGATTTGTCAAAATTATTAATGTTTAACTATTTGAAGTCATGGACTTTGGCAGTCTTTTCAATGTAACATTCAGTTTTCTAAATTATATTGTTGAAAAAATTTTTTTCACTAGAAACAGTCAACTGATGAGGTTATCACAGATTTTTATTGTTGTTATGCATCATCTCTCCAAATTTCACAGATATTGGACTAGATTTGTCAAAATTATTAACGTTTAACTATATTAAGGCACCGAATTTGGCAGACTTCTCAATGTAATTTTCAGTTTTTTCAAATTTATATGCTCTGAAAATATCTTTTTCATGAGACACAGTCAACTGATGAGCTTTTCACAGATTTTTATTGTTGTTATGCATCATCTATCCAAATTTCGCAAATATTGGACTAGATTTGTCAAAATTATTAACGTTTAACTATTTTAAGGCAAAGCATTGTCAGTGTTTTCAATGTCATTTTCAGTTTTCTCAAACTTATATGTTCTGAAAAAATCTTTTTCATTGGACATTGTCAACTGATTTGCTTTTCACAGATTTTTATTGATGTTATGCATGATTGGTACAAATTTCACAAATATTGGACTTGATTTGTCAAAATTATTAATGTTTAACTATTTGAAGTCAAGGACTTTGGCAGTCTTTTCAGTGTTATTTTCAGTTCCAAAGATATCCTTTTTATTAGACACAGTCAACTGTTAAACTTAACTTTATCAAAGTTATTAATGTTTAACTATTTTAGTCTGTAAAATTTGTCAATTTTTAAAATTTAATTTTCACTTTTTTCAAATATATTGTCCTTTTTCCAGATAACCTTTTTCCATACAGCGTGGTGGGTTTTTTGATGAAGTGATTCTTCCTGTCTGGTCATGGCGAATTCCTGTAGAAAAAAACAGGCAGTGAAAGACAACAGCAAGAGCAATGGTCTGTCTCATCCATGTGAACAATAGATGGTATATGGCAAGCTTTAGAACATTGTCAAATGGTGTGCTAAACCTGATTCCAGAAACCAATTGTAAGGAGGAATCTGCATCTGGTATTGGTAGTAAGGAGAAGTCTCGAATGGGTATATATTTTTTTCAGAGGACAATTACACTTCTATCACACACAGTCAACTGATAAGCTTACCACAGATTTTTATTATTGTTCAGCATCATATGCCCCAATTTCACAAATATTGGACAAGATTTGTCAAAGTTATTAACGTTTAACTGTTTTATGCCATGAAATTTGGCAGTCTTTTCAGTGTTATTTTCAGTTTTGTCAAATTTATTGTCCAAAAAGAACTTTTTCATTGGACCCAGTCAACTGATTAGCTTATCACAGATTTTTATTATTGTTCAGCATCATTTGTCCAAATTCCACACATATTGGACAAGATTTGTCAAAATTATTAATGTTTAACTATTTGAAGTCATGGACTTTGGCAGTCTTTTCAATGTAACATTCAGTTTTCTAAATTATATTGTTGAAAAAATTTTTTTCACTAGAAACAGTCAACTGATGAGGTTATCACAGATTTTTATTGTTGTTATGCATCATCTCTCCAAATTTCACAGATATTGGACTAGATTTGTCAAAATTATTAACGTTTAACTATATTAAGGCACCGAATTTGGCAGACTTCTCAATGTAATTTTCAGTTTTTTCAAATTTATATGCTCTGAAAATATCTTTTTCATGAGACAAAGTCAACTGATGAGCTTTTCACAGATTTTTATTGTTGTTATGCATCATCTATCCAAATTTCGCAAATATTGGACTAGATTTGTCAAAATTATTAACGTTTAACTATTTTAAGGCAAAGCATTGTCAGTGTTTTCAATGTCATTTTCAGTTTTCTCAAACTTATATGTTCTGAAAAAATCTTTTTCATTGGACATTGTCAACTGATTTGCTTTTCACAGATTTTTATTGATGTTATGCATGATTGGTACAAATTTCACAAATATTGGACTTGATTTGTCAAAATTATTAATGTTTAACTATTTGAAGTCAAGGACTTTGGCAGTCTTTTCAGTGTTATTTTCAGTTCCAAAGATATCCTTTTTATTAGACACAGTCAACTGTTAAACTTAACTTTATCAAAGTTATTAATGTTTAACTATTTATTCTGTAAAATTTGTCAATTTTTAAAATTTAATTTTCACTTTTTTCAAATATATTGTCCTTTTTCCAGATAACCTTTTTCCATACAGCGTGGTGGGTTTTTTGATGAACTGATTCTTCCTGTCTGGTCATGGCGAATTCCTGTAGAAAAAAACAGGCAGTGAAAGACAACAGCACAACAGCAAGAGCAATGGTCTGTCTCATCCATGTGAACAATAGATGGTATATGGCAAGCTTTAGAACATTGTCAAATGGTGTGCTAAACCTGATTCCAGAAACCAATTGTAAGGAGGAATCTGCATCTGGTATTGGTAGTAAGGAGAAGTCTCGAATGGGTATATATTTTTTTCAGAGGACAATTACACTTCTATCACACACAGTCAACTGATAAGCTTACCACAGATTTTTATTATTGTTCAGCATCATATGCCCCAATTTCACAAATATTGGACAAGATTTGTCAAAGTTATTAACGTTTAACTATTTTATGCCATGAAATTTGGCAGTCTTTTCAGTGTTATTTTCAGTTTTGTCAAATTTATTGTCCAAAAAGAACTTTTTCATTGGACCCAGTCAACTGATTAGCTTATCACAGATTTTTATTATTGTTCAGCATCATTTGTCCAAATTCCACACATATTGGACAAGATTTGTCAAAATTATTAATGTTTAACTATTTGAAGTCATGGACTTTGGCAGTCTTTTCAATGTAACATTCAGTTTTCTAAATTATATTGTTGAAAAAATTTTTTTCACTAGAAACAGTCAACTGATGAGGTTATCACAGATTTTTATTGTTGTTATGCATCATCTCTCCAAATTTCACAGATATTGGACTAGATTTGTCAAAATTATTAACGTTTAACTATATTAAGGCACCGAATTTGGCAGACTTCTCAATGTAATTTTCAGTTTTTTCAAATTTATATGCTCTGAAAATATCTTTTTCATGAGACAAAGTCAACTGATGAGCTTTTCACAGATTTTTATTGTTGTTATGCATCATCTATCCAAATTTCGCAAATATTGGACTAGATTTGTCAAAATTATTAACGTTTAACTATTTTAAGGCAAAGCATTGTCAGTGTTTTCAATGTCATTTTCAGTTTTCTCAAACTTATATGTTCTGAAAAAATCTTTTTCATTGGACATTGTCAACTGATTTGCTTTTCACAGATTTTTATTGATGTTATGCATGATTGGTACAAATTTCACAAATATTGGACTTGATTTGTCAAAATTATTAATGTTTAACTATTTGAAGTCAAGGACTTTGGCAGTCTTTTCAGTGTTATTTTCAGTTCCAAAGATATCCTTTTTATTAGACACAGTCAACTGTTAAACTTAACTTTATCAAAGTTATTAATGTTTAACTATTTTAGTCTGTAAAATTTGTCAATTTTTAAAATTTAATTTTCACTTTTTTCAAATATATTGTCCTTTTTCCAGATAACCTTTTTCCATACAGCGTGGTGGGTTTTTTGATGAACTGATTCTTCCTGTCTGGTCATGGCGAATTCCTGTAGAAAAAAACAGGCAGTGAAAGACAACAGCAAGAGCAATGGTCTGTCTCATCCATGTGAACAATAGATGGTATATGGCAAGCTTTAGAACATTGTCAAATGGTGTGCTAAACCTGATTCCAGAAACCAATTGTAAGGAGGAATCTGCATCTGGTATTGGTAGTAAGGAGAAGTCTCGAATGGGTATATATTTTTTTCAGAGGACAATTACACTTCTATCACACACAGTCAACTGATAAGCTTACCACAGATTTTTATTATTGTTCAGCATCATATGCCCCAATTTCACAAATATTGGACAAGATTTGTCAAAGTTATTAACGTTTAACTATTTTATGCCATGAAATTTGGCAGTCTTTTCAGTGTTATTTTCAGTTTTGTCAAATTTATTGTCCAAAAAGAACTTTTTCATTGGACCCAGTCAACTGATTAGCTTATCACAGATTTTTATTATTGTTCAGCATCATTTGTCCAAATTCCACACATATTGGACAAGATTTGTCAAAATTATTAATGTTTAACTATTTGAAGTCATGGACTTTGGCAGTCTTTTCAATGTAACATTCAGTTTTCTAAATTATATTGTTGAAAAAATTTTTTTCACTAGAAACAGTCAACTGATGAGGTTATCACAGATTTTTATTGTTGTTATGCATCATCTCTCCAAATTTCACAGATATTGGACTAGATTTGTCAAAATTATTAACGTTTAACTATATTAAGGCACCGAATTTGGCAGACTTCTCAATGTAATTTTCAGTTTTTTCAAATTTATATGCTCTGAAAATATCTTTTTCATGAGACAAAGTCAACTGATGAGCTTTTCACAGATTTTTATTGTTGTTATGCATCATCTATCCAAATTTCGCAAATATTGGACTAGATTTGTCAAAATTATTAACGTTTAACTATTTTAAGGCAAAGCATTGTCAGTGTTTTCAATGTCATTTTCAGTTTTCTCAAACTTATATGTTCTGAAAAAATCTTTTTCATTGGACATTGTCAACTGATTTGCTTTTCACAGATTTTTATTGATGTTATGCATGATTGGTACAAATTTCACAAATATTGGACTTGATTTGTCAAAATTATTAATGTTTAACTATTTGAAGTCAAGGACTTTGGCAGTCTTTTCAGTGTTATTTTCAGTTCCAAAGATATCCTTTTTATTAGACACAGTCAACTGTTAAACTTAACTTTATCAAAGTTATTAATGTTTAACTATTTTAGTCTGTAAAATTTGTCAATTTTTAAAATTTAATTTTCACTTTTTTCAAATATATTGTCCTTTTTCCAGATAACCTTTTTCCATACAGCGTGGTGGGTTTTTTGATGAAGTGATTCTTCCTGTCTGGTCATGGCGAATTCCTGTAGAAAAAAACAGGCAGTGAAAGACAACAGCACAACAGCAAGAGCAATGGTCTGTCTCATCCATGTGAACAATAGATGGTATATGGCAAGCTTTAGAACATTGTCAAATGGTGTGCTAAACCTGATTCCAGAAACCAATTGTAAGGAGGAATCTGCATCTGGTATTGGTAGTAAGGAGAAGTCTCGAATGGGTATATATTTTTTTCAGAGGACAATTACACTTCTATCACACACAGTCAACTGATAAGCTTACCACAGATTTTTATTATTGTTCAGCATCATATGCCCCAATTTCACAAATATTGGACAAGATTTGTCAAAGTTATTAACGTTTAACTATTTTATGCCATGAAATTTGGCAGTCTTTTCAGTGTTATTTTCAGTTTTGTCAAATTTATTGTCCAAAAAGAACTTTTTCATTGGACCCAGTCAACTGATTAGCTTATCACAGATTTTTATTATTGTTCAGCATCATTTGTCCAAATTCCACACATATTGGACAAGATTTGTCAAAATTATTAATGTTTAACTATTTGAAGTCATGGACTTTGGCAGTCTTTTCAATGTAACATTCAGTTTTCTAAATTATATTGTTGAAAAAATTTTTTTCACTAGAAACAGTCAACTGATGAGGTTATCACAGATTTTTATTGTTGTTATGCATCATCTCTCCAAATTTCACAGATATTGGACTAGATTTGTCAAAATTATTAACGTTTAACTATATTAAGGCACCGAATTTGGCAGACTTCTCAATGTAATTTTCAGTTTTTTCAAATTTATATGCTCTGAAAATATCTTTTTCATGAGACAAAGTCAACTGATGAGCTTTTCACAGATTTTTATTGTTGTTATGCATCATCTATCCAAATTTCGCAAATATTGGACTAGATTTGTCAAAATTATTAACGTTTAACTATTTTAAGGCAAAGCATTGTCAGTGTTTTCAATGTCATTTTCAGTTTTCTCAAACTTATATGTTCTGAAAAAATCTTTTTCATTGGACATTGTCAACTGATTTGCTTTTCACAGATTTTTATTGATGTTATGCATGATTGGTACAAATTTCACAAATATTGGACTTGATTTGTCAAAATTATTAATGTTTAACTATTTGAAGTCAAGGACTTTGGCAGTCTTTTCAGTGTTATTTTCAGTTCCAAAGATATCCTTTTTATTAGACCCAGTCAACTGTTAAACTTAACTTTATCAAAGTTATTAATGTTTAACTATTTTAGTCTGTAAAATTTGTCAATTTTTAAAATTTAATTTTCACTTTTTTCAAATATATTGTCCTTTTTCCAGATAACCTTTTTCCATACAGCGTGGTGGGTTTTTTGATGAACTGATTCTTCCTGTCTGGTCATGGCGAATTCCTGTAGAAAAAAACAGGCAGTGAAAGACAACAGCACAACAGCAAGAGCAATGGTCTGTCTCATCCATGTGAACAATAGATGGTATATGGCAAGCTTTAGAACATTGTCAAATGGTGTGCTAAACCTGATTCCAGAAACCAATTGTAAGGAGGAATCTGCATCTGGTATTGGTAGTAAGGAGAAGTCTCGAATGGGTATATATTTTTTTCAGAGGACAATTACACTTCTATCACACACAGTCAACTGATAAGCTTACCACAGATTTTTATTATTGTTCAGCATCATATGCCCCAATTTCACAAATATTGGACAAGATTTGTCAAAGTTATTAACGTTTAACTATTTTATGCCATGAAATTTGGCAGTCTTTTCAGTGTTATTTTCAGTTTTGTCAAATTTATTGTCCAAAAAGAACTTTTTCATTGGACCCAGTCAACTGATTAGCTTATCACAGATTTTTATTATTGTTCAGCATCATTTGTCCAAATTCCACACATATTGGACAAGATTTGTCAAAATTATTAATGTTTAACTATTTGAAGTCATGGACTTTGGCAGTCTTTTCAATGTAACATTCAGTTTTCTAAATTATATTGTTGAAAAAATTTTTTTCACTAGAAACAGTCAACTGATGAGGTTATCACAGATTTTTATTGTTGTTATGCATCATCTCTCCAAATTTCACAGATATTGGACTAGATTTGTCAAAATTATTAACGTTTAACTATATTAAGGCACCGAATTTGGCAGACTTCTCAATGTAATTTTCAGTTTTTTCAAATTTATATGCTCTGAAAATATCTTTTTCATGAGACAAAGTCAACTGATGAGCTTTTCACAGATTTTTATTGTTGTTATGCATCATCTATCCAAATTTCGCAAATATTGGACTAGATTTGTCAAAATTATTAACGTTTAACTATTTTAAGGCAAAGCATTGTCAGTGTTTTCAATGTCATTTTCAGTTTTCTCAAACTTATATGTTCTGAAAAAATCTTTTTCATTGGACATTGTCAACTGATTTGCTTTTCACAGATTTTTATTGATGTTATGCATGATTGGTACAAATTTCACAAATATTGGACTTGATTTGTCAAAATTATTAATGTTTAACTATTTGAAGTCAAGGACTTTGGCAGTCTTTTCAGTGTTATTTTCAGTTCCAAAGATATCCTTTTTATTAGACCCAGTCAACTGTTAAACTTAACTTTATCAAAGTTATTAATGTTTAACTATTTTAGTCTGTAAAATTTGTCAATTTTTAAAATTTAATTTTCACTTTTTTCAAATATATTGTCCTTTTTCCAGATAACCTTTTTCCATACAGCGTGGTGGGTTTTTTGATGAACTGATTCTTCCTGTCTGGTCATGGCGAATTCCTGTAGAAAAAAACAGGCAGTGAAAGACAACAGCAAGAGCAATGGTCTGTCTCATCCATGTGAACAATAGATGGTATATGGCAAGCTTTAGAACATTGTCAAATGGTGTGCTAAACCTGATTCCAGAAACCAATTGTAAGGAGGAATCTGCATCTGGTATTGGTAGTAAGGAGAAGTCTCGAATGGGTATATATTTTTTTCAGAGGACAATTACACTTCTATCACACACAGTCAACTGATAAGCTTACCACAGATTTTTATTATTGTTCAGCATCATATGCCCCAATTTCACAAATATTGGACAAGATTTGTCAAAGTTATTAACATTTAACTATTTTATGCCATGAAATTTGGCAGTCTTTTCAGTGTTATTTTCAGTTTTGTCAAATTTATTGTCCAAAAAGAACTTTTTCATTGGACCCAGTCAACTGATTAGCTTATCACAGATTTTTATTATTGTTCAGCATCATTTGTCCAAATTCCACACATATTGGACAAGATTTGTCAAAATTATTAATGTTTAACTATTTGAAGTCATGGACTTTGGCAGTCTTTTCAATGTAACATTCAGTTTTCTAAATTATATTGTTGAAAAAATTTTTTTCACTAGAAACAGTCAACTGATGAGGTTATCACAGATTTTTATTGTTGTTATGCATCATCTCTCCAAATTTCACAGATATTGGACTTGATTTGTCAAAATTATTAACGTTTAACTATATTAAGGCACCGAATTTGGCAGACTTCTCAATGTAATTTTCAGTTTTTTCAAATTTATATGCTCTGAAAATATCTTTTTCATGAGACAAAGTCAACTGATGAGCTTTTCACAGATTTTTATTGTTGTTATGCATCATCTATCCAAATTTCGCAAATATTGGACTAGATTTGTCAAAATTATTAACGTTTAACTATTTTAAGGCAAAGCATTGTCAGTGTTTTCAATGTCATTTTCAGTTTTCTCAAACTTATATGTTCTGAAAAAATCTTTTTCATTGGACATTGTCAACTGATTTGCTTTTCACAGATTTTTATTGATGTTATGCATGATTGGTACAAATTTCACAAATATTGGACTTGATTTGTCAAAATTATTAATGTTTAACTATTTGAAGTCAAGGACTTTGGCAGTCTTTTCAGTGTTATTTTCAGTTCCAAAGATATCCTTTTTATTAGACACAGTCAACTGTTAAACTTAACTTTATCAAAGTTATTAATGTTTAACTATTTTAGTCTGTAAAATTTGTCAATTTTTAAAATTTAATTTTCACTTTTTTCAAATATATTGTCCTTTTTCCAGATAACCTTTTTCCATACAGCGTGGTGGGTTTTTTGATGAACTGATTCTTCCTGTCTGGTCATGGCGAATTCCTGTAGAAAAAACAGGCAGTGAAAGACAACAGCAAGAGCAATGGTCTGTCTCATCCATGTGAACAATAGATGGTATATGGCAAGCTTTAGAACATTGTCAAATGGTGTGCTAAACCTGATTCCAGAAACCAATTGTAAGGAGGAATCTGCATCTGGTATTGGTAGTAAGGAGAAGTCTCGAATGGGTATATATTTTTTTCAGAGGACAATTACACTTCTATCACACACAGTCAACTGATAAGCTTACCACAGATTTTTATTATTGTTCAGCATCATATGCCCCAATTTCACAAATATTGGACAAGATTTGTCAAAGTTATTAACGTTTAACTATTTTATGCCATGAAATTTGGCAGTCTTTTCAGTGTTATTTTCAGTTTTGTCAAATTTATTGTCCAAAAAGAACTTTTTCATTGGACCCAGTCAACTGATGAGCTTATCACAGATTTTTATTATTGTTCAGCATCATTTGTCCAAATTCCACACATATTGGACAAGATTTGTCAAAATTATTAATGTTTAACTATTTGAAGTCATGGACTTTGGCAGTCTTTTCAATGTAACATTCAGTTTTCTAAATTATATTGTTGAAAAAATTTTTTTCACTAGAAACAGTCAACTGATGAGGTTATCACAGATTTTTATTTTTGTTATGCATCATCTCTCCAAATTTCACAGATATTGGACTAGATTTGTCAAAATTATTAACGTTTAACTATATTAAGGCACCGAATTTGGCAGACTTCTCAATGTAATTTTCAGTTTTTTCAAATTTATATGCTCTGAAAATATCTTTTTCATGAGACAAAGTCAACTGATGAGCTTTTCACAGATTTTTATTGTTGTTATGCATCATCTATCCAAATTTCGCAAATATTGGACTAGATTTGTCAAAATTATTAACGTTTAACTATTTTAAGGCAAAGCATTGTCAGTGTTTTCAATGTCATTTTCAGTTTTCTCAAACTTATATGTTCTGAAAAAATCTTTTTCATTGGACATTGTCAACTGATTTGCTTTTCACAGATTTTTATTGATGTTATGCATGATTGGTACAAATTTCACAAATATTGGACTTGATTTGTCAAAATTATTAATGTTTAACTATTTGAAGTCAAGGACTTTGGCAGTCTTTTCAGTGTTATTTTCAGTTCCAAAGATATCCTTTTTATTAGACCCAGTCAACTGTTAAACTTAACTTTATCAAAGTTATTAATGTTTAACTATTTTAGTCTGTAAAATTTGTCAATTTTTAAAATTTAATTTTCACTTTTTTCAAATATATTGTCCTTTTTCCAGATAACCTTTTTCCATACAGCGTGGTGGGTTTTTTGATGAACTGATTCTTCCTGTCTGGTCTCGGCGAATTCCTGTAGAAAAAACAGGCAGTGAAAGACAACAGCAAGAGCAATGGTCTGTCTCATCCATGTGAACAATAGATGGTATATGGCAAGCTTTAGAACATTGTCAAATGGTGTGCTAAACCTGATTCCAGAAACCAATTGTAAGGAGGAATCTGCATCTGGTATTGGTAGTAAGGAGAAGTCTCGAATGGGTATATATTTTTTTCAGAGGACAATTACACTTCTATCACACACAGTCAACTGATAAGCTTACCACAGATTTTTATTATTGTTCAGCATTATATGCCCCAATTTCACAAATATTGGACAAGATTTGTCAAAATTATTAACGTTTAACTATTTTATGCCATGAAATTTGGCAGTCTTTTCAGTGTTATTTTCAGTTTTGTCAGATTTATTGTCCAAAAAGAACTTTTTCATTGGACCCAGTCAACTGATTAGCTTATCACAGATTTTTATTATTGTTCAGCATCATTTGTCCAAATTCCACAAATATTGGACAAGATTTGTCAAAATTATTAATGTTTAACTATTTGAAGTCATGGACTTTGGCAGTCTTTTCAATGTAACATTCAGTTTTCTAAATTATATTGTTGAAAAAATTTTTTTCACTAGAAACAGTCAACTGATGAGGTTATCACAGATTTTTATTGTTGTTATGCATCATCTCTCCAAATTTCACAGATATTGGACTAGATTTGTCAAAATTATTAACGTTTAACTATATTAAGGCACCGAATTTGGCAGACTTCTCAATGTAATTTTCAGTTTTTTCAAATTTATATGCTCTGAAAATATCTTTTTCATGAGACACAGTCAACTGATCAGCCTTTCACAGATTTTTATTGTTGTTATGCATCATCTATCCAAATTTCGCAAATATTGGACTAGATTTGTCAAAATTATTAACGTTTAACTATTTTAAGGCAAAGCATTGTCAGTGTTTTCAATGTCATTTTCAGTTTTCTCAAACTTATATGTTCTGAAAAAATCTTTTTCATTGGACATTGTCAACTGATTTGCTTTTCACAGATTTTTATTGATGTTATGCATGATTGGTACAAATTTCACAAATATTGGACTTGATTTGTCAAAATTATTAATGTTTAACTATTTGAAGTCAAGGACTTTGGCAGTCTTTTCAGTGTTATTTTCAGTTCTAAAGATATCCTTTTTATAAGACACATTCAACTGTTAAACTTTACTTTATCAAAGTTATTAATGTTTAACTATTTTAGTCTGTAAAATTTGTCAATTTTTAAAATTTAATTTTCACTTTTTTCAAATATATTGTTCCTTTTCCAGGTAACCTTTTCCATACAGCGTGGTGGGTTTTTTGATGAACTGATTCTTCCTGTCTGGTCATGGCTAATTCCTGTAGAAAAAACAGGCAGTGAAAGACAACAGCAAGAGCAATGGTCTGTCTCATCCATGTGTACAATAGATGGTATGTGGCAAGCTTTAGAACAAATGGTGTGCTTAACCCGATTCCAGAAACAAATTGTAAGGAGGAATCTGCATCTGGTATTGGTAGTAAGTAGAAGTCTTGAGTGGGTATATATTTTTTTTCAGAGGGCAATTACACTTTTATTACACACAGTCAACTGATAAGCTTACCACAGATTTTTATTATTGTTCAGCATCATATGCCCAAATTTCACAAATATTGGACAAGATTTGTTAAAATTATTAACGTTTAACTATTTTATGCCATGAAATTTGGCAGTCTTTTCAGTGTTATTTTCAGTTTTGTCAAATTTATTGTCCAAAAAGAACTTTTTCATTGGACCCAGTCAACTGATTAGCTTATCACAGATTTTTATTATTGTTCAGCATCATTTGTCCAAATTCCACACATATTCGACAAGATTTGTCAAAATTATTAATGTTTAACTATTTGAAGTCATGGACTTTGGCAGTCTTTTCAATATAACATTCAGTTTTCTAAATTATATTGTTGAAAAAATCTTTTTCATTAGACTCAGTCAACTGATGAGCTTATCACAGATTTTTATTATTGTTCAGCATCATTTGCCCAAATTTCACAAATATTGGACAAGATTTGTCAAAATTATTAACATTTAACTATTTTATACCATGAAATTGGGCTGTCTTTTCAGTGTTATTTTCAGTTTTGTCAAATTTATTGTCCAAAGAAAATCTTTTTCATTAGACCCAGTCAACTGATGAGCTTATCACAGATTTTTATTATTGTACAGCATCATTTGTCCAAATTCCACAAATATTGGACAAGATTTGTCAAAATTATTAACGTTTAACTATATTTTACCATGAAATTTGGCAGTCTTATCAGTTTAATTTCCAGTTTTGTCAAATTTATTGTTCGAAAAAAATCTTTTTCATTAGACCCAGTCAACTGATGAGCTTATCACAGATTTCTATTATTGTTCAGCATCATTTGTCCAAATTCCACAAATATTGGACAAGATTTGTCACAATTATTAACATTTAACTATTTGAAGTCGTGGACTTTGGCAGTCTTTTCAATGTAACATTCAATTTTCTCAATTATATTGTCGAAAAAATCTTTTTCACTAGAAACAGTCAACTGATGAGGTTATCACAGATTTTTATTGTTGTTATGCATCATCTCTCCAAATTTCACAGATATTAGTCTTGATTTGTCAAAATTATTAACGTTTAACTATATTAAGGCACCGAATTTGGCAGACTTCTCAATGTAATTTTCAGTTTTTTCAAATTTATATGCTCTGAAAATATCTTTTTCATGAGACACAGTCAACTGATGAGCTTTTCACAGATTTTTGTTGTTGTTATGCATCATCTATCCAAATAACGCAAATATTGGACTAGGTTTGTAAAAATTATTAATGTTTAACTATTTGAAGTCAAGGACTTTGGCAGTCTTTTCAGTGTTATTTTCAGTTCCAAAAATATCCTTTTTATTAGACACAGTCAACTGTTAAGCTTAACTTTGTCAAAGTTATTAATGTTTAACTATTTTAGTCTGTGAAATATGTTAATTTTTAAAATTTAATTTTCACTTTTTTCAAATATATTGTTCCTTTTCCAGGTAACCTTTTCCATACAGCGTGGTGGGTTTTTTGATGAACTGATTCTTCCTGTCTGGTCATGGCTAATTCCTGTAGAAAAAACAGGCAGTGAAAGACAACAGCAAGAGCAATGGTCTGTCTCATCCATGTGTACAATAGATGGTATGTGGCAAGCTTTAGAACATTGTCAAATGGTGCGCTAAACCTGATTCCAGAAACCAATTGTAAGGAGGAATCTGCATCTGGTATTGGTAGTAAGGAGAAGTCTCGAATGGGTATATATTTTTTTTCAGAGGACAATTACACTTCTATTACACACAGTCAACTGATAAGTTTACCACAGATTTTTATTACTGTTCAGCATCATATGCCCAAATTTCACAAATATTGGACAAGATTTGTCAAAATTATTAACGTTTAACTATATTTTACCATGAAATTTGGCAGTCTTTTCAGTGTAATTTCCAGTTTTGTGGAATTTATTGTTCGAAAAAAATCTTTTTCATTGGACCCAGTCAACTGATGAGCTTATCACAGATTTTTATTATTGTTCAGCATCATTTGTCCAAATTCCACAAATATTGGACAAGATTTGTCAAAATTATTAACATTTAACTATTTTATACCATGAAATTGGGCCGTCTTTTCAGTGTTATTTTCAGTTTTGTCAAATTTATTGTCCAAAGAAAATCTTTTTCATTAGACCCAGTCAACTGATGAGCTTATCACAGATTTTTATTATTGTACAGCATCATTTGTCCAAATTCCACAAATATTGGACAAGATTTGTCAAAATTATTAACGTTTAACTATATTTTACCATGAAATTTGGCAGTCTTTTTAGTTTAATTTCCAGTTCTGTCTAATTTATTGTTCAAAAAAAAAATCTTTTTCATTAGACCCAGTCAACTGATGAGCTAATCACAGATTTCTATTATTGTTCAGCATCATTTGTCCAAATTCCACAAATATTGGACAAGATTTGTCAAAATTATTAACATTTAACTATTTGAAGTCGTGGACTTTGGCAGTCTTTTCAATGTAACATTTAATTTTCTCAATTATATTGTCGAAAAAATCTTTTTCACTAGAAACAGTCAACTGATGAGGTTATCACAGATTTTTATTGTTGTTATGCATCATCTCTCCAAATTTCACAGATATTAGTCTTGATTTGTCAAAATTATTAACGTTTAACTATATTAAGGCACCGAATTTGGCAGACTTCTCAATGTAATTTTCAGTTTTTTCAAATTTATATGCTCTGAAAATATCTTTTTCATGAGACAAAGTCAACTGATGAGCTTTTCACAGATTTTTATTGTTGTTATGCATCATCTATCCAAATTTCGCAAATATTGGACTAGATTTGTCAAAATTATTAACGTTTAACTATTTTAAGGCAAAGCATTGTCAGTGTTTTCAATGTCATTTTCAGTTTTCTCAAACTTATATGTTCTGAAAAAATCTTTTTCATTGGACATTGTCAACTGATTTGCTTTTCACAGATTTTTATTGATGTTATGCATGATTAGTACAAATTTCACAAATATTGGACTTGATTTGTCAAAATTATTAATGTTTAACTATTTGAAGTCAAGGACTTTGGCAGTCTTTTCAGTGTTATTTTCAGTTCCAAAGATATCCTTTTTATAAGACACAGTCAACTGTTAAACTTAACTTTATCAAAGTTATTAATGTTTAACTATTTTAGTCTGTAAAATTTGTCAATTTTTAAAATTTAATTTTCACTTTTTTCAAATATATTGTCCTTTTTCCAGATAACCTTTTTCCATACAGCGTGGTGGGTTTTTTGATGAACTGATTCTTCCTGTCTGGTCATGGCTAATTCCTGTAGAAAAAACAGGCAGTGAAAGACAACAGCAAGAGCAATTGTCTGTCTCATCCATGTGTACAATAGATGGTATGTGGCAAGCTTTAAAACATTGTCAAATGGTGTGCTATAACTGATTCCAGAAACCAATTGTAAGGAGGAATCTGCATCTGGTATTGGTAGTAAGGAGAAGTCTCGAATGGGTATATATTTTTTTTCAGAGGACAGTTACACTTCTATTACACACAGTCAACTGATAAGCTTACCACAGATTTTTATTATTGTTCAGCATCATATGCCCAAATTTCACAAATATTGGACAAGATTTGTCAAAATTATTAACGTTTAACTATTTTATACCATGAAATTTGGCAGTCTTTTCAGTGTTATTTTCAGTTTTGTCAAATTTATTGTCCAAAAAAACTCTTTTTCCTTGGACCCAGTCAACTGATGAGCTTATCACAGATTTTTATTATTGTTCAGCATCATTTGTCCAAATTGAACTAATATTCGACAAGATTTGTCAAAATTATTTATGTTTAACTATTTGAAGTCATGGACTTTGGCAGTCTTTTCAGTGTAACATTCAGTTTTCTAAATTATATTGTTGAAAAAATCTTATTCATTAGACTCAGTCAACTGATGAGCTTATCACAGATTTCTATTATTGTTCAGCATCATTTGATCAAATTTCACAAATATTGGACAAGATTTGTTAAAATTATTAACGTTTAACTATTTTATACCATGAAATTTGGCAGTCTTTTCAGTGTTAATTTCAGTTTTGTCCAATTTATTGTCCTAAAAAAATATTTTTCATTGGACCCAGTCAACTGATGAGCTTATCACAGATTTTCATTGATTTTAAACATCATTTGTACAAATTTCACAAATATTGGACAAGATTTGTGAAAATTATTAGCATTTAACTATTTGAAGTCATGGACTTTGGCAGTCTTTTCAATGTGACATTCAGTTTTCTAAATTATATTGTTGAAAAAATCTTTTTCACTAGAAATAGTCCACTGATGAGGTTATCACAGATTTTTATTGTTGTTATGCATCATCTATCCAAATTTCACAGATATTGGAATAGATTTGTCAAAATTATTAACGTTTAACTATATTAAGGCACCGAATTTAGCAGACTTCTCAATGTAATTTTCAGTTTTCTCAAATTTATATGCTCTAAAAATATCTTTTTCATGAGACACAGTCAACTGATGAGCTTTTCACAGATTTTTATTGTTGTTATGCATCATCTATCCAAATTACACAAATATTGGACTAGGTTTGTAAAAATTATTAACGTTTAACTATTTTATACCATGAAATTTGGCTGTCTTTTCAGTGTTATTTTCAGTTTTGTCAAATTTATTGTCCAAAAAGAACTTTTTCATTGGACCCAGTCAATTGATGAGCTTATCACAGATTTTTATTATTGTTCAGCATCATTTGTCCAAATTGAACAAATATTCGACAAGATTTGTCAAAATTATTAATGTTTAACTATTTGAAGTCATGGACTTTGGCAGTCTTTTCAATATAACATTCAGTTTTCTAAATTATATTGTTGAAAAAATCTTTTTCATTAGACTCAGTCAACTGATGAGCTTATCACAGATTTTTATTATTGTTCAGCATCATTTGCTCAAATTTCACAAATATTGGACAAGATTTGTCAAAATTATTAACATTTAACTATTTTATACCATGAAATTGGGCCGTCTTTTCAGTGTTATTTTCAGTTTTGTCAAATTTATTGTCCAAAGAAAATCTTTTTCATTAGACCCAGTCAACTGATGAGCTTATCACAGATTTTTATTATTGTACAGCATCATTTGTCCAAATTCCACAAATATTGGACAAGATTTGTCAAAATTATTAACGTTTAACTATATTTTACCATGAAATTTGGCAGTCTTATCAGTTTAATTTCCAGTTTTGTCAAATTTATTGTTCGAAAAAAATCTTTTTCATTAGACCCAGTCAACTGATGAGCTTATCACAGATTTCTATTATTGTTCAGCATCATTTGTCCAAATTCCACAAATATTGGACAAGATTTGTCACAATTATTAACATTTAACTATTTGAAGTCGTGGACTTTGGCAGTCTTTTCAATGTAACATTCAATTTTCTCAATTATATTGTCGAAAAAATCTTTTTCACTAGAAACAGTCAACTGATGAGGTTATCACAGATTTTTATTGTTGTTATGCATCATCTCTCCAAATTTCACAGATATTAGTCTTGATTTGTCAAAATTATTAACGTTTAACTATATTAAGGCACCGAATTTGGCAGACTTCTCAATGTAATTTTCAGTTTTTTCAAATTTATATGCTCTGAAAATATCTTTTTCATGAGACACAGTCAACTGATGAGCTTTTCACAGATTTTTGTTGTTGTTATGCATCATCTATCCAAATAACGCAAATATTGGACTAGGTTTGTAAAAATTATTAATGTTTAACTATTTGAAGTCAAGGACTTTGGCAGTCTTTTCAGTGTTATTTTCAGTTCCAAAAATATCCTTTTTATTAGACACAGTCAACTGTTAAGCTTAACTTTGTCAAAGTTATTAATGTTTAACTATTTTAGTCTGTGAAATTTGTTAATTTTTAAAATTTAATTTTCACTTTTTTCAAATATATTGTTCCTTTTCCAGGTAACCTTTTCCATACAGCGTGGTGGGTTTTTTGATGAACTGATTCTTCCTGTCTGGTCATGGCTAATTCCTGTAGAAAAAACAGGCAGTGAAAGACAACAGCAAGAGCAATGGTCTGTCTCATCCATGTGTACAATAGATGGTATGTGGCAAGCTTTAGAACATTGTCAAATGGTGCGCTAAACCTGATTCCAGAAACCAATTGTAAGGAGGAATCTGCATCTGGTATTGGTAGTAAGGAGAAGTCTCGAATGGGTATATATTTTTTTTCAGAGGACAATTACACTTCTATTACACACAGTCAACTGATAAGTTTACCACAGATTTTTATTACTGTTCAGCATCATATGCCCAAATTTCACAAATATTGGACAAGATTTGTCAAAATTATTAACGTTTAACTATATTTTACCATGAAATTTGGCAGTCTTTTCAGTGTAATTTCCAGTTTTGTGGAATTTATTGTTCAAAAAAAATCTTTTTCATTGGACCCAGTCAACTGATGAGCTTATCACAGATTTTTATTATTGTTCAGCATCATTTGTCCAAATTCCACAAATATTGGACAAGATTTGTCAAAATTATTAACATTTAACTATTTTATACCATGAAATTGGGCCGTCTTTTCAGTGTTATTTTCAGTTTTGTCAAATTTATTGTCCAAAGAAAATCTTTTTCATTAGACCCAGTCAACTGATGAGCTTATCACAGATTTTTATTATTGTACAGCATCATTTGTCCAAATTCCACAAATATTGGACAAGATTTGTCAAAATTATTAACGTTTAACTATATTTTACCATGAAATTTGGCAGTCTTTTCAGTTTAATTTCCAGTTCTGTCTAATTTATTGTTCAAAAAAAAATCTTTTTCATTAGACCCAGTCAACTGATGAGCTAATCACAGATTTCTATTATTGTTCAGCATCATTTGTCCAAATTCCACAAATATTGGACAAGATTTGTCAAAATTATTAACATTTAACTATTTGAAGTCGTGGACTTTGGCAGTCTTTTCAATGTAACATTCAATTTTCTCAATTATATTGTCGAAAAAATCTTTTTCACTAGAAACAGTCAACTGATGAGGTTATCACAGATTTTTATTGTTGTTATGCATCATCTCTCCAAATTTCACAGATATTAGTCTTGATTTGTCAAAATTATTAACGTTTAACTATATTAAGGCACCGAATTTGGCAGACTTCTCAATGTAATTTTCAGTTTTTTCAAATTTATATGCTCTGAAAATATCTTTTTCATGAGACAAAGTCAACTGATGAGCTTTTCACAGATTTTTATTGTTGTTATGCATCATCTATCCAAATTTTGCAAATATTGGACTAGATTTGTCAAAATTATTAACATTTAACTATTTTAAGGCATAGCATTGTCAGTGTTTTTAATGTCATTTTCAGTTTTCTCAAATTTATGTTCTGAAAAAATCTTTTTCATTAGACATTGTCAACTGATTTGCTTTTCACAGATTTTTATTAATGTTATGCACGATTGGTACAAATTTAAAAAATATTGGACTTGATTTGTCAAAGTTATTAATGTTTAACTATTTTAGTCTGTGAAATTTGTCAATTTTTATGTACAGACACAGTTGTGTCTGTACATATAGCCATCATCTGCGTCTGTCGTCGCCGTCGCCGTCGTCGCCGTCGCCGTGCACTTTTACCGATAACACGATAAGTGGAAAACCATTTTACCTTTTGACTTGAAACTTGCAGAACTGATGAATATTCATAATACGCAGGTCAAGTTCGAAAATCAGCATGATCGGGTCACTTTTAGGGAATTTATGCTGTTTTTTCACTTTTTTCAGCATATATGCAGCACCGATAACACGATAAGTGGAAAACCATTTTACCTTTTGACTTGAAACTTACAGAACTGATGAATATTCATAATACGCAGGTCAAGTTTGAAAATCAACATGATCGGGTCACTTTTAGGGAATTTATGCTGTTTTTTCACTATTTTCAATATAAATGCAACACTGATAACACAATATAAGAAAAACGGATTGGCCAATTGTAATTATACTCACAGGAGTGGTCAATCTTACGCAGGTTGAGTTCGAAAATAAGCATAATCGGGCCATTACTTAAGAAGTTATACTGTTTTTTCACATTTCCTCAGATTCAATTATTAGGCATGTTAACAGTCTCATTATTTAACTAATAAGATGCCTAAAAGTGTTTGTTTGATATTTCCTGCATCTTTACAACATTGTTAGTTGATTATGTAAAAAACATGGTAAACTTGTTATCATGTATTGTGTAATAAAGTGTCAAAAATGGAAATAAACTCATATCATTGCAGTTTGTCAGATTCAATCATCCACTATGTTCAGAATCTCAGAATGGAGGAAATTGGACATTTAACACTGTTCTATTGATACTTTTCCCATCTCATCAATTTTCTTAGTTGGACATATAAAAATGGCAGTAAAATGTTTATTTTGTTTTATGTTAAAAAAGTGTTAAAAATGGAAATAAATCCATTTCAGAACAGTGCTGTCTTGTTTACATTTTGGCATTATCAAGGCGTGACTTTGAAGTTCCATGGGCCTGAAGACCTTTGCTAGTCACATTTTCTGAATATCTGTGATACAAATATTTTATAATTAAAAATTGATGGTCATTAAGCTGTTAAACATTATGTAATATTGCATCAAAATTTGAAGAAACCCCCATTTTGAGCACTGCTTCCATGATGACCATTTAAGGAAAATCATGTCACTTACTGTTTTCAAACTTACAGGATAGAAACATGGGACTAAAATACAGCTTCAGTAGGCAATGCAGTCTGTTTGTTTTTTTTTTTTGTTTTTTTTGGCAGTTAAACAGTTTTTTGTGAAAATTTAATTTTTCACATATTGGCATTTTCAAGGTGTGACTTTAAAGTTCCATGATCTTGAAGACTTTTGCTTGTCACATTTTCTGAATGTCCATGTTACTATATTTTATTAATAACATTTGATTGTCATTATGCTGTTAAACATTATGTAATGTTGCATCAAAATTTGAAGAAACCCCTATTTTGGACACTGCTCCTATGATGACCATTTAAGGGAAATCATGTCACTTACTGTTCTCAAACTTACAGGAAAGAAACATGGGTCTAACATACAGCTTCAATAGGCAACGCAGTCTGTTTGGTAAATTTTTCTGGCAATTTAACAGTTTTTTGTGGAGATTTAATTTTTCACTTATTTGCATCTTTATTTTCTGTTCTTTGTCTGTACATTTGACAGCTTTGCTGCCTTGTTAAAATTTAATTTTCACTTTTTTCAAATATATTGTTCTTTTTCCAGGTAACCTTTTCCATACAGCGTGGTGGGTTTTTTGATGAACTGATTCTTCCTGTCTGGTCATGGCTAATTCCTGTAGAAAAAACAGGCAGTGAAAGACAACAGCAAGAGCAATGGTCTGTCTCATCCATGTGTACAATAGATGGTATGTGGCAAGCTTTAGAACAAATGGTGTGCTAAACCCGATTCCAGAAACAAATTGTAAGGAGGAATCTGCATCTGGTATTGGTAGTAAGGAGAAGTCTTGAGTGGGTATATATTTTTTTTCAGAGGACAATTACACTTCTATCACACACAGTCAACTGATAAGCTTACCACAGATTTTTATTATTGTTCAGCATCATATGCCCAAATTTCACAAATATTGGACAAGATTTGTCAAAATTATTAACGTTTAACTATATTAAGGCACCGAATTTGGCAGACTTCTCACTGTAATTTTCAGTTTTTTCAAATTTATATGCTCTGAAAATATCTTTTTTATGGGACACAGTCAACTGATGAGCTTTTCACAGATTTTTATTGTTGTTATGCATCATCTATCCAAATTTCGCAAATATTGGACTAGATTTGTCAAAATTATGAACGTTTAACTATTTTAAGGCATAGCATTGTCAGTGTTTTCAATGTCATTTTCAGTTTTCTCAAATTTATATGTTCTGAAAAAATCTTTTTCATTGGACATTGTCAACTGATTTGCTTTTCACAGATTTTTATTGATGTTATGCATGATTAGTACAAATTTCACAAATATTGGACTTGATTTGTCAAAATTATTAATGTTTAACTATTTGAAGTCAAGGACTTTGGCAGTCTTTTCAGTGTTATTTTCAGTTCCAAAGATATCCTTTTTATAAGACACAGTCAACTGTTAAACTTAACTTTATCAAAGTTATTAATGTTTAACTATTTTAGTCTGTAAAATTTGTCAATTTTTAAAATTTAATTTTCACTTTTTTCAAATATATTGTCCTTTTTCCAGATAACCTTTTTCCATACAGCGTGGTGGGTTTTTTGATGAACTGATTCTTCCTGTCTGGTCATGGCTAATTCCTGTAGAAAAAACAGGCAGTGAAAGACAACAGCAAGAGCAATTGTCTGTCTCATCCATGTGTACAATAGATGGTATGTGGCAAGCTTTAAAACATTGTCAAATGGTGTGCTATAACTGATTCCAGAAACCAATTGTAAGGAGGAATCTGCATCTGGTATTGGTAGTAAGGAGAAGTCTCGAATGGGTATATATTTTTTTTCAGAGGACAGTTACACTTCTATTACACACAGTCAACTGATAAGCTTACCACAGATTTTTATTATTGTTCAGCATCATATGCCCAAATTTCACAAATATTGGACAAGATTTGTCAAAATTATTAACGTTTAACTATTTTATACCATGAAATTTGGCAGTCTTTTCAGTGTTATTTTCAGTTTTGTCAAATTTATTGTCCAAAAAAACTCTTTTTCCTTGGACCCAGTCAACTGATGAGCTTATCACAGATTTTTATTATTGTTCAGCATCATTTGTCCAAATTGAACTAATATTCGACAAGATTTGTCAAAATTATTTATGTTTAACTATTTGAAGTCATGGACTTTGGCAGTCTTTTCAGTGTAACATTCAGTTTTCTAAATTATATTGTTGAAAAAATCTTATTCATTAGACTCAGTCAACTGATGAGCTTATCACAGATTTCTATTATTGTTCAGCATCATTTGATCAAATTTCACAAATATTGGACAAGATTTGTTAAAATTATTAACGTTTAACTATTTTATACCATGAAATTTGGCAGTCTTTTCAGTGTTAATTTCAGTTTTGTCCAATTTATTGTCCTAAAAAAATATTTTTCATTGGACCCAGTCAACTGATGAGCTTATCACAGATTTTCATTGATTTTAAACATCATTTGTACAAATTTCACAAATATTGGACAAGATTTGTGAAAATTATTAGCATTTAACTATTTGAAGTCATGGACTTTGGCAGTCTTTTCAATGTGACATTCAGTTTTCTAAATTATATTGTTGAAAAAATCTTTTTCACTAGAAATAGTCCACTGATGAGGTTATCACAGATTTTTATTGTTGTTATGCATCATCTATCCAAATTTCACAGATATTGGAATAGATTTGTCAAAATTATTAACGTTTAACTATATTAAGGCACCGAATTTAGCAGACTTCTCAATGTAATTTTCAGTTTTCTCAAATTTATATGCTCTAAAAATATCTTTTTCATGAGACACAGTCAACTGATGAGCTTTTCACAGATTTTTATTGTTGTTATGCATCATCTATCCAAATTACACAAATATTGGACTAGGTTTGTAAAAATTATTAACGTTTAACTATTTTATACCATGAAATTTGGCTGTCTTTTCAGTGTTATTTTCAGTTTTGTCAAATTTATTGTCCAAAAAGAACTTTTTCATTGGACCCAGTCAATTGATGAGCTTATCACAGATTTTTATTATTGTTCAGCATCATTTGTCCAAATTGAACAAATATTCGACAAGATTTGTCAAAATTATTAATGTTTAACTATTTGAAGTCATGGACTTTGGCAGTCTTTTCAATATAACATTCAGTTTTCTAAATTATATTGTTGAAAAAATCTTTTTCATTAGACTCAGTCAACTGATGAGCTTATCACAGATTTTTATTATTGTTCAGCATCATTTGCTCAAATTTCACAAATATTGGACAAGATTTGTCAAAATTATTAACATTTAACTATTTTATACCATGAAATTGGGCCGTCTTTTCAGTGTTATTTTCAGTTTTGTCAAATTTATTGTCCAAAGAAAATCTTTTTCATTAGACCCAGTCAACTGATGAGCTTATCACAGATTTTTATTATTGTACAGCATCATTTGTCCAAATTCCACAAATATTGGACAAGATTTGTCAAAATTATTAACGTTTAACTATATTTTACCATGAAATTTGGCAGTCTTATCAGTTTAATTTCCAGTTTTGTCAAATTTATTGTTCGAAAAAAATCTTTTTCATTAGACCCAGTCAACTGATGAGCTTATCACAGATTTCTATTATTGTTCAGCATCATTTGTCCAAATTCCACAAATATTGGACAAGATTTGTCACAATTATTAACATTTAACTATTTGAAGTCGTGGACTTTGGCAGTCTTTTCAATGTAACATTCAATTTTCTCAATTATATTGTCGAAAAAATCTTTTTCACTAGAAACAGTCAACTGATGAGGTTATCACAGATTTTTATTGTTGTTATGCATCATCTCTCCAAATTTCACAGATATTAGTCTTGATTTGTCAAAATTATTAACGTTTAACTATATTAAGGCACCGAATTTGGCAGACTTCTCAATGTAATTTTCAGTTTTTTCAAATTTATATGCTCTGAAAATATCTTTTTCATGAGACACAGTCAACTGATGAGCTTTTCACAGATTTTTGTTGTTGTTATGCATCATCTATCCAAATAACGCAAATATTGGACTAGGTTTGTAAAAATTATTAATGTTTAACTATTTGAAGTCAAGGACTTTGGCAGTCTTTTCAGTGTTATTTTCAGTTCCAAAAATATCCTTTTTATTAGACACAGTCAACTGTTAAGCTTAACTTTGTCAAAGTTATTAATGTTTAACTATTTTAGTCTGTGAAATTTGTTAATTTTTAAAATTTAATTTTCACTTTTTTCAAATATATTGTTCCTTTTCCAGGTAACCTTTTCCATACAGCGTGGTGGGTTTTTTGATGAACTGATTCTTCCTGTCTGGTCATGGCTAATTCCTGTAGAAAAAACAGGCAGTGAAAGACAACAGCAAGAGCAATGGTCTGTCTCATCCATGTGTACAATAGATGGTATGTGGCAAGCTTTAGAACATTGTCAAATGGTGCGCTAAACCTGATTCCAGAAACCAATTGTAAGGAGGAATCTGCATCTGGTATTGGTAGTAAGGAGAAGTCTCGAATGGGTATATATTTTTTTTCAGAGGACAATTACACTTCTATTACACACAGTCAACTGATAAGTTTACCACAGATTTTTATTACTGTTCAGCATCATATGCCCAAATTTCACAAATATTGGACAAGATTTGTCAAAATTATTAACGTTTAACTATATTTTACCATGAAATTTGGCAGTCTTTTCAGTGTAATTTCCAGTTTTGTGGAATTTATTGTTCAAAAAAAATCTTTTTCATTGGACCCAGTCAACTGATGAGCTTATCACAGATTTTTATTATTGTTCAGCATCATTTGTCCAAATTCCACAAATATTGGACAAGATTTGTCAAAATTATTAACATTTAACTATTTTATACCATGAAATTGGGCCGTCTTTTCAGTGTTATTTTCAGTTTTGTCAAATTTATTGTCCAAAGAAAATCTTTTTCATTAGACCCAGTCAACTGATGAGCTTATCACAGATTTTTATTATTGTACAGCATCATTTGTCCAAATTCCACAAATATTGGACAAGATTTGTCAAAATTATTAACGTTTAACTATATTTTACCATGAAATTTGGCAGTCTTTTCAGTTTAATTTCCAGTTCTGTCTAATTTATTGTTCAAAAAAAAATCTTTTTCATTAGACCCAGTCAACTGATGAGCTAATCACAGATTTCTATTATTGTTCAGCATCATTTGTCCAAATTCCACAAATATTGGACAAGATTTGTCAAAATTATTAACATTTAACTATTTGAAGTCGTGGACTTTGGCAGTCTTTTCAATGTAACATTCAATTTTCTCAATTATATTGTCGAAAAAATCTTTTTCACTAGAAACAGTCAACTGATGAGGTTATCACAGATTTTTATTGTTGTTATGCATCATCTCTCCAAATTTCACAGATATTAGTCTTGATTTGTCAAAATTATTAACGTTTAACTATATTAAGGCACCGAATTTGGCAGACTTCTCAATGTAATTTTCAGTTTTTTCAAATTTATATGCTCTGAAAATATCTTTTTCATGAGACAAAGTCAACTGATGAGCTTTTCACAGATTTTTATTGTTGTTATGCATCATCTATCCAAATTTTGCAAATATTGGACTAGATTTGTCAAAATTATTAACATTTAACTATTTTAAGGCATAGCATTGTCAGTGTTTTTAATGTCATTTTCAGTTTTCTCAAATTTATGTTCTGAAAAAATCTTTTTCATTAGACATTGTCAACTGATTTGCTTTTCACAGATTTTTATTAATGTTATGCACGATTGGTACAAATTTAAAAAATATTGGACTTGATTTGTCAAAGTTATTAATGTTTAACTATTTTAGTCTGTGAAATTTGTCAATTTTTATGTACAGACACAGTTGTGTCTGTACATATAGCCATCATCTGCGTCTGTCGTCGCCGTCGCCGTCGTCGCCGTCGCCGTGCACTTTTACCGATAACACGATAAGTGGAAAACCATTTTACCTTTTGACTTGAAACTTGCAGAACTGATGAATATTCATAATACGCAGGTCAAGTTCGAAAATCAGCATGATCGGGTCACTTTTAGGGAATTTATGCTGTTTTTTCACTTTTTTCAGCATATATGCAGCACCGATAACACGATAAGTGGAAAACCATTTTACCTTTTGACTTGAAACTTACAGAACTGATGAATATTCATAATACGCAGGTCAAGTTTGAAAATCAACATGATCGGGTCACTTTTAGGGAATTTATGCTGTTTTTTCACTATTTTCAATATAAATGCAACACTGATAACACAATATAAGAAAAACGGATTGGCCAATTGTAATTATACTCACAGGAGTGGTCAATCTTACGCAGGTTGAGTTCGAAAATAAGCATAATCGGGCCATTACTTAAGAAGTTATACTGTTTTTTCACATTTCCTCAGATTCAATTATTAGGCATGTTAACAGTCTCATTATTTAACTAATAAGATGCCTAAAAGTGTTTGTTTGATATTTCCTGCATCTTTACAACATTGTTAGTTGATTATGTAAAAAACATGGTAAACTTGTTATCATGTATTGTGTAATAAAGTGTCAAAAATGGAAATAAACTCATATCATTGCAGTTTGTCAGATTCAATCATCCACTATGTTCAGAATCTCAGAATGGAGGAAATTGGACATTTAACACTGTTCTATTGATACTTTTCCCATCTCATCAATTTTCTTAGTTGGACATATAAAAATGGCAGTAAAATGTTTATTTTGTTTTATGTTAAAAAAGTGTTAAAAATGGAAATAAATCCATTTCAGAACAGTGCTGTCTTGTTTACATTTTGGCATTATCAAGGCGTGACTTTGAAGTTCCATGGGCCTGAAGACCTTTGCTAGTCACATTTTCTGAATATCTGTGATACAAATATTTTATAATTAAAAATTGATGGTCATTAAGCTGTTAAACATTATGTAATATTGCATCAAAATTTGAAGAAACCCCCATTTTGAGCACTGCTTCCATGATGACCATTTAAGGAAAATCATGTCACTTACTGTTTTCAAACTTACAGGATAGAAACATGGGACTAAAATACAGCTTCAGTAGGCAATGCAGTCTGTTTGTTTTTTTTTTTTGTTTTTTTTGGCAGTTAAACAGTTTTTTGTGAAAATTTAATTTTTCACATATTGGCATTTTCAAGGTGTGACTTTAAAGTTCCATGATCTTGAAGACTTTTGCTTGTCACATTTTCTGAATGTCCATGTTACTATATTTTATTAATAACATTTGATTGTCATTATGCTGTTAAACATTATGTAATGTTGCATCAAAATTTGAAGAAACCCCTATTTTGGACACTGCTCCTATGATGACCATTTAAGGGAAATCATGTCACTTACTGTTCTCAAACTTACAGGAAAGAAACATGGGTCTAACATACAGCTTCAATAGGCAACGCAGTCTGTTTGGTAAATTTTTCTGGCAATTTAACAGTTTTTTGTGGAGATTTAATTTTTCACTTATTTGCATCTTTATTTTCTGTTCTTTGTCTGTACATTTGACAGCTTTGCTGCCTTGTTAAAATTTAATTTTCACTTTTTTCAAATATATTGTTCTTTTTCCAGGTAACCTTTTCCATACAGCGTGGTGGGTTTTTTGATGAACTGATTCTTCCTGTCTGGTCATGGCTAATTCCTGTAGAAAAAACAGGCAGTGAAAGACAACAGCAAGAGCAATGGTCTGTCTCATCCATGTGTACAATAGATGGTATGTGGCAAGCTTTAGAACAAATGGTGTGCTAAACCCGATTCCAGAAACAAATTGTAAGGAGGAATCTGCATCTGGTATTGGTAGTAAGGAGAAGTCTTGAGTGGGTATATATTTTTTTTCAGAGGACAATTACACTTCTATCACACACAGTCAACTGATAAGCTTACCACAGATTTTTATTATTGTTCAGCATCATATGCCCAAATTTCACAAATATTGGACAAGATTTGTCAAAATTATTAACGTTTAACTATATTAAGGCACCGAATTTGGCAGACTTCTCACTGTAATTTTCAGTTTTTTCAAATTTATATGCTCTGAAAATATCTTTTTTATGGGACACAGTCAACTGATGAGCTTTTCACAGATTTTTATTGTTGTTATGCATCATCTATCCAAATTTCGCAAATATTGGACTAGATTTGTCAAAATTATGAACGTTTAACTATTTTAAGGCATAGCATTGTCAGTGTTTTCAATGTCATTTTCAGTTTTCTCAAATTTATATGTTCTGAAAAAATCTTTTTCATTGGACATTGTCAACTGATTTGCTTTTCACAGATTTTTATTGATGTTATTCATGATTGGTACAAATTTCACAAATATTGGACTTGATTTGTCAAAATTATTAATGTTTAACTATTTGAAGTCAAGGACTTTGGCAGTCTTTTCAGTGTTATTTTCAGTTCCAAAGATATCCTTTTTATTAGACACAGTCAACTGTTAAACTTAACTTTATCAAAGTTATTAATGTTTAACTATTTTAGTCTGTAAAATTTGTCAATTTTTAAAATTTAATTTTCACTTTTTTCAAATATATTGTCCTTTTTCCAGATAACCTTTTTCCATACAGCGTGGTGGGTTTTTTGATGAACTGATTCTTCGTGTCTGGTCATGGCTAATTCCTGTAGAAAAAACAGGCAGTGAAAGACAACAGCAAGAGCAATGGTCTGTCTCATCCATGTGTACAATAGATGGTATGTGGCAAGCTTTAAAACATTGTCAAATGGTGTGCTAAACCTGATTCCAGAAACCAATTGTAAGGAGGAATCTGCATCTGGTATTGGTAGTAAGGAGAAGTCTCGAATGGGTATATATTTTTTTTCAGAGGACAATTACACTTCTATTACACACAGTCAACTGATAAGCTTACCACAGATTTTTATTATTGTTCAGCATCATATGCCCAAATTTCACAAATATTGGACAAGATTTGTCAAAATTATTAACGTTTAACTATTTTATACCATGAAATTTGGCAGTCTTTTCAGTGTTATTTTCAGTTTTGTCAAATTTATTGTCCAAAAAGAACTTTTTCATCTTTTTTATGGGACACAGTCAACTGATGAGCTTTTCACAGATTTGTATTGTTGTTATGCATCATCTCTCCAAATTTCACAGATATTGGACTAGATTTGTCAAAATTATTAATGTTTAACTATATTAAGGCACCAAATTTGGCAGATTTCTCAATGTAATTTTCAGTTTTTTCAAATTTATATGCTCTGAAAATATCTTTTTCATGAGACACAGTCAACTGATGAGCTTTTCACAGATTTTTATTGTTGTTATGCATCATCTATCCAAATTTCGCAAATATTGGACTAGATTTGTCAAAATTATTAACGTTTAACTATTTTAAGGCATAGCATTGTCAGTGTTTTCAATGTCATTTTCAGTTTTCTCAAATTTATATGTTCTGAAAAAATCTTTTTCATTGGACATTGTCAACTGATTTGCTTTTCACAGATTTTTATTGATGTTATGCATGATTGGTACAAATTTCACAAATATTGGACAAGATTTGTCAAAATTATTAACGTTTAACTATTTTATACCATGAAATTTGGCAGTCTTTTCAGTGTTATTTTCAGTTTTGTCAAATTTATTGTCCAAAAAGAACTTTTTCATTGGACCCAGTCAACTGATGAGCTTATCACAGATTTTTATTATTGTTCAGCATCATTTGTCCAAATTCCACAAATATTGGACAAGATTTGTCAAAATTATTAATGTTTAACTATTTGAAGTCATGGACTTTAGCAGTCTTTTCAATGTAACATTCAGTTTTCTAAATTATATTGTTGAAAAAATTTTTTTCACTAGAAACAGTCAACTGATGAGGTTATCACAGATTTTTATTGTTGTTATACATCATCTCTCCAAATTTCACAGATATTGGACTAGATTTGTCAAAATTATTAACGTTTAACTATATTAAGGCACCGAATTTGGCAGACTTCTCAATGTAATTTTCAGTTTTTTCAAATTTATATGCTCTGAAAATATCTTTTTCATGAGACAAAGTCAACTGATGAGCTTTTCACAGATTTTTATTGTTGTTATGCATCATCTATCCAAATTTCGCAAATATTGGACTAGATTTGTCAAAATTATTAACGTTTAACTATTTTAAGGCAAAGCATTGTCAGTGTTTTCAATGTCATTTTCAGTTTTCTCAAACTTATATGTTCTGAAAAAATCTTTTTCATTGGACATTGTCAACTGATTTGCTTTTCACAGATTTTTATTGATGTTATGCATGATTGGTACAAATTTCACAAATATTGGACTTGATTTGTCAAAATTATTAATGTTTAACTATTTGAAGTCAAGGACTTTGGCAGTCTTTTCAGTGTTATTTTCAGTTCCAAAGATATCCTTTTTATTAAACACAGTCAACTGTTAAACTTAACTTTATCAAAGTTATTAATGTTTAACTATTTTAGTCTGTAAAATTTGTCAATTTTTAAAATTTAATTTTCACTTTTTTCAAATATATTGTCCTTTTTCCAGATAACCTTTTTCCAAACAGCGTGGTGGGTTTTTTGATGAACTGATTCTTCGTGTCTGGTCATGGCTAATTCCTGTAGAAAAAACAGGCAGTGAAAGACAACAGCAAGAGCAATGGTCTGTCTCATCCATGTGTACAATAGATGGTATGTGGCAAGCTTTAAAACATTGTCAAATGGTGTGCTAAACCTGATTCCAGAAACCAATTGTAAGGAGGAATCTGCATCTGGTATTGGTAGTAAGGAGAAGTCTCGAATGGGTATATATTTTTTTTCAGAGGACAATTACACTTCTATTACACACAGTCAACTGATAAGCTTACCACAGATTTTTATTATTGTTCAGCATCATATGCCCCAATTTCACAAATATTGGACAAGATTTGTCAAAATTATTAACGTTTAACTATTTTATACCATGAAATTTGGCATCTTTTCAGTGTTATTTTCAGTTTTGTCAAATTTATTGTCCAAAAAAAACTCTTTTTCATTGGACCCAGTCAACTGATGAGCTTATCATAGATTTTTATTATTGTTCAGCATCATTTGTCCAAATTCCACAAATATTGGACAAGATTTGTCAAAATTATTAATGTTTAACTATTTGAAGTCATGGACTTTGGCAGTCTTTTCAATGTAACATTCAGTTTTCTAAATTATATTGTTGAAAAAATTTTTTTCACTAGAAACAGTCAACTGATGAGGTTCTCACAGATTTTTATTGTTGTTATGCATCATCTCTCCAAATTTCACAGATATTGGACTAGATTTGTCAAAATTATTAACGTTTAACTATATTAAGGCACCGAATTTGGCAGACTTCTCAATGTAATTTTCAGTTTTTTCAAATTTATATGCTCTGAAAATATCTTTTTCATGAGACACAGTCAACTGATGAGCTTTTCACAGATTTTTATTGTTGTTATGCATCATCTGTCCAAATTTCGCAAATATTGGACTAGATTTGTCAAAATTATTAACGTTTAACTATTTTAAGGCATAGCATTGTCAGTGTTTTCAATGTCATTTTCAGTTTTCTCAAATTTATATGTTCTGAAAAAATCTTTTTCATTGGACATTGTCAACTGATTTGCTTTTCACAGATTTTTATTAATGTTATTCATGATTGGTACAAATTTCACAAATATTGGACTTGATTTGTCAAAATTATTAATGTTTAACTATTTGAAGTCAAGGACTTTGGCAGTCTTTTCAGTGTTATTTTCAGTTCCAAAGATATCCTTTTTATTAGACACAGTCAACTGTTAAACTTAACTTTATCAAAGTTATTAATGTTAAACTTTTTTAGTCTGTGAAATTTGTCAATTTTTAAAATTTAATTTTCACTTTTTTCAAATATATTGTTCCTTTTCCAGGTAACCTTTTCCATACAGCGTGGTGGGTTTTTTGATGAACTGATTCTTCCTGTCTGGTCATGGCGAATTCCTGTAGAAAAAACAGGCAGTGAAAGACAACAGCAAGAGCAATGGTCTGTCTCATCCATGTGTACAATAGATGGTATGTGGCAAGCTTTAGAACAAATGGTGTGCTAAACCCCGATTCCAGAAACAAATTGTAAGGAGGAATCTGCATCTGGTATTGGTAGTAAGGAGAAGTCTTGAGTGGGTATATATTTTTTTCAGAGGGCAATTACACTTTTATTACACACAGTCAACTGATAAGCTTACCACAGATTTTTATTATTGTTCAGCATCATATGCCCAAATTTCACAAATATTGGACAAGATTTGTCAAAATTATTAGCGTTTAACTATATTAAGGCACCGAATTTGGCAGACTTCTCACCGTAATTTTCAGTTTTTTCAAATTTATATGCTCTGAAAATATCTTTTTTATGGGACACAGTCAACTGATGAGCTTTTCACAGATTTTTATTGTTGTTATGCATCATCTATCCAAATTTCGCAAATATTGGACTAGATTTGTCAAAATTATTAACGTTTAACTATTTTAAGGCATAGCATTGTCAGTGTTTTCAATGTCATTTTCAGTTTTCTCAAATTTATATGTTCTGAAAAAATCTTTTTCATTGGACATTGTCAACTGATTTGCTTTTCACAGATTTTTATTGATGTTATTCATGATTGGTACAAATTTCACAAATATTGGACTTGATTTGTCAAAATTATTAATGTTTAACTATTTTAGTCTGTAAAATTTGTCAATTTTTAAAATTTAATTTTCACTTTTTTCAAATATATTGTCCTTTTTCCAGATAACCTTTTTCCATACAGCGTGGTGGGTTTTTTGATGAACTTATTCTTCGTGTCTGGTCATGGCTAATTCCTGTAGAAAAAACAGGCAGTGAAAGACAACAGCAAGAGCAATGGTCTGTCTCATCCATGTGTACAATAGATGGTATGTGGCAAGCTTTAAAACATTGTCAAATGGTGTGCTAAACCTGATTCCAGAAACCAATTGTAAGGAGGAATCTGCATCTGGTATTGGTAGTAAGGAGAAGTCTCGACTGGGTATATATTTTTTTTCAGAGGACAATTACACTTCTATTACACACAGTCAACTGATAAGCTTACCACAGATTTTTATTATTGTTCAGCATCATATGCCCAAATTTCACAAATATTGGACAAGATTTGTCAAAATTATTAACGTTTAACTATTTTATACCATGAAATTTGGCAGTCTTTTCAGTGTTATTTTCAGTTTTGTCAAATTTATTGTCCAAAAAGAACTTTTTCATTGGACCCAGTCAACTGATGAGCTTATCACAGATTTGTATTGTTGTTATGCATCATCTCTCCAAATTTCACAGATATTGGACTAGATTTGTCAAAATTATTAACGTTTAACTATATTAAGGCACCAAATTTGGCAGACTTCTCAATGTAATTTTCAGTTTTTTCAAATTTATATGCTCTGAAAATATCTTTTTCATGAGACACAGTCAACTGATGAGCTTTTCACAGATTTTTATTGTTGTTATGCAACATCTATCCAAATTTTGCAAATATTGGACTAGATTTGTCAAAATTATTAACGTTTAACTATTTTAAGGCATAGCATTGTCAGTGTTTTCAATGTCATTTTCAGTTTTCTCAAATTTATATGTTCTGAAAAAATCTTTTTCATTGGACATTGTCAACTGATTTGCTTTTCACAGATTTTTATTGATGTTATGCATGATTGGTACAAATTTCACAAATATTGGACAAGATTTGTCAAAATTATTAACGTTTAACTATTTTAAACCATGAAATTTGGCAGTCTTTTCAGTGTTATTTTCAGTTTTGTCAAATTTATTGTCCAAAAAGAACTTTTTCATTGGACCCAGTCAACTGATGAGCTTATCACAGATTTTTATTATTGTTCAGCATCATTTGTCCAAATTCCACAAATATTGGACAAGATTTGTCAAAATTATTAACATTGAACTATATTTTACCATGAAATTTGGCAGTCTTTTCAGTGTAATTTCCAGTTTTGTCAAATTTATTGTTCGAAGAAAATATTTTTCATTGGACCCAGTCAACTGATGAGCTTATCACAGATTTTTATTATTGTTCAGCATCATTTGTCCAAATTCCACAAATATTGGACAAGATTTGTCAAAATTATTAATGTTTAACTATTTGAAGTCATGGACTTTGGCAGTCTTTTCAATGTAACATTCAGTTTTCTAAATTATATTGTAGAAAAAATTTTTTTCACTAGAAACAGTCAACTGATGAGGTTATCACAGATTTTTATTGTTGTTATACATCATCTCTCCAAATTTCAAAGATATTGGACTAGATTTGTCAAAATTATTAACGTTTAACTATATTAAGGCACCAAATTTGGCAGACTTCTCAATGTAATTTTCAGTTTTTTCAAATTTATATGCTCTGAAAATATCTTTTTCATGAGACAAAGTCAACTGATGAGCTTTTCACAGATTTTTATTGTTGTTATGCATCATCTGTCCAAATTTCGCAAATATTGGACTAGATTTGTCAAAATTATTAACGTTTAACTATTTTAAGGCAAAGCATTGTCAGTGTTTTCAATGTCATTTTCAGTTTTCTCAAACTTATATGTTCTGAAAAAATCTTTTTCATTGGACATTGTCAAGTGATTTGCTTTTCACAGATTTTTATTGATGTTATGCATGATTGGTACAAATTTCACAAATATTGGACTTGATTTGTCAAAATTATTAATGTTTAACTATTTGAAGTCAAGGACTTTGGCAGTCTTTTCAGTGTTATTTTCAGTTCCAAAGATATCCTTTTTATTAGACACAGTCAACTGTTAAACTTAACTTTATCAAAGTTATTAATGTTAAACTTTTTTAGTCTGTGAAATTTGTCAATTTTTAAAATTTAATTTTCACTTTTTTCAAATATATTGTTCCTTTTCCAGGTAACCTTTTCCATACAGCGTGGTGGGTTTTTTGATGAACTGATTCTTCCTGTCTGGTCATGGCGAATTCCTGTAGAAAAAACAGGCAGTGAAAGACAACAGCAAGAGCAATGGTCTGTCTCATCCATGTGTACAATAGATGGTATGTGGCAAGCTTTAGAACAAATGGTGTGCTAAACCCCGATTCCAGAAACAAATTGTAAGGAGGAATCTGCATCTGGTATTGGTAGTAAGGAGAAGTCTTGAGTGGGTATATATTTTTTTCAGAGGGCAATTACACTTTTATTACACACAGTCAACTGATAAGCTTACCACAGATTTTTATTATTGTTCAGCATCATATGCCCAAATTTCACAAATATTGGACAAGATTTGTCAAAATTATTAGCGTTTAACTATATTAAGGCACCGAATTTGGCAGACTTCTCACCGTAATTTTCAGTTTTTTCAAATTTATATGCTCTGAAAATATCTTTTTTATGGGACACAGTCAACTGATGAGCTTTTCACAGATTTTTATTGTTGTTATGCATCATCTATCCAAATTTCGCAAATATTGGACTAGATTTGTCAAAATTATTAACGTTTAACTATTTTAAGGCATAGCATTGTCAGTGTTTTCAATGTCATTTTCAGTTTTCTCAAATTTATATGTTCTGAAAAAATCTTTTTCATTGGACATTGTCAACTGATTTGCTTTTCACAGATTTTTATTGATGTTATTCATGATTGGTACAAATTTCACAAATATTGGACTTGATTTGTCAAAATTATTAATGTTTAACTATTTTAGTCTGTAAAATTTGTCAATTTTTAAAATTTAATTTTCACTTTTTTCAAATATATTGTCCTTTTTCCAGATAACCTTTTTCCATACAGCGTGGTGGGTTTTTTGATGAACTTATTCTTCGTGTCTGGTCATGGCTAATTCCTGTAGAAAAAACAGGCAGTGAAAGACAACAGCAAGAGCAATGGTCTGTCTCATCCATGTGTACAATAGATGGTATGTGGCAAGCTTTAAAACATTGTCAAATGGTGTGCTAAACCTGATTCCAGAAACCAATTGTAAGGAGGAATCTGCATCTGGTATTGGTAGTAAGGAGAAGTCTCGAATGGGTATATATTTTTTTTCAGAGGACAATTACACTTCTATTACACACAGTCAACTGATAAGCTTACCACAGATTTTTATTATTGTTCAGCATCATATGCCCAAATTTCACAAATATTGGACAAGATTTGTCAAAATTATTAACGTTTAACTATTTTATACCATGAAATTTGGCAGTCTTTTCAGTGTTATTTTCAGTTTTGTCAAATTTATTGTCCAAAAAGAACTTTTTCATTGGACCCAGTCAACTGATGAGCTTATCACAGATTTGTATTGTTGTTATGCATCATCTCTCCAAATTTCACAGATATTGGACTAGATTTGTCAAAATTATTAACGTTTAACTATATTAAGGCACCAAATTTGGCAGACTTCTCAATGTAATTTTCAGTTTTTTCAAATTTATATGCTCTGAAAATATCTTTTTCATGAGACACAGTCAACTGATGAGCTTTTCACAGATTTTTATTGTTGTTATGCATCATCTATCCAAATTTTGCAAATATTGGACTAGATTTGTCAAAATTATTAACGTTTAACTATTTTAAGGCATAGCATTGTCATTTTTTTTAATGTCATTTTCAGTTTTCTCAAATTTATATGTTCTGAAAAAATCTTTTTCATTGGACATTGTCAACTGATTTGCTTTTCACAGATTTTTATTGATGTTATGCATGATTGGTACAAATTTCACAAATATTGGACAAGATTTGTCAAAATTATTAACGTTTAACTATTTTAAACCATGAAATTTGGCAGTCTTTTCAGTGTTATTTTCAGTTTTGTCAAATTTATTGTCCAAAAAGAACTTTTTCATTGGACCCAGTCAACTGATGAGCTTATCACAGATTTTTATTATTGTTCAGCATCATTTGTCCAAATTCCACAAATATTGGACAAGATTTGTCAAAATTATTAACATTGAACTATATTTTACCATGAAATTTGGCAGTCTTTTCAGTGTAATTTCCAGTTTTGTCAAATTTATTGTTCGAAGAAAATCTTTTTCATTGGACCCAGTCAACTGATGAGCTTATCACAGATTTTTATTATTGTTCAGCATCATTTGTCCAAATTCCACAAATATTGGACAAGATTTGTCAAAATTATTAATGTTTAACTATTTGAAGTCATGGACTTTGGCAGTCTTTTCAATGTAACATTCAGTTTTCTAAATTATATTGTAGAAAAAATTTTTTTCACTAGAAACAGTCAACTGATGAGGTTATCACAGATTTTTATTGTTGTTATACATCATCTCTCCAAATTTCAAAGATATTGGACTAGATTTGTCAAAATTATTAACGTTTAACTATATTAAGGCACCAAATTTGGCAGACTTCTCAATGTAATTTTCAGTTTTTTCAAATTTATATGCTCTGAAAATATCTTTTTCATGAGACAAAGTCAACTGATGAGCTTTTCACAGATTTTTATTGTTGTTATGCATCATCTGTCCAAATTTCGCAAATATTGGACTAGATTTGTCAAAATTATTAACGTTTAACTATTTTAAGGCAAAGCATTGTCAGTGTTTTCAATGTCATTTTCAGTTTTCTCAAACTTATATGTTCTGAAAAAATCTTTTTCATTGGACATTGTCAAGTGATTTGCTTTTCACAGATTTTTATTGATGTTATGCATGATTGGTACAAATTTCACAAATATTGGACTTGATTTGTCAAAATTATTAATGTTTAACTATTTGAAGTCAAGGACTTTGGCAGTCTTTTCAGTGTTATTTTCAGTTCCAAAGATATCCTTTTTATTAGACACAGTCAACTGTTAAACTTAACTTTATCAAAGTTATTAATGTTAAACTTTTTTAGTCTGTGAAATTTGTCAATTTTTAAAATTTAATTTTCACTTTTTTCAAATATATTGTTCCTTTTCCAGGTAACCTTTTCCATACAGCGTGGTGGGTTTTTTGATGAACTTATTCTTCGTGTCTGGTCATGGCTAATTCCTGTAGAAAAAACAGGCAGTGAAAGACAACAGCAAGAGCAATGGTCTGTCTCATCCATGTGTACAATAGATGGTATGTGGCAAGCTTTAGAACAAATGGTGTGCTAAACCCCGATTCCAGAAACAAATTGTAAGGAGGAATCTGCATCTGGTATTGGTAGTAAGGAGAAGTCTTGAGTGGGTATATATTTTTTTCAGAGGGCAATTACACTTTTATTACACACAGTCAACTGATAAGCTTACCACAGATTTTTATTATTGTTCAGCATCATATGCCCAAATTTCACAAATATTGGACAAGATTTGTCAAAATTATTAGCGTTTAACTATATTAAGGCACCGAATTTGGCAGACTTCTCACCGTAATTTTCAGTTTTTTCAAATTTATATGCTCTGAAAATATCTTTTTTATGGGACACAGTCAACTGATGAGCTTTTCACAGATTTTTATTGTTGTTATGCATCATCTATCCAAATTTCGCAAATATTGGACTAGATTTGTCAAAATTATTAACGTTTAACTATTTTAAGGCATAGCATTGTCAGTGTTTTCAATGTCATTTTCAGTTTTCTCAAATTTATATGTTCTGAAAAAATCTTTTTCATTGGACATTGTCAACTGATTTGCTTTTCACAGATTTTTATTGATGTTATTCATGATTGGTACAAATTTCACAAATATTGGACTTGATTTGTCAAAATTATTAATGTTTAACTATTTTAGTCTGTAAAATTTGTCAATTTTTAAAATTTAATTTTCACTTTTTTCAAATATATTGTCCTTTTTCCAGATAACCTTTTTCCATACAGCGTGGTGGGTTTTTTGATGAACTTATTCTTCGTGTCTGGTCATGGCTAATTCCTGTAGAAAAAACAGGCAGTGAAAGACAACAGCAAGAGCAATGGTCTGTCTCATCCATGTGTACAATAGATGGTATGTGGCAAGCTTTAAAACATTGTCAAATGGTGTGCTAAACCTGATTCCAGAAACCAATTGTAAGGAGGAATCTGCATCTGGTATTGGTAGTAAGGAGAAGTCTCGAATGGGTATATATTTTTTTTCAGAGGACAATTACACTTCTATTACACACAGTCAACTGATAAGCTTACCACAGATTTTTATTATTGTTCAGCATCATATGCCCAAATTTCACAAATATTGGACAAGATTTGTCAAAATTATTAACGTTTAACTATTTTATACCATGAAATTTGGCAGTCTTTTCAGTGTTATTTTCAGTTTTGTCAAATTTATTGTCCAAAAAGAACTTTTTCATTGGACCCAGTCAACTGATGAGCTTATCACAGATTTGTATTGTTGTTATGCATCATCTCTCCAAATTTCACAGATATTGGACTAGATTTGTCAAAATTATTAACGTTTAACTATATTAAGGCACCAAATTTGGCAGACTTCTCAATGTAATTTTCAGTTTTTTCAAATTTATATGCTCTGAAAATATCTTTTTCATGAGACACAGTCAACTGATGAGCTTTTCACAGATTTTTATTGTTGTTATGCATCATCTATCCAAATTTTGCAAATATTGGACTAGATTTGTCAAAATTATTAACGTTTAACTATTTTAAGGCATAGCATTGTCATTTTTTTTAATGTCATTTTCAGTTTTCTCAAATTTATATGTTCTGAAAAAATCTTTTTCATTGGACATTGTCAACTGATTTGCTTTTCACAGATTTTTATTGATGTTATGCATGATTGGTACAAATTTCACAAATATTGGACAAGATTTGTCAAAATTATTAACGTTTAACTATTTTAAACCATGAAATTTGGCAGTCTTTTCAGTGTTATTTTCAGTTTTGTCAAATTTATTGTCCAAAAAGAACTTTTTCATTGGACCCAGTCAACTGATGAGCTTATCACAGATTTTTATTATTGTTCAGCATCATTTGTCCAAATTCCACAAATATTGGACAAGATTTGTCAAAATTATTAACATTGAACTATATTTTACCATGAAATTTGGCAGTCTTTTCAGTGTAATTTCCAGTTTTGTCAAATTTATTGTTCGAAGAAAATCTTTTTCATTGGACCCAGTCAACTGATGAGCTTATCACAGATTTTTATTATTGTTCAGCATCATTTGTCCAAATTCCACAAATATTGGACAAGATTTGTCAAAATTATTAATGTTTAACTATTTGAAGTCATGGACTTTGGCAGTCTTTTCAATGTAACATTCAGTTTTCTAAATTATATTGTAGAAAAAATTTTTTTCACTAGAAACAGTCAACTGATGAGGTTATCACAGATTTTTATTGTTGTTATACATCATCTCTCCAAATTTCAAAGATATTGGACTAGATTTGTCAAAATTATTAACGTTTAACTATATTAAGGCACCAAATTTGGCAGACTTCTCAATGTAATTTTCAGTTTTTTCAAATTTATATGCTCTGAAAATATCTTTTTCATGAGACAAAGTCAACTGATGAGCTTTTCACAGATTTTTATTGTTGTTATGCATCATCTGTCCAAATTTCGCAAATATTGGACTAGATTTGTCAAAATTATTAACGTTTAACTATTTTAAGGCAAAGCATTGTCAGTGTTTTCAATGTCATTTTCAGTTTTCTCAAACTTATATGTTCTGAAAAAATCTTTTTCATTGGACATTGTCAAGTGATTTGCTTTTCACAGATTTTTATTGATGTTATGCATGATTGGTACAAATTTCACAAATATTGGACTTGATTTGTCAAAATTATTAATGTTTAACTATTTGAAGTCAAGGACTTTGGCAGTCTTTTCAGTGTTATTTTCAGTTCCAAAGATATCCTTTTTATTAGACACAGTCAACTGTTAAACTTAACTTTATCAAAGTTATTAATGTTAAACTTTTTTAGTCTGTGAAATTTGTCAATTTTTAAAATTTAATTTTCACTTTTTTCAAATATATTGTTCCTTTTCCAGGTAACCTTTTCCATACAGCGTGGTGGGTTTTTTGATGAACTGATTCTTCCTGTCTGGTCATGGCGAATTCCTGTAGAAAAAACAGGCAGTGAAAGACAACAGCAAGAGCAATGGTCTGTCTCATCCATGTGTACAATAGATGGTATGTGGCAAGCTTTAGAACAAATGGTGTGCTAAACCCCGATTCCAGAAACAAATTGTAAGGAGGAATCTGCATCTGGTATTGGTAGTAAGGAGAAGTCTTGAGTAGGTATATATTTTTTTCAGAGGGCAATTACACTTTTATTACACACAGTCAACTGATAAGCTTACCACAGATTTTTATTATTGTTCAGCATCATATGCCCAAATTTCACAAATATTGGACAAGATTTGTCAAAATTATTAGCGTTTAACTATATTAAGGCACCGAATTTGGCAGACTTCTCACCGTAATTTTCAGTTTTTTCAAATTTATATGCTCTGAAAATATCTTTTTTATGGGACACAGTCAACTGATGAGCTTTTCACAGATTTTTATTGTTGTTATGCATCATCTATCCAAATTTCGCAAATATTGGACTAGATTTGTCAAAATTATTAACGTTTAACTATTTTAAGGCATAGCATTGTCAGTGTTTTCAATGTCATTTTCAGTTTTCTCAAATTTATATGTTCTGAAAAAATCTTTTTCATTGGACATTGTCAACTGATTTGCTTTTCACAGATTTTTATTGATGTTATTCATGATTGGTACAAATTTCACAAATATTGGACTTGATTTGTCAAAATTATTAATGTTTAACTATTTTAGTCTGTAAAATTTGTCAATTTTTAAAATTTAATTTTCACTTTTTTCAAATATATTGTCCTTTTTCCAGATAACCTTTTTCCATACAGCGTGGTGGGTTTTTTGATGAACTTATTCTTCGTGTCTGGTCATGGCTAATTCCTGTAGAAAAAACAGGCAGTGAAAGACAACAGCAAGAGCAATGGTCTGTCTCATCCATGTGTACAATAGATGGTATGTGGCAAGCTTTAAAACATTGTCAAATGGTGTGCTAAACCTGATTCCAGAAACCAATTGTAAGGAGGAATCTGCATCTGGTATTGGTAGTAAGGAGAAGTCTCGAATGGGTATATATTTTTTTTCAGAGGACAATTACACTTCTATTACACACAGTCAACTGATAAGCTTACCACAGATTTTTATTATTGTTCAGCATCATATGCCCAAATTTCACAAATATTGGACAAGATTTGTCAAAATTATTAACGTTTAACTATTTTATACCATGAAATTTGGCAGTCTTTTCAGTGTTATTTTCAGTTTTGTCAAATTTATTGTCCAAAAAGAACTTTTTCATTGGACCCAGTCAACTGATGAGCTTATCACAGATTTGTATTGTTGTTATGCATCATCTCTCCAAATTTCACAGATATTGGACTAGATTTGTCAAAATTATTAACGTTTAACTATATTAAGGCACCAAATTTGGCAGACTTCTCAATGTAATTTTCAGTTTTTTCAAATTTATATGCTCTGAAAATATCTTTTTCATGAGACACAGTCAACTGATGAGCTTTTCACAGATTTTTATTGTTGTTATGCATCATCTATCCAAATTTTGCAAATATTGGACTAGATTTGTCAAAATTATTAACGTGTAACTATTTTAAGGCATAGCATTGTCAGTGTTTTCAATGTCATTTTCAGTTTTCTCAAATTTATATGTTCTGAAAAAATCTTTTTTATTGGACATTGTCAACTGATTTGCTTTTCACAGATTTTTATTGATGTTATGCATGATTGGTACAAATTTCACAAATATTGGACAAGATTTGTCAAAATTATTAACGTTTAACTATTTTAAACCATGAAATTTGGCAGTCTTTTCAGTGTTATTTTCAGTTTTGTCAAATTTATTGTCCAAAAAGAACTTTTTCATTGGACCCAGTCAACTGATGAGCTTATCACAGATTTTTATTATTGTTCAGCATCATTTGTCCAAATTCCACAAATATTGGACAAGATTTGTCAAAATTATTAACATTGAACTATATTTTACCATGAAATTTGGCAGTCTTTTCAGTGTAATTTCCAGTTTTGTCAAATTTATTGTTCGAAGAAAATCTTTTTCATTAGACCCAGTCAACTGATGAGCTTATCACAGATTTTTATTATTGTTCAGCATCATTTGTCCAAATTCCACAAATATTGGACAAGATTTGTCAAAGTTATTAATGTTTAACTATTTGAAGTCATGGACTTTGGCAGTCTTTTCAATGTAACATTCAGTTTTCTAAATTATATTGTAGAAAAAATTTTTTTCACTAGAAACAGTCAACTGATGAGATTATCACAGATTTTTATTGTTGTTATACATCATCTCTCCAAATTTCACAGATATTGGACTAGATTTGTCAAAATTATTAACGTTTAACTATATTAAGGCACCAAATTTGGCAGACTTCTCAATGTAATTTTTAGTTTTTTCAAATTTATATGCTCTGAAAATATCTTTTTCATGAGACAAAGTCAACTGATGAGCTTTTCACAGATTTTTATTGTTGTTATGCATCATCTGTCCAAATTTCGCAAATATTGGACTAGATTTGTCAAAATTATTAACGTTTAACTATTTTAAGGCAAAGCATTGTCAGTGTTTTCAATGTCATTTTCAGTTTTCTCAAACTTATATGTTCTGAAAAAATCTTTTTCATTGGACATTGTCAACTGATTTGCTTTTCACAGATTTTTATTGATGTTATGCATGATTGGTACAAATTTCACAAATATTGGACTTGATTTGTCAAAATTATTAATGTTTAACTATTTGAAGTCAAGGACTTTGGCAGTCTTTTCAGTGTTATTTTCAGTTCCAAAGATATCCTTTTTATTAGACCCAGTCAACTGTTAAACTTAACTTTATCAAAGTTATTAATGTTTAACTATTTTAGTCTGTAAAATTTGTCAATTTTTAAAATTTAATTTTCACTTTTTTCAAATATATTGTCCTTTTTCCAGATAACCTTTTTCCATACAGCGTGGTGGGTTTTTTGATGAACTGATTCTTCCTGTCTGGTCATGGCGAATTCCTGTAGAAAAAACAGGCAGTGAAAGACAACAGCAAGAGCAATGGTCTGTCTCATCCATGTGAACAATAGATGGTATATGGCAAGCTTTAGAACATTGTCAAATGGTGTGCTAAACCTGTTTCCAGAAACCAATTGTAAGGAGGAATCTGCATCTGGTATTGGTAGTAAGGAGAAGTCTCGAATGGGTATATATTTTTTTTCAGAGGACAATTACACTTCTATTACACACAGTCAACTGATAAGCTTACCACAGATTTTTATTATTGTTCAGCATCATATGCCCAAATTTCACAAATATTGGACAAGATTTGTCAAAATTATTAACGTTTAACTATTTTATACCATGAAATTTGGCAGTCTTTTCAGTGTTATTTTCAGTTTTGTCAAATTTATTGTCCAAAAAGAACTTTTTCATTGGACCCAGTCAACTGATTAGCTTATCACAGATTTGTATTGTTGTTATGCATCATCTCTCCAAATTTCACAGATATTGGACTAGATTTGTCAAAATTATTAACGTTTAACTATATTAAGGCACCGAATTTGGCAGACTTCTCACCGTAATTTTCAGTTTTTTCAAATTTATATGCTCTGAAAAAATCTTTTTCATTGGACATTGTCAACTGATTTGCTTTTCACAGATTTTCATTGATGTTATGCATGATTGGTACAAATTTCACAAATATTGGACTTGATTTGTCAAAATTATTAATGTTTAACTATTTGAAGTCAAGGACTTTGGCAGTCTTTTCAGTGTTATTTTCAGTTCCAAAGATATCCTTTTTATTAGACCCAGTCAACTGTTAAACTTAACTTTATCAAAGTTATTAATGTTAAACATTTTTAGTCTGTGAAATTTGTCAATTTTTAAAATTTAATTTTCACTTTTTTCAAATATATTGTCCTTTTTCCAAATAACCTTTTTCCATACAGCGTGGTGGGTTTTTTGATGAACTGATTCTTCCTGTCTGGTCATGGCGAATTCCTGTAGAAAAAACAGGCAGTGAAAGACAACAGCAAGAGCAATGGTCTGTCTCATCCATGTGAACAATAGATGGTATATGGCAAGCTTTTGTCAAATGGTGTGCTAAACCTGATTCCAGAAACCAATTGTAAGGAGGAATCTGCATCTGGTATTGGTAGTAAGGAGAAGTCTCGAATGGGTATATATTTTTTTTCAGAGGACAATTACACTTCTATCACACACAGTCAACTGATAAGCTTACCACAGATTTTTATTATTGTTCAGCATCATATGCCCCAATTTCACAAATATTGGACAAGATTTGTCAAAATTAATAACGTTTAACTATTTTATACCATGAAATTTGGCATCTTTTCAGTGTTATTTTCAGTTTTGTCACATTTATTGTCCAAAAAAACTCTTTTTCATTGGACCCAGTCAACTGATGAGCTTATCATAGATTTGTATTATTGTTCAGCATCATTTGTCCAAATTCCACAAATATTGGACAAGATTTGTCAAAATTATTAATGTTTAACTATTTGAAGTCATGGACTTTGGCAGTCTTTTCAATGTAACATTCAGTTTTCTAAATTATATTGTTGAAAAAATTTTTTTCACTAGAAACAGTCAACTGATGAGGTTATCACAGATTTTTATTGTTGTTATACATCATCTCTCCAAATTTCACAGATATTGGACTAGATTTGTCAAAATTATTAACGTTTAACTATATAAAGGCACCAAATTTGGCAGACTTCTCAATGTAATTTTCAGTTTTTTCAAATTTATATGCTCTGAAAATATCTTTTTCATGAGACAAAGTCAACTGATGAGCTTTTCACAGATTTTTATTGTTGTTATGCATCATCTGTCCAAATTTCGCAAATATTGGACTAGATTTGTCAAAATTATTAACGTTTAACTATTTTAAGGCAAAGCATTGTCAGTGTTTTCAATGTCATTTTCAGTTTTCTCAAACTTATATGTTCTGAAAAAATCTTTTTCATTGGACATTGTCAACTGATTTGCTTTTCACAGATTTTTATTGATGTTATGCATGATTGGTACAAATTTCACAAATATTGGACTTGATTTGTCAAAATTATTAATGTTTAACTATTTGAAGTCAAGGACTTTGGCAGTCTTTTCAGTGTTATTTTCAGTTCCAAAGATATCCTTTTTATTAGACCCAGTCAACTGTTAAACTTAACTTTATCAAAGTTATTAATGTTTAACTATTTTAGTCTGTAAAATTTGTCAATTTTTAAAATTTAATTTTCACTTTTTTCAAATATATTGTCCTTTTTCCAGATAACCTTTTTCCATACAGCGTGGTGGGTTTTTTGATGAACTGATTCTTCCTGTCTGGTCATGGCGAATTCCTGTAGAAAAAACAGGCAGTGAAAGACAACAGCAAGAGCAATGGTCTGTCTCATCCATGTGAACAATAGATGGTATATGGCAAGCTTTAGAACATTGTCAAATGGTGTGCTAAACCTGTTTCCAGAAACCAATTGTAAGGAGGAATCTGCATCTGGTATTGGTAGTAAGGAGAAGTCTCGAATGGGTATATATTTTTTTTCAGAGGACAATTACACTTCTATTACACACAGTCAACTGATAAGCTTACCACAGATTTTTATTATTGTTCAGCATCATATGCCCAAATTTCACAAATATTGGACAAGATTTGTCAAAATTATTAACGTTTAACTATTTTATACCATGAAATTTGGCAGTCTTTTCAGTGTTATTTTCAGTTTTGTCAAATTTATTGTCCAAAAAGAACTTTTTCATTGGACCCAGTCAACTGATGAGCTTATCACAGATTTGTATTGTTGTTATGCATCATCTCTCCAAATTTCACAGATATTGGACTAGATTTGTCAAAATTATTAACGTTTAACTATATTAAGGCACCGAATTTGGCAGACTTCTCACCGTAATTTTCAGTTTTTTCAAATTTATATGCTCTGAAAATATCTTTTTTATGGGACACAGTCAACTGATGAGCTTTTCACAGATTTTTATTGATGTTATGCATGATTGGTACAAATTTCACAAATATTGGACTTGATTTGTCAAAATTATTAATGTTTAACTATTTGAAGTCAAGGACTTTGGCAGTCTTTTCAGTGTTATTTTCAGTTCCAAAGATATCCTTTTTATTAGACCCAGTCAACTGTTAAACTTAACTTTATCAAAGTTATTAATGTTTAACTATTTTAGTCTGTAAAATTTGTCAATTTTTAAAATTTAATTTTCACTTTTTTCAAATATATTGTCCTTTTTCCAGATAACCTTTTTCCATACAGCGTGGTGGGTTTTTTGATGAACTGATTCTTCCTGTCTGGTCATGGCGAATTCCTGTAGAAAAAACAGGCAGTGAAAGACAACAGCAAGAGCAATGGTCTGTCTCATCCATGTGAACAATAGATGGTATATGGCAAGCTTTAGAACATTGTCAAATGGTGTGCTAAACCTGATTCCAGAAACCAATTGTAAGGAGGAATCTGCATCTGGTATTGGTAGTAAGGAGAAGTCTCGAATGGGTATATATTTTTTTTCAGAGGACAATTACACTTCTATTACACACAGTCAACTGATAAGCTTACCACAGATTTTTATTATTGTTCAGCATCATATGCCCAAATTTCACAAATATTGGACAAGATTTGTCAAAATTATTAACGTTTAACTATTTTATACCATGAAATTTGGCAGTCTTTTCAGTGTTATTTTCAGTTTTGTCAAATTTATTGTCCAAAAAGAACTTTTTCATTGGACCCAGTCAACTGATGAGCTTATCACAGATTTGTATTGTTGTTATGCATCATCTCTCCAAATTTCACAGATATTGGACTAGATTTGTCAAAATTATTAACGTTTAACTATATTAAGGCACCGAATTTGGCAGACTTCTCACCGTAATTTTCAGTTTTTTCAAATTTATATGCTCTGAAAATATCTTTTTTATGGGACACAGTCAACTGATGAGCTTTTCACAGATTTTTATTGATGTTATGCATGATTGGTACAAATTTCACAAATATTGGACTTGATTTGTCAAAATTATTAATGTTTAACTATTTGAAGTCAAGGACTTTAGCAGTCTTTTCAGTGTTATTTTCAGTTCCAAAGATATCCTTTTTATTAGACCCAGTCAACTGTTAAACTTAACTTTATCAAAGTTATTAATGTTTAACTATTTTAGTCTGTAAAATTTGTCAGTTTTGAAAATTTAATTTTCACTTTTTTCAAATATATTGTCCTTTTTCCAGATAACCTTTTTCCATACAGCGTGGTGGGTTTTTTGATGAACTGATTCTTCCTGTCTGGTCATGGCGAATTCCTGTAGAAAAAACAGGCAGTGAAAGACAACAGCAAGAGCAATGGTCTGTCTCATCCATGTGAACAATAGATGGTATATGGCAAGCTTTAGAACATTGTCAAATGGTGTGCTAAACCTGATTCCAGAAACCAATTGTAAGGAGGAATCTGCATCTGGTATTGGTAGTAAGGAGAAGTCTCGAATGGGTATATATTTTTTTCAGAGGACAATTACACTTCTATCACACACAGTCAACTGATAAGTTTACCACAGATTTTTATTATTGTTCAGCATCATATGCCCCAATTTCACAAATATTGGACAAGATTTGTCAAAATTATTAACGTTTAACTATTTTATACCATGAAATTTGGCATCTTTTCAGTGTTATTTTCAGTTTTGTCAAATTTATTGTCCAAAAAAACTCTTTTTCATTGGACCCAGTCAACTGATGAGCTTATCATAGATTTTTATTATTGTTTAGCATCATTTGTCCAAATTCCACAAATATTGGACAAGATTTGTCAAAATTATTAATGTTTAACTATTTGAAGTCATGGACTTTGGCAGTCTTTTCAATGTAACATTCAGTTTTCTAAATTATATTGTTGAAAAATTTTTTTTCAATAGAAACAGATGAGGTTATCACAGATTTTTATTGTTGTTATGCATCATCTCTCCAAATTTGACAGATATTGGACTAGATTTGTCAAAATTATTAACGTTTAACTATATTAAGGCACCGAATTTGGCAGACTTCTCAATGTAATTTTCAGTTTTTTCAAATTTATATGCTCTGAAAATATCTTTTTCATGAGACACAGTCAACTGATGAGCTTTTCACAGATTTTTATTGTTGTTATGCATCATCTATCCAAATTTCGCAAATATTGGACTAGATTTGTCAAAATTATTAACGTTTAACTATTTTAAGGCATAGCATTGTCAGTGTTTTCAATGTCATTTTCAGTTTTCTCAAATTTATATGTTCTGAAAAAATCTTTTTCATTGGACATTGTCAACTGATTTGCTTTTCACAGATTTTTATTGATGTTTTGCATGATTGGTACAAATTTCACAAATATTGGACTTGATTTGTCAAAATTATTAATGTTTAACTATTTGAAGTCAAGGACTTTGGCAGTGTTATTTTCAGTTCCAAAGATATCCTTTTTATAAGACACAGTCAACTGTTAAACTTAACTTTATCAAAGTTATTAATGTTAAACTTTTTTAGTCTGTGAAACTTGTCAATTTTTAAAATTTAATTTTCACTTTTTTCAAATATATTGTTCCTTTTCCAGGTAACCTTTTCCATACAGCGTGGTGGGTTTTTTGATGAACTGATTCTTCCTGTCTGGTCATGGCTAATTCCTGTAGAAAAAACAGGCAGTGAAAGACAACAGCAAGAGCAATGGTCTGTCTCCTCCATGTGTACAATAGATGGTATGTGGCAAGCTTTAGAACAAATGGTGTGCTAAACCCGATTCCAGAAACAAATTGTAAGGAGGAATCTGCATCTGGTATTGGTAGTAAGGAGAAGTCTTGAGTGGGTATATATTTTTTTTCAGAGGGCAATTACACTTTTATTACACACAGTCAACTGATAAGCTTACCACAGATTTTCAGTATTGTTCAGCATCATATGCCCAAATTTCACAAATATTGGACAAGATTTGTTAAAATTATTAACGTTAAACTATTATATATCATGAAATTTGGCAGTCTTTTCAGTGCTATTTTCAGTTTTGTCAAATTTATTGTCCGAAGAAAATCTTTTTCATTAGACCCAGTCAACTGATGAGCTTATCACAGATTTTTATTATTGTTCAGCATCATTTGCCCAAATTTCACAAATATTGGACAAGATATGTCAAAGTTATTAACATTTAACTATATTTTACCATGAAATTTGGCAGTCTTTTCAGTGTAATTTCCAGTTTTGTCGAATTTATTGTCCAAAAAAAATCCTTTTCATTGGACCCAGTCAACTGATGAGCTTATCACATATTTTTATTATTGTTCAGCATCATTTGTCCAAATTCCACAAATATTGGACAAGTTTTGTCAAAATTATTAACATTTAACTATTTGAAGTCATGGACTTTGGCAGTCTTTTCAATGTAACATTCAGTTTTCTCAATTATATTGTCGAAAAAATCTTTTTCACTAGAAACAGTCAATTGATGAGCTTATCACAGATTTTTATTATTGTTCAGCATCATTTGCCCAAATTTCACAAATATTAGACAAGATTTGTCAAAATTATTAACGTTTAACTATATTATACCATGAAATTTGGCAGTCTTTAAATTTTTTTTTTTCAGTTTTGTCAAATTTATTGTCCAAAAAAAATCTTTTTCATTAGACCCAGTCAACTGATGAGCTTATCACAGATTTTTATTATTGTTCAGCATCATTTGTCCAAATTCCACAAATATTGGACAAGATTTGTCAAAATTATTAATGTTTAACTATTTGAAGTCATGGACTTTGGCAGTCTTTTCAATGTAACATTCAGTTTTCTAAATTATATTGTTGAAAAAATCTTTTTCACTAGAAACAGTCAACTGATGAGCTTTTCACAGATTTTTATTGTTGTTATGCATCATCTATCCAAATAACGCAAATATTGGACTAGGTTTGTAAAAATTATTAATGTTTAACTATTTTAAGGCATAGCATTGTCAGTGTTTTCAATGTTATTTTCAAGTTTCTCTAATTTATATGTTCTGAAAAAATCTTTTTCATTGGACATTGTCAACTGATTTGCTTTTCACAGATTTTTATTGATGTTATGCATGATTGGTACAAATTTCACAAATATTGGACTTGATTTGTCAAAATTATTAATGTTTAACTATTTGAAGTCAAGGACTTTGGCAGTCTTTTCAGTGTTATTTTCAGTTCCAAAGATATCCTTTTTTTTAGACACAGTCAACTGTTAAACTAAACTATATCAAAGCTATTAATGTTTAACTATTTTAGTCTGTGAAATTTGTCAATTTTTAAAATTTAATTTTCACTTTTTTCAAATATATTGTTCCTTTTCCAGGTAACCTTTTCCATACAGCGTGGTGGGTTTTTTGATGAACTGATTCTTCGTGTCTGGTCGTGGCTAATTTCTGTAGAAAAAACAGGCAGTGAAAGACAAAAGCAAGAGCAATGGTCTGTCTCATCCATGTGTACAATAGATGGTATGTGGCAAGCTTTAGAACATTGTCAAATGGTGTGTTAAACCAATTCTAGAAACCAATTGTGAAATAGGAATCTGCATCTGGTATTGGTAGTATGGAGAAGTTTTTAATGGGTATATATTTTTTTTCAGAGGACAATTACACTTCTATTACACACAGTCAACTGTTAAGCTTACCACAGGTTTTTATTATTGTTCAGCATCATATGCCCAAATTTCACAAATATTGGACAAGATTTGTTAAAATTATTAACGTTAAACTATTATATATCATGAAATTTGGCAGTCTTTTCAGTGTTATTTTCAGTTTTGTCAAATTTATTGTCCTAAAAAAATATTTTTCATTGGACCCAGTCAACTGATGATCTAATCACAGATTTTCATTGATTTTAAGCATCATTTGTACAAATTTCACAAATATTGGACAAGATTTGTGAAAATTATTAGCATTTAACTATTTGAAGTCATGGACTTTGGCAGTCTTTTCAATGTGACATTCAATTTTCTAAATTATATTGTTGAAAAAATCTTTTTCACTAGAAATAGTCCACTGATGAGGTTATCACAGATTTTTATTGTTGTTATGCATCATCTCTCCAAATTTCACAGATATTGGAATAGATTTGTCAAAATTATTAACGTTTAACTAAATTAAGGCACCGAATTTAGCAGACTTCTCAATGTAATTTTCAGTTTTCTCATGAGACACAGTCAATTGATGAGCTTTTCACAGATTTTTATTGTTGTTATGCATCATCTATCCAAATTACGCAAATATTGGACAAGATTTATCAAAATTATTGTACCACCAGCGTTAGCGCTGGCGGTACACATGGTTTTAGTCCCGTCCGGATCGTTCTGCCGGCTCCGCTGGCTCCGCCGGATGGCTACTGTTACCGCTTCTCCTCCTAGACGGTAAGGGCCTCCGTACCCATCTCTTGGATTTAGGTCACCTATAATCTCAACTCGTTCCACGTAAAATTTGGGCTTTGTCGGTATTGGGGTCTGGGTGTGGCACTCATTGCAATGCACCCTTGTCTAAAAATGGCAAAATAAAATGCTAATTATCTACCCTACGGAAGGAATTATGGGAAAAATTTCTACAGACGGCTTTCCTAAAGTCATATGTGTAGATTTCAAATATGCCCTTGGATTTGACCTTTGACCTTTATTTCAAGGTCAAACGGGCCAAAATTTTCAAAAAAAAATTTTTTTACGAAAAAAAAATTATTTACCCTGTTATTCAGACACCACACAAACTTAACCAATAATATTATTGGAAAGTGTTACCCGTTAGCTCATCTTTCATCTCCGTGAATTTGGGGTCAATCGGTGCATTTTCACGGGAGTAGCGGCCATAAGATACCGAAACTGAAAACCGTCTCTTTTTCGGGAACTGTTTATGCTAGAGACCCATTCTTTTTTGCATTCTGTAGAGCATGTAAAGCCCAACACTGGAAGTGGTCTCCGTTTTTTTGACATTATTTCATCAAATTTGAACATCTGGCACTTCAGAGCACCTCCCATTTCAAGAATTTTGACCAAAATGACCTGTTCTTTATTTTAATTAATTTTTTCTGTACGAAATTTATGGCACATTATTGTAACATCAAAATTATAACATTTAGTCCCTTATATCTCCAAAACTGGCAGAGATAGGTCTATGGTTACTATTGAACTTGAATAGGAAGTCATATACTGGCAATCTAAATGTGACCTTGAAATTGACCTTTGACCTACTTTTCATCATGAATTGAACTTTGCAAATTTTGGTTCCCTTTTATCTCCAAAACTGGCAGAGTTAGGTCTATGGTTACTATTGAACTTGAATAGGAAGTCATATACTGGCAATCTAAATGTAACCTTGAAATTGACCTTTGACCTACTTTTCATCATGAATTGAACTTTGCAAAATTTGGTTCCCTTTTATCTCCAAAACTGGCAGAGATAGGTCCATAGTTACTGTTGAACTTGAATAGGACGTCATATACTGGCAATCTAAATGTGACCTTGAAATTGACCTTTGACCTACTTTACACCATAAAATGAACTTTGCAACATTTTAATGCTTTTATTTTCAAAACTGGCAGAGATGCGCCCATAGTTACTATTGAATTTGAATAGAAAGTCATACGAGGCAATTTACTGTGACCTTGAAATTGACCTTTGACCTACTTTTAACCATGAACTGAACTTTGCAACTTTTTAATGCTTTTATTTTCAAAACTGGCAGAGATACGCCCATAGTTACTATTGAATTTGAATAGAAAGTCATACGAGGCAATTTACTGTGACCTTGAAATTTACTTTTGACCTACTTTTCATCATGATATGAAGTTTACAAATTTTGGTTCCCTTTTATTTCCAAAACTGGCAGAGATAGGTCCATAGTTACTATTGAACTTGAATAGGAAGTCATATACTGGCAATATAAATGTGACCTTGAAATTGACCTTTGACCTACTTTACACCATAAACTGGACTTTGCAACTTTTTAATGCTTTTATTTTCAAAACTGGCAGAGATACGCCCATAGTTACTATTGAATTTGAATAGAAAGTCATACGAGGCAATCTAAGTTTGACCTTGAAATTGACCTTTGACCTACTTTACATCATGAATTGAACTTTGCAAATTTTGGTTCCCTTTTATCTCCAAAACTGGCAGAGATAGGTCCATAGTTACTATTGAACTTGAATAGGAAGTCATATACTGGCAATATAAATGTGACCTTGAAATTGACCTTTGACCTACTTTTCATAATGGTTTGAACTTTGCAAATTTCCGTTCCCTTTTATCTCCAAAACTGGCAGAGATAGGTCCACAGTTACTATTGAACTTGAATATGAAGTAATTACAGGCAATTTTCTGTGACCTTAAATTGACCTTTGACCTACTTTTAACCATGAACTTAACTTTGCAAATTTTGGTTCCCTTTATTTCCAAAACTAGCAGAGATAGGTCTATAGTTACTATTGAATTAAAATAGGAAGTCAGATACTGGAAATTTTCTGTGACCTTGAAATTTACGTTTGACCTACTTTTTATCATGAATTGAAGTTTACAAATTTTGGTTCCCTTTTATCTCCAAAACTGGCAGAGATAGGTCCATAGTTGCTATTGAACTTGAATAGGAAGTCATATACTGGAAATTTACTGTGACCTTGAAATTGACCTTTGACCTACCTTACTTTGAACTGAACTTTGATTGTACCATTTTTAGTTATATATATTTTTTTGCATATTTTGAGAATTCTTGTTGATTGCATTTTTTATAGCTTGTCAAGCACAAGAATTGTGGTGGTGTCCCTTTTTTGTGTGTGTGTGGGTCTATACGATCGCGCTTACCCCGGCTTTTGGTACAATTTTCGGAGGCGGTATCGCCTCTCTGATCCTCTAGTTAATGTTTAACTATATTAAGGCACCAAATTTGGGAGACTTCTCAATGTAATTTTTAGTTTTCTCAAATTTATTGTCCTAAAAAATTTTTCATTGGACCCAGTCAATTGATGATCTAATCAGATTTTTATTGATTTTAAGCACGATTTGTACAACTTTTACCAATATTGGACTTGATTTGTCAAAATTATTAATGTTTAACTATTTGAAGTCATGGACTTTTGCAGTCTTTTCAGTGTTATTTTCAGTTCCAAAAATATCCTTTATTAGACACAGTCACCTGTTAAGCTTAACTTTACCAAAGTTATTAATGTTTAACTATTTTAGTCTGTGAAATTTGTCAATTTTTAAAATTTAATTTTCAATTTTTTCAAATATATTGTTCTTTTTCCAGGTGACCTTTTCCATACAGCGTGGTGGGTTTTTTGATGAACTGATTCTTCCTGTCTGGTCGTGGCTAATTCCTGTAGAAAAAACAGGCAGTGAAAGACAAAAGCAAGAGCAATGGTCTGTCTCATCCATGTGTAGAATAGATGGTATGTGGCAAGCTTTAGGACATTGTCAAATGATGTTTGTACAAATTTCACAAATATTGGACTAGATATGTCAAAATTATTAACATTTAACTATTTGAAGTCATGGTCTTTTCAATGTAACATTCAGTTTTCTCAATTATATTGTCGAAAAAATCTTTTTCACTAGAAACAGTCAACTGATGAGGTTTTCACAGATTTTTATTGTTGTTATGCATCATCTCTCCAAATTTCACAGATATTGGACTAGATTTGTCAAAATCATTAACGTTAAACTATATTAAGGCACCGAATTTGGCAGACATCTCCATGTAATTTTCAGTTTTCTCAAATTTATATGCTCATGAGACACAGTCAACTGATGAGCTTTTCACAGATTTTTATTGTTGTTATGCGTCATCTATCCAAATAGCAAATATTGGACTAGATTTGTAAAAATTAGTAACATTTTACAATTTTAAGGCATAGCATTGTCAGTGTTTTCAATGTCATTTTCAGTTTTCTCAAATTTATATGTTCTGAAAAAATCTTTTTTCATTGGACATTGTCAACTGATTTGCTTTTCACAGATTTTTATTGATGTTTTGCATGATTGGTACAAATTTCACAAATATTGGACTTGATTTGTCAAAATAATTAACGTTTAACTATTTGAAGTCATGGACTTTGGCAATCTTTTCAGTGTTAATTCAGTTCCAAAAATATCCTTTTTATTAGACACAGTCAACTGTTAAGCTTAACTTTACCAAAGTTATTAAAGTTTTACATATTTTAGTCTGTGAAATTTGTCAATTTTTAACATCTAATTTTCACTTTTTTCAAATATATTGTTCTTTTTCCAGGTGACCTTTTCCATACAATGTGGTAGGTTTTTTGATGAACTGATTCTTCCTGTCTGGTCATGGCTAATTCCTGTAGAAAAAACAGGCAGTGAAAGACAACAGCAAGAGCAATGGTTTTTCTCATCCATGTGTACAATAAATGGTATGTGGCAAGCTTTAGGACATTGTCAAATGGTGTGCTAAACCCAATTCTAGAAACCAATTGTAAGGAGGAATCTGCATCTGGTATTGGTAGTAAGGAGAAGTCTTGAATGGGTATATATTTTTATTCAGAGGACAATTATGGGTCATTTGTCACCTCTTACACAAACAAACTCAAATCATAACATTTGATGTTAAATGTGAGGCTAATTTTATGTTGTGAAATTGAAAAAAATGTTTTCGGTAATTCTCACTCTTCTCATACAATTTGCCAATAAACTACACTTCTAATACACACAGTCAACTGATAAGCTTATCATCCATGTGTACAATAGATGGTATGTGGCAAAACTTACGACATTCAGTGATTGTGAAATGGTGTGCTGAACCTGATTCCAGAAAACCTTTGTAAGGAGGAACCTCCATCTTGTATCAGTAGAAAGGAATGGGTAAATGTTGTATTCTAGATCTCAATTTTGGACAATTTGCCACCTTTACACAAGCAAACAACTTATCATGTTTGATGTTTCATAAGAGACTGAATGATATCCCAGCAGGCAAAGGACATTGATTCTAAGTTGATTCAACGTTGATCCACCAAAATTAATGTTGATTCAACGGTGAATCAATGTCGTTTGTCTGCTGGGATATTGCATTATTAAAATATTTGTTTTCAATAATTCTCACCCTTCTCATACAAGTTGCCAATAAGCTACACTTCTGTTACACACAGTCAACTGATAAGCTTATCACAGATATCTGCAGTTGTTAAGTTTCATTTTTTCAAAATTTAAAAGAAATTGAATAGAATTGACAAAATTATTAGTCATAATAACTCTTCGTTTTGGCCAAAATTTGGATTTTCCTGGAGTAAAGGGCAATTTTCCCATACTTATCAATGGTAAACAACCCCATTCCTGCATTCAAAGTTAGTCCAGGGTTTTTTTCCTAAAAGTTTGGATTTTTTGTTAAAATGTCTTAAGAGATTTTAACAAAAAACCAAACTTCGAAGACGGAGCCTTCTCTGACATTGCATAGTCGTGGGATATCGAGCAAGATTTTCTGGTGACCTACTTAAAACCGCAGGAAAAGCAGACAGCAACAACACTATATAACAATAATATAAGATTCATAAGATATATTCGTCTTATTGCTCAAAATGCATTTTTATCTACAATGTGTGCAGTTCTGGACTTTTCCTTATTCAAAGCACTGTACAAAAACTCGCAACTTATGTATGAGGATTGCATCATGCATCTGCTTTCTTATGCATCCATTTGTTGTTCTGGTCTTGAATGAACGTGAGAAATTATGTGACACCCTAACGTCATTGGCAATGGATGCCTTGACAACCGGGAAGAAAGGCGTCGCAAGCCCAATTGACAAGCACAGATTTCAGTTTTACTACAATAACAGCCATTTTAGTGGTAAAGTGCAATATATTTTCATGCGTTGTTTACAATTTGTTTTTTGCGGAATTTTGAATCTCAAAGGAAGAGTTATTATTGCTTTAATGTTTAACTAGATTTGTGATGGTAATTTGTTACATTTTAAGTCTTATTATACCTCTAGCACAGTGCTGCCGGTACCTATGGTTTTAGTCCCGACTGGTATTGTCCGGTGGCTCCACTAGCACCGTTGGTTCCGTCAGCTCTGCTGCCACGTCACCTTTACTGCTTGTCCTCTTAAACTACAAGAGCCCCTGTATCTAACTTTTGTATTAATATTATGGGCAGGTATTACCCTTAGGGTCATCTTTCATCTTTGTGAGTTTGAGGTCAATTGGTGCATCTGGAGAAGCGTCCATTAGATTTCTAAACTGAAAACTCTAATCCTGGAACCATAAATGCTAGAAACCTCTTGTTTAGTGCATTTTATAGAGCATGTCAAGCACAAGACTAGGGATGGTGTCTGTTTTTTTTTTTAGCCATGAATCGCACTTTCCAAATTTTCAAGCTCTGATATATATATATATACAATTGAACTTGGATAGGAAGTTCTATATTCTCATCCCTACTGCAACCTTGGATTTGAATTTTTACTTCTCCCCACAATTTTGTTATAAATTGAAATATTCTTTAAAAAATTGAGAACTCTTGTTTAATGCATTAAGTTTGTCAAGCAAAACACTGGAGGTGGACTCTCTTTTTTGTTTCTATAAGAATTCGCTTACTCCAGCTGGTGGCATAATACCCGGAGGCGGTATCAACTCTCTGATCCTGTAGTTTTTACCTTTTTTAAATGAACTGTGAAAGAAAAAACACCTCAGTATTTTTTTTTTTTTTTTTTTTTTTTTTTTTTTTTTTTTTTTTGCTGTTGTTAAGCGTAAGTGGTATACATTTCACAAACTTTGGACTAGATTTGTCAAAATCATTAACTTTAAACTATTTTTATCCATGGAATTTTCCAGTTTTTTTTTCAAAGTAATTATCAGTTTTTTTTAAATATGTTGTCCTAAAAATTACTTTCATAACATACAGTTAAAGGGATAATAACTCTTCGTTTTGGTCAAAAAATGAATTTTCCTGAAGTAAGCAACAATTTTCCCATACTTACCAATGGTTAATGAATCCATTTTTACATTCAAAGTTAGTCCCTGGTTTTTTTCTAAAAAGTTTGGTTTTTTGTTAAAATCTCTTAAGAGATTACAACAAAGTATAGCCATCAATGGAGCTCATGTGGTCTAAAGACAAGCTCAGATATCAGAATAATAGCTATAACTGCTGTTTTTGTGGTAAAACAGAATATATTATATTTCTATGAGTTATTCACAATGTTTTTATTGTGAAATATAGATCTCATACGAAGAGTTATTATCCCTTTAACTGATCAGCTTATCTTAGATTATTTCAGTTGCTAAGCTACAGTTGTACAAGTTTCACAAACATGAGAGTACATCTCACAGGGTTAATAACATTTAACTATTTTAATCTGGGGAATATAGCAGTTTTTTAAATGCAGTTGGCACTCTTCTGAAATATATATTGTTAAAAAATACACAGTCAATTACACATTCATCAGTTAATTACACAGTGAACTGATGAGCTTATCACATTTTTATTATTGTTGAGCAGCGTTTGTACAAGTATCAAAAATATGGGACTAGATTTGTCAAAATTATTAACGTTTAACGTTTTTAAGCCATGGAATTTGCCAGTTTTTTTTATGCAATTTTCAGTTTTCTGCAATATATTGTCCAAAAAAATTTTTTTCATCATAGACAATCAACTGATAAGCTTGTCTCAGATTTATACAGTTGTTAAGCTTCAGTTGTACAAATGTCACAAACATTGGACTTGATATGTCATTATTATTAATGTTTAACTGTTTTTATCCATGGATTTTGCCAGTCTTTTAAGTCTAGTTTTCACTTCTCAAAAATTCACTTCAATTACACACAGTCAACAGATAAGCTTACCTCAGTCATTATTAATGTGCTCTTTCTCTTAGACTGAAACACAGATGTAGGTTTAACGTTTAAATTTTCCCCACTTTCACTATACACAGTTTGGCATATTTTAATTGTGATTTAATAAGTATTTACATGGGCCTGTGTTTACTACATTATTTTAATATCTACAACACATGTATTTCTTTATTGAAAACAGGTTATCATGTTGCTGTGAAGCATTGGGTAACAAAACATAAACATTATACGGTATCAAACATTTTGTGCACTTCCATTTTAAATGGCTTCCTTAATTTACCCCCAGTACAGCGACAGTAGACTGTTTTCATGTCAGTGTTTCTACCATGTGTTATATATCTGTATGTTCACATGACAGCTTTTCTGCCTCATCAATGGTGTATAGTGTGTTTATCGTCCTCCTTAAGAAGTCCAAATAAACCGGCGTGACGGGAAAAGCACGTTATATACACCTGAGCATACACTGTAGATTCATGTGTGGACATACAAAGACGTAAATGTCATATTCAGCTACATGTAGTATGTTGATATCATAATGTGACAGGTACTGATTGCAACAGAGACGATCATATTTTCCTCCAGGTGGCGTTATAGTACTGCCCAGATTGTCAAACATGGCGAAAACTGTTCAGATAAAAGCAGTGGACCATTTTAGAATCGCCATTGACCTACATAATATTATTTCATTTTGGGTGTTTTCTTCTGGTTTCTTTTTGAAATATATTTAACACAAATGCGCTATATATATGCATTTTGATTTTAGTAAATTGTTAATCAAGTTTTGCTTGTCAGATAAGAGTGAGGGTTGGACAGAAAAGCTTTAGCCCCTCCCCCATAAAGCAAATTGAACCTACTCTCTGGGAAGAGATGTTACACCTTACGTGATCAGGGAGTGGATGCGAGGCGGTCTGGAAACTAAGTATACGAATATTTACGTTTCAGCCTATTCAGTATAACGTTTTAATGTATAAATGTTAGGGATTTAATGTTCACTTATTTGTAATTCATTTTATAAAATGTACTGTGACGCGTGCATGTATAAAAATGGTTTGGCTATTCCCCAGTGTTTCCTCCACAACATTTTGCTTCCTCCATAACTTCACCTTATCACGTCCTATGGAAATGAAAACTATTTAGGACTTCGTTAGTAGAAAAAGTATCGTTAGTTGAAGACGTACCAGGAGTATATTTACTAGAAGCAGACAAAAAAGGGGAAATGCTGTGGAATCTCCCATTTAAATTCCTATTTACTGACATGTAAATATTTGTAGTAAGCGGTTGGAGGTCGAAATAAAAAGAGCATAACAGACAGTAGGTATGCTGTATAAGTATTACACTTCCATTTCTAATTTCGGCACGATTTCACTAGTCCAGTTGTACTATTTCAGTCCGTTGAATATATAAGTTGAATTATAGCTACACTGTACAGATTTTTGTGTGATGGGAGCTTTAAATATTGTGGCTTCACTGGCCAACAATGTAAACCCTACAAGGCATAGGGGGCGAACTGATAGCGCAAAATACTGTTTCAAACAAATGTTAATCGTTCTGTTGATATCTTTAAAATAAAACAACTAGAAACATGACATGTTTAAGACTGCGTGGTCGTCAGATACAGGTTTGGTTTATTTCAGTAAAGATATCTGTCCCTTATGCCTTTCAACGTGCTCTATTCTCGTAAGACTTTCAAGTTTGCCGTCGTGGCCTTTGTTAAATGGTACTGCAATAATGATTACCCTCTCCCAGGGCCACAGATTGATTTTTCACTAGATACACGTTTTCAAAGATATGTTTCTAGTTAAATGATGGGAATTTTCTGCCCTGCATGCGTCAGAGAAAAGTGCACATGAATTCAGCGGCCCTGGGAGATTGTTGGTTATGATACACGCCACCAAGAAAGTTCGGAAACGTGAAATTGTTTTTCAATAATAATAATAAAAAAAAAAAAAGTAATTTGTTGGGAAAATCTGTGGAAATAAAGATAAACAAATGGTGGGTTCATTATCCAACAATATTTCGTTAAAATATTTACCGTAAAAATATTTACCGTTAAAATATTTGCCTAAAAACTAATAATGGTTATTTTGTAACTATTCAAAATAACAATGTTTCCGAACTTTTTAGGGCGAAAGTACCAGCAAGGTAACGAGTGGTGACTTGGCGTTACGTTGTCGTGCGAATAAAGTATGCACAAATATGGAAACTTTTGATCGTCGAGATCGTCATTTTTTTCATAAGACAAAAGTGAGTGTTTTGAAAGATCATTTGGAAGTTACAACGATTTGCTGATATATTTTTCTGACAGTAATTTCATGATATGTTCCCTTTTTCCATGTTTTATGCTATAGTAATAATAAATCATGTAAATATAGAAATAGTCACAAGTTATTGATCTTATTAGTCGGTGACGCACACATTTTGTGTGATAATTGATGAACTGCTTTATATATCCTTTTAATTACTGCCAATTTCTCAAATTTGATCTGGATTTTTTTTAATGCTTGTAGATATTGATAACACCAAACCATGAACGAGTAGTTAAGTTGACCGTTTATTGGTGAAATGTAATATATTTGTTGTATATGTTACGCCTTTGAGATATAACTTTTGTCTTATATGCATGTCTTACAGATATTCAAAGTGATTAAGTAGTGATTTAAGTGTTCTTAAACTTGGTAGTTTTACACTAAAATGCTTAAATATAATAAATACGTAGTTGTTTGGCACTGAATAAAGACTTTCCAAATATACAAAATGTCTTAGTTGTTTCTTTGACGGGTGCATTGCTCAGCGGCAGCCTGGGGTTGGGCTTCGACCTTGGCTTAAATTTCTAAAATTTCTTTAATGTATTGGGATTTTTATTAGAAGTTTACTTAGGTTACTACAATAATTTCATTGACTCAGTGGTACCCCTCGGGTTTGGGTTCGTTTCCTGGTTCGGGTACTTGGAAATCATTGAATACTTTTCAAGGGGCTTTACAGAAATTTCCCTTTGGTTACTATAAGAGGAAAGTCTTCCCGGGGAGGGTGGGTGGGAACAGTTAGAGGAGTAGGTAACGCGCTTGCCTCTGAGTCAAAAAGTCCCAAGTTCGAAACCTGGCGCTTCTGGGTCCCAGCAAATTACCTTTTGCAAAAAAATTCAAATAAGCAAGGTAAACTAATACAAGAGGCTCTATAGGTAAGACTACAGACTTGTGCACTGGAGAACGAGAGTTCGAATAGAGCTAAAGGGAACAGAAGGTGAAAAATGAAAGGGAATTCAACATACAAATATCTGTACATTATTTTCATTATTTATTGTTTCAACAAATTCCAAGTATATTCAACAAAGCTTTATACAAAACAAAATAAGTGAAATTACGTTTTTCTACGTTGACAACTATCATTATAATAGCATCTAATTTCTAAAAAAAAAATCTATAAATTATGCTTTTACAAAAAAAATACAAGAAGTCTACCAGATAGTAGACTAACTAACACATATGAAGGATTTTATGCACTTTGGAAATTGCCGCTCAAACAACAAATTCTATTTATTTATATAAAAGAGAATTTCGACATAATTCTTACCAAATCAAAATTCATATAAAAAATTGACCAGGACTGGTAGATAAATTGAAATTATATCGTACTTGTCAAATTTCGTTAAAAGTTAGCGTTAATAATTGATTACTAATTTCATTGAGGAGCAGAGTGTCCAATTTCAGTGGTGTGAATGATATCGAAATTCCAAAATACATATAAGTGTCTTCCCCTCACGTGCACTCGCACTCACGCACACCTTGTTCTAAGCCGTCGTGCTGATTCTCGCACAGAAAAAGGTAGACAAAAATAGTCATTTTTAAGAATCGAGTGTTTTACATTATTTTGTTTTCATTTCATTACATCCTAATATTGGTAGGTTAATGGCACGACTTTGAGCGAAAACTTAAATTTGCACAGCATGCGAATCAGGAACGGCATAAAGACATGGTTAATTTCCAAGCTTATTCTAGTCGAAGCAATTCAAGAAAAATATGCAAGCAAAGCTGAAAAGATTACGCAAAAAATAAATAAATAAATAAATGGTGACTTAAGATTCATTAATTCATAAATGCTAATACCCTTACTCTGGTCTCCGGTGTTCAGTGATCATGAAAACAATTGGCAGAAGTACCCCAAGACGTGCTGGGCTGGCATCTAATAAGACCTTTTCCTCTCAATCACCTCTCGGCTAAAGAAATATCAATCAATAAAGCACTTCGAACAAAGTTACTTTAACCCCCCCTCCCCAACTTTTTGAGACGGCTGAAGCAATCAATTTGAATTGCATGATGAATTTTCGAAATTAAAAATGTAAAGGTAATGATAAATGCCAGTCCTAGATAGATATTTTTATGCATATGAACAAAGAAGTTTTTCAGGAGAGCACTTACATTTCTGCTTTGCGATATTGGCAAAAAGTCGAACAACACACAAAGGAGCTCATGCAATGCTGATAAATTTGGGTGGCCCTAAGAAGAGGCAATTTTTATCACGTTGGTAACATGTATTCCCCTACTGCGAAAACGAACGCACAGTAATTTCGTGAAAATCCCTATTTCTCTCCTGGTTTCATTTTGTTAACATTGTTTTAGACCCCTCCCAGCACAGTACATGTGTATCTGTCACTGATCAGACAAAATATCAAAACACCGAAACCAAAGTAAGTTCATTCTTAACATGTGTCACAAACGTATGTCCGCAATTTAAAAAAGGATCGTTTCTTATACATGGGCAATTCTGCAATCACGTGGACAAATTTTATCATTTTCATAACGCTATAATTTCCAAAGCAATATAACTTGAAAGAACAGTGTTTGTAACTTATTTTAAATTAACAACTTGTTCTTTTCTCAAACTTAACGGTCACTGTATGAAACCGTTTGTCTCTCAAAAGTTTCATGTAATGAAGTTGAGATATTTTTCTTATCGGAATCTCAGAATTCAATTCAATTCAATTTAATTCAAAATAAATATTTAAAATATCTTCAAATGTACAGCTGAGTGGCTAACTGAAGATTTGCCCACAGACAATTTTTACCTTCAACTAGAAAATCAATAGTGCTCGCGCAGTACTCTACCTAAAAATCGAATAATAATAATAATAATAATAATAATAATAATATTTGATAACTAGCATTTTTGTTTTCATCCATCATTTCAGCAAAATACTTTTTGCATTAAAATTACTTTGTTAAAGGTGAACTACAAAAAGTACCGTATTTTTGTTTGAGAATTGATGGGCACTTACTTCCGACATAATAATAAATATACATAATAAATAAAATACCTTGAAACGATATGAGCGGATAGAGTGGTGTACTACGATTCGGAAATAAATCTATAATATATAACCAGCGACATGCAGGGTCGACGCCATCCATTTCTTTCTTTTTCTCTCATCAGAAGTTTCGTTAAAAATTCTTGCTGCGTGCAACAATTAATTTGATACACATTTTATGCAGAATCTTACTATCCAAGACAAAGATTACATTTCATATCAAATGTCTACCCTGCAAATAAACTACAAGAAAAACTTCAACAAGCGAGACAATTTTGGCATGGGCGCCGGCGATGTCCAACATGAATCTGATGTCTTTGATCGGCGATGCATCCAATTACCCGGTAAACAGAAGTTGGGAGCCACTGAAATAAACGAAGAAAATCACATTCACGACACATTTTGATGAAGCAGTATGTGTATATCTTTACAGCATGCTATTTTGGAACACATGAAATTATGTTAACAAAACACTATTGTGCCATTCCTATTCTTTTCTATCCTGTGCACACTGTTTAATGACAACACTTCTTTACGTAAGATGTCATATGAAAGGACCAGGTGCCCGGATTACGGAGATATTCACGGAAATGAAAGTCAGTGAATGAAAACATTTGGCAGATGGGTCCAATTAGTATAAAATTGACAGGATCTTAAAAAAGACATTATTTTGGCACTTTTTCACTGACCAAGCCAGGGTTTTCAGGGGGAGGGGGCGATACATTAGCTGGATTTTGTCTAGTTTCGTGCCATGCACAATTTTTGCGCTTTTGATTTGTTCTTGTTCTTGTTTTGATTTGTGGTTTTGTGAAGGAGACGGGATACCTCTTAAACTAGGGAAAGGAAACTGTACCCCCCCCCCCCCCCCCCACCCACCTGGCCCGTCGTTTCCAGGAATGCAGTGACACAATAGTTCAACATCTTATTAATGAATGTGCACTTGTCTGTATCAAGTTTACTTTTATAAACCAGATATTTTTGATACTATAAAAACAGGCCAGTGACCTCGCCAATAAAACAGTTAGGAGAATGTAGATACCTACCCAGTCGTCTTACTTGTTGAGGAATTGTTCAGACCTTTGGACAGCTGCAATAAGCCCCTCACTTCCTCATTGACAAGTGCATTCCTTCTCTGAAATTACAGAAAATAAACCATTCAAACTTTGAGCTGATTTTGAAATTCTAATGGAGAGTGTATTGGACATAAGTGTAATGTTCCCACAGCTATAAGGACTAAAATATCCCTGTTCGAAATGCATCATTTGGGCAAACATCGTCTACACAAAATACACAGCATTATCTTGTATCACCTATACAATACTACGGCAGCTTCCTGTCATTTTCTGTGCTAAATTTATGGCCTACATGTGGAAATTGCAGCAACGTACCAAGAACCTCTGTCTTCTCCATCTTCTACTGACCTTGGTCCTACCTGAACACCTCTCACCGAAATGCTCACCTGTATTACATAACAATGTACAGGGCACCCTCTTTTTGAACGCAAGTTTCGATTTAAACTTGTGTTTATTATTTGATATGGCACAAGGGGTCCTAATACCGGGATGGTGATTTTGGCTTTCTACCACCACAATGGCAAAAATAATAACATCTTATCAACCATTAAGTTTGATATCAAATTATTTGGCTATGTTTCACCCCCCCCCCCCCCAAAAAAAAGTCATCTCTACCGATTGTGTTAGAGAAGACAAGATGCGTTTTTTGTTTACCCGATTTGTATAGAAAGTTAAAATTAGTGACAGCGTTCATTAGGACCTAGAGTGAGTACAGCTTAGTTAACTAAAGCTGTCACAGCTAGGATTGACTTAACAGATGTGTTTTATAAAGTACATAAAAAAACTAATACTGACTCAGACTAGGTGTAAATGTTCTCACCTTCCTTGGGAGGATACAGCCCAGAGAGGGTACCATTGAAGGGTGGGTGATCACAATTCACGGGAAATAAAATTATCAATTCACAAAACACAGTAAATAAAACTTTATTCAGATTTCACTGAAAATGCGCGTCAAAAATCACGAATCACCGTGCAGAAATATAACGACTTTCTTTCACGAATAACGGAGAGTAAAAAGCCGCATGTACGAGTCACAGGAATGGGGTGCTTCACGCTAAATAAATTGAACGTTTCACGCATCTTGGGAAGTGAATAATGGCTTTCAAGGGTAAGGAAAATACCCAATGGAAGCCTCGTATGGGGCTGTGAAAACTAGCATACGAACAATACTGCCAAATGTTTCAATTACCTTTGCATCGAAACTTCAGCTACAACTACCTACTCTTAGAAAATCACTTTTACAAAGTTGAAGATATTACCCCCTCCCCCATGCACCAAATTAAACAACCAGTCCAGACGCCTGAAAAACGCATGTTCTCAGTCTTTACCAGTATTTCAGAGTAAGGACGTATTTTCTGAAAGGGAACTTTCAAAATTTATATGATCAAATTACATGTTTTTATGGAGCTTAGTATATATTTGGGCGCAAATGTCTCCGTATGTTTATTTTTCACACAGCACAAGTCTTACTGAAGAATGAAGTAACATTTGAGAGCTAGCAACGCTGTCAAGGTTTGTACGGTAATCCGTATCAAAATTCAAGGTCGCGGGGTAAATATAATGCTTTTTATAATAAATAACAAAGCTAAGTTTTTATTTATTTATTTATAAAAAATAGTTATTGAGGATAAATTAATTTTTTGTCTTCCCCATGGCCCTCAGGTAATGATCATAGATGTTTAATTACAAGAAATAATTTTAATTGATTAAAAATGAATAAGGTGCCACCATTAGATAGGTGGTATTTTCAAAAGCAGACTCTAGTCTAATTATTCTATCGGCACGTGCATTTATCGGTAAATGGGTTTATAGGTACGGCGACATAGAAGTATCGGGTCCCGTTATCTGTCAAGACGTATCTGTCAAGACGTATCTGTCAAGACGTACCTATCAGGACTGGTATAGTTAATAGAGCTGCATGGAAAAATGTACTTTGCTTTCTACTAACTAAAGGTAACAAAAGTGTTGTGATAGACAGGTGCCAATCAAACTCATACGCTTTAATTTTGACGGAAGCTGCCAAAAGCACACGACTTTGATTGACAGTTTTATAAACAAACGTCAATCACAATCATTACGTTGTTGATAACTACAGTTGTCGATCATGCAAAGTTCCAGCTTCCTTCACCATTTGATTGACAACGTGCCAATTAAATCATTGAGTTTTGGCAGATCCCATCAAGGAATAACTGCTTGATTGACGGGTTATATAAACAAACGTCAATTATGATAGGGACAAGCAGACGCAGAGACAAAAAAATCTGAGGTTTTGGTCGTCTTAATCCATCCCTTAAGGTGAAATTATGAAAATTCCCATTTCTAAAGCTCAGTTTTTACCCATTATTTTATCTTATTTGTTATTTTTTCCGTACCATGTTGTTTGCTGTGCGTGGGAAGTTGCGTGCGTACCTCACATCGCTCGACCGTTCAGCAATTTCTCTCCTACAAAGTTGCCTAGTTTTTTTCAGTCTTATCACTGGTGCATACATTCAAATTATCGGCATATATAAGAAATGGCAGTAAATAAAATGTACTTTATAAAGTTTTTAATCTTTTCAAACTTAGTAAGTACTGTTAAAATTAATTATTGAAAATTGTTCTTTATTACTTTCATTAACATGACTTTATTCTTTTTCCTGTCACAAGAAACTCAAGAATACATCTGTAACGGTCTAGTTTGTTCCTGTTATTTGAAAGCATTTCCTCTCAGGAAATATAATCTTTCTTCCTTTTTTTTGAAAATCTTTAAAAAATTAAAAGAAGTTTCACTATGCATTCATTCCGGAATTTCTTCAAGTAATGTTGTCTTGAAGATGCCACCTAGCTCCACCACCCCATATTTTCCTCCCTATTGTGTCTTTCTACACTGAGCGGGAGTGGAGGGGTGATGTTTCCACATTCCTTTGTACATGGTATTCAATACTGACAAAATTAATTCTTGAAAAGTGTTCTTATTATTTACACCTACATCTGTACATGGCTTCATTCTTTGTTTTTTTTTTTCTGTCACAAGGGGCAGTCTTTCAAGAATATCTGTAACAGTTTGTTCCTGTTATTTGCAAACATTATCCCCTAGGAAATATAATCGTTCTTCCTCTTTTTACAAAATCTGTAAATTTTTATGAAAGAAATTGTTGAGAACAGAGAATTCTGAGAAGTTCTTATGTACTGTAGCTGCTGTCATGGTACCCTCTACCAGTCGACAGATTGTTTTTTCACAGATACTCGCAGATGTCTCTAGATAAATAGTCATGTTATAGTGAGAAATGACGACAACAGTCTGGAGCTTTCTAATGTTTATTCATCGACTCTCTTTTTCACATAATCTACAAATATTTATATTCTATTTTCTTAAAGAATTTTGCATTCTCATATTACAAAACGCTATTCAATATTTCCTAATTTAATAATTTCAGTGAGACTTGTTTTAAATTTAAAATATTTAAAAAATTTTCCGAATTACTCATGCTTGGACCTTATCCATCTCGAGAAATTGTGGGGGGGGGGGGGGTCAGGACCCATCTGACCCCCCCCCCCTAAATCCGCCACTGTTCTTAGACAGCATTTTTACTTGAAATCTATTATATTTTTTCCATATTATTTCAGATATAATAATAATAATACAATAAATAGATATGTGCCTGGCACTTTAGATCAATCGAGTGTAACTCATTATATAAGATATTAATTACATTAAGAAGAGTTCATTGCACTCGAGGCAAACGCGGCCACAAAAAAGCTATATTCGGCTGAGTGGGCGACTGAGTCGGATTCAAATAAAAGATATCAGTGAATTAGTAGCGTTGTCTTGAGTTGTTCTCTGCACAGTAAATATCAAGATAACCAATAGTTTTCCGTACCTAGGGTTATTATTAAATCACAATGGAAAGTTCCTCACCACACAGAAAGCCATAGCTGATCAGGGAAGTAAGGCCATTTTGTTAGTAAAAATATCAGTAGAGACGTACTCTCAAATGTAGAAACTGAACTTTTTCTCTTTGATGCATATGTTTTACCGAACCTGAACTATGGAAGCGAAGTCTGGGGATTTCGTAAATCGTCAGTTATACATGTACATCTGCAATATTGTTAATTGATCTTGGGAGTAAAACCCTCTTTACACTGGACAGCGACCATGAAACTTGCCAGGTTGCCGTTGGACGCTCAAAGCACACACTGTGATCGCTTACATCGCACACAGAACGTTCAAGCATCGTCTATCGGTCTAGCAGGAGGCAGAAAGTTCTTAGAATGATAGCCACCACACACCGATAAAGGTACAGAGTGCGTTATGAAGGGTTCGTAATGAACCCTTGAACCCTGTAGGTTGTGCAGGGGACGCACAGGGTAGGCAGGCGGGTAGCCCAGTGGACGCACAGGTCGCTCGCTGTTTTACCAGTAAAACCTACATTCGGTCGTTCAAAGAAGGCACACAGGGACGAAGAAGCATTTACACTGGGACACGATTTAATTGCTTTGGCGACAATTGAGCTTCTTGACCACATTATTAATTGTAGAAGGGACGTAGAAATGACGCCGTCCACTGTAAAGCCTAGGTCCCTACTGCGTTTTGGACGCACGGTTTTTTGGATCCTTGCGCCCGGCTAGGACGTACCTAGATCGCACGTAGCGGCTGTTGATCATGTAGAAAAGTTTGCGTCCTCCAAAAGTCGCACGATGGACGTGCTCCTCACGCACGAACTCCCACGTTTTCCCCAATTTTTGGCCGTTGACCACACGTAGCAGCCCGTACGTTCGGTTGGGGCCTAGGCTTTACTTGATTTCTTCCCTGCGATCTAGCTACGTCCTAGACGGACGCAAGGAACCTAAAAACCGTGCGTCCAAAACGTAGTTGGGACCTAGACTTTAAGGGGACTTAATTTTAAGTAACAGGGTTGTGCCGTCTGCTGTTTATAATAAATTAAGGCAATTCTCACTAAAATACTACAGAATGATTAGCATTGTATTGTATTTGGTTATTTAGAACTTTATTTTCAGAGGGATCTATGACAATCTACCACTGCCATGCAATAAGTTTGCCATGTTTGAGTGTAGGGAATTATCACTAAGGGGGTTTTCAAATGTTATTCGAGGTTAAGCATTATAACGCAAGCGAAGGACATATTTTGCTTGCACGAAGTGAATTATTTATTTGATTTTTCAATCAACAACCAATGACTTTCATTGTGCGAACTCGCTGAACAAGCAGCAGGTAATATGATACAAAAACAGTACCAGTGGGGTTTTACGCTTTTTGAAAAAAAAAACTACTTGGAAAAAATTTCACTATTAATAAATTTAAATGATAAATGTCAGTTGGTCCCGTATATAACTGATAATAACGCATGAACAATTCTTGTTGTTCCGTGATCGAACCATATCACATTGCAGCAAGCCGCCAATAAACTAGCAGCGTTTCTTCCTTAATATATATATTATGACGAATTAATAATCAGAATAATTCCTAATTTTGACTACCATTAATTTCTCAGGATTAAAATGGCATGTGTAGAACATATTCAAAATATCAATGGTCTTCTTCGTCGCATTCTTTGTAAAGTAAAGTTGATATTTGAAACCTTTCTGGTCATTTTAATCAGTTGTTGTTCTTTTTTTGTCACAATTTTATTATCTTGAAGCACCGTAATAATAAAAACATTCATTTCATTTCCAAATAATTTTTTCTAGTTTTCTTGGATCTGTGCATCTAACATTCATATGTCAAAATCAAAGCCGGTACAGATCAGATATCCCATGTATCGTCATCAGCACTTACGGCTTTAGTTCATGCATCTAAAAGCATTGTTTATAATATCTAAGAAAATAAAACAATGTCTAAGTGAATGCCTGATTGCTAAATGCATGTCTCCCAGGTGGAAATGAAGTCTCGTTCTCATTATCCGCCGAGGCATTAATGTCCTCAATGTCGCCGATGTCTCCTTCAGTGACGTAATTGTTTGCCTTGATAAATGTCATCTGGTGTGTGTACGTCATGGGGGACGACCTACGGGGGTGCTCTGGCATTGAGCTGACTTTATTATATTTCTGTCCCCAGACACAGCGATAGGCAATAACAGCAATAAGGCACAGTGCCACCACTCCACCCACTGCGCCTGCGCCGGCCTTGAAGCCCACCGTCTGGTACCATGGTTCTTGTGGGGACTTTACCACAGTGGCTGAAATAAAGGGAATATAATTTGTTTCATTTACTTGCGGTTTACTTTTTCTGTACATCATCCTCGGTTCACCTTCTTTATTTTTTTTTCATTTTTTGGGGGTTATTTTACTTTTTTCTTAGCTTGGCGTGTCCCCAAATAGGTTATTTGTAAATATACATGAATATGTTCAGAAAACATACAGGTATTGCACGCATAACTAAGGAATTAGTAATACGTGCAAAACGTATTTGAAAAACGTATTATTATAAAATTACCCTATTAGCCTATACATCACCGGGTGTGGAAATTACTAACTTCTTATCAGGTGTTTGTGTTCGTTTAGATAAAAGCGGGATTCAGTTCATACGTGTTAACTTGGTCATTGTTTTGAGCTACTGTAACATACCTTGTGTTGTCGTCGTCTTCGGCGTTGGTACTGTCCCACTATTTGTCACTTTACCAGCGGTGCCCGTGGTTGAAGAACTCCCAAGGGTCGTGGAAACGGATGCTACGGTGCTAGTCGTAGGGGTCACAACGACTGTATCATTTTGCCCCTCAACTAGGTGTCCGTAGACAGAAATAACAACAGGCAATTTGGCGGACTTTGGTGGTTCTCCTCCATCCTCCGCCAAAATGGTAAGGTCATATCGATACTGGACTGGGTACCGGACGACAATCAGCTCTCCGGTGGCTTCATTGACAGCAAATACAGCATCAGGGTTGCTTTCGTTGGTTATAAAGTGTCGAACCGTTCCGTACGACCCACTGTCTTTGTCTGTGGCCAGGAACCGTCCTACCGTGCGTCCTAGCTCGCCGCTGGCATTCACTGGAATATCTGGGAAACCAAACAACTGAAAAACTGGCGCGTTATCGTTGACGTCTTGGACAATGATGGCGACCTTGGTAGCAGCACTCTTGGGCGGTACGCCCTTGTCAGATGCCACTACTGTCATAATGAACTCCTGCGGAAGAGTGTCGTAGTCCAGTTTGGCTACCACTGATAACTGTCCCTCACTGTCCATGTTGAAGAACCGCTCCGCTCCGTTGCTTCCAGAGAAAGTATACTCTAGTTGGCCATTTCGCCCTGTATCAAAGTCTGTCGCGTTAATCATGGTAATGTTCTCTTGAAACACGATAATAGTCCCTGGTGGGGCATTTTCCGGCACAGTGCCATTGTACCAGTTGTATGCAAACACTGGGCTGTGATAGTTAGAACCAATTCTAATAGAACAGTCGACGCCGTCGTATTCATCTAGACACTCACACTGGTTAGGTGAGACGCAACTTCCATTACCAGAGCAGTTGGCCACATCACTGCAGACGGGCTCGTCACAGCGTTCACCCAGCCAGCCGGGAGAACACAAGCACGTGTCCAAAGATACACACTGTCCATTGCCTGCATAGAGGAAAGATAAACACAAGTATGTCACATAGCGTAATAGGGAGAGGAACAAATGCAATCGTTGCGGATGTAACACATAAGACTTACGACTTTGTTTTAAACTAGTTTATTCCGCACTAAGGCAATGCAATCGTGTGCAAACACCCAATGAACGCATTACTGGCAGTTATCTGCTGGTCAAGTGGATGTTTTAACGCTTTCTCTTTGAAAATAAGCAGGTAAGTCGCACAGATAGAATAAATATACAATAATGTTTTATGACATTTATTCAGGCAAAGAGTGTTTACCAGAGCAGTATCCAAGAGCTTCACATGAGAAATTAGAGCAGTCATTTCCCCCGAAGCCTGGGTCACAGTTACAGAGGTTGGGCTCCAAACACGCACCGTGTCCTGAACAGTTGTTTACGGCAGAACATGAGACGGTGTCACACGTGTCGCCACGGTAGCCCTCAAAACACCTGTTACAAATATCATTTTAGAAGGGAGAAAATAAAATCATAAATACATTTACTGTTTCCCCCCCCCCCTCTGAAATTCTCTAAATTTGTCATACGGCCAGTTGTAAAAATTATAATAACAATTTTAATATCATCTTATTCTAAGTGTCACAAAGAGACCCAGCCCATACTTTGATCTTACATATATTTTAAAAACAGTTGTTACGTGTCGATTTAATAGACAATGGCTGTGGGATTTCTGTTATTATGATATATATATATAACCAAACGCCTGCCACCTCTAAATGAAGGTAACGAAAAGTACCATACCTGCACATAACAGCCGTATCATTCCCTTCTAAGGCAGCGCATATACCGTGGTCATTACAGCCATTTAACGATGTGCAATTTTTCACTGCGGTACAGTTTTCACCATGGTAACCGTCATAACACGTGCAGGTGTGAGGTGACGTACACACCCCGTGTAGGGAGCAGTCATTATTTGAAGAACAGTCTGGCAGAGCGCAGCTGTCACCTTGCCAACCATTGTCACAACTGCATACGTCGTATCCTTTACACTGACCGTGGCCTGGAAAGGTACATGCTTCAACATTCTTATAATTGAACTACTGACCGCATAACAGTTATATACACAGTGTATACTGGCATATCGTATAGTACTGCTTTATTCTATCGCATATTGTTACATGTCGAATTATACAAAAACGTTTTGTATTTCTATTTTTGTGTACTTTCTCAAATTCATCCCCTTTTTCACGTAAAAACGTTTTGTATTTCTATTTTTGTGTACTTTCTCAAATTCATCCCCTTTTTCACGTAAAAACAATCGTAAAAATCTCTCCTATGAACAACACACCTGAGCACGCCGCCAGACGTTCACAAGAAAACTCTGTGCAATTTGGCCCCGCCCATCCGCTGTCACATTTGCATACGTCAAAGTCCACGCAGACCCCGTGACCGGAGCAGTCAGACACGTTGAAACAAGTTGCAACGATGCTACAGTCACTACCTGAATATACAGAATTGAAGACGTGCATAAATAAGTGTTCGTGCTTTTTTGCCACAGAAACTTGGTACATGAATTTATATACAGGTAAGGTGCATTCCAAATAAACAATTTTTTACTTAGATCGATCCAACTGCCATCCAACTCGGGTGATTAACTTCAGTGCACGCTCGGCTTCTGGAAGATTTTGCCCTTTGCCTTGAAAACACACTGTGAAATTTATGCAGTTTTCCACACAATTCCACATTGTGTAGTCATAGTTAATCAACATGTTATTATCTAATTTGCGTCTGTCCTGTATACATAAATGTTATTTTCTGTAGAGGCCCATAGGTAGGCCTGTGCTTGAGACAGATGCATATCACCTGTTAATATTGCACAACGATTAGTATGTAAATAAGTAGCAGCCACATGTACACATAGATTCCCTGTAGATAATCTGTATATAACTTGAAGCCTGTACATAATAAAGACACTTTTTTGATCTGAGACTGAAGATGTGAGGTTGTTCTGTTATGCTTCTCTGTGCACGTAAAATGAAAGACTGAGTCGAATCTGGAGTCATGTCGGAGCCCATAGATTAGTTAATTCGTTAATGGAAATTGATACACTGAAATTCAGTACAGTTATAAATTAAAGTTAATGTCATTTTAGACGGTTCACAACAACACGAAAGTTAATCCTTATTGTAACGCATACCCACAAATCCTGGTAGACACCAACACCTGTTGGTCCTGTAACACACGCCGTGGTACTCAATACATACCCACAAATCCTGGTAGACAGCGACACCTGTTGGTCTTGTAACACACACCGTGATCCTCGTCAGTGCAGTTATTAACATACAGACACGTTGCTGGAATAGAGTATGGCGTTGATGTTAATAGTACATTTTAAGAAAACTTATGTATTGTGAGGTATGGCACATTATGATATGCATCACACCTATTCCTCTTCTATACACTTACTCATATTATAGCGTTACTGATGCGATGCTTTGAAGCTTTCTATCAAACACAATATTATTGAAATAAAATACATCATAATGATTAAATTAATTCAACTAGACATAACTTCTTGTTTCTTGATGCGTTTTACAAGTCTCTTCCTGACCAAAGAAGACTTGAAATCGTGACTGCGATACATTTGTTTATTAACAAGACTGATGCTGGTTAGGCCACAACCGTCAGAGGAATGTTTGGTGGTGAGGCGTAGCGAGCGAAAGGAGGATAAATACTATACAGTACACAACTGTAACTATCATACACAATAGAGTGCTCCAGAAGAGCAAACCAGTGCATACAGTAAACGGGTGATTTGTAAGTTACCTATAGTTACCTTTCTGGTCACAGGCTGTCCCTTCCCAGCCCACAGTACACACACAGAAACCGCTGTCACACACACCATTGACGCAGGCACCACAGGAACCTGTATGAACCGGAGTGATATTGGCGTTAGTATTGCCATTTGTATTATAATTCAAACCATATCTATATTTATATAAATTATTATTATTATTATTATTATTATTATTATTATTGCACAGAGCAGTGGATGTCGCAGTTTCATAAGGTACATGTTTAGAAACAAAGTGGAAAAGAAAAAGTGGAAAAAAGATCTAAATAGACATTGAATATCTTTTTGCTAAGATATATGTCAACTCCACCTTTGTATATCTCCTTGTAGTGCGTTGTCCAAAGTGACATGTTACATGTACCTACCTATAGAGCAGTCGGTTCCAGTCCAGCCGTCGTTACATTGACAAGTGCTGTTCACACACCTCCCTTTACCATTACACTGACCAGGACAACCTGGCAATAACGTTATATTATGAGGCTACAGACACAGATGTGGTTGTATAAGCATGCAGGTATGCATATATTATTGTTAATACTTCTAGCAAAGCAGATTAATTAAGCAGTTAAAATAACACAAAATAAAACGGAGATTTGAAAATAAGATAAAGAATGCTAACGCATGCGCACATACACTTTTATTTATGATTTTATAATATCCATTAATATTCTCAGTTTTATCAATCAGTTATTATATCTGGTTGTGCCACTGTGTATATATATATATATATATATATATATATATATATATATATATATTCATTTTTCCAACTCTCTACGTGCTACCAGACTGTGAAACTGCACATGTACAAAGTATGTTAGCGTTTTAATACGGAATATTTATTAATTTTTATTTAAGCCAGGCAGATAAGGCAAGGAGTGGTGTTAGAAATTCTATATGTATATTAATACTCACTTAATTCGTATGTTTCTTGGTTGGAGAAAGTGATATCTTTCGTGACCACGATGTCATAGACACACTCCTGCAGTAACACGCTCTCCAGTCCTTTCCCCTGACATACCGTCTCTGCAGCCTGGATATTGGGGTAATGACGGTGTGGCATTATAGAGGTTGCAAATGTTAATGTCACCCACTCGGGCTCATCCCATCTTTACACCTCACCGACTATGCTACTAATTTTGATAATCCAATCATTTGGAATTACCACATGTATCTGTTTTCCTTGAATGTACTGGGGTATTTGGAAATAACTTCAAGAGCTTTCTAAAACTATGCGGTAATGTAAAGCACAAGTGAAGCAATTACAACAATATGTGTCCGAGACAACACTACTTTATCAGAAAATAAATCAGATAATAAGTCTTCTTGAAACAGAGCGGTTTCATATTAAGTATCTAATCAGATTGTTTACCATACGTTAACAGCATAATTCTGTAATGATCTACCATGGTGACATTGCGTATTTGTGGTGGACACAGTCATATTGACCGCAATGACTAAGCGTTACATACAAGTAAGAGGTCACTGACCTTCATCTCAGCCTGTGACACGTTCACGGGACCGTAGACCGGATTGTATAGGCTGGGGTCAGTGTAGGACGGGTCCATGACGTCATCAGCGTGGAAGTTTGAACTGTCCCAGGACCAACTTCCGTATAATCCAGAACCAGAAAATGAAGTACTAATTCTCCCTGTGGTGATAACGACAAATGTTTAAAATGTTTTCAAAGGAGCAAATGGTTGAATATTCTTTCTAAACACTCTAAAGAATATTACATATTAATTACAAGCCTATATACAGTCTACAAACCATATGGTGTTTCATCTCCATACTCTGAATTTCAAGAATAAATATGTAATCAAGCTCATCAGTACATTGATCATTCTCTCTAATAGTTGCTGAATTATTTTTGCCTTATGACTCACATGACTCGACAAATTCCACTGCCTTGTCCTTGGTGACCACGGTGCCATTGGCCATGGTGAAATCGTTGTCCTGGTTATCGTCCATCAGCCCGCACAGTCCAGACGTCTGCCCCTTAAAACTGGCAGTTAGACCAGAACGTACGTTAAGGAAGAGACGCCCCATCACCGGACTGAACCGGACGTCTACTGTGACAGATACACCTAAGGGGAAATAAAGCGTTGACATAATCCGTGCAAATAACCACAGGCGTGAGGAAAGGAACGGGGTAACTATTCAGATAATGGAAAAAAAATTAATGGGACTTTGCTCTGCCGCTCCATATATAGCGGAACACATACCAGTTATCAACTCATAGTCTATATCACATCCAGTGGCTATCGTGCATGAGGATATTTTCTTCAAATTACACGCCTTAGGGTGAAATAACATAAATATAACAGTATACATACCGGTGTCATACTGGATTGCAATCATCATCACGGCACCAGTGGCGTTGTTCCTGACTTTAGCAATGTCTACAATGACGGTGTCGTTGTTAAGCGTCAATCTGGTGTTGTTTTTGGTTACGCTCTGGACTAGCCCGTCAATTCTGAGTAAAAAAGAATTGCAATCTAAACGTATTTGTGTTTATATGCCAGATATACAGGTTCTTCCTATATTACCGAGAGTTACATGGGACATGCAGTAAGACGTCTGCAATGATATCTCATTAATATCTTTTAAAAAATAATACATCCATTCGTTTCATTGACCATGTGATTGATAAAACAAGTGCAACCATCATGCTGTTTCTTAGATCCAAAGTTTGATAGAATATTTCCCCATTTTTATGTCATATTATTTAAGGCAATATTACTAGTAGACTTTCTACACTCCCAATTCACCTTAAAGTTGGAAGGGTGGTCTCAGTAGCATTGGCCGGTGTAGTAATGGTGGCCACACTGTGGCCGACCTTGACCGCGGCGGCACCGACCAGTGACGCTTGTTTATAGCCGAAGAACCTGACTTGTACGCCAAAGTCGTTAGCTGTACTCATACAGTCCCAGAACTCTCCGATACCATGGTAGTCGTAGGGTATACCTTAGGAAACAACGAATTATTGCAGTAAGTTATACCATTACTCTAGCAAACATGGTGCACAACGGTTATTTCATTTCACGGTGATTGCTTTCCTTTGTTTTTCGAGACGGTATGATTAGGCCAGGAAATAAACACCGATGCATACTAAATCGCCGAAGAATTGCAAAGAAAAATGATATTAATACTCTTAAATATACACGTATGTTACACATGTGATTCGAAGAGCTGAAGTACATTACGCCTTTCCAAACATTTTGAAAAACATTTTGAAAAACAGATAAAGTGAGTTAAATTCGATGAGAAATGTTGACGATGTTCACCCACCATCTGCTGTCTGTAAGTGAGGATCACCTCCAACGTTTCTGGGTACTCTGACATTACAACAGACGCCGGCCCAGAATCGGGAACACACACACCTGGAGCTACAGAAGTACGACTGAGGGGTGCAAACACCATTGCCGAAACATTCTGAAACACAATAGGGGTGTTAGTAATGTAAAGGTCCTATCAACGACTGTTTGTATGAATTCAGCGGCTAGTTTATAGAACATTTAGCACACATAAGACACAACCAAATAATGAAGTTGATATATAATGATAAGTAATTTAAAGGAAAAACATTTGTAAAAAATAACAAATTGAAAATAAATGTCTGTTTTGCTGCGTAAATTCAAGCCAGCCTATGGTGCATTTACACTTAAATTTGGTGCGATTCACCTTGCAACCCGTTGTCCGTCTGTAAACTGCATGGCTCACAGTCCGGCTGGCCACATTGCTCTCCACGTCGACCTCGTACACAGGCAGGGTACAGTCCACACTGGGTCTTCTCACGACAAACACAGCGACAGTCTTCCCACACGGGCTCGTAGGCAGAGTCACACACCGGGCAGCTGTAGAAGCGAAAAAAGTCATTCAAATCAGATGACTTCAATATTTCAGAAACTTATAGCACGTAACTGTAAATAGTTCCCTCATTACAAGCATATTGGATAAATTACAGAATATAACAGGTGTCCACGTTTACCAATATAAGTATATACCTGTCTGTGCTTCTACGTGGGGTGCAGTATACTCACATATCATTCGGACAGTAACACGTTCCGTCACTAGTTATAAACGAGTTCTGGCAGTTTTTACATTCACATGAACAATGACAGCCACCATCAGGTTTAACGATACCATAACCGCCATTTGGACACTCACAGCCACACTAGAAATATACACATTGGTATAATGGACAGAAATATAATAACAGAAAAATATGGTCTCAAGATCGATTGATATACGGATGTCAAAAGCATTAAGTCAGTTAAAGTTGTACACAAAAATTCACTAAAATATCAACGTTTTGCCTTGGTTGCATTATTTTAAAACATAATCAAAGTGATAACAATGATGTCTGGATTGTACTGCGTATAGAAATCATTCGATTCAACCATAATCTTAAAAATTCTTTACTTAAAACCTTCATGAAAATTTACACAAATACACCATATTTTATTTTGTGAATGTTTACATGTTCCGCACCTCACACGTGCCGTCTGCGTTCATCTCCCGTGGCCAACCGTCCGCACAGTGACATGGACACGAAGGCTGAGAAGGGTCATCAGTGATCATCTTTTTAGTTTTACCATCCGGGCACTTGTCACACTGGCAACTGTGGTTATGCTGTCAATCATAACCAAATATTAACAAATGGTTCCATATCTTAATATGGAAATAAACACTTGTGACTTTCATATTTATATTACAAAAATTTGCCATCAACTTACATCTGTAAATGTTTTATTTGGTTGCTTTCAGCCATGAAGTTTGATCACTCATGTTTTGATGTTGAAAGACTAATGGGACTTACAAACGTATGAAGCAATAGAAAATGTCCTGCAACACATAAACTTATTAGTACCAGGATTGTTAGGACAATAAAACACAAATGACACAAATCACCTCAATACTACTGCTTCCATCAGGACATAGGCAGGTACTGGGTCCAACAGGGCACGTGCTAGCTACGGTAGCTGGACTACAGTGCCTGTAATGTCGATTAAAATGTATTTCTCAATGATCACCATTCAATGCCCTTAATTAATGTACCTAAATTTTGAAAAATAAAGACACACTTTAAGTTCTTATGAATTGTTAAGCTGACGTTCTTAGTTAATTTTTCTATAAGTGTATGGTAATGCACCTTGGTATTGAAACACCTAACTGTTGGCGCTAGATCTGAAATACGTGATACACACATCGGATACGAAGATGTCAAACACAACGGTTCACACACTTACGCAGAAACTTTTACAGAATCAGGAACAAGCACATATTCTTCAAGGCTTGTGAAAATCGAATATGCCTCTTCTAAACGAAGAAACCCAGCGTCTTTTCTGTACCCCGGCCCCGCTTTGTGGACCACAAGGTGCACGCCCTCACGCCCGGAACAGATCTTAGAACACGTGATAATGTCCAAACTGTCCGTGATAGGGGCTGTAGTCGTGTATGTGACAGTCTCAGAATGGCTGACAACACCGGGGTCTGAAACGACAATGACATGTTTCCTGCACTCCAAACCCAAATAAGCTCCGTGTATTGTATTCACACACTCATGTACGTACATGCACACCACCTACATTTGTCTTCTAGACTACTATTCTGCAATAGACTAATCAAGCAGCCATCGCTTAAGAGTCCTTAACATGCGTATAGTCGTTTCTGAAAGGATAATGCTAACGAAATTTTTACAATACTACACACCAGTTCCAGCAACAAATTTATAAAACAACGTAAACAAATGTGCCAAGGCATAGGTGTTCGGCCGTGCTACATGTGTACATACACGTAGGTTCTGTTGGTGTTCTATGCCCTGTTTGCTGATGGCTTCATTATGCAGTCCCACCATGTGTACGTCGAAGCACCCGCCTTACAGACATCAATATTACCAGGGGACATAAAGTGATATGCAGAGACATGTGACAGCCGTATTGGAACACTAGGACTCTGGAGTAGGACTTACCTATCAAATTCTCTAGAAAACGGAGAACGAGCGAAGGGTTGACGAGACCGTAAAGTATGGTATCCGAGGCACTGGGGAACTGCACGTGCAACGCAGGTTCTATGGCAACGTTTAGATGAACATTGCCCATGTCATCTGTGTGATCTACGTCATGTGTCACGTCAGTCACCTGGAAAAACAGATGCTTCAATTCAATTGTAGCTGCAATTGCTCTGCTCCCACTAAATAATCAACTCATCAGGTTGTCTGTATTCAACAGAAACAGTAATTTCCAGAAGACAATTTAATATCTGAAAGCCATAATCACAACTATATTCAGAATTAAATTGGAATTTATTGTCTTTTAAATATGTACTCCTTACATGTTAATTATTTGATAACCTGTATGAATATCTACTATAAATGATTTTATAAATAGATCACAGAAACACCGTTTAAATATTGCACTTCCTAGAACAATGAAAATAGCAATGGTACAATGGTTAAACTGAATAGACAAATAATGTGAGTAGACCGTTCACTACGAACATAAATAATAGAACCATACATTGACACCTTACATTAAAAGTGGGTGCCTTTGGATAGACTGGCAGCAAGTAATGATGCGGGGGGGGGGGGATTCTTTCTTTTTTCGCTAAGAACAGATTCTGGTTGAAATGTAGTAAACCGAAAGTTTCAAATAAGTTGCAATTAAAATAATAATAATATCAATACCCAGCGAACTGAAACTTACAGCAGCTCTGGGAAAATGCTCCCCGCCGGCTCCATATCTCCAAGTTGCACCGAGAGTTTGCTGCACTTGTCCTCGGGAATGATGTCGCAATATGCCGGTACCCTGAAATTTGGGCGAGTTCCAGGATTAAAGAACACACACACATCCACATAGGCAGCTGGGGATTGCAGGAACAACAGAACACTATGGCTTCAATGTGGGTGGTCGGGTATTATAATGGGTCCGATTTATATGTGTTATAAACTGCGAACATAAGGCGAAGGACGAAGGCGAAGGACGATAGCGAAGGACCCCCGTCTCCCTCTCAAACAGGCGACCTCAACAGACCACCGGTACAGTTAAACCGTTTTTGGTCGGTATTACTGCTTCCCACTTACCTGGGACGCTGCCGTAAAACTGTACTTCATGTTGAGGAGAGCGATATTAAGAGGCAAGCAGACGTCTTGTGAGATAGCCAAGCAGTGCACGCCAAGAGATGTACGTTTAGATACAAGATAATGATCTTCGTTGACTTCGATGTAGCTGTAAATAAAAGAAACGCACAAGTTTAAAACAGCATACAGATTACCTAAGTATAGTTAAACATACACCGTATGTAGGAATTGTAAAATGGCCAAACTGTGATATTTCCTTAATGGGCAGCCAAAGCTTGTAGCAAGTACGTATTCCTTGCTTGTAGTGATTACAATAATGGTTGCAAACAATGAAATTAAAAAAAACAACAAGCCAAGACTTCTACTCAACAATCTACAGCTTCATCGTATGCACATTACGTTGTCTACGTTAAAAAAGTGAATCACTGGACCATCCACACCTGACCAATGCCTCATAACTGTTGTTCATATTGTAGTCAATGGTTGCATCCAGTCGGATCCCTATCTTCTGTGCTTTGGGAACAGTGGACTGTAGATGAAGCTGCAGTCCTGCTGTCACCACTATATTCATGTCAACTGACAGCTGCTTTCTTAACGCTGAAGTTGTCTATATACAAAGGTAAATGTTCGTCTTATACACTGCGATATACTTAAGGGGAAAAGGGTCTTGTTCAAAGCGAAGGGGGATGGAGTACATGCAAAGCAAAGGGGCGAGGGGGAGTACCGCGTGCATTCATGTATTCCAGAGTATGTTTCGTGTGTATAAGTACTAAGTACGCAGCCTCAACACATTATATAATAAAATTGCTGCATACGTATTTACCAATGTTTTCCATATCATTATTCAGTTTATCGGCAAGCTACAATATATGTAATTGCCACTGTATTCAATACATGCAGGAATTTCATTTAAGTTGGCACCGCAGGTACATGTTATTACCTCAAATACCACCTCCTGTTTCAGTGATGTAAATATGCCATCAGTGGATATTTGGTTGTTCAGTCGTCTGTCGGGGTGGAAAGCAGTGTAGGGAGCAGACGTCAGCACTGTGTCTTTGTTTAAGTCCTGGATGGGAATACACTCCAGGAAAATGTACCCCCCTTTCTCAAACCTTGAAATAACCTGAATAGAAATATATCTCTCTCATGAAGCCCAGATAGGTTATGGTATGCTAATCATGCACCTACATCTTCATATTTTTATTCTATAAAAGTCATACAGAAAATGTGGAACAATTATGCATTATATAGTTTTAACGTAATATGCTAAATATCAAAATCGGTTTATCCTGCCTTGTTACGCAATGCTACTAGTATATTCTATATGCTGCCGAGTCAAATTGTGATATGATATACCAGTCAAGTCATCAGTTTACCTGACCGAGAAAGGCACCGGATGTACGTCCTGGAATGACGTCACCTACGACTGGTGGCGCCGTCTCTTGATTCACTGACTCACTAATGTGCAGGCTTCTGTCATTTTGTTCTCCGCCGTGGCAGTACATAGTGTTAGATGTGAAGACAGAAGAACCACCAGTAATGGGACTAGAAAACACATCAAGTACGCCACATGTCATGCGCTTTTCTATATAAAATATTAAATAGCAAAACATGTGCATGTACGAACACATTGAAATGTACAGTGAACTTTCCTTTGGTATTTTACAATGAATACTTCTTTTCAAATTTAGATATGTTTTCCGCCCCACTATCGGCCAATTTTTAGCAAAAACTGAATTTTGCCATGCCAGTATTCATAATAAAGTCTCAGAATATTGCAAAGAGACGGCAAAAATTAGTTGTCTTGACCAAGAATATAGAAGGATATTTAATATGGCGTACTACACATAATATAATGTGTGTCACGTTCTGACATAACTAAGATGTAAAACAGCACGTAGTCTACATCGTATATAAATACCATTCACCTAAAAGACATAGCCTGACTACACGTCTTCACTTTGGCGTGATACGTCACAGCCTCAGATTCTGATACAACATCCTCTAAGTCCTCGAGGAAGCCCTGGCTTTCCCCGCCGACTACCACATCACCAACATTAATGTGATTTGACATACTCTGTCGTAGCACAATGTACTGAGACGCCACAGGTCTTATGGTCACATTGTACCAATGTCCAAGACATTTAAAAACATCATCATCTGAAATGAGAAATGAGATATTTTTATCAGCTGTGGTTCACATATTTATCAAATGAAAACGTACGCTACTTCCTGTAGTGTAGGGTAAATACTTTATAGAAGTAAACCTTTCACTCTGTAATTCAACCATTTATATTTATTGTTTATAAATATTGGGGGGGGGGATTTAAAATCAGAACTTCACCTTTTATCACGTGAACTAAGGAACCTCTAATGGCTGCCCCTTCCCACGCATAGGCAATTTTAAAAATGCGTTCCTCCGGCACGTGCTCTAGCGTCCTATCGTCCATGAGGGAACGGGCGGGAACTGTTTGGTTAAAGTTGGCATACTGGATGACATCTTCCAACGAGGCCCTTACAGCAGCAAAATATCGGTATGTTCCTAAAGAAAACAATTGTCATAGCTGATAAAAACATTTATGTCTCCTCCATCCCAGTGCACCACAAACTTGCATAGTCTCTGTCAAAAGAGAAGGTAATAAAGACTATCGGTTGTTCGTGATTTGGCCAAACAAGGCCGCTTTTATTATATAAACTCACTATCCTAATAATTTTAACAATAATAACAATGTAGCAAATTGTTGCCTGCATTAAATGCTATGGCCTTAGGGATAAAAATTAAATATGAAATATAAAATAAGACTCATCACCCTAACAACAATGATGTGACGAGTCAGCAAAAGTTATTATTTTCAAACAATTTTGCACAAATTTCGTTTGTGGGGTTATTTTCTATAATACTACGATGCACGCGTAGTGGTGTATAATGAATCATAGAGATATCATAAGCCTGTTTAAAAACACGTTTAAAGGGCAGAAAAATCTCGTTTTAACAAAATCTACCATTCATACTTTATATAAATTGAGACTCAGACATTTTGTCCTAAAATGCACGTTTATATTTTATGCCGATTACTGGTTAAACGCCATGAAGATGCAACTTTTGTAAAGAGTAATTTAAGAATACATGTATATTCAGGTTATGGATTAATAAATATGCTACATTAATGTATTGAAAATATCACGGAACTAGAGAACATGCACTACTGACATAACGTCACTTGAAACGCCATAAGTTACGTCAAAAAGTATTTGACGTCGTGCAACTAGCCAGGTGTATTTCCATAAATTGTTTCTTTTTGGTTGAAAAATAGTATTACATGAAGTATAATAAACTCACCGCTTTCTTGAGTTGCGTACACTTTATGCATGATTCCTCCGGCTTGCTTGCTGACAATGACAAAATCTCTGGACCTGGGATACTTGACCTTGTCTCTGGTCACAAGAATGGAGTGACCTGTCAAATATTATTCAGATAGATGCAAACAAAAATCAGCATGCGTTTTAAATTTTAATTCAATTGCGTGGACTAATAGGAAAATAGGACTACCATGTTCTCTGTAATAACTGTATCGTTGTGGTGAACTATGGGTTAACCTTTGGTACAGAAATAGTAAAATGCATTAAACACTTTGTTAATTATTTATAGAAGTTATCGATATCGTTCCCCTGATATGAAATAATTGTCACAGTTGTCACACGTATTGCAGTAACACGACGCCATGTTCAACAAAATGCACTTACAGACTTGCAAACTTTTGTTAGAACACATAAAAGGCATATTATGAAATATTTCGTATTCCACTTTGCATCATATTTAAATAATTCATTAACATGACGGATATCATATATGTATGCTTACCTCTCTGTGCCGTGTTTGATATAGGGCACACATAAAACTCTGCATTGTCAGGCTTAATGACCTTCACGTGTGCTTGCAATGTCGTATCTAGGGCTCGGTTGCCATGGTTATAGACTGGTCGCACTAGGCCATTTGGGCATTTCCTCATGTCCCATTGACGGCAGCTATATGAGATCTAACCGGTATTTTGCAGAAGAATTAGACAGGAAGACTTAAATATTCTACATTTATCGGTGAATGGTATGCGTTCATTTATCATAGATGTAGAATCACGTACAGTCATCATTGTTTACTTACAAGAAAAATTGACTTAATGGCATGTACATATTTACTCAAATACTTTACAGACGCATAATGGTGGCGCTGAATACAATGTGAAACAGATTGCGGGTCCGTTAATGGTTTGCTATTCTTATCATTTTTATTTATATTTCATATACTCTCATTTACATCGTCACTGAAGCAGGCCTCCACGTCTCTACACCTGTGACAGAGCTCATCATTGGAATACCGTATGGTGGAGTTACACTGGCGGTAGTCACAGCCGATATACTGAACACAATAAATATACAGCATTTAGTCAAAACCGAGATGATGGTGATTTAAGCCGTTATCAGTCTTTTCAAATGAACACGATATTTTCGAATCACTCGGAATTGACAGAGTATGGTAACAGAAACAGCTGGAATACAGTGGTCATACAATCCATTTAAAATCTAACTAATACCGTATCAGATCTCAGTTTTGTTTAATTTGCTGTTTTTTATTTTACACCTAACTGGGATTTTTACACCCCACAAATTCATTTTCATACAATTAAAATCATCTGTAACTTCTGCTTATGGTAATAGCATATATATTGAAATAACAAACGTTTCATAAAAGCTTGCTTTAATCAACATGCCTCAATTTGACTAGAACATCCCATGTGTGTGTCTACAGAGAAACAGTCGTGATAGAACCATGTTCCACACTGCTCTTTCCACGGCTGAGACTCGTGGCCTGGCAGACATCTTTGTTTGTGGTCACACCACCCACATCCGGGCTGTTCAGTACATGACCTACACGTGCTGTACACTGGGCAGTAGCTTACTGAGCAGGCGCGGCCCTATGAACCAATAAGGGTCATGCAATTAAAAAACTTTGTTGTCAATGATAAGATATTACATAAGCTGATGAAGGCATTTTAAAATGAGTGCACAGCCAATTAGCCCATTTTGTCTGCATCATGGTATTGTCGACAAATCAGGACCGAGAATCTGATATTGTGCACAATAATATTGCTTGATTCATTTATTCAGGATTTTCTTCTACTGAATTTAATATACGTAACATCATCGAGACTACCTGGTAACTAATGAAGGGTTTACCTGCCAGCCAGGCTGACACCTGCACTGGTTCGGTCCCACACATGTCCCGTACTGTCCACACTTGTTCCTGTCTCTACAGTGGTACACGGAGCAGTCCTTTCCTTCCCAGCCGCGGATACAGTGACATCGTTTATCTTTACCACACCGTCCATTGTAGGTGCAGTCATTGGGACACTCGGTAACTATGGTACATATAGAAGGATGATGCTGTATAACGATGGGATAGGGAATGAGGAGAAACAATGTAAATACAATGAAAAATACAGTGGAGATTAAGGAACAATAAAATAGGGAAGCGTCCTTCAAACGCGAGCGGTTAGCTTGAGCATGGGTAGTCCTTTATGTACATTTGTAAATTAGGTAATATATATTATCAGAATGTCATTTTTGATAGTATGTAGTAAAATTATTACCTGCGGACCTCTTACAAATATACGGAGAAAGACTGAAACAATCATCTTTGTAGATATGTGCATTGCCGTCAATGCTTGACAAATTGAACAGTGGACATTTTCCGTCTTCCTGGAAACAGTCACAAGGGCACAAAATGAATGTATGTATTTGTTTTATAACATGTATGCTAACAGCGTAACATGCCACATATCACACTATTGTAAACCTTCTCTTGTTTTGTCTGTATTTCATTTGTCATTGTCATCCTTTTCTATTCAAAATCGGATGGAAGAACACAGAATACCATACCTTATCCCACGTCTCTGTCCATATGCCAAAACTGCGCTCTCCCACCGCTCGTGATCGTAGTATGCTGATTGCAAATGCTCGCTCAGACTTCGTAGCAAGATTGACCAACATACTGTATTGACTCTTGAACAAAGTAGATGCATGTAAGTCATCAATTAATAATGTTATCTCACAAACTGCGTCAAAGATTGCTATATCCTCTCTGAATACAATATTTATCTTTGCAAGCGTTATTGTTAGTAGACCAACGACTTGATAAATAAATGTCAATTGAATACCTCACAAGAAGCTCGAGCTTGAGTGAAGTTTTGTGCTCCCCCGACGTATAAGTAACACACCATCTTATTCTGCAGCCACCCAAGAGGACACGAATCTGGAACAGATAAATTCTGTATCATCAGCAGTTGCCCACAATGATTTACCATGAAAACAGTTCTGCTTGTTTTAGATTTACCAGATAGATATTTGGCTTATAAATATCCTTTGGGCAAAGGACATATGGTTTATCAAATTACATTCAAAACGAAGTTCATTACGTGCATTTTTGTATTCACTGTAGCCGAGTACCAAACCACCTACCAGAAGCTTCCTGTGGCTCACAGCCGTCTCTGCCACACTCCTGTATTTCTGGATTCCAGACAAGATGATTTGGGCAAATCTTGGGAATAACGCCACCTTCAGTGCAGCTGTAATACCGCCGGCAAACTCTGGAGTCGGGAATAAACTGGCCTACGGGGCACTTTGTTATCTGACGGGGGTAATAAGCAGGGAAAACACTGGGCCCTGAAATATAACAATATAAAAAAATCGTAAGATACTGCCGGTTTTAATGCTTTTTGGATGATTAAGCCTTTGGAAGCTTAGATTATGTATATCTTTTATGCAAATATTTTATTTTGTAAATTTTATCGCAATCCATTTATCTGTTCAACTTCAAACTTTTGATTGATTTGTTTTAATTTAATTGTTGTTATTATTATTAAAAATGTATCATTATTGATATCCTAGCAAAAGGTATGCCAAAGGTAATTCAAGAAATATAATGATTAAATCACATGAAATATTATTAAGGTATCGGATCAGTTTTTTCATTTAAAATAACAAATAGATATCATGACATAACAGGAGAAAAGTGAAAAGAAAAATGCAAATTTGATTTGTTTCAGCAACACGGGTGTCAGTGTTGAAAACTTTTTCACCTGTTTGATAAGAAGACATGGAATCAATGATTGGGTGTATAGATACCTCGGGGTATGGGAACCCCGTACCCCTATCTCGTAACCTCTGCTTGATCTGGGCATGTTCTGTCAGACCCCACCAGTTGGAAGAGGCATTTACAGTTGAAGAGGCATTTACAGTTGTAAAGGCACCTTCACTTGTCATCTCGAATGTAAATGTAGGGTTTTGGAAGACGTTGTCATGGAGAAACGATGATGAGCCACCAGCAACTATGGCCGCCATATTGTTTGCATCTCTAGCAATGTTGTAATATATGATGTTGTCAGTGGTGACGTCACTCGTGTTCCTATTGGCTGGTGTTGTCCACCACATCACATGAAGACCCGTGTTGTTGTAGATGTAGTTGTTTGTGACGGTTCCAGACACATCCTCCAGGTGGAGGACATCACTGTACCTATCTCCCTGTCCGTGTTGTATCACATTCCCATCTATACTGCACTGCTGTGTGTGAAGACCGTTCTCTATTTCTACCACCTTAATGCTCTCTTTCTGAGTTGTAAAGATAATCTGGTTGCTCCAAATGTTCAACTTATTGTTTTGGAATATGCTGTGAGTCCTGGCGTGGATGCCACCCTGGTTCCCTTTCATGTAATTATTTGCTAAAGTAACACTGGTGTCAGCGATATTAAGCCGAATAGCTGCTTTGGAATGTTCAGCTTGGTTGGAAGTCGAAAGTCCATTTCTGTGAAATATGTTTTTGTTGATGTTTATATCGAAATTACTCTGTCCAAATGTAGTTATGTTCACTCCACCCAGACCATTGTTAAGGAAAGTGTTTTCCACGATGACAAAGCTGCCGTTAGACCCTGAAAGACAAACCACATAGTATTTATTATGAAACATGTAAAATATACACGAGCACTTGTATATTAACGTGCTGTAACTTTAAACTTTATCCTTAAGAACTCTTACCTATCGATAAAGTCTTTGTATAAATGACAGTACAACAATGACATGTTACTAGTACGTGTGTGTTAATGTACAGTCTTACCTGTAGATGTGTCACTGGAGATCTTGATACCGAAGACCATGCTTTGCAAACCATATGTGCCCCAGTACCTGACACTGCCATATAACCGGATAGTTACACTGGGACTGTTTATTGGAATATCTGAAGGAAGTGAATCGTTTGTCTGGTCAGCATAAAGAAGTCGGCTTGAGAGAAGAGGAGACGATCCTGCGAATATTTCCAGTTGAAAATGTTGCAGATTAAACTGTAAAATTTGGATTGTGATATTCTGTCCAAGTTCAGAACGTATTGCACGCGTGCAATTAAAATAATTTCCTCCATGCTGTTTTCCGTGAGAATAATAAACCAAAGTTCTGTCCTTAACAATGAGCATTTTGGAAGTTTTTTCGCAAATATTATCGACCCCATAAACATCACTTGGCCATCCCACAGATTCTTGTTTGACCCTAGTATTGAGTGGTACACTTCTCGGGTAAGCCACAACAGCATTTATTCCAACACCTACGTTGTTAAGGAACTCGTTTCGTTTAATGATGCTAGATTTCATTGCTGGTCCAATTAGTTCAATACCGTTCAACCTTGACTGGACCACTCGTGAGTTCTGTATGATTATACTGGGGGTGAAAGACTGTACAGCTGCGCCGTACGTGTTTCCTTTGTAACCTGCATTAAAAACGTCTACAAAGAGCAATTCCGAAGGGCTAGTACTGACGTCATCTGAAGCAAACACCAATCCTTGCCAATAAGAGCAATTAGCTGTTTGGTATTGACAGCCAAAGACAACCCTTCCTCTCTTTTCTCCCCTGGCAACTATCCGTCCCAGAACGAGGATCCCTTTGTCCCTTGCTGGCTTAATCCAAACACCAGGTTCAACGAAAACCTCAACACCGGGTAAAATAGTCCAATCTTCTTTTAGATAGAATGGAGAACCTGCTGCTTCTAATGTGATGGACTTGTTCAGCCACCCGCCAAGGACGTTTCCTTGTGGAAGTCCCTCTGTGACGTCAGGAGTGTACACCATCTCGTTAGATATTGACACAAATGGAAGTACTCGCACTTCCGGTAGATGCATGTCGTTGTGAGTGTCATAAGTACGTTTTCTCACGCAACGGGTATTTTCACATCCCCACATGTTGTATCTGGCTTCAATGGTGTCTGTCCATTTTGTAGAGCGAGTCTTTACATACACCTCTGCCTCTAGGCCCGGGTTTTGAAGCGTGTTGTTTTGAACGCAGACATTTCCATAACCATCTAAAACGAGAGCAGCTGTCACTGGGGGCTGTGATGGCCGACGTTCGCTGTTGCCGGATGAATAAGTGTTGTTAGCAATGATATTCCCTACCAGTCCAACGTTTGGTGTTTTGCTTAGATCATAGCTTGATTTTTCTATGTTCATGACGATGATATTTCTGTAATGGTTATCTAATATATCATTGTTCACGAATTGTATTGTCTTTTCATATCCCCGGTATAAGGTCATTGACCCATAGCTGTACTCATTGTCTGTGATGTTATTCCCCGATACTGTCATATGTAGAGCACCACCGCTGATGTCAAGTACACTCCCTCTGTTGTCATTGATTTCGTTATTCAAGAACTGGATGTTCACATCTTTGGGGTTGTCTTCCCGGACACTGTACTGTAACAATGTGTTCCTGGAATTTCTGATCTTACATCCATCAATGGTTAACTGTTCTCGATTTCCACAGTTATTGTTAATATAAATCCCATAGTTATTGGAATATATGGTTGTATTTTCGATTGAGATGGCGAAAGATGGTAACAATTCATTAGATACTCTGTCTAAACTAAGAAGCATCGGTCTGTAGTTTCCTACTATGACTGAGTCTTTTATATCAACGCCGACTTGTCCCAGATCTGGGAAGTCTGGATGTCTCCTGTCAGTCCGTATTCCAGTGGTGTAGCCTCGGTATCGGCCATATACTGCTGTGGAGGATCCACTGATTATAACATTGGTCAATGTTAGGCTTGGTTTGTATGGTGGCAGGTCGTCTGAAAATTATAAACATACTTAAATGATCACACCTTAGATTATATACCCTGGATATATCATTATTTTACCTCATTTGAGTTCCTTAGTCATTCTCTCATCTTCTTAGTATGTACAGGGGTACAGGTATCAGTCTATCATGTCTTGCATTTTTGTGATAGCCCAGGTAAATACAGAACATAACGAGCCCACGAATAGCACTTTAACCCAAAACCGGTGATATGACGTCATCTTCAAAATGTGAACACCTTTTTGTACACAAATAATATCCATGAATATGATAGAATAATATCATTACAGCCGGTTTTATATTTAGTCGTTTTAGCCTGATAATTGACTAACATGCTATATTACCTATATATTTAATAAATTCCACGGTGTTTTTGTCGAAGCAAATATTTCTCATGAATTCACATTGTGAGCCATCATATACGTACATATACCAAGCTGTAAGCGCTAGTGGGGTATATCTGTACACTTCAATAATGAATTCAATATCGGAAAACTTAGAACGTTATTTTTATCTATCAAGTATGTTCTATGCAAAAACCAAGATGTTCTCAATTACAGTGCAGTTTCCGGACTGAGCAAACTGCAAATCAATGTATGATAGAAAAAAGATTTTGGCATAATTACTAAGTTAGACGATGCATTTGTACCAATTATCATATCTAATTACAAGTTGACACCTACCACTTTATGTTGCTTACCTTTCACCGCCATAACTACTGCGTGTATATATACACTGCACCAAGTACATCCGTTGAGCCAAGCCTTGAGGAACTGTAGAGTGTTAGTAGAGGTGGTGAGAACGGAATCCGTCGAGTTCAGACCTATTGTCCAGTTTTTCACTGTATCTGTTAAAAGCAGCTGGAAGTCACGAAAACTACTGTAAATGATAAAAACCCGTAGTCTGAGGTCCGACCTGGTTGTAAAGGTACCGCATTGTGTACGCGTATTTATGTAGTGATAAAATGGCTCCATATCGCCTTCATTGGCCAGATATGATACACCGCAGTCTCTTTTATAGGGAGTAAAGTACCCTGTCGTTGTCCAACTGGGTGACCCTGATTGAAACAATACAGCATATGAGTTTATGTCTTCCATCCGTGAATCCCTCAGAGTTGCGCTCAGTGTGTATGTTTCAAAGGCGTTGGTATATATGTCTGCCATCACCATGTTAGTCATATTTCGCTCTAACCCGTCCACGTATATTTGTCGAATGCCTCCCCCCGAGGTAAGAATGGCCAAGTTGTCAATGATATGTCGGTTGAAATCCACCTGTAAAGAAGGGCCTGTTCTGCTTGACCCGGAGTCAAAGTATCCAGCAAACTGCATCACCGCATGTTGTATAGAGCTGGGACGAGCCGTCAGACCTAATCGTATACCTGCCCACGTGGACTCTCGTGAATGCTTGGTGCACACAACTCTGAAGAACAAAGTGCACCTATATCTTTGCATACCCGTAAAGCAGATATTTTCAAAGTCTGTTTCAGTCCCAGCACAATTTAGTTTTAACCCCGGTTTAGCCGTATGAGAAGTCGAGCTCATGTACAAAAGAGAAACATATCCAAGTCGCCTGCATTCTCCGTCCAACCATGTTGTCAACATCGACCCTCTCAATAAAGAATCATAACAAACTGGCAATATATCTCCGTCTTCTTCTCCGTAAAGTAGTCCATAAAACGATGTCGCGTCATATGATTGCGATGACCCTCGAAGCAACGAAAATTTGCCAAAATTTGTTTTAGATGTGACATTTTTCGTTGTAGCCATCTTTCCCTTGGCGGTAAAGATGCACTTCTTACTCTCTGTTCCACTGACATTCAGTCTTCCTTCAATGTACACCCCCACAGAATCTTCAAATTCTAAAACCACTCCTGGTTCAATGGTAAGTGTGGCGTTGGCTGTCACGTTCAGGTCATGTGTCACCGTGTACGGTCTACCAGTGTCCTTAAGAGTAAGGTCGGTGTTAATGCGGCCACCGAGTGTGTGGGGAGTTGGCGCTGGGTCCACTTCTATCGTTGCTGGGGACAAACTGGAGAGATTAGACGTGATATAGAACGGAGTGTATAGGAACTCAGTTCTCAGAGTGTAGCGTTTTGTATTATCCATAATCCCCGAGTAAACATCTTGCGGGTTTGGTGTTCCCCAGTAATTGCGTGAAACATTAAGTATTCTAAGGACGGAATTCTCGTACCAAGTGGCCAATTGATATTCGACCAACAGGTTTTCAAAAATATTGTCAGTGAATGTGCAACTGCTCGGGAAATTCTTCAAGACCGTGATAGCACCCACCTCATGTCTTTTGTTTTCCGTTCTTACATTGTTGTTTCTAAATTCATTTCCAGTCACCAACAAACTGGAGGCAGAAACACAAAGAACGCATTGGGACACGCCATAATCAGATAGTGTATTGTTCCTAAAGTTATTTCCAGTCACGAACAAACTGTAGGCAGAAACACAAAGAACGCATTGGGGCACGTTATTATCAGAAAACGTGTTGTTGAGTATCTGGGTGTTCCTGGAAGTGTCTATTACAAAACCTGCCGTGCCATTTGTTTTAGAAACCAAATTCTCATTCACCTGGACGGAACTGAGTCTGCTTGTTCTACATACAGAACCAGACCCCAACTTGAGGGCGGTTGCCCTTTGGTTGTAAAAGACATTGTCGGACACTACGATGTCTGTTAGGGCACACTGTCTGGCTTGCGGTACTGATACACCAAATAAATTATCCATCAGGGTGTTGTTTTGAAAAATGAAGCTGACTTTATCTGATAATATCCACACTGAGGTGGTGCCAACAGACAAAGCATACGTAGAGGAATTAATGAATTCATTGTTTTTCACGGTAACATTCCTCTGGATGTGTTCAAAGTACACATGGTTCATGTTATTCACAAAGGCGCTGTCCTGAAGCACAATCGTACCGGATCCTTTACCAACGTACAGACCTGTGTCTGAGGAATGTGCCACATAAGAGCCTGATATGCGAATTGGTTGCAGTTGATTCTCAATAAAAATGCCATATCTGGACTTTGTAACTTTGACGCTATTCATTGATAACTCAGTAAGGTGACCTGAATGAGCTGTAAAAAGGCATACAGGGTTTATATAGATAACTTTTATGTTACAATAGCAAATTCATATCGAAAATTTTCATGTGATATTTAGCTGTATATGCTGACATTAAAACAAGCATGACTCACTCGAACATTGAATCATTAGTCAGTATGCACTATAATATACGATATGTACTGTGATAATAATAATAATATATATATATATATATATATATATATATATATATAGTTCAGTCAGTGGCCTTTTTTTAGCGATTTTCATAGGTTATAAGCTCAATTAGTCAATTTTTGATTCTTCAGAATTGTTTGGATCTATTAATTAGTAAAGTAAAATTCAAGAAAAATCTGTATGTTTTAAAAAGAGGCACGAAATTATTTTTTCGCAAAATTCTTCAAAATTGTTTGGATCTATTAGTAAAGTAAAATTCAAGTATACATCTGTGTGTTCTGAAAAGAGGCAAAAATTTATTTCTTTCAAAAAATTAAAATTTACTCACCGGCAACGGACTGAATTGTAAACATTCCTTGATATCGGTCTCCAGTATCGATATTGAGTCTTGAAAATGACAGCAAGACTGAACCACCACTTGTGTAGAGAGGAGACGGCATGTTTACCTCGGTGCCGTACATATGCACGCTCTTCAGCCACCGGGAGGACGAACTGTTTCCGTCAAATATATCCAGTATGTTACGACTTGTATACCAACGTGCCCTTAAATATAGTACGCGCACCGCCAAAATATATCCTGGGTTTTGACTTCGAAACACCTATATGATGGAACACAGCAAATTAATACAGGTTTTATGAAACAACGTCTCTTGCGTAACTACTATCATCTACCCAAGTACTTAACTAATTAAACGCTTGAGCTGAATGATTATTTACTTAAAATGTAAAGATGTATGGCCAGAAACTATGTGCAACGTTCTTTTTACAATATAGGCTACGCGTTGAACAAACTAATTCTTAAATATGACAAATCAGTGAGTTCTAAAGGTCCAATAAGTATAAGTGGCCTACCTGAAAACAGGAAAACCTTGACCCCAGGTGAAGGTCAGTACTGTCAAAGCTGACTATGAGCGGTTCTCCATCAGGAACCGTTGTTTCCGGCAGTTGGCACATCTTATAGGAGGGCAGCGGATATGTTCTGTTGTAAAATACACCTGCTTTATGGACATTAGAAATCTGTACATTGTCCATTGCCAGGTTACCACCAAAGCTTCTGAAGGAAACCCCGTTGCCCATGATGTCCTCAATGTTACTATTGTTGATAGCCGCATGTCCAGTTATATCTCTGAGTAGAACACCATTACCGATGACATTTGTGATGTACAGGTTATCAAGCACAGGTGGGATTCCACTAATCGATATGGCTGCCGTATCATTTGACTGTGTCCCGATGTTAGGAAGACCAGCAAATTCGATGTCCACATATTGGAGAGCACTTGTTCCTAGTGCGGAAGAGTTAGTCGCCAGCTCTATACCAGACCAGTACTTGGCAGTTTCGTTGGCAATCCCACGATAACCATAGTAACCTGAGCACTGCAGCCATACGTCTTGACTGTGAACTGAAAAATTAAACATAATGACATGCATATTTTTATCAACTTAGGAAAACGGTATGTGAACAGAACTCGATGTTATTGTTCACAGTTTATTTTGTATACAATTGACTCAATTACACTTGGAAGTTGCTAGGTAATAGGAGACAAAACCATTGGGAAACCACAGAGGGACAGGCGGCATTGGTGGCAGCTACTAGTATTTCAAACTTGTGTGTTTTTAGCGACGACATATAGATGGTCAAGCAGGTACCGTGGTGAACGAGAAGCAAATGGACGTGATAATACTGTTAATTAACACATGGTATGTACCCTAGGTTCTAGATTCCGGTATTGCCAGCTCGATCTTGATTTCATATATAACCCATATCAACAATACCGGCTCTAGTGACCAGCGGCCATGTTACACTTCCATCAATCAAATAGAACTGCTCCGCAGTGAATCTGCAGTTGAATGTCATCAGACCAAAATGAAACGTAAAACAGATTTAATTCTGCTTTATTTAATTTTATTTGCTGTATGTAAGATGTAAAGTGAAAAAATAAATAATATTATTCGAACAGAAAAGATATATCCAATGTTTTTGTATTTTTTGCTTATCAAAGAACATTTAGTCCTGAGATGTACACGTGCGCAATACACGTGTTTGCCGTGTGCCAAATTTGACAGCTACACTGTATGCCCGATACCACTATAAGGGCTGCGCAATGGCTACACCAAAATCAGTTTTAAAAGCAGAATGTTGCTTCTATTGTGGCACTGACCTTCGACTGCAAGATATTTTCAATTCAAACTTCGTCAGGCACTTTGCTTCTTGTCTCGTCTGCACGAGATAACTTTAGCGCGAGGCGGGAAAGGCAGCTACAGGCGGCCAAACCTGTGACGTACGAGACTTATGACTTCCAAATATGGATCCAGGCGGACACGGCTGTGACGTGTGACTTCCAAATATGGAAGCGCCCCAGGCAAAATTTTGAAGAAGAACGCCCTCAGACTGTCGCTGTTCGTCAGAGCTAGTAAAAGCGACTCCATCACAAGGTATATATTTAACAAGCTAGCTTTTACGTTGCTCTGACACTCAGGGTAATGGTATGCAGAACATTGCAGAAAGGATAAAAAACAAAAGGGATTAATACACAACTCCAACAACTACAGCAGTAACATTGTAGTCTATTGGGAACAAAGACGAAAAACAGAGTAACAGTTTTGAAGAGTTAGGTTCAAACGTTCCAGATAAAATATCAAAACCCAAAGCCCCCGCAAGATCGACTCAGACCACAGTACCACTTGTGAAATGAACAAAAGGCAATCTGTTTGAAGTAACTAATGCGCTCTAGATCTCTTTATATGTCTATTGCTGCTATGCCTCTGAGAGCGCATTCAGAACAGCGGACCAGGAATGGATTTAGAACAGATGATTTTCGGACTAACTGATCTGCCGACAAAATATGGCCGACCCCAATTAAACACGTTTGGTCGATTGGAGCCGAAATTTTATTACTGTGCCCCTGCAGGGACGATGCGTTGTTACTAACATCAGAAAGACAGACAATGACTGTATGATACTTTATCATTTTGGTTCCTATGCAAAGACATACCCAAGGACAGGGTAACCTGAAGCTAAGGTGAACAGGGCAGGCCTTTCTTAAAGCAAGCATGTGCCATACCTGTACGGTATATACATGTATGACAGTAATGTTACCTCAGTTTACCATTGAATATTTGCCACCATAAACCAGGCAAAATTTATTGATACTTGTGTTGGCACCCCCTCTCCTGTTAGCACATCCTGGATCTGCCACTATACATATTATAACAGAGCGGTATAGAAATCATGATAACCCTTTACAAACTACCTGATAAAAATCCATTAGTCATCTCTTACTTTCCACTTCGATATATAGCACTCATGCCTTTGTAAGTAATTATTGTTTAAGAACTTACCCACACTTATTTGAAACCGACCAGAATGAATGATAAGATCATGGCGCGAGTGCAGTAAATGGTCGAAATTCCATCATTGTATAACACAATACTATTAAAATAGAAAGTGTTTTGTGTTATTTTCCATTCTAGCAGACTTTTGGCCACAGTTCACTTTTTGTCTTTTTTTGACATTAAGCTCTGTCTAACTGTCAAACAAATTAAGTTTGTCTTACTTCCTCCGGTTGTCAGGAACGTATCAAACACTGCACAATGAGAACTTTTGCAATAATCACTCACGTACAAGAATGTGATGTTTTGATACCTGAATTTACATTATATTCCATTCAATACACGTGCAAACTTTCATGTTCGAAATAAAATGGAAAATAAACCAAAAAATCTGGGTCAAGAGAAATGTTCACATGTTGTAGACACAATAAATAACAGTCGTCTATAAAAGTGTCGAGTTTATCTTTTCTGTGTTTAGCAGTGAAAAAAGGCGCCTAATTATAAATTTAATTTTTTCGTGATAGATCACTCTAAAATTCACCAAACAAAGAAACATCTCTAACACTGGCCTCAGGCTATTACAAAAGATTAACACAATTGCAATATCATGGTTCTCAAAGGTAGTAAATACATGAATAAAAATAACAGGTAAGTAAGATACTCACAACAATTGTGTACACGGACCCCATCGTGAGGACAGTCCCAGAGGGAGCTCTCATGTCCATTGCATCTCACGTTGTTCAGAAGAATACTTCCAGTGCCACTGCCTCTGTTATTTATTCTGGTACATGTTTTATATCCCAACATCCTGGCAACAACTCTGTTGTTGTTGTAGTAGTAGGAACTACCCCAGCCATTCTGACAAACGGTGCCAAAACTACCTGAAAGGGGAAAATTATACGTTCTCTTTAACAAACATTTGTGGAAATGAACATGCAGGCTAGTAGGAAGTCAGATGGGTGCTAACAATTCAAAAATATTAAAGATTAACGCCTGTCTGTGGTCGTGGAAGGGGGGGGTCTTTTGCATTTATAACAGATGTATTTGAATATGTGAGGGGGGAGTAATTTCGTTATGACCCCTACCCCCTCGGCTCCTATGGTAATAAGCCAAACAATTTTTCATTGCAATAGAAAAAAGCAAGTATATAATAAACGTCACAAGCACACAATACTCATTACAATAGCACAATCCACAAGGTTTTAACATTCAAAAAAATTAATCATATTGGATACATTACGTTCATTAATGTCAATTAGAATAAACTGTATATTTCTGAAATTAAAAACATATTACAAGAAATTAACCCTGCTTCTACTTGGCGTAAGAAAATTTGTACAATATCACAATCCCAAAGTATATGGTATATAGTCTCTACCTCCTCGTGGCAAAATGTGCACATAGGTGATTGAGATAGGCCAGCTTTATATGCAAAGCTATTTGTGGTGAACATTCTATAGAAGTTCGAAACTGGAAGCACAGCATTTTTGTGTCCTCTACTCCGAAATGCGATCTGACACACACCTTGAAAACGGGTAGTGTGGTCCGATATACTGGTTAATTCAGGATCCTTATGTGCCGAGTCTGGTATTTGGGTAGGCCTGTTACTGACACATTGGTTTTCTTATATACCTTTTCCCAAAAATTATGATCCGAGGAATAAAAATATTTGACGATTTTTCCTCAGAAATAGGCTTAGCAGTCGAGCTATTTAATATGTCGTACATATCTTTTGAGCCCCTTGTAGGGCCTATGTCTAACAATAACTCGTATACTTTCTGGTTGCCACGGACCGTAAGTTTTGATTTTATGCGCATTGTCATTTTTTCTGTATCGATCATTTATTGTCGCAATAAAGCATTATATTGTAAAAAGTTGATTATAATGTTAGCGAGTTCAGTAAATTCTTTATATGAATATAGTCTACCATGTTCATTAATAAGATCATTCACTTGTCTATATCCTTTGTCATACAGCGTCTCTTTATTTACCCTCAAAGAGTTATTGTACCATAGTGGGACTTTATTCAACTCGGTCATTTGTTCTTTTTTTCAACAATTCCCGCCAAGCTAAAAAACGTCCTTTAAAAAAAATGCTGTGTGCCTGTTTGACAGAAGCGCAAATATTCACATCCACAGTTTAGCATCAAGTCTAATATATATCTATGCAAAAGGATATATTGCCAAGTACCCTCCGTATTTATCAACCGTCTCACCCATGCTTATTTTAATGCCATTATTGAAGCTTATGCGTTTATCATATTTAGTCTTCCATCTTTTATTTTTTTGCGTAATATTTCCCTTTTTACTTTGTCCGGCTTACCTTTCCAAAGAAATCCAAACATTAGCTTTTTAAGCTCCTTTATTATTTAGTTAGATTGGTTAGGTAGTGAAATAAAAAGATGGTTAAATTTAGATATTATGAGACTTTTAATTATTGTAATTCTGCTGACTGGTGTCAAATTTCGTCTTTCCGATTGTTTAAGTAATCGTTCAGTACTTTCAATTTTTTCCCGATAATTCCATTCAAATACAGTATCTAGTTCAACATAGAATGTAATGCCTCATAATTTAAAAGACGCTGCACCCCATATTAGTGTCCAATTTTTGCACAGTTTCTCGTTTGTTTTTTTTACTCCCTATCCAAATAACCAGAGTTTTGTCATAATTTATTTTTAAACCCGCTTTTTTTCAAACCATTTTAGATCCTGTAGGAAGGGGGCTGTTCAGAAACATCTGAAATTATGGACGTGTCTCTGCATATTGTGATATCTTGTATTCATTTTCCCCCAATTTGTATTCCTTTAATTTGAGGGTATTATCTATGCTTACTGAAAGAATTTCAGAACATAACAAAAATATGTATGGTGATGTCAGATCACCTTGTCTCAGGCCGCGCTGTGGTTGAAACATTTCGAAATGACCTCCCTGATTTACTCTTGAAATAATATTTTTATAAAATGTTTTAATGAAATTTGTTATGTTTGGACCGAAATTAAAAAGATAAGAAGTCGATTTAGAAAGTTCCAAGATATCTATTTTTACCAACCTGTAGTCGGGGAATAATTTTTTCTGTAAATCTTCTTTTTTCAAGGCTGAAAAAATATTTTGTGGGTTTTTCTCCCTCAGTTAACCATTTCTCGCGCGATCTAATAATACTACCTTTTTACCTAGCGCCTCTCATCTCAATTAAATGTTGTTTTTTTCTTTCTAATTCTATTTGAAGAAGGGTATCACAATTTTCAAAATCTTCTGTTAATTTAATTTCTTTCATAAGCCCTTTTCTACCTCTTGTAATATTTTCTTCTTAAAACATGCATACGAAATAGTCGTTCCTCATAAACGTAAAAGCATAAGTTCTAGAACATCTGATCGTTTACCATACACTGCAATTCTTGGTCAGGACTGTTGTCAATTTTTTCAAGATTATGTATAGGACTGGGATATTCTTTTTTAAAAATCTCGTATGGATCTATTAATTTTTTCGACATAGTTCATGTCATATAGGAGGGAATTATTAAATTTTCAAAGTCCTCTTCCTCGCTTAAAACTGTCAAATTTTACTTGAAGTTTAATTGGTGAGTGATCTGATCTATAACCAAGTAGGGTGCCACCTGAAACCAAATTTGGAAATAAGCGAAATATGGATAAAATGTACTCTTTATGTGGTTTACCAGCCAATATCAATGTTCGAAGGGAATAAAGTTTTCTCCTACTCACGGAACATTACTCGACCCCTGCGTGCACTTGGATCCGACGTATAGCATAAATTCAATTTAATTTTTTTTTCACATATATCTAAGTAGCTGGGCAGTAGAAACCATTGTTGTAATAGTTTGTTAGGTCTGAATTGGGGAAAAACTGATTGCTTTGCAGGAAATGTAGACACCAAAAATATTTTATTTTAGGAAAATTTCAAACATGTGCTGTTTTCCTATAAGATTTCATTCCCCCAACTTGGAGGTGAGAGTTTTGTTCCGTCATTTCGTAACAATGAAAACTTGTGTTGATACACATAATCAACATTTTGTTCTCATAGATAACTTACAAAAAAATAATAATAATAAAATAAATAAATAAACACTCCAAAAACACAAATACTTTCTACACTGCATATACCTTGGTATAAAAGTTCCAGGCGTCCAAGATGATTTTCCGTGAAGTCCCCGGCCAATCGTGCACCATCAAACCAAACAGGTGACTGGTTATCATCCCTTTCAACATTGGGTGGGTCTGCAGCCGTGAAAAGTATACGTTTGTCGGGTTGTCCCACTGCCAAAAGCCGTCCCTCAACGCGCAAGCCGACAGCCGGGCCGAATTTAACGGTAACGCCAGGTTCTACATTCAGCGTTACCCCCTGCGGTACTGTGATGGAATTGTTGACGTGGAACGGTTGATCTGATAAACGTAACGTCAGATCCTCGGTAGGCGAGGTGTCTATGACAGTATAAGCATTCGAAAGCGCCGAACGAGTCCCCAAAATTATGAAAAAGACGGAGAGTAATTTCTCTCCAACTCCGGTCGATTCCATGCCTCACCTTCGAGTGAGGTTATTTAATCATGCATATTGTTTATGGTTAAGGGTATACTTCCAATAAAAAACATATCTTATCAACAAGGAGACTTTGAAGATCAACACTTCTGTCTTGTTCAAACGTTGGCTGACTTGGGGATTGACGCTCTGCAAATATTTAGTTAAATTTGAAACGAGACATTACAGGAGACTAGTTTAAAATATAGCTTTATAAGCGTTGTTTTTTCCTAATGCGAATGCGAATGAGTTTTTTTTTTCTTCCAACCAAACGTTTATATTTTGCCAAAGCGACCTTCATATAGTTCCCAGGTTCCCCGTTTACAAATATGCACAAAATACCAACTTCTCGTTGAGCTGGATGAATCCTTTTAATTTCAACCATCATCTCACGCCACACAGACTTTTCTTGGCCACCATTCTCGTCAGATCTCAATCCCCCATATTTCTTCCTTTGGGGGCATCTTAAGAAAAAAATTAAGTTTAAAAGACACAAACTCGAGACACTTTGAAGACCAACATTCGAAGAAAAGTAAGGAAACATGACATGATTGCAAGAGCCATTGCCAATGTTTGCGTGGCTGCCGTTATTCAGCAGCGGGGAGAGTGGATAGAGCACATTATTAATTATTGAAATTTGACTACTTTAAAGGTTTCTAATTTCCCCAGAATGTGGAAGGATAAAATTATCATTTATATGGAACAACTTGGCGAAAGGAAGCTGGGATTACCTTAATTAAATCAATAGATATATGTGAACGCGTGGGAAAGCGAGAGGAATGGCATGGCACCGGCTGAAACGCCACTTAGGGACCGGTCATTACTTAGGTTGGAGGGGGAAATTGGGGTGCCTGAAATTTTTCAAGCTAATATCAAGAGGGTCTTGAAATTTGAAAATGACAGATAAGTTGTTATTGAGCAAAGTTATTTTTTTGACATGCCATATAAGCCATAGTGAAAAATACAAATTTTTCACGCGTAAACTTTTATTACAATAATAATAATTAATAATCTTTATTGAGCAATAAAATGTGTATAAGTTACATTTTACAGGCTCTTTACTCTAATCATAACAACTTTATAACAGCTATACAAGTATGTACAAATACTTATGGAATTATTACTGGGAAGTAGCACAGAATAAACGACTATTGCTACTGATGGGTGTATGCAGATAATAGGACAAGGTCGTCAACATACAAGATATTGAGGGGGTGGTTGAGTTATTCAATCAATCCGTAAGGGAGATCTAGAAAAATGTGAATGCTGCCAGTGGTTTTCTCGACTTTTTTTGGTGGGAATTGCAGACATTTTCCCCTTCCCCTCCAACTAAATAATGGCCAGTCCCATAGTAATGTATTAGGCATCGTTCACATGAAAAATCCAAATTCCAAAAATCCATTGGCGGTATCTAGTAATCACGGTCTGTGCCCTGAATACCTCGCGGCGTAATTAACAAGCAGCGAGAGCAAGTCGTTTCCAAAGCTGTAATTGATTCTCGGCTGCGCTCGGAGGAGATTCTGACACCTGAACGCATGCGCAGTAGTATCTTTAAAGTGTGGAGTTCATCAGTTCAGCACTCATATCTGTCGTGTGCGGGCCTCGTGTTCTTCGTCTTGTTGTTGCACAAAATCGACAAACACGTTTTCAAAGCAACCGCGATCGCCATTTTCTTTCTCTCTAACTTTTTACTACGCATACTTAAACCAGCTTTCCAGCTCACCTGGCGTCCTTGGTCAAACTTACACATGTACAATCCTCATTGTCACTTGGAAGGGCTGAAAGCAGACCAGGCAATTAAGTTTGGGATGTTACTAAAAACATCCTTGTCGTGCAAAGCTAATAAAACGAATGGGTTTTATGGTTAACATGGGTGACAACAATGTGAGCTAAAGATCTGCGGCTAGTGTTAGACCCCATTCCCACAGATTTTACATCGATCTATTCCTGTGGGGAGTCTCACTAGATTACTGTCAGCTTAGCCGGCTTAAGCGTCTGTCCCGCCAACTAAAAACTGTAAGGGGGTAATTAACTGTCGTGCACGCTCGGCTGACTGCAATTTAGCGTGAAACCCTAGGGAGTTAGGTCGATCCGGATAGATCCGTTCATAAGGCCTGGAAGTCCCTAACAAAAGTTTATTGAAACTGCTGCCATAAAAGATAAAGTTGATAAGTCAACTTAAATTTCTTAATCCCTATCTTCCCAAAGCAATTTCGCGAACGTATTATTTGAAAAAAATTCAAATGTTCTTATTCATCTTGGTTTTCAGATAATATTAGAGCTCAAACATCTACATCAGGGTATCATGACAATCTCCGTTCAAACCCCCCCCCCTTGTAATGAACATAATAATGAGAATGAAAATGTGATATTGAGAAAATTTATAAATGCCCAATTTTCATAAAACACTATCTCCGGGCAGGGGTGGGTAAACAGATAATCATACTCGTTCAGGTATCTCTTTGATGAAATTTTGTAAGTTTTCATTTATTTACCACTGCCCCAGACAGAAATAAATAGGCTTCGGAACTTATCTTCTTTTTTTAGTATTTCATTATTATTTGCTTAACCTGTTATTCAGAAACCTCACTAACATCAAATGAAATGCAGATAAAATTATGTTTATTTGCTTTCAGGAAAAAAAAGAAAATGGTAGTATTATTTTGATTAAAAATGCATAAATAAAAGAATAAAAACGGTAACTGAAAATAAATTAATAAAGGCAGCAAATTGACAAGGAAGAATAATGATAATAGGAAGAGAATATTAAAGAAAAACTGAAAATCAACAATACGTTGCAAATCAAGCCTGTCAATGGTAGAAACTGAGGTGGTTTGAATTAAATTGTTCATTCGGTCTTTTACGATAACGCGTATTAAATTATACGTATAAAACGACTGAAAACTACCTCTTAGTCAACATTTGTTTTGTATTTGTTTAGCATAATGCAAATTAATGGTCACCGCGAAAATAATTCTCTCTGAAGATTTATTTCCTTCGCGGTCAGCTTTAGTTTTAATAGGTGGTTTTGTTCCCACATAAAATAACATCAGCAATCTAAATTATTACTGGTATATACCGGTTTAAACAATATTCTTACCAATAATTAGCCAAACAAAGTCTTATACTTTTACGTGCGTCCGTAATTCGAGGACTTTCAAATTTGTACAGTGTATTGAACGAAACTGATCTGGGCACTCAGCCGTATGTATGCAGTCACAGACGACATATTCCCCCATTTGAATCGCACCGCACGCACAGTCTGTTGTCACGTGGTCTTCTGACCCACCTGTCCATCAATCATCACTGTACTAAATATAAACATATCAACCATACACTGTATATATACAAAGTTCGTTATGTTTCCTGTTATAACCTCTCAGCAAAATTGAAGTAAATGTAGCGTAGACCATCCCACCAAGGAAAATTTCAAAGTTAATAAATAATAATAATAATAATAACAAGGGACAAATAGAAAAGATATCATGTTGAGCGATCTTTCAATATTTGATTTAAGCTTTCAAGTAACAGAATATTTTTAATCAGTGAAAAAACAAAAATATAATATCTTTCAACTGAAGTAAATGTTATTCGTTGCAAATAATATAGTACTACGGACTAGACCGGCCTTTAAAAAACTTTATTTAACTGTGGCCTACCAAAAGTCGCATGCAGTGCATATGTGTGTATATAGCTGTACAAGTAAAGCCATCGCCTGCGTCCGTCGTCGTCGCCGTCCATATTTCACTGTTATAGCAAAAAATTGATAATCGTGTGGATTTTTTGCTATTCTCAAATTTACTGGGATATACTGTATTATGATATATTATGAGTCGTCGCAACGAGAGAAAATAATAAAGCATTGATCAAATAGGCCCATGATCATAAATATAAAGCGTGTTATTATAAATAGGTAAAAGTTAAAACAATTAGTTTTAGTTGTTTCGGCTTCTTGATCCTAGGGCGTATTCCCATGGATTTTAGATCGATCTATCCCTGTGGGGAGTCTCACTAGATTACTGTCAGATAATCTGGCTTAAATGTCAGTCCCACCTACTACAAGCTGTAAGGGGGTAATTAACTTTCGTGCCCGCTCGGCTGACAGCTATTTAGCGTGAACCCCCAGGGAGTTAGGTCGATCTAGTTTGGAACGATCTAATCTCTGGGAAGGGGGTGCTAGACAACGTCTCGACGTGAATTCCCAGAGAAAAAAATCTATGCCATACAGGGGCCTCAAGTACAGTTATCACTGTTACATGGTACTCTTTTTTCATATCAATGAGATTCAAGAAATTTGGGCAGTATTGAAGTTAGTGTATTCAGTGCAAAAAGTTTCTAGTATTTAAAAAAATAATTATGATAATTATCATATCAGCGCCCTCTGTGCTTTATCGCTGTCTTCACTAGCACAATATGATGAAATTCATGGACACCGTCACAATCATGTTGAGATAGACTCTGAAGTCAAATACTGTAGCATTAACCCTGTTGTAACTCAACTTCCTCTATTCTCCCGGACCATTACGTACCTGTCAATATTGACAATTGCCAGAGAGGGAGATTCCCGTGCACGACCTACGCCCCCACCCGACACACTCACGCACGCACACACACACACACACACACACACACACACACACGCTATTTTTTATGCTTTGGAAAGAAACGCCTCGGTTATAAATGAATTGTAAGCAGTTTGCTAAAATACTTTGAGTATACAAAATTAAATAGAAAAACTAAATCGGCAATTAAGAAATTTATTATATTTCAATTCAAGTCTTTCAATGTTTCAAGAATTATTCCGGTTGTTTTACAACTTAGTCATACTAACAGCCTGTTTTAATCAATAATTAAAACAAGTCAATTTTTGCGCTCCAATATTTCAGTCTCCGTTGTGTGGCTTATTGCACACCTCAGGTAGAGGTGACACTCACCTCAAAAGTTAGCCTAACTTTTTATATTACTGGAACATTTTTGAAATATTGTTTAGATTTCTTTGTGAAGTCTCGAATATCTCACCTCGTAACGAATTCATTTTTAATTTAAAAAATAAAATAAAATTATCATTCTGTCCTTCAACCCGCAATCTGTACTATTTTAGCTCATTGGCAATGTGGATAGTTCGGCAATTCGGCTCATTCATTAGCACTTCTGTTTTATGTTTTCCTATGTATATGTTCTGGATTGTCACGCAAATAGGTCCCAGTGCATAAATGGAAATGTGCAATATTTCGTGCAAGTCGGCGAACATACTTGATGTGAAAATTAATCGCTGACAGTTTGTGTAGTTCAAAATTTGCAAACTTGGACTCCACGTAAATTCTGTCGGCACTTTATGTTCAATTTTTAACCTATTTTAGTTCCTTTCGTAGTGCTGACGCTTTGCCAGTTAATTTTCCAGTGCTGCGATTTTAGTAATGGCGCTCTTTCTCAAAAGTCATCCTTAAAGTACATTTTTATGAATTACTATAGCTGAAACATACGGTAGTTATATAAAAAAAGATAATCTGTACATATTTTCTTTAAAGACAAAAGTTGCAAAAGTTTGTATAACCTGGTGTGTTAAAGTTAAAGGACATCAGTAAACACCCAAACGCTCTCAAAACTCAATTTCCCCGACTCTCCCAAACCTTTTATACTATCATCATACCCTCCCCCCATCATTTTTGCGCCGTTTTATTTCAACATCTTTCCTTTTAATCCAACTTTCTCTGCTTAAAGGCTCGTCGACATCTATTTTAAACTAAAATAGCATGTTGTCATTTCCAATGACTTATTAGGTCATTTCTTTATAAACATTTCATCCCCCTCCCCGTCTCGCGTTATGTCTTCACTAACACAATTGGCTGATATTTGTGGAGTCCGTCACAATCATGGTTGAGACAGCATCAAAATCAACACACCGCAGATTCTGGCTACCCTCTACCAGGGCCATAGATCGATTTTTTCACTATATATTCAAATATGCTTCGCTGGTTAAATAGATGGCTAATCTCTGTAGGGGAGACGGGGTTGGATGGACCCCGTGATAAGTTGGCCCCCTCATCAAGTCTATTTAATAAATTATAGATACTAAATTATTTCATTTGGACTCACTGCCGACGCTTTCTTAGCGCTATTGGATAAGGTCGCTTTACAAAATGATGTGATCAATTCTTTTACCCCATAGTTACTTTGTTATAAATTGATGGGGGGCAACTTACCCCGGGGTCCAACTAGCCCCTGTCTCCCCTACTGTAAAAGCAAAGAAATGTCCACAGCACAATACCTGCCTGTGGCTCATTTCCCGTATTAACTGAGATTGCTCATTTGAAATGTCTTCACAGTGACAGAAAACTTATTTTGGGTTAGCAAGAAAGATTAAGGGGATAAAAACGCGTGCGAGAAAGAGAGTGAACTACATAAACTGTCAGCGATTAATTTTCACATCAAGTAGATTTAGTCGAGACATTAATAAAATCGAAAACCAAATTCATAATAATTGCTTATAAAGCAGGAGCATTTTGATGGACAATATTAAATTACACACAAATATCTAGAACTAATGTCGGATATCGCCATTGGGGGTATTATTATTATCAGCGTTCTGCTAAAGCTTTGGCTACTTTTTTCACAGACGCCGTACGATGAAATCGAATCAATTTGCCGTATTTTGTGCATAGTAAAAGTGACTATGGACTAGTATAGGTACCATTTGTCCCACATGAATTTGAGGTTAAGTAACGGATGACGTACTATTTTTCCCACATGACTTTGAAGTTAAGTGACGGACGTCCCACGAGTAGGGGCATATGGGCAATACATGGACACCATAGGACATCGTATACGACAAATGAAACCTAGGATTGGATATGTGGTAAATTTTTAATATATTTGTTCGGGAATGATGCGTACAGGTTTTGAAAGTTTGGGGGCGCACCTGAGAGAAATTTCGGTCTTATATTTTTATCATTATCATCAAAAACTGTTTGTGCGTGTGTTGGGGGGGGGGGGGGGGTGGAAGGGGAGGGGGTCGGTCCTTTCTACGGGTAATTAAACGAGATCCGCTCATTGCTCAATGGATTGGGTTTTCTAGATCTAATTGTATTGTCATCACAGCCACGTGCAGTGAGTATTACTTGTATACATATACAGCCTATGCCAGCACTTACATTGCCTTCTATACTTCCACATTAAATACTACTACTATTACTACCACAGTGGACAACTTCATCTTGTAGGCCTACTACTACATGCACTGCTACTACTACTTACTTACACTGCCACAGGTATGCTAAGGTGAGTTTCCAGAAGTCTCTTAGATGCTGTCAGGGACAACCTAAAAATATTGTTCCCCGTGAGTTAGTACGACTGTTGTAACGAACTGATCTTTCTGTGTCTCCCTTCCTCTCTCCTACATCCATCCCCGTTATCCTCCCCCCCCCCACCCCACCACATTCCCCTTCAAACACTCCAATCATTGCAATACACGTACATGCTATCTCCCTCCCCTCCAGTCTCACGTTATGTCTTCACTAACACAATGGGGTGATATCTGTGCTATCCGTCACAATCATGGTTGAGACGGCATCAGAATCAGCTGGAATCTCGCTTGTAATGTTGAAAGGACACTAGTAACCTCTACCAGGGCCACACAGAGAATTATTCATTAAAGTGACACAAATATTTTTTCTGGTCAATTCTTAACAGTTTTTGTGTTGTCCAGCGAGAAACTTTGAAAACAAAAATAATAAAACGCCACCCGAAGAACTTGCGAAAGGTAGTAAAAGCCTCTGCAGAGTATTTACGTGTTATCCCGGGGCCGTAGCGATAGTCCGAAGGTTCAATAGTCCGAAGGTTCATTGGTCCGAATGTTCGCTATAGAACCTTCGGACCAATGAACCCTTCTTTAAAAAATCGATATAATGTTACCACTTTTCGGACCAATGAACCTTCGGACCAATGAACCTGACGCCCACGTTATCCCAGCAGGCAAACGACATTGATTCTACGTTGATTCACCGTTGATCCACCAAAATTAACGTTGATTCAACGGTGAATCAATGTCGTTTGTCTGCTGGGTATACAACCTCACAAAGTGAAGAATTCCAGTTTTAAATTTTAAAATGTACCTCTCGGTGCGAACAAGGTTATGTCTCACGTTACGAATGTATTGATATTTTAAAGGTGTATCAACAACATAACCGTGACAACATCTCATCAGAATTTATTGAAGTGATATATGTCAAGTGCGGGTGGGTTGTTTTTACCTTATACTGACTGGGGTAATGGGGTATGAGGTGATCCACGATGCTAAATGTTTACCTGAGGAGTCCTTAGTCTTGAAGTACTACCAGAGCGGATGAATGTTAGTGCTAGGTATCGTTTTGTTGGTGCTAAATAAACGTGTGGTGTGTTGGTTAATTCTTGGGTTTTGTGATTAATATGAGCGTTAGTGCTGAAATATCTGCGGCTAGTGTCAGTAAACGCCTAATCCGTTCATAAGGCCTGGAAGTCCCGAACAAAATTTTATCGAAACTGCTACCATAAATAATACAGCTAATAAGTCAACTTAAATTTCTTAATCCTTATCTCCCAAGAGCAATTTCGTGGACATAATATTTGAAAAAAATCTTCAAATGTTCTTATTCATCTTGGTCATCTGATAATAATAGAGCTCAAACATCCATCTGGGTATCATGACACCCCCGGACCCCCCCCCCCCCCCCCTGTAATGAACATAATAATGAGAATGAAAATGTGATATTGAGAAAATTGATAAATGCCAGCTTTTCATAAAACTCTGTCCCCAGGCAGAGGTGGGTAAACAGATAATCATACTCGTTCAGGTATCTCTTTGATGAAATTTTGAAGTTTTCATTTATTTACCACTGCCCCAGACAGAAATAAATAAGCTTCGAAACTTATCTTCTTTTTATTATTATTAGTATTTCATTATTATATTATTATATATATATATGTATATATTATTTCATTATTATTTGCTTAACCTGTCTACAGAAACCTCACTAACATCAAATGAAATGCAGATAAAATGTTTGTTTGCTTTCAGGAAAAAATAGAGAAAATGACAGTATTAGTTTGATTAAAAATGACATGTAATGGCAAATGACCAAATTTACTTAAATAATTGTTAATAAGGATGCCTCTCAGGCCTGTTTATAAGCGTAAGCGGACTTCCTGATTCTTGTAATTTATAATTATAGCCAATACATTTGTTTTTATTTCATTTTCTCTCTTTTCTTATAGTCAGTTGAACATTCAAGATGTGTATAAAATGGGATACATGTATAATACAGATAATTCAAAACCAGAGTGTTTTATTTTCTGGGAAGGCGGGGTGTCTTGGAGGAATCGTTCGGGGGGATTGCCTTGGTGGGGATCGTCTTGGGGAAGGGGGGGTTACCCAGGAGGAATTATCCGGGGAGGGGGGTGGGGTCCTAGAATCATGTATTCCAGTCAAGATTGACCCACTGCCATCACTGAAGAGTCAAGTCCTGATGTGTAGACTGTAGTATCGACCCCCACCCACATTTCTCTTCCCTTCCCAGAACACGTTTTTTTATTGTGTACCCTTTCATTTCTGTTTCTTTGGCGCTCACGTGTGTTTTGAATGCCAGTAGTACGAGGTCACCCTTCACAGAACTGGGTACAGACAACGTTCTGAACGTAATTTATTTGTAGCCTTTTCAGTTGGAAAGAAAAAATATAGAAAATTGGACTACGGAATATAAAGTAAAAAGCATTCTATTTACTTACATTTTATTCACTTTTCCAAATTAGAATTCTTTACATCACCCATTTCTACTGTACACCGTAGATCAGATATATGGAAAATGAATACAAAATACTTGTTTTCATTTTAATATTGTGAATTTGAACTCCCCTTAAAATCAGAAGTTTAATATCGTTGGTGAGAAATAAAGAGAATTTGATGAATGGGTTTGTGTGTGTGTTCAAATTCACAATAAACCCCTTACATTTTATTCACTTTTCCTCTCCAAGTATCTAATATTAATTCCACTTTTAAGCCTAGCTAATAATTATTATAATATTCAGTCCTTTATTATTATTTTTTGTCTAAAATGAAAAACATTCCGATATTTATATTTCCATTATATATTGGCTGAATTAATTTTTATCTTATTTCATTAGATAGGAAAAAAAAAACAAGATAAACATAAAACACCCTAAGCTGGACTTTTAGGAAATGACCAAAACAAAATCCATTGAACGGCTCTACTGTTAGAGCTCTCAGTAATTTATTGGTAGACATATTGTCCACAGCTGCCGTAAGCTTCAAATTTCTTTCCTGGAAAGTAGATGATGTAAAAAATAGTAGACAGAACTGTCTCATGTTTTCCAAATGTGTCGGGAATCTAATCCGCGAATCAGGCGACCACTGTACCCCTAAACCACAGAGACGTACACCTAAGCTATAGGCATGGCGAGATGGGCCTTGAACTCTGTACCCCCCTCAACCCACTCCCCAATAATACCACCCTGGTAGTCGTGCACTTTTCTGCAAGTGTGTGCAAACATTTTGTTTATTTCGAATAAGTTGCAAATACAAATTTTATGAAAAGTAACAATCTGCAGATGCATTTAAATTACACATCTTGTTCTCCTGCTACTTACGGATGCCTGTGATGAGTTTATAATTACTGACTTAGAGCCAATAGTTTGACATGTTCAGTAACATATGATCAATGTATTCTATGTAAGGATTATTAAAGATGTATATCTCGAAATAGAATGTATATTTTCTTTAATTAGACTTAAAAAATAAGCAATAAAATGTGGAGTACAATACAAATCACTTCTCACATATACATTTCTCAAAAACATATGCATACATACATGCCAGCTATATGTAACTACTGTATGAAATAAATACATATAAAGCATTATTTTTTAGTTCAGAAAAAATTTGATGTCCCTGGATTATGGATGCCCTCCATTTTGTGATTTTCTGTAAATGTATTATTTTACCTGAGAAATTAGTAGATTTTTTTTATCATCATTTCTGAAAATAATATCTGATGCGTAAATCTGAACATTGGCTTCCTTTTCTTCCCTAATCCAGTTTGTGAGTTGTTTCCACAAGTTTTTCACAACATCAAAGTTTACAATATGTATATTATCTTTTATTTTTAAGAATTAAACACATTGGACTTTACTTGATTTCGACTGACGTAAAGTTCAGTAGGTGTGCCAGATATCTAAGTTAATCTACTGGTCAAGACTTGTATTTGATGAACTGAACCAGATTTGTCCTTGCTGTCATACTGATAGGAAGGTGGGCTCCCAGGCTGCTTTTCTGTTGATGAATCTGGAAAAATTTCACAATATTCTTTCAGAAGATATCCATTGCTTTAATTGATCAATATGTCTTGAAATAAAGATATTCAAGAATATGTTAAATACCCAACTGCAGGAATCATTTTAGTAAGCAAAACATGACACTTTTTTATATTGTTCACTATGCAGATGATGGATTTGCAGCTGATATAGTTCTTAAGTTATTTTGATAAATAAATAAATAAATAAATAAATAAAACCACAGCGAGCAGTTTTACCTCAGCTGTCAGCTGTGGTACCATATGGTCTGGAGTATGTCCGTTACCCTGATCTCCATGACAAAAGGTCCAGATGGTCAACGATGGCGTCCAGAGGCTTAGTAACCACCCACTATTTCTGGTCCTTGCTCACTACTTCCACAAGAAATGTGCCAAAATTCTGAAATGAAAAATCAACTAAAAAACAAATCTGACATTGATTGTAGATTTGCAGGGACTCTTGCTGAGTGCAAACAGCTTAAGTGAATGACATGCCTCCAGGGGCGTAACCAGACCATTTTAAATTGTACGCACAGATTTTGAAAATTCCCAGGTACGATTATATTCCGTGAAAAATACACTGAATTTATGGAGAATAATATCATGGTTGGCTCAAAAAATTGTACGCACAGTGCATCCATGCGTATGCCTGGTTACGCCCCTGTGCCTCCTCTTGTTTCCAACATATACTGCTTGCATAATCAGCAGCTATTTTGTATTCTATTCAATGCCTGCAGAGGCGCTTCACTCAGTTAAGCTAATTGCACTTTGCGAGAGTCTAGGCACAGAGTTGGATCACTCCAAGTTGACCAATGGTGTCTGTGAGAATGAGATCAGAATATATACACACAAATACAGTATATATAAACACACATTAAAATATATTCTACATGGTATGAAGCAGATTCAATGGCATCCGTAGGCAAGAGTAGTGACACATGAATTGTAAAATTCTTTGAAAAAATCAGATACTTTCACCTCAACAGGTATGGTCTGTCTATAATAGAAGTAAAATTTGTTTTTTCATTGTTCCAAATCTTTTGGTTTGGTTTGGTTTAATTTTCTGGCCAGTCATCAATACTACTGTGTCTGTACCCTTTTAATCTATCAACTGAACACAACTATTCATTAACATTGGCAGTATGAGTAAACCATCATCATATTTACATAAAACCCAAATAGGTTATATAATATTGATTCATATAATATTAATTCATGTAATAGGAGAAAATATTATCTATTAGTACATCAACCTTTAGACATAGCAAATATTAAGACTGGGTTCCCATACTTAGATCAATCTAACAGGATCGATTCATCTCCAAAGGGTTTCTCGCTCATTGCTTTCAGCTTAAGTTGCTTAAATGTCTGACACACCTACTGAACCTGCTAAATGATAATTAATTACCCCCTAGCAGGTTCAGTAGGCATGACAGACATCTAGTGAAATAATGTATATCATTTAGAAATTATGGTAATAACTCGAAAGTTAAGCCATTCTTTGGATCTTTTTCTATACCTGAAGACAATTTAAAGGCTGTGCAATGGAATTGCCATTTTAAAGCAGGATTTCTTCTAAGCTAGTTTCATAGTGATAAAACAACAGGCAGTGCATATTGTTTTTACAAACTCATGACTCACCTGCATAAACACCTTTCCAGTGTTGACATCATCTAGGTCTTTGAACTCTGTGCTAAAGTAGATCATCACACAGCCCTTCTTTATATCCACACAATGATACCTACAGATTTTATACCAATTCTTGAATTAATCATTGTTTTCATTTAAATAAGTAAAAATAAATAAATAAATAAATAAATAAATAAATAAATAAATAAATAAATAAGGAAAAAAATTTAATAAATTTGGGAAAATTATTCAACAATTTATTTATATAAATTTTTATCAACTGCCTCAATCAATAAATGGAATAACTATTTCACAATTTTTCGGAAAGACCTCATTTCTATACACTAACATTTAAAAATGTTTAGCTGACAGTGAGAAGTTATCAGTCTTACAGAGACATTATGCAATTTTGTATTTGCCTACTGCTTCCCATAATACATGTACAACAGTAATTGTTGATGTCACAATGTTCAATGTCTTCCCATAATACAACAGCAATTGTTGATGTCACAATGTCCAATGTCTTTCCATAATACAACAGCAATTGTTGATGTCACAATGTTCAAAGTCTTCCCATAATACAACAACAACTGTTGATGTCACAATAGTCAATGTCTTCCCATAATACAACAGCAATTGTTGATGTCACAATGTTCAATGTCTTACAATAATACAACAGCAATTGTTGATGTCACAATGTTCAATGTCTTCCCATAATACAACAGCAATTGTTGATGTCATAATGTTCAATGTCTTCCCATAATACAACCAATATTGTTGATGTCACAATGTTCAATGTCATCCTATTATACAACAGCAATTGTTGATGTCACAATGTTCAATGTCTTCCCATAATACAACAGCAATTGTTGATGTCACAATGTTCAATGTCTTCCCATAATACAACCAATATTGTTGATGTCACAATGTTCAGGGCAGAATCCACCAAATAATTTCCCATTGACAGCCATACTAAGAAATGCCTGCAAAACTGCATGAACAACATAAATGGGTGAAACATTTCACATCCCCATGGACAGCAGACACACTGACATAACTCCCAATGGCACAAAAATAAACTGTTATCAAGTAAACTTTCTTACCAGCATTACTTGAACATGTGCACCCCTCTGTTTGTAAACAAACCACTGCACCACTCACAGTCAGTAGCTCCCTCCACCAGAGGTCTCACGACTGCACCACAACTGTGCCTGGTCCTGGAAAAAAAAAAAAAAAAAAAAAAAAAAACTGGCAGTAGTTTATATGCTAGCCTGCTAGTTGACACCAAAATTAACCCTAGCAACACACAAGAAATGGCAGGAAAAACTGAAAAAAAAAGCACTATTTTTCTCTCACTGAACTACATTTGTCTATAACAGGCGCTGATAGGCTGATTTAGTGGTTTCTGCCCTTCACACAAACCACCACCCCCCCTGTTCTTACCTTCTGACACCAAATATTAAAACCTTCATACACTGCCAACTGCTCTGCCCAATATGACTGAGAATGGTCTTTTGGTTCCTGAGAACAGTCAAGTTGAAAATGTGGTTGCTGTGTAGGCCACTGAGCTCACATTGCACCTAGTGAGAAAGGCACAATTTCATGAATAAGTTTATATTATGTTTAAGTCAGAGACAGTTAATGTTAAAGTCAGAAACTGTTATAACATTCGATTTTATTCATGGAAAGGATATTCATGGAGGACATTTAAGACATGGAAAGTGATCAATGAGGACAATAATTCATGGAGGTTACCATGAAGGACATTGGATAAAGTGACATATATTAATTAAAGAGTGGGCACTGTGTTACTTAGTTTAAGATTGACATTTAAGGAGTATAGTTAATTTAAGATGTACCATATAACTGATATGTTTATGTTTTAAAATGTACTTCATACATACAGAGTTCAGTTCTGTCCTTTAATAGTATATTAGGTAAATGTTTGTTTTATAATCTCACATTTAAGGGGCCGGTGTAAAGGACATAACCTACCACCCCTTCAGTTTAGTTTAGTCCACACACCCCTATTGAATAATAGACAATGCCACCTAGAGTGAGCAGTTCATTTACACAGACACCTTAGAAGCTAGCAGTTCATTTTTATGCAGACACCTAAGAAGCAAAAATGTAGTCATACAAAAGAGGACATAAAATTGTAAGTTTCATTTACTTGTACTTTATAAAACTGTCATTATCACTATTAAATTTATATGGAGTTAAATTTTGGTTTGGGGTATGTATATTGTAGTTTACAAGTTTTAGTAAAATTTGGGTGTGGACACGTGGGTAATTTCAAAAGTAGTGTAGCATTTATCTTTATTATTGAATGTGTTCACTTTATTAATATTTATTTATCTGTTTGTTTTTTTTATAGGACATTATTGGTGTTTATACTGGTAACAAGCTCTGTCATACTGCTCAACTGCTCAGAAGTAGAAGGGAAGATGTCTCTTGTCCAGAGCACAGTGGAGTCTGCACAGCCAATATATGAGAAGAGGATAGCAATGGGGACAACCAACACGCCATGCAGCAGATCCTTGAGGATATTTCTGGAGAGGTCACAGTTGGCACCTTAACTACTGCTGGGGACAGCCAAGCCCACTCTGCATATGACAATGTTGAAAGTCTTTGGGACAAACGACTCTTTACACTTTACCAAAGCTCTGAAAAAAAAAAAGGGAAAAAGCACCATCTTCTGGTCAAGTGTTTCCAGCAAAAAAAAAAAAATAAATAAATAAAAACACTAGAGACAAAATGCAAAAACACTTTGCTCAGTGTACAGCAATATGTGCTGCTATTCTGAATTTGATGCTTGTTTTAGAACAAATCAAGGAGACATGGGTTTGATTAAAAGAGCAATGAGTTATGTTATTGACTCTATCATTAGTATTGTTACAGTGGTGATTGTCAAAATTGTTTAAAGTACTCTTATGTATGTAAAGATGACTCAGAAACTATTTTCCCTGAGAAAGGCAAACTAGACTTTAGCAACACTGAAGACATGCAAATCTTGAGACAGTGCCTGAATTATAGACTGGGCCCAAGGGCAATTGAATCAACAAAACTTAATTTTAATTAAAATACCAACACACAAAAAGTGGAGTCTTCAACCCAGACATTTCAGAAAACTAATAATAAAGTTGTCACCTTTTCTCAGAACTTTGCAGGAAGGATTAACAGTGCAGTCCACTTATACAATAATGGACTTAAACTATCCAGTTTGAGTGAGATGGCCTCTGTTGGTATTGTGCAAACTCCTCAGTCATTAAATATCTGAAGAAAGATGAAAAACAGATGAAAATGAGAGTGAATCACAATAAGACACTTGCATTCAAGTTAAGAGCTAGAAGGAGAATCCTTAACTGCTACATAAAGTATGGCAGATCTAAAGCATTGAAAAGTAATGACTATAGAAAATGCATATCTATGCCAAAACTTGTATTTCCTGATCACAGTTATTCAAAGAGAACATGTACTTAAAAGAAAATGTATGATTTCAAGATACTTCTCTGTAATAAACTGGTTGTGAAATATACACAAGTGTGTTGGTCTTTCTTCTACTTAAAACTTAAAAATATAATTGAGAAATCTAGAAATAAAGCAAATGTAAAAAAAAAAAATAATAATAATAAAAAATAAAATAAATTTAAATAAAATAATAATTATCATGTACATAGTTTGGCCTCTGTCCGTGTCCTATGCACCTTTCCAGATTATGACAATGTAGTCTGTTACTGTTGCTTCCGTGAGGCTCTGCTGTAAGATGATCTGGGTTACAGCACAAAGTGACTCCACACAGGTGAGATACTTCTGTCTCTCTCGGTATCTTGAGAATCCTTTCCTTTAGCATAAATGTCACCCTGTGCACTCCAACAGTAACGGAGTATCTGGCCCCAGGAAATGTAACCCTCATGATCCCATAACAGACCCCACTGGAACAACTGGTGCCCCCAGTCCACAGTCAACAGTATCTCTCCTGTGTGGTATGCAAGTTTCTGGGTAATTTTTCATTTAATTGATCAAAAAATTGATAATTAGCCAGACCACCCCTTAAATATTTTCCCCCTTCAGGACAGAATCAACCTGGCATATAATTTCCCATTGATGGCCATACTAAGAAATACCTGCAAAATTGCATGAACAAAATAAATGGGTGAAACATTTCACATCCCCATGGACAGCAGATACACTGACATAACTCCCAATGGCACAAAAATATAGTGTCATCATTACTTGAACATGCGCACCCCTCTGTTTGTAAACAAACCACTGCACCACTCACAGTCAGTAGTCCCTCCACCAGAGGTCTCATGACTGCACCACAGCTATGCCTGGTTCTGAAAAAAAAATGGCAGTATTTTATACCATAGCCTGCTAGGAACACACAAGAAATACCAGGAAAAATATGTAAAAAGCACCAATTAACTTTCTCTCACTGAACTATATATGTATACATTTGTCTATAACAGTCAGTGATTGCTCCATTTAGTGTTTTCTGCCCTTCAATGTCTAATTCCCATAATACAACAGCAATTGTTGATGTCACAATGTTCAATGTCTAATTCCCATAATACAACAGCAATTGTTGATGTCACAATGTTCAATGTCTTCCCATAATACAACAGCAATTGTTGATGTCACAATGTTCAATATCTAATTCCCATAATACAACAGCAATTGTTGATGTCACAATGTTCAATGTCTAATTCCCATAATACAACAGCAATTGTTGATGTCACAATGTTCAATGTCTAATTCCCATAATACAACAGCAATTGTTGAT